>NC_080636.1:54284499-55484499 GCF_027579445.1 Ammospiza nelsoni
TGTGCAAAGCAGTTCTTCTATTTTTTAGTGTTTGAAATGCAAAAGGTTTAAATGGTGACGGTCAGTGCTTTCTCCAAGCCCGAAGTCCCAGTATGCTTTTCTATCCTAAAATTATTGTCTTAGTCCTAATCTTTTTGGTATCTGTTAAGAATACTTGGCTAGCACCATTTATTTGTGGAAATAGTGAGGAGCCTGTTCCCATAGACTGGTTTAATATCTTTGCTACTTTGAGAAGCCTTCAAGAAATTTAAATTTGGTTACATATGTAGTACTTGTATATAATGCAAGGAAAATATTACAGTCCTATTTTTCTCAGCCTGCTGGATTAATATCACTTAGGAATACTTCATCCCACAATAGCCTTCTCCCTCTGGGCTGCAGCTGAGCTGAAATTGCTGGGACTGATTCAGCCTGAAATGGTGACTTTGCCCACTGAAGAATTTAAAACACACGAGAAGAGCTGCACCATTTGACTGAGCAACAGTCTGGGCCAGAGAGTGCAGGGAGGTCTGATACCATGAAGGTCTATACAAATATAGTATTTGTACATGTCCATAGGTAATGTTCATTCCTGTCCTGTAGGCTGGCATACTGATGTGGACTCATGGGAGATCAGTTATATAGCAATTCCAGTATTTCTTGGCAAGAGTGGAAGTATTTTTAACTCCAAAAGAAAGTTCAGGTGTTGTGCAGGATCTTACACAATATTGGTGATTCCAAGTTTGCTGTCTAAATAGGAACCCAGTGAAAATAATAAATCCATGCTGCTGTTGGTTCATACTCTGTTACAAGTCAGACACAAATATGGATTTTATTTCAGAATCAAGAAAATGGAACAGGGAAGGCATTATTCTGGAAATAATTAAAAAAAAAAAAAAGGAGGCCTGGCTTTTGCAGAAGAAAAACACATTTGTGTTTGAATTAATGATTTCTTGAGTTAAGAGTGTGTTTCTTATGGCCAAGATATAGAAGACCAGGAATTTTTTGCTATTTAAGTGCCAATTCCCGAGGATGGCTGTAAGCTGCTGTAACTTGCACAGCTAACTTTTAGTAAATGATGTCTTTGTTCTCATAAATCAATGCAGTTTTTTATCTCTTGTAAATCTTATTCTGTCTCTCTTTCTTATCTTGTGGTTTTCTCATTTACCACCCATGACTTTAGCAATTCAACAGTTTTTAGTGTGTCAGATTAATATAAATATGCAGACTTTTTGTGGATTTCTAATTCTACTCCAGCTGCATCTGGTTTTATACTTTGCTTACATATTTTGTTACCTGAGTACTAGTGCATGTCTATCCCAATCAATGATCTTGCAGAAGTGCTAAGACCTTTACTTCTCCTCATTAGAGTCTGGAGTTTGCCTTTTTTCCATTTGTCTTCAGTTTGCTGAAAAGGACTTTCATTTCAAATGAAAGAGGATGCTCCTGGGTATGCATTTGCCTACAAGAGCTGTGGTGTTTATGGGGGAGGAATTTTATAAATCTGGATAGATATGTGAAATTTGGCAGCTCTGATCAGAGGCAGAAAGGATCCCTAAAGTAAAGAACCAAATGCTGGTTGGCTATGTCTCTGCTCCCTCTACTTTTCTTTTGCTTTTCTGAAACTGTCTAGACACTTACTGGAAGAAACTCTCATGGGGCAAATAAACTGTAAGTTCAGTGAACTATGGTGGGAAATTAATTTGGAATTCATCAGTAGAAATGCTGGTGTATTTCCATGAGAAACCTGGCTGTAAGAATTAGTAATTTAATAAGTAAATCATCACATTACCATGTGGTTTGCATCAATCTGACCAATGTAGCACAAATTTGAAAGCCTCTAGTTTAGTTGTTGATAAATTATAAATCAATTGTTGGTTGACATCAGTGTGAAAGTAATTGTTACAGAATCAAGAAAATCAATAATGGTTTATGGTACTCACAGGATAAAAGGCTGAAGTTACTGTATGCATTTGCTATTCTCATGTATGGAAGTATTTTAAAATACAAATGCTTAATGCAACAAAAACCTCCGTGTCCAATTGCCATATTTACTTCATGAAAGAGAAGAGAGTTGGAAAATTGCATAAGCTAAAGCTGGTTCCTGTATTCCTGGGGATACTTTCATTGATGCCAAATATTGATTGGATAACAAAAAGCAGAATTCTTCCTGCAGCCCTAAGGAATCCCTGGGACTTCATTTCATTTTAGGTTTGTTTCCTTTCACATCAGCCATGAGCATGGATATGGAACTTTTATTGCCTTCTTTTCCCTACATCCTACCTGATGGTCCAGAAGTGGTTGCCTGCTTTTCTACCATTGCTCACACTGTTCTTTGCCTGTAGTGGTTCACTGGTTTTATGCTTTTAGATATTTACTAGAAATTGATCCATTATTGATTTCAAGTAACTGTCCTTTTACAGCATGATGTGCACCTTGACACAGGAGAAAGAAGAATGTACTGCACCAAAAAAGGTGTTTTGTGGAACAAATCAGAAGGTACTTCTAGGATAGGATAAAAATGCTGAAGATGGTAAGTTCTCACGAATATGTCATCTCATGAAGCACATGAAATTACACCAAATATTGCCAAATGTGAGAACACAGTAAATATGCTTTTTTTGTTTGTCCTCATGTAAGAATGATTTGATATTGCTTTGATGAAAAAAGGAAAGAAACAGAAAAAGGTGGTGTAACATGACTCTATCCAGGTGCTGGAGTCATGGGGTAACAAATTATATTTCTGTATGATGCTGTGCGATTTATACCTTTGAAATTTCCATTATAATGGATTATCAATTTGCCATGAACACTGTAGTCTTTCTAACTTATTCTTGCTGGGTGATAAATCTGCTCATAAATTTCTGAGATTTTTGCTTGACACTTTCTGTGCCTGACATCAGCTACAATGTCCAGTCTTCAGAAACCTGAGGCAAATAACATTCAGGTGTTTTGAAGGCAAAATATGAAGCAAAATTAGAGTTTTCATGTAATCCCAGTGACACTTCTGTGCTTTTGTAACTTGCACAGCTGCTGTTATAAATCTTGAAGTAGGATTGTTTCATTGTTCTCAAGCTGGAGTGAAAAACAAGCTGAGATTCAGAAGTGTGGGTTCATTATTTCAAAAGCTGACATTTGCAAATGCACAATAGAATGTCCTTTCTCTTCTTTCTGTCTGGTTAAAAGAATAATTTAAGGTCTTACACATCAACAAATATGTAGTAATTAAGACCATCTGAGGTATACAGGCAGATTCAAGTAGTGTTTCCTCAAGACTTTAATTCAACATTCTCAAAGTATGTGCTTTAACTTAGGGTATGTTAATTGAAAATGTGTTGTTCAAAAGATAGTTTATTTTAAAATTCACATCCTTCATTTTTATTTTTTTAAGCCAAATATCTTTTTTCAGAGTCAGAACTCAAGAAAACCAACTGCAATTATAGGGATTAATGCTGTGACACTGAAGTACACTGTACATATTCAGAAATAAATTACATACATTCAGTTTATCTTAATTCTCTTCCACAATTAATTATGATAAACACATATGTGCTGGGATGTTTAAAGTCATTCTACAAATCTATTTCAGAACTCTATTGAGATTATTTTTCAGAGTGTATGTATACAAATATATCTTAATTTGAAAAGAGCTAGATAACTATATGAAGCAATTAACCTCTTTTGTACTTTCATTGTTTTGTCTATGTGGTAACATCAAGTTTAATTGGTGTATCTGCTTCTTTGTTTAACCTTATTGCTTTTTTTGGTAATGTGTATGTTACCAGTATCAGCAGAAGAAAATTTTTTATAAAACTACAAAAATCAGAAAAGAGCCCAAGCATATACTTTAGTTTTCTCCTCTTTCATAATAGATAACATTTACATTGCTTATGTGTCCTTAGGTTTTATTTATCAAATTTTTCAGGAGCATGAAGATACTTTGTGTGGGTCCTGTATTTTCCTTTAAAGTTAAAGAGCATAGCTTTTAAAACTACTTTTTTTTGCAAGATGCAGCCAACATCTAAACGATCTGGAATCAGGTCTGTCTATCAGAAAAGTTTTCTGCCATCCACCCCTATATACATTTTTATAGATCCATTTTCACTAACAAACCTAAGCCTTTGCTGCTTTTGGATACTTATAAAAATAGCAGGGAATTTGGTAATACTAAAGTTTTGTAATACTAATTTTCCTCTTCTCCACTTAGAATGGAGGCACTATTAATATTTGGAACCTCCTTGAGTGCATGGTTTGACACTGCTTGACATTAATGTTTTGTTTCAGCATGTAACATTATAAAACTGAAGCCAAGACCAGTAATAACATTTCTCCAGACCTCTTTTAAAAATCAACTGTATTTGGGACTATTTTTCTTTCATAAAAATATTTTACAATAATTTTCCTGTCTTCCCTGCCTCTCTATATGCATGCCCATGATACATGGAAGTCTTCTACTGTGAAAAAATTAAAATCTAAGATAGATCAGGTGGTATATAAGAAGAGAATTTTTCACTTTAAGTTTACCACTATCACTAGGAAAGACAATATCATTATGGAGACAGCTGCAGGGAAGGCTGACAACAACATAGCATTGATCACTCTCTTAGGTGTGGGAATACTCTGGGTAAGAATATATTCTCACCATCAGCCGGCCTTGATTCAGAGCATTTTAGCTAAATATAAGTGGTTATCTGTCCTTGTAAGGACATTGTAACAGCCTCACCTGTGGTGTTTATTCCTCCTTTGGTAGCTCCATTTAGGATCATGGTGCTTTTATGGTAAATGTGGTTCATGTACACATGAAAGCTGAACTAACCAGTGCTAGCAGCCCACCCTTCACTGGTGCAACAGAGCCTGAACAAAATTGATCCTTTATCCAAACCTATTGTTCTCCTGCTTAGAATTTCCTAGAAAAGTTGGATGCAAAATTCACTCATTTAAGAAAAAAAATGGGGTGCATAAAATATGTCCAGCTCAGAACAGGGCCCCTTCTGAACAGTGGCATTTAAGTGCAGTGTTTGCTTAATTTTAAATTGCTAATTTTATTTGAAATGTTTTTGTCAATTTTATTCTTTTTACTATATTGGAGGGGTAATTTATGGGTCCTCAAATTTTTCTTTATTTTTCTTGTGTTACCACCAATTGTTTCTTTACTTTTGGAGGTTTCACTCAAAATCTGTATTAATAGAGACATGCTAATCACTTCTAGCCCCCACTTAAAGAAATTGCAAATTGCACGTGCTCAATAGCTGCCTGATACCTATCTCAGTTTGACCAAGGAAGAAGAGAACAGCTGCTGGCGGCCATGAGTTAAAACTCTCCCAAGGAAAATAATGGCTTGGTTGCTGGTTTTGCAGGGCATAAACTTTTTCTCACACTTCCTTTCATCTTCCTCTTGCAGACTGAGTTTTGTGTATGTCAAATGCTGCTCTTGGCCTCGTGTCTGAGAAATCTGCTGCTTCTGACGTATGTTCCCCAGGGAATTGCAAATGTTTGTGCTCGTCCTTTGGCAGCCCATGATCAGAATATTTTAATTGCCTCCTAACAGCTTTAAAATGGGACTGACTAGAGATGCCACTTGCCTTTGCTTGGCCTCCTTCTCCTGGAAGACAGTCTGAGTATTTTTGAGGTGCATTGGTAGTGACTTTCCTAGTCCTGCAGAGTTCTATGTTTTGCTCATTGCTAAGGGCTATCCAAAGATGAATTTGAGTATAGAAATTCCCATTTGGAGATGTTACTGAGAATTAAAAAGGCAAAAGAATAACTATTCTCTTCTTTAATAATGCTGTATTAGTTTGAGTCTGGGCAGGGAGTCCCGGCAGATAAGCCAAGGTGTGAAGCACAAGCAGCCCTGTCAGAGTTTTCTGCCTTGATATTTGTATCCAGTAATTATACAAATTAGACTACTACCACCATTCAGAGACTGGAAACTTTTCTCAATGGGGGAAGACCAAGAATGTTATTTAGAATGACTATGACAATTCTCTTCCTTGCCTAACAAACCTTAATTTGAAAGAGAACATCAACATTCCTGTTACCTGCTCTGGTTGCACGTCAAGCAATTCTGACAGGAGAATTCATTATAACTGGCAGTCAGTTGATTAATTCAGAGTTTTCTTGGGGTTTAGGTTTTTTAATTTAATATGGCTGTTATGATAAAGTTCTACTGTAGAGAAGGCTGTTTTGTCATCCAGGAAAGATTTCAAAAGTTACAGGCTGCACCAGGGGTGGAAAGGTCTTTATTACACCACATGTTTGCTCACAGACTGAAGCTTATCAGGCAGAAAGAGTAATTAAATTTGAATTGTGTCAGCCAACTACCTTGAAATGAAGAGAAGTCAATGTGTGTTTCTCCAAGGAGAAAGAAGGAAATGATTAGTTATAATTATACTCAGTGTCCAAGAGAATTGCTTCACACCCCTTGCTTGACTCTGTTGCTAAGGAAGGAAAAAGATCTAAACAAAGAATCTCTAATCCTTCTCTTAATGTCTAAAACTTCTTGAATTCAGGATTCCCTTTGGGAGATAGAAGAAACCAGATACTACTGAACCATAATATTTTAAGGATTGACAGAAGGACTCTTAGGTGGTTGAGGAATTGGTTGGATTCTTGCATCCAGAGGGACAACTATTCACAGTCCTGATCAGGGACATCAGTGACAAGTGCTGTCCCTCAGGGATCCATAATGATACCAGTGCTATTTAATGTCCTCATTAATGACATAGACAGAGGGATTTAGTGCAATCTCATAGTATTTCCTATGAAGACAGGCTCAGAGAAATGGGATTGTGAGCCCGGAGAAAGGAGGACTCCAAAGAGACCTTGCAGTGGCCTTTCAGTACTTCAAGGGACCTTATAAAAAAGATGGAGTGACCCATTTGGGCCTCAAAGAGTAGGGCCTGTTGCAGTAGGACAAGGAGGAAATTGTTTTAAAATAATGATTTAGACTAGACATAAGGAAGAAATTTTTTACAATGAATGTGGTGAAATACTCACACATGTTGCCCAGAGGGGTGGCAGATGCTCCATCCCTGGAAACATTCAAGGTCAGGTTGGATGGAGTTCTGAACAACCATATCTGATTGAAGATGTCCCTGCTTATTGAAGGGATTTGTACACACAACCTTTGAAGGTCCCTTCCAACCCAAACTACTCTGTGACTCTGTGGGCTCTCAGTAACTGAGTGCAACCAATGAGACTCAGTTAAAAATACACTCACAAGAAACTTGCTGATTTTATTTTAATTTAGAAACTGTTTAACAAAAGGAGATCACAAAAGATTTGCATTGAACCCTTGACTTGCAGTTTAATCTGGAAATCCCTGCATGACTAATTTGTAGAATGTCACACAGCAGAAAGTAGGTGGTCCTTTGCTTAGAAAACAAAATACTCTACTGTTAAAATTTGGTTTAGGTGAAGCTGGCAAAGGTGGCTGTCATTGAAGTTATGAAATACATTCCTTTATGAGCCCTTTTCTGTGCTATTGTATAATCTGAAAAGCATGGACCTGATTTCTCCATGGCTATCAGTCTTAGGCTAATTTTCTGGGGAACGTCTCAGTAGACAATGAAAAACTTCAATGCAAAACACAGTCTACACAATGGTGTTTTGTTTGTTTGTTTTTTTTAAATCTTATAACCACTTTTATCAGGTGGTTAAACAAACTGGAGAGCCTGGAGTCAGGAACCTGTGTAAATCTGACTGTATCTCCATCCCCTCTGAAAATTTCCTGTGTAGTCCCTATGAGAGTTTGGCAGCAACAGTCCCTGAAGATTCTGTGCTGCCCATAATCTCAAGCCCAGGGAATCTGGGCTGAATAGGCGTTTTCTTCATGTTTGACATCCAAATCTCCCTGTGGCTCCTGTGGTTTCTCTGTTCTCCCTTCCCAGCATCTTTGTGGCTCCATTTTATTTGTACTGGACCATGGTCAGTGATGCTAAGAAAGGCAGATGAGAGGGATTTACATCAGTGAAGCTGGATATTCTTGATATTCATGGCACTTTGGATATCAGGTTTCACTTACAGTGATACAGGGGTAGAGGTCTGGAGTTTTTTGGAGGTAAAACCAGCAGGATTTGGAAATGATCCAAATGTGGGATTTGGGGCAAAGAAGAAAGAAAAAAGCAAAAACAAAGCTTAAAGAAAAAAAGTGAATTTATAAGTGATAAGAGTAAAGAGGATGGGCTGGATTCATTTTTTGTTGTGTTTGAAGATGTGGTGTCACAACAGAGCAAAAGGATGGAAGAGCCCAATTGAAAGGGGACAATTAGAGCTTGAAAGAAGGAACACATTTTTAAGTCCTTGATGTTCACAAGGTGAAGGTAAAGACATTCTTTTCAGTTTGTTGGCCCTCCAGCCCCAGAGACAAGGTACTGTATGGAGCCCCACTTTAAAGAGATTGCTGTGCTTTGTAGAAATGCTTGGCTAGATAAAGCAAGTAGCTTGCAAACCCATGGGGTTTGTTGTCAAAAACTGTATGCCTTTTATTTCCGCAAGAGGGATTTAAAGGGAAACTGAACAGGTAGTTGGAAGAGACGCCTATTGGGGTAACTTGAGAGGGAAGCCACAGGAAGGTTGGAAAATGCCCTAATGGCTTCTGCTTGGAGGCTGAGAGGTGACACTGGGTGAGGTGCACTCTTGAACTGACATTCATGTACTCCTAGGATGACATTTTTCTGGAGCCCATGTTTTGTCCTTGCACAGTGACAAGGTTCAGGAGCTTTAGGGAGGAAGGGAGAAGGCCATTTTAAAGTTTCCTGGGCTGCAGACAGAGCTCAGGTGAGATGTTTAACAGGATTGAAAGGGCTTCCAGGGACCTGCTTTCTGACCCCTGGGTTACCTTCCTGTACTGGAAGTCTGGCACCTCTCTGTTGCACTTATATTTGCTGAGTGCAACTGGTTGGATTGCTTATTTATTCTCCTCTATAACCTTCCATGTAGCATAGAAATCACCCTACGTCATATGCCTCCAAATATGCATTACAAGTCATGCCCCAAAAATATACATGAAGTCTCTAGTTTTAGAAGATAAGTTTTCTCTCTGAAAATTAAATTGTTTTTCCAGCTGTTTCACTGACTCAGAACAACAAAAAAACCACAATCTGTGTATCGTTTAGATGTAATTAGCTGCAATAAATTACTGAAAAACAGCACAGTTTGTGGATTTGTTTTGTAAGAAGATTGTTATAATTTGATGTTAGATAATAATAATAGTTTGGTAAATAATTTGTATTTATTCTCTCTTTTTTAAAAGTATCTCACTTTAAAATTATGTTTATATGTATAATTTTTTGTTACATTTTTACTTCTTGGCAATGTGGTAGGAGGGAGGAAAAGATCAACTGCAGGCCAAGAATAGGTTGTTCCTTCAGCTCCCTCTTTCCTCGCAAAGAAAAAGGCAGGAGACAGGTGAAGAAGTGACCTGGTGCTACATATTGTGAGTGATGGCACAGAGAAGAAGCTGTTGCAGTAGTTAACCCAGCAAAACACAGATGAAATTCAGCCAAAAGCAGATTTCTAGTGGTCCTATAATCAATAAAGCTTTTGATCTCACTAGTTTTGGTCACCCCAAGTTAAATCACTCATAGAAAATCTGCTTTCCTAATAGTTACCATCACTCTGGCTAAAAACCAGTTAGACTTATGACAGGTTCTGGTGAAACATTTCTCTCACAACTACAAGAGTTGTTCTGTACATTAGCTGTCACCAAAAATTAGGCCTCCAAAAGTTTTGCCCAGGATAAATAATAATTTAACCAGACTAATGGTATTTCTTAATTAAAATGTATGTGGCATATTTAAAAAAGGAATATCTGAAAGTAAATATGGTAAGGAATTCTATTTAGGTTTTGGAAATAACTGTGTCTGACAAGAAAAAAAATTACAAATGTTCATTTCTCTTTTTTAAGTATATGTAATTTGGAAATTTAAAATTGTTCCCACTTTTAATTTAGATCTCAACTATTTGCTTACATACCTGCAATTCAGAATGCTACCTGAAGTGGCATTGTCATGATTGATTTTCAAATTGTTATGAAGAGAGAAATTATAGGGGATGTGCTCAATTAAACTTCCATTTATTTTTCTTAGCTGAAATTTGAATCAGGAGATAGTCCCAGGAAATCCAGTGTTTTACCCTGGATTCCTTTTGGCTGTGAACTACAGATGAACCAGAATTCATGGTGACTGGTGGAACAAAACATTCACAAGTAGTTTAGTTATTTTCTCCACTTTCACTTGTTTAGATTATGACTGAGAAATTAATTCCTCAAAGGTAACAGTCCATATGATTTTATTAAAAATATGCAAACTAATGCAATGTCCAGGCCAGCAGAGTGAGCACAATAAGGATTTTACAACTTTCAGTTTAAAGACTATTGAAGTAGATTACAAGTATTTCAAAGAGAATCCATTTGGCAAAAATTAAACTCTCCAATCAAAGATTTTCCTAGATGCCCATTTCTAAATGTCCCCTCAACCCCTTTTTACTTTCCCCCACTGAGAACCATTTGATTTTCTATCAGATTCTTCCTTTTGCTCCTGCCTTGCCCAGCTCAGCTGAAGGCACTGCCTGGGAGGGAACTGCTCTCACCTGGGCTCAGGATGCACCACGGGAAAAACAATTAATTTCCCTTCCCTCCCCTCCTGCAAGGACAGAAGGAACAAGGTGCTACCTCCTTCTTAAGCCACCTGATTTTTCTCCATGGTATGTAATTAATATTTTTGATTTGTTTTGTGGGCTTTTTGTTTTTGATGTGTTTCTGGAAATCTGGGTTTAATTCTTCAATTTCTTGGTCTTTTCTGCCTGTTCTTGTTTTGGTGGGCAATGTATTAAAAGGGAATAGAAGTGTTACTGAGTAGGAAATGGTCTGCCCTAGTCCCACCATGTTGTTGGCCTCCAGGAAAAACAAAATCTCTTTGCACTTTATGCAACTTGGCTGATTTTACTGCTGGTGTGTTTAAAAGTGTCCTTGACATTAGACACAGGAGAGCTTTCTGGACGGCAGAAAGTAAAGGGATAATGTTCAGTGCTCTAAACAACATCCATCTTCTGCTAGAACCAGAGAATTTAGAATACAATTAGAAGGAATCTCATTTTCAGTGGTGTGGCCAGTTGGGATAAGAAGCTCAGCATTTTTAATTGGAAAGGAGAGAAAAGAGGCTCTATAGCCTAAGAGAGAAAGTAGTATTAGAAACATAAATTTAGAGTGAATTTTTTTCAAGCCTTTCTAAATAAAGTGAGCTTTCTTGTACATGCAAATAGAGAAATGTATTTGTGTTGGACGATGATGGAAGGGTTTATAACAGCACTGTTTCTGCAATTGATTTCCCATCAGAAACATGGAGGTGTGTTGAGTTAATTGGTAGTTTAGTGCTTTGAGGACAAAAAAATAATTAGCTGCTCAAGTGCTGGTTTTCATGTGTACTGAGTATGGATTTGCTCCATGTAAGTGGACACACTCATGTGTTTTTCATGTTAGCTCTTCTTAGCTTTCATATGCTAGCCTTCATCATCTTACAAATATGTTTGAAAATGTTGCTAAATTTCATGCAATTGGAAAGAACAAAGCGTCAGGGACAATAATTTCATGCTTTGTACCAAATAAACAAAAATCCCCAGAACTTTCCAGGCAAGGGAAGGGAGTGTGTCAAATTAATCTATAAAAGTCAGACAAAAGGACTTTGCTTGGAAAAGAAATGCAGAATGGTTTTAATTAACATTTTGCTTCAGGTCATGCCATGTTCTTTCAATTAGGACTTTGGTGTAAGAATCTCTGTCTCGTCCTGAAATGTCTTTACTTCTTTAAAGAGAAAGACTTGGTCATTTTCCAGAGGTGGGGGAATGGGATACTTCCAGTTATCTTTAGTTTGGGCAAGTATGGATTGTGATTCTTTTTCAGTTTTGAATATAATTGAGAAGAGTTGGGATTAAGCATGTTTAAGTGTCATTCTAAACTCTTCATGTTTTCTTTCAATTCAGCTCTCTTTCTTCAGGACATTTTTCCATTGCAAAATCTGACATAAATAATTTCCCTTCATGCTGTAGTCACTGTTTTTCTCTAATGCTCTATATATCTATTTAATATTTTGTCTGCAACATTTGGCTGCAATGGGGAATATGTTTCTGTGTGTTGTCATTCAGTGTTATGTGTAAAAGCATCTGTATGTTAGAGTTTTAGGGTTTGTAAAGGCGTCGTAACAATTCTTTTTTTAACAGTCTTGTGTTTCCTCTGTCTGTGTGTCTGCCCTGCAATGGGCCCCTTTTGTTTGCAACCTCCCAGTTCTGCCTAGAAAGAAGTACTGAGGTAAACAGGATGGTTTGCTGAGGGAGGAGTTTCATGCTAATTTCCCATTTCATCCAAGGCATATCCCACTTCCAGCTGATACACACAGAATGAGCACCACAGTTCCCATCAAGCCTGATGAAACCAAAGCTACACAAGCAAGAAGGATAAACTAATATGTTTCTGTATCTAAAGCAGACTGGCAAAAGAACTGTGATAATCTTAATTGTGAATATTTCCCATGTAAACACTGTTAACAAAAGATGCCCCACACTGCCAACCATTGGGCATTGCCATCCATTGTTTTAAGTAGTAAACCCATTTTTGGGGAAAAGAGCATCTACATCAGGATAATGCTACATGAATTCATTTATGAAGTCTTATAAATATCAACTAGGTCTTTAATTATGTGAGGTACAATTAATGGTCATGCCTTCCTTTGCACAGAATTTTGCACTAATGGAAGAGCACAGATGTTACTACAATTATACTATAAACTGTACACCAGCAGCAGTGGGGAATATTTTTTTTATTAGTACTTGGTTTGCAAACCAAGTCCTCAAAAGTTCAGAAGTTCCAAATTCAGACCTGCCCTTGCTATATCATTGGGCCACTCTACACAGTCCTACTCTCCCTACAAAAAAAAAAAACATGTGGCAGAGAAAATTTATGCATGGTCCTCTAATCAGAAAGGATCATAGCACCTTGATATAATGACATATAGGTAATTGTAAATTTACTATTTCCCAGTGTCTGGTTCAACCCACTAGGCAGTGAAAATTATTTTTAGAAATTCTCGTAGAGCTACTTTTTATTTTAGAATAGGGAGAAAAAAAGGTAAAAGAACATTTCCTTGGCATTCTTGAGTGCAGCATGCTGCAGCTGCTGCCCCAGAAGTGGTGTGAGTCAAACTCCTTCCCATAGTTAGGGCCATTTTTTTCTTTTGAGATATTACCAGTATTTTTCTGTGGAATGGATGTGGCAGGGGAAAGTTTTTTGGGCACATCACTCACTTCCAAAAAGAGGGACTTCTGTGTATCCTTTACAGACAAGTGTTTAATGAAAATATTTTTGGACATTCTCAGGCAAAGGTCAGAGGAAGTTTTATGACTGAAAAATCTAGCTTAAATATAGGACTGTGCTATGAGATCCCAAAAATAAGTGAAAAAAGGAATTAGTAGTGTTATTCAATAGAATGTACTTTTGAATGCACTGGTTTGGGGTTTGGTGCTGGCCAAAAGCTTGTTAAATACTTTAACTTATTAACAATAGAAAGTGAAGAAAGTTTGGGTTGGTGAAAAGGGTATTATATACAGAAATATAAACAATATCGGTTCTTGCAGCCAATCAGCATCAGCTGTCGGGGTCTGACATAATCTCATAGGCATGTCAGAACACTTCACACTGTTATAGTTACAGACCAACATACTGAGGGCAAAAGAGTTCAGGGTTTTTGGAAATTGTGTCTGGAGATGCTCCTGTTATTCACAGTATTGAACAGGAGTGGTCAGAGCCTACTCAACAGTTGTGTTGCTGTGTTTATTTCATTTAAATAGTAATGGACACAATTACTATGTTGTTTTTCTCTGAGTACTTAGCAATTTATAGGTATTTGCACTTCTAAGTGGAATCCTGTTTCTTTTTTAGCATTCAGCTATAGATTACTTAATTGTAAATGAGGCTCAGAGATGAAATAAATTTGTTGAAAGTATTTTTTACTTTCTAGCTGTCAGAAAATGCGATATATTTTTGGTGTCACGTTTTGGTTCATAGGCTGAGACAAGTGTATTGAATTAATTCCAAAAATGAGGATTGTCAAATGCAGTGTCATTGCTTCAAATCTGTATGGATTTGCTTCCAGCTTGCAGATGCCTTGCAGCCCATTGCATGCCTGAGTTTTTCAGTGCTGGAGGAGCTATCATTAGGTGCATAAAGCTCTGAGTATTATGTGTGCTTTTCTACACGGGCCAGGTGCATGGCAGTCCTTGTGTCTCTAGGGGGAACCTGTTAGGATCCCTTTAAAGCTTCTATTAGGACTGGGGGATGGCGATTGCATGTACATCTCAGGCATTATTGTGGCTGGAAAAGGAGGAGGTAGAAGATGAGTGTGTGCTTAACTGCAGCCCCAAACACAGGTAGTGGAGAGGGGTGAGCAGAGCTGCCAAGGGGATTCTTTCCTGGTGCCCTGCAGGAGCCTCGAGATCCAGCCCCAGGGGTGCGAGGCAGCAGAGCTGGAATAGCTGGGAAGAGGTTGGATCAGGCCCTCTCTGAGAAGCAGCACTCTGCAGAGAGCTGAGGGGAGAGATGGCAAGCAGAGCTTGACCCAAACAGATCTCAGTCCCAGCCCTGGGACAGCTTGGTCCCTGCTGATCATGGAGGCTGGTCCCTGGAGATGCTGGCGCTGCGTAAGAACACTTTGAACTGAATTCAGCACAGGGAATCTGCACAGCTCTAATCGAAACAGCCTTTTGTTGTAATGAAAAGAAAGCTGCAGAAGGGATGGTAAATGATGAATCCTTTCCTTTTATTTGGAGCCCACAATTGGCCTGCTGGTATTATACAGAGAACGTTCTGCACTCCAAGTCTATTTGAAATTTAGTCAAGCATTGCAGTAAATGATGTAACTCACTGCTGGGAGCTTCTCCAGACCTCTACTGTTTTACTTGCTTGTTACTAAGGCATGTTTCACAGTGAAAATACTTTTATTCCTTTTTTTATCTTTCTCTGTCCTTTTTTTTTTTTTTTTAATTTACAGAGTCTACATTTGCTTTTCTTAAATATTTCTTACTTAGGCTTTTGCTTAAAGCAATTCTAATCAAATGATTGATTTAATTTGTATCCTTTAAATCATGGACTAGGATCTTTTTGACATGTAATAATATTTCACATTCATTAAACCCTCAGCTTTCCAGTTTTTAATAATTGCTTCCAGGCTCTTTGAAAATAAATAAAGGCTGGACTCTTCCATTTGATAAATTACTATATCCTTTATCATGAGTTGTAACTCTCACTATTCTTTCTAGCCTTCTGCTTATGTTGTTTTAAATACTTTTTACCTCAAGTCTTACAACACAGTAAATTAGCTCAAGGGTACACAACTGAACTTTTTCCTGGTGAAGACATTCAGTCAAATGTGTTTATAAAGAAATTTAGGATCATTTGTGGCTTTTGAAAGTGGTTAGGGAACTATGGATTCCTTTTTTCCTTCAAGTCTATAAACATCCATACACATATGCTTGCTTCCCTTGTGTGTAAGGGATGTGCTTACCAGTTTTATGGGAGAAAAGGTTGGATGCATTAGAAACACTTGAGAAAATCTGTTCCAAATTTCTTCACCGTTGCTGCAGTTTTCTACAATACCAGTTAGAGGGTTTTTTTGCTGAGCCAAACACCTGGTTTGAGTTAACTGGAATTTAGGGGTAGATTTAACTGGTTCTTTTCTCTACCAGCTACATCCAGCTTAACCAATGCTCTGTGTACTCCAAAGGGGATGCTTCATACATGGCCTGTTTACCTTTACAGGAGATCAACCTTTAAGTTCTAGCTTTTCTTGAACACTGTGTGGATATAAAACTAGCCAGGCCTTAAGTCACTGCTGATCGTGTTTTGTGTGTGTGCAAGCTGGTCCCAGCAGCCAAACTTATGTAAATAATCTGCTATAAGAATAATGGTCTGCCTTACCCAGTCTCCCAGCTCCAGAGATTTTCCAGAGCTTGGCTGATACTTTTCAGCCTCCCTGTATCTTTTGAAGACACCAAATAAGAGCGAGTGGGGCTGCAGCAGGCAAATATGGAGATAAGAAGCCAAGGGTTATATGGTAAAGGTGCACTATTTTGCAATGTATTGAGATCTGAGAAGTGTTGGCATCCCTGTAGATCCTCTTGAGCACAACAATGCTGTCCACGGTCTTTGTCTGCAGGCTTCCTAAATTCCACAACTATTATGACAGATACACAGATATTTGCAGTAGGGAGGATTTTCAGAAATATCTTTCATTTTGATTAGAATTCAAGTTTTAATATTTAATATGCTCTTACCAGAAATTCCATACTCAGTTTGGAATTTTTTTAATCATCTGATAAGAATTTTACAGAATTCACCTGGAACTCAGAGATTTTAAATGTAGAATGTTGAGTTGACCCAGAAATGTTCTTTTCATAAATATATGATCATGCAGATCATGTGTTGCGCCCCAAAATGGTGGCTTCCATATGCAAGAAGTCTTAGTTGTAATGCCATATGGTTTTTACATTATTTGAGCTACTAAGAGAATAGAGCGGATCAGATCCCATGGAGGGGATCCTTGCAGCTGGCTGATAGATGTGATTTGTGACTTCTGGGAAGACTTGTGCCAGAAAAGGGAAGATTCTTCCTGCAGGTGTCTCTCGTGGTGCAGGACCTATGTATGTATAAGATGACTGAGTTCCTATGTTGTTCCTTTTGTTTAAAAAACGTTGGTTTGTGTGAATATTATTTTGTTGTGACAAAAAGGGACTTTTCTTGCTGGGCCACAACAGCAAGCATAGGCCACACAAGACAAGAGAGCTCTCCCAGTTGTGCTAAGTGTTGTAGAATCCTAACTAGAATAATGTCTCAAGTCTGTGGGTTTGCAACTCAAGCAGAAGTTGGCCCATTGAAGGGGTTCCAGATGAGGACAACAAAAATGGTCCTAAGTCGAGAAACCATGAACTCTAAAAAAATCTACTGCTTAGTCTAGAGAATTCTGAGGCCACCACTTAGTCATTGTCTAATAAAAGGCCACTGCAATCACAGATGGTAACTTCTTCTCCCCCACATTTCGGTGGGGTAGGAGGACAGTAAATTCTATGAGCTGAAACTGCCACAAAGACAGCCTGGATTAGGCTTTAGGAAACCTAACAGGAAGGTGACTCACTGGAGCCCTGCGAACTGTCTGCCATGGGAAGGGCTTCTGAGAACAAATTAGGCAACTGTTGGTCAGGAAAGACATAGGTGTAGCTGCTGTTCCATATGGTGTCAAAGAAACAGGCCAGATGACTGCTCAGAGGCTCTTTTTAACCCCACAGTTTCTCAGAGGACCTGATTTTACTAAATGTCAATATTCTTTTTGTAAAGATCTTCAAAAGCTATCTGGACACAATCCAGAGTAAACTACTCTAGGGAAGGCTGCTTGAGCAGGGAGGTTGGACTAGGTGACTTCCAGGAGTCCCTTACAACCATGCCCATAGCAGGTAGCTTTCCAGTATGGCACAGACTGAACACTGACCCTTGTTGTTGGCAATTTGGTGTGCTTTACAGCCTGGAGCTTTCCAGGAAAATCTATCTGTTTGTTAACCAGCAGCTGGCACTGCCTTCTTCCTGGCTTCTGAGGGTGATGCTGCCGACCAAAGGCAACAGGAGGTTCTCTGATTCCCTGCTTTGAGCAGCCATAGCACTCCAGGCTTCAAAGGGAAAGGAAGCTGGAACACTCTGTATTCAGATATTAAATATTGCTGTCTAATAGAAATTGACTGGAAACACATCTCAGAGAGCCAAACTCTTCCATTGGAAGAAGTGGTTATCAGACCATCAGTTTGATGCTTGCCCAGTTAATATATGCCTGCTTTAGCTTATCTGAATTTAAGTCTTCTCAGAGAACACTGCTTCTCTCTCAACCTTTTTAGTATTACTGCTCTTTTCTTCCCAAATAAGGAAGCTTTAACCACAGTGTGTGCCTGCCAAACTTTAGCTTTTTGGAGCTGCAAATCTGAAGCAGGATGCTATCTGGTTTTATGAGGTCTTTCTGTTATTTCTATAATCCTCAGGCAGCCAAGAACCCCTCATTTATCCTCCTGTTCTAATCCTCCTGTGTAAACAAAAGGCAGACACAGTCTTGATTCCAACTCAGCTAAAAATTGAGGCAACTCGGTGTGTGAGTATAACTTACAAAGGGATCTATTTCCCAGAAACATACATGTTACTTCAAAGGAATTGTATTAAGATCCTCTACTGTTTGAGAAACGCCTGAAAAATGCTACTTTCTCAAATATATTTAAATTTGTTTTGAAGGAGAGTCCAGAGGCCTTATTTACAATTAGGTTTAATTATGCCAGATGTTGCTGAGCACTGCCTATGGTAAAGAATTTGTTTACTTTTAAAACAGATGAAGGTTTGTCAATGAAACTCAGAGCATGATAGTGAAATAATGGGATTATGAGTATAAACACTTACTTGAAATGAAGTCATATTGGTAAAATCTGTAAGATTTAAAATGAAGAAACAAAAATAAACAAAACCCTCACATAAAAATGTTGACATTACTAAATCTCTGTTTTGTTTGTTGCGGCCTAGCCTAACATAAGAGGCATCCCAGCATTAATCCCTGCTATGAGCACATAGGCAGTTTTAAACTCTTATTTTCAAGGAAAAACCCCTCTGTGATATTCTAAAGGCTGATGGTTACACATTGGCAGTGCAATGCTGTGGTTTCCCCTGCTCCCTGGGAGGATTTAAAGCAACAAATCCTTTTCTCTGCATTTAATATAGTAGAAAGGTACAGTTGGTTTTGTTTTGCTTTAATCCACAAGTGACATTCCTACTGTTTTAAAATCATTGGTATTGCAAGGCACCTTGTTACCATGGATTTGTAAATGAGCAGTAGGTATAACCTCATAAAACCAAACAGCAAGGCTGTATGAAAAATGTAAAGCAATATAGTACATGAAGGAGCGTCCTGGGAAAAGAGCATAAAAATAACTGAAAATAAGTCTTATAGATGAGATTGATTCTTATATAGAGAAAACAACTTGGGGATAAATGATATCTTAATTCTTTCAAAGCAGGCCAAAGAGAACACCATCTCAACAGTAAAATTACACAAAATCAAGTGAAATAATCAGCATATGAGAAACTTGGAAACATTTGGTGGCATAATATTTGTCAGCAGTCAGTAAACCCACTTAGTACTCTGTCTTTTGAAGAGGTTCCAGAAGCTGCACAATTTCCATAGTTCCTGAACTCTTAGGGACAAATATTTTCATTGGATCTGTTTTCTACTCTTCAGTAAGACTTAAGTGAGTAACAGTTCAGACTTGAATGCATTTGTTTACTAGCCTTTCTTCCTAAAGACAAAGAATCAAATCTTTGTCTCTAGTAAAACACTTCTACCTGGCAACAACATTCATCCTATGCCAGTAAGGGATTTCAAAATGAATGGATGCTAAAATTTATTACAAATAGAAGAATAGTTTTAAAATGTGGTCAGACAATAATGGTAGATAAGCCATGAAAAGATTTAAAATTGATTTGGAGATAGTTTGCATTCAGAAAACAGCAGATAATACACAAATCCTACCTAAATACATGAACCAAAACAAAGTGAGAGCCAAAAAACCCTCACAACAAAGAAACATTAGAAAAGGGAAAGAAATGGGTTGATAAATCTGCTGAATAAATCATTAGTGAAAGAATGTGCCTTTTGAGAGCTGGGCTAATTGCATACATTCCTCAAGCAAAATGGAACCTGACTGTGAAAATGTGAAGATTGGCAAAAATCAGGACAAAATGAATCCAAAATATCAATAAACCTATTAAGAGCCATGTGAGAAACCAATCAATAGGGCGGGCAGTAGGGCACAGCTGCTGAACAGTCCACTTTAATGCCATCAATAGCCCATGGGGACAAGTCAGCCTGTTGGTTTGGGAGCATGAAAGAAAAAGATTGAGAGGAAAGAGAAGGAAAAAAGAAACAAAGTAAATTCAGTGGTTTTTTGGGGGAAAAATACTCCTTGCAAGAATTTAATTTATGTGTAATTTAAGAGAAGCATCTAGTGCTGATTTGAGAGATGTTTATCAGCTGCACTGGAATTGAGAAGGGAACGATGGTAATCTCAAGGTAGATTGTTCAAAAGTCAAATGGTTGAGTTCTGGTCCTCTTCAGTTTCAGTGGCAAGAATCCAAAACCTGCAGTTAAAAAAGAAATGGATCAACACACGGCTCTGCAGTACTCCTTTTTTTTTTTTTTTTCTGATTGTTAATTTAATTGCCATGCAGCAATATTGTGGGTTTCTTTGCTAAAGAACCCTTGGCAAATTCTGTGTGTCAGAATACAGAGCTTGCATTTATTTTAAAATCTTAGTGGAAATATTTTTGAGGCTAAAACTGATGGAGACTGGAGGGAGCTTGTCAAATAACACTAAAGTTGTTAGCAAAATGGGCTTCACAAACATGGTGTATTTCAAATGTGTCTCTCTCTATCCTGGTAGTTTCTATCACTGCCAGGTGCTCTGCTCCAGAAGCATCTTTTTTATAGCTCCATAGGAGCACAACCCAAACCTTCCCTCTGCCTGTGAGTTCTGGCAATCCTGAACAGCAGTTCCATTGCTGTTCCAAGATGCAAAGCCTTCCCTGAGCAAACTGTAGATTTAGGAGTGGCTGACATGCATCCTTACAACTTTCTTTAGTTCTGTGTTGAGCACCTTCCAACATCAAAACCATGAAAGGATAGAGTTTTTGACGCTTTGCAAAGTAAGGAGAGAGCTCAACAAAACATCTGTCTTGGACTTCCAGAGGATGGACTTTGGTCTGTTTAGGTCACTGGTTTGGAGGGTTGCTCGGGAAGCAGTCATTGATAACAAAAGGCTGGACACACTTTAAGAAAGAAATCTTAAAGGTGAAGAAGCAGGACATCTCTATGTGCTGAAAGAGGAGCTGGTGAGGAAGAAGACCAGCCTGACTGAACAGGGTTAAAAAAGAGGCTTTAAAACCTTTGGAAGAAGGGGCAGGCAACTCAGGAATGAGGATGTTGTTAGGTCATGTAGAAAGAGACTCAGAAGGCGTCCATCTGACCATCACAGTGAATTCTAATAAAAAGTGTTTTTACAAATACAGCAACAACAAAAGGAGGGCCAAGAAAAATATCCATTCTATTTTAGAGGTGGAGGGGAACATTGTTACCAAGGATGAAGAGAAAGCTGATGTACTTGATGCCTTCTTTGCCTCAGTCTTTAACAGAAAGAATGATAATCCTGAGGGGAGCTGGTAGATGGGGACAGGGTCAGAACAGATCCCCTGCAATCCAGGAGGAATTAGTCAGTGATTTGCTGGCACTTGGACACTCACAAGTCTATGGGGCTGGATGGGATTCATCCAAGGATACTGGGAGAGGTCACCAAGCCATTCCATCTTTTGTCATTAGTCCTGCCTCACCAGGGAGGTCCCAGACAATGTGACACACAGCCACAAGAAAGGCTGGAAGGAGGATCCAGGGGACTACAGACTTGTCAGCCTGACCTCAGTGCTAGGGAAGGTTATGGAGCAGATTATCAACACAGCCAAGGGGTCAGACCCCAACATGGGTTTGGGCAAGGCAGGTGCTTCTTGATCAACCTGATCTCCTGTTATGACCAGGTCACCTGTCTTGTGGGTGAGGGAAAGGCTGTGCCTTTGTCTCCCTTGCTGCTGGTTTTAGTTCTGTACCTCTCTTGCTGACTTCCAGAGCCTGCCACTGTAAATGCCCCTTGTATATCCCACATCCCAGGCCTTACTGGCTTGCCAGGAGATTGGATTTTGACCTGCCATGGCTCTGCCATCTTCTTGGGCAAAGTCCCACAGGTGCTGTTTTGAGTAGTGTAACTTTGCTGTCACAAAATTTTAGGTTTGCTTTTCTTGGTGACCTTTTCTCCATCTTGCTGAAGAAATCCTTGGGACAGACCTTCTTGTATCACCATTTTCCCCATAATATTTATCAGTTGTCTTCTGACACCTGGATGGGAGCCCTTCTGCTAACTTTGTGAGCATCCTTTTCTTAAAACTTAATGGAGGATAAATGATGTTTGAGGCCATCTTAATCTACACCTGCATCTTCTCTACCAGTCATGATTCAGTTTTAAGATTTTGATTCCCTCTGAGCAGCCCTAAATACTACAGTTGAATTTTTTCTGTATTTTGCTTTTAATATTAAAATTTCTAATTGGTATGCCAGTGGCAATCAACTTAATTGGCACTGTATTCTGCTTTTTCTACCACAGAAAGAATGATAAAATTAGAAAACTAAAAGTTTATTGTCCCTTTGTTTATTCTTGCTTATTGTCTCCCTCAGATGAAATTCCCAAATTCTTAGGTTTCTTTATTCTTCCCAACATTTAGAAGCTGATCATTGCAAAGAAAGCTTTTTGATTTTCTTTTTTCTTTTTCCAAAGTTTTGGAAACAGAATCTGGATGAAAAGTTTTCAGATCACATCCTACTTGTTCTGTCTCTACCAAAATTTATTTTAATTTAATAGGGATTATTTCAAATGTTAAAAATCTAATGTATAGGAGTATCAGAACAAAGCACAATTTTCATTTTAATGACAATCTAGGTCATAAAAATAGGATTTTATTTAAATTTACTTTTAAAAATTGCAGTTCTTCTAACCAAAGAAATAAACTAAAAATATTATCTGCAGTTCTATCTTAGTTCCTGCTGTGGAGATGTATATAAATGTGTGTGTATTTTTTAAAAATTTAAATTATTGACCTTGATAACATGATGTCAACAGTTAACATATCTGGAGATATGAACGTTTCTGAGTGTGAATCATCCTGGACTTTCAGATTATGTCCCAATTGTGCTTATGTGTCAGAGCAAACAGCTTTAAAGAAAATGTGTTTTGGATGTCTCAGGGCACTTTTGTTTCAAATGGCTTTATTTTTGTGACTGTTAGTGCAAAATTTACTCTTCTAAGACATCTTTGCTGAAGAGAAAAGTGTGTTTGTCTTGTTTTGTCTTTTAAGTTTGGTTTTCAGGGTTTTCTGTTCTGCTAAAGTTTGTTTCCCACAACTGGAAGCTGTGAGTCCCACGGGACTTCACAGCAACAGCAGCAAAAGCTCGGACTTCATTTCTCATTACCAAAACACTGCAGTGAGATCTACATGTCTCAACTCTCCCAAACAAAGTCATTGTTTAATTCACAGAGATTTCTGACCCCCCTCACCACCCAGATTTGTGTGTGTCTGACATTCAGAGTATGTGCAGGACCAGCTGAAGGTTACGGCGCTCTGTGCTGACAGGACACGCGGTGTGTCAGACAGCAGCTCTGGCTGCTCCCATCTACAGCCAGGGCTGCTAAACATAGCTGGGCTTATCACAGTCCCAGCAAGGGAAGTGTGGCATTCCTGGGGCAGGGAGCCAGCACCGGGCACTTCAGATGTGCCTTTCATCGCTCTCCTTCCCTGGGATAGAGGTGCCATTCCTGGGTCGAGCAACCAACAGCAGTGTTGGACACATGCCTGCCATGCAGAGCCCTCACTGTTGTTTGGCCTGATAGCTGCTGAATTTATTGTGTGCTAATCAGTTTTGTTATGACACTCTGCAGTGAGAGAGGCAAAACAGGTCTGGAATAATGCAGGAATAACTGGAGTTAGTGTGTGTGCAGATGGGCAGCTCTAGCACTGCGTGTCACTGTGACCTGTTTCCACTTGGTGCAGTCAAAATGACCTTGAAACAGAAGGTCCTGCAGCATGTTAAAACCAGAAACAAACCTGTGGAGAGCCTGGAGATTTGAAGGATGGTCACTGTCTCTGTTTCCTACTTAACTAGAAAATTAATTTGAAGATGATTAGGATTGTAACAGAATTGGTGCCCTGTGGGTGATACAGACCGTGAATGCCAAAGCAAAAGTGCAAATAATGTATGATTATTTTACGTATCTATTTTTTTTAGCATTAGCAAACTTGGACACAGAGGAGTTCTGCATCTCCCTTTCCATTCGTGCTGTGCTGAATTTGCACTTTCTAAAGGCACAGAGAATGGAAATGGCAATGGCCATTCTTGTCTGGGGCAGGTATTGAGGCCCTGCAAGGGCTGGTGAACACCCAGCCTTAGTACTTCAGATACAAAGGCTGATGTGGAGCCTCTAGGGCACTGGGGTAAGTGCAGGACTGTCACAGGGGTCTCCCAAATAGTTTGACTGGGGTAAGTGCAGGACTGTCACAGGGGTCTCCCAAATAGTTTGAGCAAAACCTATGCAAGTCATGCTTGGCCCTTTCAATTTTAATATTGAAACTTAATAACAAGGAAGAAATATCCTATTACATATCAATATATATTTTGGGTGTTTCCTGCTTTTCCTGGGTTTATAAATAGCATAAAGGCAAGCTAGCTGAAAAGGAGAAACGTGTATATGAAGCCCTCTTCTCTGAAAGCAGCATATCCTGCAAATACTATTTTCAAAAAAATAACTTCCCATCTGTACTATTGTGGTACTTCTAATACATCTCTGCTGGTACCCAGGCACTTAAAATTTTAAAAATTGCAATTAAAAAAAAATCTGGTAAGCAGAAATTTATATGTCTTTCTTCTAGAAGTAGTTTTTACTTAGGGATAAAAATGTGGATAAACTCCCTCTATTATAGCTACCACATTCTCCTGAGAGAATTTAGGCCACAGAAGGAAATAGAAAAACAGAGGATTAATCAATATCTAAATTTGACTTGACTCTGTTCTGCTTCTCAGCAGACAGGAACTGCTGTGGGGAGGTGACAGTCCTCTCCTGGGAAAGGGACTTGGCTGCCTCTCCTGCAGGGGCTGGCTCCTCTCTGGCCACAGGAGAGCTCCTGGTGCCAGCTACAGAGGTCACTGCTCATTTGCCCTCTCTCTTGAAATGGAAAAAAGGAAACATTGCCAAAGAAGAGGGGGAAAAATGCACTGGAGAGGAGGCAGTGTAAGGGCAAAGGCAGAAGTGTGGGCTGTTGTGGGTGTGCTGGAGAGGAAATGGCTGGAAAAGAAATGTGGCAAATTGAGACATGGACTGAACATCCTGGGGCAGGATTGATGGTACTAGCAGGACAAACCACCCTTTTAAAGGGAAATATCAAATCGGGCAAAGAGCAGGAAAAGGGAGGGAATACAAGGGCAATGGAAATATTTTATTCTTCAATGATTATCCCTGTATTGTATCACAATGTAAACAGCACTGCCAGAGAGGGAATACAACATTGTTTCAGTGTCTCTCAGTACAGTTTGGTATCCTCAGGCTGTGAAAGCCAGGGCAGGAGAAGCTAATTTGAAATTAAGTTGCAAAATGTCTGTTGTTTTTTGATGAAAAAAAAAAGGGAACCTAAATGTATATTCAGTATTTAATGAATCTCAAGGAATTGGTTGTTGAGGTGGTAAGAGTGTGTGCTCTGGGAAAGCCATTAGCAAAGCTTCTGGCTTTGACAAGGAAAGATGGGTTGCTCTGCAGGAGCAAAGAAGTGGATTAGAAAGAAATTGGAGAGATAAATTGAGTGGAGTGAGATGGACAGGTGGATAGCAGGGACCTGCCCAAACACCATTATCAAGTTCTGTTCTATAAGATCCCTCTTTGACACCTTTACTCTGAATTTGAAGAGTAAAATCCCAGCATATTGCAATTCACTGCCCATGCCCTGCCCCTGAGGTCCTCTGGATGGGCGAGTTCTGTGGGCATCAGTGCTGGGAGCAGGATAAGCCTGTTAGCATGGGCTGGGTGTTGTTTTGGGATGGGCTGGGATGCACATTAGTGCTGCCTGTTCCTTCTGCTGGCTCTGGGAGGAATCAGTGTGACAGCTCAGATGTGAGTTTCTTACATTGCAGGTACCTCAGGACCTGTTCCTGTGTCCCAAATCCTATCTGGAGTACACTTGACTGGACTCAAATGTTCTGGCATGCAGCTGAAGCATTAGCAATATCCATAGATATTGATAAAATGACATGGATGGAGGGACAAGTTGCACGATTTTTATTCAGTTTTTAGTGACTCGTGATAAAGTGTCTTCCCACAAATATTAGCTAAAATTAACCATTTTTAGCTAATATTTGTGAACTGGTTTTCACTGAAATGAAACCTCTAGAGAGACTTCAGGTCTCAGTAGGTTTATTCTGGGTTTATGAGAGTGAGGAAATACTTGTAGACTGGAGTACTAAGATTTTTTTTTCCCAGAGCTATGTGGAAGAACTGAGCAACTGAGCAAAAAGACAAGGTTTTGACTATGCCATTCTGGAATTAAAGCAATGAATTTGGGGGGCAGCAGCTATTGTCAAGCTCATTGTTTTTCCTATCTTTCTATAATCCTGTCAGTTCTGCCAGTGTGGCCCTGTGGTGAACCAAGTCAGGAAAGAGAACTCATTTGAAAGCAAGATTTATGGGGGAGTGGAAAGGAGTTGTTGTTATGTATTTTTACTGAGCCAGATCAGCTCTCCAAACCAGCTGATAAAATGCCCACCCTAAAGATAGCCAGTTGTGACTGGTGGTTTTGGAAGACAGCTGGGAAGAGGAGGAAGGGGGATGGACAGGGCAAGAGCAGCTCCAGCTGATATTGCTGGCTAGGAAATGTCTCACTGAACTTGGCCTCAGCTCAAATGCATTTCTTTCAAAGCAAGAGTGGCTTATAAAGTACTTGAGTCCATCTGGTTCCCAGCTCTCCTTCCTGCTCCCAGACTGTCCCTGGCATCATGCTTGTAAAGCCACATGTTAAACAGATGTCAACCAAGTGAAAAATACTCTTTGTGTAGGGATGAATACGTGTGAGTTCTAGACAATGGAGAGAAATACGAGCTCACCTTTTTCAGGGCTCACACAGACACATCTGTACTAGAGACAGCTAAAAATTGATCATATAAACTCTCCCTGCTGCTTCTGTCACCCAGCCTGGAGGATCCTGTTTGCACTATCAATGCACCCAGAGGGATACAGAAGGAAGAACTGCAGATCAAGTAGAAGAAGTGGAGGTTTCCTGTCTCATAGAAATCTCTCAAAATTGGTTAGTCAATCCTTGCTGTGCAAGTGTCAGAAAGATGATCTCTGAGAGAGCCCTGAAGATAAGAGACACAATACAAGGTATCTGAGACTTGAGATGAGCAGGAGCACAGTTGTTTTTTTTCCAGGTGTAGATGCATCCTAGTGACAATATTCACTACAGAAAAGTTCCATAGCAAGGATGACTCAAGAACTTGCTTTCTGTAGCAAGTCATCACTGCAGCAGACCTCAGAAAATGATCACATGAAATTAATCTCCAGGGTGAAAAATGAGTGAGACCACACTGTGTATTTTGAAATCCAGTGTTAGTAGGATGTGTTCCTTAAACCAGTAATCATTATTAAATGGATGAGAGGGAATTTTCAGCTCTGCTATGCACTGGCTAGTGTTAATGATTATAAAGAATTTGAAATAAAATCAAATCTATGTATAAAAGAACTGTTCTTTGGAGAAACCCAAAAATCTATGAAGGATTGAAACTTGGATGGTTCTCTAAGCCTACAACTGCAGATTTATCAGCTGTAATGTGATGTTTACTTAGTCTGTTTTGTTGCTAATCAACCATTGTGCACTGGAAAATTAGACCATTATCAGCACAGCCACTGGACAAATATCAGCCATACGAATGGGTGGGAATGTGTCTTGTGTTGAAAGTTGCCTGTTGGTCATGAAGCGTTGACGATGCCTGTCTGCAGGGGGAAGGAAGGCACTCTCCCTCCCTAGGAAACAAGTGCTTGGCATGGCTTATTAACTTGACTGTAAAAGGGTGTCACTTGCTGTTTAGTGTTGCTGAGACTCACCAAGAAGCCAACAGACTTTTTGTCCCTCTTCCCATTTCTGTCTTGTGGAGGATTCTGTCTTCTGAGGATCTTATTTATTCCTCCTCATTAAAAAAAAAAAAAAAAAAAAAAAAAAAAAAAAAAAAAAAAAAAAAAAAAAAAAAAAAAAAGAGGAAAGTTAAAAGTGTAGGAGATTGAAAATCTGAACATGAGTAGATGTTTGGGTTTTTTTTCACCAAGGTTCCAAAACCATAACAAAGCTCTGAAATATTTTTATGCATACATAGCTGAAAAACAGAACCTGAAACATATTTTGCCTTCCAGCCTGCTTAGATCTGTTTTTCTCAGACATTCCCAATTTTCTATACCTTCACAGCTCCAGACAGAATCATTTTATTTTTGATCAAGATAACATGAGAACATGAATTTCCACTGCTGTTTCTTAAACAGACTTCCACCAACCCAAACTCTTACAGTGCTGAAGTGTGGAAGTGGGAGGTAACAAGGCTGTTTCTGGGACAGAGGAAGAAGCTGCCTGTGCTTTGAGCAAACCAGAAATGTTGTGGATGAAGTTAGCACAGTACTGAGCCCTAACAAGCAGCTTCTAGGGGCAGGATGGACTATGTGAACTTGTAGCAAGTTCTTGTAATCTGAAATTCTTCCAAAGATGGGAGCAGGAACAATCTAGACAAGGTTTTTCTTCTGAAATGTAGCTGTGAACTGTAGAAGTAACACATTGGTAATTTTTTAATGCACCCTTATGGCTTTCTTCCATGACTAGAATGAACTTTATTTGCTGGAGGCTAAATCTGGATTCTGCTTCCTGTTCAGACTTTAATGGAACTAATTATGCCAAACTAAGTGTTTTCATGCAATGCACTTCAAATATCCAAAACTACAAATTGAGTTCAGGTGTCCACAAAAAAATTCTATCAGGATTCTCACTATCTTTCCTCAGGCATACTTTAATATTCATTCATTAGCATTATGAGAGATGAGAAAAAGTTAGATATAGTCTGTAGATTTTTGTTTGCTTGCTTGCTTTTTGCTTTTTTGTATTAGATTTGATGGTTTACAAATATGAGCTTTTATCCGTGTCCCGTGTTTCCAAGTCAATAGTATTTCTCTAGAGACTTTCTACTCCTCAGTTTTTAGAGAGTGTGTTTGCCTTTTACCATAATATGTTAACTAACACCTGGCAAAATATATAGCATTTCAGGGAGTAAAATTGATGTCTTTAAATGTTCACATTCACTCTCAGTTCCTACTAGTCCATCATTGGCATCATATTGCTTAAGCCATTTTTGAGGGAGGAGGTTGTTTAAAAAACAGAACAAAGCAAAGAACAAAATGAATTCTGTGCTTTCCTGTATCCCCAGAGACATGGCTCTCAGCCATGGCTCTGCAAAAAAAGTGTGACTTAAGGTAAGGAATGAGAGGGTCAGACACTGTTTAGAAATAGGATGAACAGAAAGGTGGAACTTGGTCTAGAGACCTGGAACAAAATCAGAGGATAATTTTGACAGAATCACATAGTCAAGATCAATATTCATAGGAAGGCTTATGGGACTTTCTCTTTTATAGTAGTAAGAATGCAGTACAGACTCCTATAAACATCTTAGAGACATCTTCAGAGATGAAAGCAATAAAGAAAAGACAATCTCATCTGAAAGAATAAAATCTTAAAAATCAGAAAATGTCTTGAACAGGAGAGCTGTTCACATACAATGGTTTAGTTCTTTAGTTCATGTCAGAAACCTCATAATGACCTTTAGAGTTTCGGGGCAAAATTTGCTGTGTGATTGACTTGGGCACTTTTTCTCTGATTTTTGACATTCCTAAGAGTTTACAATATCAAACTGAATTGGAAGCAGAGTTTTCACTTAGCTGTGGAGACTCCAGAATCTAGTTTTGTTCTAAGGTTTCAAAGATGCTAAATAACTTCACAATTTCTGAAGGGCATATTTTCCTGACTTTAATCAGCCATAAAATTTGATCCCCACTGCACTTCCAGTATTTCTATTTCAAAGTCTATAAGTAGATGCAAACTGAGATTGATGTGCTCTCTTCTACCTTGCTTGGAAAGATGCAGCTTTTTTTGGATGAGGATATTAAGTATTTAAATGGATCTTGTAACACTCTAGATGGTAAATATTTCTCTGGAAAAAACATCAAAATTCTTAGAAATAATGTCTCAGCTAATGTTAGAGGAAGTTTCCTGTATGTCCCTCCTACTGCATACTCATCCCAGCACAGATGGCTGGCTTAGAGTTATCCACTTTACACTGACAAAGATCCCTTTCCATGGAAAAATCTCTCTTAAAAACACCCCAAACATTCCTGTGGGATCACTGAAACTTACTTTGAACTTAGTAGACAAGGTGCTGCAGTTCATAAGGTCTTAATGAAACATTTGAAGTATTTGCCTACTCAGACATGAGAGCTAAGTCTTACAGCTTCACAAGGACACTCCCTTGATTAAAGTTAGGCAGGGGGCTTTAAATATTCTTACTGAGCTGTGTCTCTAGCAAACCATGTTCCAGCTGCTGTCTCTCACTTATGAGACTCAGTAACATTCTTCTGCCTTTAGAAGCATACTTAAGAGAGAAAAATGAACTGCTTAAAAAAGGTTTTAAATTAGGATGTCAGGTGGGTTGGTTTTTTGGTGGGTTTATTTTTGAGATAAGGTAGCATCATCCTTTATCTGATCTGGCTAGGCATGAACTTCAAAGCTCTGTCAAGATAAGGAATGTGATACCCAGATTATACCAAGAGAATGTTTGCAATAAACCAAATTATTCGGTGCAGTCACTCGATCACATTGATACGATCTATGTCTGCTAAAAAACCCTCTGCACAGCACCCTGCTGGTTCTCATCTCCTACAGAGGGTGCTGCTATTACTCAGACATGATAACTTGCCTTTTTCCAGTTAACAAAACAAATGGTGATTTTGACTGGTTAAGTTAATTCCATCAGCTTTGCATTGCTCTTTCCATTTTGGAACATATTTAGGGTTTTCCTTTATACTTTCAGAAGAAACCCTTGTATGTATTCTAGGGGATGGGGCCAGTGGTGCCCCTTACTGCTGTCTTGCGCTACCTAATGAGGAGCTACAGACAAGGCAGAGCAGGCTCTTGCTGATGTTCACAGGGAAAGACCAAGCAGAATTAAAATGCCACATCAAGGAAAACTCTCATTGTGCTCTCTTTCTTTACAGATATAGCAGTCCTTACTGTCAAATGAGTCCCTCTGCTTCCAGAAGGGTTTGCCCTGTGACTGGAATTTGTAGTCTAGAAGTTATGAATGCATGTTGGAATATATAATTTTAACTGCTGTATATCAGGAAGAAAAACCTAAGACTGCTTTTTAATCTAACCTGAGTGAATAACACCGAGGGGAGGGCAGCAGGGGAAACGATGCAGTTAAATCCTCAAGGTCCTGTGTGTGACTGATTAATTTTAAATTGTTTTCATCACCCTGAAAACTGGCCTGGTCTGCTCTGGCATAAAGAGGGAAAACAGCTCAAATTCAGAAGATAAGTCAGTTGTTAAAGGGTCGGTGTGGGGACTGTGGCTTTGACTCTGAACACAAACAAGCTTTTTCCTCATTGCTGAATGCTGCAAGGGCTGTGCAGCTGCTCTAAATGGGAACCATGTGGATGAGGTTACAGAGGGGACTTCTAATCTGACAGACTGATTTGTAGCTTTGTGATGATGTCTGATGTCAGCCAGAATTGCCCATAGGTATTGCAGGGTGAGGATGCTTGGGTTTCATTTTTCTCCCTCTTTCTCCAGGCCTGAGAGCACTGCTTGTGTTGTTGCTTTTTGTACAAAATTATGGGGAACAAGAGGGTTCTTTTCACTATTCTGTGTGAGAATACCTGGAAAAATCTTGGTGTATTCTTTGCATTATGCTAGCAATGGACTTCTGTGAAGCTCTTTGGCATCAAGAAAATTAGGGCTGGCAGTTTTGGCTCAGTGCTTGGAAGATAAATTCCTGAAGTTGCATACCTAGACTTCCCTTGTGTTTGCCTTGATTAACAGGCTATACATAGCACAAACCAGAGCTACTAACCAGTGCAAAGAGATCTGAAACTTGCCTAAAACTTGGTCCCTGCAAGTGTCTTATTTATAAATTTAAAAATTCTCCTAAACAAGAACTGCAATGGGCAGGTTAGCTGGTGATTCACAGATTTAAGCAGTGCTGCACTTAAGGGGGGATCAGCAGAGCACTTCTGCATGTAAGGGACAAAATATGAGGAGTGTGGTTATTCCTCCTTGAATTTTAAGGACATTAAAGGGAATAAAATTGACTCCAAGATGAAATGTAATCTGGAAGTATTTATTTTCACTGGCTCTCAACTCATTTTGACTGCCAACTATAGAAGGTCGATTGATTTCCCTTCAAAGTTTACAGCCAGCTGCTTTAAAGGACAAGTTTTGAAAATCTTAACAGTACCAAAGGGGATTCACTATTAACAGTGGTAGAAGTGTTATTGTGGAACTGCAGTTTTCCCAGACAGAGTTCCTGGTAAGATGGTGGCCTTAACTCATAGGGTAACCCATGAGAATTCCTAGCAGTGCTCCACTGCACAAATACAGCGTTGGATTTCTATCATTCTGCTTTCCACAATGAGGTAGGTTAAAGGACACAATTCTGGAAGTTTGAGTCCACACAACTGCATATATAATGTTATCCTAAATTTGCATGTGTACCTAATGACCAGGCAGGTTGTCAGATTACTAATGACCACTTAGGCATCTAATTGCACCAGAGAAATCCTGGAAAACCAGAAGCATAACCTTGGAATGCCCAAATTTCAGGGCTTAGAGGAAATTTTTAGCACATTTTGAACTTGGAGGTTTCCAATATCCCTCTTTAAATGACTACATTCATGTAGTGGTGTGGGGGGAGCCAATCACAGATAACCATAGCTGATTGATTATTAAAATCACAGTTGTCTGAAATCATGAACAGGTCAGCAGCACTCACAACATCCCTCAGACATTTCTAGTAAAGGGAGAATGAGTTATTTACCCCAAAAGTAAAACACAGAGGTTTCAAAGACCAACTCAAGATCTCCAAACTCTCAAGGCTTGTTTTCTTTTCATAGTAAAAAGTATTGTGAGAGGCCCATGTAGGTGGAAGTGATATATTAACACTCAGAGCTATGAGTTATGTAACACTTCTTACTTTTAGCAGTGTTTGCTGCACTCATTGGATGTTTATATTGTGATAAGGCCTAGAGACAACGTGTATTAGACACATGAAAGTGTGTCCCACCCTTAGGATGAGGAAGGAATGAGAAATAGCAGATGTCCAAGACAAATACTTGTGTCAGAATAGAGAAAGTCAGAATAAGAAAACTACCATGATATACAGCATCTTACCTGTCAGGCTGAAACACCACAGTTTGTCCCTTGTCTTGTAATGGTTCTGGTTAATTCTGTCTCTGATGGAAGCTGTGAGATGGCTCTTGGGAGAAAATACAAACAGCTTTGCAACCTTGGCTCCAGTAGAAGTGCCGTGAGAGAAGTCATGATCCTGCTTCTCAGGTGAATGTAGAAATGTGTGAACACTGAAAGCCTCTGGCAGGTGTCACAGCAGAACTTGTCACCTGGGGCTTAAAGGAAAATTCCCTTGTTGTGTTGGTCTAAACTGCCTCTAGGAATGGATAAGCCAAACTGGCTTTCAAAAAAAAGGTTTTGCTAATGACATTTTCTACCCACTTGAAGCAGATGTCCCCTGAGTACAGTTTATGGTCACAGCTTAATTCAGTACAGATACACAAAAAGAGAGAAAACAGGCCAATAGGGTCATAATCAATTCTTGTTCTTTTCATGTAAGAGGAAAATACAAAGGAATACCTAAAGAGGAAGATGAAGGAAAATTCATCTCTTGATGAAGTTTTTCTGTGGTTGGGTTGTGGTTCTTTGCTTCTTGCTGGAGCTAACAGATCTTTTCCTCATGTAGCTCTGCTAACACCTTGAAATGGTACTTTAAAGGGCTACTTCTTTCCTTTTAAATTCAGTTTGTTCTGTTTAAATGAGCTAATGATGCAATCCTCTTTTTTCTTTGAACATATAAACTGATGTTATTGAGGAAAGGGAAAAGTGTTCTCTATTTTTACTCCTAAAAAGGACTGCCAAAAGTGAAATTCAAGCTGAAAAGAGAAATAAATACTAGTCTCCCAACTTCTCTTCAGTAAGACCAAGATAAGTGAGCTGAGTTATCAAATGGCTGAGATAGGCATGTGTCATGCATTATGTCCTGCAGGATGCACTGCAAATTGAAATATAGAATTGGCTTACTTGGGACTTTTTGCTTTGTGTGAACAGTTGAGGCTTATTCCTTCTTCAAGTCTTCAGATCAACATCTCTCTGAATGTGGTATTTGGTTGTTCAGTCTGCCAAAGAAGACTGGGGTTATGTTGCTTTTTCTTTCCCATTATGTTGAAATTAGAATAGTACTATGGGGAAATTAACAAATTGAAAAGTGCAGGAATAGAATATTTATATATTCAATGCAGTGGTGTTTCCCTGAGGGCTGATTAAGGTGGATGGTCTAATAGATGTACTAATGTGACTGCGTAGCCTGCATTAAATGCATACTTAACTGTGTGATCAAAGAAATAATTCAGATTATTTTTGCCCATTTCTCTAGTTAGGCTTCTTGGAAAGAACAGTCTTTTTCTGTCAAAGTAAATAATAACTGTCAAATAAGAGCTTTGATAGCAGTTGTAATAAAAGGTAAGATCAGCTACAAACTGAACTGAATTTAGGATGGCCAGAGAACAGTACTGAGCATTCTCCTTGCTCCTTATGTTAATGCCACTTTTACAGACACTGTGGTGTGACATCTGCCTGGCATCCATGTCAGAATAAGCACAAGGCTGCAGGTTCCCCATGTGTCTTCTGTACTCTGGGACTCATCTTCAGTGGCACTTTCTAGAAAGCGGCTTGGGGCTCCCTTGGACTGAGGGCAACGCTGGCTTTGCATCTCCAGCTTTTGGGGGAGCTTTGTCACCACCCACCCGTCCTCTGGGTGATGCTCTGGCCCTTCCCAGGATTAATGGGATTGTGTTGGTGTCTGATTTAGCTGTGGCCTGTGCACAGTGAGTGCTGCAGCCTGCTGGGGATCCAAGCACCATCCTGCCTCCACATCTGACTGCTGCATGCACCAAATTTTTGGTTGGATATTACTGGGATTGTGCATCTGTGGGCAGAAACAGGAATTGTCTGCTGCTGTTGAGCTCTCATGATGACAATAGCAAATCTCCTCCATGTTTATGCCTGTGCAATGGTTGCTGCCAGCCCAGTGGGGATGTCCAGAGCAAACAAAGGTGGGTTTGGTCCTAAGTACACAGCACAAATCATTTGGGTCAATTGTTTGTGTACAATATGAATTTATTCACTTACCCAATAATATTAGCTAAGTATTATACAGCTAGATTTTCCTGGCAAGTGACTAAGTGGTTTTCATCAGCATAAATACCCAGTTATTTGCATTTGTATCAGAGACCTGCTAACTACTATGAGACAGCAGATATAGTAGTTCCAATGTGCTGTTAAATGACAATATTTTAATGCAGTTGCTCCATGTGCTTGCTTGCTTTGATTCTCTCCATCAGTAGTTTTAATTTTTGAAATCCTGATAATTTTCTCTGTGATAAAGTTTCAGAAGTGAGCCTTAAGGAACTGAGAAAATAGTTTTGGGGTTTTTTTCTGTTAGCTGAAAGGTGCCTAGTCTTTTCTTAAAGTAAACTGTACCTATTTGTATAAATGACATCAGGGAATGAATGAGGGAGCAGCTCACAATTTGTATTGTACCTATTGTGTTTATACAACTACCACAAGGCTTTCTGTTGGGATAAATAGCACATTTCCCTCAAAACACTATTTGTTGAGTCTGAGCTATAAACTATTTATGAATATTATTCCTGGCAAAATACATAGGCAATCATATGGGATGGTGCATCAGGAACAAGATACCAAATTATGCAATAAGTAGGACAGTGAAGATTAAAGTATAAAGAAGAGGTGACTTCATAATGTACTTCTGCTATATTTGTCAATATTAAACAACTTAACTAAACTGGAAGGTCTTCATGCTGGACAGTCAAAGGAAAGTATTGCAGTAATACAAAATACTATTAAGAAAACTACTGGCTATGTTGTTTATTCTGTCCAAGGAATAACCCATCCTCAGAGTATTTGTTTCATGGAGATTTCATGGAGATTTGCATTCTCTCTGTAGATCAGCCAGAGAGAGAATAAACTTTTTGTGACAGATGTTTAAGCCAAATCCCTCAATCACTCACCCAGTAGAAGTGGGTTTGTCTCTGCTGTCCACCCCATGGAAGTCATAGCTCACAGCAAAAATTCCTTGTGCAGTCCCATAACCTCCTGCTGACATAAACAAAAATGTTGCTATTGAGCAAAAACGCCAAAGCATGTCCTCACTGACTGAATATTTATAGAAAGATGCTATTGAAAGATGAAATAAAGAAATTTGGAAAGAGAAATAAAAATATTTTTGGAGGATTTTTTAGTAATATATAATGATATTTGGCAACAATTCAGAAAACATACCATACAGGACCTTAGAGGCCTCGCTCAAGGAGGTAAAAAAATTAATGTAGTTCCCCACAATTTCCAGTGGACCTGTTCATGTGGGCACCCACCCAGTGCTGTTCCACTGAAATCCTGGCAAGAATGTGGGCTTTTAACTTTAGACAGTGTTTTTTTAGCAGCAGAAGTTGGTAGGGTACATTCCCATGTTAGTGTACACTGGGAATGATGACAGATGCAATCTGCATCACGTTATTCTATTTATTCTTACTTTCAAACCAGAAAAGTGAATGTCTGTCTGCTAATGCTGCTGCTCACAGCTGGGCTACAGGCAGAGCCCTTCTGAAGGTGAAGAAGAGACCTAAAGTGGGAAAACTGTTACTGAAATTACATTTTTTTAGATTTCTTTAAAGGGAGACATGTCAGGTTCCCTTTCTTTGTACACATTTTTAAGCAAGTATAGATATTTGTATATTTTTTTCACTACTGAGGATATAATATGCATATTGAAAATGTCAGCCTAAATTTATCTACAAATTTAGTAGCTGAACTTTATAGCCTATTAAAGGGACTTCATGAGAGCGTTTGAAAGTGAGATCAGGAATAAAACAACACTTGTCAAAATGAACAAAAAATTTGTTGCATAATAGTCTGTTTGGTTAGTTTGTAGGGGATTTTTGCTTTTATTTTTGCTCACTGAATTGTTGATTTACAAAATTTCTGTGGCTCGCAATAGGACATAAAATCTGTGTCCAGTAGAGGGTTTTCTAAAGTAATATAGTGTTCTGCACAACTTAGAGACATCTGTTTCTAATCTCAAAAAACAGTTGCAGAATGACCCAAGGCTTTCAAACATTAATTTTCAATAGGTTGCATATTTTTTTCCTTCTATTGATTCGTAAGTGATGGACCTTTTCTGCCATAAATCATGCATAAATTAAAATGCATGTATGAAAACATGCGTGCACTGTATGATGTGTGCATTAGTGCTTTTGGAAAGAAGGCATTCTTTTCCTGGAGTCAAATTTCCAAGGCTTGCCCCTTGACATGAGCAGTTCACTTCCTGCTTGCCAGTTCTCAGCATAAAGCTGGGGTTGGGGGTTTTTTTCTATTATTTTAAATGAACCATAAGAAAATTGATACCATGTGATGTAAAAACCTCTCAGCATGTTACAAATATACTTCTTTCTTTTGAGCTGAAAAGGACTGAAGTTAACATTTGTTTCAGATTTCCTGCAATACCATCACTGCTGTGTAATAGCTGAAATGGTTCCATCCATCCCATTATGAAGATACTTTACTTCTTGACAAGACATTAAGTACAAGGCAAATTGGGGGCAGGGAGAACCAAATCTGTGTGAATTGTTTAACCTTCCACCACGGTTCAACAAAGTTTAAAAAAAAAGAAAGAGCCTTTGGCAAACTGCCTAGATTTTGTAAGGCCACTCACACTTTGTGAGCCCCCAAAGATCACAGTGTTTCTGGCTCAAGGCTGAAATCCTATTGAGCCAGGGCTGAAAAAAGCCTTTCAACCCTGTTGAGTAAACACTTCAAGAAACAGCTATTTGTCATGATGCTCTTAAATGTTGGATGGGAGCTGACTGCCGCATCTTGGACAAAGATGAACAGCAACCATGAATACCTTGTTTGACATGAAACACTTTCAGAAGGCATGGCTGCACTTGGTGCTAGGTGGAACAGGGTGTTTGCTGTCTCTGTTGAAACTGTGGGCTGGAAAAAAGAGCAAAATTATGAATTTGCAATTATACTCCTTGAAACTCCACTACATAAATCATCTTGAAAAAAATTCAACCAAAATCTTCTCCCTATAACAAGAGTCCTGATTTCTAACACCCAATTTTCTACTTAGGAGCCCAGAAGAAATCATGTTTCCAAGAAAAATACTTCATTCTGAAAAACTGGGACTACTGATTAATTAAATGTGGGGATCAGCTAAGAATGCAATTGATGGTCTTACAGCCTTTTGTGTGTGTATGTTTGCTGGTTTTGTTATGCTTTGGGTTTTAGTTGTTTGGGTTTTTGTTTTGGTGGGAGAGTTTGAGGGGTTTTTTGGTTTGTTGAAGAAATGCTGCCAAACTCAAGAGTAAGCATTTTCAGTGTACTCAGTCCTGTGGGCTCAGGCACCACCCACAAGATCTTAACCTATGCAAGAGTTTACAGAGCTAGGACTCTTGCTCACTGTGATGTCTTCAGACCACTGTAGTTTTATTTTAGCTGAATAATTTATAAACTAGAAACTAGAAAAAAATTTGTGCCATATTCAGTGCTTGAGGGCAACTAGGGACAATGAAGACTGCTCAAAATCTCATAATCAGAGGACTGTTTTGATATTTGTGCAATTAATTTACCCAATATACATCAAGATATGGAGAAATGGGCGTTCATCAAGTTACCCAAGCTACAGTGACACCTCAGACTGATGTGTGCAGTAGCACAAGTAAAAGCTAGCTTAAAACTGCTGCTGTTTTTTCCTGTTGAGGAAGATATTTGACTGCTTACATGAACAGAAGTCATCTCCTTACCTTTCCCTGACACTCAAAATTAGACCAGCATACTTAAATACCTAGCCTTGAATGACATTTGGTAGTGAGCCTTACCTCACATTTAGTGGGATCCCTACCCTGGCTTCACTTTTTATATGGTAATTTTATAAATTATTTAATCTTCTGTGCTATCAATCTCTCTTTAATTAGAAATACACCACCTTTTCCAGGTAAGAACTTTGTGTCCTATTAAAATAAAGAACCATGGAGATTTATTACTTTCTTGAACTTTAAAAAATTTGTTTATATTGCATTTCAGTTTAATATTTGAGATAGGGTTGAACATAAGCTAACTAAAATATTCTGACATATTCCTTTATATCTTGCCCAAGGAAACAAAGTTTTAATGCTGGGGTATGATAAAGAACAAAGAGAGTAGAGATGAGAGTATTCTGCTTGGAAATGGAAGCACCTCCTTAAATGTTTCATAAATATGATGACTTCTTTGCAGTTTTATTTATTTGTGGTAAGTTTAGATTTATTGACAGCAGCATCAGTAAAAAGGATTTAGTTACATTGCCAGGCAGTTTCTAAAACAATTTGGCCAAATTAGGTTCAAAGAGCCAGTACAATAAAGCAGATGGTATGAAAATTAGAGAAAAAAAAAAAAAAACCAATAAAATGAACATTAGAAGCTTACAAAACTTTGAATTTTATTCATGAAATTGAAATAATGCTGATAATATATATATATATATTATATATAAAATATATATTTAATATAAACATTATATATATATATATATATACACACACACACACCTTGTCATGTGTTTCTACTTAGAATCTGTGCCACTGGACAAATGTTTGTTATTAGTCAAAGTTTCTACAAATGGGTTTCACCATACATTTTCTGGTTCATTTCAATTTATCAACAGTTTTATATTTGGCCCAAAGGCTAGAAAGCTAAGTTTATGTCAGAGACTTCTACCTCAGCGATCATAGTTCAAAATTAACACTTTGTTTTAAAAAGAATTTGAAGAATTTTTTCAAAAAAAGGAAATGTAACTTAATTAGACATTTAAAAAAATCTCTTATAAGCAAGTATTTGATTTATACTGTACAATAGGTATTTAGTTTCACAGCAAATAGCTGAAGATGGGCTTGATAAAGTGCATTGTTTTTATAGTAAGTTGTTGTGGTGTTCATAGCAAGAGCAAAGTTCTTTGGTAGATTTAAACTTTTTTTTTTGTGGACTTCAACCCAAGTTGTTTGAGTTTGGTTTTTTTTCCCATGGATTAGCTCTGTATCTGTTATGATTGCAGGGAATAATTTTGACACCCAACAGCATCACAGGAAAATACTAAGTGTATGAAAACTGGTCATATATTAGAAATGTTGTCAAAGATGTGCTGAATCAGACACTTTTACATGGGGTTTGCAGTTAGATTTAATGTTTGTCTGTAAACATACTGGAGTGTCTCAACTTCATACTTAAGTAGTGACAAAACTGATTTAGAGTGTGCAACCTTTTCCAGTTTAAGTGGTATGGATTAAAACTCCTGAAGGTGTGCACAGAGGACACAACCAGTTGACAACATGTCACTAAGTTTTAATCACTAGGGATTTAACATATGTGCACAGTTAAAGTTCAGGGCAGGTAAGGTAATTAATTTGTGGATGTTGATGTAACTGATGCAATCTGGAAGGCCTTTGTCCTCATTCCCATTACAATCTCTGACACTCTGATATTTTCTGCTTTTGGACTAAAGCTTCTCATGTTTCATTTGAACTCTGATTTCTGGATGTAGTAAATGGAGCAAAGGGAATGTAAGTGGGCTAAGATGTTGATGTTCCTCCCACACATCCCTTCTTTTTTAATGCATGTGTAGGAGGGACAAAGAAAAAGCTATAATTTCCTTTACTTGCTTCAGCTTTCATTTCCTTTCCCAATGTGGAGGCAGAGACTGTAAGAAATAAAAAATTCTCTGGACTATTTGTTGGGATTTCTTGTTGAAATTTTAGTGTTTGGGTTTTTCTTCCACAGGATATTTTGCAAACATGCCTTATAGAAAACACATGCCAAAATCAATTCCTCCTGAGTCATCAGTCTCATTCAAGGATGTGTGCTTAATTCTAGGAACATACTTCAACATTGTGCTGAAAGTTTGTTGAATTGTAAGTTGTGTGAATTGTGATACAAGCCTCTGTCTGTGCTTGCGCAGGCAGGCAATTTTATTAAGACATCATTTGCCTAAAGACAGAGCAAAAAAAGAAAGATTTACCGTAAAATGGACTAAAAGTAGACCCCATGAGATCACAGGCAAGGCAGGCTGTGCTGTGGCATTCCTGAAAACACTTTCCTCATCTTTTCTTGAAGGCTTCTGATGCTAGAGATTTTATGACTTTTTGGGTAATCTTTTCCAGGCCTTCACTAATCATGCCATTAAAAAGGTGTGTTGTTTTGGTTTTTTTCCCCTATATGCCTCTGTAAGTTCACTATTTCTTTTCTGTCTACCATGGGCACAGTCGACAAATTAATAATTTTATTCCTTGCAGCAGCTTGTCTGCTCTTCAAGATTGTTATCTTGTCTTTGCTAAGATACAGAATCATTATTCAAAGATTTTCCAGGTGGTATTTTCAGCTGTTCCCAGAGTTTTAAAATCTCCTCTTAACTTCCATGTTTGGTTCTTCAGGAAGGATGATGGCCCTCTTCCAAACAAGTAAATATAGGAAATAGATCAAAAAGTACTTTCAATAAGAGAGTAGAGCAATCTAAGAAGACACTTGCCATCCAAATAGGTATGGCAGCCTGCCAGGGGAAGAATTTCAGGTCCTAACCCTGGGATTAGACCACTGAAGAGACCTCAGCAAAAGTAAGGTCTATAACCAAGGTCAGTTAAGTCAGAATTTAATTGTATGGAAAATCATGTAAGACTTCAGTAATTACAGCTATTTATTATAGAAAATAAGTAAGCTGTATAATAGAAAAATTAGCCTGAACATGTTTTTTCTTTGTAGTAGAGGGACTCAAAACACCCAAACCAATGCAGGACTGAATTTTTTGGCAAAGCTCCATTGGCAGGTAAAGGCACATGTGTGCAAGCATGTTGTAGTTAAAATGACCCCCTTCTGTTGAATTTTTAATACAGTGTTAAATTCTTCAGGATAGTAACACTTCTTTTACTCCTCTGGCAAGATACTGAATCACATACATAATTCCAGCCTTGTGGTTAGTCCAGTTAAGTCAGTAAATCTGTTCATGGTCTGTTTTCTGTCAAACAAACAAAGAAAAACCCAAACCTAGCATGTTTCTTCTTAGGAAGGAAAAAATAATTTAAGAAGATGATAACCTTCAAATACAACTCCCTGTCTTCTTTGTGGAGAAAAAGCACTCATCAGTCAGGAATCCTTCTAGATGGCCCTGTAGGAGCTTATTCTTGTCCCTCAGTGGTCTAATATTCAAAAGCAACTAAAAGATAAAAATTAAAATAACAAGTAAAATAATGGGAACTTATAAGTAAGGAAACAGATGGAAATGGATCAGGAAATGGGAACAGGAAATTATTTGGATTGCCTTGGTCTGAGCAACCAAAAGCTATTTCATACAACAAAACAGATATTTAGGAGTTAAGACAGTTGGCTGAATTTTTGTGTGAAATTTCTCCTCACAAGCAGTAATTTTATGTACCATACACTCCAGGCCTTCCTCAATCAGCTTTGCTGAAGTTCCAGGAGTACTTAGAACAAATGTGCACAATAAGCAGTAGAAATTCTTGTAAGAAGAAAGTGATAAACATAACTGTTTGTTGCTAGTTCAGCCACTATTGGAACACTGTGTAACATGCTGGAAGCCAAACTCCAAGAAGTATTTCCATAAACTAAACATGGCTCAGGGAGAAAACACCAAGGTAACTTGACAGATTCTTGTGGCTTGAAAAAGGTGTTGGATGTTAAGTGGTCACATTTACTCCAGTCCTGTGGAACAGGACTAGACAGTCAGAGTCTCTGTTATTTATATGATATATTTCTCCTGTCGATTTTTTCTTTCACTGGTTGTGCTAGATTTGATCCAACAAGGTGGTTTGGTCATTTTTTTAGGGGATCCAGAGAAAAACTGTCCTTCAAAGATAGTTCCTCCTTTTCATGAGCTGTTTCTGGTTGTGGAACATCCCCGGGCTTACCTTTGACACCAGTCCTTGAGTCTTCACTTGATCCTGGCTGTTTTGTCCTGCCTTCATGCTCCTTTTGGAGAACTGAAATTTAGCCACAGAAAATTGTCTTAGCCTACCCTGGCTTGCATGTATTCTTCATCTTCTTCCATTGCTTTGTTCCGTTATCACGCCCAGGTTTTTTTTTTTCCTGGAAGTGGTTAGGGATTTTTGCTTCAGTTCATCATTGTTTTCATTATTACAACCTTTCGGTTTTTTTCATCTTTTTTTGGATAATTTATTTCTGTCCTTGTACCACCCTATTCCTTTAGTACATATAGTTCTTCTCTGTTCCTAGAACTTACTAGAAGTTATGTCCTGTCATCCAAGTTCCGGTTTATGAGGATAAACAAATTAATCTCCTTCATTAAGTTTATCTTGGTAGGATGGATGAAATGGGTTTATCAGATCAGTTATCAAAGACTTGTGCAGAAACATTCTGCTGCTACATATAAAAACACTAGTCCTAAAAGAAAGCATAAAATATATTGAGACTTATTCCACACTGGAAATCCAATGTGTTCACTGACAATATTACTGGCAAGCAGCTTGCTGCTAGGGGGAGAAAAATTCCTTGCCTACAGTTAATCTGTACAACATATGAAATCCATGGTCCTGTATTAACACATGATCTCTGTGAATTTATTGGAGAGGGATTAAGCAATAGTTCTTAAAAAATAATAAATATGCCTTCAAAAAAGGCATTTTTTTACTAAATGATAAATGGTTGCAGCTGTTAAGTTCCTCCTAATTGTGGGAAGAATAGTAAAAGAAGTGGGTTTTTTTTCATTAGACTACCCTTTCTTTCTCTTTAAATTCTCAGGCTCACTGGGGGAAATTAATGTTTTTATTTCCAGGAACTCTTGCTCCAGACTTCTCTTGTGTATTTGAAGCTGACTTAAGACTAACAGAAGTCAGAAACAACAGTCCAGTGCAAGTCTGTCATTCTTCAAGTAAAATTATTTTTGAAAGTGTATTATCTGGGGCCGTAATTGATTAGGCAGCTGGAAGAAGGAACAGTGAAGTGAAAAATTAGTTCTTGCTATAGACAATATTAAACCTGTCTCACTTCAAGAGCAGGTCAGCCCAGCTGGGGAAGGAATCCTTGCTTGATTCAATTCCCTTGACCACATGGTAATCCATTAAGCCACTGTTGACCATTCCCTCTCGATACTTGAGCCTTCCTTGGCAATGTCCATGTTCACTGGCACTGGGTCTGTTCCCATGGGGATGTTTTAAAACTTTCACTCTCATGTATATCCATGAAAATGTGAGATCTTTTTACATGAGGGTGTAAATCCTAGGATAAACTGTGATGCAGACGAGAGTATTATTGAATGCATAGCTAGAATTTAACTATTTCTGTAATTCAAAGAAAAATAAGGCTTATGCCCTTCTTTTCCTTTTTACTGAAATGTATACATAGCCTCATAAAGCATCTGAGACAAAGTTCCTGTTCAATCAGTAGTTTCCACTGCAATCTGTAGGAACTTTTGTTGATTTACTCAAAATAAAAATGCTTATTTAACCTTAAAAATATCAAGAACATCAACTCATGACTTGTCTGTTTTTACTGGAGATTCCTCTGGGTGACTGGAAAAAGTTGCTCTGAGTTAAAAAAAGAATAACATGGAGAGAAAGCCAAGCTAATGCCAAAGGACAGTTTAAAACTGTTGAGGACAGATGTTTTGTGTGTTCTCTGGGTCACTTTGGGGAAAAGTATGCTGCTGTGACTCCTTAGAAACTGAGTTGATACTGACAATCTGGTTTATTTCTTCATAAATAGAAAAGCATCCTATCAGTTACCAGTAGTAGTGCATTTAAAATTTATCTATTTAGTTATGATTAATTACATCATTAGTTTAGTCAAGATTTAGTTAAGCCGTGGGCAATCAGAAATAAAAAAGACAAAAATGGAAAACAAAAATAGCCCCCGTAAGCTGGACCTTTATTAAACTGGATGAAAGAAAATCAAGATTACTTAGAGGTTTTTCACCAGGACAGACAAATGCCTGTGGAAACATTCAAAACATCACCTTTAAGGTTGTTTGGTTAGGCTCTGCTCTAGCATGGGTTGGACTGGGAATAAGAGGCGTGGGTGAAAATGATGACTGGAACAGAGCGAATCTTGAGGCTGCCCCACAAAGAGCCCTGTATTTTAATCATGTACTGAAATGGGTAATTGTCAGCCTCCAGAGCAGTGTATGTTTAGGAAAGTGCAAAATGTGCTGCCTTCAAGGACAGCAAGCATCATAATGTCCCAAAGTGCTGTTCAATATCATTCCCAATGCTTTCCAAGTCTTTCTGTGTTCTTCCACTGAATCATCTGTGAATGACGTGAAAGCAGCAAATCAGCTAAGGGATGGCAGAGTAACATAAGCATCGTAGCACACAAAAATCAGCAAGATATTTGTGTGGAGAAAGAGAGGTAACAGTTCTCCTTAAATCTGGCACTGCACACTGGGCAAAGGGAAGGGTCCGTCACTGAAGGTTTCAGGGTTTTTACAGCTCAGAGGAAAATTGGCTTGAGTTCCTCAAGGGGCACTCTGTGGAGAGAATATTACATATGTATTACAAAATAACAAAAATGTTTTGGCTAAAGTTATGGTGTCAGCTGAGCACTGATGGGTTGTCATTGGTCTTACATGGGAAATGTGGCTTGGAGCTGGGCAAAGAGGAGAGCCTTCAGAAAGGTTTCTCTGATCCCAACAAACCTGCTGGGGAGCTGCACCCCCTGGATATCAGGATCTGCTGGAGCTCAGCAACTCAGTCCCTGAGCTGAGAGTGGTGCTGACAAAGGGATCCTGTTTGCCCTGTAGTGACGGTGTAGGCTATACACAAATGGGAACATTGCCTCTCTCCATGGGCTCTGCATGTGGTGCTGAGCAGGGCTTTCCTGGGACAACTCTTTAATGCTCAGGAACTGTCGAGTGTGTGGCCTGAAAATTGATGTCTTTGGTGCCTAGAAATCAAGTACCTAAGCCCAGAACCCGACTGAAGGTTCATCACAGCGGGGCGTTGATCCTTCCAGATAGCATCAGCTCTTCTGTGTCCTGCTGCTACATCCTGAAACATTCAATCTTTCAAAAACTCCTCCTGACGTTAGTCTTTCCATACCTGTGTGAAAGCACTCTCTTGCTAACAGTTCTTGGAAGGCAGAATGAAGAAATGAGCTAAATGTTTTCTGACTGATCTTCTGGCAACATGGACGTGCATCTGCTGCAATTGCACCTTCTAGGCCAAGTGCAACCTGATCAAAACTCAGAAGGGAAACAAAGGCGCAGCTCCTCTTCCAAGGTAATGAGTATCCCATTAACTAGGGGAAAGAGACATTGAAGCAAGAACTTTCTTATTATTGATGCAAATTTGACACCTGGAACAATGCAAGAAGGCAGAAGAACCCAACCAAACTCAAAGTAACCCCAGAACAGAAGGTGCAACTCATTCCCTATGATTAAATGTATTGTTTAATGATTTACTGAAGCTTCAAGTTTTCCTCTTTAGCCTGAGAAGTCCTGAATCTCCTATGTAATGGTGTGGTATAACCTAAACATCATGGCTGCCAAAAGCACAAGCATCATCTTTAGGGTTGCCTAACTTGACTTAGCAAGTTCTTTCCATTTTCCTCAGAGAAATGACTCTTTTATGAACACATCATCTTCAAACTGAGGCAAAGCATTTTCCAGACTGCTGTTGACTCCTGCAGTATGAGCTTCACAGTTAAATATCTTCTACTGTAGCCAAGAGTACAGACAATGGAGACTTTGCCTTAGAATAAAGCATCCAAGAACAGTTGTTGACTTATTGATTTTATTGTGTAGGGCACAGTTACCACATTTGTTCTTTGATTTGACACTCCAGATATCAACCACTACCAAGAAGAGAAATAACTGTAAGAAGCTGATATTTATAGTGATACTCTGCCCTGTCCAAGCAACAGACTGCTTTGTCATGGAACAATGACCCCTGCTAAAGCAAATCACTCATTTCTACTAGATGGAATAGTAGCTTCCTCTGAAACAACCATTTCCAAGTGCTAGATGAACAGTACTGAGGTGAGTTAGCAGGCAGTACTATACATGAAGGAATACCTTCTTTCTCTAGCAGTGGCTGAGATGTGGGGATGCCCTTTGGAAAGCCTAATAGGAGTTTCCTGCTGACACTGTGCAAACACAACATTTACAGCTGTGGTAATGCTGTAGATTTCCCTTAAAAAACACCTTGAAAGTGGTTTATTTGCGTAACTTGAGAATGCAATTTCAAAGAAGAGAGCTCACAGCTGTCTATTCTTACCCTCACCTGTGCTTAGCACACAGTGCCTGGTCTGTGCAGCATGCATATAAATAGAGTCCTGTTATCCCAAAGCATGGCAAACACTCCAGGGATATCAGTACTGCTGTGGCCTCACCCCTTAGCATGCAGCTCAGTTCCTTTTATTAATAACCAGACATTGTGTTTAACCATTTCACTGGCAGTGTTGCACAGCTCTCCTTTAAGGGACCATCTATGTGTTTTCATAGCAGTTTTACAGCCTCAATTCAGAGCTGGTGATAAATAAAGCCGTTCCCAAACTTAGAAATGCCGAGAGCCAAGAATCACAGTTTCTCAAATCTCCAAAATAAATAAGTCATGTGTCAAACTTGCCTATCCATTGGCAAGGGAGTGCCATGAACACTAATGTCTGATTGTTGATAAGGGAATGTGGATGTTGTGAAGTGTTGACTGATATAGCACTCTAGGGAATGGAAAAGGGAAAGTGGTGGAAGATGCAAAAATGTGTCAGCTGATATCTTAGTAGGGCCTTTTTTTTTCTGGTTCGGTGAGGATACTGTCCTGATGGGTTGCAGAGGAGAATAACTCTCTAACTTACAGCAAAATCAGTTCTAGGAGTTTTATTGTAGTGGTTTTGTGGTGATGCACAGTCTGAGTAAGGTGAACAATGTTTTTTTTAAGTGCATATCAGGGCTGGTACCCTTGGCTTTTGTTCTTGTGGTTATGGATGCTTTTCATCTTTGATGAATTACGACTTTGTTATCATGATTAGAACATCCAAGAGCTCATGTAACAGAAATGATACTTTGGCTTGTTCTTGACTTCATTTACTTGTCTGTAAATGAGGGCAATTGGACTCAAAAGGAGACTTTTCCATCTTTTTTGTTTTGTTTTGACTACCTTCCCATGCATCTTGAGGCTTCTCTTTTCTTTTTGGTACTTCCTCTCTAGAACCATACTTCTTGTTCTGATGGGATGTGTCAGTCACTCATCCTGTTGCCTGCAAATCAGCCAGGATCATTTCCAGTAACAGAGGCCAGTGTCATGATGCACTAGCACCGCTATCCCACAGCTATAAATAGATTCTTCCACAGCTCTCAGAAGGACATTCAGAGTTGCTGCAGTCATATAGGAGAAGAATAACAGCTCTAAAAACTGATGCCAGGACCCAATGTTTGGTTATTCAGAGGACTGCTTTTTCTCTCAAAGGGCTTGGCTTGTGTAACTCTTTAGATGTTTTTAAATTTTTTTTTTTTTTTTAATTTAAGTTTTGTTTTGTTTGCTTTCTTCTGGCACATGGGCAAACTGCTGCTACCCAGCAAGTGCTGTAGTGTTTTTATTAGTTTTTAGGAGAAGGAAAGGTTTCACTGTTATGGTCATTTCTGGTTTTCACGTGTCCTTTTCACGGCTTCTGTCTCCACATCTGCATGGAAGTTTGATGTGTCTGTAAGAAGGTTCCCTGTGTGCTGTGTATAAGAAATCTGCTACTTGAATCAAGCAAGAATCACTTCAGTCAGGGGCACCCAGCAAGTATTTGAAAATACTTCATCTGGGCCTCCTTGAGTGTAGGAGTTTTTGGCAGCACATTAGGGATATATGTACTCTTTTCAGGAAAAGCAGTTGTGTAGTCAGGAAACTACTGCTTGCTGTGATACACATGCTAAGCCTAATCCCTCTCCTTGGCATCTTGTAGGATACAGCAAGTCAGGTGGGTGTCTGTAAAAATTTCACTGATTTTTTTTTTTTATTTGGAGATTTAACAGACAACTTCTGGTGAATCTTGATATGGTATCTTAAACTGTCTCCTCAATCTGTAGCTCTCCATTGTGTCTCTGCTGGAGGCTTCTGCCTCTAAGCTGAGTCAAGGAAGTGCTTGGAGTCTCAGCTATTGTAATGTGAAGCATTTTAGCTTCAAACAGTGAGGAAATATCAGATTTGGGGTTTGGAAAGCAAGCTGGGGCTGGTAGAGATGTGTGGCCATGGCTTAAAGCATCACAGCTCTATTTGCCTTTTGCTACAGCTTGTGACAGGATAAGCCTCCTGACCTTTGTTCTGGTACAAAAGCAAAAAGAAGCAGAAGAAGCCTCACTGGCTGTATGGATGACAACTAAACACAGGGCTCTCAAAAGTTTAGTTTTGGCTAAAGAAACTTCCTGTGTCAGACCTCTAGAGGAATTGATCCCATGTGCTCATGGAGGCATTATATTGGATAAATCCTCAAAAGGTTTTTGTCGCATACTCAACGTTTCCTATTTTTCAAGGACAGTTCCAGCAACTGAAGTTTCATTCCTTTTTAGGAATTTTGGGTCAACTTACACAGGTATAATAAAACACCCAGGCTGCAAAAGATCATATTTAATTTTATTGCCTTGTGTAGCCTGTGTAAATTCTGGACTAGAACAAAAAATGACCACATTTTACCTGTGTTTGCTCAGCGCTCCCATTTGTAAGGCTCTTGTTTCAACTGATTATGGTGTGCCAGCTTTAAACCATTTGGCCTTGGCATTTCCATGGCATGTTTTCCCAGTAAGTGTCACTATTAGGCTGAATGAAGCTTTCCAGAAACTGCAAAAATGACTCAGCTTTCTAAGAGAGAAAGGTGGAAAAATGCATTTTGCCAATGTGGCCAGAAAATAACTCATAGTATCTTCAGTAAGTGGTTCTTGATATTTGTTTGTTTGTTTGTTTGTTTGTTTGTTTGTTTATAATGAGGTGTACTGAGGATTTTTTTGTTTCGGTTCGGTTTGTTTTTTTCTGAAAAAGCAGCTAACTGTGTATCCTGACTGGAGGCTTTTTAGAGTTTGTTATATTAAATTGGCATCTATGGACAAAAGAGAGGATGCTTTGAAATGCCTGAGGGATGAGATATTACCCAGAGAGAACTGTACAAGCTCAAGGAGAGATCCTATGGGAACCTTGAGGTTGAGTGCAAGCTGATGCACCTGAGCTGGGACAACCCCTGGTATCAGTGCAGGCTGGGGGATGAAGGGATTGAGAACATCCCTGCAGAGAAGGGCTTGGGGATGCTGGTGGATGAGAGGCTGGACATGAGCCAGGGAACATAAACTGCAGCCTAGAAAGCCAACTGTAACATAAAAAAAAAAAAAAAAAAAAAAAAAAAAGGTCTTCTGGTGAGACCCTACCTGCAGTGCTGCATCCAGCTCTGGGATCCCCAGCACAGGAAGGACATGAACCTGTTAGAATGGGTGTGGAGGAGACCATGAAGATGATAAGAGGACTGTCCTCTCATGTGAGGACAGCTGAGAGAGCTGGGGTTGTTCAGCATGAGGAAGGCTCCAGGGAGACCTTATAGCACCAATAGTAGCTAAAGGATCTGCAAGATAGCTGGGATGGACTGTGTAGCAGGGCCCATTGGGGTAGGACAGGGACAATAGTTCTGAGCTGAAGGAGGATCCATTTAGACTAGATACGAGGAGGGGGAAGGGTGATGAAACCCTGGAATGTGCCATGAGAGGTGGCAGATGCCCCATCCCTGGAAACATTCAAACGGGGCTCCGAGCAACCTGATCTAATAGAAGATGTCCCTGCTCATTGCAAGGGGGTGGACTGGATGAGTTTCAAACGCCTTTTCCGACCCAGCAGCCCATTCTGTGCCTCTGACTCTGTGACATCCCTGGTGTCCCTGCCTGCCCGTGAGGCACGGTGCTGTCCCCGGGGGACACAGATCTCCTTGGGGAGAAACAAATCCCCCCGGGGACACAGATCCCCTGCGGACACGGATCTCCCTGAGGACACAGATCTCCCCAGGGACACAGTTCCCCCCGGGATACAGATCTCCATGGGGACACAGATTCCCTGGGAACACAGATCTCCCCGGGGACACAGATCCCCCCGAGAGCACAGATCTCCCTGAGGACACAGATCTCCCGGGGGCCACAGATCTCCCTGCCATCGCCCCTTCCCGCGCTGCTTCCCGCGGCGGGCCCGGCGTGAGGCGCCCCGTGCCGCCGCTAGATGTCGCCGTTGCTCTTCGGCGGATTTGCGGCGCCCCCAGAGCGCATTTGCAGGGAACGCGGTATTCCATGGAATCACGGGGTCTTCAGGGCTGGGAAAGGATCTGTGAGACCTCTGAGTCCGACCGTCCACCCAGCACAGCCAGGTCCGTCACTAAACCGTGTCCCCAGGTGCCGCATCTACATGTCTTTTAAATACCGAACACTGCCCTGGGCAGCCGGTCCCAGTGTGTGACCCCTTCATGAAGAAACTTTCCCAAATATCCAAGCTTAAACCTCCCCGGTGCATCTTGACTCCATGTCCTCGTCTTGTTGCTTGTTATCTCGGAGAAGAAAGCCACTGCCTCCTGGCTACAGCCTCCTTTCAGGGAGGTGTGGAGAACAGGAAGGTGTCCCACGTGTCCTTCTCTCCAGGCTGAGCACCCTCAGTTCCCTCAGCCTCTCTTCACAGGATTTACTCTCCAGGCTGAGCATCCCCAGCTCCATCAGCCTCTCTTCACAGGATTTACTCTCCAGACCCTTCCCCAGCTCAGTGTCCCTTCTCTGGACTCACTCCAGCCCCTCAATATCCTTCCTGTAGGGAGGGCCCCAGAACCGAGCCCAGGATTTGGGGTGCAGCCTCGCCTGTTCCAAGGACGAGGGATGATCATGGCCATGGCCCACACTCGAGGAGCGAAGATCCCCTCCAGGCTCCAGGCATGTCTGACACAAACACCTGTGCATGGGGTAGGTTTCCCAGAAGTGTAGTTTGGGTTGGTTTTATCTAGAATTGTAATGGTTTGGGAGTCGTGCTTCTTCCTATGGATGAAACATCCAAAATTCACATCTTCCACTTCCCTATGCCTGAAAAACACAAGTGGAAATAGTAGACTTGGTTGATTCTGTTCTTACTGGAATGAATTATGATTGTCTCAGTGCCAGAAAATTAGTCAACACCACATAATTAAGTTTATCTTTGACAGAAAGTTGTGCTGCCATTTGTTCTAAAGTAACATGTCAGGTTACAGTTCCCAAACTGGTACAGAATCATAGAATCGTTTGGGCTGGAAGCAATTTTTAAAGATGACCTAATCCATACCCCCTGCCATAATCAGGAAAAATGGGTTACACTTTGATTCAAATTTTGTCTCTCCTATAAATTCTGAATTCTATGTAGATGAGTTTATAGCATGTTGCATTCAAAAATCTGGATTAACAAAACATTATTAAAGCTGAAAAATCAAGCATGGTTGTTGAATTTAACATTGTCCATGCATCCCGTGTTTTCTCCCAGAAATAATAATTACAGTGTCTGTTGTATACAAACACACACTGTTTATTTCTGCCATGTCAGTGTGTTTTCATCTTCACCAGGGACAGTCTTTCCCTCACCAGCATTCAATGCTTTGTTCTATCTTCATTGAAAATTATGAATTATGAGATTCATATTCTGTGATGCTGACTGAATTAGTAATTTATTGTGGACACTTCTGTAACCCTTCACAATATCCATACAAAATCAAGCACTGTTACTGGACAACACGGATGGTGTTGTGAGACAGAGTTTCAAATTATCAAACAACTATTAATTCTGGTGATCATAGTGAGACATCTTGAAAAAGCTTTTCAAAGCACTCTGCATTTTTATGCTATATTAGGTATTCAGAAAACTAGTATAATAAATTAAACTTTGGCTGAAACTGTGAGTACTCAGCAAACCTGGCCAGATGTTTCACGTGGGATGTGTAAGAACTTAGAGTGTTTGTGGTCATCAAGTTAGTTAAGGTTTCTGCTTAGTTCTGCCTTGTGTTAAGTACAGAAACAGATATGGAATCTCTTTTTTTTTTTTTTAGGCAGCATTCAACTGTCTTGACCCTAAGAATATTCTTCTTTATTTTTGCTATAGTGATCTCCTGTTTTGCCACCCATTCTGCATTATTAAACAAACAAAGAAAGAAACAACAACAGGAAAAACAGCAGAAAAAGAAATGAGACAAAATTATAAGGACAGTAGCATTTGTTAACCCCTGTAGAGCAATGTGCATCACATGAAACATGGAAAGAAGAGAGCACATTAAAAAAAGAGCAGGCATTTTTAATCTTGATACTGCTTATCTTAATACATGCTTTACTTGCAAGCATAATATTGTTTTTAATACTTTGTGTAACTCCCCTAGGTTTTTAGAAAAGCAAAGTGAAAACATGGAACTAGATTTTGTGGAATCATGACACCCCCCACAGGGGTCATCAGCAAGATGGCAATCTCTGGATGCATCTGACAGCCATCTGCTGCTTCAGCTAACAGTGTCACTGACAGCAGTAGCTGGGAGTTATTTTTATGCTGCCTGTCAGTAGAAAGGAAGAAAGGGTGTGCATCCTGTGGATGCCCTAACCTCTTGCCAGGTATGGAGAAATTTTCCCATCCAGGTTTCTGGGAAGGAAGTCTTGGCTGGTGGGCTGGATCCTCAAAGACTGAACCTTTCTGTTTGACTACTCCTCCTTTCCCCGTTTCAGCCTTCCATCTCATCTCTTCCCTGCAAGTGTATTTTGTCCCAGAATCCTTCCCCGAACCCTTCTTCTTATTTCTCTTTATCATTTGTAGCTACCTCAGTGCTCTCTCTGATTTCCTGGTTCAATTTTGGTTCAGCTCTCCCTGGGTTGCTGTCTTCTGAGCCCAGCCCTATCCAGGATTAAATTGGATTATCTGATATCCTCCTTCCCAAACCTACAAGTTTCCTGTTACCTCCTGATTACTGCTGATATACTTACCCCAGCTGGTAGCACACTTGCCCTGTGCTTGCCATTTCAATTTCATTCCCTCTAGCTCCAGTATCAGTTTCTCTCACCCCATCCTGGATAACAGGGTCCATTCTATGTCTTGTGCAATAGGGCATTTTCCTGAATAGGGCCTGCCCTGCAAGCCAAGTTATTTTCCAGCCTGTGTTTAAGTTAAAATTCTATCTTCATATCTGAAAAACTTTACATCCATTCTTCAGTGTATTCTTTCATATAAGCAGTTCTCACAGAAGACACCTTCAGAGCTGAAGGTGAGAAGGGAGCATAGTCAAGGACTGTCTTAGATTCTGTCTCAAATTTTGTAGTTAAATCAGCTTGGACATATTAAAAGGAGGCAGAAAGGGGACAGCACATCTTCCAGCTCCTTGCCTTCAGTGCTAGGTGTCACAATAAGGCCAGAGGGGACAATCAGATCATCTTATTTAACTCCCACAAGTTGCTAGCCTCTGTATTTCACTCCCTTCATATATATTGAAGCTGATAAATTGAGTTTTGACATTCAGATGATCATAGTTCCTTAAACAAGGATTGAAAAGCCTGAGGATAAACACACAGGCTTGTCTGAGAAACAGGTGAATCGCTGCCTTTGCAATATGGATGGTGTTTTTCTGGGAGCTGACATGATGGCAGCATATAATACAGTCAGGAGTAAATTAAACAGGTGATTTCATAGCATGTATGTGATGCTTTCTATCTATCACATTTCTTGTTGCAGGGCTTTTTTTCCACCATTTTCCTCTATTTTCTTCCAGTTTATCAAAAATATAAAACGTGAAAATTCTGCTAATACTTCTGAGTACTTGTGAAGTTTTCTTTTTTTATACAAGCAGAAGCGAGGAGCAAAATTTATTCTCATTAAGCTGATTTTTATTTGATCCTTTCCTAAGTAGAGTGCCATTTAAATACTCCATTATAAACCTGCAGAAAGCAAATAATGCCACTGAGGACATTCCCTGAAAGTGCTTGAAAGTTAAGGATTGTGATTTGGTTAAACCTAAGTTACTCAGTTTATGTCAACTTATCTCAATACTGAGAATATGGGTATTTTACTTGGAAAAGCCTTATAATATTTAGACATTGATGAGTGAGGTAAGTTAATCTAAAGAGCTCTGATTTTTATGGTTTTATGCATCTAGAACAACAGTCTCACAGATTCCCAGAATTTGTGTTCTCTTAAAGCTATATCATGCTTAATTCAGAAACAATTTCATGAGTTCAAATAAAGAAGAAACACACAGAAGTTTGCTGGCTTTGTAAGAACAACAAAATTTGTACCCAAATCCTAAATAGGCTCAGCACATTAGATAGACAGAGGATGGTGATGACTGTGTTTGAGTAAATATTATTATTTCTCTTTTGAAAGAACACCTGGAGACCCCATTTGTGATCAGCTGCCCAGTGAGTATTACATACCCACAGAACAGCCCCAGGTATGCAGAAGATCAGACAAGAAGGTGCTCTAGTCCCACCTGGCCTCAGCCTATGAATAATAGAAAGCTTTTGCTGCAATGAATAGGCCTGGCAGATGGTGAGGAAACATGGAGGTGCCCTGAATTCCCTCTTAATAGCTGGATAATGGAGACTGATAGGTGACTTGCCTGGTGTCACATAGGAAGTTGAGTTAGTACCAAGATTTAGACTGAGCTTGGCCACAAGCCTGGCCTTTCTCTCGCAGTGTCTCATAGTTAACAAACTGATCTGTGCAAAGGCTGGATACGATTCCCAGCTTCTCTTTAGTTCCCTGTGAGGAAGTTATACTGCTGTGAAGCAATCTTTGTTGTCTCCATCTGTAAAGGATGCCCCAAGTCCCAGCCTTTGGACTCATGTAAATGAGTCCTACTTGGAGCAGGACTTTGCAATTAACTTCTTCTTTAAGCCTTTAATGAGGGTGGGAAACAGCCTCATGCTAAGAAACTATCTTCATAAGTGCATCTGGCAAACTAAATAAACTTCAACAGTGATGGTTTCAAGTGTAAATTCTCATCAAGGACTCACTCTTCACAGAGGTGCCTGCCCTTTGGACTGCCTCTGTTCAAAGTTTAAATCTTTGCAGCATCCTTATGGATTCTCACTGCACATGAAGCCGGGGTTTCTCTGCCCATCCCAGCTCCTGTGCTCTGCTTTCTGTATTTCTTAGAGTCGACTCTGCAAAATATACAAGAGTGAGTAGAAAATGCTGCTACAGCTGCTCATTGGTTCTGATACTTGCCCAGGAAAGCCGGGGTGTGCTGTGACTCAATGTGTCCTGTGTCCCAGAAGAATGCTTTAGTTGCCAAGCTCTCGCTCTCTGGGTTAGGACTGTGCTCACTTCCCCTTATTTGCCACAAAATGCAATGGGGTTCCTGCTTATTATGCTGGGCTGTTTTTTTGAATCTCCATTCAGAGAATCTGCATTTCTCCACACATCAGCTTTAGGAACACAGCAGCACTTCACAGGGAGGGCCGTATAACCCAGTATTGTGTCTTGTGCAGAGAATTTTCCATGCCTCGGGTTGTGAACGGGAAACAATGCACCTTATGCAGGGGAAGGCAGAGAAGAGGAATGTTTATTATTATCCCACACATATGGAAATCTAGAAAAAAATCATCTGGAGAAATGAGTGCTGTTAAAATAACTGTACTAATACAAAATGGTTTTAGGTATTTCATGTTCTTTTTCTGTTGCAGAGGAAGAGAGTTGCTTCTTTATCCTTGTTTCAAACCCTAATCTTATGTGATGCAAATCTAATTCAGGCTTTACAACAAAGATTTCTTATGTAGTGAGAAGTGAAAATGATGGTGAAATTTTCCAATATTTCTTCATTTGCTTTTTCTGGATCTAATTGTGTTTGTTATTGCCTGAGTTGTGTACAGACTCTACAGCTATTTTTCCTCCTGTGTAGTTGTGATCTCTTTAGTGTTTATTTTTGAAGTCCATAGGAATACTGCAAAAGGGACAAAAGTTGAGATGCAGTTACAAGGGGCTTTTTAAGGCTAAAATTTCTTGTCAAAACTCAGCATGTCCCAGACCACAGGAGTAATCGGGGTGAAAACTTTCAGTTTTTCTTGAAATGTATTTTCTCTCACATTTAAACTGTGGAAAAATGTCTTTGTGTCAGTAGAAATGGAGTCACTAGCAGGAACTCAAATGACCAAATGGCCTAATTTTAACATTTGAGTATTCTGGGTTTGGGTTCTTTTTGTAGCGTTTTAGGTTTTGTTTGGGTTTTTTTCTGTTTTGCTCTCAGCCAAAATGCAGAACATGGACAAAGCTGAAGTAAAATGAAACCTTTTTGTTTGAGAAAATTTTGAAGAGTTGTTTTGCACAAACAAAAATGGCTTTACTTTCTGTGCCTGAGCTCTCAAGAGACATTGGTCTGAATGGATAACAGAGTTTGGGATTTCCTACTGGTCAAGAAAATTTTGAATTTTTCATGTAATCAGAGGCAAATATGCATTGATTCTAGAGCTGTTTGTTTCAGTGGAAGCATTGAGATTGCTTTATGTTGTTATAGTGGAGGTGATTGCAAGCTACATTAGAGATGTAGATAAAAACAAGAGTAGTTTGAAGAAGACAGAAATGCAGCTACATTATGTAGAAGCACATATAATATATGTGTTTTGCAGGTTTGATCTTTTAATTCCTGCTTATGACACGTGTGAGTCAATTGTTGAAAAGCTGGCACTGGTTTTGGAGCAGCAATTTAAGGCTTACAGACTGATGTTCTTAACTCCTCTGGAGTGCCTTTGGGAAAATTCTGTGTATAATTCAACTGACTTTTGTGTAGTTTGAGTTGGACTTAGTCCGTGCACAGTTTATCCGTGTGCTTGGATGTACAGAGAAATGCAAGGGGGAGATTAGCATTCAATTAACACATTAAAAAAAAACAACAAAAAAACACTTCTTCATCTAAATAATGCTCTATTTATTTTGACTGGATAGTTTTGCTTTTAGAAACTTGGATGAAATTCAGCCCCAGATAGTTTGAGGTGTATTAATAGTTCTTAAAGTTGTGTGATGTTGAGGTTTTCAAGATTGCCCGTTTCTCAAAATGTTTAAAGAAAAGCAAAAAGGTACAGAAACATTATTGAGTATGTACTCCATTTCTAGGAGAGGGAAAGAAAAAAAAAAAAAAAAAGAAAAGAGGAAATCTATTATTTAAGGAAGAAATACAGCCAGTGTGATAAAAGTGCCTTCCCACGTCTTGTGGCCAGGTGCTACGTGCATATAAATGTTTCACGTTAAGCTTTAAGATCAAGGAAGAGTCTGTGGGGAACCTTGTTTCCTGGAGATCTGCTTGCTGGAGTAGCTCCCAAGTACTGACTTCCCATTTTTTATTTGGTTATTAGGGATGAAAGGCAACATCGTTTTCTGGAGCAACATTCCTTGCATGCCATTATCTTTGTCCACAGCCATGAAACATTAATTTCTATAGGTTCATGTGGATGCTTAGCCTCACTCAGCTTAGCACCGTGACTCCTGCTTTATGTAAGTTTAATTCAAAGGATCACCTTTATGTCGTCCTGCAGGCTGAACAAAAGATAGATGGTTTCATTAGAAGAGAAACTGTCTTTTTTACATACAGCTGAGTATCATGGGTGTCCAGCCTATGTAATTCAGGGCACTCTCTGGTGCTGCTGGAAAGGAAACTTTGAAAGTCTAATTTTCTGCCATGATTCACTCTGGGCAATGTGTGTGTATGGGCAGCCTTACATGTGCAAATTGCCAGTAGGAAGTTTTGCCTGCTCCAAATATGAACAGAACCAGGAGGAAAAATGTGATTGCAACCCATTTGTACTCAGTTTGCAACAGCAAATCGTCCCTAGGATTAGAAATTCCAACACTTACCTATTTATCACAGTGGCTCTGCATAAATATCCCTTCCAAAAAGACTTTTTTCTTTTTTAAAGACTGGCATCATTAACAGATATTTAAAATATAACAAGCTTAGCAATTTTGAGGGTTTTTTTCTTGGATAAAAATCCTAGTTTAACTACTCTATTTTTAAAATTTAGCAAATTATTATATTTCTAGTAAATGCTATCAACATTAATGTTTCTGAAGTTAAAACCAGGCACTTGCCTGGCACTTGCCTCTTCAAAAAATCATGTTTAAAAAAATTCTAATTAAAATTTTAAGCTAAGAAATTACTGCAAAATATTATTACCCATGTAAATGTCAGAATCGTGCTCAATCAAATGTAGCATGCTGCTGTAAGATGGGAAATGATAATTATACAGAGGTAACAAGGAAAGCACAACAGATGCAGAAATTTAGAGTGAAAGAAAACCCTTCAAAATTTGGTAGTTTACTAAGGCTAAGTTAAGAATAAGTTATTTGGGGTTTTTCAGGGATGAAGGATCCAACCTATAGATATTTCTTCTACTCCGACCTGTGTGCTTCTGTCTCACTCTTTAATGTAATTGAAGGTACTGAAAACAGGTGTCAGGGAGTGGCTTGGGGAAAAGCTAATAATGGCAATCTACTGTCTGGAGAATTTATGCTTGTGCTTTTTCTCTAACATGGCACTCTTATCAGATATAAACTTAGCAAGGACTGATCTATATTCTGTTCTCTTCAGACGGTGTTAGTGAATCCATTTCCTGATGGCTCTGGGGAGGAGTAATTGTGCTGCTCAAAACCAGGCACATGATTAGTATTGTACAGAAAGAGAAATGTATTTTTGCCTAAATTCAAGTTTTCTTAGCAGAACCACAGAGCCCACACAGATATGTATATATTTATGTATATGTCTGAGTGCATCTATATATATAAAACTCAAACTTCTTGTCCTTCTGACACAGACATCCAAGTGCTGCCAACTTTGAGTTTAGTTTAGAGGATAAACACAGATAGAAGCACAGTAAGCAGGGATCTTGGCAGAGGAAGGAGACAGGCACTCTGCATGGTCCATTGCCAGAAGCTTTTCATTACAATAAGTACTTCAGCCTGAATACTGTTTTTAGAATACAGTTCAGGCAAGTTGCTGAAACCAGTGTAGGAATAGGAGCTCAAAGATTTCTCACATATTTCTCAGACCTGGAAGAGAATAACAGGGAAGGGAACTCCACCTTCCCCATCTGAACAGAAATGAGCACTCGTGCTTATGCTCCTAATTTGAAAACACATTTCCTACCTCTGAGGATGTGTTTGAATACACTGGGGAATACATATAATTTAATTAATGTCTTCACTGAGAGAAAGGATGCATGCTAAGGGTTGTTTTATCAAAGGAGCTTGAAGTGTCCAGTATCCTCTGCTTTAATATATCTTTAGATGGAAGGTCAGTATCAGTAATATCAGTAAAGGCAGCAGGAATAAATGTTTTCCTAACTTTCCTGTAAAGCATGGCAATACAGTTTCTGAGCATTTTAAACTAAAACACTTTTGTGGGACCTCATGATACACATTTGAGTTTGCTCTCTGCCTCAGACACTATATTTTGATGCAGTAAGCATTTTTTTTTTAATTTAAACACTTGTTATGTGGTTCATTGTCTGACATAAGTTGAATATTTGGTGGGGAATTCTGATTTTGGATTCCATAATATGACTCTCTGTGACTGCAGGGCAACTGAATAGAGGAGCAATGCGAAGGCTATGTCCTTACTTTATACCTTTATATTTTTCCTTCCCTCCCTGCAGTCTCATTCTAATTTCCTACATTTATTCTGATTTGTTTGGGTTTTTTGGTGTTTTTTTTTTTTTTTTTTTGGTTGATTGGGTTTTTTCCTTCAGGAAGATTTTTGATTCACTGTGGATGTTTAACATTTTCCTTTTTTCCCCAGACCTATGTTAAACTTAACAGATACATCAAAGTAAATACTTCTATTTTTATTATTTCCATTTTATTACTGTACACTTTCCCTCTTTTTGTTGTTTCTAATCCTGTGGTTTTGATTGTCTTCTTGTTTATATTTTGTCAACTAACCTTTATTTTCCTTCTCTACTTCTTATCTTTCTTAATTTATCTGTAATTGTTCCCATAGTAGGGTGTGATTTTTTTTTTTTTGCTCCCCCAAAATATGGAATAGTTCTATTTCTGTTTTTTATTAATTCAAGCCTGAAAAATAATTTTGTTCTGTTTATTTTATTTTTAGGCTCAGCTAATCCTGCTCAACTTTCAAATTATAGAGGGACAAGGTGAAGTCTTGTACTTCTGTGAAAAGATGTGCAAAAAAGTTTGCTGGCATCTGCCCACTATGAGAAATAAGGAGCTGCATTCTAAAAATAAAAAAGTAAAGAAAAATCAAAAGTGGAAGGATCCTGGAGGAACCCCTTGAGAGCTGAAAACCACTCTTCCCTGATGTGAATGACACATGATTTACTCTGCTTCTAGCAGGTCAGCAGTGCTGGAAGGTAAACCTTTTTTATTGATTTGGTTGGTTGTTGTTAATTTGGCAATGATTTGGTCTGCTTGTAACCATGAATTTCAAAGATGTGTTCTGGAAGGGAAAGGGAAGTTTTAAAAGTAGCATTCCTGCTTGGAAAGTGTACCCTGAGCTAGCCAGAGCTCGGATTCAGCTGGAGGCACCCTCGTGCTTTCCCTGCAAATGGAAGTGCCTGGTCATTAACACAGTGAGTCACTGTAATGTGTTATGATCTGATCTGGCATTTATAAGGAAATAGAGTGGCTGGCCTTGGATACCTCTCCTCCAGGTCATTTGTCCTCGTGATAAAGAGAGTGCTTGCTCCCCAGAGGAAGCAAAGCTGCCCATTATGTCAGCTCACACCCTGGAAAAGGCTGCTGGTTCCAGTGCCTCTGCTTGAGATGTGCTTTCTAAACGGGGTCAGTGTTATAGCTGGGAGGGGGGAGCAGCTTCAGCTGTGAGGGAGGGCTCAGAGAAATGGTACAACTGACTCTGTCACAGATGAATAAAGAATGCAGACAAGCAGGCTTGTTTTATATTCACTTTAAAAAAATACATATATAATGATTTGTTTTTTGGATCATTGATTTATATGTCAGACAGATGAAAAGCAAAATTTCGATGATGCCTTTATCATTATTCTGACAAGGACTGCTTTTAAGTTAAAGAGTGATAAAGAATGCCAACTTTTGACATTACTAGAACAGCCCTATCAGCTTTAATTTTCTTTTGTTTTCTTCATGTCAAAGAAAGGCCATTAGAGATAAATTATGGTCTCAAACTGGCTAATCTAGTGACGTGCATTTTTCCCCATAAATTACCCCAGCCGCCTTCTAAAGCATTATATAATCTCAACGAGAAGCGAGGTACAGAAAGTAGAAACAGCAAATATCCAACGCTATCCATCTTTAGGGCAGGGGTTTTGGAACTCTGGGAGAGCTGCCCGGAGCTGAGGCTCTGTGTCTCACTGCACAGAGGGATGAGTGGAGCCCTCTGTTCTGCCTGCCTGCACTGTGGTGTGCCAGGCACCGCTAGAGTGTGCTCAGCTACAGCTCTGAGCAGGAGCACACGCCATGCAGCGCGGCAAGGGTTCACGGTTTATTTTATGAAAGTTTATTTTTCCCAATAAATTACGGAGCTGGTACTCTTGTCATTATAGATCAAAGTTAATTGACCTCATGGCATTAGCATCAGTGTACCTAAAGTGCAGAGTTTATACCTAAAACTGGAGAGTTTCATTTTGACCAGTCGGTGTCTACACTGGTTTCACATTTCAGGTGAGGAGTAGCTGTGCAGGTTTCATGCAAAAGTTTGTTTCTTTGCATCACACTTGGGCTTTGACTTTTACTGTTCCAAAGCTGTAGTTTCCCCCTTTTTTTTATTTTTTTCTTTCTACTAATTTACCAATTTGATGAGTGTTCAGCCGTGGTGTTTTCTATAAAACATTATTGACAGCTAATAACAATTTGCACCTCTTTATCCAGGCACAGTCTGTGTTTTCAAAGCCTTTATAAGCATTACCTGAATCAAGCATTACCCAATCAAGAAGGCCAATTATTATTCATGTATTTTGACAAGTAGACCAAGCTAGAAAACAAAATCAGATCATTTCCTTGAGACCACAAGACTGTGCAAAAGCCAAGACGACAACATCTATCTTTTGACATCTATTCCCGTGCTCAACCATAAAATGCTTGGGTTTTTCCAAATGTGTTTATAATCAGCATTATGATTAAAGGGTTTTGATTAACATTCTTTTGGGAATAGATAATATGACTTCTTTGTATCTGTGCTAGAAGTTTTCAAGTGTAATTTATCATCCTGAGTATGTTATAAAAGGACTGACACAAACAGAGAGTACACTAAGAAAAATTCCTTCCTGCAGCTCAGATGGATGCTATCACAGATATATAAGGCAGTATGTGAAGTTTAAGAGAGAAACAAAGAACTGGCTAGAGAAGATGCTGGGAAAATCAGCATAAAATATAGAAAATTATAGAGGGGGGGAAAAGGGAGAAAAAATATGAGGAAAGATGAGTAAGGTAGGTTTTATTTATACCCATGGCTAAATTATATATTATAGATACAATATGCAGCATATAATAATTAGATTTTATTTAGTAAAATAAGGACATAGAGCCTAGAATCACCCAAATTTGAAACAGAAATAAAAATTATGTTTTCTATCACAGTATGTAGACTCTGCTGTCAGTCTACCCAGTTTTTAATGCATAATGGTAATGGAATGGAAATATTCTGCATGTTTCACTATCGTGATGTGATGTGATAAATCAGTGTCATAGCATGTCATATTATATATGTGTGTTATAAGAATTGAAATATTTGGAGAGAAAATTAATTGAGCCATGAGTAGTAGCATACCTGTAGAAATACAGAGGCCCAGAATAGCAATGCCATGCAGAGAGTTATTATAAATATAATCACCCTATATTTCAGCTTGTAGACTGTGTTTGCAGTATCCCCTTTCAAGACTTTGGGATCACAGAATAACTTTCAGTATTTAGTCACTTTCTGCACCAGTGATTCCATCTGATGGGGATTCAATTGATTTTTCACATCTCAGCATAAGAAGGCCCAGACTGTGCCCTCTTGCCTGCAAGTGTTTGGTGGCACCAGCACTAAGGGATGTCAGGAAAAATGCTTTTAGGAAAAGAGCAATGAAGATGCAAATACCACAGAGAGCTTTCAGGTTTCATGGAACTGCAGACATTTTTCATCCAAGCAGTTCAAAATGTGGATTTCACACAGAAAGAAGCTTTGCCTGGTTAATTTTTTGACTTTTTACTTAAAACATTAAGCAAAGGATGTTACTGTTTCTTAATTTGAAGCGGCATTCATTTCCTTTTACAGCTGCATTTAATACTCAATTCTTAAGCATGAAATTAATTCATATTATTTTCTTAATCCTGTTAAAAAATACTCCTGAGAAGGATTTCTCTCCTGGCAGGAGCAGAAGGTTAGAGACAGATGTGAGAGCAAAGCAGTTGATGCTATGTAGGGTGAGATTTTACTTTCTGAATACCACCAGGCAATATATTTGTATTAACTGCATTTAGTTGCTATCAGGGCACTTTAAACTTCTGGTCAAATTGAGAAGAATAATATCTTCTCCCTGTGTCCTTGCTGCTCTCCTTTGCACCTCTGTGATCTCAGGTTTCTAAAGTGAAATGCAGACAGGCAGATGCCAGTGGAACTGTAGTGGCGTTGTCTGTTAGTGAAATGAAAAATGGGACCACCAGGAACAAGCATGTTGAGAAATATCCAAGGTTTGGAAGTGGATAATACCTATTTTGTGAGGTGGGGTGGGAATTAAAGGCAGGAAGTGGTAGTGGAATTTATGTGATCATGGAAGCCTTGAACTTACCCAAAGAACAAAAGTGTCCACTGAAAAACCCTACATATGAATACTGTAACTTCTTTTCCCAAATTTATTTTCCAAAAAGGTCAGGTCTTGGACTTTCTCTGAAGTAAACTAAGGTAGATTTTTTTTAACCAAATGATCAGGGAACTAGCAAAAAATAATCATGTGTTATGCATGGTTTCACTGAACAGCAAGACCTAAAGGGTCTGGACACAAAAACTATACTTAGACCAGGTTCCATTTCGTCCAAATTCCTCTCTGAGAAATGTGAAAGATACATCCACAGTTCTGGGGCCTTAGAAAGGCAAAGTGAAAAGCTGAGGCTATTTAGTGAGTGCTGGAAAGCTTACATATTTGGATGGGGGGAGGCATATCATAACTCTGAATCAAAAGAAGTTTTAGCAGCAGCCAAGATGATACTATTCGGAAGGAGTATGGCTCTCCCTAGAATGAGAGTCATCCTAAGCTGTGTGTTAAAAGTAAGAAGAGAGCCCAGAAGGAATGCAAAAGGGGATTGATTAAGAGGAAGAATAATGCCCTTGAGGTTAAAAGATACAGAACTGAAACAAGAATGGCCAAAAGCTGTGTTAAATCAGACTTTACTTTTCATTTCATTTCAGTTCCCTGCAGAGCTCTTCAGCTTTGCAAACAAAAATTGAACAAGGAGGAAAATTCTCATCCTATATCTTTTCCAAGGAGCATGCTAACACTGAATAGAGAGATGTGTTGGTGGATTAAAACATCTCACACACCTGAGAGCACATTCCTTGGAATTGAGAAGTGCTAAAAACAGGGCTACTGTCACAAAACTTCCTCGTGCTTTCTCCTTTTGCCAGAATCTGCACCATCAACTATTTTGGAAGAACCTCTTGAGGGGGCTTGTTTTATTTGCTAGAGTATCAATAAACAAATCTGAACACAAGCCTTCTTGCCATTCAGAGTTAGGCTGTACAGGACTTGCATGTGGCATGCTGTTTCAAGGAGATAATTTTAGACTGAAATACTGTTTTACATGTGTGCCAGGTGACACACCCTGACTTCATACCCATAGGGGCTCTCTCAGAATGAATCTATGGGTATGGGCAGAATTAATCGTTATTCAGTTGCTCTAAGACACTAATAAAAGCTTTGCTACTGAAAGTATTAATTTAAAATTTTATCCTTTATTTTCTCTTAAGGGTTTTCAAATTATAATGTAAGTCCTAGTTAATGGAAAACAGATTAGTAGGCTGAAAGCTTTGATAAACCATGAGAAAAAGAGAAGCTACCACTATTGATATTGCATATTAGTTCTATAACATTGTGCAACAAGATCTTCATCTTGCTCTTGTTCACTCTGCTGGGTGTGTCCTCAAGTTTCCAGCATGATGCTAAATATTGCTAAGGAAGGACCAGCACTTCAGCAGCTCCCTGGCTTTTGTGATGTAAGCACAGTTTCCTCTGCTCTGCTTCTTGTCTGTAATGTGCTCTTTCTGCATGTCTGAAAGAATAGTGGATTAAAGTGAACGAGAACTATAAAACATGCTTTGTAAACAGCATCATTTCAGCAATGCTGCTCAAAATGTTAAAGTACAGGATTAGGGGTTTGTTTTTCTTTGTTTTGTTTGGGTGTTTTGGGGGGTTGTTTTTTTACGAAAAGGATGAGCTTCTGAAATGATCATGCATATATCATGGATATTCCAGCACATCTGCCCTTCCTGAGCTCCTGTTTCTCTGAGATCCATATAAAATTTGACTAGGTTTTTTTTCCCCTTTATTTTCTACCCTTAAATATTGTAAATCAAACACTCAACACATTCAAAACATATCAGTCCTTTGAATCTTCCTGGAAGACTCCCTACTGTGCTCTCTGAATTTTTAAGCCTTTCAGGCTCTCATATGACAAGTGTGTTTGTTTCCAATGGACACGTGCTCAGCACCGTCTGTCGGATTTTCCCCAGCGCTGTCGCTCACAGTGAACTTCAGCTTTGCATCAACTCCTTTTTGAACACTGGCAGTGTTCAGGTCTTTCTCAATGACTCCTGGAACCATAATTTCTGCACTGGAAGAGTAAATGAAGATTCCTGCAGCCCCTTAGTTAATCTTTGCTCACATTCAGCTTTGCGTGCAGGCTGGAGTCACCAAGGCAGGCAGTGTGGTTTTTGTTTTTTTGTTTTTTGTTTCAGCCTAGCTCTGTGTGCTTCCTCCAGTGATCCAGCCACGTCAAGCCCTTCCTTCTGAGGGGGGAGAGCTGGAATTTCCCAGGTGCCTCACAAAACGTTTAATGAAGTGTGTAGCACAACCATTTCATTACAACATATTGTGTACTTTTGCCTTTAATAACTGCATTCCTCATCTAAGATGTCTCTACAGCTCTCAGAAATGAATTACAGTGGTATTATTTTTCTCAAAATACATTTTTCCATGACAAGAATAGCACTTTCCTAAACTATTGTATTTATTAGCAACCTGTTACCCTCTGACACTACTGTCATTTTCATCAGCTTGATAAAGTGAGTATCATTTAAAATCTCTTTAAAAATTATTAAACCAGTTCTAGTGGTTTCCTTTTTTTATTTCTTTTTTTTTTTTTTAATTCTGATTGGATGGCAGTCAAAAAATCAGATGTTGTCCACCTCCAAGCCAAAGTATGAAGCTCTGTGCTGCTCTATTGCTTCAGCTTCAGGAAGAGCTGCTGCTTTTGCTTCTTTGCTCCTTCACTGCTTTTGCACATTCCTTTCATCTACTGCCTTTTTCTGGCCACTAAAGATGTGAAGTTATAGATCAAGATTATATATAGATGGGGAAGAAAAATTTGTTACTTAACTTTGTTCATGGCTAATGAATTTTACCCTGTTAGGGGGATACTGTCAAATCACAGAATGGTTTGAGTTGGAACAGAGCTTAGAGATCATCCAGTTTCACCCCCTTGCTGTGGGCAGGGACATCTTTCACTTGCTCAGGGCCCCATCCAGTCTGGTTTTGAACACTTCCAGGACTGGTCATGCGCAGTTTCTCTGGACAGCCTGTTTCAGTGCCTCACCACCCTCACAGTACAGAATTTCTTCCTAATATTTAATCTAAACCTACACCCTTTCAGTGAAACCCATGTCCCTTGTCCTGCCACTACCTGCTCTTGGGAATAGCCCCTCTCTATCTTTCTTGTAGGCTCCTAATAATGGCATCAGGGAATTTATCCTTTAAAAGAGAAAACAAAACATAAAAAACCTGGTTCATACATTGCATCTCTACCTTACAGTATCTCTGCCATAAGTAATCATTCTTAATTTAATAAGCAAGTTTTTATAAACAGTTAAATAGTTACTGGTGGACAGAGCTGTGAATTAGTTACCACTGGCACCTCTTAGCTAGGCTGTGGAATTAAAGGCAAAGAGATTGAACTGCCTTTTGATCCAAAAGTCATCCTTCTGAAATATGCTCTTACATCTTTGGAGAAATCATGTGTGACCTAGTTGCAGTGGACAGGAGTAGGATGCAAACTTCCAAAGAGGTCCCTTCAGTTCAATCCCCTATAATGAGTGTCATTATGAAAAGCCTCACCCACTGTGGAACTCAAAGGAGTTGGAACAGTTGTGATCAACATAATTTCATTTCTCTTATAGTTGCACAAAATTCTCAGAACAAACTATTTATTTTTTAAACTCTGGCTTTATTGCCCATATCTCAATTCTGTCCTTATAGCAGCAACCAGCAATTCTACATTGAAAACAATCTGTAGCAAAAGCAACTTGCAATTAGCCTGATAGCAAATTTTGTCCATTGCTATCATACCTCAATATTTTCATACTTTCTGCTGATGTCTCTCTCAGTTAATTCCTGCAATTGAAAAAAAAAAAAGCCCCAAACTTAGATTATTTCCTATCATTAAGAATCAAAGAATTATGTAAGGAGGGAGGGAGGGAGGGAGGAAGGAAGTGGCAGAAGGAAGTGGCGGAAGGAAGTGGCGGAAGGAAGGAAGGAAGGGGCGGAAGGAAGGGGCGGAAGGAAGGGGCGGAAGGAAGGGGCGGAAGGAAGGGGCGGAAGGAAGGGGCGGAAGGAAGGGGCGGAAGGAAGGGGCGGAAGGAAGGGGCGGAAGGAAGGAAGGAAGGAAGGAAGGAAGGAAGGAAGGAAGGAAGGAAGGAAGGAAGGAAGGAAGGACGTGGCGGAAGGACGTGGCGGAAGGACGTGGCGGAAGGACGTGGCGGAAGGACGTGGCGGAAGGACGTGGCGGAAGGAAGGAAGGGGCGGAAGGAAGGAAGGGGCGGAAGGAAGGAAGGGGCGGAAGGAAGGAAGGGGCGGAAGGGGCGGAAGGGGCGGAAGGGAGGAAGGAAGGAAGGAAGGAAGGAAGGAAGGAAGGAAGGAAGGAAGGAAGGAAGGAAGGAAGGAAGGAAGGAAGGAAGGAAGGAAGGAAGGAAGGAAGGAAGGAAGGAAGGAAGGAAGGAAGGAAGGAAGGAAGGAAGGAAGGAAGGAAGGAAGGAAGGAAGGAAGGAAGGAAGGAAGGAAGGAAGGAAGGAAGGAAGGAAGGAAGGAAGGAAGCTGTGTACACAGTTTCCCCATGCAAGTCAGAGACAAGGGGGATGTGAAAGCACTGGAGCATTCCAGGTCTACCAAAAAAAATGAACTTGCTGGGTGGAAGGTGCACATCAGCTAAAAATTAGCATCTCTAGAGACAAATAGGCAGGAACTGCAGGAAACAGCAGCTTTTCAACTTGCAGGGATGGAGGTAACAAAGCTGAAACAGATTTCTATAAACCATAAATAAATATGATAATATCATGGAATATATTATCTAACCATTTCTATGGTGCATATTTCTAACCATTTGTTTGAATGCTTTGTAAAAACTGAAACCAAACCAAAAATAACCCAGTTCCTGGATACCAAATAGAGCCAGTGCAGCAAATGAGAAAATTGCTGAAATCCATCTGAAGTTTTGGGCTTCAGCAAGGGGGTGATGGAAGGGAAACCTGGTCCAGAAGGAAGGCTTAGTAGGAGTATCAAAATGGATCTGAGCACTTCTTCTCTATAATCATGACACAGCTATTCAAGGATTCTTTCTTTTTATTTAATTTTTTTTCCAAAATGGAGTTGCATCTTTATTTTCCCTTTCCCTGTATTAAATTCCTTCCTTTCTCTGAATGAAATACTTTTTTTCACACTGCTTTTGATCCGGCATGGATCAGCATGTTTTTTAATCTGTATTTAGCATCCTGAGTGCTTCACCAAAAGTGCTTGACACTCCTCTGCAAATCATATGATGTCTAATACTGAATCCTCCCCCCTCATTTGTGACCTGAGTCCAGAGAAGCTCTGCTGGAAACTAGAGAATATGAAGCCAATATTTCCATGTATTTCAAGTAAGACAAAGGTAAATTTCCATTTTAATGTAAATGTAACCTTGCCCTCCACCCCTCTCCCCAAACCCTGAAACCAGCAAAGAATAAAATAACAGAGGAGTTGATCTGAAGAGTTACATCAGTCAAATGGTTCTCCAAAGCAAGGGAGCAGCTCAAATACAATTTTAGCACCTCTGCCTTTCAGAACTCAGTTGGATGTAATGTCTACATCAAGGAACTGACAGAATGAAGCTAACTGGTGTGAAAAAAATCCACTCCTTCTGAAGAAGCTTCTAAATACCAGTTGTCTAAATCTATTGATAAGCAGGGATGCATTATTAATGAAGCCTGCAGCCTGCCTAGTGCTGCTCAGATGGTTCAAGCATTTAGTAGGAAATATTTCTGTGAAGTGCTGCACGGAATAATGACAGTGTCTGTCTTAAATCGAACAAATGACTGTAGCAAGCTCTGGGGAGGCTCAGAGCAAGCAGATGCTTTCCAAGTGAAAGGCAGTGGGGTACCACCTGCTGTAGCAGGCAGGCAGGAACAGTCCACTAAATATTGACTTGTTAATAATTCAAGACAACTGGAACCCCTAGCTCTTCATGGATGGCACTGCCCCTTCATCATGTGGCTTTTCATCACCCTAATGAGCTACTTGAAGAATCAGACACTGAAATGTCTTGCAGATATTCCCCAAAGACTGGGACTCAAGCTGCCATAATTCTGAATAAGAAGTTTTTGGCAGTACACAAAATCAAGAGAATTTTAAAAATGGCAGGATCAGTGCTTTAGCTAAATATTGCTGCTTGCTCTGTAGTGACTCAGTCTGCAGCTTGTACAGCTCCTGGGTCAGAATGTCTGCCTTTTGTGACATTTCTGTGGCCAAGAATAATTGACATTCCAGTTTATTAGGTGTGTATTGATAGTTTTATTTGCAACAAAGAAAATCTACAAGAGATTACTTGCAACAGGGATTCTCAGTCAATACACTCTAAAAATGTATTAGTATGTGTTTGAGACCCTCCACAATTCCTACCTTCATCATGGATGTAAAAGCCACATTTTCAAATGAACACTCTTCAACTGAAATATTTGAAATTGAAAAACATGTTAAAAATTAAAAACCCCTCAAAAGTCAGCAAAGCTTCTATGCAGACTTTGTGGGCTTCTTGGTTTGCTCTCAACAGCAGTTTGTGCTGCTGTAGCACTGCAGTTTGTGATGAAATGCAGGAGCTCCTGTGTTTGTAGTACATATCCTGGTGATTGGTGCTGTTGCTTCTCTTCAAGATGCAACACTAAAAGAACCTTCCCATTCATTCCCTGTTTTTGAGTCGATGTTTTTCTCCCCCAAATATCTAATTTATTTTTAATTTAGAAATTATGTTTCTGTAGGGGGATACAGTGTGGGTAAATGAAGGTGGTATGGAATGTAATCTTATCCCTCAAAGAGTTGCAGCTGAACCAATTACTAAAGATCAGGAGCAGGCCTGATGTTAACAGGCCACACCTGCAGCCAACAAGAACAGTGTTATAAAAGAGTGGATTGGTGGGGTCTGCAGTCAGATGGCTGCTGCAAGGACCAGAAACAGTCAGTGCTTGGAGGAGCTGCCTGTGAGAAACATCGAGGAGGTACCAAACTCTGGAGATGTGGAATCCTTGCACTATAATGGTAATAGAACTCTTGATATATAAGACAACATGTTTCTCATTTGCATTATTTTCCCAGCTGTCAGAGGGCTACCACTTAGCTACCTGACTTTGCAAACTTCGCTGGATATTTTGCAACACTTAATCAAGTTAAGCTTCACTTCATGAACAGCCTTAATAATTCTGAGTGAGATATGGTAGGCTCTTTCATAAAGCAAGTGATTATCTATGAGGAACTTAACCCTGAGTAACTTAAAATTACATCATATTCACACGTGTTGCTATGATCGCTTCCTCTGTGTCACAGCCAGTGAAAATACCTTGAGGCTTTCTAGCACTGAGCACAAAGCTTTAGCTGGAAGAGCCAGTGTGTGACTTTCTCTGCTGCACTGCCAAGCTTCTGCTCATGGCTTCCCAATTGTTTGGTTGTCTTTATGCATTTATAAAGTTCAGATTTGCCAGGACTTAGAAAATTATCCAGGCTGCCTTGTGCAGCTGCCATTGCTACACTGAGGCAAATATTGCTCCTCTTTCTGCCCCGAAAATGCATTTGCATCTGCTACATAAAACTCCTGCACTTTGTATGCAAAGGACAAGCAATATGAGCTTTTACTGAAGTTGTGGGTTTTTTGTTGCTTAGGCAAAAACCTGTTTTACAATAGATCAGTTGTCTGATCAGACATTATTGCTAGAGAGTACAATTTCTTCTGCAGTTTAAAAACCTCTTTATCCTGCTTGCTGGTTTTGGGATAAACTTGAAATGCCAGAGCATTGGCCTGCTGGAGTGTCCTAGATGTCTCTCTATCAATTTTGCTTAGAGAAGATTGCTGGTACTTCTAAAAATGGTGCATATTCCCTGTGACTTCAGATAAGATAAAGATTAAAAAATGTCAAAACTTCTCATGAACAGATATATGTAAAACCAGAAACAGATGAGTATTTGTATTATGTAGGTATCTGCAAAACTTAAAGGTACTGGCAGATGAGAATACTAATTCTTATATATTTGTTTGCATGTTCATTTTGCATGCAGAATATGGGGAGTATCTTTTGGAGGTGGCCACACGTGCTAATATTTTGTAATTTTTTTTTTAATTTTTTTTTAGATTTGCAGAAACTAAGTATTTAAAAGCCAAGATCAGAGTTTAGACTACAAGAGAATACAACCAGGTTACAGTAGGCCACAAACCCATGAAGAAAGGGAGTTAGCTGGTGTCTTTCTCAGAGCTCATTTTCTTTGTGGAAACAGCTGTTGCTTTCCTGTCCTTTCTCCTCAAACTTGAGCCAACAGCTAGGAAATAAAGCCCATTAGTAGGCTGCAATATACCTAATTATTATCCCAACATCTTTCTCCCCTCCTGGGCAAGAAGAGAAGTTGTGTTTGTCATAATGGCAAGGATAAGTAATCACATAGGTTCCATGGACAATTTGAACATTTAATGATATTCAGCTATGTTGTTCAAACAGAGAGATAAAACAGTTTAGAATTGAATGTTTTTACTTTATGCTAATAAATCCAGATGTATAAAGCACAGATGAGAAGCTGTATGGCCAACTATCATTTATGGTGAACCAGCTGGCACCTGCACAGGGCTGTCTGGGTACATCCTGCCTTTGCAGACAGGAAAGCAAAGAAAAAAATGGCAAGAAATTTTCAAGTCAGAGACTGAAAATTTTGTCCCCAATTTTATTTTCAAATAGATGTTACTTTCAAGGTATATGACTACAAAGTGGCACCTACATGTTTTTCTTGCCTACAATGGTATTACTAAACATTGATCACTTTTCTGCTTTCTAAATTAAGTGGTGGGATAAACAGCAATCTGGTTTTCTCAAAATACTGCTAAGTGTTGTCACATCCTGAGATGTCAGCAGAATATGTGACACTGTGGAGGAGCTCTGTGCGTGCAGTTTGCATGTTTCAATATGCTGCGCGAGTAGGAGCAATAAATTGCCGAATTCCTCACCAACACTGCCAAGCAGACAGGATTTAAGGAGGAGAACATAATAGAGTGATTCAGGAGTGCCTTTGATCATGAGAAGCTTAAGCTTTTGAAATATCTTGCAACTGGCTAGCTTAGAATGAAATTTTTAAAGGCTGCAATGATCTTAAAGCCTTCAAAGGTGTGCTTTCTGTCAAAAATGGCTGTGATTGCTCTGCTGTGTGAGGCTTTGCTAACAGGAGAAATGCTTGCCTGCTACGTCAACATTAGCATCTCTGAATGCCAGAAAAGTGCTGTCAGTAACTGAATTTAAATGGCCATTGAGTTCTGTGGCCCTGCCAGGGCCCCATCAGTGCAGCCACCAGATAATATGTTGGGGTAGATGCTGCAATGGTCTGGGAGAAAGCACAGCTGGCAGACAGGACTCTGGCCAGCACTGAATATCTGTTTGGAATCAGAAATTCCATAGGCTGCACTATAATTAAATCTGAACTAGACATTTCTTAAAATGTTTCCCTGTGTTCTTAACCAAGCAGAAAGTAAGGCCTTCATTTGCCAATTGCTTTAGTATGATCAGAAACAGCACTCCAAAAATCTCTACCAAAACATCAGAGGAATCCCAACACACTCTTTGCCAAAGGCTGAAAAGGGAACAGAGTAAAATATGCCTTTTTATTAATTCAAACTTCTTCTGTGATTAAAATTGTAACTAGTTTTCCTCTACAAAATCAATCTTGCTTCATCTGCTGTTACTCTTGTGAGTGCTCCTTTGACAGAGGATAAAAAATTGGTGGGAATTCTGCATTGTGGCAGTGCACGAGATTGCATCTCCTTGGTGACACTTGCTGCCCTGTTGGAGACTACAGTTGCTGCTCCATTTTAGAAGTTTCTATCCTGCCCTTCCTCACATCCCTGCTGATTTTATTACTTTTCTTTCTCTCTGAAGAGAGACTAGTGCTACAGGATGCAGGAGGTTAGGAAGGCATATATTCAGTGCCACCTCTTAATTTGATCTCATTTTTCTTTTAATTATCTGGACTCTCCAACTCCAATATCAAAAATATAATCAGAATTTATGCTGTTAGTCATGCAAACAATTGTGCTGATTTTTCAAATAGGTTGACTAACAGGCTGAGGGGCTTTTAAATGGAAAAGGACTGAGCTGTTCCACTACCATAGCTGGAAGTACAGCTCGACCTGTTGCTAATCTGCCTGTGTCCTGATCCTACTGCTTATTCGTTCTTATGGTCCTGGTCCCTTCCTCTCTTCCTCTCTCATCCCTCCAGGTTTAGGGCCTCATTTAAATTATTTCCATGGACTGAATTGTATAAGCTGAAATGCACAGTAAGATGAGAATCTGAATTGCTGGCTGAAGAAATTAATAATTAAAAGTGTAATGCAGTCCTGCTCTAAGACCTCATTGGGAGGGTGTTTTGAAAGGTTGCTCTGGAAGAGCTACCTACTCTTGTATCATGACTCCTGACCAGTGCAGATAAAACCACATAGATGCAAAGTTACAGTCTCAATTAAATTATTTATGTTCAAATTCACATTTTTTCCATATTTGTTAAACTGTAAGAGTTACTGGATTTCTTTATTCAAGTAAGCAAAATGAAGCAAGGAAGTTATGTGGACTAAAATTCTTGGTACCTAGATGTTCTGTGTAACAACTTTTAAAGGAACGAGGCCTCTTGTTCAGCTTTGCAAGAGTGTAATGTGAGGAAAACACCAGATACTACTGCACCCATAAGTAAACAGACCTTCAGAGTCTTTCAGCCTTGGTTTGCTGAGCAGCAGAAGTATATGGATGTAGAGAGAGCAGGAAGGCATCTCCACACAGGTTTTTGTCAAAGGAGCAAGAGTGGAGGACATAGTGCAGTATAAACATCACACAGAACGCATTAGCCCTGACTGTTGATACATGGATTTTTATCATCTATCATCAACAGAGGTAATGGTCTAAAGACAGAAATGAGGCAAGGCTTTAGGAAGAGGAAATTTTCCATGCAGAGCAGCTTTCAGGTGCATGGGTCTCTTCCTCATGCTTCTATAACAAGGTGGAACCATTACCCACTGCAGCAAGGGCTGGAGCCCTCAGAGATGCTGGCTACTGGGGAACATCCTCCTCCAGTGAGGCCACCTTTCATCCACAAAGAGGAGGAAACAGCAAATGGACAGGATCAGGAGGCTTCCATGCTAAAGAAACTAAAGCTCTTGGAAAGCTGATGAATGCCAGGATGTAGACTTTATTAAAAATCATTTATATTTAAAATATTTTTTAAATCTTAGGAGATTTTTGTTTATAGTAACTATGTGTTTTTGTATAATTGGTTATTCCATCACCTCAAAGTCATGCTGTTTTGGTTTGAGAAATGCTGATTCCTGCTCTAGAAAATTACTATTCTGTTTTCCAATCATTAGCAAATCACTGCCTTACCTACACCTCCCCCCTCTGGCTTTTCACCAACTGATTGTTGCAAACTATCTTATAATGCAGTGAGAAACTTGAGGGCACACAAAAACATGCAGAGTACTCTTTTCATTATACAACAGGGAAAATATCCTGAGCCCATTCTCAGTCTTGTTATATTAGACCTGAGATCACATTATGTTAATTCTGGTTCATTTTCTTATTTTTTTCTTCAGCCTTTGCTCAGGACTGTCACTTGATTGCAACTTTCAGAAGTGACTGGATGCTTCTTTCAATGAACTTATCTTTCCAAATTATCTATTTTAATATTATTCTTCCTTTCCTCAGCAATATTCACTATTTGACATTACCTTTAACAATAAGCTGAGAAGGAAAGTTTTAATAATAAGGCAATTGGTCAGTGAGAACATGGCCATGGTATTTAACCTGGTTCCATGTTCTGTTATAAAATATTCTTACCAGAAGAAGTAACCTTATTCCTTTTTTCTGATTTTCCTTTTAAAGAACTAGTGCATTTTTAAGTATATCTTAAATAAGTTTGTAATTTTTGGCATCTTAAGGTGCCAGAGCAGAGAAATGAACCATAAATGAGAAACATCAAAAGTAACTTAGAATTTTTTTAATATTAAAGCGATGAATCACAGGCCAAATTAACAAGTAAAGGAATCCAGCTATAATGAAATCTTTTTTTCTAACATAACACTTCATTATAAAGGGAGTTTTTCTATAATAGTAGCAAGTGTAATTACATTTTTATATATAATTAGGACATTATTATCATTTCACCATATCAAAGTTCATTATAAGACATCTCCAATGCATTTTTCATAGAGCAAAAATAAAAAGAGAACAGGGGTCCTTCAATTAAAGTGGTATAAGGACATCCACAGAGACTGAGGGAAGCTGATCAAACAGCTTAGCCCAAAAGGGACCAGGTGGAAACTCAACGCTTCTCTGGCACAGAGAAGTTGTGTTTTTACATATCCTACTTGTTATTAATTATACTCTTCACCCCTCTCATCTACCACTACATTGTTTGAGACACAAAAATTCTTTTAAAGTTGTAAACCAACTGAACTGAATATGGAAGATATGAAATACCTGTATTCTGTGAATCTGAGTCTTGAGTTCTCCTCTACCATGTTGTGCATGTGGCTGTTAGGCCCAGGAAGGAACATGTCTGTCACCAGCAGGACAGGGAGCTGGAATGCATGGGAAGTGATCCATTTTCTAGATCAGTTTCAAAGTGTTTAGGTTCTCTTTATTTTCTTGTTTGAAAAATAATTAGACCCTTTCCTCTTTCAAAAATCCCTTTCTTTCTGAGTAAGGTGAGAATTAAGGAGCTGGCACAAGAACAGTCAAATATCATGTTGGTTATTAGATTGTATATTCCTCAAACACTGACAAAACTATGCATTGTTTGATTATGCCCTGCTCACTTTCCTACTCCTGTAGGATTTTGTTTGCTGATCCCCCCAAATACACAAATCTCTGTATGTTTTTTTAATCAACATAAGTGGTGTGCTTTCTTCCACCTTCAAAATGCATGTTAAATTCCTCTGGCAGAGCTGTGGGCTGGACAGTCTTTAATTTGGAATTAGCATTAAGCTGAGGGTGTTACATGCCATTTACCTGTTGGTCTAGAAGCCAAGAGGAAGGAGATAGGTAGATTAAATCAGAAATAGAGTAGGAAATGGAGTATTTCTGGTCTTGTTTCAAGCAATACATTTCAGACCTGCACTTTGAACAGTACTTCCTATTCATTTCTGGATCTGGCAGAGTCTGGAGGTGAAACCCCATCCCACACTGCCCACAGCCCTTTGGCTCGCCTGCCCCAAGCTGACAGGGAAAGGCACCAGCCCTGCAGGGCTGAGAACAATCTCAGTCCTTTGGAGCAGCAGTGTAACACAGGTATAGCATCTCTAAATTAAAACAGGTGGATGTTCTTACGTTTCATTTCTTCATTTTTGACTTTTTCCTTTCTTTTCTCTCCTCACTACTTCCATTGTTTCCATTTAGTTTGCGATTATCTCCTGTTAGCTTGTTTTCCTCTTCTCACTTCCTCTGGATTTAAAACCCTTCTACACAACCATCTATAGGCAGCTATATTATCCCCAGACTTTGCCAGATATCAGTGGGATTTTTGTCCTGTCATGACAAAAGTTAAATTGGTTCAATTGTTAAAAAATGGGGATAGCATTTTTAGGGATCTGCCAGTTCTCTCCTGAAAGGAGAAAAGACTGAGATGGCAAGAAAGGGATGACAAAATCTGCAGGCCACCTATGTACACATGTGGACAACTTCTATGAGTAACCACAGGTCTCCACTAACCTCACAGTTGTCTTCAGGCTCTGTAACAGCATAAATGACTTTTGAAACAGGTCTAGAAGGAAAAGAATGTGGAGTCTCAGCTTCAGGTTATGTTGTATCTTTTTAATGTCTGACACAAGGACTTCTGTAAAGCTTTTAATTCCTGCTGCTATTTAAAAAATATCGAGAGACTCCCTTCCTTATTTACCAAATCAGCAAAAACACAATAATGAAAACATTGGCTGCTATGTAGTGTCATGTGAGTGGGGTTTGGATGATTTAGGAAATTAAAAGCCAGTGAACAGGCTGTATTTACTGAGGGACTTCTTTTAACTGCCCAAAAGAAGGAAAGCTGTCACTTCATCTTAGCAGTACCTGGTAAAGATCAGGTGAATTACCATTTTTAATGTATCATACCATATATAGAGTCTGATGTTATGTAAATTTCCTATTTTATTAATCACATGGAGCTCAATTACTTCATTGCACTTAGAGCCAGGGAAAAAGGTGTGATATGGAAAACTCCCAAGCTTCCTAAAATGCTGCTCTGCCTTCTCTCCACAGCACTCTGTCTTGTAGAGTGGCTTCATTCTTTGAAAAAATAAAATAATAATTTTTAGAGAAAAAGACATAAAGACATAAAAATGATTTTGTAAGGAGCAAAAATATATTAAACCAGCCATGAGAGGTGGAAGATGAAACTTCTTATCATTATATTCTTTTATTTCTGAGAGAGTAAGGCAACAGGTGATGTTTTTGATAAGCCTGTGAAGTGTTTGTAACTGGATGTTGTGAGGCTCTGCTGCAGCCTGGGCAGCCAAAGCCAAATAATCCCATTACTGTGATGCTGGTCCTCACTGCAGGGCCCACTGCCCCAGGTTCATCAAAGCACAGGCCATGGCTGCAGGATTTCAGCTTGGAGTGATCCATGCCTGGAAAACCCAGAGAATGAACAAATCAGGCTCTTGTCTGTTTGAGAGACTGTAGATATCCCCATAACCACTCACCACTGCAGAGTCTGACATCCAAAGTATTTATCATGCAGTTGTTTGACCTTTGGCCTTCCCTGTACAAGATTTTTTTTTTTTTTTTTTGCACTCACATAGATACCTGGTGGCAGCAATGTGAATTCCTGGTGCAGGAGTGCTGAGCTAGAGGAAATCAAATATCAAAGACCTCAGTAAGATGCTGAGAGTCCAGTTTCTTCCACTGAAACTTTTAACACTTGGACTTCTACCTGATAAAATTTGAGTTTAGTTTTCTGTGGCAAAGAGCATTGACACAACTCTTCTTGGCTGCAGCTGGGAGAGGCCAATATCTTATAGACAAAGGAGGAGCACAGGAGGAGAACAGAAAGAGAAAATACGGACCTGGGCATCCAAAATGCAAGGGGACTAAAATGAAGGCCTAAAAAAATGTTTTGCCTAAACTTCTGTCTTGGTTTTTCCTCCCTGTAAAGTAAGGAGGTTACATGCCTCCAAACCCAATTTTAGGAATTTTAGTATTTGTTCAAGTCCTGAAGAAATTTTTCCTCTTTAATTAATTTATTGGGAAGAAAATTAGTTTAGTGTTAACACGATTCTGTCTGCCTTTCTTTTTTCTAGAGATTTATTCCAGTCCCTAGTAAAAATTCTATATTGCACTTGAAATGTGGCAAGCAGGAAAACAGCATGAAATATTGCCTATGGGAGCTTCTCACACACAAATATTCACACAGCTCTCTGCAAACATAGGCAGGTATCCATGACTTTATTTATACTTACATCTTATTCTGGAACTTTTCTTTATGACCAGGAGTGTTAGAAGAATTTTATTTCAGCAAAAGTTTAATTCTGTTGAGATTGATTAACTTTTCATGAACCTTAGTTGGGAGGTACAGGCCTCTAGTTGTTTCCACAGCCACAATTCTTGGTGTATCCATCCTCAGGAACTACTCTGTGCAGGGAGAATAGGATGGATGTGGAAAAGGAGAAGCACAGAGCACCCATCATTGTTTTGACCACTATTTGAACCTTATTTCTGACATCAGTTTCAGTCAATTAAATTTCCATTGCAATTTTTCTTTTACTGGTCTTGATCTTTAGACAGTCTCAAGATCATAGTAAGCGACTTCTGTTTTTTGGAGGAGAGAAGGTACCTTTTTGTTGCAGACATCTTTTTTATGAAAACCGTTTCTTAGGATTTTTTCTTCCTGAGAATTTGAGAGGCTCCAGGAACAAAATGTAAACAATGGTTATCTGCTGCTGTGGAATGCAAAAGGTAGATCTGTGACTGGTCTCGTGTGGATGTTTGGATTTAGTGACCAGTCACAGCAGAGCTGGCTGTCTCTTTTTGAGCCAGCTGCCTTTTTTAGCTTTCTTTTCTATTCTATTCTTAGCTTAGCTAGCCTTCTGAGATGGAACTTTTCCTTCTATTCTTTTTACTATAGTTATGATGTAATATATATATCATAAAATAATAAATCAAGCCTTCTGAAATATGGAGTCAAATTCTACGTCGCTTCCCTAAACCTGAAAACCCCTGTGAACACTGTCCCACCTTTTTAAATCATTTAGGCCAGGCATCCCTACTATTGGTGTTCTCCTTTCCGAGGAACACATTTCAGTATGAACAGATTCTTTTAAAGTTGACAATAATGTGTTTCTAGTGATTGTTTCCCTTGGGGTGCCCACTTTTCTCTTGCTGCCCAGTACAGCCAATCCACCAGTGCCCAGCAAATGAGGCATTTCTCAGAAGATTCCCAAACATGCTAGAAATGCACTGGCAATGAATCCTCACCCTGGTTTTGACCAGCTGAATCACTATTCAAGTGCAGGTTATGCATTACCTCAATTGTTATAATACGGCATTTCCTCTTTTATTATATATGACAAACAATCCATAAAACAAACACAGAAGAAGAAATACAATGGGTCAAAGTTAACTACTTGGAACAAACTGAGAGATTACTGAGAGGTACTTCAAGGACTGTAATGTCCATCAGTTGTACTGAACTGAATAAAATTATTGTACTGGAACTAAATAAAATGATTGTGGTAGAACTAAATAAAACTAACTAAATAAAATTATTCACCTCATGATTGCATTTTATCAGTATAAGCAAGTGGAAAAACTCAGTGAAGAGACACAGCCCTTGATTAGCAGCATAATAATAAGTAGTATCTGGTGAAAAAATGACAAAATCCATTTCTGTAGAGAAATTCATTTAAATAGGATGGTACTGAGATAAGCTGAGTAACAGATGCCTGCAATTGAGGAAATCATATCTGAATTGACTGGAACAGCACAAACTGTCTCACAACCAAGAAATGTTGTATTAAGGCAGCAACTGCTTACCTTAATCACCACACTGCAAATTGAAGGCTGAGACAATGTGGATTAAATTTTCTGTGGAAGAATATTAATGCTGCCAGCCAAATTTGCTAAGAAGGCTCCTTGAGATAAATCTCCTGGTGATCAGCATGCTCAGGTCTAGAAATTTGAAGTTAGCAGAAACTCAAGGTATGTCATGTCTGCAACATCCTTTTGCTTCCATGATCAAGCAAAGGAAGCAGAACTAAAGCAAGGGAAAAACAAGAGGAGCAATGACTGCCAGCAGTGTTATACAGGGGTCACTTGCTTTCTGTCATGAGGGTTCCCTAAACCTGTGAAGGCTAAAGGGACATGACAGCCACCCATACCTTAAATATGCCTTCCTCCTAGTGAGGAAGGGCAGGCTGAGAGATTTTAATATCTCTAAGTTTTCTGAACTAAATTGTTCCTAACCATTTAAGGTGTCAGTGGAACAAAGATGCAATGTGGACACAACTATTTCATCTGGGTCCATGCTGTGTGTCAGATGATGACTGTCTGTTCCATGCAGGATTCAGAAGGTAGGGACAGACAAAAGATGTGATGCCAATGAGAAAGTGTCTGGAACAATGGTTCCTCCAAAAAGGACACCAGGCAGCTTTCATATAAAAACTGCTGCTATCAACAGCATGCAAATTATGAAAGTAATGAATTGGCCTTTATAAGACAAAATTTGGTCAGTTCAATTTTGCCATTTGATAATTGCAATTCAGTGTCAAAATGTGTGATTAGCCAGAACTTTTCTTAAAAGCAGTAGGAGGTGACATCAAAATGTTTTCAATTCATGCGGCTGAAATATCTATGTTACCTTTATGCCCCAATTTAGATTAATTGAACAAGGTAAAGATTATGGTTGAACCTTGAAAACAGCAGAGTTACAATATTGTAGTAAAATATGTCCAAAATGTTCAACCTGCAAGAAATACAAAAGATGTGTAAAGTCTCCAGATCTATCAACAGTTTTAAAAGCAGATGGAAACATCTAAAGATGAGAACAAGAAACAACTAAATATTTATTGTTCTGTCAGTCTGGCCAAACATCAGGAGCAAAGGACCCCATGTACACAGTGAGTTCAAAGAGTAAGAATTATCCTGGTAACTCCTCCTAATACCCAGGCCATTGAAAACCTGATCTCTGAAACACAAAAACAGAATTGTGAGTGCTCTGGAGTCAGCACATGCTGGCCAGACATCACCCAAGTTAGCAGTGACCTGAGAAGGGATTTTTCCCATTACCAAAGCAAAAGCTGCCAAACCTGTGTTTCTTTCAGGTGTCCAATGCATAAGACAAATATCAGAGCAATTAAAAAAAAGAGAAATCAGGCCCAAAGTGCATGAGGTGTTGTATCTAAAAAGGAGGTCTGGACAGATTATTCCACTGTCTCTTTTCAGCCTTGCCTTCTGTAAGAAATGTTTGGTTCTCCACAGTAAAACTGTTTGTGTATATTTTATTGTAACTGTAGATTTGTAATTATCATCCATGGAGCCAAGCTGACATCTCCTAATTACACTTTTCCCCCCAGTTATCTGAACAAGTGTGGCAGTGCTGTTTAGATTAGGTCTGCTCTGTTTCACCAGGATATTTTAGAACAATGTGATTATGCATAGTTGCACCTAGCTACTACTATCATGACAAGTACAGAAGTTAAATTATGAAGCAAACGTAAGCTTTGAAGAAATTTTTATTTAATCTGTATTCCCCTGTTTCATCTGCTCATCCATCCAGCACAATCTGCATCATTATTAACCACACCATATTTCTAAAAAAGGAGTATAAAAAGTAAGACATCTGTGTTATAGCATTAATATATTCAAAGGTTTTTACTTTCATCTTCCAGGCATTAACACTATGTAAGTGCAATGTAGGCGCAACTTACAGCATCGATGAGATACCAGAGGAAAACGTACCAAGTGTCAGAAAAGAAGGAAAAGAAGATACAAGCAGACTGAGTATTATGTAAAAAGAGGACTTTTATTCATAAATAGAGCACTTTCGCCTATTGCTCCTATATACATTTATTTCTAATTGCTACCACAATTTTTAAGGCACTGAGGCAAGCCTCCAGCAGTGTGCTGAAGGTGTGTTTGTGCTGTTATGCCCTCTGGCTTTGCTGCCAGCCTATTCCCTTAGATCAGAGCCAGAAGGCAGACTGTTTTCGAATACCGATCACCTCACCCAGACCTAATCCTTTGAGTTCTCTTTGGCATCTATTCCTTCTGCCAGTTTCCTCTTCTGTTCCTCTCTTTTCTTCTGAAGTTGACAACAAAGACATCCTCAGGGCCCTCCTTGATGTAAGACCACTCTTGATGTTGTTACAGTGTGTTTTTTTTTTTTTTTGTACCCTAAAGTTGTGCTACTTTTATATTCAGCTAGCACAATATTTGCACACCAGAAGATAAAGAAAATGAGAATATGTTACACAGAATGATAGTTTCTTTTTTATTTGTACACCTTGGTCCTATCAGTGGAAACCATTTTTTTCTTTTTCTGTCATTCATCTACATACCTGATCAAGAACCTAAAGGTATCTTTTTACAGGCTGTGCTGCTTATATACCTTAAATTGGCCTGACCTGCCACTTTTAATTTTAAAAAGATGGCTGTATGGGATGTGGATGAATATGGAATTTCTATGAAGCACAAAACTTTTGAACGGTTCCTGTCCTCTGTGATAGTGAGTTTTAAAAGGGAAATCTCCAAAGAGCTAATTAGTAGACAAGTAGAGCTCAGGCTGAACAAAGCTGAAAAGATAGCAGATAACTAAAAGGACCTGGCCATAGCTGACAAAAATCAAAGCACTGACAGAGAGCTGGCAGTAACCTTGGGCTGCTAACTGACAGGGACAATAAAAAAAGCCTCTGAGTGTGGCAGAGAGTGACAGCCACAACCAGAGGCTCTCTGAAGAGCCTGAAATCTCCACCAAAACGAAGATATAATCTTCTGCCTGGCAGCGCCATACATTTTCCCTCCCATTCCAAACTGGGGAAATTGGAGCTCATCTAAATAATTCTGCTGCATGAATGTAAGCCAAGGATGGAAACGTCCAAGAATGGTGTGCAAAGTTTAGTGGCAAACCTATGGTCTGAGGGGACAAGTCTGCAAAAAATGTAAGTTTGATTGGGGGACAGTCAAGGTTTCTTTGCTTACTCTGACACTTTTGCTGGAGCAGCCACAGAGTTGCTTGTTTCTTCCTCTCTGTAAACCTTCATGAGATAAACAATTAGCACGAGCTATGAAAGAAATTTATGCTCCCTGAAATGTAATATAAAAATATGCTCCCTGAAATGTAATATAAAATGAAAAACAAAATTGGCTTCTCTGCAGTTGGTGGGGCAGGGGAAATGTTCATTGCTTCATCGTGTTCATAGAGGAAAATGTGCTTGATCTGATTCTAGAAGTCACCAAATAAATGGTGGCAATGCTTTGTACTTGTATGCCCTCAATGATTATAAACATTTTCACGCTCTGATCAACAACCTCAGAAACTCTGTTCAGTAAATGATCCCTCACAAATAAAAATATTGAGGAAGGGCACACATTGGACCAGCAACCATTTAAATGAGCTGTACAAAAAAGCCATGGAGGTCATTTCAAGAGACAAAAGAGATGGTGATTGCAGGGAAACTAAGGCTGCAGAGGGCAGAGAACATTTGTTGCTTCTGGGCATATTAATTTTAAGACAGAGATCCAACTTTATTTTCATATCTTGGTGCTCTACCTGAAACCAATTGGTGTTTCATAGAGTGAAACAATGACAGATCATTTTCAAAAGTGGCCAGTTCCTTTTATCCTGAAAGTTACAGTGAGCCTCCTAGTTATCAACAATCCCTCTGAGTCACAGATTATTGTAGCATGGTTGGGAAATGTCTTTTGTTTTTTGGAAGGGATGGAGATGGTTTTGATGTTAAAGAAACACTGAACTTTTCTTTATGGACTCCAGAAAATCTTGACAGCTCTTAACAGTCCTTGGTTTACCCAGTCCTAAACCCATCACTGAGGCCCATTCTCTTATATATGCATGTTTAACTTGATCTTTCAGCTAAAGGCTCAGTTATGAAATGTCATCTGTGTATTTGAAGCATTAAAGAAGGCTTAGAAGTATCTTAGTATCTATCTGCCGCAGGTGTGCGAGGACAACTCATATATCCCAGTATTATTATTACAATTTGCTTAAAAGCTTGAAAACATCTCAGTCCTTTTTTCAAAATTAAGACTGCAGTTTAGTAGTTTCCACCTGTCTGCAAACCAAAGCAAATCCAAAATCTTATAGAAATTGGCTTGCAGCTTCTCAGCCTCATAAAAGAGATAACTTTTTGCTTCATTTATACCTGTAATTACACAACTTCAAGACTGGGAAATTCTTTTCTTTAGAACTGTTGAATGTTAATATTTTTGTAAATTTCACTCATCCTCCTTGTCATCTGTTTTCATTCTCGATTTCTTAAGACCAAAATAGCCTTGGCTATGCTTTATTTCTCCTTATTCCAAACCATGTTCTTCCCTCTTAGTCTTTGTCCTGACCTGTTCCTGTAAGATTCCTTTTTCCCTTCTTTCATGCTACGTGTCTTACAGTCTCTTTTCAAGCCTTTGAGTTCTACTTCATGGCTCCCACTTTCTTCTCTGCAGGCGTTCCTCATTCCTTGCCTACATATATTTCCCTTGCACCTCCCGCACAGGGTACGTTTCCCTTGCCTTTCCCTCAGAAAATTACTTTACTCTTCCAAGTTTTTATTCTTTATTCATTTTTTGACATGGCTCTGTAAACACACATGAACCAGAATGGCAGGGAAGGACCAGCAGCAACATGGCCATCTCCTTCCTTTCTCAAACTGTAGTGTTTCCTGTTTTACTGCACTGTCTTGGCAACTGTCCTCCCCTTACAAAAAGGTTCACAGCTTCATCCTCTGTTCTTGCACTGATACAGCTGAAGAGAAAAGCTTTTACAGTCTGGTTTTGTTCATCTCCATGCTTTAATTCCTCACTGGCTAAAGGGCTTGTACAGGTTAACATGCTAACACATATCTATAGTAAAACCCCTGTAAATTGGTTTTGGAAGGTAACACTGCTCTGCATTATACTCAATGCATTCAAAATGAATACAGTTTGTAAGGGTGACATTCATTTCTGGTAGCAACTGAAACAAAATTGGGCCAGTTTAACTGAGATTGACATTAATATATCACTGAGCAGTTAGTTATATCACATAAATTAGATATTACAAATTCAAGAATCATTTGTTATGCTTTTAATACAAATTTTCCTGACATAAGTGAGATAGAGATAAATAGCCACTCACAAAGATGTCATTTGGTCTCTTGGGTCTATATTGATGATTCCTGCTGAGAAAGTGTAGCAGCAGTTTACCATGCAATAAAATGTGGAACAGGAATCCATAGTTTTTGTAGGCATCTTTTATGATTGGCTCCTCTATTTTTAGTATTGATTTTTATAAGTAGTACATGTGTGTGTGTTTGTATATTGGCGGAAGAAAATCCATGGAGAAACTTTGGAGTCTCCTCCATTTACCTATCATTAAAAGAAATGTCATAATGTAATGATGAGTACTACTTTGCTGCTTCTTCCAGTAGCAGGAGAACAGCTCTAATGAGGTTTTATTTTGGATGTTAACTCAGATAAATCTCTACCTCCCTTTTCTCAGAATTACCTTGCACAGCCCTTCTGGATGTGAGTATATTCACTATTCCAGTAATTACCTTTAAACTTTGGATACCTAAAAAAAAGCTAATGTTTATTATTTGCATGTCATATTTTATTTATGTAGACAGCTTCATGTATTGCTATGTATTATTACAGTAGGTTGAACGGTTCAAAATCTTTTCTGCCTGAAGTTTGTGGGAAATTATGAGGAAATTCGGAAACACTGCTTTGAGGCAGAAATCCAGAAATGATAAAATTTTCTCTGGGGTAAATATTTAAGTGTCTTCTCATTCACCAAATGGTGACATTAACCTGTGCTCAGGCTGTGCAATCTTTCTCCAGTATATCTTGGTGACTCTGGCTCTTGTGAGCAGCACTTGTGTCCAGGGGCACTCCTGGCATTAGAGGCAGCAGGCAGGGGCTGTTTGTCCACAGGTGGAGACAACACCAGCAATTGTTCTTGCAGCACACGGGCTTCATTTCCCCAACAAAAGTGTCCACTGCTCAAAAGATGCTCGCTGAACATCGTGCCCATTTAGAAACATCCAAACAGAGATGGAGATCAGCTCTTTTTATTTCTTGTACCCTTCCTGGCACGATGTGAGTCCTCCTGCCAGGATGTGAGTATCTTTCCCCTGGTCTGCAGTGTGGCCCCTCCGAGGCTCTCTGTGCACACAGAACCATGTTCTGCACTGATGAATAACTCGGTGCTGCTGTGGAGCTTGAGGCCTCATGGGCCTCATCTGACTCTTCTGCAACTACTTCTTCATTCCAGAGATGTAAATGAAAGCCCCCTCTTACAGCAGCGAGAAGCTTGAAGTGCCTTTTCTTTTCATATGCACATTCCTTGAATGCTGCCTGAAATGACCAACAGCAGAATGCAAAAGAAATGAAAGCTGGAGCTCCTTCTGCCAATGAAATCCCAAATCATCTGTTATGGCAGGACTGAATATTTACTGAGGAGACATAGTCACAAAATTAAATTAATATGAGTGCCGCCAACACAGCCTCACAGAGAAAATGTGGAGAAATCTAAAAATCTCTTTTCTCCCATTCAGTAGTATGCTACACTGCACATCCTTCTGTAGTTTTTTCTTTATATACATAATAAAGCTGTGAGACGCTGCATGCATAGTTTGGTCCACCATACAGAGATTTTTCAGGGCTATCTTTAAGCAGCACCGACAAGGGATTATTTTGTGTACATCTGGTTTGTGAGAACTGTGTCTAAAAAATAAATACAAAATTTTCTCTTGTTGTTATAATTTTGAATTAGTTATTGTGGCATTAGTCAAATAGGATCTTTTTCAGTCTTTTCACTAAAAGAATTTCCTTTCTTCTTTATCAAAATTTTTATTTAAATAAAAATCTTTTATTTAAATGAAAATCAATAAAACCCATGTTGCAGCTATTGCTGTTAAGTGCATTTTAGGGAGACTAATGGTTGCTAGAGTTTTGCTTTTTATTATGAGGAAATGGTGTCTGGTAAAATACACCTGATGGAAAATACATATTTTTGTTTGAAATCTGTGCAAAATATTAATTTCCCTATTTTTAATGGATTAATAGTAATATTTGGAGCCAAGAGTGCTTTCTTCATTCATTTGGCAAAGAGTAATATAAATTCTCCTTTTGGAGATTCATCTCCACATTGTTTTGCATTCAAGCCGAGCTAAATCTGATGTCTCTTCATGTCACACAGGATGTGCATGCCTGCTTGCTGTGGTGGGATTGCTCACAGGAAAGCTTGCAGTTGCTTCCAGATTGTTGCCAAACACAGGAGTTTTATGGTTCCAGTTACTGATTAAAGGTCACTTCTCTATTTGTATTCTACTTTGACAGTTCAGGTGAGATGAAATTCTTGAATTATAAAGATATTTAGGCTGCTATGAATTGTGCTGAGCAGTGAGAGCTCAGAGTTCACCTCCCTGGTGACTGAAAAAGCCCCAGATTGTTCCCCTAGAAGCTTTGAGGGCTGATTTTTAGAAGAGACTTTGTTGAGACCAAAACCTGCAGTTTTGGAGCAGTCTTTTAATTGCCAGGGCTCCACTAGTCTGATGTATTTTAATACCATACATGATTTTAATCTCATAAGCATATTTTATAAATCAAAAGGGAGATGTTCTGTTGTATTTAAAGCTGTTAAAAAGAATATTAACATTATTTAAAATAACTAAATAGCATATAGGGATAAGTATAAAAAATGGGATTACAAAACAACCTCTTCACAGTAAAAATGTTACACATTCATGTGAAAAATGCTAATTGCAATTAAGTGTAAACTACAATTAAGCATCAACATTCCCTACTCTTGTCTGTTCACTGATGGCAGTAAAATGACTCCTGAACTGAATCTGACCTAGTCACACTCACCTGCCTGCGCCTGAGGATTTGAAATGATGTTTCTGATCTCAGGTCAGCCTGAGGCACTGGGCTGAATTACCCTGGGACTCAGAGCTCCCACTCGGCCAGGATGATGGCTCCTTCCTCCTTGCCTTTCCCCAAGATACATTAGATGAAAATTGGTGGGAGGGTGACATGTAATTTAGGCAAAATAATCTTCAAATCATATAATTTGAACACATTTTGTGAGTTTTCGTTTTTCATTTTCATTCAATTTCTTAAATATTACCTCATCACAAGTTTCTATATTCCATTTGAGGGGGGAAGCTCTATGTGCACATCCAAAGAGCTGTCAGATTTGCCAGAATTCCAGTGAACACACTGGTTGTCAGTAGAACTATTCACCAGCAAAGCTGCAGTTTAGCCAAACTGAAGTCCCAGTTCTCTTTCCTTTCTTTCCCCAAATTACCTCGCATATAGAAAAAAACCCGTGGGGGAAGTCTCCCACACTAATTCAGGGAAATGCTTGCTTTACTACAGTGCAAGAGAGACAAAAATGCACTTTGAAGAGTCTGAGTCTACACTTGATTGGTGTTATGGCTTTTGAATGCACAAACCAGGTGTGTTAACTGGACTCTGTTACTGTGTAATGCTCAAACACTGAGTTGATTCTGCACAGAAATTCTCAGTGTGCACAGTCTTCTGGCACTGAGCACCAGTAAAATCTGTAAGTACCTCATAAATCAGGTAGAAAAAGCAAACAGTTACATACCAAAGCTGCATGGCAGTATACATGGCTTTTAGAAGTTATTTATTGTCTCTCTTTCTAACTGTAAAGAGCATGATAAGGGCATTTGGTTTTAGTTACCTGTTGTTAACTGCTCCATTTTAGTGGGAAAAAAAGAAACCTGCTGCAGCTTTTTAATAATTTTGCAGGTCTACAAAGATAAGAAAACAAGTTATTTGGATTGAGCAGAAGCAGTAGGGAACATGGGAGTTGCAGTTCACTTTTTCTCTATGTTGTTCTTAATATCTATTATAAGGGTGATATATTTTTATATTCTGATCCTTGTGATCTTCAAAGTCAAGCTTTCAGTAGTTATAGGCCTATGAAGATTTTTTTAGAAAGACACATATTAGGGCGGGGGGGTTCGGGTTTTTTTCATTTGCAAAGTGGCTGCTCTGTTTCAATTAGGCTAACTCAAAGAGTAATGTGAATTAAATGCGGAAAGGCACCCCAGCTAGGTAGAACACTTCTCAATCTTTAGGAGTGTATGAATTATGATAGCCTTTGGCTAATCATTTTGCAAGATTTATAGCCATTGCATATTCAGTTGCTGACTGTCAACCTTGTCAGGGCGTAGAAAGCCCAACATGATGAAAGAATCTCTTGCTGCCAGTGGCTTTTCTCCACTACCCTCAAAAACACTTTTCACAGTGGGAAGTCAGAAAAACAGATGAGCACAGGCACCAAAAATGCTTTGAGTGAAAGTTGTTTGCATCTTTCTGAGAACCAGCCCAAAGATCTACTCCAAGTGACCCTGTCTTACATTTCAAACATCTTGGATGATACAGAAATCACACAATATAAAGTCCAGACCACCAAGAGTTGATGGGTTGGTACTCATCACAGGTGTGTTACAGTGCTCATCTACCTCTCAGTAGAGATATGAGAGAATACAAGGTACAAGAGAATTCAGCCCAAAAGTTGTGGCAAAATACTGACTCAAACATTCTGCCCTCCACTCAGACAATAATAGTGACATCCCCTTGATCTGACAGATACCTTTCACCAACAAAAAGAGGTGGTTATTTTGCACCAAGTTTGTTTATGCTTACCACAGGCAATGCATCAGCAGTTTAATGGTCAATAGGGAAACCTGGATTATAATTTGAAGACTTGAATCAAAACCATGTTTCTTACAAAGATGTAAAATTTGCCTGCGAGGACAAACATGCCAGTGAACTAATAAAAGAAATATACAAACATGTAAATATTATTGTAAGCTGTAATAATTATGGTAACACTTCAATTCCCTCGAATTATTACTTTGTAGTCAGGCTATGCTTTTGTAGACTTAGCTTGATTATTTTGTTTGGTTTTTAATGACTACCTGTTTGTTATAATAATTAGTCACAATCTCCTATAGTGATTCACTAATGGCACTAAACAAGAGAAGCTTCTTTATATCCACAAATAACACAACAAAAATTGCTTCACTGTCATCAAACATTATTTACTCATCTCCATCTTTTCAATAGATGTACAAATCCTTAGTGATAGTTGCAAACAGGCTATGAAAGCAGAGGTGCAATGGCACCTGCCACTCTCAAAGCTGTTGAGTTGAAGTTTTTTCTTCCATCAGTCCCTACATATTCCAGAAGCAGTCTCCCCAAAAATCAACCCCATTAGAGACACCCCAAAACATGCAATTTGAAGGAGACTTTTAAGACATAAACCAGAAGTGTAAAATTAAAATAAGACAGATTGTTCTTTTCATCTTCATAATTGTAGAAGCATTATTAATTCCATAGCCATGTTTATCTCTCTTTGGTCAATAATTTTGTGTGGTATGTTGTTTAAACCTTCCTTGAAGATCGGGGAATTCAACCTTTCTCATAGTCCTATTACAACTCCTCAGTATGAGGTGGAGTAAATTGTTTTCTACTTCAGTTCTTTATCAATAAATGGGAATAATAGTGCATTTCACAGCAAACAAATGTTGGTGACAATGTATTGGTAAGCCTGATAGAAGCTCAAAGCAGGTGCTTTAAAAAATATCTCACATCTTTGCTGGTGTTGATCATTCTGGGAAAGGGTGAATTTTGAAAAAGGTTTCTTTTGGTTTTTAAACTTTTTGAGAGAGTTTTAGAAAAATGTGAACTGGGGGCTCAGGAATATCTAAGCTGCAAGTAAGACTTATAAAAACAATAATTATTGAAGAGTGAATAGTAAATATAATTGCTTAAAGGAAACTGAGGCCAGCTGCTTTCCTTAAATTAATCTGTACTTTTTAATATCAACTACATATTGTTCTAAGCTATCTGAATTCAGATTAGCTTAGCTGTAAGAGAAGGTTTCACTTACTAGAAGGCTGTTGCAATTAAACCTGCAATGGATAAGCAATTTTTAAAGACAGTAAATGACACCCCTTCCTTGATACTGCTGCAAGCAATTCCTGCTGGTGAAAAGAGATGTATGCTCCTTGGAACTATTTTCTGAGAAATCATTTATTCTTATGAAATAGTGAAAATAAATGCAGTCTCCTACAGCCAGGCATACAAACATTGGACAATTATATCCAAAAGACTGAAGATACAAACACTAACAGAAAGTTCTGAAGATAAAACAATTGCCTTTTAAAGATTCACTTAAGTGTTGATAAAAATAAAATGGCATATCTGAATAACACCGTTGATGCAACTAAAGATTACAGACACAGATAAAGTCACTCTTGGCACTGCTTTATTAGCAATACCTGAACAAGAGAAAGGAAAATTTTACAGGTTTTTGGAAAAATATCAACTCAGTATAATGGACATGAATCTAATGGAGATGTCAGGGTTTCAGAGCTGTTTTCAGAAAGGAAGACTATTAAAACTGTTTCCACCAGTAACACCAGATGATGTACTTTCTTGTAAACCAGACAGATTACTTGCACATGTGCCAAGAATGCACTGAGACTAGGAAGTGAGCAAAACAGAATGAGGGGAGTTGGGTATTTCTTGTCCTGGATACTGCAGAGATGTTTGTGCGTGTGTTATTAATAAACAAATATATTCAATATGGTTACTTCAAATAGCTAAGCCTAGATTTTTCTAGCACAACAGGGCCAGGTATATCAACATAGGAGAAGGAAGAAAAAAAAGATAAAAATAAGTATATTACATTAATTGCTCCATTCACAGATTCATATGTTCTGTCTAGCCTGGTGGCCTTTTTCGTCCACTGAAAGGTGTTGTCTAGACTTGGGATTCCTTGGGATTCAGACATAACTGATTGAAGTTAGAACAGTAACTTCTATTTCTGTGAAGTGTTCTTATGTATTTAAAAACAAAATGAGAGTTCTTATCCAAGTCCTACAGATGAGGAAACTAAGACACTGAATGTTATGTGATTAGAGTAAGTTTGTCCTGTAAGTTAAGGGACAGAGTCCACCAAACTCAGTGCTATTGACCCTGGGTCATGTTGATGTCCCTTAGGCAAGGACTGCATATATGAGGTGACAAATGTCATATTTTTTTAATATATGGCATTAGCTGCTTAATAGAAATACTGATTTATATTTTGGACACATAGAACAAAAGCGAGCACAAGGGCTCACTGACTCAAGTGAGTCAAGGTCAAGCTATATAATAATAAAGTACTCATATATTGCATATCAAGAGCTGTCTGGACCTCAGCTCTCAGAAATTTGCTATGGGGAAAGAGATTTGAGGTTATCAGTTGTTTCTCACTTGGTTCTGTGCCTACATTTCTCATCCTTCTTCTCAACTCTAGCTCCATCTAAAACCTGCTGCCTGTGCCTTTATTACAGTTCTCTCTGCAGCAGATTCACAGCTCTGAGGCTCCATAGAACTCTTCTACTGGAAGACATAGCTCAGTGGTACAAAGGAAGCATTGTTGGGAAATGGGGATGGGAGGCAGAGAGCTTAATCCAGCTTCCAACCCTGTCCTTCTGTTCTCCCACTCTGCAATGCCACCCCACAGCTCTGCCTGTGCACGGAGTTGGGAAAGACAGTCACAATGCCACAAGGGGCCATGGCTGCTCATTCTCTCTTCCTCACCCTTAAACATTCATCTGTGACAGAATTAGGGAAGACTTAGATAGAACTGATATACTCTTGTTCTCTTCACATGCACCCTAGTAGGACAGGAAATTGTATATGCAAATGTTTCATTTAAAATGTGAAGGTTCCATGTGTTTTCCAGTCCCTTCTTATTTCATTGCACTACATCTGAAGGCTTACATGAGTATAACCTAGCACACATACTTCAGTGATCTCAGACCAGTCAAAATATTGCCAAATAATTGTTGATCATAAGTGACCAGATAAAGAACACTTAAGTTCGACAAATTTGTGTAGTTATCACCTGAAAAAATGTGCTGAGGAGAAAGAGCTTAGGAAATTCAGCAGCACAGTGGATGAAACTCAAAATTCCTTTAAGATTTTAATTGTTTTTAAACTAAGCAACTCTTTGAGTTATTATTCATTTGCAGTCCCCAAATTCCCATAAAAATGCTCCCCTTTCCACTCTCCATTTGGATGACAGTGCAGTGCAGCAGAAACAAGACTGCTTGCCTGATGGGCTATATGTTTTTATTCACACATATCCAGAAATAATGGAATGAGTCCCTCCAACTTTCAAAAAATAATTTTTATCCAACAGAGACCTAAACTATGAAAAATTTAACCCAGCAGCCAGAAGTTTTCAGAAAGTTATGAGCTGAAAATGGGGATAGCATGGCAAACGTCACACAGCCTGAGCAGTAGTAGTCATTTTCTCTCCTACTGTAATATGTAGCTGTATAATTTATTCATGTTCCAAAATACATTAGGTAAAAGGAATGAATTCCTAGTGCTGGTAGACTTAACTCAAATCCTATAAAAGTCAATACAGTTTCTCATGTGTAAGATTAAAATGGGGGGGGTTTCCTCAATTAATTGTTCTCCAGTTGCACTAAATGAGCAAGATTCCATTTTGGTTGGAAATACAAAGTGCTTGTCAAAATGCCACTTCCTTCTGAATTTCAGCTTCCTGCCCTGGGAAAACAATCCTTAATAGCTTCCCCCTCCCTCCTTTGACTACCTCTCTTCAATTTTTTTTCTGCTTTTTGAAAAAAATTACGGCAATCCGTAAGAATAAAAATGCTCGCCTGCAAAGTATATTGTTTTAATTTAATTCTTCAGAGAGGAGAGCTCTTCAGAAATTAAAACATACCCTTTTCTAGCTATTGAGCTACAGTGCCTCCTTCTGCTTTCTTTGTGATCATTTCCACTTTTCATACTGAAGTGAGTTCCTTTTGTTGTTCATTTCACAGAATTCCATGGCTTGAATTTTTGTTGGTTTATTTTTTTACATAGAAATTAGATTTTCCCCCCCTATAAAAAAATCTGTTTACATAGGATCAGGATCAGAATCAGGACAGGGTATGTATTTAATTACCCATTAATGTCTTATCCTTGGAACATCAATGAGTAAAGACAAAGTTTATTTTCACCACGAAGAAAGTTAAGCCCCTAACGTATTTAAAATCGTTTTGAGTTAATAGGCAGCATTCGCTGCAAAGTTTGTTTTTGTGTTACCTTTTTTTCTTGAAACCATCAGAAATATCTGTTTTACAGTAAGGATTGCAGTGTGTTCTAAGCAGGCCAGGACTTCCAAAGCATTATTTAAATGCCTCAGCTGAATACCAGCATTCTTTCATCCTATTTCACACACTGAAGTACCAAAAGGGTAAATAACTTGCAATATCATTTTTGACTGACTTGACTTTGAAAAAGGCACAACCTACACAAACAACTGAGCAGTTGTTAGGTGCTTAACTGGATCTCTAAATGATCCCATATGCTAGTCAGCTAATGCTGATAATGATTATAAACACCTCAGTTCATCATATTAATGAGTTATAGCCAATAGAAAAGGACAAAATATATAACTTTTCCCACAAACTTAGTTAAATGTCAAGGTTTTTAAAGGCCTAGTTAGCAAGTATATTAGATGAGATATGTCAGTTTTCCAATTTACGACTCTGACTTGTCTCTTGTGATTCCTTATAGCCTCTAGCCATTCTCCTCTTACCTGAGGCATTCTCTGGCAAAAACCTGATGCTTCCAGTCATTCTGCATTCTTGTGTTCCTTCAAAAATAATTGGACAGGCACCTCTCCATAAACAATCATCATTAGTCACATAAGGTACACAGATAAGAATACCATACAAATAAGTTTCAATAGAATGTCTTGAGCTAAATAATAATAATAATTTGGCCAGCATGCTAAAAATGTGATTGACAGGGAGTTAATGCACTTAACACTTTTTCCAGCAGGCTGTTAAAATTAGTTCCTTGATGCTCAAAAAGTCCTGCTCCCAGAAAAGTGACACCGACATTGACCAGTGAGTTTGTTGCTGTTCAGTAACCTGCTCCATTTCCAGACTATATGATTAAAGTCATTATGGGAACTGTCAGGAGGAGGGAAAAAAATGAAAACTGTCATAAGAAGCAACTGTTGGAAATCTCGGGATTTTTTTTTAATGCTAAACTATTTAAAAATATTTTCTGTAATTTTAATATCACAATATCCATCTATATAATAAGGATCTTTGTAATAAAATAAATCGTTTGAGGTTATACATAAAAATGGTATATATGAGCATCTTTATTACATACATAGTGGGAAAAAAATGAATCATAAATTTCCTTCTACATGAAAGGAATGAATTAGTTTACAAAAAAAAGGATCCTTTTCAAAAAAATTTACTAGCAGAATTAAATTCTCTAAATTAAATAAATTAAATAGACAGTGGTGGGAGAATAAAAATGATTTCTAATTATAAGAATTTTGGTTTTAAAAAAAAAAGCCTGTCGACGATGTAATGCTTTCTAACATCAGTCCTACAGAGCCAATAAGATGCCTCCTGAGAATGCACTAAATTAGAAAATTAAAAATGTGTTAATTTCAATTTTCAACTTTTGTAAATTTGTTTTAATATTTGATGCAATTATACATTAAAAAATTTACAGAATATTTTACTCTTAAATACCCATTAAGTTCTGGTTTTGCCGAGCCACCAATTGCACAGTAAATTGTTGTTAGTTAAATAGAGATTACAATATATGTCATGTACTGCTCAGACATAAATTGTAGTATTTGTCTTAGATTGAAAATTGATTTAACAAATTCACAAATACCTAAAGTGTTTAAAGATCAGGAGGTTTTACATTTCAACATGAAGATCTGACCCTTTACTTACTTATGTTTAAAATATTTTTGTAGATCCAAGAGGGTGCTAAGACGATAGTGTCTTTTGTACAATAATATCAACACTATAATTATCTTCTATTTATTTTTCTTTTCTCACCTGCTACGTCTAGGTTTTGACATTAGGAATATTGCTTTTGATATTTTCAGCATTAAAAACCACTTTATGCTTTGGTTCCATTTTACTCCCAGTCAGAAAGATCAGAAAAAGCTCAAGTCACACAGTGAGAAACTTTATCCACTGAATGAGACATTATCCATTCCACCAGACTACAAATCAAAGAGTATCTCTTAGGCTGCTTAAAAATTCATTTTAAAATCTGATCCTGATTGTACTTTTATGGTAATTTCATACCATCAATCATCCTTTTACCTTTAGTCTCTAGGTCCACTGCTTTCCCCATAGATCTCATTCTCTCTACCTCATTATAATTCTTTAGGTGAGAAAACAGGGTAAGAAACCTTAACAGAAAATGAGAGAAAGATGTAAATTTCTTGAGAAAAGTCAGGTTCACTAAGAAGCACAGATAATGATATGTTCTGATCTAGGATTTTTTTTAAATTAAAAGATGGAGGAGGATAGAATAGAGTGAAAAACACATTTGCCATGCAAATAATATGTTTGTAATCTGCATTCCAACTCAACAATATCATTTGTACAACCAAGCTGTCAAAATATCTTCTTAGATGAAGTTCCTTAAAAAAAAAAAAAGAAAAATAATAAAATAAAGATTTTTGGATCTCCACAGAACTTTTCCTAATTAAGTGCTGAACTTCCTAGAATTCTGTACTTTCCGTTACCAATGAGGCTGAGCCATCTTTGCTAATACTATAGATTATATGAATTGGAGTAATTAGGAAATGGAACTAACTGAGGAGAGCTAGAAACCTACTGATTAAAACTCCTTTTTTACACCTAAAATTTAAGCTGCAAAATTATGTGAAATGAACATAAAACCATGTTGGTGTGTTCAGCCGTGGTGGTGCCTTCATCAGACTGATCACGGGAAGGGAAAGCTGCTCTGTGTTGTTCCACCAGTGCTTTGTGGCAGGTACAATTCTTGGAAATCATCAAAATCTGGTCTACTTGCCATGGCTTCTACAAGAACCGTACTTTCCCAGAAGTCAGTATTGTAGTTTCACTCCTTTCATTTGAATCCTGGCCATAATGAAAAGCCTTTTTTACAGCTTTGGGAGATATGAGAAATAATGAAACCACTGTTCGAGACATCTGGGCTGGAAGAAAAACTATTGTTAATCACAAGGGAAAAGAAGGATTTTTCCAGTACTTTGGGCTCATCCATGTAACAGCTCCTAATGTCTTTAGCAAAATGTAGCCATAAACCACTGAATTCTGGTAATAGCAATAATCCCTCCAAAATGGTTTGTTACCAGCAGTTAGTGACCAGTTTCTTAGTTAATGGCCTGAGGGGAAAGGCTTTAAAAAAGCTGTATGCACTGTTTCCTCTCAGGCAATTTAACTGGCTGCATTAAACTGTATTTTCATTGAGCTTCCTAACATTTGTACTCTGATAAAATTCTAGTCAGGGAAGGGAATGAGGTGGTGGTGGAGTATGTCATCACTCTACTTTGTAGAAGAAGCACTAAAAAAAAAAGCTATCAAGTGTCTTCCTAATCTGAATAATGTTAAGACTTGGTTCTGATGGTAATAATAAATGCTAAAGTCTTTAAATATCATTTAAAATTAGGAGTAATTACCAACTTTATCTGAGGAAAGATGAAAGAGTCTTCAACTTTATGGTATGATACAATGCCCTTGAAACAATCAGGGAATACAAGAAAAAACATTATGTGCTTTCATGCAAAATCAAAATGCTAATCTGAAATGCTCATTTATTTTCATAAACTGAGTAAAAAAAGTGCCTTATTTGGAGGAGTATCACAGTCTAGCATGATACTTGATAATATTAAAAAGTTAATAAAACATGAGTATAGGAGGGCACATAAAGCAATTAATATACAGTTTTCATTTGTATTTTACTGAGTTAATATATTGTTTCATAAAATGTTTTCAACTATGTCACTAATGTGCTGACTTACACAAGTGGGATTTTTTTTTTAAAATACATGCTTTATCCATATAAAAAACATTTTCAGTAGATGAAAATATTGTTCAGCACAGTGCTCTATTAAAAGGTAAAACAAGAATATTCATTCACTGTTTTAGTTGTGTAACAAGCTGAAAGTCAGTCAAATCCATAAACAACCCTATGCTGATTCCTCTGCCTGCTCCACAACTCACTGGGCTTAAATGGCATCTCTTCGGTTTTTGCTCACATGGGTAAAAAACTCATTAATCAGAAAGTTTTTCCCAAGTATGGCAATAAAGTCAAAGGAATGATTGGCATTACACAGAACACTCTGTAACATACACACAGGAATATAGGCTCTCATTAGGCACAGCATATTAAAAAAATATCCAAAACAAAATACTGTACATCTTTGCCTGTGCTATGTAGGATGCAGGAAAGGCAGGGAAAAGAACCACATGTAGGGAAGTGGGGGTGAATGGAGACAATTTGAGGGTTCTGGAATCCCATCAGGAATAGAAGGAATCAGCTCTGGGGAATTCTGACAATCTGCCTTACTGCTTTGGGGAAGGGCTGTAGATGGCAGAATCCCAAGGGAAGCTGCTTTTGTGCAGGACTCTGAGGTAAGGATTTATTGGGACAGAATTACTCCATTACTCCATGGCCTGTGTGAGGCCCTTGAGCAGCTGGTGCCATCACCCAGCCACAGCATATGTGGTTAAGACCTAGTGAAACTGGCTTTTTCATGAATCTTGCTTTTATCAAAGTGACACTGGAGCATTTTTTGCTGTCAGATCCCAGTTCAGGTCTTTCTACTACCCACCACAAAAAGAATCCTATTCCCAGTAATTTGGGATATACCATGGCTATTATAAGGACTAGACTGATTTCACAAAGCTATCAGTGGTTTAAAACAGCATTTTTGTGCTGAGGTGGGCTCATTCTAACTGTGTCTAACTAGAAAGTCAACTGAATTATGGAGAGTAGAATGAAGTATACCACAGCCAAATGTTTAGAAATAAACAGACACAGTGCTCATGGGAAACACACCACTCATGCAGTTATATTACTCATAGAGTATCTTAAGTAAATAAATAGTGGCAATAAACAGCATTAAAAATTACCACATTGGAACAATTCGGTAGCAAGCCTGGAATTTTAGCATAGTTATGTGGAAATGGGAAAGGGACAAAGAAAACTAGCAAGAAGTGGAGAGATGGGCTTGTGATTTGAGAGCAGAGACAAAGGTAATCCTGGGAAGAAAAGGCTGAATACACCTGGGAAAGTGTAATAAAGAAAAATACTTATTTTAAAGAGCAGACCTTATGTCACATTTACAATTTACAATTACAAGCTGAAACATTGTTTTTTAATAACAAAATAGTAACTGTCCTTTTGTTTGTTTGTTTTCTGTGTGTGTGATATATAAAGGGAGCTTGAAAACCTTTTGTTTTTTGGGGTTTTCGTGGCCTTCTTAATCCTCAAAATACCAGATGTTAACTCCAGTTTTGCTGGAGGACATTTTTGCGTTTTTGCATTTTTCCTGTACTTTAATTGAACTGATAAGAGAGAGGGGACTGAACATTTAATAATACATTCTTCCTTCAAAAAATTAATGAAACAAGAGTATGAAACATTAATGGAATTACTTCATATTAAACTATCCAGAGAAAGTGCTAAACATGAAGGGCCTCGTCATTGGGGTGACGGTGCAGATTAAGTGTTCTGTTTGCAAGGATGGGGATTGGAGGAATCTGGGCTCCCCTGGACATTGTTTCATCTCTCGTCCCTACAAGGGGCTGGGCTGTTATATCCACTTGTCTGAGGCCAGGCAAGGTTTCAAAACATCAAACTGAAGACTCGTTCCTTTGTGCTCAGGGACACTTCAGTTCAAAAGCTGAGCAGAGGAAGGAAAAGAGAGTGGACTAAAAACAAGAGAAAGAGAGGAGAGAGAAGAAAGGGACTTTCTTGGCATCAGAGCTGACTTGGTGCTGTCTGATTTGAATATTTTGAAAGCAGAATTACTTCAATTTGGGTGAACTCTGTTAAAAATAAAAGAGTTGGTGTTCGTGTTGAGTACAAAGACACTCAGAAGCTGGTGTCTCTTTTGGCTGTAGAAGTCTTGGAGCCATTGTAAAATCCTGATTCTGCTATGACTTGGAATGCAGCAGCATTCATTTCATACGGAGCTGACAACAGAAGACATCCCATGTAGGAAAAGTTCCTGTCTCTGAGAGCCTCCACAGAAAGAGTTGGACTGGCAATAGCAACTTGATTTTAAACAATTTTCTTACACTGATAATGAAGAAACAGCTGATGACTGAAGTTGGAATTTGAAGAAATTGCAGCTGGTGGCTTTTTTGTTTAACAGTATTGTGGTAATTTACAAACTGCCAGGTACAAAACGAACCATTTTAAGGTTACTTCTTCAGAGCATTTTGTCATTAGGATGACTGTATTCTCTACCAGTTGTTTTGCAGGAAGTTGTTAGCTCAGGAAAACTGGCAGACAAGTGCCCTGCTGGTACCAGAGCAGTGATTCTTTGCTTACTTGGTTTGTTCCTGTCATGCTCCAAAGAATTCTCAACTTGTTTCACTTCCCAATGTTTTATTTAAATCTCAGGGAGATAATGGATCATGGGAAAATACCTCCTATTTCATGGCTGAGCCTGCTTTCAAATCTGCAGGCTCAAACAGAATTGCATAGTGTTATGTGACCCTTTGCACTGCCTGCTCTGTCAAAGCTTTGGCCACATCCTGCCCAGGTGGTCAGTGATTAAGAGATCTCTGCCATGATTTCTGGATTAGAAATGGTGTGAAAATGCAGCTCTTCCATTAAAAAAAATGAAACAGAGAAACACACAAGTTGGTTTTGTTTAAAATCTTTTTCTACTTTACTCCTCATGCTAATACATTTGTGACAAATATTATTTTCCAGGATGACATTTGTACAGACGGTCTATAGGAAATGTCAGCCAGAGAAAAAAAATCCTGCATTAATCTGCATGCTGAAAGACTCCTCATTATTTCTTATCCAAACTAGGAGCTTACTAAATAACAAAATAGAATGCAAATAATTAAATAATGCAATTAAGCTCATATAAATTTAGAGTCGTCCAGAAATAGCAGGGAAAAATTGCACACCACATTTATGGGTGTATATATGATTTATAACAGAAAAAATGATGGGGTATTGATTTTAGGCACACTTTATATTCTTATCACTCAAAAATATCTAAATTAAGGCAGTACTGTGCTATGGAACAACTTACAGTGATGAAATCAATGGAATCTGTCAGGGGTCATCTTCATGGATCCTTTCAAAACAAATTTCTGCATGGGAACTGCAATGGGCACAAAAAGGAAAGTTCAAAAATATCATCAATGTGTAAGATTTAAAAAATGAATGAGAGTAATTTCTCCGTCTTTTTAGCAGATTTGATTACCCCTAATGTCAGCAAGAAATTATTTCCCAAATTTTTGTTCTGAAAAGTGGGACAATGACCAATCATTCCTTGATGACTTTCTTCATACTAGTAAAGATTATAGCAGCCTCCAGTTACTCCTGTTTTTTCAACTCTTTCTAGTTCATGTCAGCCTTTCTCTTACAGAAACTCTTCCCCACCCTCAATTGTCTCAATGATTATGCACAGATCCAGGGATGGACCCTCAGGGGGAATGTCATGGAGAACAGGGGAACTCTATACACAGTCCTAGTCCCCTAAGACATGAGGAATGCCCACCATGCCTTAGGAATATAAAACTGTGCGGTTTCATAAATGTGCTGGTCCAGAAACTGAGGCACAGTCTGACACATTACAGAGTCTCTGTGCAATTTTCTTTAACAAGACAAATTGCTGTAATCAAAGGGATTTTTCTTCATATTTTATTTTAACAAGGAAGGTTTAGAAAGTTCCTTTTACCAAAATCAAAAAGGGTCCTAGGGCGAGAAGAAACATTCTTTTGACTATCTTAAAAACAATCCAATTTAAGCTTAGAGCAGGGAACAGAAAATACCTGGTTCAAGAGGTTGAACTCATCCCCTTGGGGACAAGGAAATGTGTGACCTGCATGGCCACATAGAGGGAAGAGTCTTTATAGTTTGGAAACCAGAAAAAAAACAATTGCACAGCAGCTATTGACAGAACATAATAAGTAATAACTTTGTGTAAATAATTTCAAATAGATTAGAAAACATCTGTTTGTGGACAAGTGGTTTTTATCTAAATATTAGAGGTCCTTTCTTGAGTCAGGTTGTGAAGTTCATGCAGTCATAAAATACCAAGAAATGAGTCTGAGGCAAAAGCCTTTCATATAGCTGAGAATTTTAAATTATTTTTAAGTTAATAAAATCAAACAGAATTCAGATAATTTTATATTTAATCTTTAGTCTATTGAACATTTAAACATAAATGAAACTCAATACAATTGCAGGAATTAGTAACAGAGAATATCTAAGGAAGGAGAAATCAGCTCTTTTGCTAACATGCTAGGGATGATGAGAAATAGTCTTAATTTTAAATAATTTGAAGGGTGTTTCACACTACAGTAGGGAGCAATCAAGTAATAAGACACAATTTTCTCTGCCTTCCGTACCCTGCTCAGATTCACTAGTCAGATCTGACTACTGCATTCTATTTTCAACCACTCCCTTATACCCTGTTACTCTTCAGCCTCCTGAGAGTATTTTTATTCTATCCTAAATTTAGGGACTTTAGAGAGAGCATTTGGGAAGTTGTATTAAATTGCAATTTGTTTCTTCCTAATTTGTTATACTGTTGACGTGCCAAAAGACAGTTGGAAGCTGCTTACAAGTATTTATAAAGTGAATTATTTTTTAAATATACAAATAGGCACCACTAGCAATGAAAACCTATCCCTTATGTACCAAATCATGAGCAACATGCCCAGGACATTTTAGACATCTCAGGAAAGTGCTTCAAAAGTCTCTGTTCTACAAGGACTATGAGAGTCTGACATAAAGGATGATCTCTGCTGAGAAGAGCAGCAAAAGTGCTGCTCGTAATCGTGAGGGCAACTTTGCTCCCAAAAAGCAGGAAAGCAGAAGGCACTGAAGTTACTCGCATGGAGTTGCAAAGGTCCAGGTGTGCGTGTGATGCCCACCCCCAGTAGCTCCTCTGCTCCACAGCCATGGCAGCAATGTCAATAACAGACAGCCCGTCCTACGTGTCTGAGAATCCACAGAAGAGAATGCTCTGAAGAGTCTTGACAAGCAGTGCCCTGGGAGTTACTTTGCTTTCAAGAGGCTGACTGCATTCTTTGTGCTTTTGGCAGCATCACTAAAAAAAAAAAAAAAAAAAGAAAAAGAAAAAAAAAGCATTCTTCAATCTCAATTTTGTTTTCTATTGTTGAAAATTATTTCTGAAACCAAAAGAATAAAGCCTTGCATCTGCTAGACCGGAACTACAATGTTAAAAAGATCAAAAACTTATTTGGGCTGGTAAACTGAGCAAACACAGTATGGAAGTTAAAGAGAAAACATCTACAGAAATGATGCTTTTAGACACTAGATTTTTGAGAGAGGATATATCTAAGTGTAAAAGAAATTTAACATACTTTTTCCATCAAGTTTTTTAAAATAAATTTTAAATTCTCTGTGCATATTTTTGGGTAAATTCAAAATTTAACTCAAATTTGAAAAGCATAGATAGCTTGTTTTGTGCTGTCTCTCCCCCCTCCTTGTTTTTCTTTTTATCTGTTTCTCCTGTTGACAAAAAGTCAACAACCTTCAGTGTAGTATTTTCTGGTGTCAGAAATGTGACCTTGATCACCCTTTCTTCTGTTAAGCCTTCAGAACCTTCTTGTCACAGCCAGCCATACTTTTCCAGAATAATACTAAACGGCTTGAGAATTTATTCAGTCTTCAGTTCTAACTATATCTTTTTCTGCTCCCTCTGATCAATCTGTCTTGAGTGCTGCTTTACCCTGGTGTATTGTTTTCTTTCCTGCCCATATTTCTGAACAAGTCTATTTAGATAGTCTGTTTCATCAATTTTAACATCAAACTCTATCATTACCTGTTTTGCCTTAAAAAAAACCAACTCTGTGGAATCCCATAACATCCTAACTTCAGAGCAGCTGTCTACCTAGTAAATTAAAGACACAACTTCATTATCATGTGTTGGCATCCCTGGTTAGCTAAACCCAGCTAGCTCTGGAAACAATAGCCCAACAAAGGAGGGTGCAGTGAGGAGGAGTGCAGAGGATCCTTTTCCCAGGATCCTTGGAAACACTGCACTTGGCTGTGCAAAGCCAGCACAGCCCTTGATCTGACCACAGAAAATAAGGAACTGCTTTTTCATGAAGACCTTATTCAGTGCTCTAGACTGGAAACTTCTTTCTTCCTAACTGTATTTAATTCATTCATTCACTGTCTCTGCCACTGCAGATCCCACCTACTGTCCTGAAACAAAGGCACAAGCTGTGAGTGTGGTCAAATAGTTTGTTAATAATTTTTTTATCCCAAAATAACACAGTGCAGTATCAGAATTTTTTACTGAAACATTTTCTGTACTGTTTAGGTAACATCACTTATTTATCCTCACAAGAGGATAAACACATCTTCCAAATCAGGCAGAAGCAGATGTCTTCTCTTTATGGTAATTTTTCTCTCACCTATACAAAGGCATATGACATCTCAGTGCAGAATTGTGACACAGTCTTTCCTGTCTGGATGTTTCCTTCTCACTCTTCTATCCACTGGTTTACACTTGGAAATAGCTCTATGTATTCTTTTCCCCTTTTCAAAGCCAGACACAGTTCTACGGTTGAGTACTAAACTTTTTCCTTTTTTTCTTCTTTTTCTTTTTCTTTTTCTAGCTGACTATTTGTTGCTGCATTTTAAAGTGCTATTCAAATCTGGAACACAATGCATTGATGAGCTGCTAGACTTAATATGTGCATATAAAACCACATATATATTTATACATGCTAATCCATTTAGAACACCCCTTATTTAGGAAATGTATTATTAATTATGATCTCAATAACAGCAAACAACTAAAAATCAGTGCACTATGAATAATTCTGAAAGTAAAGATATTCTATTCCTTAAAAATTTTTGTTAACAGGTATGAACTCTGAAACATGTTTTCCTGACTTTTCTCATTTAGAGAATATTTCTGAAAATCTCACTGGTTTAATTTTTTTTTTCTATTTCTAACACATGATACAATAAGTGAAAGGAGGTCATAGGCCATGTTCTCAGCTTGTGAAAAATAGCATGGTTAAGTGAGAGATCCTTTATGCTAGCTGAGAATCTAGCCCCAAATTTCTAAATGTTACTCATTTACAGTTTAAAACATATTGTTAATTTAAAGAGAAATTAAGAGATGCAATAACATTTGATATATATACACAAGAAGCTGTGAAGCATACGGCCTGTAATTACAAAAATGAAGGTCAGATTAATATATAACATTAGTTTTTGCTAGGATAATTTATGTTCCTTCTGGACAAAAGAAACACAAACGATTTCCTATCTGCACTTTAGAATGGAGCGTGGTACAATGCTACATGGGAGTTATTTTTACAGTGGAATTTTTAAAAGAAAGTATGTAGGGAGTTCACTGAAGAGGAGATGCTGCCATACTGTGTTGAAGGCTGAAACAGTCAAGCTAAGAAGAAGTTATGTGTAGAGTATATAAAGTAGTGGTAAGGGGACAAATCACATGCAATATGTCTAAAAAATGTCTTGGCAATTGGGAATAAATGAGTCAAAGCTAAGACTTAAAGTTTCAAACAAAGGGAAGCATCCAAATATGCAGAGATGAAAATTACACTGAAGGCTGGACTGATTTCAGTGACACAAAACGTAAAATTGCAGAACACAAAATAACCTATTTAGGGACTAAATGTGGAGAATGTTTATGCAAGACCAGGTTGAACTTCTGAGCAGGTTCAGTTTTCAGAATTACCATTAATTAAATATCTACAGCCGGCAGAAGGAAGTTTCAGTACATGGTGGGAATGACAAGTTTTAGGGACAACTTTGGAGCCATGAGGTCCAGGGCATGTTATACAAGAGCACAATTTCTTTCCACACGGAACAGAATTCTAACTGGGATCTCATTCAAGATCTTGGACTAAAAGGGTTCTATTATGCAGGGGGATACAATATAAGAAAATAAAGGTAGTACAGAAAGTAATCTTACCCCCTAAATAGTTGTAGCTGGGTCAATTATTAGGGATTTGGAACAGGCCTGATGTTAACAGGCCACACCTGTAGCCAATAAAAAGAGTGTTATAAAAGAGTGGATTGGTTGATTAAGGGAACTGGAGTCAGTTGGTCACTGTGAGGATAACGAAAAGTCAGTGCCAGAGGAGCTGCCTACAAGAAACATCACGCAGGTACAAAACTCTGGCAATGTGGAACCCTTGCACTATAATGAAAACACTATTAGTGTCACATTATTACATTTTTCTAAGTCACCTTCAGCTTAGCTAATCTCATCCCTGGCACAAAGGGACTCTGTCTGCATTTGCTATCTTGTCCCATTTCCTCTGATGCTCCTGCTGTTAATACCACAGCAAGGCATGAGATTTGTAGGGTTTTATCCCTGGCAAAACAGGTCTGAAAACTGGGCTGAGCAGCCACTGCTCTTCAGCTTCAAATCTGGCTACCGGGTTTGTGTGTTTTGCTGGAATGTTTTATATCAGTGTCAGAATTTTAAAATTTTAAATATAATTACTCTATCAGACATAACTGATCATATTCTATAGCAAATAACTTATTTGGGAGCTTGAAGTTTTTGGCCACACCAAAAGCTTATGGGGGATTCTTAAACATAAATCCTCTGTTCTCCCATAAGTCTATGTGCTTTACTGGAATTTTCGTCTCAGAAAAAATTCCTTTTCCCAGCATCAGTCAGTCCTTTATCTCAGCTCTGGCAATACTGTACAGAAAAGGTCAGCTCCAAGCAACACTACTGTGTGTCACTCTCTTGACCTAGTACTGGATCTCTCTTCTCATCTCTGCTGGATGCAGCAGTGCTGGTTTCTCTTCTTTCAGAAGTGGCTTAGGAAGAGCACTCTTCTCCATTTCAGAGACTGCTGCTTTCCTCCCTTTTTATTTAGGAAAGAATAAAGCAAAAAGATCAGCACCTCCTTCCAACATGGCACCTATTCCCTGGCACCCAAACAAAAAAAAAAATCAAAGCCACCACTATTAATGTGTTTTTTGCAACTGAGATAATATGCTAAAAGGACACTTTGTGTTTCCCTCCTTAAGAGAAATGCTAGATAAAACTGTTACTCTGTTTAAATGGTGCCTGACTGAACATCTTTTACATGTGGAATAGGAAAGATGTTATCAGGATATTCCCATCTGGCAGTTCAAACCTATCCTACTAAAACTAGCTGAGAATGGAAATGTCATATCTGCCCTGGACATCTCACCTACCCTTCATAACTGCTAGGCACTGTACTTGGCAACTCTGAGATTGGTTCACTGCAAATCCAGTTGTATTTACCTGCATTTTCACTCTCCTTTTCCCACACAATCTCCAGCCTGACAGTGTTTATCCTCTCTTTTCTCTCCAGAGGTATATTCAACAGGTAATTTACCCTTTTCCACTAATATTAGTTATTCTTCTCTTTCACATTCTAACTAATATCTTTAAACCTTTCATCCTCCTCCACACTTCCTGGTCTTTCTTCATTAACCATTCATATTTCTTTGAACTACTTCTTTCCTGTCAGAAGTTTATTCTCTTTCTCCTTCTCTTTCAATGTTTTTCTCAATGTCAGTTTTTATTTCAATCTTTAGCTTTTTCTGAAAAGTCATCCTGAGTTTCCACATACATCCTTTAACAAAAAATTTTAATTCTTAAAGTGATATCCTTGGTTCTCCTACTGGTAAGTGCAGGTCTGCTCAAAACAATGATGGATTAATGTCTACAAATTTGCACTAAAATACAGTTTATTACAGTGGCTCTTTCCAGGGCTTTAAGTCCCTTCTTGTTTTAAAAGTTCCTTTACTGTATTTTACTGCATCTCTGTGGAGAAGCTTAGCATGAACTGACAACAGTGGGTGTAAAGGCAAATTATGAAGTGCACCAGCAATGGTTACATATCTTACACAGCCCTGTCCAACATTATTTTACACAAAGCAATCTGGGCATTTTCTCCCCACTAATAACTAGCAGCATCTAACCTGTATAATCAGAGAACAGTATAACCACTTTAAATTTCACTACTTAACATTTCATTTACTAACCATGAGTATCTATTTTGTTTTTTAAGATTAGAGAAGTCAGTTTATAGTTGGTGGTTTTGTAATACAATGAAATTCTAGTGAAAATAAGCACAGAACAAGGTAAAGACACTGCATTACAGAAGAAGGAGCCTTCTGCCTCAATGAATAATTCATTTGTGAGCCATGGAGGCCATAAAAATCTGAGAACAATAAATAAACATAATCTGCACCACAAAGCTTGGGAGTGCTGGGTGGGGGTTACTCACTTGAGCCCAAAGACAGTGATAACAGTTTGGTTCTGGCTGCCCTGCCGAAAGCTCCAGGACTGTGTTAATATAATAAAAGCTCTGATCAGATCCCTTCAACCTTAAGTGCAAAGAAAATGCTGCAGCAGAAAAGTAGCTGTCAATTGTTTCTAAAACAACTGAAGAAAATAAATAGAACATGTTGCTAATCCAAGCTGATGAGAAGAATGTAGAAAATTAAGAGACCTTTACTCCAAAAAGATCTTCAGTGGCTGGAGGCAACGAGTGTAGGAAATTTACTGTGGGCTATAATAATTGCTGCCTGCCCTGGGAAACAGCATCAAGGCCAGAGCAGTCATGGCTCCATGCAAGCACATCCTCTAATTATTGAAAAACCTGTGTGGAGTCTCAATGTTAATCAGTCTCTCAGAGACTTCAGCTTTATGTAGTTAGTGCAGATTTATGGCATTTTTCTTTTCTTGTTATTAAAACTGATATTTCACAAAGAAGAAACTATCTCCAGACAACTGTTAAAATGCAAAGTTTCAGCCATAAAAGAGAACTGCAGAATTATTCTGAGACTGTTCCACAGAGAACCCAAACAAGAAGGCTAAGAAACAAAACATCAAAGACTCACGGAAAAATGGAAAAAGATGAGATTTTAAAATATTAACTAAAGACGCAACAGTTGGCCTATAGATTCAAGAGGTTATAGTGTAATTAATTAAGTGTTTGTTACAATTAGGGAAATAAATAGTGCATATGCTAATGCAACATGAATAATGCATAACTATAAAAAAGTAAAACAAATCGAAAGGTTTGCACAGTCACATTACCAGAGTCATTTGCATTATTGTATCAAAAATGTACTTAAAAAACAAACACAGAACTTCAAAAATCTATTGCAAGGCTGGAGTTTGCTTCCTTTTATGATTGCTGCAATAATAGTACAATGTACAAATTCTGATTATTCCACTGAGATGATTTTATAATATATTTTGGTCCATAATGCTGGAGCAACTTTGAAACATTATACACAGTGGTTTTGGACAAATAATATGTTTAGTCAGTGTTTCAGATTTTCTACCAGATGGGTCGGCAGATTTCTGGAAAATAAAGTGGGAAAAGTTGTGTGTCTCAAGATCTTTTCTCTTACTCTTGCATGTTACATCAATCCTTACTTTCCAGAAGTACCTGCCACTTCATAAATAGATGAACCCTGGGAGAGTTCACAGAAAAGAAACCATAAAAATTGCGAACTTCCATGGCACTGACAGGATTTGAGAAGAGCTTGGGGGTGGAGAGGGCAATAGATGTGTTATTGACACCTCATTTGGTTGTCATTGTTCTGAAAAATATGAAATAATAGATCTGATTTGTCTACAGGTTTTAATTTACTGGTGATGGCTCACTGTGCTCTTCAGTGGCCTAAATTAGCATCAAATTATCTTTCTGGATAGATGTGCATAAATACTGCATAAAAACTGACCGTAGATTGCACTCTTAACCCAAAAGTGGTACATTTATTCTGTCTAGAAAAGGACTGTGCAAGATACCCAATTATCTATATGGAACAGGAAGTTCAAAAGATGTAACTGGCATAAGCAGTGGGAATGCCTGAATCAGAGCACAAGACTGGAATCAGGAAAGGAGATGCAAACTGACACCTGACATCAGCTCTTTATTCCACTAAAGATGCTAACACTTGAAAAGAAAATAAGGACTAAAATACCATGGCCATATGTGCAGGAAAGATGCAGAATCATTTGATGTACAAAAAATGTTATGCAAAAGCAAGAAATGTGTTCAATAATTCTCTTATCAGTGTAGAAAGCTCTTAGATGTAAAGACATCTGGGACATTATTTTAGACTAACTTGCAGCTGTAACCTTAACTATGGTCATATGATAACTTAAATCATGTCATGCACTCAAAAGTGAATCACTGCAGGTTTTACTGCTGGATTTACTCTAAAGGTGCCACCAGTTACAACAATGAAAATACATTAAAGCATTCAAGTGTTTTATCTTCTGTAAAGATTATGACTTTGTCCTACTCAGAATAAATATTTCTCATTTCAAGACTGAGTTTGAACAAACACCAGCTAATCCTGGGAGGGAAAACATGCAGTGGGATTGGTATTTTATTCCCAGAATGACATTTGAAAAATGTATCCCCATGTGAAGTTGGGTGTTTCCAACAAATGTAACACCCAACTTCACATGGGGATACATTATGTCCTGATAAAGTATTTTCTTACTGCAATAATTGTGGCAATAGCAAATAGAAATAACAGGGGTAGGGTGAAAAGCTGTGTGTGCTGCTGTGTTTGTGAGCCAGGCTCTGCTGGCTTTGGCTGCAGCAGAGTTAATGTATTTCCAGTGGCTGCTATGGATCTGTGCTTTGGATTTGTGCTGAACACGGAGCTGATAATGTGGAGATGTTTTCTACTGTCACGCTGGCAAGGGGGAGTGGGAAGAGACACACCCAGGACAGGTGACCCCAGCTGACCAAAGAGATGTTCCACACCATGTGACATCATGCTCAGTATGTTGAAGAGATGTTTGTCTTCCCAAGTCACCTGTGACAGGTCCCTGCTCTCCGGGATATGACTAAACCTGCCTGTCCATGGAAAGCAGGAAATGAATTCCTTCTTTTGCTCTTTGCTTTTTGTGGTTTTGCTTTCCCTGTTGAACTGTCTTTATCTCAACCCATGAGTTTTCCAGCTTTTACCTTTCCAGTTCTCTCCCCAGTCCTGCTGGTGGGGCAGTGAGCAAGGGGATGCCAGAGGTTGGGTTGCTGGCTGGGGTTAAACAGTGGCACAGGCAAAAGTAGTTAGACCAATGATTACTAATTACAAATCATAACTCAGATGTCTATCAAAGAATAAAGCCACTCCATAATACTCAATGTGTTGCATTTAGCACTTTAGATCCACATATTCTTACTGGTGCGAAGTTCTGTTTTGCAGCATTAGCTACCACTTTCTGTCTTAGTAATAAGATCCACATCCAGAAAAATCTGATGTCTTCTTTACCCTTTTATTATAACAACATGCTGCAATGCAACTGTATGCAGATTATATCAATATAGACAGAGAAGTCTAGATTTAAATACTTGTTTCTCTATCTGCATAATTGTATCTTTGCCCTTTATTATTTACCTGTCTACCTTTCAGCACATTAATTTTAAAACATGAATAACTGAATTTAACTGGATGAAATATGAAATGCCACCTTTATAAAATATCGTATTCTATAGTAATTACTGCAAACTGCAGTATTGCTCTTATTACTTAGAGTGTCTGAAATCATTGCTACAGAAATCCTGTAGAATTTAGAATTTTTAAAGGAGGAATGCTTGATTTGTGTAGGTACATAGGATTTTCAATCCCAAAACTTTTTTAACCCACAGGAAAATTAACAATAACTTATCAATTTTACTTTCAAATTATACATACAATTATCAGGTTTATTTATCCTCTGCTTCAACTTTTGTGCAAACATCAAAAAGTATAGCATGTCTATTAATTCAACAATATATTATTGTCAATTACTGAAAATACAGCTGGCAGCTTTGAAGATATAAACAGAAGGTAAATTTTCTGAAGACTTGCTTCTCTGCTTTTCTAACCTGCCAATTATTAGCATTATAATAATGAGGGATTATCTCACCTTTTAAAATAAGTACAAAACTTTTTGGATAAGAAACTGTTTGAATGAACAGAATCTTTTAAGACTGAGTGGCAGATTTGACTAGACCTTCTTCACTTACAAATGAAACAGATAAGCTGCAAAGACTTAATAATTTTAAATCAAAATTGTTCCATTAAGTGATCAGTGACTGTATAAGAACAGATGTGAGATTTTAATTTTATTTCATTATTTAATGGATCTTCCTTCATTTCATTTTATAAACCATCTAAGATTTTATGTTGAAATCCTACCTTTGCCACTACTTTTACTAGACATTGTATGTGGTGTCATCATGTGTCCTCATGTATGTAAATAAGTGATCTGAGATGAATGTTTCTTGACTAAATCTTTCCTGGGAAGAACAAAATATGTAATTTTTGCTTCCCTTCCTTGTGCATATGACTGTGTCATAAGCTGTATGACCTGCTTTTCTGGGCATGCCTGCCAGTGCTTCTGAATGATGTGCTGCCCTGTTTGCCTACTCCCTATCTGTATGGACACAGAATTATGTCCCTCTTCAAAAGACACCATAAAAATACTGAGAAAAATACAGTAACATAAAGACAGCAAAACCAAAGGACTGCTCTTTTAGGGAGAAGGTCCATGTTGCTAAGAGTTCTAGAAAAACAAAAATTTAGCTGTAATGAGGGAAAGAAACAGCAATACTTGAAGGAAAACACAATGCACAAGGAAGGAGACTCACCATCTCATCAGAAACAAGCCAGGCAGCTGCCTGTTTCTCACACCATTTTCTTCAGCTCTTTATATTGTTAAAATCTAGGTAGGATCTCTACAATGCCTGTATTTCATACACTTCAGTCACCATATGTTTCTGCTATGATACTTTGAGAACATTTGCCAGTTAATTTGCAATGGAGAAGAGAAAGAAATTCCTGATGGCTCCTGGGGAGCTTGTCTTTGTGAAGTCTTTCCTGGCTGGACAGCAGGGACCCAGCTCCCAGGGAGTGTGCAGGGAAAGTGCCCACTAAGGCTGAGTGCAGAGGCCAAAAGGCAGTGCCTGAGCTCTGCTCAGGTTAAAGAGGGCAAGGATTCACTGTGAGGCCTTGAGGAGAGTTCAGAGGCAAAGTTCACAGGGAGGACAAGAAGGTAGTTGTTAAAATTACAAAATTAGGTTATTATAAGATTATAATGTAGGTCCTTATAAACCTATATTATGCAAAATTCTTAACCCTGACTTTATGTAAATTGTTATGGCAGACAAGACTGGTTCTGCAAAGCAGAAATATCTTGGCTGAATCCTCCATACTGGGTTCTGGACACCAGAAATTCCTCTCAACAAATCCAACACCAAGGACAGATGGATGCTGATGTTACAGTGTATCATTCAGGAGGATTTAACGTTGAGTTTCATTATGGACATTTGTTTCCAATCTTTCTAGCAGTAAACTCAAATTATTATCTTTACTACTGCCATAACTCATCTCCCAGCTGGGCCATGCTACTAAAATACAATTTCAGTTCAGCTTGTTCCATGTACTTAGTTCAAACTGTTTAATGAACATTGTTCAAAGAAATTATCATTAATCACACTGTAAGAACATCTATCTGGCAACACTTAAGACAAAGCTGAACTGATGTTGTTACAACATAAAGGTAATGGGTTGTTAGAGAATCATAGAGCCATAGAATATGAAGCCTTGGAATGGACTTTAAAGATCACCTAGTTCCATGTCATGGCGATGGACTGGGACATCTTGCACTAGACCAGGTTGCCAAGGCCTTATCCAGCATGGCCTTGAACACTTCCAGAGATGGGGCATTCACAGCTCTGGGCAACCTGTGTCAGTGTATCACTACCCTCACAGTAAAGAATTTCTTCCTAAGATCTAACCTAAATTTCCTTAAATTTTCCAAATTTCCTGATGAAAGTGAAGGGAGACGATCACATCCGATTGATGAGCATCGATCTCAGATTTATTGATCCAGTTTACACACTTTTATAGTAGTGTTAATTAAGCTCATACATATTGCAAAACCTGAGCTCATCATTGGTTACAGATTACATGCCAGCCCCTCCTTTGTTGCTAATACCTGTGGTTTCTTGTTGAGGCTAATACTTGTTTTTCTCATCCTGTTGTTGACTTGTTATTGACCATTCTCAAGGACTCCATGTTTTCCACCATGTTTTTCTCATAACTTAGCCAAGGACAAGGTATTTATTGTTTTTAAGGAAAAGCCTGAGAACTTGCTGCTTACAGCTGCCTTTTACTTTTTAACCAGCTGTATGTGATCATGGCCTTTTTCTATAAGCCATGTCTGAAAAAAGCTCTCCACAATTTCCTACCACTGCAGTTTCTGCCAAAGAGTCCCTCTCTGGCTTCCCTGTAGCCTAGCTGTAGCCTGAAAAGTTGCTACAAGGTCTCCACACAACCTTCTCTTCTGCAGACTGAAAAGCCCAAATTTTCTTTCTTCCCAGCTTGTCTTCCTTCATAGGAGAGGTGCTCCAGGCCTCCAACTTCTTGTTCTTCCTCTGGACTTGCTCCAACAGTTCCATGTCCTTCTTATGTTAGCAGGACCAGAACTGTGCTCAGTACTCCAGGTTATGAAGGTTTTGAGTTTATGGTCAAGTCCCAAGAAAAGCCACCTTTAATATCATCCTTTCCGGAGCTGAGAAATTTAAAATTCAAAGCACCAGTAAATTTGTGGAAAATGATGGTCAGGATAGAGAGAGATAGACAACATGCCTAAATTCTCTGCATCTTAGGAAGCTGTGGGGTAAAAAGGCTACACAGATGTGTACTACAATTACAATAGCATGAAGCTTGTCCGTGGAAGAATGCCACAACCATCTGTTTTCAATAAACATGCTCTCCCAAAGCCTAATTCATGAGAAATGGACACAAATGTCTGTTTCACATTTAGGGGAGAATGTGACTCAACCCTTTGGGCCTTGCAGCCACCACAAGACGAAGGGGTTTGCGTCAAAGCCTACTGCGACTGCATGTAGATCCAAGTTCTGCTCTTAGCGTAGTGATAATGCCTTTCTCAGGATTTATGGCCCTCATCTGTCATTTCCAGCTGCTGTCTTCTGCTTGATACTCTAAAAGATTTAACTTTGACCAGATAAGCAAGCAAAATAAGTGTAGGGTTAGACTGGACCAGTATTAACTGGGGTTACACTTGGACATCCCTGCAAACTGAGGGACAATAAATATCACCTTCATGTGTGAACACTTTGTTTTGAGGCAGATCCTTAAAGAATGACTGAAGCCAGTGGCTTTTGCTGTGAAACTCCTGCTTCTCTGTTCTGGACATCTTGCAGGCACCTAAAAATCTTCCTCTTATTTGCGTGGTAGTGAAGGAAATCAAGCAAATGTTTCTAGTTTCAGTAAAGGATCATTCCAACAGCAGCACTTTGCTGAATTCTCTGGCTTTATCAGTTCAGTTATTATTTTTGTATTATCTGGTAATTTTGATCCAGTTATTGTAGACTCTTCAGCCTGCGTTAGATATTCCCTATATTCCCCAGAGTTTTGTATCCTGTTTTATACTTCTTCTCTTGTTTTTATCAGTTGTCACCTATTGTGCCTCAGTACTTTACTCTTGGGTACTTCAATTATATATGAATGTTATGTTCACAGCAGCTACTTTCCATTTGCCATCTAAATATCTTTGTAGATGAATGTAGTAACCTACATTTAACTTCACAGGCAGTTGTGCAAATCTACTGCATTTCAGCTTTTGTGTTTTGGTGTGGTTATTTTGTCTGCTTGCTTTTATTTGATAATTGATTTCTAGATGTTTTGGGGTTTTTTATCCTCTCTTTCCAAATCAAAAATCAAATGGGAAAAGAGAAAAAAACCAACTGCTTAGGAAAGTCACAGAGCCTATTCCCAAATATGAATGGAAGGAGGCTAGCTTGGGATATTAGAGGGCTCATCTCTAAGGTTTAATCATATCCCTTGGTGGTGCTCATTTCCTTAAGTTCAGCAATTTTTAAAGAAAAGTTGTATTACAAGACAAGTTAGCTTGTCTGGTTTCAATGTCTTAGCAGAAGAAATAATTATTTGCAAAGCATTGGTAATGCCTCACCAGACTGATTTCAGAAGTGCCTTTATCTCACAATTAAGCAGAATCTGTTTTCACTGTACTCCTATAAATAAGACACTTTGAAAACAGAGGCAAGATTCCTGCTATAGTATTGCCTACAGAGATAAAAGCCAGGTAAAGAAGGTGGCAGGCATGTGAGCTGGCATTAACATTTATAGGAATATCCTTTGACTTATTTCCAGAAAATATCTGTAATCTCTGAGACACAAATATTTGTATGATACTTTTGTAATATTTTATGTAAATAAAAACACACTGAAAGAAAATCAAGTATACCTCACATCATGCTTCCCTGTGCTCCTTAAAAAGTATCACAGTATAGTGAAATAGAATTTAGTATCAAGCTCTTATAACTTTGAGGTTGAGCTCTAAGTCCTATTAAATATATGAAATAAGAATCAGTGCACTACATTATATAAACTGTTTTTATTTTTATCAGAGGGGTTTTTTTCCCCCTTGGCTACTTTTAAAATATCTTTGCCTCAGTCTACAATATTTAGAAAATGTTCTGGGTAGAAAACGTGCTGAAAAAAAATAAAATTGTACTGCCCACAAAGCTTATGACTGACCACAAATGTTTCAAGGGTGTTCTCAGTTCTTAAAGTCACTTCACAGAACAGATAATGATCTTCTCAAACTCACCAAAAGTAGGGGGCTTTTGTGGAAAACTGAATTTTAGACTAATATAACGGTTTCTTTAGCAGTCATCTTTCTGCTTAAATCTAAAAATACATTTAATATAATATGCCAGTTTTCAGGAAAACATATAAAACAATAAGCATATATTCTTGCAGGAAAAAAAAATCCTAGTGCTAGAAGAACAGAAAATAACTGCATTGGACAAAAATAATTCAAAAGAGAAGCCTTCAATTCATAGCAATTAATACATCACATTTGTTTGGATTTTTGCTTTTCTAAATCCCATGAGCACCTAACATATCTTTTAGACTATTTTGAAATAATTTTAAAAGTAAATAATTTGGTAGGAATTTTTAAATCAATTGTTAACCCGCGATTTGAGTGGCAGTCTGACTAATCAGGAAAACAGCATGAACAAATGGTAAGTAAATACAAATCAAAACACATCAAGAAATAAATGTCTGAAAAAAACCTCAGCAATGCACAAGGGAATTCTCTGGCTTCAAATGCTCTGCAAATACAGATTGAACTTTAGATGTGTTGTTATTGGTTAAACAATTTTTAATGAAATATAAAGACCTTTGTGCTCTTAAATGGATAATTTATGTGCAATGTTATTGTCTCCCAAGGTTTAATTAAATGTTTGCCTTGTGGCTAATCAGCTACAATTAATAAATGAAGCCTATATTCATGTCACTGATAGGGAATGTTAAAATGGCCTCCATTGTAATTTCAGTATCACTTTTGTGCCTGGTTGATAACAACAATCTAATGTATGAGAAACTTCCACAAAATAATTTGGTAGGGACACTTTGGCAAAGTTCTAGCAGTATAATGGACAGGTTTATAACAAAGGTTTGGAGGTAAGTACCAGTGGTACTGGATGTGGAAGTGTATGCATACAAAGTGCTTTTCACCCCAAAGTTTCCAAAATTCAATTTAAGCATCTACTCACCAAAAAAAGGAGCAACTGTTCTTAGCCTTATGGATAGAAAGGAGTTTACCCAGTGGAGTATAAACATCCATTAATCACCAGACCTACTGAACCCAAAGGATGTGAGCTATCTCTGGCATGAGACACCTAAATGCTGCCTTAGACTATGTAAGAACAACAAATTATTTTCCTAGATGTGACCTTTCCATGCCTTTTCACTCCTGCTACTTTAACTGATACACCTCTATAGGTAAGCCTTTTAAATGTAGGTGAGCCTCTACCGGTATTCTCCCATGTGAGCACATCCTATAAATCGTGGGCTAACAGAGAACAGGCCAAAGGCAATGCTGGCTGTCACTGACAGTGCTCCAGAAGTCATCTAGAAAGACTATTTTAGACATGCCAACCTCAAGAGACATCTGTTTTCTGTAGTAAGCATGTTGTTATTTGTTAGTTATCATTTCCACTGTACTAGTGCATACAGGTCTCAGGGCTGGGCTCCATCACAAAAAGGGATCTGTTGCCTGTATCAGTGTTTTAGATGTTGCCTGCAATAATAATTGCTGTTGTCTGTATCAGTGTTTTAGATGAGATGCCATTAATGGGTGTGACCATAAATAGAAAATTATAATGAAAGAAGAGTTTAGTAGCAATTAGGAGCAAACAATCTTCAGGGACCAAGAGCAAAACTTAGGAGTTTCAACTTATTGGGAAAAAAATAATTCATCTGCCAGCTGAATATGAGCATATCTTGCTGGCAGTCTTTCTTATCTCAAATCATTTTTTTCACCAATTTAAGCATAATTTATCATGCAAGGAACAGAACTGTACAGGATAATTCTACTGTCATCACTTAAGTCATTCATTTTGATTGCACCTCCCTTGATTTAGTTAGATTCTCATTCAGCCACAAGCCATACCACGTACAGCATCATGAAATTCACTCAGAGGAGTGTGAAAGGCTGTAAATACTGCTGTCTTCCATTAGGATAAAGAAAGGCATAATTAATTGCTGTACAGTAAGAATATTGGCTGCATATTTTGTCTCAGGAAATGAAAACTTATTTAAGAATAACTTATTTCTCTTGGGGTTGTAAAGACATCTTTATCTGTACATCACTGTTCTTTTACCCAGGCTTCCATTTATTACAGGATGAAGACTATACAAATTAATGTTTTAGAACTATTTAGCTCAGTTTTTTATGGCACAGCTTGTCCCAACACACACCAGAATAAACAGATAATTTCAGACTGAATACTGAAAATACAGTGGAGTTTTCTAAATGTGATTACAGTGGCTTTTTCCTCTCAGTTACTAATATCAGTTCTACACATAAAACATTTTTTAAAATGCTCTATAGGATAAACAGCCATAACCTAATTCTGATTACAATTTTCTATTCAATCATGAAGGAGACCTTCAAACTCACTTGCCTGAGGCACTGAGAAGCTCCAGGTCTTCGACGCTCATGAAAGAAAGATAACAATCACTCTTCAGGGGAGAGAGATTTTATTATACATACCCCGTGGGTTTTTTTTATCCTTTATCAAACTGCACCTTTGTGGGCCTTTAATTTCTTAATGGGTTGTTTATCCTTTCCCCCATAATTCATGATGATAAGCTAGATGTCACAAAGATATTGTTATGGTGATGAAAAAGTTGTTCTGATGAGCTGAGTCAGTGATGTAGTTTGATTAACTTTTTGTATAAATCTTTCTAGACAGCTTTCAAAAGAAGGCCAAACAAGTCAGTTGACATTGTAAAAAATGTTTCAGTAGGTGAAAATCCATCTGATGCAGACCTATAAAAATATTTGAAATAAGTAAAGATAACCAGGAGGAGATATCAATGGCATAAATTTCACTTTATTATAACATATAAAGTGCATGCTGGGCCACTTTTTTCTGTAATGCATGTAGAATTGTAGGGGGATACAGTGTGGGTAAATGAAGGTGATATAGAATGTAATCTTATCGCCCAATGAGTTGCAGCTGAACCAATCACTAAAATCAGGAGCAGGCCTGATGTTAACAGGCCACACCTGCAGCCAATAAGAACAGTGTTATAAAAGAGTGGATTGGTGGGATCAGGAATCAGATGGCTGCTGCAAGGACTAGGAACAGTCAGTGCTTAGAGGAGCTGTCTGTGAGAAACATTGGGGAGGTATGAAACTCTGGTGATATGGAACCTTTGCATAGAACTCTTGATATATCAGACAACATAGAATATAGAGCTTACAATGGCATGATATAAAGACTTAAGACCGTGACTCTTGAAAAGCTGCATTATTTGCAATTCCAACATTCATGACTACGTTTATTAGGTGCTCTCAGGAAAATGCCAAGAAAATCTATGTATGCTGATTGCTACCTGGTAGCATGCTCAGTGTTGTCCCCCTCTGGTTCCCTGATTTTGTATTTTTAACAGTCTGGCCTTTCCTCCTTTTTTTTCCCTCCATACTTTTCTCCATGATATTTTAGTGTGCACCAAGCCTCTCCCTCTTCCCTCCCTTCTAAAGTGAAGGACTGGGGACATTTCAGATTTGAGGCATTTTTGTGTAGTGGATAGGTGGATAAGTAACAGGAAAATCAGAACTACCATGGACCAAAGATTAACAGATAGGCAGGAATCAAACCACTTTTTTTTAATCAGCAGTATTCAAGTATTCAGTAGTATCCAGATATGTTCTGGTAAGTCTTGGACATTGCCACATTTAAGCACAGCAATTTGTTTTCCATGTAACCATTACAGGTGCACAAACATATTTCCTAAGGGTAGCAGCTACTCATAGTGATCCATACATTGCACTTTTTACCTCGCTAGGTTACATTTTTGAATATGCCAACGTCTGAAATCAATTTTTTGTCAAACAAATTAATTCTTCATACAGTTTTTGCAAAGAGCATCTGCTATAAAATATTGTCGTTCCTTGGAAATTATCATTACTTACAGAACTGGGAGAAAACCCACTCTAATGATAGGAACAAAATGTGCTGGCGACTGAATTTTTTTTCTATGGACTGACATCCTTTCTCTTTAGGATTTGCAGGCCAAACATTTCTAGGCAAATTAAATTGGTGCTAGAACACAGCATTGTAATAGGAGTTGGTTTCGTCCTTAACCACAGAAAGGCTACTGCCTCTTCGTATTACTATAGAGATGTAGACTGCCTTTGATTCTCTGCTAAAGAGTGTTCTCTCTAACTTGCATATTGTTTGGCATGCAGGATCCTTTGAACACATCTCCATAAAAATATTCTAACTTTGCTTCCAAGTAAAATGAATTATATATGTTTAACACAGGAGATGTAGCTGTGGCGTAAATGTCTGCTTGTGAAGTACTCCAGATATCATTCCAGAATATTAAGAGTAATTTTAAATCTTCTGGTTTATCTTTTCTGTTTTTACAAGTTTTCTTTGTAAGCTTATGTACACGATACAAATAATTGTGTTGTTGAAGTGTTTAATCCAAAAAGCCAAATGATAACAAGTCAAATGCTTTCCTGAAATCGAATTAAATTACATCAATAAGCAAAACCTGCAGCCTCGTTAAGACAGCAAAGTCGGATTGCCAGGCTCTATTTTTCTGCCAGGATATAAAGATTTTTTTAGCAGGAGCCCAGAGTAATTGGAAATGTCTTTTTTCTTTTAAATTATTTGTTAACTGAGTTAACAATACTGTCTATTCTGTATTTTGCCTGATCAATGTCACACTGGTAAGCTATTATTATGCCATTTATTCTTTTAAGCTATTAGAACAATACTAGCTTCATCTTCCTTTAAAAAGTCTTAGTGTTTCAAGAACTTCTGAATATGAACATTGATAGACATGTTCATTCCAAAACTTTTTCCTTCAGTAACTGAACCATTCTCCCTCATCTTTGAATAGAAAACAACTCTACAACATATTTACGTCAGCTGCCATCTTCCCAAAGGACAGAACAAGTATGTGTATCTTTAACATTTGAAGTTTTCACTGATTAAGGCTTAAGCTCTCATCTTAATAGGGTCTTCTTGCTATTCAGATAATTTTCTGTATTCTATACTTGCAAAACCCCTCCAATTTCCTCATTTTAACTCAGTTGACCATATGTATATTTCCCTCATAACCTTTTACTTGCCACAGGAATTTTCTACAATTCCTACCTTTCAGTGTACATGAATGACACCACATTCTTCCTCCAGTTTTGCAGATGTTTGCCTTGTAAACTACCCTGGCTTTTCAGCAAACCTATTCCTTAATTGTGGCATTCTAGCTGAGTGGGTATCTGCACTACCACCCTTAAACCACTTCCAATTATTATTCTCCCACTTCAGATTAAATTTCTTCTCCCAACAGGCTTACCTTATAATAATATTCACCTTTATAAAATTAGCACTTCCAAAGGATTAAGTATATGTATTATTGGCTTGGACTTAATTCTGTTTGCACATATCAAATGTGATCAAATCATTATCAGTTATACCTAAGCTATGGCTAATTTTTAGTTCTGTGATCAATTCCTTTTCATCTGACAACATGAGGTCTAATATAAAATTCCTCTGTGTTGGATGCAACATTTTTTGAGTTAGGAAATTGACATTTTAAATATTTTGAAATTCCAAGTACATTTTAACACTGGCAGCATGAGACCTTCAGCACACGTCACTCAGCCTGAAATTCACTGAGTCCAGCAGTGCTTTTCCTATGTGTTGTAGGTGGGTAAGGCATGGGTCAGGCTGTTCTCTAGTGTGATTTGATATCAGCTAAGTACACTGTCAGCTTCTGACTTATCCACTAGAACATTGACCCATAAACATGCAAGATCCTTTGTTTTCGATTGCCATCAACTCAGAAACAGGTAATGACATTTTTAAAGTGCTTTCTGTCCACTTGATCCTTCCAAAATAGATTATAGCAATTGATTCTGACATTCCTGTTTTCCAAGCAGTTGTAGCAATAAAAACTAGGTCAAATCTGTACTAAAAAAAAATTATCTCCTGCCAGTGTCAAGTTTCCAACGAAAAGAGAAGTCACTGAAAAATCTCTGCTCTTTATATTCTGTAACATCCCAATTGGGTTTCTCTTACCATTTTCATTTGCACTTAGCAAAAGCTCATTGATTCCTCTTCAATATTTCCATTTCTGGCCAGCCCCTAGACAGCCAAGCAGGCCAGTCCCTTACGACAGCTCCTTTGTGACAGTACGTGTATCTTTAACATTAAATTTAAATTAAGCAGCAAACCCTCATCAAATGTCCTCAGAGTGAGGACATTTTCCACGAACCAAATGCCTTCATGTTGTCACATACTCAGAGATTCAGTCTAATGTTTTTTTCTACTTGCTCTTTCCCTTACTGAGAAGTCCTGAAGGACTTCAGGAGGGTTCAGAGGTCCTGAAAGGATGGAGGGCAACAGAGATGATTCAGGGACTGGAGCATTGATCTTACAGGTAAAGGCTGAGGGAGCTGAGCCTGAGTTGAGCTGACTGGGGGGAAACCTCGTGAAGGACTGTCAGTATCTGTGGGAGGGATGCCAAGAGGATGGACCAGGCTCTGCTTGATGCTCTGATGAGCAATTGGACAAGAGGCAACAGCAGAAACTGATGCACAGGAAGTTCCACCTGAATATGAGGAAGAACTTCTGTACTGTGCAGTGACCACACACTGGAACTGATAGTCCAGAGAGATCGTGGCCTCCCTCACTGAGATATTCATGGACCATCTGGGCACAATCCAGCTGCCCTGGGACAGCCCTGCTTAAGCAGGGAGGTCGGACCAGATGAATGATCCACTGTGGTCCCTTCCAACCCTAACCATTCTGTGAAAGAAGAAAACCTGCTCGCTGCAGGTGACCCTTTAGCATCTAAGGGCCTGCCCACACTTCCTCAGGTGTCCGCACGATCCTGGCTCTTTGCTTGCCAGCTTCCGAAACTCGCTCAGCTTTCAGGGACGCTCCCGTTTGAGGCAGCTCGTTGGCAGCCCACCTGAGCTCCTGGGAAGCGCACCAACTCCCCGGGCCGAGCCGACTCCTCACTGCCCCAGCGCTTCCCAGGGTCTAACCCGGCTTCAGCGCCTCCCGAGCCCCCGGGAAGGGGTGTTATGGTCCGTGAGAGCTCCGGGAGCCCGGCCCTCAGCGCCGCTCGGCCCCGTCGCCATGGCGAGGCCGCGGCGTCCCGTGAAGGGCCGGGCCGGCGGAGAGAGCTCGTCCGGCGGCCGCACCATGAGCCCAGGTCTGTGCACCGGGGAGCTCCGGCCATGGGGTACATTTTATCGGTACCGGAGCCAAGGGCCGGGGTGTGTAGCGGGACAGGTGAAGGCACACGCTGGGGTGTCCCTGGGCAGTGGTTGGTGACAGCCAGGCAGCGGCGGATGGCGGCTGAATTCCCAGCGCCGCAGGGACGGAGGGCGTTGAGGATACGGGTCGGGCAGAGGCCGTGACCGCGTCCAGGTCACTTGGAACAAATAGCATCTATCACGCTGGCTGTAGATTTCAAAAATGTATTGCTCGTTTTTATTTTTTTAATCAATTTACACTATTACTTTCAGTGTAGTAAAGCTGCGTGCCAGTAAGTCTGTCCTGTCACTTTCTGATGTCCCTTTATCTTACGAGGTGCCAAGTAGCTGCAGATATGCCCACAAAGGCGTGGTGTATCCATGCCTGCTTCCTCTCCTCCTTCCCGGGAGGGAAATCCTCAGCCTCCAGTTAATACCTCAGAAAATGTGTAGGAAGAGCAAAGGGGTTTCCCAAAAGGTGCTGGGAAAAGCACCATTGCTCTCAGCGGGTGTTTTACCTTCAGCTTCAGTGCACCTTGGGTCAATTACATCCATGGGGAGATTCCCTTCATTGCGGGATTAAGTGAAGCACTTCTTAGAAACAAACTGCACCACCTCATGTTTCACTGAATTCTCTGGGTGTTTGAGGAAGTAAATGAGACATGGCTTGGACTTTATCATAAAGGAGCAAGATGTAAAGTGATCTTTAAATGACCAGCAATGAAATTTACACGACTGAAATAACATGAATTTCAGAAGGATGTGGTGCCTTCTGTCATGTAATTTACCTGTAAGAATTAGTTACCTTGGAAATGAGAGAAAAGGAGAAATACACCCTCTATTTCACTCTGAAGGTCATCTCCCACATCTAAAGTAAAAGTTCAGTTGGCATTATTATGAAGCAGCTTGGGGTTTTTTTCCTCTCCCAAGCTTTGAGTTTAAAATTGGAGCCAGGGCAGTATTTTAGTCCTTGTGAGGCAGAAACATGCTAAGAAAAATGTCTGCATGTGTGCCTCATGTGTGACCTGTGTGCCTGATAGCCTCTTCTCTGTGAGTTGGGAACATGGAGTGTGTGAGCCAGCAAGGACTCGTTGTGTGCTCCAGCCAGGTGCTTTGTGGCAGTCCCCAAATGAGAGCTCCCTATCAATAGCTTTCCATGGCTGGAGTGGCTCTGTGGGGGTCTCCTTGCAGCTGCTTCCCCCCCGTTTCTGCCCCATAGCTGCAGTCAGCCCCTCTGGCTTGCCATTCCTCAGCCTCCACTAGGGCATGGCTGTGTTCATTTTCCCACCTAATACCTCACAACAAAGCTTGTACAAAGCTTTGCATCTTCTCTGGGCTTCAATATTGTTGTTTCAAAGTCCAATTACTCTTTCTCACTGAATAGCATCTTCCTAAAAAGGGGTTTTCCTTTCTATATAGTTTTTGTATACAAACCTGTCATTCTCTGTGAGAAGTGTAATCTTTTATAATGATGAATTACCCATATGTTTTTTGTTCTATTGATTTTTTTTCTTTTCTAGGACACATTTCTGTTAAATTTTGCTGCCTCTAATTGCAGACCAGTTTATCTATAAATAATACCTATTTTCTTTCTGTAGAAAATATTATCATTAGTACAAGGCCCCAAAAGAATGACTTAGAAGAAATATCCTATCCTGTCATCCTTTCAAATTATAGTTCTCTTTATTATTCAGTTCTCAGTAACACAATTTTAAAAAATTACGTCAATATAACCACAGCAAAATACTGCATCAGTGAACTGGCTTTTGATCCCAGAAAGGCTAATATATAAAATATCTGCTAATCTGATGCTGATCATTCAGTAACAAATTGATTCGTATCTAAAACCTATTTCCCAAAAAATAAATTTCCTTTCACTAAATGTAGCAAATAGTTAAATTCTTTTTCCCCCTCTTATTATATTCTGTTTTTCCATCCCTATTAAAAGTTTATGCCTTCAGGCCTACCAGCAGGGCATGCAATACCTACATTAAACCAAATTTAAAAGTAAGGGTGCTCCTGCTGCTAACGTCCTCAGATCACAGACATGCAAAATGAAGGAACTGGCAGCTGAAACTTTAATGGTAGGAAGTGTAGACTGAATACTTGGGGAAAAAACACAGTAGCTCTATATGACAAAAAAGTCCTATTAGCATTTATGTACTTCAAGATGACAAGCCAGACGATTCTAAATAACTGTGAGGCTTTTGGCTTTTGTTGTAAGTAAAACCTGTGTTGTAAGTATAGCATTACTTACCTTTTTTTCCTTCAAAAGCTTTTTTTCTAGTATGATTATGTAGGATTTTGAACATTAACACAGTGCCTGTTGTTGCTTTGCACCCTGTATATTCCATCATCTGTCCATGTTGTGTATTAAGTTAAAATATTATCACTACTTGGACCAAGATAGGAAGTAATGAGATAGCTCAGGGGAATCCCATGCAGGTATTGGTTCCTGAATCAGCTATCCCTATGGAAATCAAGAGCACCTCAGTGAAAGAGAGAAATCCCTGGAAAGTTAAATAATGACCAGTCCTTTGTGCTGTGTCCTACAGAAGTAATGCTGAGATTTGTGTGGAACTGGAGTTGGGTTTTAATTCACTGGAAATACCAGAGAGTGGCCTGGGAAGCAGCACAAGAAGGAAAATAAACCACATTGTTGTGAAGGGGTTGTTTCAAATAATGTTGGTTTTGTTTGTTTGTTTTAGTGCAAATGAAGGTGTTGCCTCAAGCAGTCCTCCAAAGCCCAGGGGAACATCCCAAGTTCATAGAGCAGCCTCTTTGCCCCCCATTAGAGTCTGCAAGGTAGGTACCACTTCTCTTTCAAAGCATCATTTCTGCTGTGAACAGCTTCAATCAGCTGTGCCATGGTGACAAATCATGTTTGCTCTTTTGCAATATTTAAAGCTACAAAAATCATAGGCAAGGAAATTCTCTCTTAGGAAAGTTCCAAAATTAAAAGAGAAAAAAAAAAGATTTCCATTGGATTAAAAAGGATTTCTTGTTAACAGCTGAGTGATTTAAAATTAAATAGGAGCCAGCTTACAGGTGAAGCAGACTCTTTTTGTACACTTAGAGGTACTGTGAGTCATTATGAAACACCAGAGAAATAAGGATAAAGTAGCTTGAAAAGGACAAGTGACAACCTCTGGAAGAAAAGAAATGGTGTCTTTTAGCAAATGCCATCCTCATCTCAATTCTGTAAAAAGAAACAATGTCCATTCCAAGTCACAATCTCTTTTCTTCACATTGATTAATTAATTAATTAATTTTAATGTTTTTAGTTTTCATTGCATATAGGAAGCCATAATGATTTTCTTGAGCTGATGGAATTTCCTAGTATTTTTAACTAAGTATCACCTACCCATGTTTTCTGTGTTATTGCTACACTAGCATCATCCATGATAACAGCCTGAGTGTGTTTATGTATTTGTATTTTTAGTAAGTATTTGTTATTTTTAGTAAGCTCAGCTCTTTATGATGGATGACCATGTTTGTAGTTGCATCAGTCCAATACAGGTTATTACACAACTTCTGTAATACAGCAATTAGTTTGCAAGGTTTTGCTTATGGGGTTTTTTTTCCCTTGCAGTAGTTTTCTTTAAGTTTGAGGGTGTTGCCAGTCAGAAGTCAGAAATTCATACTTTGGCTATAAGGCAGGTGGCATTTTAAATGGTATATGATTCTAAGGGCTTTCTCTCTGATTTTTTGATATTTATTTATTAAGGTACCTTTGTTAAGACATTGGGCTTTCCTTTGTTTCATTTTGAGATGCTTTTTAACTGCAATGTGGATTGAATTGCAGTAGGCTGATAGGAATTTGCCTGCTGTAGTTCACTGTTTCTGTTTGGGGGTTTTGACTTTCTCTTCTTCCAAAGATCTTCCGAAATTTTTATTACTCTGAAAATTTTGATATTGAAAACATTTTGGTATTGATTAAAAGTGAATTTTCACAGCAGCATCATTAAGGTGTACATCAGCAGCAACTCCTGTGGATTGTGTTAAGTGCAGCCTCGAAGCACAAGCCTCTGCTGGTGCCACTCAGCAGCAGCAAATTCTGGAACAAATTTAAAGGCACTATTTGTGAGGGAAGTTTTCACTGTTACATTGTTTTAAATACAGATATGTCAAAATATCTCTGCTATGCTTAGCTATTTTGTTTTCATTTAAATGAACTTTGTGAAGTGTCTTCAGTATTCTCAGAGCAATAAGGAGTGTGACGCTTATAATAACTAACATTATGAAAAGAGTTTACTCTCATCACTATAATGAAAGACAGCAGTGTAATACAGACAGAGAAAGAGCAAAGTAATGGATTTATGTGGAACACTAATGCTGAATTTCTTTTATCTTTGAGTGATTAACCAGACAATCTTTGTGCTCTTTCTCAGAAGGATAAAAATAATTTTATCTTTTATAAAGATAACATCCTCTACAGTTGGGATATCAGATGCTATTTATATACACCTTATGGCCAGTGAGTGCATATTACCCTTTCCAGGCATCTCGTGTGTATCAGAGGGGAGATGCAAAGATCTGGTGGCTGAAGTGAAAGGGGAAATGGTCCACAGTTCACATTTTAAACCTATATCCATGCATCCTGAAATTTGCTCTTTATTTTGATGACCTTCAAATTATCCCCTCAGTGGAGCCCCTTTTGCACTATGCTACTCAAACTGTGGAAAGCCAGGAGCAGCATTAAAAGATTGCATTGCACCAAGGAAAACATTTTGAGTTGGATTTGGAAATTCTTTTCTTGATTTGCTTTTGTTTTTAATTTTGGAGAAGCTAAATATGAAATATATTGTACCACTCTGGTCCATACTCATAATATAAAAATGTAACAGTTCTGATTTAGGAAACAGTTTAAATATGGATAGCTTAATCAATTATTACTGATTTAGCTAATACACAATTTCTTTTAGTTTAGACAGAAATATCAGATAACCAGATCCCCTGAAAGCTTGTATCACCTCTGTTTTCTTTCAGAAATGAAGATTTGAACTAACTACAGACCAAAAAATTAAAAAGATACTTGTATGTGCTTATAGAATGTCTGATATATTACTTTGTCAATATTTCAGTGTTTAGCTCAACTTGGCAATGATAATATATTATACATGCTGCAGAAGTCTATGTTAGCACCTTACAGTGTTTCTTTTAATTTTTTTCATTTAAATTTAGGATTCATTTGATCAAAGACAAAGATGCCATAGATGATTATTTGGCGAAGAATATCAAAGGGGTGTCAACACAAGAAGCCGCAGCGTAAGTTGGCTTTTTCGAGGCATTTTAACATCCATAAGTTTGTTTCCTTTGTTTCTAGTCATCAGAGTAATTTAAATTTAAAGTTCCCTAGGCCCTACCCTTTTTAGTGGAACTTGGCATTTAAAAATTGAAGTTGATATTAAATAATGATGTTTCATTTCTCCTGATGTTAAATATATCAAAGCATTTATCTCCTTGGTTTTACTAATTTGTATATTTATCAATTAGATCAGATTTGTAACATTATTGTTAAGATTGTGTCAGTAATTATATTGTGCTGCTGTTTTTTTCTTTTCCCTTCTCTTTTTTTTCTGAGCCTTTGTGAAATATCTCCTTTGGGGTGGGAGCTGAGTATACTGACATACACGTTCTTGTAATTTTGAATTACTATTTAGCCAAGCCCAAGTGCTGACTTCTGTGGTGAAGCATTTAATACCCCATTAGTTATTTAAAAACCCAGTGAATGAAAGAAATCTAGATAAGTTTTGATTTCTTACAGCTGAGGTATTTACATTCAGAAGTTACAAGAGACTATGACTAACTTATTCTTCTGGAGTATTTTAACAGATCTGGGGTTCAGCACCATCAAAATTAATGAAAGAATTCTAACAAACTGGATTGCTGGTTGCTTAAGTGAGCTGATTTATTTATTTCAATATTTAAATAATAAAAGGATGCATATACAAGGGCTCTAGGCACCTTAACAATGAATATTGCAAGATCACCCTTGCAGCATAAAAACATTCTATCAGTCAGACAGGAATTCCACCAGCTAGTTTCTTGCAAAATATGCTTCTTTTTTCCTTCCTAGCCTAAGAATGTGCCTGCAAAGCTTCCCTTAAAACTTTCACGTTGAAATCTAGAAAATTACTGCAGGTATCAGAGCTCAGGGAGCAAGCACAGAAGTGAGCACCTTCCCTTAGTGCCCCCCGGTTCCACACCAGCTGGGGAACTGGCTGCTCTGCTCATTGCACTCCAACAATTGCCACAGGCTGAGGTGCCTTCCCAGGGAGCTGTTTCAGCCCTCAGCCCCAGTGGATTTCCACACCATGCCAGGGACACAAGTGTTTTCCCTGAGGTGATTACTCAGGAGGTGACTGCTATTTTAGGAAAGCCTTGGGGCTTCAAAGTGAATTTTACAAACAAAAAAACAATGCAAAAAATCCTCCTAAGTGATGTTTTTATATCCAAACCCTGAGTCTGAACATTGTGGCAAAGGAAACCAGTGAGGACATCCACAATGAAGTAAGAATTTTATCATCTGTTCTGCAGTACCTATGCTAAGTGGAGTTCCCTTACAGTTTTGTAAGAGGCTGTTTTTCCAAAGTTACCAACACCTCTTAGAAGATTAAACTGAAATATCATATGCATTTTGGTTTATTTCTGTGGAGGTTTTTAAAGTACCTACTTTAAAAGGTTACATTCATGTTCTGTGCATTTAATTCTCTTAGAATTTTAGCTTTTGATAATAAATCAGCAGTTACGAAATTTCTCTCTCTATGTATAATTTACTAATGCTCTTCCATAACCTTGATAAAATCATTTGAGAGCAAACAAAATGTAGCAAGCTAACTACACAGCTGTATTAGTATTATGCTAATCTAGTTAGGAAAAACTAAATGCATCAAATGTAATCTAAAATAAATTTATTAAGTAAGGCAATGCCATATCTATAAATGCTCTTACTGAAATCAGTGAATGCTTGGTATATCTCAGCAGGCAATGGTATTATTATTTTAAAAATATGAGAGAGGGCTTGTAATATGCTGTCTAGTTTTTCAATATTGCTTCCATTCCAGAAGCAGCTTATTACACTTCTTTATAAAAGGACTGAATTTCTTTCCTCTGACATAAAGATCTGTAATTTTGTTTAATATTGAGCTTAACTTTATATGCCAGTGATTATTGCACCAAGACAAATTCTTGTAGCTACATTTCTGCTTAATGTTAAACACCCTTTTTTTTTAAAGTTTGCAATAGGCAAACAACAAATTTATTATCTTCTAAATAAAGGAGTGTATAGGTAGTATCACATTTATGGAAAAAAGGGATATTCTCTAAAATTTTCCCCTAAAATCCTATCCATCACAATATGAGATGAACTATTGAAGGAAAAAGGTTGTAGTTATTATTGTATTGTAAAAATATTGTCCTGTGTTCCAAACTTCAGCAAAAGAGAAGAATTCCATTAAGTGTCTTCATTATATAATCTCTTTTTCTTCCTGTGGAAAAATGAAGAGATGTTTTTCGTTCTTTTTCTTTGTAATAATTTTTTGTCCCAGGCTGATATGATAGACAAGGGAGAAAAATAGTGCTTAGGAAAGATAGTACTTTAATTATATTAAAACAGGATATTGCTTTGGTTTTTTTCATTGATTTTGTTTTCATTCCTTCTCAAAGACTTTAAATTGAAATAAGAAGTAAATGTGATGCAAGGATCTGGAAATGGAAAAAAAAGTAAAAGGTCGTTAATGCAGAATGTGAATGCTTTCTTGCCACAGAAGCAGGCTTTTGTATGCAGAGGTTGGCTGACTCCTGTGGCCTTCAGTGTGCTTTCCTTGATACCTTCTGTTCTTAGTCCTGACTCACCAAGTCATTACCAGCTCAAAATCAAATTGCAGTAAAAATTAAAAATAGTTCATATAACTGAACCAAGAGTCAAGAAGTTCATGATGAACTGTGAAGCATTTTTCATTAAGATTTCAGGATTGAATCTTCAGATTAGTTTAGAGCCTAAAATGGTCCAGAATTTGATATTGTCATTCTTGTTTCCTGACCTTTTTGTCAGGGCCAGAAAGATCAAGTAACAGTTCTCTCCTCTTCATACAAATGAAAATTGTCAAAAGAGCAGCACGTCATCAAAAAAGAGTTGAAGACTAGAAAGAGAAACTTTGAAATGTATTTGATTAGAGGAATAGCTTTGCTTAGCTGCAACTAAAAAAATAATTACATTAGTGATGTTACTACAGGTATTTTAAATGCATTTGAGTTGGATGATGGAGTTCTACAGTCCTCAAGGCTCTGGTGGTCAAAAGAAATCCAAATTATTATACAGAGATGGTGAAGACTTACTTAGGTATGCAGAAAATTTTTATTTGTGTTTTGTGTCTCATGAGTGGAGGATCAGTGTGTTATGGAAAGCTTGCTTGATAAATCTGTGTCAGCAAAGACAGGCTGTGGGATGAATTTTTTCAGGCGGGAGACAGCATTCTCATACACGCATTCTGTCAGATGTTTTTGAGATACAGTGGGCTGTTCTGCTTAGAATTCTCCAATGGCTGGCCCACTTTAGGATTACCTGAAACAGGAAAAGGCAAAGGCTTCAATTCTCAGGTGTTCTGTGTCCTCCAGAGCAGTTAGCGGCCGTCTCTGCCAGTATGGTGAAGGTGGATCATTAAACTATTTTTCAGATTGTTGGCTGCAAAATGGAACATAAAATTTCTGCTCTAGCAGTGAGAAGTGATGAATATAGTGAAGCATAACTTCTGTAAATTCCCTGCAAAAAGAGCAGAGGGACTTTGACCCAAGTTTGACTGATCTGGGTTAATAACCCCAGCCTTGTGATTAGTTGAGCCCCATCTTTCAGGATCCAGACAAGTGCTTTAGAATAAGGTGAATTAGACTTTCGAAGCACCTGTTTCTCTCCATTGCTTATAGAGAGATCATAGGGTGATGAGCTCAGATGTAGACACATAATTTACCACTCAATCCCATGCTGCAGAACTATGGAATTTTGAAAGCTGTAAAAAGGATGAAGTAGAGGTCTTAGAGACAATCCTGAGGCAACATTTTTACAGGAAGCTGTCAACTGCAGAATATAAGTGACCTGGCATCCATTTTAAAACTTCTGTTGGTGGTATCTGAAAAAAAATTATTTTTCCATTCTTCAGGCAGAGACAAATTATTTACTACCCTCCCCAAGTTTCTGCTCTTTTCAGTGTCAACATCAGCTAAGTAGAGTTAAGGAAGAAAGAAGTGGGAAAATTTGTGAGGGATTAAGTGTTAGAGGAGTTTGTGGAAATAAATTGTTTCCTACATCCATACATCTTCTAGCAGAGATCTCTGAATACTCAGCCCTATCTGTCCTCCAGGACTAAAGAGGGAGAAACTTCCTCACCTGACTAGAGGCCAGGATGATGTGGAGAGTTCACTGAGGGAGGAAAATGGGATTTGTGGGCTGATGGAGGGGAGACCTACTATGAAGGTTTGTTCTGTATTTTCATCATAGCCATGATGGACTAGTAAGCCTTAGTTTTAGACTGGGATTTTCTGACCTTGTCCTTTGTTTGTAATTTATTTAAATCATGAGAGTTGTTTCAGCACTCAGTTTTTTATTTATTTGCTTCTTTATCTGTCTATATTCTATGCATTGAAGGACGAGTGCTTTAAGGAAGCTGAACAGAAATAGCTGATTGGGGATTTGATTAACCCATACTTTTAGTAGCTGTCGCCTCTACCACATAAATTAATAAGGTGACTTCTTAGGTTACTCAAAAAATAGATGGGGACCTTTTTTTCATTGACATCATATTGCCATGTTCTCTTTTTCATTACCTGGAATTTTTACTGGAGCTTCCCAGTTTGAACGGGCTTGGTCTAGGCATGGGAGTTTTATGTTGTAGGGTAATTGACCATTCCTCTGTTCGTAAGTGAGGCTTTCAAGGAAGAGAAGCACTACCAGAAAAAAGGTGAGGAAGATTTCTTGTTGGTGTGGGGTTAGGCAAGGAAGCACAAGGTGCATGTGCTATTACTAGCAAGCTTGCAAAAGGCAATTTGAGATGCAGACAGAGTGTAGGAGCAGATTCTGCTTTTCCCTTGTATTTCAGCCCTTGATTAGACAGTATTTGGTTCCGGTGCTGCACTGCTGTGAACTACTTCCATTTCTTCTGTGTACAACGCTGTGGAGACAGAGGGAGGGAGGCAAGCTCAAGGAGATAGCAGCAAACAGAGAAAGACTTAAACTTCTTTCCCTTTTATGTTCAGTCCTAGCCAGAATTTGCTGTTCTTCCTGATGTCAGTCTTTGGACAGGACCTGTAAGCACCTTATGGCCCTCTGTTCTCATTACTCTGGTTGAAAACTGGTGGAATGTTGTGTAAACTCATTTACATTTTATGAGGGTATTTCTTCACTTTTAGATACTAAAAACTATGGAAGAGGGTAAATCAGAACCAAAGAAATTTATCCTTTCATGGCAAAAGAAATTTTAAATTAAGGCACTCTGTCCCAAACTCCCTGCTGGTTGTGGAAAGGGAGATGGCACAAGTCACTTAGTGAGCTAGATGATAAATTTTAAATTCCTTTCACAATATTATTTAAATATGTATTTTTTTCAGTCTGAATAATTCCTAACAATCTCGCTTGCCATGACCAGGATTCAATGTTTATTAAACAACTTTCAAAAAGAGATTTTAGAACTTAGAGGCACACATTCTTTTTGGTCAAATGAATGATTTCTCTGAATTTTGGGCCTGATAAGCATATTATTTAGTGTAATTAGGCAGTGATCTGAGGAACAGAGCTGTGTAGGAAGTGAATGGTTTGCCTTTCCTAAAGAAACTTCTCTGTGCATTTGTGTAATGTGCAAGATTTTTCTTGAAAAGGTTAAAAAAAGTTCTAATCAACTTCTGTACATTATGTAGAACTTCATTTTCTAAACTCTGCAAAAGAAAGTTTCATATTTAATGGGAAATCATGAATTATTCCATTTATTATCTACTTCCTCCTTTCAAAGACATGATCTGGATAAAAGGCGGGGTGAATAATTTCAAAAAATACAATACATTTTTAATGGGAAGGTGCAAACTACAGATTCTCATGACTATTAGCAAGTATAGAGGAAACAGAATTTTACTTGCAAAAACTCATCAAACTCTTGCAAAGATAAAATACATGACATACTTTAATAAAGAAGAACACAGTGAGCTGAAGTTTTTCTTTTTTTATGTAACTTGTTGTTTTTACTAAGTTTGGTCTTACGGTTTTTTAGTGCTTTCATTTCTCAGTAGTTCAGCAATATTTACTACCGAAGATAATGTACAAGCAGTACACAACTGACTTCTATTTTTAAAACACTCCATAAAGGTGAAGCATCTCTAACACACAAAGAGAGGCTGAGATGAAGAAAGATTGTCTAATCTGCCTTGGTACAGTCATGACTTCCTAATAATTTTTGCAGTGAATCCTGCATTGTGTAAAATCCTCGCCTTTCCTTTCTTATCAATCTCTTTGTGGTCTATTTGTCCTTATCTTTGTGGTCTATTTGTCCTTATCCTACTGAGTAAATTCAGCTGGGGACTTGAATAAGAGATCTCCTAAATAAAAGCGAAAGTACTGTGTGAATTGTTCATATCAATACTGCAAAAAATGCAGAGCCTTGTATAGGGTTTTATGAAATTTTGTGATAGCAGCTGGAGAGGATACAGAAAGTAAATAATTATGTTTATCTGTCCTGCGCACTGCAAAATAAACATGCAGAGAAATTTAGTGACTGCTTTGATATCATGCAAGTCAAATGGAAAGGATTCCAAACACACGTGTTTCTAGCTCTCAGACCATCAGGTCAGCTCTGAAATAAAAGAGAGAAGTTGAGAAATACTTCATAAATAGCAGTCCATAAAATGTGGTTGGAATTGCTTTTGGTTAAGGAACATTATTAATTTAGAAATAAAAGTGGAAAGACTAATGATGATGATGGTTTTTTTTCTGAATATTCTGGAAATAATCACAGGTGTGTTTACTTATGTAAGATGAACATTTTTATAAGGGCAGAATTTTTATCTTTAGTTTTAATGTTTTCTTTGCATTTATTTTTAGGGACAGAATGTTTCAAAAGTTCATTCCCAAATTTATATTTCCATTTTCTGGGTTAATGAGGATTCTTAATTATTACAGTGCTTACATTCATTTTAAAACACTTTTTATGTGTCATCCTTTGATGTTTATAATTGATTAATTTTTCATTTTATGTAGCTTTGAACAAAAGGAAGTGAGTTCAATATATGTGTTCTTTGCGGGATCCTACTGACAGGGTGTGCATCTCCCTTTGATTGCATGATTTCGGTTAAAGTGAGGTTTGACAACAATCCAGTGACTGAGGCAGCAGATAGAAAACACTGCATTGCTAAAGCTGAAAGTTCTTGTACATAAAAATATACATATATAGTATAAAGTACCTACACCTCTTTTTTAAAATATATGCTTTATTTTCATCTTTTTGTTAATAGTTCTGGATAAATAGTTCCATAAAGTTTTTCTTCTTTAAAAAATCTGTATTGTTATAAGTCAATTCCAAGTGCTGTTTTTTCCCTCCCATGATGTGTACAGATCGTCGTGCAATATTTTTTATTTATAATTAGAATAGGGAATCCTTTTTATAGCCCTTTGTGAGCTTGTGGATTTTATTTTTTGTAATATGATATTAGCTATTTCAAGTTTGTAATTTGGAATTAAAAAGCAGACATCCCATCCCAATGTAATTTAACACTCAGCCTTAATAGTAAAATATTCTGAAGTGTAAGCTGTCTATTACTGCTTAATGGCATTTACTGTACTGTCATATCTTTTTTTAATGAGATTACTATAGTCTACAATTTAACATATTACCATGCAGTAAATATTTCATTAAAAGAAAAGTATTTAAATGGACAGTCTTTAAAGCAGGATTAAAGAGGCTGTGCCCTGATGCAGTTAAATAGCTTTGTATCAGTAGCAGTACATGGTACTGAAATGCGTTGAGTGCCTGGACCATACAAGGGCTTGACTTACCAAAATACTTGTGTGGATAAATTCTCCCAGAGAATTGGAATAGCACAGGGCTTGGATGTATTTTGAGTCAGCTGTGTGCTCACCTTTGGTGGGTTGCAGCCCAGTAGACAGCAGCAGTGTGAATACAGGGGCTGACACCACTGGAACCTGGGTGCTAAAGGCACCTCGCCTTCCATGTTTCCCAAGCGTTTGCATGAGCCCTTTCTGTGTTCAACAATTGCCTACACAAAATTTAGCTCATTTTGGGCATGGGTCGCCTGTGGTGTTGCAAAACTGTTCTTGGTTTTTGGCTGTCCAATTATAATTAAATAATATTTCCTCTTTCAATTCCTAGGCAGAGCAGCCTGAATGTACAAATTCTTACAGCATATTTGGCTTTTTTTTGTATTTTATTTACTATATTTGTTTTTACTTAATGCATATATTTTTCAAATTTTAGGGAGTAAACTTTGATATTCCCATGTTTATGATGTGGTTTTTTTGCATGTAGGTTAAGCAAAAAGTAGCTAAGTATTCACATACTTTATGTAATTTCAATTTTCTTCTAGATTTATAGACAGGAAATGGGGGGAATTAAAATAAATTTGTTTAAATAAACATAAGCAAAAATATCTTTATTATTTTTTCATAATTTTGTGATGCTTATCTAAGGCATTTGTATCAGTCATTGACTTGCCAACTGCAGAGGGAAATCCCAAGTGGATGAAACCTATTTGAATACAGTTTTTAAACATTATAATAATTGGTAGAGTAATTATTTTACACTGGAAATACACTTTAATATTTTATATACTATCGTTGTTTAATCCATGCCATTTTGTTCTTTACAAAATGGGATTGCTACAGTACAACAACTTGTATTGTAATCAGCAGCTGGAATTAACTGGAAATACTAATTAAGCCCTACAAAATCAAAATATATGAAACCTAATATTAAATATATATAGTTATAAATATATAAATCTACCATCTGAAAGTAGTAGTCTTCTGGACTTATTTTGCATGTCTGTAATTTACCACATCAGGCAGGAGGCATAGAGAATTAAGCTCCTGATAAATGATTCTGTTATGCTATGCTGGCTGTTTTGATTATTTCTAACACCAGTTCCTGCCTCTTGGCCTCTTATTTTCCTTTTTCTGTTCTCTCTTTCAGTTTAAAGGGTAGAATGCAAATAGCCTTGTTGTGGAGGATTTTAAGTTGGAGGGAATGTTGTAAGGTGCTGTGTTGGTCTCCCAGCATTGCTTAAGGGTCTTGTAAAAGTGCACTACCATAATATAGGAAAGTCCTTGAGACTGGAACAACAGTGTAATTTCATTAATCTCACTGAACATTGCTATTTATTATTCTTCCACTGGTAAAGAGAGATTAGAATCAGGTTTCTGTGATTTCTCAGCATGACTCAAGATTGTTTTGTAATAGCAATGATAATGCAAAAAGAAATCCATATAAGAAAATTACTGAAGCAGCCGTATAGTTTAGGAAAAATTCAAAAGTCTGTAGCAATATCTGAGTACACTTAACACAGTTTTAACAGCAGTGTCTTTTCCAGCTCACAGATCCACATTCAATAAGCAGCTCCTTCCACACATGTGATATTACATAGTGCAAATTTGTCACCTGTACCAAGGTGCCACTAAAATGGCAACTTCAACTTTTGGTTATTTATTTGGTGCTGAAAACTCTTGTGACACACAACCCTCATCATGACACAGAGACTCTCAGAAGCTCACAGAATATTTCAGCACTTTCTGATGCAGCACTGGATCACAGTAACTGCTGGTGTAGGATCAGATCCACCTGGAGCTTAGTGCCCTGCCCTGGTTATTTATGTGTAAATAAATATTTAGCAACAGCACGGGGTAGCAGCAATGACAGAAATGAGCGCACAGGCAGAGGATCAGGGGAGTCTCAAAATCAGCTGGCTCTGTGGCAAGTGTTGTGGTTCTCATCTGTTGAGTTTCATGGATGAGAAAAGCAAGCCACTTGTCTTTTAAATTAAAACCTGATTAATTGATCATTGTTTTAACCATAAATACATAGAGATGCTCCAAATTTAATTTAAAAATAGTTTGCTTTAAAAAAAATCCATCTGAAACCTTTTTCTCTGGCATGATCGCCCTAGGGGAGGGAGGACTCATGATCGCCCTAGGGGAGGGAGGACTTTGGGTTTGCAGTCACATCACATTCAGTTTCAAAACGAACCCCGGCTGCCCTGACAGAGCTGTCTGCTCTCCCTGGTCCGGCACATTCCGTGGCTTGCAGCGGCCGTGCGAGCCGTGGCGGCCCCTGGCCCTGTGCCCTGTGTCGGGGCACGGCCCTTTGTTCCGCGCCGGAATCCGCGCTTTGTGCCTGCAGTTTCCCACATCTCCAGTAGATGCCCCCAGAGACCATTAAACCCCGAGATCGGCACCGCAGAGGGCCGGCAGTCTTCTCTCATTTCGCTCCTGGAAGTAACTTAATTGTTCCAAGGAAACCTCAAGTCAGCGCGGACGAATGCAGAAAAACAAGCTCGCTTGTTTAACAATAAATCATAATTTATTAGGTAGCAAGGTTCGAAAGTGTTTCGTGTAATGCTTATCAATGTAGAAACATACTACACCAATGCTAACAGTGGGATTTTTATAAAATAAATCACAGAATCATAGAGTATCCTGAGTTGGAAGGAACCTTAGGTATGGTGTTTTGATATTGATATTAGAAATCAAGTAATCTTTAGTTATCTAAAACGTGAGTTGTTCTGCGTAAACTCAGATTTTACATGCTGCATGACATCATAAAAAACAGGGTGGAAAGTGTTTTGAGGACTGAGGATTTATAGTTTATCTCAAGGTATCATGAAAAGTTTGCTGCTCTCATTTACACCATGCCTCCGTTCAAAAGAAGTGTTTGATGGGGGAAAAAAAGGACCCTGGAATTTTCATCTGGCAACGCTGATAACTGTAACTATCTTAGATTTCATTGCTGTGCCAAGCTCTTTTAGTTGATACAAATACCATTTATCCCCATAATGCCATTAATCTCTTGCCCAATTTCACTGTTTGTGTGTGATCAGTCACTTGTAGCTTATATATTACAGAAACTTAAGGAGTAGTATTATTATATAATATTACAATAGTATTGTAATTATATAATAATAATACAATAGTATTATTATTGTGTGCTTTGTGCATAATAACTGACATGACTTTCATTTTTCTGCCACTCAGTTTGAAGGGTTTTACAATAGCTTCATTGCTTGTGTGCTAAAATCAGTCCTTTTTGCCTCAGAAAAAAAGTGCTCTGCACAGTAGGATTATCTTAGCATTATTTCAATTTCTCCATTAATTGGGATGGGATTTATTAAAACACGCTTGACACTGATTTTTAAAAATTACATGTTTTACTATATGCTTTGTTTTCCTGTACTGGTTTGCTAAGAATGCTTTCTTGTGGAGAAAATGTGCTTTGACTTCAATAAAATACATCAGTCTACAGAAAATAACATGGACACAGTTTTTCTATTTGTATGAATACTGGTTCTGTGCCCAGTGAGTGTTAAAAATTACCTGAATGGCATTTGGGGTAGTGACTGCTGAGATCTTTTAGCACTACTTCCTTGTTATTTCTAATACATCTCCTGATCTAATGCATGTACACGCACAAACATATACAGATCCCATTGTATAACTAAACAGGCGTGTATGTGCCTGCTATGCAGATTGTTATTACGCTTCTCTGAGTTAGATTACTGTAGCATTCAGTCCTAGGCCTTTGGAAGTGGGTAGGAATTTTTTACCTCTGCTCTTCAGGTTTGTTTTTTTTTTTTTTTTTATTACATAGTGTTTTTAAACAGAAAAGAAAAAGGTATTCCATATAAAAAACAGAGAATACGTTGCATAGTATTAGCATAGTATCTTTACAGTATTTTGAAGCTATGTGCTTTACATTTGGTATATGGCAAATATAGCATATTCTAGCAAATGAAAACTTAAATGTTTAAACATATTCTTGTATACTTTTATATGATAAATATTGCAGATTTTTATAGTACAGAATAGTTATATCTTTTCCCTTGTCTATGTGAGAAGTGTGTGATATTCAGTCTGAAAAAGCATCTATTAATATATTAAACACAAATTCAGTACTGTCTGGTCTAAATGGTATCAGTATTATTTAATATTTTTATGCTCAGTTCTGCAAGTGAAATGTGAAAAGTGCATGTGAAGGATTAATGTGCGTCTGTGTAGTAAGAGATTTTATTTTAATTAAAATTAATTTAAATATGAAATCATGCAGATTATTTGCTTCCTATATCTTACATTGCTATCTATTTTATTGACATCTAGCTAAAAAGTTTTTCACATCACTTCCATCTTATCAACATTGTTAAATAATTGCAGTAGCTGTTTTTAAGATCAAGGTATTAGTATCATTGGGCTGTTATTATTACACCTGAATTTATTACATACAGTATAAATCTCATTTTTCAGAATTCCATAATGATTTTAAAGCTAATATAATTTGAATTTAAATTGCTTTTAATCTAAAAGGACAGTCTTGAAAACCGTTTGGTAACTTCATGGAATATACAAGATAAAAGTAACACATCTGTCTTTGCCATTTTACTGAGGTGAATGTTGCTTTTCCCAGACTGGACAACCATCCCTGCAAGCCTTTACATCTGTACCTTGTGTCACAGTCCCACTGGACTCATAGTTTTTTCCAGAATAGGACACAATATAATTTTTTCATGACATATAAAATAAATATTTTGATTATTTCCATAAATAATACCTCCAAAGGTGTATTACCACTTGAGAATATTTGATTCCACAACTTTTTGATATGAATATCTTATCAGAGTTTATGAAGGCACTAAATTCAATAAAAATTCATCATAACATCATTTATTTGTGAAGTTAAGGAAAAATTATCAAACTCTTGCATCACTAAACCAGCTGAAGTTATATGCTAAATGGAAAGAAAATAATATCTAATTATTCTGGCATGTCATATGTTTCTGGCATAGCATTTGTTTGACATTTTTAAGCCAAGCTATCCTGTCCTACAGCAAAACTATTTAATGTATGTATATAACAACATATATGTATAACATATAGTAATATGTATATATAACATATAATAACAATGTTATATATAACATCATATATGTTGTTTTGACATGAGCCTCAATTTTCCCTGTGCACTGTCTTAAAGCAAACTAAGGGTACATTGTGTTTTCATGGACTAATGTAAACATGGGGGTGTTCCCATCAGTCAGCCTTTTCTACCAAATATCAGCTAAAGAAGAGCAGTGTATTCTTGACTGTGTTTTCAATGTATATATTGGTATTAATTGATTATTGCCATGTTTGCTTCCCTAGGGTATGGCATTTGCAAGCAGATTTTAGCAGATCTCTTTTTGAGCGGGGGAAATAATTCCCGCTCCCTGCTGCTGAACTGCAGAGGTCTCTTCCTGAAAGCTGTTGTAGTTATCTGCACTTATTTGGTAAGGTGGAGATCAGAATACAAGTTTAAAGGCTTAAAATCTCCCTTCCTTATTCCCAGTTACAGGAATTCATACAAGAAGAACATCTGCATAGACATGCTGCGCCGGGGTTATCACAAGTCCTTCTCTGAGCTCCTCACTCTGATCCAGAAGTGGAATGCCTTCAGGGAGGCTGCAGGGCCTGGGTCAGCCATATGGCATGAGAAGTCCCTGGAGGAGCAGCCTGATAAGCTGGATCAGCTTTCCCACTTCCTGACCGGGGCTGAGGCAGCCCGGCGAGCAGGTAAATGGGGGGATTGTGGGTAGCGGAGCAGCGGGAGCCGCAGCCGCCAGCGCCTGGGGGAAGCTTCCAAATTGTTTCATGTATGAATTTGAAACGCTACTGCATCTTAGCACATTGCAGCCTTAGTCAACTGAGCTGTATTTATAGAATAAATGATTAGGAGCTGCAGATATCAGGAGAGGTTTTGTGAAGGAAGGAAAAAAAAAAAGGAAAAACCACATAGAGTGAATTTTGATAACATCAGAAATGTTTGATGTATTTATAGCTTTGATAACATCTCAATTATTTTCTCATAGTTTCATTATTTATTGTTTTTCTTCCTCTATTGATTTGAGAAGCTGGTTTTGTATTAGAAAAATTTAATAGGTGAAATGCTGTTTCACACAGTAATACTTTTATAAATCTGTTTTTATTAAATACCCTGCTAACTGTGTTTGGATTTGTGACTGACTTAAAAAGGATTGTGAACATGTCAAATAAAATACAGCACACAGATGTAACATGCCACCTGTGAATTACTAGATATTAGTGAAGACATAACTCCAAATTATTGTATTTTCTCTATTGCCTACTACTTACTAAGCACTCATATTTATCATTTCCTTTTACTATAAATAGTAACATAACTTACTCCATCTTTCTCCATTGGAATAATTGCAGGGATGGAGGCAGACGAAGCTCTACCTGCAATCTTGTTTCATAGCTGAGTTCATATGAGTATAGTTGTCTTGTTTCAAGTTGCAATTTGATCATTACAAATATGAAAACCTACAGTAAATCTTGTGAATTTGGAATCTAAGCTTTTTAACTGAAATTTAGAAACAGGCAACTTCATTTCAAAAAAAGGAACAGCAAAATAAACCCTTTTGGCACTTCAAAAAAATGCTTATTTGAAATGTTTATTTGATGCTTGCCATGAAAGCCAAAAGTTGCGTTTATTTAATTCACTGTAATTCTTAACAGGAAGCCCAGCCAACCATAATTGGAAGAAATCTTTAGCTTTGCCTGGAATATGACTAAAGCCTGAATAAGCACCCGTGTATCTTGCAGAATATGAGAGAGAAGTTTGGGGCTTGGACTTGCCTGTCAGAAGCCAATATTCTGCCAATATCTGATGGTCAAAAAGTACTGGACATGGCTTATCTCTGTGGGCCTGCTCCCTGCAGCCACTTGAGGAGAGCAGTTTGCCTGCCTTCAGTGCATGATATTTTTCAGTGTTACAGGCTGAAGTGTGCCAGCAGAGATGGCAAACATGAGAGGCAAGGCATTCCCAGATGTGCAGTTCCTGCCCTTCTCTCAGTGAGCCTGGCATTTCTTGTGTGCTGGGCTCTGTAAGTCCGTCACCTCTCCCAGAGACAAGGTACCACCACCAGCTGCCTGATTACACCTTGCCTCTGGGAGAGAGTACCTCCCAACTTTGCCTGTTGATTAAAATGAAAGAAGAAAAAAATAATGAGGACTTAGGAGTTGGCAAGCTGTTGTTACTGAATTGCTGGATTGGGGCATAAGTTGTTTTTTTTCATCAGTTTCAATGCAAATCTTTGCACAAATGTCTTGTTTGGATAAAATGAGGTTTGAGTTGCCTGGCAGATGAAGGAGTGGATGGTAATTCCTGTTGCAGGTCTGAGAGCCAGTGGTGCTGTGAAGATTCACATGAATTGTGCAGCTCATCAAACACTAATTCAGTAGCTCTGCTAATCCAGTTACTCTCTGATTCTAATCAAATTGCTTGGGGCTCTGGCTTATGATCTCCTGACAACTCCAGTTGACACCATTTAAGAATCATTCAGCAGTTCACCTCAGCTAGAACTTACCATGATGTAGCAGCCACAACAGCAGCTGACCTGCATTTGCTCTTCAGCTGCCACAGTTCAAGCTTAAAAGGGTGAAGGTAATATTTGGGTCAGCAAGTGGTGAAAGTTTCATAGCGTGGTTGATGTTGCTAATATTAAGTTGGCTGAAATTTTACCTATCTCAGGTAACAATTGTGCTGAAAAAGAGATAGCAGCTGTACATGATGGCCATAAAAATTCATTACTTGTAAGTTTTGTTATTAATTGAAACATCACAAAATGTTGGGATTTGAACCTGGAGTGGTATGTGGAAAGCAAAACACTTACTTTGTCAGTAAATAATTTTCTTATTTGTTATTTAATTTTTCTCATCTGTTACTTTTGGATAGTAGGGTATTACTGTCTTAATTTTGAATATTACTTAGAACTTTGAATTTTAGAGTTTTATGATACTTTCCATAGTGTACAGAGCAAGCTATGTACACATTCAGTTTTCATATTTATTGGTGGAAAGTGTTAATATTGTAATGGTTTCCACAGTTTATTGTTCTAGGACACCACAATTCTGGACATAAATAATTTGCTTGAACTGAATCAGAGCCATTCATCACAATGTGCAGGCTGATATCAAAGAGCAATTACTTTCTTTATTGCTGTGTTTGAAAATAGTAGAATTTTGTTTACCAGCATTACACTGATTGCCTTTACACACGTCAGTAAAGGTTCTCTGTTTTCGTTTTTAATAGAATGTTTTGGTTGAACTTCAAACTGTACAGGAGTTGTCTTATTTTTTTAATTTCCTATTACCAGTACTTTACTGTGTGCAAAGAAAACAGCTTTTCTGGCCAACTTAAAGTCATTTTTGTTGCATTTGAATATCTCCCAAGTATTTAAAAAAATAGAGAGGGAACTTTAATCTTGAAGCTTTTCAGAAAAATGACTGATGGAATTATTTTGCCCTGATTTCAGCATTATTTTAAAAGCACTGGCAGAAATATTGCCAATTCTTGACTGTATTTTTGTCTTGCCTTCTTTATACAAGCAAAGTAAATGTTTCTGACTTCAAAATTGAGGGAGTTTTAATTATTCTTTGATGTTGCTTTATAGTGGACTAACCTCTTTTTTTACTAGTTCTGGTTTCAGGAGCTTAGGGGAAAAAAGGAGGTAGTTGAGCTGTTTAAATATGTATATAGTTGTAGGTCTTTTTATAGAAGAATGCAGGATAAATGCCAGAGCAAAGGATCTGCACAGCTCAGCATTTCATGTATACAGTGATTTCTTGGCACATATATGGAAATACTGGGGATTCCTTCAAAAGGAAGCTGTATGTTGTATTTATCAGTACTGATAGTACTCTATCAATACAGAGTGAGCTGGTTTGCTTGTAGACATTGAAAGGAGTGCAAAGCAAGTTCCAGCTCAAGAACAATTAAAGGAAGAGGTGTCCCAGCTGTTAACTCTGCTTTGCCAGAGCAGGAATGCAAAACCCGGGAATGTACCACAGTTCAGTGGCTGCAGCTTGTGCTGGGTGCTCAGCACTGTACTGGCAGATCACTGTGCCAAAGCCAGAGAATGGAATCCTCAGATATGACCACCCCTTCAGAAGGGCAAGACACTGCTTATTAGCTGATCCCTGCAGCAGCTGCTGGAAACCAGGAGTTAAAACCTGGGAGCTGCTGCCCTTCTGAGATTCCACCTGCTCCTGGTTGCTGACCCCACTCAACCTTTGTGCTATGCTGTGTGCTAAATGCTGAATCTGTGCATGTGCTGCAGGCTGCTGACCCTTGTTCTAGACAGTACCAGACACACAATTAGAAAGAAGTGACAACTTGGCTTTCTTTCCCTCACTTCAGTGTAGAGAAAAATTTTGACAGTATGAGTTAACATTTGTTTTTGTTGTAAAAGATGTCTTTTCATAAAATGTATGAAAGAAGCATGAGTATTTGATGTGCATGCTCTGGAAAATCTTTGTCCAGTATACTCAAGGTCAAAAGCAGAGTTTAGCATTTTACAGTAGAAAGCTTTTTTGTAAGGTTATGCCTTAGGCTTGGGCTAGAAACATTGCAATAACCATATTGCCCATGCCATTTTGAAAAAAAAAATGGAAATAGGTTATGCCTTAAAAGAAAAAAGTATAACAAACCCTCTTTTAATATTTGCTTGGATGAGGCTTAGTTTTGTTTGCTTTTGAGGGGCTGGGCAAGGGAATGCTGTTTTATTTTCTAAGCAGGTTTGTCACTCCCTACTTAATATTTTATCACAGAAAAAATGCAGCAGTTGCTGGAGACCAGTGGAGAATTTTATTATTTTTGTGGTTATCTTACAAAAAGTTGAAATGATTCTGTCCAGGAAAGAAACCAAACCATCTCAAAATACAGCCACTTGTAGAACTACCATTAAGTAGAACAGCCACATTAAGAACTACCATTCAACGGAAGGAGCACTTGTTAAAAGATTTCTGTAGTATGTTTTTGTTGCAATAGCTTGGAGTTCCCTTTTAGCATTCCAAATTACCAGTTAATTGACTTATATTATTATCATTAGCTGGTTTTAACCTTTACCCAGTAAAATTATACCATTTCCTTGGCATTTTTTTTAATAGACTGTTCGTTGATCAAGCATTTTCCCTATATGTACCTGGAAGTGTTGGGAGTGATGTGCTCTGTGCACACTCTAGGAAACAGTTTTTGCCTGTAACTTGGTGTCATCATGCTCACAACTCACACTGTCACTTTCTTCATTTGTAGACTTACAGCTAAACATTCAGGAAAAAAGTTTATCCATTTAAGAATAAACTCTCTGGAAAAAATGAGTGATTGAGGAGTCTTCTACCTATAGATGTAGAGGCATCCTTTTTCTGAACAAGCAAAAGGGACTGATTCTTTGCCATGTATAGATCCAGGTGGAAATAACCAATTGCAGCACCATATTCAGCTGCAGTTTGTGCTTCTTTTTGGTCTAACATCTTCCATCCTGAATCTTTCTCTGTGTTAATTCTTCACAGCATCAGCTCTCTTGCTACTAAGTCACTGATTTTGAGCTTTTTGGCAAAAGAAAAGTTAGTCTTCCAGCACTGTGTCTCATTCTGACATAAAAAATTACTCCTAGTGATTTAATTGACCTTAGGCCACACCTTTATGTGCCTTCAAGAGTGAAGGGTCAGTTATAATCCAGTCATACACACTTTAAACAGCTGACTGCAGGATGAGTGTTAACACCTGTTGAAAAGTTTCCATATGGCCTTTGCCTGGAACAAAGCACTGACTGGTGGCTTTTTGAGTGGGAAATAAGGACTCACAGCTGGATGTTGAAAGATCCTGATACCTGTAGTTTAAAAATCAGTGCAAGTTCTTCTTAGTGGAAAATGGAACACCTGCCTATCTTATTCTTCAAAGGAAACACCAAGCCAGGATCTCTTCCTGATGTTTTCATCTGTTCTCCAAAGACCATTCCTGTACTTCTTTCTCTTTCTTTCACTGCATCCTGTCACAAAGGAGATCATAGAGATATGGCAGCAAGTTGTACTTGAGTCACACTAGGATGGCTTGCTGGCTTTCTGTGAGTTTCTTTTCTCTCATGTTAGCCCTGTTGGGCTTCTCAAGCTGCACCTCACTATCCCTTGCATTGCACTGCTTAGTAGTTGTCTAGCTGAGCACAGCGAACATGCAGATATGGATCTGAGTGATCCTCTGTTCTGTGCCTTGCAGTTCTTGGGAAGAGCCCAGGAACAAAGGTATTGTTCAGTGGGCTGATCAGGGCCTATGGCTTGAGCACAAGAGGAGATGCTACTTGGTAGCTGAGGTGCACCTAAAGAGGTCCTGATACACAGCAGGGAATACCCTGTGTGTTTAATATCTGGGATTTAATGTTTAAGCTCAAGTTGAAGGTTTTTGGTTTTTTTTAAATCTCTGTTTAATAGAAAGATCACAGGAAGATTTGATAGGCCAACACTCCTTTTGTACATAACACTCAGGGAGTTGGTTTTAATTTTTTTGATTAACAGATACCTAAAGATGACTTGTCTACATGTATTTTATAATCAGTTGTAGAGAAGGTACTCTACAAAACCAGAGAGTTCAAGGTTTTAACATCTGAACTGCTTGGAGTTTTTATAGAAGAGAGTGTTTACCTATTCCTATATTCCTCTCCTGGGGATGTAAAAGTTCACTTTCACTAAGTCTGACACTCTAGCTTTGCCACTGTCAGAATAGCATCAGTTAACTTCTTGATCGGTAAGTCAGACTTGGGATCTGAACCTAAATGCCTTGTGAAAGTCTGGGGTGTGGGGGTGTGTTTCACGGCCTGTGTATCGGGTCAGCCCTGCCCAAGGCAGCGCCAGAGCCAAGGTTGTCTTTGTGCACTGCTCATTGTTATGCACCGGCAGGATCCTCAGCACAGGTCACGTTAAAGTTCATTCAATCAAAGCCCTGGCAGTAGCTGGAGTCTGCCTCGGGTCACTTCCATCCCTTGGGATTTGTAGAGCACTACCTGAAGTTATTTGCGTAATTTTATGTCACACGAGTGCCTTGATACTTTGTAGCAACGATTTCAGAGGAGCAAATCTGTGTCAAGAGTGTCTGTGTCCAATGATGATCCAATTATCTCTTCTCTTTCTGGCTTATTGCAACCATTTGTATGCATCCTCTGGTATCTTTGAGTTCATTTTCACTTGGCTGTGATCTAATGTGTATTGTTATCTTTATGTTAGTGGTTATAAATAGGTTTTGGTTTTTGCTGCTCATGTGATTGTGTGCTTGTAATCATGGGAAGCTCTGCCTCTACTTCTGAGATAATCTCTAAAAGCATTCCCTTGTGCTGCAAGCATTGTCCAAGTCAGGATGAGATAAATCTCACCCAAGAAGTATCTGCATTTCTTCACTGAGAGGAAAGAAATCCTAGGTAACTCCTATCTGTGTCTAAATTGGTTAGTTTGGATGAGTCCCAACTGGGTGTTGACTTTATCTCTGTGTGTTGTCCTGGTTTTGGCTAGGATAGAATTAATTTTCTTCTAAGTAGATGGTACAGTGCAGTGTCTTGGATTTAGTACAATGTTGATATGTGGGATAGATAATGATGTTGCATAGATGTATAAATATATGTTATACACAAATACAGGCATGTATGTATACGTGTGTGTGTGCATGTACACAGATAAATACAGGTATATTAAGCCCAACCCAGGTTTTTAATTTCCATTCCAGAGTCATTTGAAGATATTTTTATGAGGCTATTGTACCAAAATAGTCTTAATTTCTCATGTATAAATATGTTTAATATGATGTAGACTCCAGGATCTTCTGAAAAAGAGGCACCCAAAGGTACTTTTTCAGTCCTGAGGTGAAACAAAAGGCATGAAAATTCACAGTCATGAAGAATATTCAGATTAGGAATACATGAAGTCTGTATATTGATAATTATTCCTCCAGAAGCTGAATTTTGAAACTTAAGCTGATGTTTTGGTTTAAAACCTTAGATGCATATGGTGAGATGATAATCTAAATGTAATTTCTGTGCTATTTCTTTTCTGGTGATTTTAAAGAGATTGTGAATCACTCATTTATTGGAAGGGATGTTATCTCTTTTAAAATATAAAAATAGAAATGTATATAATATACATTGCTTCAAAATAATAATTTTATATATTTTAATGGGGATTATTAGAAAGAAATCTGAGGTTACAACTTCATGGAAGGCAAAATTCTGAGAAAATAGATAAGAAAGCAAAATAATAAATAAAATTAATAAAATAACACAAGCAGTAAAAGTAGTGTTGTTTACCAATAGAGGATGAATTTTTAAATCAAAAGATAAAAAGAGTGTTCAAGAATGGGGAAAAGGTTTCAGCTCGATTTCAAAAAACTTGAAGCACGAAGAATTAAATGTTCTCTGAAATTACCAAGATGGAGAAAAAAGGAGAAACAAGTAGTAAATGAACATCTTGAAGACTATAGACATGATTAGGTAGTAGCCCTTTTTCTCAAAAGAATGAAGTCCTTACTGTGTTGTGCAACACACTGAAGAACTTTATCAAGATAGAAGTCAAATAACAGTCGTGACAATAGAGAGAATGAGAGATTTACATTTCTTCAATTAGATTATATGTAATTTGTAATTTTAAGACAGAACATACTAGAGCGATGCTGACAAATCCCTCTTGTGTGGTTTAGTGATGAATTTAAAATACTTGTTTCAGTAATTGCTGCTGTGTGTTCCAAATAGTGCAAGTGAGTTACATAGGTGGTTCAATTTTGAGTCATTTAGCTCATCCTTTTGGAAGCTGGTTTTCCCCCAGTTCTTCTTGTAGATAATGGAAGAAGAGAATCTTTTGATTGAAGTGTTTTGGAATGGCTGTCATAGTTTTAAAACACTTGGGAAAGATCTGGACTTCAAGATCTTGCCTACACTGAAAAGATTCATTTTTTATCAGTTGATTTCTGTGTGGTGCTCCATACCCAGAATTAAGAGGGGTTTTTCTTTTCTCCATTCTCTCTCCTTTTGAGCAAAGCTTACAAATTGCAGAGCTCCTGAAAACAAAGCAGTTCTGTTCACACACCCAGTTTAACCAAAAAGTCTCTTACCTGCTGCCAGACATGTGCTTAACTCCTTTTTACCCATATATGTGGAAATTCCTATTAGAGCTGGCTGTTTGGCTCATATTCATTTAACAGCCACAAACACACTAAGTAGCCCACCAAAACTGCAATGGAATTTTACCTAATTATTCACATCAGGTTCATGCTCTACTTTATTATTTCATAGATTTTTCACCATCATATAAGAAATAGATCTTTCAAATTCACTAACATTTGTCAGGAAAGTTTTAGATTCTATTCCAAATTAGCAAAGTTTTGGAATAATTCAAGGCTGGTATCTTGTGGGATTTTTTTTAAAGGCGCTTTTCCACAGGCAATAAGTTGTTATTCTGTAACTTTAAATTGTAGGTAATTTTGTATTGCTGCGTAGATTTAGGACTTGCAGATTTTTTGTGAATTTTAGGGATAATGTGTATTCGTTCAGCTGTCTGAGATGATAAAGAGTAGAATCCAAACTTCAGGCCATGGAGAAAATCTGTGACTTAGAATCCACTGCTTTCCACATTTGTTTTGAGAACAATTCCTTGGTGAACTGGGTGGGGGGTTCCAAGGGAAATGGGTGCAATTTCAGTTTGTCTTTAATTTCTAAGAATGCTAAGGTATTAAACATGGGAATATACATGAAAACTCAAGGCCTCTCTTGTAAGTCATACTTTGAACATGTAAAATTATATGAATTAATGGATTGTGTTTGCAGAGTGTTCTTTTTGATTCTTATCTCCATCAACACAGTTGTTACCTTATAGGTCCAAGGTTTGGAAAGCTCTTAGGCCTTTTCATAGCCCAGAGGCTCAGACAAATGCTTCTCCAGTCTCACTCTGACTTCTCTTTTGACTAGCCTGGATAAAACTAGTGTTTTATCCAGGTTCTGCTTTATTTAACTGAATTCTGGTTTTGCACACAGAAATGAGAACAAAAATGTTTCCAATTGCGCTTAATTTGTAAGATTATAATTTTCCTCTTCAACTTCTCTGAGTGAACACATAGCAGAACTTGATGGCATTTGAATGGAAGAAATAGCAATAGCTCTTAATTTTAATTGTGATTATTGCTATAACATGCAAAATTTCTGAACACTGATGATAATATAACATTTTTATTTTGATTTTTGTTTTTAAAGGGCACTATGAGAAGGTGTATGATAACCAGCTTAGCTTGGCCTGCTGTTTCAATGACCCTGAGGACAAATGGTTGAGTAACTACTTCTATGAGCAAAGCTATCACACAGCCCAATTAGTAGACATTGATGGTGGGAAGAGAAAGGCACAAGGATATCTAAACATGGGCCTCCTTGAAGAGGAAGAAGGTAAGGCACTGACATCACAAAGCTGCTTTGGATGGCATCTCTAGTTACACAAACTGGGCTGCATTAAAAGAGCTGGGGACATGTAGTTCTGTAATGTTTAATCCTGCTTCTGATTTACACTTAGATAAACATCCTGTATTTTGTTCTTTTTAAAATGATCTTCTGGTTCTCTTGTCCACAAGTGACACCTTCTTTCTTTGTTCCTGACTGCCACCTTGGTGTTTGCTTCAGACTTAGACCTCACAACCAGCTCCCTTTCTCCATATACATCCTTAAACTGGGAGTCTGAATTCAGAAGATATTAAGAGAAGTAACTAGAATCATAGAACAGCCTGAGATAGGTCCCTCTGAGGGACCTTGACAGATGATCTGATCCAACCTTTCAAGGGAAAGGGAGCCTAAATGAGATTATTTTAGCACCCTGTCAATTGCATCTTAAAAATCGCCAGTGATGGGGGCTCTTCCACATCCCTGGGGAGCCTGTTGCAGTGAACAGTTGTTCTCACTGTGAACTTTTATTCTCACTGTGAATATTGCTTTCTTATATCAAGGTTAACATTGTTTCTGTTTTTAAGAGCAGATATTACCTTTCATGGCATAGGGGTTTGTGCATGGATAGCAGTCTGAGTACAAAAAATGCATTTTCCTTTGTTTGCCTAAAATCCTTTCATGGTGTGGGAGGGCAAGCAATGAGTAAGCCTCTAGTAATTGAATAAAGCCTGTCTTCCAGTTCTAATTTGTAAGTTTACTGCATGCCTAACTATTGCTTAAAATATGTGATTTGTGTAGCCACAATGGTTTTGTTTCTGAATTTGACTGTGGGTTGAAGCAATTCCAGCTCTGAACTCAACTTGTGGCTGGTTTCTCATATAAAGTGGCTTCTCTTAAAAAATAAAAATGACAGAAATTGAAATATTTTGTGGAAATAGTCTAATTCTATTAAATGTCTGGTGGAATGGATGTGTTTTGAAAGATGGCCCCATTTCCCAGCAAAAGTCTGGATCTAAAACAAGAAGTCTGCAGCTCTTTTTATTTTATTGAAAAGGTGTTATCCTATTTTTTCCTCTTGCTCTCTTCCAGCTGACACATGGCACCTTTTTTTTATATTTCCTCACATCTTTCTAGACTGATGGTCATTCACTCTGTTTTTCTGTGAACTGTTGTCTTATCTTTCTTGCCTGCAACACTCAGACCTGGATTCAGTTTTAAAATTTGAGCACGTACCAATAATCAATCAAATGGAAGGATTACTTTTCCTACTCATGGTATCATCCAGTTTCCCAGTTGATAAGATAAGCAATTGCTTAAAGCCCAGCCAGTCAAACCAAGTCACTTTCATTTTGAATGAAAAATGCTTAGGTCGGTTATCTATTCTTACTCAGTAGAATAAAATTACTGAAAATTTGCTGGATTTTAAGGGTTTTTTTGCAACCTTTTTGCTTGGTCCTTTAGTTACTAAAAAACAAAATTTTAAGGCACAGACAAGCAAACATTAATCTCTACTTGTAACTTCAAAGGCTCTTACTGAGTGTGACTCACTGCTGTTACCCAAGCACTGCCTAAAAAAAAAATTTAATGTTTTCTACTTTAAGATGTCTTAAGTAAAAGTTGTTGAATACTTAAATATCTTGAGGCCCATTATAAAAGCACATAAGTAAAGTTATGAAATAGCCTGAGATAATCAGAGAAGCAGAAAGTTTATTTTCCTGCTGAAGAATATTAGAAACTTTTAGAAGAGAAGCTTCTTATTAACCTTATTAACAAGAACTAAAGCAAAGTGGATTTTCAGTGCCCAGGGCAAAACTCCACTGAACCTGTGGGCTCTGTCTGTTGAAAGTATTTTATTTCCAGGGAGAGAGAGGTAAAAAAAATAAAGAAGCTGAGAGAGTAAGCATAGGATTTGCTTTGAGGGACCACCAAGAAAAAAAGACAGCAGATGTATTCCATGCACTTTGTGTTTTTAGGGGTGAAAAATCGATTCAAGGGCAAGTTTTGATTGGAGAAAACATGTAAGAGGACATATTGGGTTGGCATTCTATAATATTCCATCAGTTTTAATGGTGTTATAAGTAAAATTTTAATTCTGCTTTTTCTTTTGTTCAGTTATTTATAATTTGATAATTAATTTGTGAACCAAATTAGTCAGATTCCCTCTTCTCTGGAGGTGTATCTACAGGAATAAATGTAAACATCTGGTGCCAGTTGTTCTCAGTTCTCTTATCCAGTAGTGTATTTTTCATTACTTGGGAAAGGAAGCTGTCTGTATATGCTTAGGACTGATTGCTTGGGAGTATAAAGTTAAACATGGACTTGTAAAGATTGCTGTTTGCCTTGGAAGAAAATCAATAAATTTGCTGGGTAATTTTTGTGTAATCAAATTTAAAGTTCTTTGACTTTCAGCCTGGTCCCTGTCCTAAAGGCTGGATATAACCTGATGTTCATTAATCTTCAAAGCTAAATATTTGAGGTGTTGGTGGTGTAGACTTCAGTCATGATATTTGGATGCAGTCCATTAGTAGCTGCCAGTAAGGGAAAGAAAACAATAAGTGAGTAGCCTGCTACAGAAACAAATGGAATGTTCTGCTTGGAGCAAACATTATTTTAATGGTATTTCTTCACAGAATGAGATTTTTTACCTCTTCCCTAAAATACTCTGCCTGTAAAATAAGGTGTGAAGCATTCACTGATTATTGTAGGAGTGTTCAGATTTTGATGCTCTTCAGTTAGCTGTGCTACCCGCCCCCCCAGTTTATCTTTCCTCAGAGGGCTGATAATGAATCATTTTATTACTTTTGTTACTCATTATTTTACTTTATTTACTCATTTATTACTTATTTTTTCATATAGCCCTTTAATGTGGTGATGTTACATTACAGACACTGAAAATGCAATAACATAACACATTTTTCTCATGTTAAATCCAGAATTACTTGTTGACTAAGTAAGCACCAGCTTTGTGATAGAATCTCTTAAGAAATGTGAGTTTTAAAAAAAAACTTTTCTTCCTGTGTTTTCAATGCATTTTCAGAAGTAATATCAGTCATTATAAGCATATAAGAGAGTAAGATTATAATCATAGTTTATGATAGATTATATTACTGTGCTTTCTGCTGAAGTTAATTGTGAGCTTGAGGTTACACTATTGTATTTTGCAGAAGAAACAGTTGGAGTCCACTGAAAAACACAATGTCTAGTATTGTTTTGTACAGGTTCTTACCTCATTGCAATATTTGAGTGCTTTCTGTTTTGTGCTAAATTCTTGCTACCTATCATGCATGAAGTGATATGCACCTTAAATATATGCATCCCAAATTTTAAGGTAATTTATGTCAATAAAAAGAGCACTCTGGGGGAAAACAAGGAGTTTGTACTTGTAGGAGCTCTTTGCTTCAAATATGTTACAAAAAAAACAGATAAATTTCTATATTATTCAAAAGCATAGCTCAACCAGGCATCTGAACTTAGGGTACCTGTCAGTTGCAGTGCTTACGAACATTTCTGGATACACTTAAATGACTGTTTGAGAAAGCATATAAGTATCACAGTAGAGTCCAATGAATAAAACTTTCACAATTAATTGCAAATGTGTATCAGTGCCACTCCAGAACCTGAATCTCCCCTGCTATGAGAGCTGTAAGATGTGTGGAAATGATGCCATTATTCTCAAGGCAGTGGTGACTTTGAATTAGTCATCAGATTTATAGTTTGCCAGCACATAAGGATCAACAAAAGTGGAGGTAATACTTTATCTGAAGTCTTTACAGACTGAAAAGATTAAAGCCAGGCAGAACTGGTGAGATAAAGGGAGCAAGTACAAAACAATGTTGGGAATCTCAGAGCTGATTCCCACAACATACAGCTAATCCAAAAACCCAGTTTTGTCCATGTAGGTGTGTTTTTTAGATTGCAAACCTTACAAGACTTCAATAAGGAATTCCTTTAGTTCTTTCTAAAATAGCTTAGACATTTCAAAAATCTGCCATATTCTGCAAATTAATGAAGGGTTCAGTCCTAATCCAGCTCTGCCTTGATTATAAGCAATGTTAAATTCTGATTGCTTTTCAAACAGAGCAACGTTATGCCAGAGTTCATCACTTCTGATCACTTTGCACCTACTCCAAAAATATTAATTAATTGCACCTGGTTTATTTGAAAAGGTGTAATTGTTTTATCTGTGATCATGGATAAAATATGGGCTATTTCATGTGTTGATAGATATTTTTTGATAGAAACTTCTCTGGTTGAAAGACTTACTGAATGGGAGAGACTATGGAGTTTAATTTGTTAGGGGAAAAAACCACCACACGATTGTTGCAGATTTTAACAATCTTGATTGAAACTGAGTATAGGATTTTCCCTGTCACTTTGCCATTGTATTGAAATTGAAGTTTTTATTAAGGCATTGCAGAAATTGATCGATAGGTTCTGATTGTGTTTAAGGGGCATTTGACAGAATGTCTGGATTGGAAGGAACCTCTGAAGATCACCTAGTCCAATTGCCCTGCTAAAGCAGGTACAACTGAAACAAGTTGCACAGGATAGCTTTGAGTTATGAAGCTTAACTATTAATTACTGGATATATTTGCTGAACAACAACTTAAAGATGGATCATGACATCTTTTGGTTTTGGAACATAAAAAGTCTAAACTGTTTATTTTCTTGTTCTTAGTCAAGAAATTCTTGTTAAGAATCCATTCTTACTACGAAATTGTTGATTTTGTATTTTGAATTGTTTATGGCAAGTGCTTTTTAATTGAAAACTGTAATGTATAAATAATTGAGAGAAACTCAGCATAAATTCATGAGTATCTATGCAGAGGAAATATGCACGTTTAAGCAGAATTTCCCCAATTGGTTTGCCTTCAGGCAGAAATAATTTATATTCAGATATAAAAAAGAGAATGTTAATACTGCAAAATGAAGTACTAAAAAGGTTTAAAAAGGCAAAAGTTAAAATTGCTTGTGAAATTTCATATGCTTTTGTGTGTGTACAATTTGCAGCTTTATTTTAATTATATAAAAATATAGTTTCTTTTAGGAGATTGCTAAGTATAGCCAGAATAAAATTCACCTGTGGGATGGGTGGCCCACATGCACCATCTACATTAATAGAGCTTTATGATGTTATCTGTGCTGCAAGTCTGCCAAGCCCACTTAAATAGACAATCCTCCATAGTATAGTGTAGAAACGTTGTGCTTTACACTCTGATTGCATAATTGCAAACAGCTGGTAAATAAAACAAACCAGGGGGACAGCATTTGTGAAGAGAGATTAATTTCTTCCTCACTGCCTGTGGAGTGCAGAGCTGTCACTGATAACAGAATTGCTGCATTTGAACAATCCAGCCTAACTGTGTTATGTTTCCCTCATAAGGCTATGCCCAGAATCTGAGATCTCCATACCATTGTATCCACAAGCCCAGGTTAGACACTGGAAGAAGGCAGCCTAAAATGAATCCAATCTCTTCATTCAGCAACAAAGGCAACTCAAATTAGCAGCTAAAAGATAGGTTTTTCTATCCTTTTGCCTGTGTTGGAGATTCTGTTTTGTAAGCAACTTGTCTTGGTACCCAGTTACTTTTGTGATTTTTGATAAAACATGAAGCTCATTATCTTTCTCCTTTTTATAATGACATTTGTCAATGTGTGGACCAAAAAGAGGAAAAGTATTCAAAGATATATATTCCTATGTAATTTTTTTTTAGGAAGCTTGTCTGCTAGTTAAAACGTGACAGTGGCCTAAAGGAGAGTCATAGTTCTAGAGATTTAGAGATTATCTATCCTTTCAGACAGGAACCACAGGTTTGTTCTGCGTTTGTACAGTACCCTTTCCTCTGTGCTTCTACAGCATTTGTACCAGGTTTGGTGTGTGCTGTGGTAAAGTAAAGCTGGATGAGAACATGCTGCTCCCTGGCCAAGCAGAATGCTGCTGTCCCAACATGTACAGCAAGTTCTACCTGCCTTTCTGTCTGTCTGGAGTTTGGATCAATGTCTATCCTCAAGATCTTAATTTTCTAAAAAAGTGGTAGGAACTTACTGTCCTATTGACTACTTACCAAATTTGGTTGAAACTCACTCCAAAAGTAGTTGAAGAACAGGATGATTGTATAGATTTGTTCCCTGTGGATATTACCCTAAAGGTATCTCTTTGTACTGTTCATTGTCTGGAGAGAACATACATATTTACATAACAGACCAAATCCAGTAGTAACCAAATACCATTGGTTTATCTTGATATTCCCCCCTCCTCGCCTCAGGTTGCATATCCCAAACTACAAACTTCTCTGATTTATTCCTAGTTGTGATTTTTTTTTTTTTTTTCCCAAACAACTTATTCAGGAAAAGGCATATAGGAATAGTTTAGACCTAGGAACATACTCACTTGTTTCCAAATCCTTTGTCTTTAACCACATAAACCTGTTGCTTAGTTTTAAGTTATAAAGAGTCTCCACATCAGGCAACTTTAAAGACAGCAAGAAGCTTTCCCTTAATGGGACATGAAATTCTGCATACCCAGTTTGACCATTTAAGGTACTTCCAGTCACTGATTTTCAATGTATCAACTGAAGCTAATTCTGCTTTGTTATTCTGCATTTATTCTATCTCATGAAATGGTTATATTGTTTTCTGATTGCTTAAGAATTGAATATATAAGTTGGCTGGGAAAAACATAATTGTAGAGCATAATTTAAAGAATTTATGCAGCAAATTGCTAGGAGTTACTCTTTGGATATTCTGCTTTTCTCTGTCAGTGAGAAGCAGCCATAAATCCTTCTAGATTCTTGGCAGGACAGATTGAACAGGTTTATTAAATAATTGAGCTCATCCTCCTGCAGGTGCACAAAGTAATTCCCCAGCAAATGACATCATATTATTACAGGGCTGTTACTGGTATTGAGATAACAAGTACTGTCTTGAACTGATGTTACAGAAATTAGGAATATTTTCAGCTCAAATTAGCAGTCTTAAAGTCTGAAAAAAGCTTCTGAACATGCAACATGAAAGAAAAATGGGCCTGTTAAATTCATAAAAATACTCTTCATAAAATTATTTTTATTCTTATTTTTAAAATGTTTTGGTTGGTAATGAAGGTATTTTGAATAAGAGAACTCAGGAAAAAATCTGTAGTGATCCTCCTTCTGAAAAGAAATCTGTGAAAATGTAATACTTTCTATATGATTTTACTTCACTTGATTTAAATCAAGGTTTATTATTAAGCACAAGGAAGTAACAATATTCTTTACACTAAGAAAAAGTAAGTTTCCTTAATCATTTTATGGTCACTCCCACTTTCCTGGCCTAACTCTTCAAATGAAGAATCTTTTAGTTCTGCTATACACCTGGAGAGCAGTCTGTATTCTTGCTTTCTAATAAGCTTTTCAAAAAACATTCACAGCAGTGCACAGGTGCTGATTCTGAACTATCATTTGCATTGTCATTAAAAGTTTTGACATATGAAAAAAAATCCTAAATTAATTTCCATTCCTATGTGTTCAGTGATTGTAAGGTTCATTTTCAAGTCATAAAACTACTGTAAAAAAGCTGTGGCTGTTTACTTGAACTATGAAAGATGTATCAGGAATATTTTAGAAAAAACATTTGGTTTGTGCTTGAATATCGTATGTTGCACTCAGGTGAACTGTTTATATAGGTACAAATCATATTCTGAATGTTTTTGGTATCCAATATTGCTCTGTTTGCTTTATGTGCATGTTCATAAGACTATGACATTTAATGAAGAGATCTTTTTAAAGTACTGATAGCCATGAGTAAATTATACTGTGTTTGATCTGTGTTAAAGATTCAAAGTCCAAGATATTTGAATAGAACTTAGAATAAAAATGTAATTAGGTTACATCCCTAAAGTCTGATATATCTTTAAACAAGACTGCAAATGAAACTTTATTAAAACTTCAAATGAATTATTTCTTTGCTTTTTTAAATTCTTTTTCCCTCTCTTCTCTTTCATGTCTATTACTGACATTGCTGCTTGTATTTTACCTGTCTTTTCCAGGGTATTTTAATTATTTACTGCTTAATGACTAGTACTGAGATGAAGCTGCCCTCTCACTGAGTTTTTTTTCTTTGCTTCAAAGCTTTGAGAGGTCTTGGAATACTGTAGTTGGACCAGCAGTTGTCATCATAAACTTTCCTGGAGGCAGTGTTTCCTTTCAGTAATTGATAAAGGAGGCTGTTTCCAGAGGTGCCTTTCCAGTGTCACTGAGAGCTGCCAGGGTTGCGTGTCCTCAGCCATTACCAATAATCTGGAGAAGCCATAGGTAAAGCAAACATGAAGCTGTTAATAAAAATAAATCTTGCTCTTCATAGAATCCTTCAGGTTGGCTGGGATCTTAGCAGGTCATTAATCCAGCTGCACTTCTGAAGTAAATCATCTGCACCACAGAACAGCTCCAGTGCTGGAGTGCTGCATCTGATAATAAATTTATTATTGGAAGCTATAGAAAGTAACAGGAACTGGGGGGAATCTGAATAAAATGTAAACACTGCCAAAAAAAAGTATTTAAACCAAGGCAAGCATTTGACACAATTTAGCAAAAAAATTAATTTGGTGAAACAAATCTGCTTCAGTATCCCTTCCTCTATTTAAAAGATAATGATCATATTAATCTTTGAGGTTGAATACTAATATAACTTGTTTTCATTATTTCTGTTGAACTTAAAAAACTCTTAAGCCCTGAAAAACAGAATTCCAAAATATGTGCCATTCATCCCTGAGTTTTCTGCTCCCTTCTCATTCTGGATTTAGATATCCACCCATAGACATTAAAATATTTGTGAAACCTGAAATGGGAGCATCCCACTGAGTGTGGGCCTTCTCTTATCCAGAGCCTGGAGTCCTAGTGAGTGTGAGCTTCCTGAATGCATTTTGAATCTTGGGTAGCCTTTGCATATTGAACAGAGCACTTTGATGCTCTGCAAGCATGAAAGAAGGCTTGCATAATACTGTGAAGCAAGAATTCCATTCTCTCTAAATTAGGTGTGTGATCATTCAGCTAATGTTCAACATTGTTTGAAATGTTGTCCTCCAGATTAAAATGGATATATATGAAAAAATGTTTATTTATATACAATCAGAAGGCAGCATGTGACAAATGCTGCTTTCATAAAATGTGTTAACCTAAAAAGATAAAGGAATTTTAATCGTAAACCAGAATTTTGCAAGTTGGTTCATTTGAATATGAATGTAAGGCAGACAAGTTAGTGGAATTTTCATCTGGGATCTGTTTGGTTGTCTTTTCTTTTCCCCTTGCTGGTCCACAGTATACCCTTCCCAAAGCAGCTGTCATTTCAGCTGCCTATGGGAAAACCCTCCTGTGTTGTAGCTCAGGAGTGCTGGCAGCAGAAGGGGAAGGGATTAGAGAGCAGCCAGGCAGCCAGAAAAGCCAGCATTATCCCTACCTTGTGAGGTGTCTCTGGGAGAACCCTTTAAGGAAGCCCTTGTTAGAACAGGTTTGATATCCCAGTGTGCTGGTGGTGTGATACAGAATCTGTGAACTGTCCTGCTGCGGGTTCTGCAGTCTGCACTGCCCTCTAGGTTTGTGTGGGTGTATTTTGAGTGTTTGAGCTTTAAGGCAAGTAATATAGGTCCTCAGAGGACAAGACTACATATGCTCTAATGCTCACTGTATTACTACAGTTATGATTTGCTTTTCAGACAACACACATTTGTTTAAGTAATGTAAACAGAAATAATGTATCATCCTCTAAGGTGCAGTACCTAAGACCAGCCTGGCAGTCCTTCACCCAGAGAAGGGAAGATAAAATACTGTCCTTTTCCACTGCAATCAGTCAGTCTGCCAGTGCTACATCTCAGGTTGTGTGTGGCTCAACTTTCCTTTTCTCTCTTCCTCTCTCCTTTGTGCCTTCAAGTGCCCTACTTCTCAGGCATGGCTTCAGCTGGCCTTAGGCAACTTGGACTCCAGGGTAAGACTCCACTACACTACTGGTGTAGTGTCAAACTGGAGGAATGGTCAGAATACCCCATGAAGAGCCAGCGTGTTCATTGCAATATTCTTATGAACTGCCTACATCATTTTGCTAAAGCTCATGTGGAATCTTTCTGAAAAAAAAAAGAAAAAAAAAATCAGCTTCTCTAAAGTAAATTCACATAAGGTTTTACTCATTATCTTAAAAATATTCACTTTGATTGTTGGCTGATGACTGGTTTTGTTTGAGATGAATCTTGGAGAGTTATGGAACCACAAAATTTTATCTTAAATCCTTTCTGCAGTTTTTTTTTTCTTGTTTTTTTTCAGCTGGCACATGAATTCAGGTTATTGCATGTAAGGGCTGTCCCAGTGGCTTCTTTACAATTCATGTTACCTCAGGAGTCCAAGTTGGTTCAACTGAATGAGAGGCGTTTGCTGAATGAGAGCCTTGTTTTGTGTTTCTTGTGAACCCATCTCTGTTAAACACTTTTGTAACAATCTCTGTGGCAGACTTAAGTATTTCAGCATGAGTAGTGCTGTCATAATTGAACAGAGAAACTGAGCTTAATACAAGTAGTTCAAGCAGTTAGACTGAAATGTAAGCATTTATCTTTTGAAAGACAATAGCATTTTTGGTTTTTGTTACCATTAGCTGATGCTTCAACCAGATTTTGTGTTCTCATTGTGTAGTGAAATAACTGATGGCCAAAGATGCTCTGGATTAAAATACACTGTAATATCCACAAAGTTTATTTTACCTTGAAGTTGTTTTAATCTACAGCAGAATATTTTCTGAAGCCCTCAACAACTGTTTGCAATTTAGAATTAAATGTGCTTCCTGCTTCTAGTGGTGCTGCTGGGGCAGGTTACCTAACAGACCTGTCACTTTTCTTGTGCAGTTGTTTCTGTGGCATTATTTTCATTGGCAAATATACAAGCTGATAGAAAAGGAAATCATTAGGTGCTCTCAGTATTGCTGAGGCATGGAGCTAGAGCAGGTCAGTCACTGCATTTTGCAGATTGTGACATTTTAAATTACCTGTGCACTACTGGAAGCAATCTGTGGACCTAATTAACATCTCACCTAATTAAAGTCAGGAATGTATGTAGAGAATGCTAGATAGTTTTGCACTGCCTTTATTTGTTAAATACCACATTATTCAAATTTGAGTCTCTAATTTCAGTATTGAAAACTCCAGGTTTGTGTGCTGTTTTCTTAAGTGGGAGTAACTTTTTTTTTTCCTCCTTCAAGTAATCAATGCACTGCTGAATGAGTTCATTTTAATGCACTCAATCATGCCTCTAATGTTTGTAGCTTACGGGCGCAAGCATCAGTAATGCAGGAATGTTATATGGCTTTAGTTTGGGCCATTTCATAAAATATTCATGGAATCAAAAATGTGCATCAAAATAGCGGCTGGGAGAATTACATTTATGTGCCTGCTTTTATGGCAGCTCCACATTTAAACCCATTTGTGTTAATATCTAGTCAATCTTTCTACTTAAAAAAAAGGCAAAATAGTAGTCTCCATACATACCCCTTTTGGTTTGGTATCTATTTTGATATAAGAAATCTGTATTTTTGGATTGGGTTTTAAGAAGGAGAATTATGAACGAACTTTTAGATGATCTAAAAACATTTCTATATTGACAAAATTGCATTGAATTATTTTGCTTGAATGAATAGATTTAATTTTTTAATTTGAAGCAATTTAGTGAAAACTGTAGCAAAAATCTGTTAGAATTTCTTATATTCATATATAATTATTTAAAACTGATTTTCTACCCCCAAAATTATATTGAGACAATGTAGCCTCCCATATTTAAGATTAAGCTGTTGCTGATGGGATTTCCTTTGTTATGCCCTGAGTTATATTAAACTATAAAAAATTATTAAAGTATAAAATTTGGTAGTGGTAGTACATATGTTGTAAGAGTTATCATTCTGGTTTTTGATTCCTTTTGTAAGAAGAGAAGAGAGACATCAGAGATTCTCCAAGTCCATTTGGTATCCACTGAGATAAATTCCGCGCGGCAGTGTGAAAATAAATATGCAATTGCTATTAATGTTGCCAACTGAAAATAGCTTTACTGCTTTGTGTAACATTCTGCAAATAGATTTTTCAAACATGGGTTTCCTAGAAACATTTTCTTGCTTTTCTCTTTGAATTCCTAGACCTATAAAAATACATTTCTGCAAGCTGTTTCAAGTGATTTTCTTACTCCATTGTTTTTTCTTCTCATTTTGCTTTTTTTGGTCTTTGGTTTTTTTTTCAGTTCATAATAAAAATAATTTAAAACTCTGCCTTTTTGCTGCCTAAGTAAGATAAAAATGCTCTTTTTCTCAGCAATGTTCTGCAATCGGCTAATTGCTTTCTTTTAATGTTTTTTCAAGATTTTTCAGATGGTGTTCTATGAATGTCTGCAGGTAACACTTGCAGCAGTTCAGTGTTTAAAAATTAGAATGCACTGGCCTGATCAGTTCCAGCTGAACTGACTCATGACACGGAGTAAACTCACCAGCCCCTTGAAAATATTATTTTCCCACAACATTTGAGTTTCACAAAAACATTATGGATTAAATAAATAAGCTGATGTGTCATTTGCCAGTGGCAACAAAGAATTTCAGTTTATTTTCTTGGAAGAATAAATTCCAAAGTCTTAAATGTTTTACCTTCCATGAATTTGAGAAGTCTCCAAATAGCTCTTTTGATTTGAAAGAGTCTTCAGTTAGCAAATTCCCTTGTAAGGGCTTTCATGTCAGGAATTCCATCTCTTCCTTGTTTAGGAAATGAGCAGGTGTTTTGGCTTTCTGTGAATCACTTTCTTTTTAGCATTTCTATGAACAGATTGTTTTACATTTTACTGTGTAATCTTTCTTGGTAATTCAGTGAGGCCAAATGTAATGTAGATCCACTTGAGTATTACCAAAAAATCATATTACTTAATCATTTTGTAGCTTGATGTAGATGGGTTGTTTCCAAAGAGGTTTCACTGAGGTCTGGCATAAGGAGTGTCGGGTCTCAGCTCCCGAGAGCTATGATGGGTATGGAATGTATGAGTTCCATTTCTAGTCTGATAGAAACTTTCTCAAGGGGATACTGCAAGAAGGGAGCTTGGTAAAAGTCATCACACCTGATAGCTCCAGCAACCTGATCAATAGTCCTTAAGATTGCAAGTTTTATTTACCTAAACAATGTGTCCTGTTAAGTGATCATGTTCAGTGTCAGGAGAAACTCAGATACTGTTCAGCTTCATGGTGATACCACTCATTTGTTTGCTGCTTCCCATTCTTACTGAAAGTTCTTGAGTAACACATGAATCAAATTCTAGTAAAGAATCCATTGCATATGTAGTTTATCCCAATGACTCAAATGTATAATAATACTCTTTCAAAAGAACAGTTTCTTTATTAATGAACTTTGGGGAGAATTCCAAGTAAGACTGTATGTGCTTATGAGAAACCAAGTGAACAAAATGCTGGCTCTATCTATTAATGTTACATTTTAACTCAACTTTCAATCATTTTTACAAACCCAACATGAGTTTCTTCAATATCTTAAATCTGCCTTTAGCAACTTGAATAGCTGGAATGCTGTTGACTGCAGTGTTGACTGTGCCCTCAGAAGTTAGCTGAACTGGATAGACAAAAACTCAAATTAGAAGCCTCTTGAGAATAGACAAGGGTTTTCATCTGGCTTTAGCAAATCTGTGTGTCTATTGTCTGTTACATCTACTGTCAGGGAGTCTGTTAACAGCTTGTACTGGTTGTGATAATTTCCCTTTGCCTTTCTATTTGTGCAGTCTGATGTCTAGTGTGTGATATTTTGGGAAGAATGTATAGAATTTTTCCTGTTTTCCCAGTGTGTTGGGCCATCTCTTCAATACCTGTCCCTGGGTAGAATGGAACAGAATAAAGCCTGCTGACTCCCTTTTCACCTGGCACTGCACTCTTCACCACCTGTTGTCTCCTCTGGGATTCTTACTTGAATTTTAGGCTGTAGAGCCATAAAATTATTTGTCTATGGCACTCATTTAATTCATTGCGTCTTTGAAAGAGGAGCTTCTTGTGCTTGTCAGTTTTAGTTGAACTCGTTTTAATCATCGGAGAAACTTAATATGAAAATAAATTTTAATTCTAATAAAGATGAGTTATGTTTTATATTGCAGAGTTGAAAGCATGGTTATAAAGGGGTAACATATGCAAAAGACAAATCTAAATTGAGTTAATAAGAGAAATCTGTCATAGCTGTTCTGCTGCCTCTAGGTTGGCTAGAGGCCTGGGGAGATAACCTCATTTTCTCAAGGAATGCTTAAAGAAGATACATCTCCAAGCTTTTCTCCTTTCCTTTCCTATGGCTGGGAAGCAACTTTTCTGCTTCCTGGTTCTTTTTCAGTTTGAATTCAGCACTGTCAAAAAAGACTGCCAAACAGCAATAGTTCCTTGTGAATCACATCTCAGAAAAGGTGCAAACTACAAACATATAAATGAACCTATTTATTGGGGTTTTTTCAGCTGTTAATAGAAATGCAGTTAATATATTGGTGATCTATGGGACAAGATTCCTCCATCACATGCACACTTATGAAGGCAGGGTCACATTCACAGTTCTCCCTGCTACAGAAGAGTCTTTGCTAAACAAGATATTGTGACTAGAATGCTTTCTTTAAAATTATTTTTGTGTAAATAGTCTTATCTTACCTGCTTCCCAGCAATACCCATTATGTATGAGAAAAAGGTTTTCTATTCTTTCCAAGAGCTTTGAATTTTCATTGTCCAGCAGGTATGGAAATCTCGTAGACTGATTTTTATGCACAGAGGTAAATCCAGCTGAAGGTAGAGGAAAAACGACTTGAATGTGAAAATGAATTGAATTCCATCTTCAAACTTTCCTTTGCCTTAAAAGTGTTTGAATAACTTACTGTTGAAGACCTTGGAGTATATTACTTCAGGCTCAGTAATTAATCTATCAATGGTTAATGCTCTTGCAGTAAATCTGCTAGATAAACTCACCAGAGTTGGCCTTGCAATAACTGCTGAATAAATTACCTTGCATGATAATTCCTTTTCTCATTGATTAATTTGTTTGAATGAAGGTTTTTAGTTTTTCTCCACAATTCTGATACCTTTATCCCCCACACTTCAAATCTTTCACCACAGGTTTTCATTATGGTAAAATAAACTTGAGGAATGGTTTCAGCTGTGATTATTTATGCATAGATGAAATTTTAATGTATAAGAACGGCAAAGGCTTTATGAATCTAGAATAAAGTTATTTTCTAGAAGATCCTGACTTTGCATCCATGGAATCACACCCCCTCAACGCTGGGAATTTACAAAGGAAAGCTAATTAAAAATATGATAAATTTAAATTAGAGCGTTACTGTGTACTCTGAATTTTGATTGTGTTTTCCAGTGATCCGTGGGTTATGTATTCAAGAGTCTTGAAAAATCTGTGGAATGTTTGGCGACAATTTACTTATAATGATGAAATTATTATGGACTACAAACTTTAACAATTTCTGATGATTGCACTGATTTTAATTGGGAATGATATTTTTCAGGTCATGTCACAAAAGCTGCTAAGCATTTTGAAACCTTTTATGTGCTAACAGAGGGCACATCCTGGAAGGATGAGACAGGCCACACTTACACTTCACTGGCATGTCAGCATCTCTGGAGAATTTATACATTGCTAGCAGACAAAATGCTGGAAAATAAACAACACCAAGAGGCCATCCAAATGCTAATAAAAGCTTTAAAGATGGCCAAAGAAGGTAGGTGGAAAACAATGCTTTCCTATTCCTTCATTCAATGTGCAGGCCATGATTTTCCCAAGAGTTAAGTAGAAATTGTCAAGGGTTTGAACGGGTGATTATTTCCTATGAAACTTAAAGACAAATGCTATCAATACTCTTGCAGATCTCACTGAAGCAGAAATGCCTTCTTGCTGTCTACAAAGAAACTTTTAGGTTCCTCAAAGCTCTATCTCCAAAAAAACCTGACAACCTTGTGGGAACAATAATATAAAACTGTGAACCCACAATCAGAAAGTGAAGTCACTGATGGAAGCTGAGGTCACTGATTTTGATTGGCTAGTCACTGTTGATTTGGCAGTTTTTGACTTATATTATCTGCTGGAAAAGTTACCTTTTCACTCTACATGGTTACTTTATACTTGAAAAAAACAGGGTTTTATCATAAGCAAAAAAAATTTTCTATCTTAATATGCATAAATACTTTTAAACTGAAAGTAAAATATTACAGAATTGCAGAACAACAGAGGTAGGAAGGGAAACCTCTGGAAATCATATGGTGGTCCTGAGCAGGCTGCTCAGGATTACATCCACTCTGGTTTTAGTATTTCCACAGGTAGAGCCTCCATAACCACTCTGAAAAGATTTACTGCTGTTCAAACACCCTCACAATGAAGGGTTTTTTAAAAATACATATTTATTCAATATGAATCAGCAGGTGCGTTAGGTTTTTTAAATTTAATAATGTATGCCAAATATTTAATCTGTAGCCCAGTCTTTAACTAGTTGTTGGAATAGATAAACTGTCCAAAATGGCAAAAAATGAAAATACTCTCCAAATTTAAAAATAAGTTCTGCAACAATTAACATTGTGACTGTAGAGGTCATAATACAAGCTTGTAGTACTTTCTACAGCTATTGTCTATAATGTATGCTTAAATTACAGCTACAGTTACACTCCTCTTAATATTAGGTACAGTAACTAGAAGAACTGCTATGAAATTACATATGAATGTCTTTTTAATGCTAGTGAGAACTGCTGGATATTAAGTGATTGTCAAAATGGATCTTATGTATTTCCAAAATTTATTTTGACCAGGTGGGTATTCTGTTTCCCTTTTTTCAAATTTCAGATCAATCACTTTCACAGCTTCCTGAAGCATGTTGCACTATGCACAATATATGAGCTGTTGTTCTCTTTAAATTTAAGTTTTAGGAACTTCTTTCTGAGCAGTTCTCCAGTCCTCATTCCAGAGCCATACTGGCTACTGCATGTTATCTGTAATCTACTCTGTCTTTCCGGACCATCATCTGTGTTTATGCACTTTAGGAATGAGGATTAGATATTACCTGCTTCAGACTGTCAAATCCTCTTAAGCAAGGAAGAAAGTTCTTTGTGTCCCTAGCAACTTTTAACTTACTATTCTTATGTGAAACTATATTTCTGTATCCTTTTGTCTTATTATCCCTTATCCTTTTAAGGGGTGTTGAGTATTGGAAAAGACCATCAGGTTTTTGAGTTACAGCTTTTTAATAATTGTAAGTAATATATTAAGTGCTATAGATAGAGCACTGATATGACCTCAGCAATTATTATCATTCAGAGAGTTTCAGAACTAGGTGTAGGCTTCTGTGTGTTTGGACAGAAAAAGTGTACAACTGTAAGGAGACAATCTCCCTTTTCATTGTAACTGTATTTGTTTATGCATTTTACAAAATACCTTGATATGCACTTATTCTTCATGTTGATTTTTCACTATTTATTGTGTTGGAGCAGATGGATATTGGGCAAGAGAAAAATTGGATTTTTGGCTATTTTTAATATAATTTCATCTACAGGGGTTTTTTATGGCTACTCATGATCTGGAGGGAAATTTTTTAATATAGTGTGATGCTTTAAGAACTACATAATTAATTTATATTTGTTTTGGTATCAAATAGACTATTTTCTCTTGAAGGAGCCATGCAAAAGAACCAGCAAGCAGTGTTTGTTAGACTGGTATCAGTAAAATAAAACCTGGCATGGAAAGGTGGGATGCACCTTAGCAACAGCCTGTCCAGAATTTTCTATAAGTACAGCTTGCAAGTATAAGTTATCCATTTTTTTAGCTATTTTACCCCACAGTAGCTAGTAAAACAGACAGGAGAATAAGGAAGATGAAAGTGGTCAACTGGTGGTTCTCTCTTGGTGTTTCACCAAGATTCACATTAGCAAAATGTGTGGGTTAAGATACATTTTGTGTTTATATATATGAAGGTTTATTACCTATTTGTAGCCACATTTATTTTATATTGAGTCTATATAGGGAAACTAGTATAATTTTCTAATGTGAAGACACTAGGACCATGATTAAACAATTAATGACACAGAACTTACACATGTTAATTTGATTGTACTTTATTACTGGAAGATATTTTCTCTGACTTTGCTTAACTTCCTTGGTGAACTCCATAGCCTTTATTTTTAATTACTACTGTATGTTTTCAGAAAGATACATGGGGGGGTAAGGAAAGGGAAAAATTTACTACAGTATTTTTACATGTGTATCTTGTTTAAGAACCTGCAAGAGCTGTCTGTACCAATGTAATTTTGTTCAGATCATGCTGGTAACTCTACCTTTTACCCTTCCTTTAGGAGGTGATATAAAGATGCATGGAGAAGCAGCCTATTGCTTAAGTCTGGCATATCATTTTTGTGGAGAAAATGAGACAGCATTAGCAGTAAGTTTATTCTTTGCTTTAGCTTTCTCAGTATCTTCCTCTGCCTCCTCAGCTTGTTTGGCATTTGCAGAGTGGGAAAAACCTTGGAGAAACTTGGCTCATGGACCTTTCATAACTTTATCTAGTTCTGTAGGCAGGGATCCATGTGGCTCAAGCATTTGTGGTTCCAGTAAATTCCAGAACTGACTGAGTCCAGGTTTTCATGCTTGGATCTGTAGAAATAATATAAATTGACTGTTCAGGTTATATGTGACTAGCCTTCCTTTTCTTGTATATATGTGAATATCAAACAGTCTCTATTTACTACACCAGTTTTTTAAAACACCAGTTTTGCAAATTAGTTTGGTACAGTGTATTTGTAAGAAACAATAAAAAATATCAGTTCACACACTTACATTGTTAGAACATCAGTAATTTAGAAGAAATATGAATTGCTTTTGAAAAGCTGTAATGCTGATGCAATTTCTGCTGTGGATACTTGAGTTCAAACTCCTCTTCTGATGTTTCCCTTGAGCTTTAATAATTCTGAGACAATAAGAGCTCTGCATGTAGAATTCTATCCTAAAAGGAGGGTTTCCTTGCTTTCTCATAGGTCAGTGTGAGAGGAAAGATAAGCAGCAACTTGATTCTTTTGTGCCTGTCATCAATCACAGGCCTCCATGATACTTTTAGAAATGTTCTGTGGAAAACAAATTTGAATATTTTGTTCATGATTATTGCAATTAATCAGGTGGATAATTTCTCTTTCTGTTTGTTCTTTAACTGCAGAATGACTCAGTATTCTATTAATGAACTTGTTTTGTAGATGTAATTGATTGTGGGTATTTGTTGAGATGGTTTGTATTTTGTCTTTCTCAGAAGCAGACCAATAGAAGTCCCAGAATGAATTCAGCATGTGTATCAATATTACTTGCTTGACTCTTGCAGTGTAGGATGTGTTCTAGATTTCTGTCTGTTTTCATTTTTGTTACAATTTTTTAGAAGTTATTGACCGCCTTTATACATTATTCTTCAGTGCTGAAAGTCCTGTCTTCTGCATAAATCAATTGAATGATGGAAAGGGGGGGCTGTTCTCAGTGAATTGCAGTTAAACCTGTAGCTGAATGTAAAAATATCTCAAAACTAAAAAGCTCCAAATAGTTTTATAAAATTTTATCTAATAGTTGCCACATCAACAAGAATATGATATTTGATCTTCTACAAGAAGGCAGTGTGATAGATTAGACAAGAATTTTTTGTACTTCAGTTTACCTGTGATTATTTTTGCCTGACAAGCATGCTGGCATTCTTACCTGAGCAACTTTTCTCAGACTCTCAGAAACTTAATTTAACTTCTCATTTCACATAATATACTGTGTGATTTCTGAAGAGCAGCAAGATAAACAAATGTGCTAAATGAAGAAGCCTGCCTCTTAATCTCTCCAGAATATACAAAAGATAAAACTACCCTTGAAAATGTTAAAAATATTAGTTGTCCTGGCATTGTTTCCTCAGAATCAGTTTTGACTACATTTTGTAGCTATTCCCTTCATTGCTCCCCCATATCTCTTGTTAGAAAATTACAGCTTCATTGGAAGTTGCATTTCCTTTTGTTGCATGCAGATATTTTTTTTTAAGGAAGCTTCTGAAATCCTGAATTTTTTAATGTACTCATTTTAAGTATGTAACCAATAGGTAGTACCTAATGTTTTCAGTCCTACCAAAACACCTGACAGTTAAGGAAAGCAAAGTGCAAGGGCAAGAAGGTCTCTGTAGTACAAAAACAAGGTATACATTATATTAAAAGTATAAAATGTTATTTTAACAGTAATGGAAATACCAATACTTTTCAGTGTTAATAAAACAGTGGCATTTTCTAATACAATGACATTACCAATAATATTACATGAAAAACTTTTAAAGTACTTTTGTTAAAATAAATACACTGTGTTCTCTGGGATGAAGAAAAAGGGGTACAGTTTTAGCTCCTTTTGTCCTTTGCATATCAATATAGACGGCAGTAAAATATCCGTGGTTGATAGTACTGATGAGCAGAAGTTGTCTTCACTCTCCAGTTGGAAATCATTGCCTAAAATTTCCCCTTCTGTTCTCAGTTTAATGGTCTCTGTATCTGAGGGGAGCTCAGATGCTTACGGAGATGAAATCATTGCCTCCTGTTCCCAGGGGCCCACTGGTTATCATTACACATAACATGCAGACAATACTGCTAGGAGCCAGTTTGCCTCATGGTAATATGTAGTTCATCACCAGCTTCTGTAGCATGCTAAAGAGGTCTTGCCACACAGCTTGGGACTATTCGGATGTAGACTCAGGGGTCTCAGCAGTTATTTCCCTGCTTTGCATCAGTTTTCATCTTCTTTATCCCTTTGTGCCGTGGTCCACCTCAGGCAGTCTCCTTCTAGGGGAATCTGAAAGGAGCAGCTGTTACAGGCACCATTTCCTCCAATTGTTGCCACTTGGTTCCTTTTGCTCTTTAGCCTCCCTCCCCCAACATGCACACTCAGGATCATGCATATGAACTTGTTTCTCTCATTCATGTCTTCCAGCATGGCAGAGAAGCATATGTTCAAAATAGTCATTATCTGATGCAGTAATTAAAGACTGAAATGATTGAGCTGCAGCCTATTCTATAAAAAATGCAGTCACTTTGTATCAAACGGGCTGGTTCTGTTAGAGAAGGCTTTTTATGTGCTAGGGACTTGGTGTTTAACATGATTTCATTTGGTGTATAATTTTTATAAATAAGTTGAATTTTATTTGATATATATGATTGATTTCAGTGGAGCTGCTTAGATATAAAAATATAAGTGTGTGCAAGTTTAAAAGCCTGAGAACTAATTACGTTCAATAACAGTGGGGTATGTTCATAATATTTTTCATATCATCTGGTTTCTGATTTTATAATCAAGCCTAATGGTTTTACAACAAAATATTAATAGTTCGCATTAGATAGATTTCATCTTAAACATTATAGATTTTGTCATGGAGAGTTCTCCATCTGGGCTAATTTTAAAGTAAAAGTTACTGTTTACTTGTTTTTTCCTCAGACTCATTATACAAGCAGAATATTAAGTGAAATATTTCTGTGTCATTAGAAATCTTACATAAAGTATTATAATCTAATGCTTGATTTGCAATTTTTTTCCTTAAACTGGGCTTTCAAGAATTCTTCAAAGTGTAGGGTATCATGGATTTTTTCTCTTTCAATTAGAGTTGCATCCCAAATCATTAGGAAAAATCCAGTTCTCATTTGTTATCTAAGTGTTAGGGTTTTTTAAGTGTTCCTTTATTTTGGATATTGAATCCTGTGCTTCAAATATGTTACACATTTAAATAATAGAAGCAATGTTCATGAGTACTGAGACTCATGCCAAGCTAATGTGGTAATTTATGACATAATGCTGTCTGCATGAATTGTCAGAATTACAATACACAAGCCACAGGCATAAAATTATCAAGAAAATTTATGAACTTGCAAAGACATCTTCACATTCAAAATGACCCTGTTACAGCAATCAGAGGTAATTAATGGCGATAAACTTAATTTCTGAAAAAGTCTGTGTCAAAACAACTGGGAATTTTGTCTCCTCTCATGCAGCTGGGGAGAATATGAGTGGGGTGCAGGTATTCTGAATTTGGAATGTACAGTCTATTTTATCTGATTATATCTCATTATATGGATTACGCCCATATGGATGGATGGATGGATAGATAGATTTGGTAACTCAAGGAGGATCTTAGCAAGTAAAAGAACTCCAAAAGGTAGAGTGAATGTTATTCTCTTTTCTCTCAAATATTGAGTAAGGTTGTTGAGAAGAATGAGCATGTGAAGTTAGAGGGCTGAACTTCAAGTCAGTGGTGAATAGACCACTGAGTTTGGGTTTAAACTTTCGTTATTGTTGCCCAAAAAAAACCCCTCTCAAATGGGGACTCGCAATACACATCCAAAGATACTCTTCAATGGAAATTATTTCAAACTTCCTTCTTTTAAATCACACATGTGATTTAGAAGTCTAAGTGATCCTCAGCCATTAGTAATTAAGTGTAACATTTTCAGCTTAATAAATGGCATCACATGCTTGGAAAAACATGTTAGCGTGCCAGTTTAAGAAGTCTCATCATTCCTAGAGGCTCCACTTTCATTGAAGTGACTTTTAATCTGTTTTAAAAGCTCTATTCATATAGGAATTTAGTGGTTTTCATGTCTGAGGAATAAAACCCCAAAACTTTGAGCCTTCTTAGAAGGTAGGCACTTTTGATTGATTTTGACACTGGCAATGGATTGTGTACAGAGAAATGAGTGGCCCATCTTTGAAACTGTTAAATTTCATGTTCCTGGAGGGTCCCACTGCTGCTAGACACTGGTGAAGATAATACAAATAAAATTACATAAGAGAATTAATATTGGAAGGGAATTTTGTCCTGACAAAATAGACTCACTCAAATGCTGAGGCAATTAAGAAATTAAAAATTATTTGTGTTGACAATACTAAAGAAGACCTAGAACTTCAGGAAAGAGATGAATGTCTGATCATTCAGCTAATTTTTTGTTATTAATTTAGCACTTAATTCTTAAAGTGAAGGAATGACAATAACTTTTTATTTGGACATGAAAGTTAACAGTCTCTTAGCAAATGAAGGAGTTCTTTTGTGGGTTGAAGGTAGATAAGATTTTTCCTATCTTAACCAGTTCCTTGAAAACCTGTGGGGAAAAGGGTTCTGATTATGAGAAGCAGCAATGCTACATTCCTTCAATACTTTTCTGTACACCACACAGTTTTGCAGCTTGCTGCTATGGTGTCCACTATGCTTGCCTTGAAACATGGTACCATTTTCCTTTTCAGTCTTTGGTTCAGATTGAATTTTCCTTGGTTAATGGCAGCATAAGAATTCCCTTCAGTTATGTGGATTTTTGTCAAGATAAATTTGCCGCAAGAACATCCTCTGTAAGAAAACACTCTTAAATGCAGTCCTGATGCAGAATTACAGTAGTCCAGTTACACAAAAATTATAGAGTAGAAGAAACAAAAAATATTAAATACATTAAAAATCTATTACCTGATGATAAAAAAAAAATCACAATTCCACGTTTTCCCACAGCAACAATACATGCTCTAGCAAATTGTTGGTATTGACTCTACTCTTTTGGAGTCTCATGTTCCATAAGAAACACCATGAATGACTGGATTTCCATCTCATCAATTACAGTTTTCAATTCATTCATTCATATATCCCAAAAGAGTAGGACTACCATAGTGAGTTGAAAGTTTGAGTGCTCAATCCATTAGATAAATCTATAGCACTTTTTCAGAATGTTAGAATTATCTGACCACTGGTGACAAAAAGTTTAAAACCTCAATTTTAAATAGGGCTATGCCTGGATGACATTGTTTTGTTTGTTTCTACTTCTGAAACATATGAAAGTTTCTTCTTTATATATATTTATAAGATTATGTAGCCTTACTTAAAATATATATATTAAGCATCCTGCATTTGGAAGTTCTGCTATTTAACATATCAAATGTGGTTTCCCAAACTTCAAAATCTGTTTTTTGTAATATTTTTACTCTACTTAAAAATGATAAATTGTAATGTTTTATTATTCTTTATTTATTATTTTATTATACACACACAGGCAGAAGCACTTAGACACACTTTCTGTATGAGTATAGAAAAGAACTGGAGGGGAGTGCAGTGCAGCACTAGTTAAAGTATATTTACATCATCATAGAGATTCTAAGATCAAGAGAATTGTTTGCATAACTCTGAATTATTTCTGAGAAATTGTTCCTAACTGTTATGTTTGAACTCAGAAGAAGCAAACTGCCCTTGCTGGGGGTTTGCTCAGGTCTAATATCTTGAAAAATTGAGGACAAAGCCATAAAAATTCCTTGAGCTGCTCTGCTAGGGAATAAGTGTCTTTACATCTGGTTTGCACAAGGCATGGGGGGCAGAGCACTTGGCAGCCATAGAGCCTCAGCTCAGGTCTCACCTTTTTGGTGTTGCTGCTGGGATGGAGCAGCCTCTGCTCTCCCCTGGTGTGCACAGTGCAGGTGGCTCCTCCTTGTGCTTTCCCAGGCAGGTTGGCATCCAGACTGGGGACACAGCTAGACGGGGTCTGCTTCTGGGAAAGAAGGTTATGGTTAGCTTGTCCTGAGATTTCTGAAACTCCAGTAACTGTCTTCTGTCAGTTATAGGGTGTGATTTAGGCATTTGCTCTGGAATCCATTGAAACGTTTTTTAGAGTAGCGAATAAAACGTGCTCCTAAATATGCTCCTTTTTTTCTTGTTCTCCCTTTTTCCTTTTTGGGGTTTTTTTTTAAAGCACCTGCCAATGTAAAATTTCCCCTCATTTAATTCCCACGTTGGATTTCTAGCTTGGGTGGGCTACACCTCAGAACCTAAATGCTGTACATAATTGAGGAAAAGGTATAGCTACAGCATGTCTAAGTCCGTATTTTGTTATCTGATAACAATAACATACAAGATCTTAGGAACTGCCAGCCCATTAGTGCCCTTCCATTAGTGAAACTGCACATTCTATACCCAGGGCTGTGGAAAATAGCTGAGGAACTGCAAGAAAAATTTTCTAATTTTTTTAGATAATCTACTTACAGAAATCAGATTCTTAATGTGTTGTGAGAAAGGAAACATTTGTACCCACACTGTACAAATTCAGGAATTTCAGTATTTAAATGTAAATGTATTTATAATCTGGGAGGTGTTGTTTTCCATTGTATCATTAATTCTAATGAACAGATTATTAAAAAAACCTCTCTAAAGTAAGCCTTTTAAAATTAGATTGGTTACTCAAATTGGTACAGTTCAAGCTACGGCAATTCACTTATTACATATGTTTTTAAATTTCAATTCAGTTATTCTCAATGACTTTGGGAGGACAAGTCATGTGTTCAGGTATTCACAAATGCTTAACAACTTTGCTTGATCAGAATCATCCATGGCTAAATTGCAGAGTAGGTCTTGATTCAGGCATTAGATCTTGAGGAATTTAAAATTTATCACTTGATAGATAAATAACCTGAGAAGTTAAAACACTGAGGCATGTCTGTGTAAAACTGGGAGCTTGGTGCCTGCTTGCTAGAAGCAATTTGTTTTGCTGTTTTGCTTTCAGCTTATGTATTATTTCAGAGCTGATCAAAAGAATTGGTAGCAAAGTGTGAAATAAATTGTACTTCTAAAGAAATCGATTTCCTATTCCTTGGTGCTTTAAATGATTTTAGTAATATTAATATTTAAAATATTTCTGTCTGAAATCTTTTTATGACTGCATATACAGTAAAGGTCCCCATTTCATTCAGCTGTTTTTCATACTAGTATATTACACAGTAAACACTGTAGAAATACTATATTTTAGCACTGAAATGGATGCAAAAGATCTCAAGTGTCTATTTGCATTTATATGACTCAAGTTTTATTCAGTCAATAAGAACAGTCTTTTACTGCATTACATGGGTTAAAACTTGAAGAATATAAGGTTTTCAGCTGAATGAGATCCTTTGCTGAACTTCTATATTGATTTACAGAAAAGTATCCACTACATTATCTAATTTAAATTGGTTTCATACTTTACTAGTTTATCTCTGCAGTTTTTACAAATGTTATGCAAATTTAACTGTTTGTTTGTTTGCTTGCTTGCTTGCTTGCTTTTAGCTAGGAAAGCTGTGTAGTTAAAAATATCTGTTCAAGATATTAGTAAGTATGAAGCAGAATATTTATAGGTGCTTTGTCTAAGAAGTAATGGGCATTTAAGCATACAGGTATATATATTATGGTACTATTAGCTTAGCAGGCTACAGTGATCTGACAGCCACGTACATTCATGTAGACGCAACAATCTGATAAAAGCAATCCAGACATCTGGATCACAGTCCTGCATACAAAAACATTTCTTAAAAATTCACATTATTGCACTTACCCCAGTTTCCAGTCCTGTCCACCCTTTTCTCCTTGTTTCTTCCCCCGGCTCTGCCTTTGTCTTTTATGTGCTTGCAGAATCTCACTTTTCCTTTACAAGTCACCTCCATCTGCTGATGTGTCAGAGTGGCCCTGGTGCCACACATCACATAGAGGAATTCTCAAGATGAAGGGCTGTATTCACATCACTACTTCTGTCTCAGCACTGTTTCATGCTTGTCACTGCTCAGCACTCAGCGCCACACTGCCTTGTTTTGTCAATAACCATTTATTTGTTGCTGGAATAGTAGCAACCATTACATCTGACCTCCCTGTTTCATCAATTATGAATAGATTATTGGATGTGAACATCTGCAAAAGCTTGCTGTTGAACTTACCTCCTGGCTGGGATTAGATAAAGTATTAAACTGTTGTTTATTGTCAGGCCAAAACTCTACTGGGAAGCCAGGGAATTCCAGGACTAGCAGACTCCCATCAGCAAGCACCAAAAATTGTTTAGTATTGCCACCGTTTCCCATAAGATCGTAGCCATTTATTATTTACACTTATTACTAGTTGTTATAACATACTTGATAAAAGCTCTTGGCAGGCACAGTGTTTCCAGCTATTGTCACATCTGTCAGGATGGAAAAGATACATAAACTGTTTTTTCCTCTGATATTGCTGTTAAAGGGTAAAAGATGAAGCTTCTTCACTCCAGACTGTTAAGCCATGCTTTATTTTGAAGAAATATGTCAACAATGGCTGGCTTGGAAAACATTATATTCCTGTCCTAAATATAGATTGCAGTAACCTTCACTAGGGCAATGTCTTTTGCAGTGGAAATTTCAAACTGTACAATAACAGTAAATGAAAATACTTGGATTTGATGTTTGCATAGTTTTTTTGCTCTGAAGAATCTGGATGACTTTTTGAACATTTTTCAAATATGAATTAATAAAACTCTTTATTAGGTATAGGAAATAAGAAAATTATTATTTCATTCCTGCAAAGTTGTTGTTTAAAGAATTAGAATTAATATAATTATTGGGGGCACAGAAGTGCAGAATTAAGTATACTGAGGCAGAAACAAAAATTAACTTTTATTCAATCATCTGTACATTTCAACTCTTTAAGCTTTCTGTGCAGCAAAATGAAACATACAGGGTGAACTCCTGACCTTGTGGAAGCCAATAGAAGTTTGAAATTACTCTAGGGAAAGGAACCTTTTCAATTAGTTCCTTGTATTTACATATCATCCATTCAGAATCAAAGCAAAATGTACATGCCTTGAGTATTATATGAGGCAGACAAGACTTGATACAGGCAAAGAGCCTTAGGTCTGATCTTGATAGACTGTTAAGGAAATGAGTGAAATGTTTGTCTTCCTCCCTTAATCCTTCAAGCAGATGCACACACAAGTAACCTGAAGCATGTGTTGCTGAATGTTTGTAGAGCACAAGGGTAAACACTGCTCTTGATAGCCCAGTAGGTCAGGGGAGGAGGAGTGTGGACTGTATTAGTTACCCACAGGGAAAGTGGAGCCAAGCAGCACCTCCGTGATAGCCCTGTCCTAGCTCTGGAAAGTCTTCAACAAGGGTGTTCCCCTTTGACATTTGGCTTGGACAGACTTCCAGCTGGCTTCTTCTACTTCCCTCCCCTGTTCCTGACCCCTTGCTGCAAGATGTGTTCTTATGCATTATCCAAATAAAGTCCCTGGAACAGGAGTTCTGGAACAGACCAGTTTCACCAATTCCAGCTGAATTCTTCCTGTCTCTGTAAGAAGACTGACAACATTTGTGGATTTCTAGTAATTTATCCAAGACTATAGCTGGTGTAAGTGGCTGAGGGCAAGGAGTTAGCATTCACAGGACTGAGTTGGTGAATTTTAGTTGTGAGTAAAGAGGGAGAAGTAACAGTTCAGTCAAATCAGGCAGTGCTGTCTCTTTCCTGGGTGTGACACCCAGTTTCTGTATCCCTGAGATGTGAGCATGCAGGTGGAATATGTGCAGCTTCTCCCCTGGATGCTCACTATGCCTGAGCACATTTAGCATTGCACAAGGTGTGGCTTGTGGTACTGGTGTGTAATATTCCTGGGATCAATGAGCTCTGCACATTGGGATCAATACATTTCATGAACAATACCCTTTTCTTTTGCTGTCCAACCTCTCCCATGCTCTGTTTTGGCAAAAAACAAGAATTCATCTGGGTTTGTATTGTGAAACTTTTCTTTGATCTTACTCAGCATGGCCACAGGTGTGTAACCACTCAAATTATGGCAACAAAGACAGCACTTTTTTGTTATTTTTAAATATGCATTTCTGGGGCAGCTACTGGTCAGAGTTCATTGAACTGCAGAGTGCCTATGCATACAATTGTATGGTCTCTTATTTTCACTGGGCTACATCAAAGTGATTGTTTAATAACCATCAGAACTAAGTGGTTTTTCCTGAAAGTATTTAAGAGGTACGAAGTGGTATGAGTCCTGTACTCTCACTCAACTGCATTGTCTGTCTGCCAACAGCTATTGTTGGCTTCAGAAAAATACTGTCAGATGCTGCTAGCCAGGCTGGGCCTTAGCCTGCCACTGCAGTGCCTGTCAGGAATCATTAGCTACTGATCTCTTTGACTAATGGTCCAGTTGATTGTTTGATTCATGTTCAAGATCTGTAAATGAGGCAGAAGAATCTTTCCTGCTCACCAGCTGTGAAATGGCTAAACACAGCTAGATTTGCAGAAATCAAAATAAATGTATTTCCAATAAAGTTTGGCAACAATATCAAATCTAAAGCTGAAAGCAGAACTACATTTTTGTGGTTTTTAAAGTTACAGTATTATAAATCAATGTTATCTCATGATGTGCTTGTCAGAGAAATGTATTTTACCAAAACAGTGAAATGCTGGTAGTAGCATTAATCTTGTGTTGAGTTGGATAGATGTTCTTTATTCAACATAAATTCATACTTTCAATATTTTCTCTTTTGTCCATTATCCCCAGATGTACCAGCGTTCAGCAGAGCCTCTGTGCTTTTGTCTGAGTCCTGTGTATGCTAATGGGGTCTGTGTGCATGTTTTTGTTCACATATAAAAGAATTACAGATGTAACAAAAATAAAAAATAAAAGGTGGGATTTTGGATGGAGGGGGTTCTTGAGGGAGGAGCTCCTGTATCTGTTTTATATTGATGGAATAAACCCTGGAGGGTCAGCCTGGCTAATGCTGAGATCACAGAAGTAAATCTGGGTCTGATAGCTCACTAATATTTTTCTTGTAAAAGGAGGTAAATGTGGCATTCACCCCTAGCTAGAGAATTAGTGTGAGAGCCATGCCACAAACAGGCTCTACTTTGTAGATTCAAGCAGACCTTAAGACTTTATTTTTACACTTTAATTGTAGATATAACAGACTTACAAAGGCACTGAAAGAGAGTTGGTTTTGTGAATGGATGTTCCCACAGGAGCTATCCTCTGGTCTGTTATGTGGAAGACAAAGTTGAAGTCCACCTTCCATTTCTACCTTCCCACATCCTGCACAAAGGAGGAAAAGTGATTGAAACCCACTGTTCATTTCTGTATTAGACTCTGACTTTCATGTTATTTGGGTTTTTTAAGCTAGTGTTCCCACAGACCCACAGAGGCAAACATTTTGAGGTAGTCAATGTGCTTGGTCACATTGATCCAAAAAATAACCTATGACCAGAATCAGTGTGGTTTCTGTAATTGTTATGTTGTTAAGCTTAGGTTGCATTTTTGTATAGAGGTAGAAAGAACTGTACATTATTCTAATCTGTTCAACCTCATATACAACAATCATTTCCCACTAGTTGCTAGGAGTATCAAACTGTCTTTGAAACAATATGGAAATTTTATCATTTTATAATGGAGTCTAGTATGATCAAGATAAATCTATTGTAACAGCTTCCCTCCTCAGAACTCTTTGTACATGCCTAATTCTAAATATAAAGGAAAAAACAGACATTTTTTACTCCTTCAGTAACTCTAAATGTCTGGAATCTTTGTCTAACTTTAGAGAAGGAAATTTAGCTAAATATGTGTAATACCCAAAGTGGTTTTGATGATACATTACCAGTATTGATTTTTACGTAGTCCCATTAAATTTCTACTTACATATTGTTTTATATTTTTATTAATGCATAAAAGAATTAATCAATGCTTACAAAGGAAATTACCAAGATGACATTTTCAAACACAATATTTGCTATAGAATACTGCAGCAGAATCATCTTACCTTAATAAAATGGTTTTTCTTTTGTTGTCTGAATTTTTCCCATCCAGTAAAACTTCACATTTGTGTGGGAGTTTTCAGCATTAATTATTAATTATTCCACCTGTTCTTTGGATGTCATTTTCCCCTGCACAAATGGCCAATATATATATATATATATAAAAAATACCATTTTCTGGCTATGCTTCTTTCTAAAGGGAAACTTTTCATTGGGAACCTATAAATTCCATTAGATCCAAATGGTAACCAGTGTTCCCAATATTTATCCACTTTGCAAAGAACTGATAGATGACTGGCAGAGCCCTGCCACACAATACTCTCTGCCACAGGTATGTCTTTTCATATGAGGTATCCACAGGAAGCCAGTTAGATGGATTGGTTGTTCCTATCCCATAAAAATAATCAGGAAAGTTTTCATGCTCATTTGTTGGTTTTTTGCAGATTTTGGCAGGCATCACTGTGTTGATTCCACTTGATTTTCCAGCATGTAAATTTTATAATTTTCTTGTTCTAAATGAAAATTTTAAATGTGTTGTAATTTCAAGACACACTGGGTGAAATCCTGTAATGCTTATGTGTTTACCCATCATTTTAACCTGTTCTGTCTGTTCCTCTTTTTCTATCCTGAAATGTTTCTGTCCTGAGTGTTGAAGGTTGGGCATACATCACAGAAGGGAAGAACCCTCTTCACTTCTTTTACATAAATGGATACTGGGCAGTTTTGGCATCCAGGGATGCACAGCTCCTTTCCATCAAGCTCCTGTGTCTCTTTCTATGTCCCCATCTGTTACCTGAAGCTGGAGGAGTCATTTGAAATATAGACATAAAGAGTACTTTTTTAATGGTAATTTATCAAGATTTCCTCCCTTTCATGGAGGTGATTTAATTGATGTTATTTCCTCATTATTTAGAATGAAATATATGATTTGTGTACAGTAGTAGTAACCTGGGACCAAAATGAGCACTTTTCATCAATATGAATGAGGAGCTTTATTTATTTACTTCCTTCTTTCTTGCAGCTGTTGCAGCAATGCAATGAACCAACTTTTTACTTCAGCTGTGCTTTGTATGATTTTTCCTTGGGTTTATCTGTACTTTTCAGGCTTTTTGATGTCTTTAATAGAAAAAAAATGTACAGTAGCCAAAGGCTTAGGTTTCTAAGTTACCTTTCTGTGCCAGATAGTAATGACTGCAGGCCCTGTATCCAAGATTAATATTGTAGAGGCCAGTTAAAAGTAGGAACTGTTCCAGCCCAGCACATAACATTTGTGACACCTCCTGACACTCTAACAGCAGGTTTTCTAATGTGAGCACAATTATTACAACAAATGCTGTAGGTCCCCTGAGTTAAATGCAATACCAGGAATTATTTCTCAGACACCTGTGTGTTTCTGCTACCATCCTGGATTATTAGAAGGATGTACTGCAGGCACTGACAGCATCATGTATGTATTCAGTTTAGGGAAGCTTCTGAGCTGATGTGACAACTTCCTAACTGAGGTGCCTTTGTACTCTTTCTGTTACACCTCATGCATTGATAACTCAATTGGCAGTGACCTGCAAGGATAGGATGCAACATTAGAACACTACTGATAAGAAAGTACTTGAGGGATGATAAATAAGGCAGTGCACATAAATAAATGCTACTTTTGGTGCACGCAGAGCTTGTGTAGCTAAAGAATAAAAGCCATGTCCAGGGATGCTGCTGCATGTAGTAAAACTCTTTCAAGAACTAAGAAATCTGAGTGGAAGCAGCAATGGAAATGGTGTCACCCACAGCATTAGCACAGACAGGTTGTCTTCTCCTGAACCGTGCACTTTGCCAGTGACAGGCATGTGCTCTAAGTAGAAAATGCCCAATCTTTTACCTCAATATAAATAGGCATCCTGGGGCATGCAGGATACTGTCATATGTCCCTGGGCATCTCCCATCCTCCTTCAGAATTGGAAAATGACATTCACTACTCCTTTCTTGGAAATGTGCAAAAAGGATTTCCATAGACAGTCTTTGGAGATTTCCTGTTTTCTCATGTGTGTAATAGATTGGGTCAAGCAACAAAGAGGAGGGATGAAAGAATAAAATTTAATTTTATATGCACTCTCCTGTCATCGCCATTGGAAAAAAATGGATGAAAAGAGGAATTCTGCAATACAGGTGATGTCAGTGTTAAAATAAATTAAGATCATATGATTTTATGCAGCAGCTGTAAGCCTTCAGTTATGGCAGGGTTCATAATAATAGAGTAGATTCCAAGCGAATGTTAAAAAATTTCTCATATGTGAATAATTAATCAGAAAAATAGCAGCACTATCTACAGTACTTTAAGCCAGCATAGATTAAACATATAACCTGTAATTTATTCCATTTTGGGGCATCTGAATTGTACTAAGATAAGTTGTGACAAATTAGAGAAACAAAAAATAATACTGAGTTGTATTTCAGCATATCATTCTAAAACAGCATGGATGCAAAGGACACCATCTTAAGTCATTGATTATCAGAAACTCATAAAAGCACAGGCTCTTAAAATCTTTTAAATTATGGATAAGGAAAATTGATACTGCAAATTAGGGAGTACTTCTTTGGTTTTCTGTAAATTGCCAAAACACAGAGATATAATTGCAAGTTACATTTTTTTGATTTGTAATTTTTGAGTAGTTTCAAACAACTATTAATAATGATCAAAACCCTAGTCACATCATGGCTAATTGGAGAACAGTTGAAGAAGTGGGAAAGCTTTAATTTTGTGTTCTGTGTGAGCAGAGAGATTAGGAGGGAAAGAAAAAGTGGAAATTCCTATTGGAGTATTTACTGTTTTTACCTTCCTGTTTCATAGGTTTTGAACACCTCTGTAGAAATCTTCACAAGCCTTTGTGATTCTGCTGGCCTGGGCAGAGCATATGCAGCTGTAGCCAAGATGCTGGCAAGGTAGGTTAGCACATCCTTGTCTGACTGTCAGTGCAGATTCACTCAGCTGTGAAAGACTTAAATTGTTAGAGGTCTGTCGCTTTCCATTACTGACTGCTTAAATTTTAAGCAGTGCCCTTTTTGCAGTAAGTGACCCTTTCATCGACAGTTATTTTAAACTGTTACACATTTTTTAAAGTGTATGGTTCTAGTTTTTCTTTGCCTGTACACTATAACATGTCCTTTTTCTTCCACATTTTGAGGGCTTTTTAAGTGTTAGGGTTTGGTTGTTTGTTTTTTTTTTGGTTTGTGGGGGACCTTACCTTACTGGAAAATGGAAATGCAGACCTATTTTCCAGGTTAAGAAAGAAAGAAAATCTGGAAGAATGTTGCAAGCTCCAGTAGGTGTCTCAGTGTAATATTTTCTGAACTGTGGGTTTCCATTTATTGCACTCACTTCTTCTGTGGAGGCATTTCTGGTTTGTGCATGTGTAACTAGGTACAAATTTGTTCCAAATACAATGCTTGTGTTCAATATTTTTGTTTCAGCATCTGGCATTAAAATCTTCCTCCAGGTGAATTAGTTCAGGTACAAATAATTTTGGCATAAAGTTGCCTAATGAAATTATCATATGAGATAGGGAAAAAAAGAGATTAAAGTGAAAGTTCCTTATTCTTGACTTATCCTATGACTTATCCTTGAAGACCTCAGTGCATATGAGGCATGATAGAACTTGGCAATTGTTTATGGAGAGGGACTTGTCACCTGATTTATTTCAGTGTGCAGAGCAAATTCTCCTCTTTGAGTCAGATCCCTTGTCTCTTGGCCTTATCCAAGCACATAGGGATCAGCCACAACCACAGTCTTCTTCAGGTCTCTGATGCATAATTATTCATGTCTACATGTATTCTGAGCATCCTAAATAAGGACATGGGAAAAGATATTCAAAAAGAATTTTTGATATTCAAAAAGGTATTGATATTTTTTGATATTCAAAAAGATATTCAAAAAGAATATCTTCAAAAAGACACAGAACAGACTAAGAATACCAGGTCCCAGTTTTAAAACCATGTTAATTTCCTTTCTGTGATTTAGGCATTCTGGAATGAGGGCCCATGCATTTATTTACTCAGAAGTTTCAGATTTTGAAATCTTTATGAAATTAGTTTGCTAAACCCTTCATCTGAAAGATACTGCCAATGCAATTCTTTTTTAAAAGCAGACCTAAAGATGGAGTGACTAGTGATTTTCTTTTGTATCAAATCTGTATTCCACTCCTTCTGGGAGCATTCTTTAACTATGCAGAAATGGACAGTCCCACTGCTACCAGTTGTTGCAGTTTGAAAAAGAAGGAAAACAGGAGATGAGGAGCAGTGGGAGCAGATACTAAGAGCAGTAAGACCCCACACTTTAGTATTTAAGGCATTCTCCTGGAAGAGGAATATTTGGATTCATTTAGGTGAAGGAGTAGTTCAATCTCATGTGTAGGATCAGGGATTTAATCTGTTGGAGAATAGATTAAAGAATAGATTGAGTCTTCTTGGTGAAGACACAACCCTAAACCCTTTCTCTGAAAAATGGCTGTTGTTTTACTTTTTATAAAACTCATCCGGTAGCTATGCCATAAGAGCATTTAATTAAATTAAACACCTTACATATATACCTGCTCTGAAGAGCTTTGGGTATGTGATAGGCATTAACTGTTCAACCCTGTCAAATGTCACAATGGTTCTCAGCAACTTTCAGTTGTTTGAGAAACTTACACGTGGAAAAGTCTGGGCACCTATGAATCATAGAATGATAGAATCATAAAATAGTTTGGGTTGGAAGTGATCTTTACAGATCAGCCTAGTCCACCCCCTACAGTGAGCAGGGACACCTTCAACTAGATCGAGTTGCTCAAAGCCCCATCCTGGCTGGCCTTGAATATTTCCAGGGATAGGACACCAACCACCTCTCTGGGGAACCTGTTCCAGTGTTTTGCCACTCTCATTGTAAAACATTTCTTCTGTACATCTAATCTAAATCTACCCTCCTTCAGTTTAGAGCCCTTGCCCTGTTGCAGCAGGCCCAACATTTGCTCAACAATTTGTCTTTATCTTTATTGTAAGCTGGCATTAGAGCTGTAAGGTCTCCCTGGCAACTTCCCCAGGCTGTACAACTCCAGCTCTCTCAGCCTGTCTTCACAGGAGAGGTGCTCTAGCCCTCTGATCATCTTGATTGCCTCCTCTGCATCCACTCCAACAGGTCCATAGCCATCCTGTGCTGAGGATGCCAGAGCTGGACACAGAACACTTTGGATAAATGCACCAGTAATTACTGCTGGTGACAGAATCCCCATATTCAGCTTGTTCAATTTTCCTTTACTTGTATTGTTACCTGATTTAGGCTAGATTTGTGTAAATAATTTTAAATTTGATGAATAACTTCTTCACAGGAAGATGACTGTTTCCAAAAAATGATGCATTACAACCATAATGTCTGTGAGAATTTGCACTTATTTCCTCATGACAGATTGGAGAAAGTGCCTGAGCCCTCCTGAATGGCTCAGAACCTGTCTATGGCTTTGGAATATTTTGTGAAATCTTTGCTGCAGATGTTTCCAGAGACTATAGGAAACTGAAAATCTTTATCATGTGCATTTAGTCATGTCATTTTCCAGGGGAAAGAATCTGATATAATAGCATCATGTTCTTGACTTATTCTGCCAGTGTCCACCATGGTAATGACTTCTTGTGGACACATGATTTATACATCCAATTCCATCACATGAGCAATCCTATAAAAGGTGCATATTTTCATAAAAGTCTAATAGGGGTAAAAATCTCATAGGGCATTTTAGCATGAAACTGGAAAATGAGTTGCTGTAGATGTGTAATCTCTTCTGCTGAAGTCATCATAACTGTTCTGTGGGATCATGAATGACTATATCTTTAGGAAATTGCATTTTATGCATTTAGGAAGGTGATGTCTAAGGAGATAGAAAGTGTATGGCTGTATAAAATAACATGTAGATTTTTGAAGGAACTATAAAATATTAGCCCTTTGAGTAGGAAAGACCTGTTTATCATGTTATCAGGTCTTGTGCAAAATGTTTCAGTAATCCTTCTAGCATACTTTAAATATCTCAAGCTGTAGTGCTTTTAAAAGTACTTCCTTTGAAAAATTGTTAAACTGTTCCAACTGATTTCTAGCTGGCATAAGTGAAGTCCTAACAGTGAGAAATATCTTACTGATATGTATCAAATTGATTCCTGTTTTCCTCAAAGAGGTTATATGCCCTAGCAATTTTCATATTTCCTATATGTGGAACAGAAGTTTTGATGTGAAAAGTAAAAAATGGCCAAAAATACATCAAAACATTTCTATTAATTCATGAAATTAAGAAAACCTTTTTACATTTTCTCCTGTCACTGATTCCATTTGCTTTATTACTTTCAGCCTCTAGCCCACAAACTTGGTGGTACAATCAACAAACCCCTTAGTGGCTGTTTCATCTCTGCTCTATTTGATTTCTCCACTCTGAGTAAATGATTAAGTTTTCATGCATTGGTTCAACCAAAATCTATGTTCACTCAACCACATCCTTTATTGATTACTTCTACTGCAAACAGTAGGCCAAGTGTGATATACATAATTGGACAGTTGTCAGGGGATGTGGGTGTTAACAGTCCTGTTTTCCCAATTGGAAACTGGAATCACCTTGATACACAAATATTCTGCACTGTTTCATTCTCATTCCTTGGACCAAGGAGTCCTTTTCCTCAGAATATATGTTTTTAACTCTCAAAGGTCTGGTTGAATGGATTTAATGATTATACCATATAATATGCTCTTCAAGTTGCACCTGTGCACTGCATATAGAAAACTAGAAAAACTGGAATTAATATTTGTCTAAGACTTTAACCTTGTCCTTTAACTTATATAAATCATATGCTGTATTTCTTTAGGGAAGCATTTGATTTTCTTTTCTTTGGAAAAAAACCAGGTTAAAAAAATATGTGCTTCTAATTCTAAAATTTAGAAGCCTTTTGACATTTGGTAAATGTTTACAGTCTGGTATGTTTTGTATTCTCATGGTAATAAAATACTTAACTTAGGAAAGTTTAGTAGATCTAAGTCTGCTAATTGACCTCTAAGCTTTACAGTAGCATATACTTGAGCATTTCAAGAATGTTAGTTTGCAGTGATTTAGCATTCTTTTGTAGTAATCTTACCCTCTTAGTCACATACAGATAATCACTGCAGTATTTTAAATTTGCAGCTAAGCTTTGCTATGTTTCCTGTTTCACGGTAGGCTGTTATAATTACTCCAATAGCATAAAAGAGAGAAATTCAGAGTACTGCCAGATTTTGAAAGCACATATCCCTAATATAGCTTATAATAAAAACTGTATTGTAAATAAATGCCAGGCCATCATTTGCTGCAGGAATATAACTTGAAGGTAGTTTAAGATGGTGAGAAAATAAATCACAATTCTTTATTGCTTACAGAAACTCCTATTTTTGTGAATTTCTTAATTAAGACTGAATTTTCTGTCTTGGTGCCTTGACATTTAACATGCTACACTCCTACATTAGTGACTCAAGTTCATGGCTAATATTGAGGTCAGCTGGAATAACACTCCAGCCTTAAAGGGAAAAAGGGCACCAAGCCTTATTCACTAGCAAGCTCAAATGTCTGTCTTATATCTTGCAATCACACTGCTGAGGTCTTATATTGTTAATATGACCAGCTTTATTAAAAAAAAAAAAAAAAAAAAAAAAAGAAATCTGCAAATGTTATTGTCAAAGTATGTTAGCCAATTTTCAAGTTAGATGCAGCTGTGACCTCAGGTTGCTCTGAGCTCCCTGGGATTTGGGGGTGGCACCTGCAATCCATGGTTTATAGGTTTGCCTGTGTGACCCTGGCCACCTTTGATCCAGCCAGCCAAAGGGCAGTGCTGTGTTCAGGGAAAGGCTGTCAGCCCAGAACTGAGATACAGCGCTGTCATGGAGCTGCTGCTGCACCACCAGGTTCTAGAGCAGCTCTGAATGACAGAAAGCCTTACTGAAAAAATCTCCTTCCCCTATTTTGTCAGGACGTGAGGTCCAGCTAAATTGAAAATATTATCAGCAGCTCCGTAGAAAGAAAAAATAAAATAATGGGAAATCCAAAAGCCCTCTTAAATCATCCACCTGTGTTTTTATTCATGGCCTTAAAATATGGCACAATATTCTGAAAGAAAGTTTTGTTCTATTTTGCTGAAAGGATCCAGTTTTGCCCTCAGACATTCTGTGTGAAGTAGTCTCACTGGGCTCAGCACAGGTAGTGCTGGAGGCCATTTGGAAATAAAATCCAATCATGGATGAGTCATCACAAAGTAAAGTTTCTTCAGAACAAGGGGGTAGATCTTCAGCATTTGAAGAAGCCATCTGAGTAAATATTTCATTTTGCCCCTGTCCTTTTCTTCAGTCAGGGAAAATCAAGTGAGGCTGTGAAGTACTTGGGAGAGTTTATGAAGGATGCTGAGAGTGCTAATCTAGGCCAAAGCCTGGTGGATGCAAATGTCCTACTTGGAAAAGTTCACAATGAAAGAGTAAGTACTGTTTGTAGTAATGATCTGAAACAACTTGATTTACTTCTTGGTAAAATCTGGTTATGCCTAGGAGATGACACAGGAGGATTTGATCCAGGTGTTGCATCTTGCAGGAGCTACCCAAGGAGAAGTCACTGTGTGACTAAATGAAATGTGCCTTAATTTTCTGAGAAAGGTGAAAATTTCACATCATGTTTAACACACAGAGTTTTTTTTCTAAAATAGATGAATAAAAAACTCCAAATTCAGATCAGGACAAACTTTACATGTTGTGAAAAATCCACATCCAGATCACCATTGGGGCCATATATGCCTATAAAAAGTCATCAGTTAATGCAAATGAAATATTATTGCACTCTACATGAATGTATACTGCATTGCATACTAATGGACTGTTTATAATCTTAGCTACATTTCTTCTTTACATTCTCTCAGCCAAATTTATGAAATGGGTTCTAGCAGCAAATAGTTTGTCGAAGGTCCGTTAGCAGTGGAAAGACTTTCTCTTGTCTCCACTTGCACTGCAGTGACACTTGGGTTTTGAAATCAAACAGGTTAAAGACATTGCTGCAAAAGTGAAGGATTCATGCTTTAACACCTATTTTAGAGCTGAATTGCTACACAAAATTATTTAGATACAATAAGTAATAAAAAGAATTTGTTCTGTATGCTGGCTAATACGGAACTTAGGAAACACTTCCACTACAAATAAGATAAAACTAGAAATACCCTTTCTATCTTCTGTTGCATATTTTTTGTCTCAGTTCTGTGTGTAATATATTGAACAGAGTACTTTCCCCTTTTCACTTACACTATCCCTAAGTACCTCTTTTTTGTTTCCTGGGCTCCTCTTACAGAGAACTCCCACTACCAAAATTGCTGTCCTGTTTGTCCTGGTTTTATTTCATACACAGTAGAAATGTTTTTACTCTATAATCTCTAAATTAGCCTGAGAGTTTTCTGTTTACACGTGTTCTTAATATAAATACTGAATTTCCCGTTGAAAACTAAGTTTTAAGGTCTTTGACAACTTGATGAAGTAGCTGTAAAATGGGTCTGAAACTTAGAAGAAGAGTCATATGACACTGTGCTGAATTGTTCTCCTCCAAATCTGAAAAATAATTAAATAAATTCTGTTTAACTACTTCTGCATTTCATTCCTTCTTCCACCATTGCTAATAATCAATTCAATAGAACTTGTATGTTAATAACTAATCTCTATTTGATTGTTCTTCAAATTCTCCTTCTCAGTTCAGAATTTTCTGCCTTGAGCTGAGGCAGTGGTGTAGAAGGGCACAAGTGCAGTAACTTAATAATATTAATGTATATAAAATATTTAGTTTAACCATAAATTTTAAAATCTTGAAGTTTGCAATTCCCTGTTTTCTGTATCATTTTTTTCTGCAAGGTCAGCAGTGTTTACCAAAACTGAGTGTGAATTAACATTTCCTCTTTTGGATCACTGCCTGCTGGTGTCAGCTGTCATCACCAGTGTTCTCTAAGTCATTATTAGGGTCTTTTTATTCAACTCTGTACATCCCCCAGTAATAAAATTTGCAGAAGTAGTCCATCAAATTAAAGATATTTCTGTTTATATCCAGATCTATCCATGGGGACCTTTAGTAAACCAGGGATATAACTCTTCCTGTTCTTCCAAACACAAATCACTTTGACCAAATTCACGTTGCTCTGTCCGCACTGTTGCTGTATCTTTCCAGTTCTCTTATCTCACTATTCCCTCACCAGCAGTATCTTTCTTTAATGCTGTACACACAGTTTGCTTTCTAGTCACAATTGTTTTACCCAGATGTTTCTTCTTTCCTAGCATGCCTGGGTTTGTGTTCTGCAGGAGTAGTAGGTCTCATTTCCCCCAGTTCAATAAGCAGGTTGCTTACTTAATATGTACACTCTGAAGTTTGCATGGTAACTCTGTCATTTCTCATTTCACTTTTTCTGAGTTTCTTAGTCTGATTTGCTACATTCCTCTCACTAATTGCATCACTTAACCTGCTATAGTTCTCATGAGTATGGTAAGTAGATGTTTCTGCTTTTTATTATATTACAGCTTATCATTCTTTATTCATTGATGTGTCCTCATAGGCCTAATTCTGCTCTTCTGCTGTATTAAACAAAGCTGAAAGACTACCAGAATTGCTATTGCTCTTTTTTTCTTTTTTAATCATAAGCACATGTTAGCAGTTATAGGAGTTCTCATCCCAAAAAGTGGTATCAAATGAAACAGGTACCAGTGGGTCTCACCTCCCAGTTCCATACAGAAGAGAATTTCAATCTCATTAAATCAAGGTGAGAGTGAAAGGGTAAAACAGCTCTGAGAATGGTTTCAGTCAGGAAGTTTCTGCCATCAGAGCAGCAGAATTCCATGCCAACGGTAGGATAGAGAGATAAATTATTTGAGTTTTCAATTCAGCAACAGTTGGGCTAAATTTCTCCTACTTTTTCTCTTTTGTGATTAGGAATATCCATAGTGTTTGTATACCCCTTTCTTCCTCCATAAATGAGTAAGTTTAAATTTCTGTTCTTTTCTGTGCTTTGTTTATCCTTTTTTTTTCCATTTTTAGGAATTATTTTTTAAGATTCAATACTACCATAAATTAGGACCTTTTCTCCCACAGATATGTTGAATGCGGGGAAACAATAATTTCTAAACAGCCTGGCTGCAATCTGTACTAATACTTACTGTTGATATACTTGGATTTGTATGCTCAAAATGCTATTCAATTCAAATATATGGGCAGTGTTATCCGGATTTTAGAGGTTAGAAAACAGCAAGGGAGAGTGATTTCCTTAATGCCCTGCCATGAGTCACTTTGTGGGCTGCCACATCTCTGAGGTGGCAGAGGAGCAGGCTCTGATGTCAAAATAAAATACAGGTGACTACAAGTAGCTTATAACATTATTTTCTTTTTTTCTCTCTTCTTTACTAGGGGAACTATAACGAAGCTCTGGAACATTTCAGTCAGGCCTCTGAGGCAGCGAAAGCTTTGAACAATTTGCCCTTGGTGGCTGAAACAGAGAGTTACTGTGGCATTGCCAAGGCTCATCAGCTGATGGTGCCGTTCAACAGCCACGTAGCAGCAGCAGCCGATCCCCTCAGCCTGCAGTGCCTGCTGGCATGGAAGCAAAACAGAAGTGACATGTGCACTGACCCTCTTCCAGGCGGTAAGGCAGTGCTTATGAAACACATTAGTGCTGCATTGTCCTCAACACTTAAGTCATTTTTCTTGTAGAGTTTTATTAAATTATTTCCCGGGTTTAATCCTTGTATGGAACGGAGGTTGGGCTCTACCTCTGTGCGCTTGTTTTAGAGGTTGAATTAAACAGGTTAAAATACAATATAACTATTAAACAAGTTAAAATACAATATATCTGGGAGAAATTGATACTAGTAGTTGCTCTGGATGGTAACTTGCATTTTTTCAGTGCTGTTTGCCAAACACCACAGTTACCTGTTGTAGTCAAAACATAATTGTTTTAATCTTTAAAGAAAATAATAATAATCTCCATTTGCAGTACACTTTTCAAGTGCATCCAAAAATAAGATCCCTGTTACTAAAAGTGAGAAGTAATTTCTGTTTCACATAGTTCTGAATCTAGAAAAACACGCTGCTTTTTTTTTTGGTATCCTTGTACTTCACATTAGAGAGAAAGGGAAAAAATAAAAGCAAGTCTGCTTACTTTACTATGTTTCCTTATCTCAGAAAGAGCAGAGGAGGACTTGGTGTGGAGTAGCCCTCTTTCTTAATGGGTTAAATTTTCTTTGCTCTTTTTACCTTGTACAATACATTAATACAAGACAAACTGAATTATGCATTATCTCCAGTAGTATAGTACTACTATACTACTGATAGTAGTAAATTGTATTGTACTGAGGAAGGGGGAGGTATATGTCTACTCTACCTTAAAACTTCCTGCTCTGTATTCCTGTGAAGAGTGTGAATCTGGGCTGCAGTGGAAATAAATGACAACTGGGGCAGTCACAATATGGAGCTTCAGGGTTACTTTGTTATTCCTTCAATTACCCTGCTCCTAAAGACAAAGAACTGTCTGACTGCTGCTTTCTTGTGTATCTCACCCTCTCACAGAAGTGGAAAATTAAGTATAACTTCAGTGGTGAATTTTGTATATAAAATAAGTGGTAATTGAAGATATTAGCAGTTTAACAGGAGCCAGGATGCCAGAGGCAACACTGGGAGCTACTGAGAATTATGGAACAAGGGCATTCATTCGGAGGCTGAAGAAATAAATTAGATAGCATTCTGTTTAAAGTTCTAACACTTCGGTAACACTTCTTCAGTGGCTATACATATCTATATTTGTGATTTTTGTCTCAATAAGTGAACATCTAGCACACTGACAGATTTTGTTGACTGTCAGAGTTATTTGGGTGTATGTCTCCTGTCTAGACCTGTAGTGCAAATGCCAAGAATTCCAACAGAGATGATCAGAAAAATAATTCATAAAAGAATTTTATATTCATTTCATATAAGGATCACTAACTGTAGCTGATAAAAATAGGAAGCAAACAAAAATCAACAATGGCAAAAGCAAATAAAAAAAGAAAACTCACAGGAACCTCAAAGACATGGAATGAACTTTGTATCTCCAATATGAATTTTAGTTCTTGCACCTAAAGGGGTTTTCTGTTCAGCTTTTATACATGGCTTTTCCCAGTCAATTGTGAAACTCATTTATATCCTGAAATTATATGTGCCCCTTTAAGCTCAAGAATCCTGCTCCTCTTTAACAGTACTTCAGGGATAAACAGAGTATGATTAGAAAAGCCCTTTATGTCCTGGCAAGCATGGTACCACAAACAAGTTTTGCCTGCTGAGATTCTCTTCCTTCTGTATTTCTGCCTAGTTTACCCTCTGTTACTTTCAGTATTGCAGTTTTCATTTCAGTTCCAGTTCACTCCAGGAACCCTGTGGCTACTGCATATTTAGCAGCTCTTCCAGTTCAATATCATTCTTCTCATTAGTGCTCCAAGCTTACTCTCATGATACCCAGATTACATCCAGGAAAACATAGTGTCACACTGTCAGCACAATCTGTAACATTTCTCATGTTTCGTGTGCCAAATCTCTCGTTAGTACTGGCATTACATTTTTAATATCTTTGTCTGGCAAAACATGACCTGGCACCAATTCAAGATTAGATTTGCCGGCTTTGAGTTTCAGGTACAGCCTTTATTCTACCTTCCAGGAGAATGTCTGTGCATCCTATGATGAACTCATCACTTAGGAAATTCCTGCTGTGATAATAGAGCAGTATTTCTACCTCTTTCAAACAGCTCGGTGTTGATAATCTACCAGATTTTTCTCAGTCTTTTTGAGGATAGAACAGAGAAAGACAAGATACAATGGTAGTTCTTAATCCACAGGGAAATTTTAGGAAAGGGAGAAGAAAGGCAGTGAGTTTTTATTTCTAACTCTTCTGACTGAAAAAATTTCCTGTGTCAAAAAAATAAGAGTAGTTTCTGTATTCATAGGCAAAAGAAATTCTTAAGCTAGTGGGGGAACAATTACATTTAAATTCAAGTATTGCCATATTACCTTATGTCTTTCAACCAAGACTTATTTTATAAATCAATCATTTCAATAACCATTAATTACTCAATTTATCTCAACATTTATTAATAAAATAGATGTTTTGACCAGAGTTCTCGTGGATAAAAGGGATGGGATTTTCAGAAGACAGTGTTTAAAAATGCAAAGGAGAATGTGTTTCTATCTGCTATCTTTGACTCAGTCACCTGACTTCTCTTACAGGAGAGTTATTTATATCATTGTGAGATGCCACTGCAACAACAAATATGGTTTTATTGTTCTTTTTATGTTTAGTAAAATGGATAAAAACCTTATCAGCAGAATCAGTAGGCAAAAAGGATTGTGACTCCACATAAAATCCTAAAAAGGAGCCTACAGCATAACATTGTCTGATGAGAAAACATTTCACAGGTCTTTCAATAAATAATCACCTGACTTGCTGCCTTCTAGAGGAAAGAAGAATAATTAAAGGTGCTGAAGGCAGGAAATTTTTGAATCAGATTTTGCATGTTGATTACATGAAGTGCTGACCAGAAATTAGTTTCTGTAGTCTGGCAACTCTCAGTCCAGGTTTTTGTGTCTGGCAGGGCTGTGCCTCAGCAAGAGCCCTTGTATGCTTGAAATTGTCTGAACACTTTTAAGAAAAGACTTAAAATACATGGTTTTCCCCATCCTACAAAGTCTTCAGTTGTTTTCTTGAGGAATAGTATGTGCTTTTGACAACAATTTAGATTTGCGTTCCTTGGCTTTGGAGAACTTGGCAAAATTGACACAATTTATCATGGATTTCCTGCCTTTATTTTGTTGGAGTTTTTTATGATACCTTTAAATACTGCATATTGTCATCAATTTTGAAGTCTTATGATCAATGGAATTATCTGGTACAATCAACTTCAGCATAATCAGGACTATTTCTAGTATTCCACACCTGAGCAGACTTCAATATAATTTAAAATGCATGCACCAGCTAAGTCTATAGCTTGGAAAATACAATCAAATGAGCTTTTGTGCTTACTCCCAAATATGTAGTCCCTCAATATTCTTTCTCCAGCCTCCTTTCATGGATGTAAGGAATGGTACATTCCATAGCGTGACTGTGTCCTTTTGTGTTGTGTAAGAAATTACATTTTCATCCTACTGATTCACATTTTTGAAAGCTCTTTAAGATGTTTTATAGTCATGTTTCTGTAAAAGATGGAGCTAGCACAAAATTTCTAATGTTTTGGAAAACAGCGATCTGACCAGGTGCATTTTAGATTGAACGTGTGTGTACCTTTGTCATTCATTAATAAAAGGATTATCCATACAGGATGGCAGAGTCAGAAGTGAGGTGTGAGATCAAGGATTATGCTTAACAAATTCAGACAACATTTTTCTACTGTAACTTACCAGAGCTGTGTAATTTATGGGCCATTTTGGTGATCGTGTTCAGCAGCAGAACAGACTGCTTCATAATGTGATAAACTGCTTTTTTTTTACTGTCTCTTTTGCCTAAAGTACACTAATTCCAGGAAAACTTCTGGTGTTACCTCTTCCCTCTCAGCTGTTAGTGCACTGTGTGCTCATCTGCAGATAGGGAGAAACTGAAAGGATTTTACAGACAGATTTTGGGGTTTCTCAAAAAATGCAACTGAACATGAAGTAAGGGAATTATGCACACCATTGTTCATCATATATAGTGTGCATATAATTACAGACATTATTGCTCACACTGGTAAATAAGAACTAAGACTTTAAATTATATAAAGGAGGTGTGTGACCAAGTACAGACTCCAAGGCTGTCCCTGTGCCAGAAGCACAAAGGCTCACTTCTTAATAAGCCTATTTTGAACGTAGTTCAAATGTATCAGTACCCTACTGAAAATCACAGGATGGCTTCTGTACCTTTTAATGGGATTTCTCAAACAGAATCATTTTCTCCCTTCTGGAAAAATACAGTAGCTAAAAAATCTGAAATATATGCATTTGGGAAAATCATTAGGAAAATGAAAAGTTGAGAGGTGATTCTGTCTTTTTTTCTTGAAAATGTGGTAAACTTGTGCTGCCTCTTCTTTATTCACATCACCTAGCACTCATCGCTTTCTAAATTTTAACTTGTCTCACCTTTAACTTTTAAAAATATCAGTCATTTTTTATATTAATGCAAGATATACTCTTAAAATATTCTTAACTAAGTCTTAATGCAGCCTTAACTGAGTGTTGAAATAGAGCATGCTTGTGTATAGATGTTTATGGCTCAGAACATGTTTCTGAAAATCAGCTTAAGTGGTTCATATATGTTATTTGTTATTATTTGGGATTTGTTTTTTTAAGTATGTGTAAAGTGTGCTTAGAGATACACTGAAATTTTTAGCAAGTGAGATTAATTACTGTTGGACTACAGAAAGAATCAAGTGTTAAGAGAAGAGCTGAGGGTGACAGGGAGGGTTTTCAGCACATTGTGGTCAGTGGCTGGATGCAACAGATTCTCAGTGAAGAGCGTGAGAACACGGTATTAACATCTCTGTCAGTTTTGCCAGAGCTGCAGTAGCTTGCTCTAATTTCTGTTGATGGCTGACGTTTGTCTGAAAAGAGGGGAGTGCTGATATTCAGTGTTCTCATGCTTTGTACAAATGCAATATCCAGGGGAGTTTACAGTGATTTGTTTTAAATACCAACATAAATAATTGGGAATTGCTAGACAGGATCAGCTTTAGGTCAGGTGTGTGGATTGCCTGTACCATATTTAAGAGGGAAGTCATGGAACATTTTCATGTTTAACCATGCATTATTGTGTTAGAAGTTTCTTCCTAGTTTTTGCTAAGAGCTGGCAGGTTTTTATGACTAAGTGGTGTTATAGGTTCAAAAAAAATCACTATCACCCTGACTATGATTGTGAGTGTTCTTATCATCAATAGTTATATAAAAACATTTTACCCGGAGGAGAATTTGGATCTTATCTAGGCTTTTTGCCCTCTGATGTTTCATTTGGAACCATCTAAATCTTGCCACCCGTTTCCTTTAGACACATTCTGTACTAAATATTGTTGGCATCCAGCTGTGTTTTCTCAGACAAGCTCCCTAGATCAGCAGAAAATGGTTTCCTAAATAAGGTGAATTGTTCTTTCTTGTGGAAAAAAAAAAGTTGGAAGTGATGTTCAAACTGCAGTATATTGTCAGACCCTTTAGTGTAGCTTTATGCACTGAACTAGCATAGTTTTGTGCACTGCACTGTCAGTACTTCTGCATAAGTGGAGTTCCTTTCCAGTTTAAAAAGCAAAAATTCTTGGGGTAGAAGTTGAGTGCTGCTTGATTTTATAGAATGGTGCAAAAGAAATTGAATCTCTTGCCCAGCCTTGTTAGGCCGTTTCTGGAGGAATCTTTGATTTGAGGCACCTAGAAGATTTTGGTTTGACTGCAGCATTGATGAAAAGTCACAAAACCAAACCACTGGCAGGAGTTGTGCTCTGGCAGTGCCCTGATGGTGGCAGGACCAAAGTAGGAGCAGCCAGTTGGAAAACTTCTGAAGTGGCCCTAGGGCCTCTCCATGTGCCCATCCTTTCCTTTCCTTTGCTGCATACGTGAGCAGAGGTGTATCTAGTGAGATTATGCTCAAAAAGGAGAATGGATCCTCATAAAGAGTAAAAGATAAGATTTTTGTGTGTTTGTTTAATATTGAGATGGTTGTTGTCATTAGACTTCATAAAGAATCTTTCATTGTTGCTGTCTGCAAACGTGCCAACCAGTCTAGACCTCAGGCCAACGTGAAAACAGCTCTCTGCTGCAAACCCATCCTTACCCAAAGCTCCCCAACAATCTTTGGACACAGAAAATCAAAGGCAAGACAAAGAAACTGTGTTCAGTGCATATGTTCTGTAACAGAGCCCTTAGGTCATCTCAGGAGTCACAGGCGGTGTATCAAACAGCTTCCTACTCCTGGGTTTCCCAAGCCAGCTTTCTTTTCTGCATCCTTGAGAGGTTTTATCTGAGATCCTTTTCCCAGCCTAGGTACATTGTTTTATGTTCCTATTATAAGTAACAAATTGCTGGTTTTATTAAGACTGAAGATAGTCAAGATTTAAATGATTTACATTTATAATAAGCCAATCTATTTTGAAAAGTGAAGTGTTGTAGTTCCACAGTTTTGTGTATTTATGAAACCATGTTTCTTTCATCCAAAAATCCACATCTCTTTATTCTTTTCTGTAATCACCAGAGATATTTTGTGGTTTTTTTGAACTTTTTTTAAAACATTTATTAGGTTTTGTTTCTCTTCATTCCTTGTCTGTTCTCTTGTGTTTTCTTTCCTGTTCTTCACCTTCATGCAGAAAATTATTCTTTCTCCTTTTTTGGCCTTACACCTTCACTCTGAATTCCAATTTTATGTATGTTTATGCCAACGTTTAAGGAGTGTAAGCCAGTTTTACCTCTATACCCAGCAGCTGGCATCTCAACTTACATTTTCTTAGGTATATCTTTTGTGTTTGTATTTGTGGTTTTGAGAGTTTTTTCAGTGTTTTCCTACTGTTTCCACACTGTTCTTCATGCTCAGTGTTTTTATTACATTGGGATCACAGAATGGAGTGGGAAGAATCACACTTCCTATTGAGTATCTTGACAAGTTGGTTAATAGAAAATTGTGAAGTATCAAAATGGCCTTTAAATAGATCTTAATCACCTGTGGGAATGGATTGATGAAGTTTAAGTATACAACTGGGTGATTAATTAGCTTGAAGATCCAAATGCATGCTTAAGTAGATGACCATGCCTCCAGGCTCATCCACTTGTTCCTACTCAGTCAGTTAAGCATTCAATATTATCTATAATACAGAATATTCCCATGCAAGGCCTCATACAGGTCTTGCCATAGAGCCAAATAATTATTCAGTATTTTTTATGGTGTGTCATGCAGGTATATAATTTTGAACATGGAGCTACTATCCTACAATATTGACATTAATAAGTATTCAATAGAGTAATTGATATGGAGAGGATTATTTGAAATGGTTCTTGTTCAAAGTTTGGGGGTTTTTTTTGTTTTTTTTTCCATGTTTGCTACAGGGGTTTAATATAGTTCTTTTTCTTAAAATTCTGGCATATTTTTAATATTGGGGATGTTGAGCTGCCGTGAATATTAGTCCAACATAATGTAGCTGGTGTCAGCTCCTGTGGGGAATTAATCTTCCACAGCAGATTTTGAAATGGGAACTGCAAGTGCCCAACACCCCTCAATAAGTAAACCTTATGTTTATTCATCTGCTAATGCCAATGTCTATGAAAGCAAATACTCAAGCCCTGTTTTTCTTGTGAATGTGGGTTTTACTCTCTAGTATTTATAGGTCACATGAACAGAGACTGGAGCTGCCTGACTGGGTCTGTGCATCCCAACTGGGCATCTGCTAGCACCGTGCATTGCTGATAGAAAAGCTGAGAAATGGAGCATGCCTGTGCTCTAGAGTAAATACTAGGAGTGAAATGGCTCATGTTGGGCACATAAGGAATTTGATAAATAGGAACTTCAGACCACACCCAGGTGTCCAGGAAAACCAGTTTTAGGAACCAGGAGGGGAGAGGGACATGTGCTGCACAGAATGCACTGACTTCTTATCCTGGGTGCAGCACTTGCAGCCCTCTGTTTACCTCACACTTCAGGCTCCTGCTGGAAAATGTCACTTCAGGGTTTTATAGTGCCAAGTTCTGTGACTCCAGGACCTTTCAACCCGACAAACAGTGCCTTGAAATGTAAAATTCTCCAAGAGTGAGCTTGTTCTCACTGGTACCTTTAGCTCAGTTCTGAGAATAGTATTAAATCAAATTAAATTTCATTTTGTTGATATGCATACAAGTACATACATGCTGCAGTAAGAAGAGAATTGAGATGAAACATTGACAATTTCAAGCATTAAGAAATCAACTGTATATTGAAGGATAACTGGATTTCTCTTCTTGTAATCTCTTGTAGATCTTGAAAGGGCTCATTGTTCATACAAGGAAAAATAATACTTCAGTTACTGTATTAAAAGTGTCAGTAATGACTGCAACAAGTTAACTGTGGTTACTAAAAGCAGATAGCTCAGACTAATGACAGAATTTATATGGATATATTTAATTTTGGTTTAGATCAAAATAAAATATTTATTTCTCTCACATACTTTGATAAGTTTTTAATGATTGTAGTGCAATCCATTTGCCATTTGGAAGATGGATGTGCATTTTGAGTACATGAACATATACGTGTGTACCTATGGAGAGAGAAACTGTGTGGCAAAGAGAGGAGAGTGTTGCTTATCTGTTAAAAATTGTGGACCAAATACTGCTTTTTTATGTCCATAGAATATTACTGTTTTGAGGAGAATGGCACAATTGTAACTAAAACTAATTGATATTGCCGTTTTGAACTGCATTATCAAAAACATCAAGACAAGGAGAGGTTCAAATAATTGGGAGAGTTGCTAGATATGATATTTATGCTGGAGAACATAACCTAAATAAGAAGGAGGTTCTGACTGAGGCTGTTCTAATATCTGTATTTTAGTACGTTATGTTTTGTATTTCTAAAGAATATTTTTGCTGGGAAATGCTGCAAAATGTGTTGCTCACTAATCATAGTTGTAGTACATTTAAGGAATGATCATGCAACTAAAATGTGGAAGATGCAGAAGTCCTAATATGTCGTAGGAAAATATGGGGTTAAAGTGGACTATATTTTAAGCAGTGTTCAGTTGACTTGCTGTGTGGGGAGAGACTGAGCAGTCCTGGCTAATGACTTGTAGGTACTGAATCCTCAGGTCTCTCAGGTGGTTTCACTCGACCAGTTTCAGCAGGATGATGAAAAGGTTGAGATAAAATAAACTGACAGTTGCTACTCATCGCAGGCAGCAAGCTGTACCCTGGCAGATGAGACCCTGGGAGCCCTCTTTTTTAAACAAAGGCTTTCACTGCAGTGAGCAATGAACTCCACACAAAAAAGGAAAAGGAGAGAGAGATTGGCAGCTGGTGACCGACAGGAGGAGGGAAGGGAGGGAAACTGAGAAACACAGCAATTGTTGGCTAATTAGAAGCTATTCCCACCTACTTAATACCAACCCATTAAGCAGAAAACACTTTTCATCTTACTCTCGCTGCTACACATGACATTATACTCCAGTCAATACCCTCCCACTGGCTGCCCCACTGCCCACAAATGAATACATTGCAGTTCAAGAATGCAGTAATTGAGTTGGGGCAGTGAAACTGCAGCTCACAGTCAAGATCTTTTTCTGAAGATATGAATGTAATGTTTGATGCTTGGATAAAGAAATCAAATCCCTGTATTGACAGCTGTCAACAATTGGCAAATGGATGAAGTCAGCAATGGATCCATTTTGTATTGAAGTGACAATAAGAGTTTATTTTCAAAGTGGGATTTTTCTCCTCATTTGAATAAGAAATCTAGAGGGTTTGCACCCAGGTGTATAGATTTTTAAGGGCATTTTGAACTCTCTTCTTCAGTTATACCTACAAAATGTTTAGATACATACATCATCATGTGCGTGCAACAATACATCTCATATTTACAGCCGCTGGATTTTTATTTATTTTTAGTTTTGTAGGCTACCTTTACTCAGGCTACTTTTTAATTTCATTTCATTAGGTCTCCCTATGATTTTTAGGCATGATCCTAAATTTTACAATTTGGTCCACAATAGTACCTTGTGCAGTGGATCTAGGCCTTACATTTCAATCGTTAGAACCTTGTATTTAAGTTCTGCATTTAGATCCTTGCAACATGTCTCTCTCAAATTAAATCCCTTGTTCCCTGAGCCATCTGGAATTGGTAATACCATACACAATCTGCAGCATAAAGTGCAAACTGCAGTATAAGTCTTTCTTCATATCAGTTATGTTACCATAGAGTCAAAACTGCAGGACACTTACTCTCCACCTTGGCTGGACTGAAGACATCAGTGTCAGTCTTCTGGAACTGCTAGAAGGAGGTTCCAATACAAGACATGACATCTCTCCATCCCTTTCAATTCCAGAGAGAATTGAGTATCAGTTCAGGAACTAAGATTCCTTACAGTGCAAGGTTGAAAACATTTTTTGGATGCAGATAAATTGCATACTGTGGCATCTGATATTTGCAGAAAGAGGCAGCCATCACTGTTGATGCTATTCATTGTCATAGTGCTATTGTGGCATTTTCCACATGGCATTTCTTCAGATGCTGTTTGCTCAAGTGCTTCTTACCTGCATAATCATGGAACATGCTGTTATCTTGCCAGGCTGAGCCTTGAAGCCTCGAGTCAGACTTTATCTACATGAAAAAACCTACTGGTTCTCACCATTTAACTGCCTCTCTATATCCAAGTAAGAACAGTGAAAGCTGAGGGAAGTCAGTAAGGCTGACAACAACAAAGGTTTTGCATCTTTTGAAATTGGAAGCCAAATAACCACAAACTGCTACTTTGTTGCTGCTTTCCAGTTGTATTGTACTATTTTAAGTTTATTAGTTAATTAATCATCGATGTTAACTCATCTAATTTGCTTCCCAGTATTGTAAAGCACCTCTCAGTTATTTGGGTATACTCCCTGGGCTTCTTTTAATATATGTTAATGGCGCCATTAAAAAGAGATTTGTCCTTAATAAAGTCTGGAAAAGGGAAATAATTGTCCTCTCATGGAGAGATTTGGGATCTTCACCACTTGTGAAGATGCAAGTGCCTCAGACATAGAAGTTGAATATGATAAAACATGGAGACAGATCTTTACTAAGAGATACTTGGATAGAACAATCAAACCTACGTATAGTTTCCATATAGGTATAATCTGCTATTTAAAATAACCTGGTTCTAACATTTGTCTCTGTAAACTCTGGGACTTTGGTTCCTTTTAACACAGAAGTGTACAAGTTCAGTCTTACTTTGACCAGATGCCAGTTAGAAGGATCAGAGGCAGGCTAGGGAAAAAGCAGAGAGCAGTTGGCAATCTTTGTGTTTCTCAGTGCCAAAGCCTGTGGGGTTAATTTGAAGATGCCCAAATCACCTTGGCAGCATCATCTCCAGTCTTTTCCAAAACTGTGGAATTTAATGAGCCAGGACAATAAGCATAGGATCATAGAAAAATAGTAGTGGAAAGGACTTTAGGAATTCACCTTCTTCAGCAGCAATGATACAAAGTATTTTTGTAATTTCCGAGAGAAGCTTGTCTTGTCTGTTCTTAAAAAAATCTGGCAATTCATTTTCCACAGCATCCACAAGCATCTGTTCTAAAGGATAAAATTATGCAGAAAAAAGGAATAAACCAGGAAATTTTTCACTTGTCTAAAGTTGTCTGTAATTGAAACACTGTGTCTGTTCTTCAAATTCATCCCTTCCATATTTGCAGTAAAATCAGAGACAGGAATTATCTGTCACATACTGGTCTTTAGAATAAAATTTTCTAGTGATTTCTGAAGAGGATGGTTATAAGGATTACTTAGTCTAAGTATAAATTATATATGATAGAATGTAGGTCTTCCTTAGGAGCACGACTGATGGAAGGAGGTGGAGAGCGGATGCAAGGGTCCTGTTTCCCTTTTTGTTTATTTTCCAGTTATAGTGCCCAGTAGGACTAGTCCATATCACTCAGCTGAGCATAGGAGGTTGGTATCCACTCCAAAAGGGCAGGAAAAAGTAAACAGTGCAGGGGGAAGGGTTGCTACGTATTCTTAAATGATCTCCCTAAGTGCTGTGAAGCTTTGTTATTCAAAGTCTCCTACATAATTCAGGACTCTTCTCCTTACACAAGTTTCTGAAGCAGGAAAGCAGCAAGATTTCTCCATTCATTTTATCAAGTTAATCCACTCATACTTCAACTCCTCTTAGAGATGCAACTAATCTTAAAAAAAAAAAATACTTTAGATCCTTATTTATGATTGAGGATTTTTTTCTATAAACACAAATAGGAGAACTGAACAGACTCTTTATCCATTCTAGATTGGATGTTTTGATACTTCAAAAACCCAGGCTGATTTTTATCTAGTTTCAGAGTTCACTATTTCAATCCATATTCTCAAAAAATTAAAATTACAGTACTACTGTGTGCCTTCACAACTTTGGATTCTCATAAAGCTGTACCAAGTCCTGTTTGCCAATCTTCTGCAATGAAAAATCAAAATATTTACAAGCCAGATAGCTCACTTTTTGAACCCTTGTCAAATGCTTTTATTCCCTTTTCATTAATTCTTTTTTTTCCCATTCCATAGCAACTTAATTAAGAGTTTGGGATTTTTTCTCATCTTGGAATCTATTTTAAAACTATCTGCCATAATTCCCTTGCTCCAGTTTTTCAATTCACACTCATTTCTAAATGTTGCTCCTTTTTCTATCCTAAGATCTAACAATAGCAGCCTTCATTAGTAGAAGTTTCCTACAGAGGCACTTCAGCCTAAGTTGGAAACTGGCAAGGCTCTTGTTTGCTTAGGATTCATTCATGGAAAAGAAAATCTGAGGCTGTGTTTGTCTTTTGCAGAAGCTATAACTAAGGGAAGAGAGTACAAAAAGCATCAATCTTCAACTAGATCAAATGATCAATAAAACCCACTCAAATTGCAACCAGCAAACATTCTGCTCAAGGAGACTCTGCTTCAGAAAAATGACTTCATCATAGCTGAACAGAAAGTGTATCCTGTGGAAATAGTTATGGCCAGGCAGTGAGCTGATCTTCCATACATTCTTTCACTCCGTGTGAAATAGAGGTGTGTTTGATTTTCTTCTACCAATTTCAGTTGTCTCACTGTGCTCTGAAATCTCCAGATTGATTAATGGAGCTTCTCTGGAGAAAAAAGATGTTTCTCTCCCCTACTTACATGTACACTGCACTGCAGAGGCACACACTGCTTTGGTTGTTATATTGTGTTTGGGGACGTGTGTTCTTAATGGAAAAAAAGAAGAAAATTGTCAGACTTAAAATGAAATATGTTCTCCATCATTGATTTCCATAAACTTGTTCAAGTTTTCATAACCATTGAGTCTCCAATGCCTTTCTATCTGTAAACATTTTCAAGTATTTGTCTCTGAGGATGCATGTGTGGGACCTGCTCGTGTCTGACACAGTCTCAGTTAAGGGGAAAACATTTTTCCCCTGACCTTGTGAGCACTGTACACAGAACTTTGTGGTCTAGATATTAAGGAGGCTGTTGCATTTCATTTTACTAGATGGAGGTTTCCTATGTGCCTGAGAATCTCAGTTTCCATGGATAAAGCAAGGGCTTAAGAGCTTTTGAAGTAATCATTACTTAGAAGACTGAAGGATTGTGCTCTTACAGCGCCTCTTACCTTGTTTTCCTGGAAACTGATGAAAAAAGTTTTCCTCCATCAGTGTTGTTTTAATTGTGATTCTGACATGTCTGCAGCTAATTAACTTTGGTTGCTTAATATTTTATTTAATATTTTAAATAATAGTTTTGATTTTAAAAGGGATTATTCACAGACACACTCCCCAGTAAATTCAATTTATTTTTGTTTTGTTTTAATAATCCTAGGTCTTCCTAGATCTTTCCTTATTCCAAAGTTGTCTCCACTGGCTGATTTTGGTGGACTGCTCTACCCTGTAGGTCCTGACTGCAGGAAATTCACATAACACACCACATCTCTGCGTGGTGTAACTCCACTGTGTGCTTCTCTGCATTGGCACAGTGTGAGACAGAAGTGAGCAACACTCCCCTGTTGCAAAGTCACTCTTTATCCTCATTTTCCTGTCATATGAGCAGCACTGCAAGCAGAAATACTTGATACTACAAAGCGCCTTCCTTAAATCAGTTTTAACTGAAACTGCAGCCACTAATGGTAATTTTTTATGTATTGCTTGTCACTGCAAGGAAACTGAGAGTGTTTCTGAACCTTCAACAGCAATCTCTCTGTAAATGGGAGATTCTTTTCAATTTAAACTTAAGGTAATTCAGAATTTCATGGCTTTATTATGCTCACTAGGGGGATAATTGCTGTTATCATTTAACTGCATTTACATACAAAATCCTGACACAAGCTCAGTCTTGTTTACAACAATGCAGTTATACACATTTGGAATTGCAAACTTTTGTCTAAAAATTTGGTCTGTCTTGATGACCAGAGGAAACCATGAAACAGTTTAGCATGTAGCTACCAATCCATAGTATCATTTTAGGAAATCACAATTTTTATTAATCCTTATGAAAAGTAAGCTCTTTAATAGAAAATTGTTTCTTAATGAACAGAGTTCTGTGGTGGAGAGCAAAGTGTAAGAGACTTAACATGACAGTATTGTTCTGAGGGGAATTTTGGTGCTTTTAGGTGAATTCTTGAAGTAATTTATATAGGAAAAATAGCTTAATACTGTTCTTGCCCCCAATTAAATGAAATTGGTATTCTTTCACACACGTGCTTGCTTTAGCAGGATGTGAAATATGAGAAAAGAAGCAATAATATCATTGTAAGCTGAAGAAAAAAGTCCACAAGCATGAGCCTTTACAAGTAGCTTTGTCTTACTTAAATGACATTTACAGAACAGTTAATTTCCATTCAGCAGTGGCTCTCCATCATTTAATTGGAAATATTCTATACAAAAAATTTGTCTTTCAGTAAGGACCACAGATTATTGCTTTCAGGTCTGGGGTCCTCAGCACAGGGAAGATATGGATCTGTTGGAAGGAGTCCAGAGGATAGTCACAAACATGACCACAGGGCTGGAGCACTTCTCGTGAGGAAGGGCTGAGAGAACTGGGTTTGTTCAGCCTGGAAAAGAGAAGGCTCCTGGAGACCTCATTGTAGTCTTTCAGCACTTGAAGGGAACCTCTGAGAAAGGTGAGGACAAACTGTTCAGCAGGACCTGCTGTGATGAGTTGTAGGGGATACAGTGTGGGTAAATGAAGGTGGTATGGAATGTAATCTTATCCCCTAAAGAGTTGCAGCTGAACCAATTACTAAAGATCAAGAGCAGGCCTGATGTTAACAGGCCACACCTGCAGCCAATAAGAACAGTGTTATAAAAGAGTGGATTGGTGGGATTTGGAGTCAGATGGGTGCTGCAAGGACCAGGAACAGTCAGTGCTTAGAGGAGTTGTCTGTGAGAAACATCAAGGAGGTACCAAACTCTGGTGATATGGAACCTATGCATGGAATTCTTGATATATAGGACAACAATGAGTGGCAGTGGTTTTAAATGGAAATGAAAATAGTTTTAGACTGGATATAAATAAGAAGGTTTTTATGATAAAAGTGGTGAAACTCTGGGGCAGGTTGCCCAGAGAGGTAGTGGGTGCCCCATCCCTGGAAACATCCAAGGTCAGGTTGGATGGGGCTCTGAGCAACTTGATCTGGTTGGAGAAGTTCCTGCTCACTGGACTGGATGACCTTTAAAGGTCTCCTCCAACCCAAACCTTGTGTGATTTTCTGATTATTGAATTTAGTACTCTTTTCCATGAAATTGGGGGAATGTGTCTTTTGACTGCACTTCGCTTGCTTACATTTCCTTGAAGTTGTGATGAGCTTCGTGATGGAGTCCAGCCTGAGCAAGGCATGGCCCTTTTACTGTAGGCAGGACTAAAAAAAATCTCACTCTTCAATGAATTTCCACCCCTCTACAGTCCTGGACAGCAATGCCATGCAGGGTGCACTCCAAAAGAGCACTCCTTCCCTTCTAGCATTTCACACCGAGACACCAAGGCAAGGGTGATAGTTTTAATACCCCCTGATGACTGACTGAGGTGTTTTTGTTTGCAAGAGGTGACGAGAGAGCTCCTGGGTGCGGGCAGGGGAGCGTGGGTGCCGTGCGGGGCCGGGGCTCGTGTTCAGCCTCTAGAGGGTGCGCTTTGATCCCTCTTGATCACACAACAATTTGCGGTGACAAAAGCGCCGAGCGAGCGGGTGAGCGCAGGCACTTATGCGTGAGCAGCAGCAGCCAGCAGCACACGCTGCCGAGGCGAGGCTCCCGGCGTATGCAATAAACCATCGCAGCCCGTGTGTGCCCGGCAGAGATGGAACCTGCCTCCTTTTTTGTCACTGAACCGGGCGTTAGGTATTCAATCAGCATTCAGATTTATGCTTCAGATGCTCATGAAAGAGGATGCTCTCCTTGGCGTGCCTGTCAGCATTGATGCTTGTGTGCGGGTTTTTGTATTTTGGAGTTTTTTTCTGAAAATATTAACACAAGCATCCTGCCACATTAACAGATCTAGGGTGATCTGTTAAGAGATTTGCAATATTTTATTTTACCCTTTGACTTCCTCATAAATCCTTTTTTTTTTTCCTTTAATGTGAAAGGTGTCTTCAGGAACGTAGCTTATCATCTTCCTGTGATATATGTGAGCTTTAAAATGTAGTCTGAATTTGCTGGGAGAAAATAGTATTCAGGATCCAGTAATATAGTTGGATTCAAGACAGAATAAAAGGCTTATATTGCTACATTTGATTCAAAACAATGGCTTAATTGGCCAGGAAAATGTAGTTATCAGATGATAAAGATATTAAGTCAAGGGCAAGATATGCCTGAAAACAAGCTTTTTCCTGCCTAAAATTAGGCAAAGTTAATAGGTTAAATTTTGTTTATTGAATAAGGGAACCCAAAGTTGATTGATATAGTAATTTCAGTGTTTGCTATGGCAAATATTTAGCTCATTATCAGTTTTAATAGCATTTTGCAGAACAAGCCTTTTCTTGACATGCAGAAAATACTATTAAATTTCCTTGCATAGATACATTGTTATGACATGCAATAACTACTTGAATATAAAGGGGATTAATAATTTAAAAGGTGTTAACAAATTAGGGCCATCATTAAAAATAGACTTTGAACCATTTTGTAGAAAAATCAGATTGAGGTAATGCTCTGCTCTTATGATAAAGAATTACAGCATTAATTCTGCAAAGTGAACTTATTGCTCCTATTCGTCTCCAAAACCCTGGAGCATTAAAAGACAGGAAGAATGAAATGATCACTGCGTTTTTTCAGGCACAACAGCTCTAATATTTCCATCACAGTTTCACAGCTCAGCTTGCATGGTTGTGCTGGAGGAAAAACCCATAAACGTCATGCTTCCCTTTGTTTTGTTTTTGCTGGTCTTACGGAATCAGGTTGAATTTTTTTCAGACAGTTTATATTAATATACTGGGAATTTTGCTTGTACAGCATCTGTGCAGAGTATAAAGCAAACATTTCTTCTGTATAGAAGCTGTTATTTTCTTGGTTTTTAAATGTAATCCCCATGTTCCTTTTGCATTTTGTTTTCCCTTTCTTGCAACAATTGATGACCAGAGGCATTTCAAGGTTGAATTCTTTTTGCTTTGCAAATTATTAATTTGTTTTCTTTCCAACTTGAGATAAACAGAAGTAAGACCCCTTTTGAAGCCTTTTCTTCATTGTTTCAGATTGCATCTATGAAATATGCAGAAAAATGGTCCTTTTTTTTTGTGCAAGTGTATTAGGAAATACATTTGTGATTCTTACTCATGTGAGTAATCCCTGCCCATATAGTTTCACTGCAGTGAGGGTCAGGTGTGGACCCTTATTTTAGAAATAGCTCAGTCAAAAGATTTAAATAGCATTTAAAAGGCTAACTTTAATTAGTGCTCATTTGCTTGTTATTTACTTTCATATGCAAGTTGGAAAAGAAAAAAATAATTTATGGGATTTAGGTAATAAATTGCACATTTGAAAGACAGAGATACCAGGAGTTCTTAGGCCCCCAAAGGAAGCAAAACATTTGTTCTCCCCCTCTCTCTTATTCTCACTTGCCATGGCAATCATCTCCTTTCACAATATTTCCCTCTCATCCCTCTTCCTGAGTTTTCCCTCCCCTTCCCCTTGCACTTTCTGCGACCACAGAACCCAGATGGTGCCCTCACTGCTGCCAGACCCTGGGGGAACTGCTTCTGTTATACCCACCTCTCAGTAGCTGTACTAAGAAGCATGCCAAAAGTCCAGTGGTGAGATATGTTTAATTTTGATATTATTTCCTTTCCAGTGAATTTGTTTGTCAGCACCAATTTTTATCCCTAAGCTCGAGTCTCTGATGTTGGCAGTGGTGCGACATAGAGTTTTAATAAAACAATGAGTTTCTAGACATCTGATTGTGATTTTAGCAGAGTCAGATGTTGTTAAAGCACCAATCAATAAATGGTTAAAGCATTGTTTATATAGCACCTCTATTCCTGCTAATACTGAAAAATTCATAACATCAGGACATTTTTCAGGCAGATGTGTGTGTTTTGGTGCATTCAAGAAGTGCATCTCCTTTTATATACCAATATAACAGTGTTTGGGAGTTTTTAATTACACAGAATTAAATGGAGAAAGTAGAATATGTGGCAGAGGAGAAAAGGTTTGTGTTCTGATAAAATATAAAATAAGAGTAGCTGTGCTAGAGATACAGTTAACAAGGACTATCAGTGATAACAAACTACTAGCACATTATTAGCCAGTGGAAAGTCAAAGACAGTAATAGTCTTCTCTGTGACAGAGGGGAGAAACTCTTAATAGATGACCTAGGGGAGGCCAGTGTGCTTTAATGCTTTTTTGGCTTTAGTCTTCACTGAAAAGGTCAGCTGGGATCATGTGGCAAACAGAGTTTATATGTGCAACAAGAAAAAAAATCAGTAAGATCCTAGAGAAAGTAGGCTAGAGAGTACTTAGAGGAGATAGATCTTCAAATCAGATGGGCTGTGGAAACTTGATCCTACAGCCCTAAAGAACTGGCTGGAACAATCTCGAGGTCATTAGCCATTTCTGAAAACTGATGAAGTTCAAGTCAGGTTCCAGAGTAATGGAAAAAGGCAAACCTGATGCCTGTTTTTAGAAAGGGAAAAGGAGGAGCCACCATGGAATTTCAGATAGATCAAATTAAGATCCAGTCTTGGAAAAATACCAGAATCTACAACCAGGTGTTTAACAGATATCTAGAAGAAAAAGAGGAAATCTGCAACAGCCAAAATGGGTTTGCTAATGCTAATTGTGTCAAGCCAAAATAATTACCAAGCAGCAGGACTGCCAGGTAAAGAAGTTAAAATAAGGAGAATATATCTGATATAATCTGTCTGGAGCTTTTGATTCAGTGTTATATGCAACATTTATAAGCAAGCAAGGAAGCCTAAACTGCATGAATCTACTATCAAGTGGGTGAATAATGATTATTAAAAATACCTCTGACAAATAAAAGCTATCTGTGCCTATTGTTAGAAATGGAAAGCTGTTTAGCTTGCTGTTATATAAGGATCTGAGTCTGTACTATTCCTTATCTGGAGACTGGAATAGTAAGTATGCTTTACCTTAGAAGAGAACACAAACTAGAGAAGGAACATAAGCATCCTGTTCCTGGTGGTGTAATTCTAAAGGATCTTGGCAAATTGAGAAACACATGTAATGTTTTCAACCTTATGTGTGTGTTTGTATGAGTATAGATAATCAGGAGTAATCAAAGGCAGAATGACAAAAAAGGAGCAAGTACCAGTTCTGTAGAGTGGGAAAAAAAAACAGGACTAGCAGTAAATCACAAGCTGAACCTGAATGAACAGTGTTAAGCTGCTGTGAAATGTGCAGACATCTTCCTGGGGTATTAAAAAATAATGACTCCTCAAGTAATCCTTCCACTCTACTCAACACCAGTAAGGTCTCAGCTTAGTATCATAGCAGTGCTGGGTTTAATGCTTTATGGAGTATGCAGAGCAACTGCAGAAGGTCCAGGAAGGATGAAAAGGAGCTAATAATCATGGCCAAAAGAAGATATTGATTTGATGGTAGATTTGAACATCTGTGTCCATAGAAGAGACTCAGGGTAGAACAAAATTGCAGGTCTGAACTTTGTAGAATTTGAAGAGGAGCATAAAATAATTAATGAATTTTCTTTTTGTCCATGATAGGTTGAACTAAAAGTAGTGGACTGAAATTTGCAGGATGCTTCTGATTAGCTGCTGGGAAAAACTTTACAACATTGTAGGAACTTTTTTCCAGTGGTTTATGAGTTGTCATTATGATGAGAGTGATTTATATATGTATTTGACATTTATATCAGAATACAGGCAGATGCTTTAATTCAGGAGATAAGTCTGTGAAACGCCCATGACAGGATCTCATGGCCTAGAAAAGATAAAAAGGAATTATTTTCTGTGAACAAAAAACTGCATTTTATTTCACAATAAAGACTCATTTGCTAAAAAAGATGGGTAATAAATTTCATTTCTGTATGTCTCACTTTGCCCATCTGTGAAGTCAGCTTTAAGATGCTGATATGTCTTGTAAAACAGTTTTCCAAAATACTCCTTGGCTTAAGGATATTGAAAGATATTCCTTACCTACTCAGTTCATCCCCTCATCCTTTCCTTTCTGAAAGTTTTCTAGCTCTTTCATCTATTCTTATCCACGCTCTTCTCCTCTGCAGAAATTGTTCCAAAGCTACCAAAGCATCAAATTTTTCCATCCCACTGATTCTGATGGCAACCATATTTATTTTTGCTGGTTGTTGGAAAGCCTGGAATCAGTTTCCTGTTCAGCTTTAATGTGAGGGAGGGCTATGAAGACTAAGGAGTGAAATCCACTTATTGGAGCAAACTATTGCACAGTTTTAACTCTTCCCTCCTTCCATTGCCTGTTTCTTCTCTCTCTGGCTAAAATAACAGACCAGCCTTTTTCACCTCCACTTTCCAGCCCAGGACCATTTCATCTCTTCCCATTGTTGGAGTCTTGGAACCTCTAGTATTTAGCATTCAAAGATGAGCTCATGCCGCAAGTGAAAGGCCTGTTTTCCCCTACCTGGGGTCAGCCAAGAGATCCATTCTCTCATGCAACATTTGGTGTGAAATTAAACTCCCAAGATTGTTTCTCTTGCTGCCAAGTCCTCCAATATAGCATGATGTTCGTTAAATTATATTTTTTCAATTTAAATATGTTTCCATGTAAACTCAAGGTTAGCCATAGGTAGCTAACAAGTAAGATGAATTTGACAGAAATTCTATTTGGTCTGTAGTGTTTTCTTCCTCTACTCATTATTAAGGAATCTACAACCCAAGAAAGGGCTTTTCAAGGGAAACCCACCAGATAGAAAATGGGGGCATAGGGTGTATATTGTAACATATTTAATATTTGAATGTTTTTCCATGTCTTTTGGCCTCTAAAAATTACAAATATTTATAGATCTGAAATTCAGACAACTATTTGAAAAATGAATTGCGTTCAATGCCTTACAGTTAAACTATATCTATAATTTCAGCAGTTTTCTACAAGCATTTAAATTATTTGCTTACATTTTGGAGGGAGATGAGAAAGAGAAAAGGGCTGCAGATTGATGGAAGTTTTTTCAGAGTCTGACTTAATAAATGTGACAATCAAATATGAGGATTTTTGGAAAGAGAGATAAGCGACGGTAGCCTGAAGGCTGAACTTAATGTCAAAGAGGGTGTTCATGCAAAGCAAAACAGTGTATCTAGTAAACTAGAGAAATATCATCTTTGGAGGAAAAAATCTCTAAAGATTTTATGCCACTTCTAACAGGCAACAACAAAAAAGCCCTAGCTATACCTCAGGATATGATCAGTCTTTTTGAACTGGATTTGTTCAGTGCTTTTTTGTTCTTCAGCGCTGTCTGCAAGCATTCCCTGTCTCAGTCATAAGGCTCAGAGTTTGGCAGTTTTATTTCTTTGTTATATTTTCATCATGTGAGATAAAAAGTCACGGATGAGTGATATAATGGAAACAAATGTTACCTGTGTCTGAGCAGGAGAAAAAAGCCCTCTGTTGCACTGAATCCATGCTCTTATTCTTTCATTAAATTGTTTGAAATTTTTTGAAAATGATAGGTGATTTTTTTTTTCCTTCTCTGCTCAGCCAAACTGCCTCTCTATGAGAAGGGGAGCTCAGTAACCACCTTAGGAAAAGCATTTCTCAGGATAGCTGAGGCTGAGACTGTTGTAGGCATGATGTGTTCAGACTCTGTAGGAGGGGATGAAGGCTGCATCACTCTCGAGTAGCCCCTGGAGGTTAGCTCAGAGCAGCAGTACAGCTTTGGAGGGAGCTGTCAGCCCTCTGGGCTACAGAGATGTGCTCTTTTTAATAAGTACATTGCACAAGACAGTACCTATGAGGTAAAGGGCATTTTTTCACAAGAAAGTATTTTTTAAAATAATGATTATTAAGTCCAAAGCTGCACAGTCAATTTGTGAAAAATACAGTGTGTTCAAAATATCAAACACTTCTGGATGTTTTACATGTGAATGGAGCCTGAACAAAGTACATTCAACAGAGGGGAAGTTTGGTTCATCCCTTATTCAGAGATTTGAATTTAAGCTCTATTTGTTTTCACCAGTTGTGAAGAAGGGGATTAGTAATATGAAGATCATTTAATTCAATAGTGTCTCTTCAGGTAAGCAGTATTGAATTTGATTAGTCAGCATATTCATTTTTGTGGTGGAAGAATTGGGAGAGCTCCTTGTTTAAAAATAGGGAATAATAGTAGGCATGCATTTGCTAGGTATCACAATGCCATGTATCTTCCAATGAATTGCTTTTCAGAATGTGGGATGCAGCAGATTTTGAGGGTATTGTATGTAATTTATACTTTCATTTGTTCGGGTTTTTTTTTTTTGTTTAGTACGTGGTTATGGCAAACACTTCATATATATCATGTTTTTTTCAAGTTTAGCTACTTCATTTAGTTACTGAAATGTTAGTCTCTTTTCTTGGACACATTAGGTAAACACATCAAAAAGTTGCTCAAAAATTAAAATGGAGCATGATGTTGTCAACATACTGAGCAAAACTCAAATGTTCACAACCAGCAATTGAGTGAGCTAAATCAGACAATACTTTAAATATAAAATGACATTACAAGGAGTTCCTTAGATTTTCTTTTACTTATTTTCCATTAATATAAAATCTTGAAGTCTAGTGTTCATATATATGATTCACTGACTTGCTCACTGAATTTGGGCAGTGGTAATCAAAACATCACTGATGAACTGGTGTCAAATGAAACTGCAAGATTGCCTAGTTTTTTATTTGCAGAGAAATGCATGTGTGCCAGAAATGAAGGATGAGGTTCTGGTTGTCCTAGAGTTATTACGAGTGGGAGATTATACGGACATATATGGTAGTGATGAACAGAGATCAGAGAGACCCGAACATCAAGGGGAAGGAGAAATGGGAATTAAGAGATCAAAGACTGTAGAGGAACTGGAGGGAGAGTTGGCTTTGTCTTCTCTGCCAAAAAAGGTGCGTTTTTTGTGTGAAAAAACTAAGAGTAGCTGTATTTATTTTGCTGTGGAAGACAACAAAAGCCATGTAGCTTTTACTGTGATCTGGCTGAACAAGTTCAATTGCAGAAGTGAACTGTAACACCTCTGTCCTTTGTATCCATTTTACCTAACAGTAAGGCAATTTTTAATGAATGAACAGGGAAAAAAATTACTCTGCTTGATTTCATTGAACACTATTCGGAGAGGAAACGCATAACAATGAAGAGCAGTGTAAATTGGACAAAAGTCTGATTTTCATAGTAGGCAAAATTTGTCACCACAAGAAGGATTCAGACTACCAGAAAAGCATGTGTAGAGCAATGTCTGGAGAAGAAAAGGCACTGAGGGTGTGCACTATGTGATAGGAATTTATTTCACTCCATGCCACTGATTTGCTTTGCAAATGTTGACTCACCTTTTCTCTCTGATGCATCTTTTTCTCTTGTTTCTTCAATAATCACAGAAAAGCACAGCTATTCATTAATTCTCTTATTGTTTCAGGTAAGAGATCACTGAAACCTAAGGTCATATCTCTTTAATACTGGCTTCCTATAATTAGGCAGTGAAAACCATACCTAAATATTTAAAGCAGTTTGAGATGTTGATTACCCAGAACTCCCAATGGAAATATACACTTTATTTATAAGAAGCCTAGGGAGAGAAGGAAATGTGTCTGATTTTTGGAAGTTTTGAAAGTTTATGGTAAAAAATCGCCTGACCAAAATGCCCCAGGTACAGTTGATTCTGATTCTGAACAGCAGTATTACACCAAGACCATTCTTTATTATCTTGAACTTCTTGGATTTCAGTCAAAGATGTGAAATTAAATGCTTAAATGGAGCAATCCAGTTTTAAAGACACTTTCTATAAATTATAGCTTTTCATATACTTTCTCATATAAAATTAATTGAGACTTTTAGGAAACTTGTCTACAATTTCCTCCTCAGTAGCAGACAAGACTTTGACAGAAAGCTTTGTATAAAGAAGAATCTGTGAGAGCACAGCTATCCTGGGCCATACCCTACGTTTCCCTTATCAAAGAAGTTTCTCTGGAAGAAATTTGCACAATAAGAATACTTTCATGAGAGTAAACCCACCAGAAGTAGAGTTTATTATGCTTGAGTTATGTTGGAAACAGTTGTTTCAGTTTGGGAAGTATTTTAGCTCTCTTAAATTTTCATCTGCAAATGTATACTGGAAGGCAACTTATCTACCACCAGAAAATATAGTATATAATTCTCATTTTTAGTACCTGAAAATGATTAAGATAAAAATATCCTTATCCCTAATGTTAAAAAGCAATAGTAATACAGCTAAGCTGTAATAACTTTGTCTTCTGTTCTTCAGGATAGACCTCCGAGTAGCATCCTCTTGAATTCACAGCAAAATAATAAGTTTTTTAATAGAGTAAATTTTCCTCTAGGATTATGTGCTTATGTCTACTGCCAACCTTATCATGGGACTTGATTCTTTGTTTAGTATAAGTAGCATTGGGATCACAATATAAGAGAAGGCTGGTCTCCTTTGCTGTCTGCAGACTAGATTGCCTTAAGAGACATTGAGACCAGTAGAGAAAAAAGAAATTACACTGATCCAATAGATATACTGCTGAGAGGTTTCTATTATATTCTTACCTCAGACATTGTACCACCATTAAATTCACACTTTCAGGCCCTGGGAATCAGGTCAGCATGACAGAGAAGTTTGGCTAAAATGAATCTGCTATATTAGTTTTTGTGAAAATGATTAAGCTCTGCAGGTTCGAGATCAGGACTATTTTTCAAGCAGTCATTGTTTCAAAGCTAGGCAAATAAACCCTGATAGAAAGGAGAAAATCATAGGGAGTCAGACCAAGATGAAATTGAGTATCAGAGTAAACAAACTACCTGAATACATGATCTTGAGTCAGAAAGCAACACAGAGCCATTCATTTGGCACAGTTAAAAATCAGCTGGCAGGCAATTTTTTTTTTAAGTATTTTAAGTAGACTGCCCATCAAATAAGCATAATTATAATCAAAATTCTTTCAACGTTCTCAAAATTCCTAAAGGCAATCAGCTCCACTCAAATTAGTAACTTGGATAAATCACCATTAATTAGCTAATATAAGCCAGCAGGTGGTTTTGAGCCCAGAGAGATTCCCTGGTTATTTAAATTATGTATACTATACTACACCAAAGATAGAATAAGTAAAAGGCAAAAACCAGGCACAAGTCTGCTAAAAAATAAACAACAACAACAACAAAAATGCTCTGTAGGGAGGATGCCTACCTGAGGTCTTCTCCAACTCCTACATCCTACCCAGAGCAATACAAGATGTCTTTGACCCTCAGCTCAGATAGTGTCATCTAGGAATGTTCTGTATGGTTCCTATTTCAGCTCTGAAATATATGCAGGAAATAAAATGCAGTTGCTTGGAAAGGTTAGTTCTGAAGAATTTGTGATTACTAGGACAGAGAAAGCAGTGGCTCCCTTTTTCAGAAGTGCACCACTGAAACCACAGGGATAGCCTTGTCCCGCACACTTTCATCCCAAAAACGGTGGGAGACAGTTTTTTGTGAGCTTTGTAGGCATTTCCAATGAATAAATAAAATTACATCATTTAAAAAGATTAATGTCCAAGTCTTCTGGGACCAATGCTGTTGTGGTCAGTTGTGGACAATAACTGTTAGGAACGAAACCAAACACTTTCATATTAGTATGTCAGAAGAAAATTAGCCTCTTCTTTCAAAATACTGGTACCGATAGTGTTGTGAAATCCAGAAACTCTTTGAGAAATCTGGCTCAAACCTTCCTACAAAACTATTGTCTTTCAATAACTCCTACTTGCACTGTGTTTTATCCTAAAACTCTCAGGAATTGCCATAAAATTCTGTCATAATTTTCTGCCACGCTTATGCTTGGTAGTCATGCAAAATCGAGGCTCAACTGTGTTTTAGAGTCTGTGATTGAAGAAAATGACATTGTGTAGGAGGAAACAGCAAGATCAGTGCAGATACGTGTATTTGTCCCACTGAAAATCTGGACAGTGATGCAGTAACAATATTTTAAAGGACTAAAACCCCTGCCAGCTTTTACTGAATGACCTTCAGGTCTGGTAGTAATATTTAATCCCAAAGCATGCTCTGGGATCACCTGTGCCTTTCACATCAATCAGCTCAGTGTGATGTTGTGTTTACAAAGAACTGAGTTAGTGTGTCTCATTGTATTCCTGCCTCTGTGTCTGCCAGAGGCAGGAATACAATGTTGCTGATATTTTCTTCAGGCTGAATGATGTATTTTGAGGAACTTCTTTTCATACATTTATGCAGGCTTCTGGTCTAGCCCCCTTTTTTTCAATGTAAATGATAAATGTATTATAAACCTGTTGTCCAATAACTGTTTAGCATTTTCATTCAAACACAAGTTACAGTAAATTGAGTCTGTTCAATATGAAAAATAGCAGAAGAAGGTTTTTCATTGCCATATTACAACCCAAATCCAAAAGTTATCATTTTTCTAAGCAGAGAAAACATGAGGCCTGTACCTACCTAAGCCTTCCCACCTCAGCAATAAACACATAGGAATTGTGCTTATTCCCACATCACTGGGGAGTCAAGGCGGTTCCTGAGTTACTTGAAAAAGCCTTAAGACATGCTAGCAAAGTATGTAAAAATGGTAACAACAATAGCTAATTGTGTAGGTAAAATTAATTCCATGTAGGTAAAAGTAATATCACCAGTTTTTTAAAAGCATGTCTTGCATGTTGTTTTAAAGTACCTTAAAAATTCTGTTTTTCTGGGCACAGTACAGAAGTATACAGCTGTTCAGGGAAAAAAAAACCCACAGACTTGTTGTTCAACACATGCAACACTGCCCTTTGATATCTTTTTTTGGACTTTGTAATAATGCTGTAACTACCACTGTTCCCAAATATTTTATTTATAAAAACTGTCCTCCCACAGGGCGGCTGCAGATGATCTGCAAGCTGAAGACCAGCCTGCAAACTCCTCTCACTCTAGGAAATGGTGCTCCTATTTGTAAATATCAGTGCTTGCCTTGGGATTTTTAACAACTGATGTGCTCCCAATTTCAGTCTATACAGCACAAGATCCAGCTCTTGAGTAAAGAGTGGAGGTGACAGTTTAGTGTCCAGTCTTTCCATGGCAATGCTGATATGTTCTATTGTTGCTAGAACAATAGAAAAACAGTCTGAGTTCCTTTATGTTAGCACCACAGGCAGAATTCATGTTATTGTCTCAAGAAAAAATATTAATCGTGTCTTGGAGGGATAGGCACTCACAAACCATCATTTGTTACTAGCTTTTGAATGAAAGTCAAACAGGTGTTAATGTTCAGAATATGTCAAGTTTGATAGAATAAGTTTTAGTCACCAAAAAGATGAAATTGAGAGTGATGAAAACCCCTGGTAGTGTTTAGCAGAGGTCATTTAACTCTTGTTTCCTACATGGAACAATTAGAAGAGCTTCTCTGTAGGTTTTTTATGCTAACCCTTCTCTAATCTCCATGATTAAAGATCATGCTTTTCTAATACTAACATGACAATATGGAAAAAAGACTGTAGTAAGCTGAATCAAAGCCCTGTTTAGCCTGATGTCTGTCTAACAGTGTTTAATAGATTAGGGAAAAATATAAAACCAGGAAATTTGGAAGGAGGACCTCTGTGTGGTATTCTCTCCATATCTTCAGCAAGAAGTCAGGGACTTCTTGAAGAAGTTGAATCTAGATCCCATTATATTTAATAGGCTTTCCTGTGTTTGTTCATGAACCTATCCAGTGCATTTCTGTTACAAAACTGGCAGCCAAGGCACCCCATTGAATTTGGCAGCTAAGATTCAGCTTCCTTGGATCTGCCCTTAGCCCATTTTTTTCAGCTTCATCTGTTACTCCTCAACTTTTACTCTGCAAGAAAGTAAGTTATCATTTCTCACTCATTTTCTTCATGGCACTCATGAAAATAGATACATCTCTTTATATCCTGCTATCAGTCATCTTTCTATCAAGCTGCAGCTTCCAACCTCCCTGTGCATAAAAGACATTTTACATATGTGCATCAATTTGCATTTATCAACACTGAATTTTATCTGATGCTTTATTGCCTAGTCATAAACTCTTTCTTAAGTTCTTTAAAGTTTTGATTTTGATCACCCAGTACAATTTTTTGTCAGCTGTAGGTTCTGTCACTTTGCTGTTCACTAACATTTTGAGTTGTTTGGTTCATTTAAATGTTTACAGAACAAATTCTGCCTTAGATCCCTGTTGAATTCACTACCGATGTTTCTCCATACTGAAAATCAATCCATCTATTTTTATCTTTATTTTCTGCCTTTAACTAGTTGTTAATCCAGGGAAGATATCTGAAGCATTCTGGGAATCTAATCAACCAGGTAATAGTCATTCAGATCTCTTGTATTCCTCAAAAGAAAACAACCTCAGGAGACCTCTACAGAAGTGATCTTGATTTCTTTTCTTTGTTATAACATTTTAATTTACTTATCTATCATTATATCCTTTATTAGGATTGGAGCTAATTTGACTGCTATGAAAGTCAGATTTTTGCTGGTCTCTCCTCCCATGACACATTCTAGGTTTTAATTAATGTCTTGTTTAGCACTTCATGTCACTCTTGTACTGAGGCTGATTTAAGCAATACCTTTGTTCATGTCCTTTAGACCTCTTGAGCAAATACTGCTTTCTTGCCTGATTGATTTCTCAGCTTGTTCTAATCCTACTCTAACATTGTTTTGGTTTGAGACTGTTCCTCTCTTATCTAGAAAATAACAATGCTGATCTCTACTGAAGGTCTTCCTTAGTCACCACCATCCCAAGAATACATTTCACCTTTGTGGTGTTCTCTTCTATTCTGTGAGTTCTCATTCAGCTTTTGTGTGTGTATGTGTTTGTTTTTCTGGGGAAAAAATAAAATGTAATTGAGCTTTTCCCCACTATTTCACTCTTAGGGCCACAAATAGAAATAGGAGAACAATGCAATCTGTGGAGATATGATGCTTGATATCAATGCTCTGTTATTTTTGTGTGTTCATCATAAAATAAACCACTGGGTTAAGTTGTATTTTTATGCCCATACCCTGAAAATTTCCAGATGTTGTATTTAAAAAATTCTCTCTGATATCTTGGCACCATGAAAGTTCACACTGGAGTTCAGTTTAAAGCCAGGCAGTCATCAGCTGTCCCTAGGTGCAGTGAGGGGATCGAGTTGCTGTTCATGTGCTACAGCAGAGAGCAGCTTTCTGTGTCAGAGGCAAATGAGCAGGATACAGTGATTGCAAAACAGCTGCAACCTCCTGGGCTATCCAGGGGAATTTCTGACAGGCATGCAACCTACAGATTGACAACCTACTGATTCTGCTTTTAATTGAGACCTATATATTAGAGACACCTCTACCTTCCTTCTTGTATTTTCAAAGTTCAGGGGAAGCTTCCCCACCAATCAGTGTCAGAATACAACATCATGTGGTTACTAAACTTTTTGTCACTTACTGGTTTTCCCTGTATTGTCTTGTTCGGTACTTTTTTGGAAAATAAAAATCTGTATTGTTAATTACTATTTCCACTCTTTTTTCCTTCATCATCTTTTCACATTTTTGCTGTCTCTTCAGGGTTTTCTTTCACCTTTTCCCTGCAATGCTTTCCTGATAGGGACTTCACTCCTTTTTCTCTCCTCACAGCACTGGTTAAATGATCAGAGAAGTTTGAAGTTTGATTTGATAGTAAAGTGCTGTTTTTTGAATTTAGAGGTAACATCCTAATCGAAATGGGAGTGGAAAAAGAGGCTTATGCAAGCATATTGCTTTAACTTGTCTGCAAAATTAGATAGTAGATATTGAAAGAACATTCAAACCTCTTTGGGGAAGCAAATTGAGGGAATAGTTCAGTGAATGTGTCCTGGAAGGCTTTGGGTACTTGAGAGAAAGGGAAAGACAGAAATAGTTTGGAATACATAAATGTGGTGAGACAGTAGAGAGCTCCAGCACTCAGAAGGAAAGAATTGTATCTTCTGAAAGTTTTACCTGGTAGCCCAAAAAGTAGGGGCAGGGATTTGAAAGAAAACAAAAAAAAAAAAATCAGTTTGTCATCCTTTGTGTGTCATTTTTGCCTGGTCTTCAGTTTGTACAGGAGTCCTGAAAGGTTCTAGGCTTGCTGGCTTGTTTTGGAAATTTCAGAATATGCAATGTGTGCTCTGTGGTGTCTTGTGTGAGTTTCTCAAAATTACCTTCAAAGTTAGCATGTTACATTTTTGCCAAGTCATATTTTCTCACAAGTGTATGATGTATGCTTGAATTAAGGTGTCATAATTTATTTAAATGTCTGGAAAAAAAAATCATGTCCTTTTCCAACAGCTTACCTTTTAACCCTTTGTTTCACAGTGTCCTAAAACTGCTGGTTTTTCTATTTCCTTTCTGTATATAGTGATGACCTACATTTATTTTAAAAAATACATAGGGATAAATGTAAACTTTGATTGATATTACACACCCTGTGGTTAATGAAATTACTTGGAAAGTTTTACAAAGTCAGGATTTAGTCCAGACCTGAACCAGCAGTTTGGCTTGTATTAGGCTGTTTGTTTACACTTATTTTTGGTGAATAGGTATGTCCTTAGCAAATATGTTATATACAAAACTATGAATTGGCATTGTCTTACTAATTTTAGTTGTCCATTAACAAGTCCAGAACTCTTCAAAATAAATCTCTTATTTCATAATTTAAGCTTCTCTACTAAAACTACTTTTAAGATGCCAGTGGCCATTGTTTGTATTGAATTCTGAATCATTTGTGTGTGAGATTAAACTTCAAATGAAGGTACAAAAAAATATTTTGTTTTGCTAAAGCATTACTTAAAAGCTCATGAGGGAACTGTGTTGTAGCTATTTCTAGCTGTGACGTGTTCCTATAAAATCAGAAAACAAATTTCATATTAAACTTGCCTTTTCACATAATTGTTAATTGTGAAGCTACTTTGCCATTACAAATAATAATTGAATGTCAATATAAAAAGGAAATGTGTATTTGAGATGTCTATGCTTTTGAAATAGGTGAACTTAGTGATCTGTAACCTAACAATGACCTAGAAAACAGTAATTCCTCTTTCTGAATGCCATAATATACCAATTCTTGAAAGAAAAGTACAAATAATGGATGCAGGATTGAGATCTTTAGTGTCAGAAAAAAGTAGGAGAGAATATTCCTTTTTTTGAAGTGGTATTGCTTCTTACCTCTGCACTCAGAAAGGGTAAAATCATACAAAAGGAACTAAATACTCATTACAGTGGTCTGATTAGTTTGCATATGGGTAAGGTGCAAAAATGAACACTTAGATTTGGATTAGTGTTTGAAAACTAAGCTGAAGTGATGTTATTAGCCTATTAACAATTATATTAACAAATAACACTACTGGTAAACAAACATGCAGACTGAAGTTCTTACCCAGAAGGAAACGCCCAAAAACTGACTTCTCTCTTCTTTCAAGTGAGCAAACTTTGCACATAGGTTCAAAATGTTTAATTGAATTACTGTTAAAATTGAAGTCAATGACTAGAAACAGAATCTAGAGCAAACATGCACTGCAGCTTACCCTAAAGGAAGAAATATTGGGCCAATGAAAGCAACCCATAGAGAATGGGAAATAACAGGCATGTGCTGGCATATTAGGAATGTCTCTTCATAGATGTGCAAGTTTTATTTCACGTTGTCCTCACCCTTCTCAATAAGAATGACTGATAGCTTCACTTTGTAATTTCCCAGCTTTTAAGAGTCTATTTTTATTTATTTTTTATGACCAACCTTGCACTTGTTAAATGTAATTTTTGCTTTATGTAACATAGAAAAAAGTACATCTGCAGTATGCTGTCCCATGAATTAACAAGAATGACTGGACATAAGACAAGAAATCCTTTAAAAACATATGTTCACATTAAATATCTGGGCTAGCTCAGTAAAGGAGGTCTTATGGGGTCATTTTTGATGCAGTGCAAGTAAACCATTTCTGCTCTTCTGGAATAGTTTCTTTCAGGTTTATATTGAGCTTGTATAATGACACATTACATAAATAAGGGCTTAGTTTGTACATTAGTCTTTTACATCTTGGATTCTTACTAAATCCTTGTTTTTACTAACTTGATGCTTAAGAGATATTGATTTCTGCTCCGCATGCCTATGGTGTTTATTTTGATATGTCTGGGATTAAAAACTAAATTAACACGCATAATCAGTTTTCTTAGAATTAAAAAGGGCGCTTTGGTACCTTTGGTTACATTCTTTTGAAGAAAAAGGAGAGCAGAAGAGATGTGATAAAAAGGGATCAATTTATTCAATCACTGGGTATAAAAACATTAGCCCTGGGAAAGGCCCTTCCTCTAAGAGCTTTAGCTGCCCAGTCTCACTTGCGTGGCACAAAATAATTTGCATTTTTAGAGAAAATTCACATCTTCTGCGAGCTCTAGTGAAACATGAATAAATTGCTTTCTTTTCCTCTTTTTCTGATTTTATAAAGCTGAATCCATTAGGGGCTGAGTCAAACTGTAATGAAAGAAAGGCAACAACTGAGATGATGGAAACCCTGGATTAGATTTCTTAGTAGTCCAAGCCCAGCTGTCATGGCCTACGTGTCAAGTTAGTACTCTTTGGGGAGGCCTGGCAGTACATGTGAATATTTTTCTTTAACTGCTGTGTTACAACAGGTCTCTAAAGCAGCTAGGAATTAAACAGAGATGCAGAGATTAAGAATTAAATAGAGCCACAGCAAACATTCCACCAGGGAGACTTGCAGTGGGGCTAGTAAACCTTCCCAGGGCTATTCCCCACTGCCATGCCTGGCAGGCTCCCCTGTGACCTGGAGACTCTGAAACCTCCAAGTGGGGCTGTCTTATTGCAATTTATAGCAATAGATTTTGTCTGTTACACCTTGTGAGCTTGGCTATGAGGTAGGACTGTGTTTTGATCAGAACATACAGCTCCTAGCATGGATTTTAAGCCAGTGACTGTTTTTATAAGGAAGACCTGGTGTCAAAGCACCAAACATTCACCTGAGTACAGATTGATGTTAAATTATCAAATTACTGGTACCCAGAGTCTCCTACCTAGTGCTTGGCATTTATCCAACTTCCAAAGAGACTCTCACATCCTCCCATGAAGGGGCATGAAGGCTCAGTCAAGTGCCCCGGTCTGTAAAGGATTCAGACACCTGAAATCATCTCAAGTTCACCATTCACTTTGTGAATTTGGGGAAATCATTATATTTTCAACCCTAAGATAATCTTATAACAGATTTCCTCAATTGTGGGAACAGTTTATAAAAAAAATAAAATCTGCCAGAATCCCTATCAGACTTGTGCTCTGGGGGAAATTCCTTATTTCTCAGCTGATGGCTTTGGATGATTTCTCTCATCTTAGGAAAGCATTTCAAACCAGCAGCAGCTGGTGTCTGCCTGCTCTTCCACTGGTGCCTTTGTGAGGGACAAAATTGAGCAGCAACACCTAAATAATCCTGTTCCTTTTTCTCCCCTTGTGTTGTGGTTGTGGACAAGATCCAAAAGAAGCCAGGTCACCATTGCTGCTCTCCTTCCCATGCCTCCCCTCAGCTCTGTTAAGTGTCTGCCACACTGGGAGTACCTGCTGGTGACTCTCATCACTGTGGTTAAGGAGTAGAATGGGAGGGGACATTTTTTACTTCACTAAGACATTTTGCTTTCCTGCTGCATACTTCTAATCTCTGATGTTCCTTGAGCAAAACAGTGTGACTGGTATGGCATAATTCAAAGTGAATTTAAAATTTCTGAAGTCAAATGTTTTCTGAAAAGATCTGTTTTGAAGCAATTTGGCAAAGCTGACATAACCACGCTAACTTCAGTGAGCCTGCATTGGCTGCATCAGTTGAGAATTGGACCCAGACTAGCCAGAGCATTTATTTTTAAATTCTAGCTTCTGCTGCTTTTTCTTAAAAGTCTCTGTAGTTCTCTAACTTTCTAAAGTAGCTCACAAGTCTTGTGCTACTGCTAATAAAACAGAAAATCCATTTCCATTTTTCAGTGTAATCTTTTTTTCATGTGAATCTATTTCTCATCAAAAGAAGCGAGTGACTGGTGTGAAAGCTGGAGCTCTCTACTTAGCTGTAAAGACAAGTCTTGGTCTTTCAAGTTGTCACACGTTGTCTGGGAGAGCCTGGCCATAAATTCAAAAACTAGGAGGGAGAAACTAAACACCCTGTGTTGCTGTGGCCAGCAAAAGTATTGTTCCCAATGCCCGGTGAAGAGAATTAGGTTTGATTTGTAATTCTGTGTTCTCAATCTGTTGGTAAAATCAGCAACAAAAGCTGAGACAAAGGGGATTCTCCCAAGTGCCCATGGGAGAGGTATGTCCTATAGGACACCAGTGTCAGCATGGTCACTGCAAGGACCCTGCAAAACCAGAACTTTCATTTCCAGCAGCTGTTTTTGTTGGTTATTTTTAAAAGATAAGTCACAAGAAAATTGATACTTCCATAAGGGATTCCATATCTTCCTTTTAAAGAACATCATCTTCCAGACACTTCCCTACATCTCCTCAGGCAGAGAGGATGCACTCATGCCTGGGGTGCCTTAGAAGATGTTAAGCTAAAGTCAGGTAAGGAGAAAAAAAATCTCCATGGCATTCCTTTTTTTTCTTGTAGCAGATGCATTGCTGGGATTTCTCTGCTTTGCTGGCTTCTAGTTCTGCACCCAGATGATACCTTTGGCTAAGCTCATGGAAGACAGTTTCCCAGGCAAAAAAACCTGCATTATAGAGACCTTAGATGATAAACAGTTTGCAAGCCATCAGACAGAGAGATGGAGGTGGAGATCACTGGAGATGCTCTCAGCCATGAAAAAGTGCTCTTACAAGTGTAATTCTAGAAGGGCAGGTAAACTTTTAGAGACCAGAAAACAGCAGAGCCAATCCAAAACATAAAGAATGAGAGCTGCAGAACAAGAAACTCTTAACCAAATTACACAGGATGCTCATCAGAGGTAAAGCAGAAGGAACTAAAATCATAGATATTTTAAGTCAGAGCAGTCTGATACTGTATTTGAGCCTTGGTATGATGACAGCATACAGCTAAGCAAGAGGACGTCTTAAGTAATCTGTGTTTCCCAGCTTTCCTCCCCTGGGACACCTTTAAGGAACCTGAATTTCAGGGAAAGGAGTGCTGACCACTCTGTGACAGCCAGGTCCTTTGAAGACACATCAAGCTGCATATTCAGAGATAAATATTACACACTGCCAGTGAGCAGCTCTTCTGCTCAGTGTTTGAGTGGGTAGAAGATGGTGTTCACAAAAGGCAGGCACATGAACTGTCCTACTGTGCTGTCTTGTAGGTTTTAATTGTGTCTTTATACTGAATATTTAACAGATAAAAAGCACTATGTCTGAGTAAAGGAAAAAGGATGAGGTTTTATGTGTAGTCATACACAAAAGTTGCACAGTAAACGCAAAAAGTAAATTCTCCAGCAGAATATTTAAATTTACAGTACCAAGACTGTAGTGAACTGGGGGAAGACAGCAAGAATTTTTCAGTGTGGTAGCTTTGTTATGAATTGGTGTCAGAATTGTAACTGTGCTTGAAATCTGTGTTTTCACATCTACTGTACTTTGTTTATTTACTGAGCAACCAATATACCTGGCTTCACTTTTTTTTTTAAAGTGAAGTAGCCATGATAATTCTGCACACAATTTAGGAGCAAATATGCTGCTTCTGTTATGATCAATATGTTGTCAGAAACATCAGCCATTTACTGCTTCTTTGAGAGAAGATTTCATTCATAACTCTAAAGATGCGTGTTAAAACTTTGATGCAATATCATTGAGATAGACACATTTCTGTAAAAGTGTATAGGAATGCCTCTGAAATACTGGTAGATGTTCTTTGAGACAATAAACTGCCTCTTCTGTGAGCAAGGTAAGGGCTTCCTTTCATATGGATTTCTGAGTAGATTTCAGGCTCAGTCTTTAGTGATAGGCAAAGGTAAAAGTAATAGAAGTGCTTTTATACTCCTTGTGTGTTCTTACCAGCTCCTTAGGGTAGCCAAGAGCAAGTTTGGCTTCTACCACAAGAGTAAGCAGAAACCCTTTGCTCAGAAGTTTGCTCAGCAGGTCCCCCCAGGACTTGTCCTGTCTTTAGGAGACAGCACGTAGGTTGCAGTTGTGACTATTCTGCATCTGGATAGGGACTGAAAGAAACCCTTCTCTAGGCCATTTGGGAATTCTGCTTTGACTGTGGAAACTTTGATTAACCAGCTAGGCAGATGCTCACCTGCTTTGTGCTGCTGGAAAACTTTGCCTTTGACTGAGAATATTCAAGACCCAAAATGGCAAATACAAAGTTGAGCCAGAGGCAAGATGCTGTCCTGAAATTTTAGGCTAATAGTTTGGATTTATTGTAGAACTTGTTGACAGTAAAGGTAAAACTATAAGCTAAAAACTGGCAGCAATTTTGTCCAGGTTTCCTAATGTTTGAAGTGATGATCTTGATGATTGTTTTCCAAAGCTGATTTTTCTGTGTCGCCAATATTTGTGTAGAATTTTTGTGATCTCTAAGTTCCAGATACACAAAGGACACAGTGTCATATTTTGGCCTTGAGAAAAATCTCTGGTTTTCTATCTACAATCAACAATTTGACCTGATAGGGCTGTTATTTAAAATCGATATTCAACAAATGGTTTGAGCAAAAGATGTCGCAGATGAATGTATAACAATGCACAGAACTGAAAAAGGTAAGATCAAGAGAGATTTCCATTGTTGTACAAATGTCTGGAACATGCCCAAACTATGTAAGAGAGGAAGATTAATTTGTCTGAGAACTGCTGAATATGAGTAAGTAAACAATAGAAGTTATTAGTCAGGGGAAAATTCATATTCCTGTTAGGTTTTCTCACCCAAACCAGAAAAACTTTGCACTTTTGTTATGGTGCCATAGTCTGAGTTGGCTCTTCAAAAGCTTATAAAATAAATTCTGCTTCTCATTCATAAACTTGCCCATCTGTGAAGCCTTTATTCAGAGAAATCTACCTGCTCCAGTGTTTGCTGTAGTTCACTAAAGGCTCCCATTTGTACTCATAAAGACTCATTCATTGCCCTGAATAATATATATGGTGTGCTGAAAGAGAACCAACTCTTGCTTTTACAATCTAAATTAAACAACTTTGTCTAATAAAAGCAGCACTGTCTCACTTCCAGTAGGCCATAAGCCCTAAGGGTCTTGTATTTGTGTGTTTATTATTTATTTATTTTTGCCAAATTGACCTTCAAGGATCTGAAAGCTGAGAGAACTGAGCCACTTAAATAGTTTCTTTCTCTGCCTGCTTAGAAAGACAGAGGCAAGCATGGGCACAACTGTACTGAAGCAAATACTCATCCATAAACTTATTCTAAAATGCAATTGGATGATCTTCTTTTTCTCAGTCCCACCTTCTAACCTTCCTCATCTTGAGAGTCCATCTCTATTATGTGTGGCTTTTCCAAATGCCCATGATTAATAACTGCTGTGATTCATTAGCCTGTGTTGTTGGCAGTGTTTCCCAATGGGAGCATTTGCTATCTAGGGATAGTCCATGATTGCTCTGCCTCCTGCAACAGTAAGATGCTTTCAATCTAATTCTCTCTCCATGTTTTAGCATAAAATAATATTAAGGCATCCACATAATGGAACTGTCTGAAGATCCATTTTATTAAGCACTGGAAGAAAATGTGTGTGTGTGTTTGCATGTGCAAGGGAAGTGGAATCAGCAAACCTATTTCACCAGAAATGTCGTTTCTGCGAGGGTTTCATGTAAAGACACAGCTATTTTGAGGTGTAGTTCTTTAGCTGTGAGCATGAAAAAATACTCCACAGCCAATATCTTACCTAGTGCAATTAACTTACTCAAATTATATACAGCCTATTCGAAGAAGGAAAAATGGGAAACAGAGGTAGGTTTATTGTACTTATTCCATTTTGTGGGTATTTATTTTAAATGCAATCTACCTTCAAGTACAGAGCTGTGCTGCTCTTAAAAGATTGCTGCTTCAAGTTGCTCCACATACCTTAACGTAGCATGGACCCTTTTTACATTATATGATCAACCTTTTGACAGTGCAGGGCCAGCACAGCTAATGGAATAATAGCCTGCAGGGTCCAGCTAAATGATATACGAATATAATCAACCTTTGTGATGACTATTCAAAAGTAATCCCTTTAGCTTTCAACTGCAACATATATTTCAACCAGGCAAAGCCATATGAAGAAAATCTCTGCAGACTCCACTGATACAATATGGCCTTCATATCCCCACAGTGTGTTTGCTGCTCACAGTGAGTTTTAAATTTAAGGTAATGGCTACTGTATATTCATGTGAGCATAGAACAATACCTTTGATTTGTTGGAGAAATGTTACATTAGCTACCAAGGGCCCTATTCAGTAAACTTTGACACAACCCTTATATATGGTTTACTGCTTATTCTAAATGGAATGTGCCTGATAGAAATGGTTTGCATGCCCAAATTGTCCAAATTCATTAATCTTTATATTAATGAAATCTCCCAGTACAACTCCCTCCATTCCATGAGAACCAAGTCAGAAAACATGGTTAAACAGGTAGGCCCAACATGCTTCTAAAAGGCATTGCATCAATTTTCATGTATCAAGACAGAAAAATACATCAGGAGCTCATCTGCAAGTATGGGATGAGCATGTTGTTTGCAGTCATATTATTTTCTGCTCTATCTGTATTCCTACACCATTACATCATTCTTCAGATTATATAACTCAAAGCAGCTGTGTGACCTTTAAAAAGGCAAGTAAATTTTAAAATACAATAATGGGTTCTATCTCATCAGATGTGTATCATGGTAATACATTGAGATAGTCTTGCTTTCTCTCACTTTTGTGACAAAACATGCAGTATTGGCTAGGGGTGGATCTGAATACATGTAAGTAACTCTGTTAAAGGAAAATAGATGTCATGAAAATGCTGTGTTGCCTTGTATTACAACTTTTGTATGTACACTATAGTCCGAGTTCAGTCTCATCAACAGGAGTTGCAAACAGGGCCTTGTTTGTGTACAGGCACCTGAATCCATGTGAGAACATAACAACATGGTACCATGTCTTGTTTGAGGTGATGTGTTGGAGGATTCTGCTTAAGCAGGTGAGCTGTAGTGGAGGAGTAGGAGAGCCTGTGGGCTTTGCCTCTATTTGTTTGCCATAGCACTTCTTGAGCCCACAGGAAACTGCTGCATCCTCAGCATCCTGCAGCAGGGAATTCCAGTGATGAGGTGGCAGTGCACAAAGTCCTTGCTTTGTATCCTAGCCCACCACCTCCCACTTTCAGTAGACCCTACCTCATTTTTTTATTTTGAAAACACAGTGAAAGAGGGTTTCTGGGTCACCTCATGCTTGCTATGCTCACACTTGTCATCTTCTCAAAAAAAAATTTTTTTCAAACTAGTTTCAGCTGAAACTATATACCTGAAACAATAATCCTCTTATGACTTCATCACTTCATGGAGCTTTCAGTGGAATTCTTGTTTAATAAAGTCCAGCAGTCTTTGAATAATGCAAACCTTGCATTTGAATGGATTCCCATCACACAGGCATGCAGTCTCAGGTGTTGTCTGTTTCATTTTCTTTATAATCTTTTGAGAGAATGGTGCCTAAAATTCCTGTCTTCTCTGGAGTTAGTTGCAGCTTCAATCTTTGTGGATGTGGCCTTCTTTCTTTTGTATGGCTTTTCATTAATCATATAATGTAAAGGAGCTGCAGTCCTTCATTGTTTTCTCCCAAAAACATCATGAAATAATAAGATTTTTAGAAGTGTAGCATTCTGTAGATACACACATGAAAACAGAAGGAACAGAGATGCCAATTCTAGCTGCACTGAAAATCCAACCAGACAATTTTAATTATATTTTATCAACAGCAGTGGTAATCTGTCAGGGACATCCTATTATGATTAATTATATTTACATTCTATTAATACATATTAATGTTATCTCCACATTTTGCACAATAAGATGGAAGGAGAATGCTTGATGGTGTGATCTGTGCTGGTATATATGTATTATCATTATGAATATGAGATGCTTTTATTGTTTCCAAATAGCATAGGCCAAACAAATGCCAAGAAAACATTTATGGCTCAGTATTCCATCAGTTATCCTTGATATGCTTAATATGTGCTGGAAGGGCAGAGCTGTTAATCAGCCAATAATAGGTTGGTGCCCAAGTGTGAAGGCAAAAGGCCGAAAGGTGCACGAGAAAAGCAATTTCTGCTGTAAGTCCCCATCTGTCATGTGCACATCCCCACTGTCTCTTGCACGTGTCAGTGTCTGTAGCTGTCAGAGACACATTTTTCTATGTGTTTGCCTGGAAATACAGATGTTGCTGTACCCAGCCACTCTTTGCACCACCTTTCCACCAAAGTGCATCCACTGGAAAGAGCAGCAACACTGCGCTGGTGTGAAGCTGGTGTGGGACAGTGCAGTTCTGACCCCTGCGAGCACTTTGGGGCTGCTTGCCACAGGCTGAGTTTCTAAACCAAACCAAGCCATGCAGGTTTTATTAGTTTTTTTTTTCATTTAAGGCTTGGTCTGCTAGGAAAGGAATTCATGTACTTTAAGCCTAGTTTCAGAACGTGTTACATGGAATAACTGCATTGTTAAATACAGAGTAAACCACTAACACACACACTGCCCTCATACAAAATGAGACTCCATAGGGAAATGGCAATTCTCAGATATTTTTCATAGATTTACTTACTCTGTTCTTACTTGCATACAACTATGGATGAAGTCCGAGTTAGCAACTATACTTAATAAAAAGCTGTGAAATGACAAAACAGAAATTTTATTGAGTCATGAGTCGTGCAGTAGTTTTAATCTGTTCCAGACATTGTACCAGCAGAGACACTGCTTCAAGCATTATTTTTAAGCCCCACCAGAACAATGATTTATTTTGGCCACAAGTTAAATTACAATGCCAAACAAACACTGTTGGTATTTCTGTGACTGAAAGCTAAAGTCCAGTTTTAGGCATCACTGTACAAAGAGGTAGTGACAAATTGAGGAGCGTCCAGTTAAGGAAACATGAGTTCCTTTCAAATATTGAAGTGACAGTGTTTGCTTAGCCTCCAAAAGAGAAGATTACAGAAAGGAAAATAGTCTCTCAAGCTATAAGGAGTTATTCTGAAAGAGGGCTGCTCTCCATTGTTCTTTGTGTCTGCAAAAGGTAGAACAAGAGAAAAATCAGTTTAATTTGCAATAAATATTTATCTTAAGTATTAGGGAAGAAACGGAGCAATAAGGCTTTGAAGCACTGAAACAGAGAGATTAGGGATGTTGGGAAACAGCCTTCATCAGAAGCCTTGGAGAATAGATGTCAGGGATGGACTGGATAGATCTGTGCGCTTTCTTCATTTGAGGAGGTGAAGCAGATCAGTGGTTCCCAAAATAAGGAACAATGCCCCAGGGATGGTGTAGGTGGAATGAGGCAGAGGAAATTGTGTTGCTGGAGAGTCCCTGAGAAGAGAGCAGGAAGTGCAGCCAGGAGGTGGGAGTTTGGTGTGGAAACAGAGTGAGGGAGGAATGAGACAGCATCACGGGAGCAAATGAGCTCTGTGGCTGTCAAGAACTGCAGAGTCAAGCCATGGCCTCCCAGCCACCTGTTCCCTGATCACATCCCATGAGGAAGACCCCACTGAGAAGTCACAGCCTTCTCTTGCTTCCTGCCTTGCTCCATTCCTCCTCCTGCCTGCCATCTTTCAGTGCTCTGTTGGCCATGGTCTTTTCCCAGATGTATCTCCCTTGTTGGCTCCCCAGCTGGTCCCACCTAGACCTGTCCTGTTAATGAACTGCTGCACAGGAGTACAAGCAATGGGACCAGAAACCCCTGTCAGTTCCTTGTTTCTAGAATTATATCTTATGTGACTCACCTTTGTGATTTTTAGATTTCCTTTTCTTGTGACCTTTTTCCGTAGGTCATGTTTTTCAATTAATCCATTTAGGCCTTTTAACCATTAGAAGTTTTGTAAGTCTAAAACACTCATGCAGTTGTTTTTTTTTTTTTTATAACAGAACATGGTAAAGAAACAAGTGCCTCAAAGCATCTGTGAGCCTCTGTCCAGGACATCAGTTCAAGACCTTCCTGGTACAGTATTTGCTCTTAATCCACAGACTTTATACCAATCTGCTGATTTTTACAAAATGTCATTGCTATCAATGCTTAACCTGATTTTGACAGGCAATTACACATCATCTCTGCATTGCTATGTCTAAATAATTATATTTTTCCTGCTCATAAATGAATGAATTCACGCTTCCCTCAGTTTTTTTACACATATTCCCAGTTTTAGAATTTAATTGCCTTTGATCGTGTAATTACTTTTAATTTACAGAAATAAGCCTTTGAGACAGAAACAAATCTGATTAATTAGATGCCAACCCCAAATATAAAACATGTAGATATTGATGTATATACATAAACTTATGACATTTTAGTATTTTTCTATTTGCTGTTTTTTGTTCTAGAGGATGCCTGCTTATTGACAGAGAAGCTGATGTATAATGAGTACAAGATCCTTGAAGAGTAGTGCAACAAAGGAAGAATTTCAGATAAGGTTTTGTTATTAAAATGCTATTATTAAAAAAAGCATCTGTCATTTAAATAAATTGTTTTAAAAGACAAAGAGTCATAGAATAGAAAGTTTTAACTTTGTGCTCCCATTTCTTAATATCTTCCAAAGTGTCAAGATCCTCCTGTTAAGATATTAAACATGAATGGGAATCCAAGATGCTCGATGCCTTGTGAGATCAGGTTCCAAATGTGTCTGGAGAGTTTTCTGTAAATCCCAGATTGTGGTGCCTCTCAGAAAAACTTACTCATAGAGCTACCAGTGATTTTAGCATGTGTGTAATGGTTGAGGTTCAGCTGTAGCTGAAACAGAACAGATCCAGCCTGGGTGGGACACTGTGGTGCAATTTTGATCCAATCCATATCACAGGTTGGACTCCAAACACACCCAGGGTTGTTTAAAATCCATCTGGATGCAATCCAGTGCCATGTGCTGAGGGATAACCCTGCCTGGAGGTGGGACCAGATGTGGTCCCTGCCATCCTGATCCATTCTGTGACTCTGCACTTCACACCATCAGGTAAACTAAAATTCTGCTTAGGTTCTTTCTGGTAAATAATCTGAAGCACTGACTTTGGAGTCTGTGTAAAAAATTGTGTCCGGTTTTGAGCTGATGAAACTCCTGACAGTGGGTTCCCCACATGACCCACTGACATCTGTGGTCTTCACAGTCCTCAGGGAACTCAGAGTCCTCAGAGCCTGCTGCTATTGCTGTTGGCATTAGCAAGAGTTAGAGGACAGAATTTGGAAGTTATCACTTTGCACAATGCAAATAAAACCAGGATTTGGAACCTTTGAATTTTATTTAGAAAATTAGTGATTTATGATTTCATATATTAGAAAACCCCTTCTTTTAAACTAAACAAAGAAAGCTTTATCACTCCCAATAGCCAACCATTCCTTTCTTTCAATGGAGGTTTCCAGGCTCAGAGTTTGTAGCAAGGTCCATTAGACCTATAATCAGGTTTTATGATGGTGTTTGAGCAAGCATTAGCTTTTGCCATAGTAATAACTCAAGTCACAGTTTTCTTCAGGATTGTAATCCGAGTATTTGGTTGACATGTGACAATAGGGTTTCTCCCTGTAAAAGAGTAGTAAAAATGTATCATTAACCAGCTCTTATTAGACTATTTTTGATCCAAAATGCTGTATACATGCAAATTAAATACAAATAGCTCAATAATTTTATTATTTTGTTTATAGGTCTTTATTGTCTGAACACCATGCTTATTATAACAATGTTAATTTAGAAGGCTTTTGCAAGGCTCAAAAGTTGTATAGAAATATTCCCACATGCAGTTATGCACACACATACGCAACAAATCTCTTTGCTGAGTGTTAAAATTAGGTAAAAAATTTATGGAAACCAGAAAGAGAAACAAGACTACAAATTAAATATAAACATCTGTATTGTTTATCCCTTAATTTTCCCCCTTATGTTTTAATAGTATTGATATGAAATAAGAAAAGCATTCTAAAACCAGCACAATTTTTCAAATTATATCTTAAAATCCTGTTAATCTACAAGCTCTTCTAATCTCTGTAAATATAACATTAGACTGCTAATTTTGGATATTTGGAACTTCTTTTATCAAAATATTGTCAAAAGAAATGACATAATTGAATTTGGCCGCCATAGTAAAAAAAAATAAGTACATAACATAAACTACGCCAATGTTCTAGAAAAGACAATTATCAATTTATCAAGGGCAAGTTTCTAAATTCTTATTGTCATTTAACCCCATGTTCATTTCTGCAGGAACTGAACATTCTGGTTTTGTGTCTCAAAAGTTTTTGTGCAGTTGTGTTATGACTGTCACTATTTTTTGCCAATCTGTGCTCATTACTACATGATAACTCTGATATGCTTGTGAAAAATGGTATGAATTAATCCCCTAGAGCCTTAACTCTCCCATACTTTTCAACACTTTTTCATCATGCAGCTTTTGATAAAAATAAGGGAAAATTTATCATCCTATAGCAATGTAAGTGTGAGTTCTGTTCTTGAAAGTCAGGAAGCTTTGGGAGAAAATTGTGTTTATTGTGCAGATTGTGCTTCTTGTGCTAAATATACCTTTCTGCCATCCCAGGAACAGTTTGTCCAATGAGTAACTCAGTTTGACAGAATGCAGGCTTTGTTCAGCCCCTTGCAGACCTTTTCAGTGGGAAAATGAAGGCTCTTCCCCCTTCAAATTAGTGGGGCCAGGAGGTTAGGCAGGATGTTGTTTGGACAGGATCCTGGAATAAAGCCCTCAGCTGCTGGGAGCAGTCAGAGCTGCAGAGCTCACAGCAGCACCTCACACACACCCCAGCTGACAGCACAGTGCTCACTGCACTTGGCTGAGGTTCCACCCAGTGCTGCTGCAGAAGGAAAGTCACCTCTCTGAATTAGCAGAGCTCACATTGGTGACATGGAGCTTCTGCTTTTTGTCTCTTTAATTCCTTTAAGGAGCTCCTCTTATGGAGCACAGTTATTCTCTACCCTGACTCCTTATTTTGCAATCCTTCCTCCAAGTTTTACCAGAAAGCAATTTTACCTGATCAGTTTCACCTGATCCCTGACCCTTAATTTGCAATCAGGAAGGAGGACTCGTGAGAGGCTAAGGATTGCAGTTTACAATTTTCTCTGTGCTCTCAGAAATCACAGGCAGAGTTGACTTTAGTTAGGAAAGCAAGCAGATCAATTTAGCCTGTAATGCTAGTCTATTTCAAACCGGAGATTTGTCAAACTTATATAGCAATGAATATCTGAATAGTTCTGAAGTGTAATGTCTGTAAAATCTACATTTTGTGGGCGCCTAGGATATGTTAGGCTGGCAATTAAGGTGGCTTTTTTGAGTAGGGTTTTAGTAGGTTTCACTGTGGATGTATCCAATGGTATTGACTAACACTTTGTAGCAGAGAGGAAGGTTGTATCTCAGAAAGGATTCTGTTTATAATTATGAAAAGCATGTTTTCTAACCATTAATAGGGCATATCTTGTTAATTATGATGATGTATAAGGTATTTCACCTGTGATACCATTTAGAAAATTAATGTTTGAGTCACAGAAAGGTCATTGCCATTCTGGAAGGAATCCATTCATCTCTAAATAGGCCATCCAAATATAGACTAAGAAATACTCTATATATAATTACCTGGAAATAGATGGAATAAATAAGATTGATGATAGGTATTAATAAAGCCACATGTTAGTTTCCTGCTAGGCAAAAGTAGATTGGAAGAAGCAATAATATACATGTAAAAATGCAAGAAATAGGTTAAAATCTTGAGTAGTTCTATGAGGTGCAGCTATTACTCATGAGGTAAGAACTCAGCCCTCAGAAGCGATGTGCATCAAGGACTTTATCCTGAGATTCAGGCAGGTATTTCTGAAGACAGCTCCTACAAAGAAGAGAATGAGGAGTTTTTTCTTTTTTTTTTTTTTAAACAAACCGAAGTCTTGTTTGACTTCATAATACCTCTATATTTGCCACACAAATGCTTACAAGTAGATAGAATGTGTGTGCTGTCTTTGAAGATAAACATGTTCATGGGTATTTCCAGGTGTGAACCCTCTTTTGACACAGGCCTGGAGTCTCCAGGAGCTGGGGAGGATCCTGGGGGGGACAAGTCTCAAGTGATGCCAGCAGCTGCTCATTCTCCAGCTCAGTTCTGCAACTTGGTCTCCTGCAGCATGGGAGATGTGGGACAGAAAACCAACATCCAGCAGATTTTCAGTAGTACATGGGCAAGCCAGAGACTGGGAACTGGAGCATCCTAAGAGGATTGAGGAGTGTCTGGGAGTGGCAGTAGCTCCTGACTCCTGCTCAGCTCCAAGCCCAGATAGGACTGAGATGTCCTACACCTGACAGACAGATGAGAGGCAGCCCTTATTCGTGGGAGGCAGCTTTTGTAACTGCACATCCAGCCCTTCATTTGGGACATACTCAGCCATACAGAGAGGTAAATCAGCTTGGAAAGGCTGCTGCCTCCTGCACTGAGCTGTTCTATCCCTGGCAACATTGCTCCTGGTCTTCCTGGACTGTCAGAAAACATTGTCCCAGCTGGCCACAAGTTCACAGTTTACAATTGTAGTGACTTAAATCTGGACTTAACCATAGCAATGCCTTTAAAAACACCTTCAAAGAGCCCTCCCTGAAGCCCAGTGGTCACTGTTATTTTGCTGTTTGCTTTCATAAGAGCTGTCTGCCTCCTGGCTCCTCAGTGTCACTTGGCTGGGGAAATCAGACACTCTCTTTCCACACAGGTACCAGGAGAAAATGTTTCCTTGGCACTGATGGCTGCTTGCAGTACAGATTAAACCAAAATTTATTTATGATAAGGGAAGTTCAGGATTACCTGCTTTCCACCTCCTGGTTGCTTCTCCCTCACAGCAACCCCTTTAACTTTAACATTCAGAATTGCAATGAGCTTTCACATCTGCTGAGCCTTGGTACTCTCAGAGGAGCTCTGTGGTATTAGAATATTTTGATGAATTAGGGCTTTGCTTTTACTTTGCCTCTACAAACCTCTGTTCTTGGAGGGAAACATCACCAACACACTCAGGTTCTGCACTACTTTTGGCAGAAACATGAACACCCACTCAAGACTCACACACACACACACATACACACCAAACCACCTTGGAGCAGGTGATGTTTAATCAGCGTCCCTGGGTGGGGTCACTCATACAAGTCATGTTCTAAGGTTTTTATCTCCTTCTTCCTGACTAGAAAATTCAGAATAGTGGGACCTGCCTAGACAATAACTTTCTGAAACTATCTCTGCCACAAAACTTCATAGTCTATACAAAGTAAGTAAAAAAACAAGCTGTAAAGGTGAGGAAAGTAAAATTAAAAAAAACTAAACTAATGTATTTGCAAGAAGTATGTTTGCCTCAGTCACCCTCTCTGTTTCTCCTGGATCCCATGTCCCACTGTAGGGAGCTGGAGTATTTCCATCACTGAGACAATGCACTTTCCCTTGAAAGCTGCTGGGTTTAATCTCACCATCAGATGCTGGGATTCATTTCTGCAGTCCCTGTTGTACATTTCTTAATATCAGACAAGAGTGAAATATCTTCAGGACTGTGAGACTGAAGTTAACTATTTTTTCAAAGGAAAAAGGTGCTGGAAATATATAGTGGTCTTCATCAGCTAAAAGACTCTCTGGAACCAAACCCAGGCTCATGAGCCTGCTGTGATGTTGACCACATGAGCCAGGAAGAGGCTTTTGCAGCTCTAAAATAGAGTGAGCTTGGTTCAGTCTAATCTCAGGCATAAGTCAGAGCTGTGTTCAAGGAAGACAAGAGGAAGCTCTTCTACTTTTTCCTCTGATTTCTGATCCCTTGAAGACCATTCCAGGTGTGTGCTAAAGCTCCTTCCTGTGACAGCTCTCCTGTAACAGAAGGACAGGTCAGCTCTTGACTTCTGAAGCAAAGGCTTCAGCGTCTTCACAGGTGTTGCAAGCTGAAGTAAAAGCCTGCATGTGGCAGCTCTGAATTATGGGTCACCATACCTTTCCTGATCTCTCTACTGGGGCCTTTTGAATTTCTACCTTGAAATCATCTTCAGCACCATTGAAGTGCAGATGTTGGTAACAGCACTATGAGCTGAAAAGGTTTATTTCATAGTTTGATGTGGTCCTGCCATCTTTAGCTGTTTTTTTGCCTCCCTGCATGATGATCACTCATCTGGGTAAGTACTTTCCATGTTTTGTCTGGTTTGCCATGGCCAGTCCTTGGTTAGGAGCTTGATCCTATTTTCTTACCATTTTCCACATACTTCATTGCATCATTAAAAAGAAATAAATCTTTTTTTCAGGTAGGTGGATATTCATAGCAGACCTAAGTCACAATCTCACCCCCCAGCTAGAAGGCTTTCTGTTGACACACAAATACAAATTACAATAAATTATCTGATCTTTTTGAGCCTACTGTATCCTTTCCCCATTTGCTCTTTCTTCCCCACTTCTTTCTGACCTTAGACCCATTTTTTCCCTTCTTCACCTTTACTCAAAGTCTCCCCTCTGTCTCCACAGTTGCAATGCTTCACAGCCTTCCTTCATTTTATCCTTGCTGCTGAATGAAGATGTGATACAGATGAGATGTAAAAATGAGGAGCTCTTTCAAATTAAGCTTTGCTGCAAACATCTTAGCTGTAAAAAGTCCATTACATCCTCAAGAGAAACAAAGGTACTTAATCTGGAATGTCACTGATCTCTGGACATCAGCCTGCTGCTGAATGCCTTCCAAACTCTGCCATTCCACAACTTGATTGGACCTCCCACAAGTTCCCCTTCAGGCCTGGCTGTGAACTGTGCAGTCCTGTGTACTGGAACAACCCCAAGTGGCAGAGCTTTTACCCAGGATCATCCACGACTGCTTCCCCATTAATTCCCTCTGTCTGGAAGCACCCTGATGTCTCCTTAATAGGACTTAGCATTATTTATGGCAATTTACAGGTGTGCTGCTAAAGGATGGAACTGTAAATCACCTCAGATGTTGTTCCATGATGAAGTGCCTCTACATTATTTAACAAATTGTCCCAACATGGCTGAACAACACACAATGAAAAAACTTGCCACAGAAATGTAATATTGAAATGAACACAAAAATATTGTGTATTAAGTTAAGATTTGTAATTGCAACTTTTATTCTTCTGGCAGTTTTGTACTCCTGGAGGATTTTCAACTTCAGAAAAGTGGGGTGCTTATAACCAGGGGGTGTCAGCAGGGCAATACAATGACTTATGTATGTGACAGTGTCGTGCAGCTGGCTTTGCAGAGGTGTTTGGCAGAAAAAACACCAGGCTGCACATGTGCATCTTAGTTACAGCTCACTGCCTAAGGTGTAAGGTAGCAAGCAATGTTGTTTTACAGTATCTGAGTGATTCTGCCTCAGTAGAAAGAAGACTGAGGAATGATGAAATGCCAGCCAAAAGTGCCTACAGGTACCTCAAAATAAAGAACTACACGTGTTCTGAGATGTTGGTTTATCGTATTTGCCCGTAATCTGAGCACAGTGCTTTCTCAGATCAAGGCAAGGCAGGCAATTTTGAAGTGAGAGGAAAGGTGGAACAACATCTTCTTCCTAGAAAGCCTGGACTGAAAATTAACCACATTCCGTGTTATATTTCTCCTGTGATTGCAGGTGGTTTTCCTCCTTCGGATATAAGGTACCATTATGTGAGAAAAGCTTCTTATTTTTCTCTATTCAATCAGTTCAAAGATTGTCATGCCTAAAATATGCACATGGGTGAGATCTCACTGAGATCTGACACAAAACCCAAGGAAGCAGCCCAGCCACCTGGTGATTGATTTCCTCTGGGCAAGAAGGAAAGAAGACTTGGCTCACGAACACCCATAAGGCAAAGAAAGGAAGTGATCTGGAGGGGTGAAGGGAGAGTTGGTGTCAGCACTGCCCAGGGATTCAGTTTGGAGGTGTATGAGTCAAACAGTCTTTTCCAAAGTTGAGAAATTAACAGCCCCAGCAATTCCTCAGTTGCTTTTCAAGGAGTATTTTTTTTTATTTAACATTTTTTGTTTTCCCAGTTAAATTTTTAACATGTCAGGGGTCTCTTAATGTGAAGCCCAACACCTTCTGAAACTGTTGTTGAGGATGTTTAAAATGTTCATACAGAAACGAGTTGTTCTGCTTCCATGTGGGTAACAGGGCTGTTTGTGCTCACAGGTGTCCATGGACAGGAGGACCTACAGAATAAATGCCAGCCTCAGCCATGAGAGCTGCATTCAGGCTGCTGCTGCACTGGGAGGGTGAGGATTGCTGGAACAGAAGCTGTCTGGGAGGCAGGAAAGAGTGAAGGAGGTGCCCCAAGTTCAGAAATGTCCACATGAGCAGCATCTCTTCCTCAGGTGGCTCAGTCATAGATGGGACCTGGCTTCCTGGTTCCCCCTTCCCTTCCTGGGGGAACCACACTCCACATGGCTGTCCCTGTCTGTTTGTGCCTCTGTTTGCCCCTCCCCAGCCTCAAACCAGTTTTTAAAGTGGTTTAAGCCCGCTTCAGGCCAATGGAACAGATGGGGAAGTGGTTTAGGTGTGGATGTATTCCCACAGGTTTGTGGTGCACAGGTGCACACAGAGTGGACAACAGAAATGACAGATCCCATGTGTGTCCTACACAAGGGAAAAGGCAGAAAATCACATGTGCTGAAATCTCCAGGCAAGAGGATTTATTAATGCTCCATCCTCTGATGTCAGCCAGAGTTTGTGTCTTATTTGACACCAGACAACCCAACAAAAAGGCCCAAATTCAGGGAAGTCAGCTTTCACCTCCCCTCCACAGTACACCTGAGGCTGAGCTTTAAAAATACTGCTGTGCTTCTTATGGAAATGGGCATTTCATGGAATATCTCATACTGCCAGTGCCCTGGGAGTGAGAGATTGAAGGGAAGTACTGGTTCAGTGTTCTGGAGGTGTTGTCAGATGGGGCAGGGTTGGTCCTAAGAGCCCTCATAGGACTTGGGAAACCTCTTTCCATTTCCTCATCCATCCTGAGCTTCTCTGTATTCTTCTGCTGTAAGGTTGGATAGCAGCACATCCCTACTTCCTGGGAATGTTGTGGAGATCGGTATGCTGCTATCAGGGAGGAGTAAAACCACTGAGTTGCCACAACGACCCTGAAAGAATTGTAAAACTCTAGAAAAATGCATCCTTATAAAACTAAAACACAATCCATTGGAATGCAGCATTAAATACACTGTTACTTCCCCCAGCCTGGTTTTTCCTTTTCCTGCATGAGCTCTTCCACACTTTGCTTCTGGTCCTACCATTGGAGCCTGTGACATGTATAAAACAAGACTCTTGGAGCACATGCTGGAGTTTGGACTGTGTGTTTTCCTTCAGAGAGCATCTCTGCCTCGGCACTAGAAACCTTGTCAGTGCCGTGTTTTACGGAAATAAATAAATAAAGGAGCGAACGAAAATGTCATATACATAAATATGCCACAATAAGTTTAGTCTCTGGATCAAAGTGCTGAAAACGACACAGCTTTGAAACAGAAAGGTAGGAATCAAAATTACACATCCCTGTGCATCAGCCCGGGTGCCAGCTGTTTTACTGAGCCGTGCGTGCTGCGGCTGATTAAATGAAAACATTTTAACAGCTGTCTGAAAGGAGGAAAAGCCTCTCCCCACCTTGCCAGGGCTGCCTCCTGCTCCATCCCCAGGAGCTGCCTGGGAGAGCAGCCCCATCCCATGCCTGACCTGTCCCTGGTCACAGCAAACGTGTGGGATGCAGGGCTGCTCTGGGATCATCCAAAGGACAGGCAGGAGGGTCCTTGAAGAGGTCAGGACTTCACTGAGTCCTGGTGCCATTGCCTAGCAAACCTGCATGAGGGCAAGAGCCCAGCAGCTGTCTGGCTCTAATCCAGACTATTCCACAAGCTGGAAGTGCTGCTGCCTGGGGCTGGGAGACAAAGCAGCTCAGCTTGGTGGGGGAAGCAGCTCTGGTCCTCATATCCAGGCCAAACACAGCCTGACCTCCCCAGCAGGGGTGAAAAGGGCTTTACAGAAGAGAAAGCTTTAGGTGACTGCTGGGTGTTCTCTGGTGGCTGCATTCCTGCCAGTCTGCAGAACCAGCTGGGAGCTGTGCTCCAGCCTGGGGCCAAGCAGCTCTGTGTGACAGCTGGCTCTTTCCTCTATTCCCCTGCCTCCCCAAAACAGCGTGGGCAGCCCTGAGCAGCCTGCTTGGGGCAGAGCCTGTGCCCAGCCCGTGCCAGGCACTGCTTGGGTGGGTGTTCATCAGCTCCAGCCAGCACGGAGCTCTCTGTGGTGCCCTGCCCTGCTACATTCCCTGGGGCAGGCACAGCCAGGAGGGGCTGAGCTGTGCTGCCACCCCAGCCTCCAGTGGGGCTGAACTGAGAGGCCTCCAAGGTTCTCATACCCTCAGCTTCACCGAGAGGGTGGTGAGACATTTCTTGTAGTAGAAATTTGGGAGGGTTAGTGTCAAGCTCCAGATGTGTCCATTCACAGTCATTCTTACAGATGCTGCATTTTAAGGCTCTATTTTTAAAGAATCTGTATTTCTAAAAGGAAGAGCAATGAGGAAACAAGTTTTGCAATTCAGGATGTAAAAACTATTTCAAGAGGTGACACCTTTTGCTTTTCTTGCCTAACATCTGCTGTGTCTGTATGTTTGTGTGTACCTGTGGGGTGGAGGCTTTTATTATGCCGAGGTTTGCACAAGCCCTGCTTATCACACCCTTCTTTGGCCGAGGGACCTCCCTGCTGCTGCTGCTGCCCAGCAGGCATTGCCACACGTGTCACCGCCGGAAGCTGCCTCACAAGGGTGTCAAGGGTGAGAACAGGACATGGTTCATTTGCTGCTGCACGTCCACAAGTTCTGCCCACAAAATATGGGACCTGAACTGCTTTTTACTTTTGTAAAAGCTGCAACAACGGCCGCTACAAAATGTTGGCGTGGTCATACCATGAGACTCTTCATAGGTTTCCCTCCCCATCTGGCATGGGCAAGTCTATGTTTGACATCCTGGTTTGGAATGGCTTTGTTCAATGCAGACAAAGCTATCTCCCTGTAACTGTACTCCCTAAAAAATGTGCATTCTCAAAGTTTATCCTGCCTACTTCCATGGTTTTCCCTCCAAAATAATGTCGTGCCACAGGCAAGAGAAAAGTTATGAGTGAGTGAAAAGATGGCTAAGAAAAGGCTTCCCGTCACGCTGTGAGCCTTCCTCAAATCCAGCAGGCCACCCCGGTGTGCCCACACACCCTGAGGGGACTCTGTCCCCAGGTGCCACACGAGATGGACACAACAGAGTGAGCTCAGGGCCCTGTGCCACTGTGCTGAAGCTCCTGTGTGCTCCTGGTGACAATCACCAAGGACACATCTGCAAGGACCACTCATCACATCACCATCAGGCCGCCTGGTGGCTCTTTGTGCCTCATCTCTTGCCCACCCACGGTGGTGTTTTCCCTCACTGCCTTGAGGGTATTTTTCTCTTCCTCTGCCCAGAGAGCTTCGGGGACCAATATAGAAGTGGTGGCTCTAGGACAGGTCATCTCCAGGCTCTAGGACCAGGACACCCCAATGCAGAAGCATGCAACGTGCAGGAGATGTGCCCAGCTGGTCAGGAACAGCCGTCTGACGTGTGAGGGCCAGGGCTGGATGTACCTCACACTGCTCTATGAGGAGGCACCCCTGGGCTCCCCGCCCACATGTGGCTGTTTACACATGTGGCTGTTTACACATCACACTTTAGGAAAAATACCTGGGGTGTCCATGTGTCCCTGGGACCATGGGGGCGAAGGCGACCCCCCCCCCCTTTGACAGAAGCCAGTGTGTAAGGCCACTCGGAGCCCAGCGCGGGGGCTGCAGCGGGTTCGAAAGACTGCTGATAGCTGCAGCCTTCCCCCCACCGCAGCCCCTCTGCCCTGCAGGCCTGGGGGTTTCCGGGGGCCAGGGGCGCTCTCTGATGGGCGGGGGGTCCCTCCCGAATCGCCGGTGCCCTCCGGCCGCGGGGACAGCGCGCCCCCCGCACGGAGCCTCGGGGCGGGCACCGCGGGGCTCCTTCCCTCATGCCCGGGGGCAGCGGCCGCGTCGCACGCCTGTCACCGCCGCCTCCTCCCCGTTATTTACATCCGTCTTTAGCACTCTAATTACCCGCTTTATTGCTTTTGCCCGGGGGAAGCCCGGGGACGGCGGCGCAGGGGAGGACCCTCCTCTTCAGCCCCCGCGCTGCCCGGGGGAGGGGGACACGGAGCTCAGCCGGGCTTGCCTCCACAAGCACCTGGCTCCGGCAGGATTTGGGGCGGCGAGGGGCCGAGCCGGAGCCCCCCAGGGGAGCCGGAGGGCGCTGCCCCACAGCTCGCCCTCGAGGGGCGGCTTCAGCGTGTTGCACAAACGCGACCTCCTCCAGCGGAGGGGGAAGAAAATAAAAAAGGCGACAGGATAGATGGATTTTCAGATAAGCAGCGGAGGTAATTTATTGGCCTTCATGCTCTTCCGATGGAGTGGGGGAGAAGCGGCGGAGTCACGTCAGCACATCATTAACCGGGTTTACTCCGCCTCGGCCCACAGAGGCTCCCCTGGCCCCGCCACGGAGCAGGCCCGGCCCGGGCCCGCCGCCGCCGTGAGGGGCGACCGTGAGGGGCCACAGTGCCCAGGGTGACCGTGAGGGGCCACCGAGCCCGCGGTGCTTGGCCAACAGAGGCTCCCCCGGCCCTGCCAAGTAGCGGGCCCAGGCCGGGCCCGGCGCCGCCATGAGGGGCGACCGTGAGGGGCGCCGTGCCCGGGGTGCTGCTCCACCGGCCCCGGGGGCAGCCCCAGCTTCTCCCCGCTCATCCAGGTTGTCCGCGGCGCACTCGCTCCTCCAAACTCATCTAAATTACATCAATAACAGAGCGCACTCTTTAATGAGCTCTCAACTTTAAAGACTTGAAGGATATTAACAAGCCGCTTGACAAATGGTGCTTAGAAGCACATTAAAGACGCTGCTAATGGAGCGCATAATGACGGCTAATTTTCGATCAGATATAAATTAGAGCCCCAACAGTTATTTGCCTTAAGGACTTTATGTAAATGATCCTGTTCTGTATAAACGGGGAGGCGAGCCCAGCCCAGCCCCGCCGCCGAGCCGCGCCGAGGCGGGCTGTGCCGCGGCCCAACGGGGCGCGCAGCCCCGGCCCCTCGGCCGCGCAAACTCCGCGGGGCTCCGCGCACGGCTCCGCCTGCCCCGGGGCCGCCCGGGGGGGGGAAAGAGGAGGAGGAGGCCGAAGGCTCGTCCCAGTGGGGCTGGTGGCGGGTTCTGAGGGCGGCTGTGCCGCTGCGGGAGTCAGCGCCCAGCGCCCGCGGGGGTCCCGAGCAGCCCGGCCGGGCAGCGCTGCGCCCCGCGGAGAGCGGGCAGGGCGGGGACGCATCTGCGGAGCGGGGTCCCGCACACACACACACGGTCCCGGGGTGTCCCAGCTGCCGCCCAGAGCGCTGCGAGCGCCTCTGCTTTCTCTCCGTTGTTTTCGTTCGAGGGTCGCGGCCAGTTTGGGGACAGGGTTGTTTTCTTTCTGTTTCTTGCTCTTAATTTTTTTTTTCTTGTTTTTGTCAACAAGTGCCAGCTGAGGGCCCGGCCCCGGGCCAGGGAAGGCGTGACTGACCCCGGGCAGCGGCCGCGGCTCCTGCCCGCCCACCCGGCCCTGCCCGGCCCCCGGGATGCTCCCGCACGGAGGAGCCGTGTCAGCAGGTCAGGAATTTTCCCCGCCCCGGGAAGGGGGTCCCGGCTGTCTGGGGGAAACCGCGGGTTTTCCCGAGGGATTTTTTTGCCTGGTGGGCTGTGGTTCTTTTTCTATCCCCACCCGCCGCCCCGCTGGCTTGCGGGGTGTCCTCATCTTCCCTCCAAGCCCCTCCTTTACCTTTGCGGGGCGCGCTGAGCCGCAGCCGCGGGGCAGGCTCCCCTCCTCCGGGAAGGCTCGGGGGTCCCACCTGCCAAAATAACAACAAACCATAAAGGAGGGAGAGAGGGGAACGCTGACCCCCATCCTCCTCACCCCGCTCACCGCGCCGGGATCACAAAGCGGCCGGGCTGTCCCAGGAGCGGGCACTGCTGGGGTTTCCCCCGGGAGAGCATTTGGGGAGGGAAAACGAGGACTCGCCCCCATCCTGAGCGGGGCGGGAAGGGGCGCGGGAGTTGCGCGGGCGCGGAGGGCCCCGCTGGAGGCCGTACTCACCCGGGCGGCCCCAGGGCTGCGCCTCCTGCTCCGCGCTCGCCGCCCCAATCCATCGATTTGTTCCTGGAAAAACGCGGCGCATTCTTATAGCAGCTACGAGCAATTAATATTGCATTAACCCTATTAGGGAAAAAAAAAAAAAAAGAAAGGAAAAGAAAGGGGAAAACCCGCACCCCGGCAAAGCCATTTATTATTAAAGCGAGGGTAATTGGAGACCCGAGACGCGGATGTGTGCGTGTCGTGGGGCAAGGCGGGCGAACACAGGCGTGACCGTGTGGCGGGAAGGAAGGGGAGCCGAGGGTGGCTAATATTTAATTTCAGGTCTGTGGTTTTCTAATTCGAGATTAAAAGCAGTCACGTCTTTGAAGCCAGACACTTGGTGTAAATGTACAGTTAAAATATTCTATTCCACAGTCCCCAGACAGAGCTCTGCTACTCCCAGGCTTCATTAAATTTTAATTATCATCCCAGACTGGAGCAAGGAAAGAGGGGGAAGACTGTCCACCTAATTGCAATTGATAAAGGCAAAGAAGCCGAGATATTTTTCCTCGCCGTGCACGCACAGCAGTTGTTTTTGTTGTTGTTGTTGTTGTTGTTGTTGTTGCTTTAATGCGGGCAAAGCCCGGCGAGAGCAGCGCGAGCATCTCCGCCTATGGATCTGCTGTTTACAAAAGCTGCACGTGAAGGAAAGCCGGGAAGTGATGCCGTAGATGGGTGTTGGAAGAGAGGGGGGGCTCCTGGAGGATCTGGCGAAAGATCAACGCAAGAGACGAGGACCCTCATTAGAGCTCGTCAGCTTATTGTCTCCCAAAACAAAGCACGCCGGTGCCTCAGCCCTGCTCGGCCCGGGCAGCGGAGGGGCTGCCCTGGCACCCGGCCCGGTTCTCCCGGTTCCCGGGCACCTCCGCACCCCCACACACCCTCGGGCTCCCGGCTCTTCCATGCCTTTTCGTTTGTTAATCATCTGCGAGTGCGGCACCGGCAGGTACCGGGAGAAGTCGGCTAATTGCCCCGGGTTTTTAATTTGGCAAACTAGAGAGCGATCTATCTCCAGGCAGTAAAAGGTAAAAAATAAAACCCACCGCGTTTGCTTTCTAAGCAGCTTCCTATTATCACATCGCCACTTAATTTTATTTCCATTCTCTCCAAGTTAAATAGAAAGCCGAGCTCACAGGGGAGCTGCCATGTGCCTACAGACTGGGGATGTCAAGCAGAGAGACTCACAGTGCAAAGTTAATTTCAATTCCCGAGGAGGATTTCACATTCTCGCTCGCTCTGACCCACAGTAATTAGCTGAGATAACTAATGATTACTTACTTATTCCTTGTAATTATCTGGATTTAATAATTCGCTGTGTAATTTATTAATTCGCCCGTAATAGCCTTTAAGTGAATGGCTCATTTAAGAGGGCGCAGCGGCGGTGCAGGGGCTGCTCTCGCCGCCTTCTCCTGCTCTGGGTCTGGGGGGGCTCTGCAGCTTTGGGGGCCCTGCCCAGCCGGGCTGCCAGACCCCGCTGTCCTGGGAGCCGCTCCCTGCTCCTGCTCCCTCCCTCCCCTCTCGAAGGAGCCCCGGGCCCGCGGGGCAGGGGACACTTCCCGCGGTGGGGGTCGGGGACAGCGCCACCCCCTCCCAAAGAGTTGGGAGCCTTGGCGGCGATGGAGGAGCAGGGATGGCTGAGCCGTGACCCTGCGGGGCCGCCACGGCAGCGACAGCGACAAGGGCTGGCAGGGCCGCGGGAGGGCGCGGACAGCGGCGCGGACACGGAGTCTGTGCCCGCCGGACCCCGGGCCGTGCCTGCGCGCCCGCGGAGCCCACGGCACCCTCGGCGTGCCCGAGCGGCTTTGAAGCTGCAGCTGGAGCTGGTGGCTGGGCGGAAATATGAATATTTAATCGCGGCTCGTGTATGATCTCCCCCCCCCCCCTCGCCCGACGCCGTCGGGTTTTTTTCTCCCCGGCTTTTGTGAGCGCCGCGCGGGGAAATTACTTTTCCCTTTTCGAATTTGGGGGTTATTTTCGCGCCTCAGCCTGCGGGGCTCCCCCCTTGCTGGGGTTGGGGGGCACAGAGCAGGTCGGGGAGCGGGGACACCCCAGGGCCCCGTGTCCCCTCCCCGCGCACTCGGCGGGCCAGGAGCTGTCCCCGGTGCTGTCCCCGGAGCTGTCCCCGGTGCTGGCCCGGCGCTCCCGGGGCGCTGCCCCTGCCCGGAGGCGGCGCGGAGCTCGGGCAGAGGCTGGCGGGGGAAAAACAAGAAGCAGCAAACGCGCTTTGCCAATGAAACGTAAAAAATCCCGTTTTCTTTTTTTTTAATGAAAGACGATTTTGACAACATTTAAAAATAACTTATTACATTACTAGAATAAATAAACCTCCTATTAACAAAACAAAAACAACAAAATAAAAAAAAAAAAAAACAAACAAAACCCAACGAAATCGCGTCATGTACAGAACTTAAGACTTCAAACAGTCTCGGATAGAATAGCGATACAGCGAAATCTGTAAGAATATATCTATATGTGCGTCAACGCCAATGAAATATTTACAATACATACAGGTACCCAACCGAGTACCCTCAGTTTATTGTTGTTGTTCCAAAAAGAAGTGTACCAAATCGGTTGTGAATTTACAAGCAGTGCAGCCTCGCTCGCTCCCCTTCCCTACAAATTTTAATTTGGCTTTTCTACAAACAGACTTCCAAAAAGGGACTTTCCTCCGTGGAAAAGTATTGCAATTAAAGGTAATAAATAACCGAACAAATAAATAAATAATTAAAAAAATAAGCAATCGGATAATTAAATAAATAACCGAGCCGGTCGGAATACCGTCGCGATACACCTTTGAAATCGAGAAAGACGGATATTGTGCTGGCAAGAAACCCGAAGCGACAATCCCACCCCGACCCTCCCCACCCCCTAGCGCTGTCACCTACGCGGCCACGTCCTTTCTCACTTCGGGAGCAGCGTGTGCTGGGGACAATATGGGAATCCCCATTAAATATGTAACGCGGTAAACAAATACCTCGGACAGTGAATCAGGCTACACAAATAACGTAAGACATCTACTATAGGGTGCCGACGTCGTACGAATAAGAATACTCGCCAGAGAAATACCTTAGGTTCAGGTGACAATTTACAAATGGCCAAAGGGACATTCAGAAGAAGAAAAGCTCACGTTCATAAATCCTACCAACACAAAATATTTGATTCTCACTAACAATTTTTTTTTACTTTTATCAAGACTTAGATTAAAGAGGTGTAATTAATTAGAATGAGCACAAAATGAAGTTGCTAGAGAGATAAATTAATAATTTACAAGGGGTTGTTTGGCAGTAATCTAATAATAGCTTTTGAAGACCAGTGAACACAGCAGGATCAGCTCTTTCCCTAAGCGTTATAACTTCAGAGAAGGAAAAGGATAATAACCACAGTAAAAATATATATATATTTATATATTTATAATACGCAGTGTAAATGCAGAAAAACCTGCCATCTGTTTTTTAAATTATTATTATTATTATTATTTAAATCAAAATATTTTTAGACGTCTCTCGCGGTGCGAAGCCTCAACTCTAGATTCAAGTTTGGGTCCCGAGAAAGCCATGGCATCGTGGCCACCCCGCTGCCACCCGGGCGAGGTCTGTTAGCAATAAAAACCAGCGGTACTTGCCGGGCGGGTCCGGGCGCGGCTCCGCGGGGAACTTCCCCCGAAAGTTGGGCGCGGGGCGGGCGGCGGGGTGGGCTGGGGTCGTTTGGGGTCGTTTTCCTCCTTTCCTTTTTGTTGTTCCGGTTGTTTGTGGGGTTTTCTGTGGGCGGCGGCGGCGCTGGAGCTGCGGGTGCCGCCGGGCTCAGATGCCCGCCGAGTACTTCATGCGCTTCTGCTTCTGGCGCTGGTTGCAGAACCAGACGCGGACCACGTTCTTCTTGAGGTCCAGCTTCTCGGCGATGGCGGCGATCTTCTCGGAGGAGGGCCGGGGCTGCAGGGCGAAATAGGCCTCCAGCGAGCGCTTCTCGGGGGCGGCGATGGAGGTCCGCTTGCGCTTCTTCTCCGCGCCGCTGAAGAGCTCGGGCTTGGCCAGCTTCTCGCGGTGAGACTTCTCGGCCTCCTCCAGCCACGCCTGCAGGATGGGTTTGAGGGCGATCATGTTGTTGTGAGAGAGGGTGAGCGACTCGAAGCGGCAGATGGTGCTCTGGCTGAGGGAGCCCACCCCCGGGATCTTCAGGTTGGCCAGCGCCGAGCCCACGTCGGCCTGGGTCACCCCCAGCTTGATGCGGCGCTGCTTGAAGCGCTCGGCGAAGGCCTCCAAGTCGCGGGGGTCGGCGTCCACGTCGCTCATGCAGCCCATGTGCGCCGGCAGCCCGTGGGCGTGGGCCATGCCCAGCGCCGCCGGGTGCATGGGGTTCATGCCGGCCATGTGCGGAGCGTGGCCCGGCGTGGAGACCACGGCGCCGTCGGGGGCCGCCATGGCCCCCAGCGCCAGCCCCGGCGTCAGGTGCTCCAAGAGTTCCCCCTCCAGCGCCTGGTGCGGCTGGTGGTGGTGGTGGTGGTGGTGGTGATGGTGGTGGTGGGTGCCCGACAGGGCGGACGGGTGGGAGATGGGCACGGAGGAGGAGGAGGCGGCCGAGGTGCAGGGGATGGTGTTCATGGTGTGGTACGTGGCGTCCGGCTTGAAGGGGCTGTGGTGCGGCGGGTGATGGTGGTGGCTCTTGCTCGGGGAGACGATGTCCACCGCTGCCAGGGCTTCGGCGCGGGCCAGCAGGCTCTCGTCCAGACCGCCGAATATATTGCTCTGCAATTGCAAATAGAAGGCACACATAACGCTCAGCAGGGAATTCGCCTCCCCGCGCACTCCGCCGTGCCACTAAAACCTTCCCAGCATGTTAAAAGAGAAATCCTGGAGAAGGGAGGGGGGGTGGGGTGGTGGGGGGGAGGAGAGCACAGGAGAAGAGGGAGCTAGCGGGGCGAGGGAGCGGGCGCGGCGCGCAGCCGCTCGCACAGAGGAGCCGCGGCGGGCGGACGGACGGACGGACACACGCACCAGCCGCACGCAGCATCCCAGGTCATAAAAATTAATACGAGCGGCAAGAGCCGCCGCATGCATAAGTTGGGCGAGCGCCCGGCGGCGCCGGGTGATTTGCTGCACGGCCATGAAAAAATCATCAGGCGGATCCGGGGGGCCGCCGAGGGGCTCCCCTTAAAGCGGGGCGGCGGGCGGCGGGCACCTACCGGAGGGGCGGGCAGGCAGGCCCGCCGCATCGCCTCCGCGCCGCCGCCGCTGCCGCCGGGGCCGGAGCCCGAGCTGGAGCCGGAGCCGCCGCTGCCGCCCGGGCCGGAGCCGGAGCCGCGTCCGGCGGAGCCGCCGCTGCCGGTGCTGCTGGGGGAGCTGGCGGCGGGGGCGGCGGCGCCGGCGGAGGGACAGGGCGAGGCGGTGTGCAGGGCCGAGTACTTGGTTTCGTGGAGGCCGCCGCCGCTGCCGCCGCTGTGGGAGAGGCCGAAAGGCTGCTTGCTGCTCAGAGACATCATCATGGTGCTGGCCGCCGCCGCGGCCCGGCCCGCCGGCAGCCGGCCGCCGGAGGAGGGCAGGGGCGCGGGGCCGGGGGCCCGGACCCCCCGGAAAAGCCGCAGGAGCCCCGCGCCCCCACCCGCCGAAAAATTAAAAAAAAAAAAAAATTCCCACTCGTCCCCCAGCCGGCTCCCCGAGCCTCGCTGGGGACGAGAGGGAGCGGCGGCTCCGGCGAGCCGGGGATGCGCGGGGGATGCACGGGATGCGCGGGATGCGCGGGATGCCGCCCGCCCTCCGCCCGGGCGCTCGCCGCTGTCCGCCGCCGCCTCCGCTCCGGCGCCGGCCCTCGCCTCTCGCGAAGTGCCCTCCCCGCCGCCGCGCCGGTGGGTTTTACTCTCTCCCCTCCCTCCCCTCCCCTCTCGCCTGTCACTACAGCCCAACTCCTCGGGAAGGGCCCTCCGCGCCTGCCTCCTCGGCCCCGGCCCCCTCCTCCGCCGCTCCCTGCCCGCCCCCCGCCGCTCCCACGCCCACGCGTGCTCCCGCACTCACCGCCGCGCCGCGCCCCGTCGCCTCCCGGAAAGGGGAGGGAAAAAGCCAAAAAGGAAAAAAAAAAAAAAAAGAAAAAGAAAGGAGGGGGGGAAGCGACGACCCCACCGCCTCGAATCCACCTTCCATGGAAAGAAAAAAATATTTTTAAAAACGGGGGGAAAAGTCCCGTCCGGGCTCAGCGCTCACCTACAGCCAGAGTGTCCCGCCGCTGCTCTGGCACCGCGGGGGCGGGAGATGCGCGGGCACAGCGCGGGGAAAGGCCGGGAGCGGCGGCCAGGGGCTGCCCCCGCCGGCGGGGAACCGGAGGGATCCTCCCGCAAAAGCGCACCGCTATCTGCCAATTTCCCACGCCTGTCTAATAGCAAAAGAAGAAAAGGAAAAGGAAAAGAAAAAATGAAAAGACAGAGAAAAAAAATCGGGGAAAGTCAGTTTTCCTGGAGGTGGTCTGGTTTATTTCCATGAATTTCACTTTGCAGCAGAAAGGTTAAAATGAGTACTTAGGTGTTTAATTTCTCACCTAAACAGCAGACTTGGTAATTTTAAGGGAAATAAAAAAAAATTACATTGTATCAGCTCTCACTGTCGCCAGCTCGGAGAAATGAAATAAATCAAAGTTAAAAGCTTGAGTATCATTTAATTATGGTGTGAATAGCGCTTGGAAAGAAGTAGAACAACATCTCTAAACAAATTATGGCCGGGCCAGGAAGGAATTATTAGATTGAAATTTCATTTAGGCTCGGGAGACACGGCGCTTCAATATGTAATCTGTTATGCCTCATCTGATTTGTATGCTTAATTCAGCTTGACGAATTTATTAGTTTTCATAATAGTAAAAAAATTGAGCAGCACTATGGGCTAATGCATTGTGTGTACTATAAATTGTATGTCACTGTTGAAAGGCTGAAGTCTATAGAAATCTTTTATTAATGACAACATAGGAAAGAGGATTTTCTTGCAAGCCTTTAAGGAGTTCATGCCAAACCTCCGCGCTTCGTGTCTCGGTAGGCTATTAACATATCGTCATACTAATTAGGCTACTTCATGAGTGATATAATTTCAAACTTTAAATTATGTTCTAATTAACAAGGGTTGTCCAATTTGCTTAATCTTCAAAAGGCGTTTGGCTTGTCTAATTAGTCTAAAGCATCGAGCATCTCCAACGCCCAAGAAAGAGCCATCAACAACAACATTTTGCGCGTTTTGAGGCGATGGCGGGCCGAGCCCACGCGGGGTGCGGGCAGGGCTGGCCGGGCTGGCGGCGAGGCCGCTGTCCCGCTGTCCCCCTCCCTGCGCCGGGTCCCCGCAGCGCCCCGGCCGCTCCTGCGCCCCCGCCTCCGCCGGCCGGCAGCGGCCGCAGCGCTGCGCGCCCCGGCGCGGGAGTGCCGGGAGGGGAGCGGAGAGCCGGGAAAGCTCCAGCTTCCCGGGGAAGAGGAAGGGAAAAAAATTTAAAAAAAGAAGGAAGGGAAAGAAGAAGAAGAAGAAGATGAAGAAGAAGAAGAAGAAGAAGAAGAAGAAGAAGAAGAAGAAGAAGAAGAAGAAGAGAATACCTCGTTGGCACGGGGAGGTCCGAGGGCAGCCAGCCTGCCGGGTGCGCGGAGCCAGCCGGGGAAGGGGCTGTGCCCGCCCGGCTTTCCGAGCTCAACTTTGGCGGAGAGAAACGCGAGGAGGAAACCCCCCCTCCCGCTATACGTTTAACCCCTCCCGCACTGAGTTTAATTACTCGCAATAGTTGTTCTAATGTATGCTGTCACACGGGAGAATTGAGAACGCATATCGTTAATATGAATTAATCTTGATTTTAATAGCAACTGACAACCGATCTCCAAAACGCCGAGCGCTCATCGCCGCTCCCACCGGCCGCCGCCGGGACGCGGAGCGGCAGAGCTGGGCCAACTTTGCTCGGTGCCGGGCCCGGGGGTGACCCCGGGGGTGCCCGCGGTGCTCTCGGCGCTGCAGGGACCGCCGCGGCTCCGGCCCCGCGCTGCCGCTGTGCCCGCTGCCGGCAGCGCCTCGCCCGCGGCTCCACCGCCCAGCACCTTCCCATTCCCCCCTTTTCCTGGTGATTTTTTTGTTTATGTGTTTGGGCGTTGGGTTTTTCCGTGGAGCCCCCGCGCTGCCCGTCCGCGCCCCCGCCCGCAGTCGGGAGGGCGCCGGGGGAGCCGCAGCGGCCGCGGAGGCTCCGCCGCCCCCCGGCACCTGGGCGGCCCCGCAGCCGCTCTGCGCGCCGCTGGGCTGCCTAAATAAAAGGAGAGCCCCCCCTCCAAGTTACCCACGCCCACACCCTGACCCACGCAGACATCTGGGGAGAAATCACTGTCGCCTCTCATGTATCCATGTTCTGATTTACGATTAAAATTTAAAGACGCGCATTCATATTTTACCGAACCTAATGCGCCCTATGAATTTTTAATCCATTAAGATGCGGGCTACACTTTGAGCAAACTCTACCTTTGTTTTGAGGGCAGGGCAGCGCCGGTCCCAGCCTTGCCGCCCGGTGTCCCACTCCGCTCCCGGGCCCCGCCGCCTCCGGGACGCTCCCCCGAGGCTCCGGGCACCGGGAGCGACCCGGCCCCGCCGCCGCGGAGGCTCCGCGGGTGCGGACAGATGCTCCGGCCCGGGACGCCCCGCTGGGGCAGCTCCGCATCCCCGCCGGCGGTGCCTCGGCATCCCCGGGCCCCCCGGTGCCTCCGGCCCGGCACCGCCGCCCTCACTGGCCCCGGCTCCCCCGCTCCCAAATCTGCTCCACCTCTCCCAAACCTGCCCCCCTCTCCCAAAACTGCTCCCCCTCTCCCAAACCTGCTCCCCCGCCCCCAAATCTGCGGCCGCGCCGCCGTCGCGAGCCGAGTCAAGTCACGAAGTCAAACTTCGAGCCCGGAACGATCAATGAAGAGTTTTGCCGTCCGTGGCGCCTCGTGCTTCCTGGCACTAAAATAAATGCAAGAAATCGAAACTTAATTACTTGAAAGAAATCCAGAAATCCCTCTGCATAATTTATCCAGGCATTTTTTCGTGGCGTTTGTGTTGAATGCACGCGTTTGACTCCGCACGCTCCTGTCCCCAGCCGGTCGGGCGGGGGTGCGGACCCCCAGAGCCCCGCTGAGGGGAGAGGAGGGAAGAGAAATCCGCATTTTGCCCCTCTCTTTTCCCCATCTGAGAGCATCTCCTGGGGCATGGTGGCAAGCAGAACTTCTCCTCCCTGCCTGCAGGGTCTGAGCCCTGAGCCAGGCGTTCCGCGGGTGTTTTCTGACCAGGAGTGCCTGGTGTAACAAGCTCCTAAGCATAATGGAAAGTGCCAATAGAGTAACTCAGTTATTGTGACAAATTTCCCCCCGCATTTGATGATCCCGCCGTGGATCCTATGCTCCCTGTCACGGATGGAATATGACACCTGGAAGCTGGGGGTGGGACACTGCCTGGCCATGCAGCCATGGCCTCCTCATGGCCACCCAGCCAGGCTGATAAGAGCCCTGCCTGCTGAGCCTTTCACTGAATTCATTAGCACTGGAAGCCTGCTGGCTCGGGAGCAAACTTTATCATAGACACCTCATCGAGAACTTGAAGTAATGTTATGAAAGAATGAAAAATACATTTGGGAGCTGCCTGGAAACTGAAGTACATTTTGATTTAACTTACATTAACAGAAACCTAATGTAGAAGTGAAGGGATCTAACAAAACCATTAATAATTTAAAAATAATTACAGATAGTCTATCCTTACTATTCACAACCACTCAACATTTTAGACAAAGAAAGCTGAATATTCTTCATGGGAGAAGGATGTGAGCAGACTGCTAAGCAGGAGCTGTCCAGCTTGCATTGCCTCTCCTCTGCTCACACACACTGCCCATTCCCCACAGCACCCAGGACACCATCCCAAAACTGCTTTTCCAGCAGGGACGATGGAGGTGGAGGCAAGGCCTCTCTTTGTACAGGGCTTTTTGGCATTTATTTTGGCATGGATTCCAACCCCCTCTCTTTGTTGGTGCTGCTGTTTGAGGTGGGCCCAGTGTGGCAGGGGAGATCAAGATAACTCCTGCAGCTCCTCAGGCTCTTCCAAGGCTCTGCCAGCCCTGGAGACCTCAGGAAAGACCTTTTCCATCCATAGCCTTGGCTAACACCAGTGGCAAGGGTGACTCTCCTGCCCTGGGCTGTCTAGCTGGGATCAGCACAGCAATCACCTGCTTGGCTTGCCATGGCGCTGTGCAAAAGTTATTTTTGATACATTCATTCTAGTACAAGCTTCCATTGTATGCTTTGTACCTCAAGGGCCATGACATCCTGCAAGGCTGTGACTTTGCCTTGTATTTCTGATTGTTTGGATTTGGGGTTGGGGTTTTTGTTTTTGAGATACACTGCTGTCCAAACACTGTAAAATCAGAGCAGCCGGATATGCAGAGGGCTTCACTGCTCTCCCTTACAGATCAAGATAAAATTGGAAAGAGGGAAATTCAGACATAAAGTGGCTTCTAAAGGAAAAGAAACACTGGATAATACAAAGCAGATAAATTCACATCTAACTCTCACAGGAACACAGGATCCTACCCTACAAACAGTCTCACAGGTGGGAGCTCTCCCTAACCCCATCCCCATCTCCTACTTGTATTGAAAACATTAAGGCCTCATGGATCATTTAAAAAAATCCTATAAATCACACTGTGAATGTCCTTGGGACTCAACTCTTGCTGATTTAGACAAAACCCTGGTATCTTAGATTAGCCTTCATTAATTATTTTCATTAATTCCCTTTGTTATGGATGTATTATCACAAATCATATTCCAAACACATTCCCTAATTAAGCATGAAATTCCTCCCTCTGTATGCCATTTAACTGGAGCAGGGAGGATGTGTGTGTTCAGTCTGGTGCCTGGAGGCTGGTGCCAGGCACTCGGTGCAGCGAAAGATGGTGCTTGCATTTCAGATATCTTCCAGGGCTTGCTCTAACTTAGGGAAAATGTTGTGGTTTTAATTTGATCATGTTCTCATGGCACGTCCTCAGCTCAGAGCTCTTAGCCTTTGTAAATTTTCAGTGTCTTCCATCTACTTCCTCAGTGTTTTCAAGAAAAATATTTACTATTCTCCCCCTTCTGCCATGCAAGGTGTTGGCTGATCCCTTTACAGGTCCCCAGGATTCACCAGGCAGCCTTCTCCTTGCAGCCAGAAAGCAACAACTGTGACAGTTGATACACATTGGAAAAGGTGATGAAAGCCTGTGTTTCTGAGCAGGCACAGTTGTGTAACTGGGTTGGTGCTGTACCTCTGAGCCATTAAATAGTGTGTTAAAATACTTGTTTGGGGAGACAGGGTCATGTGGCCTGTGGTATTTGGTGTGTGCCACGCCATGGACTGTGCTTTCACAGTCTCTGTAGTTTTGGGAGGTCTGGAATGGACTCATCCATGAATGTGTGGTGGAAAATATCTGGGAATTATTCTGTTTTCTCCCTTTGATTCAATATTCACACACAGAGAGCATGGTGGACCTGGAACCTGACTGGTGGGGAAGTCCCACTAGGACCAGCACCTATCAGGATGGAAATATCAGATGTGTGCTGGAACATCCATCCGTGCAAGGCCAGGCACACTGAGCTCAGACCTAGTCCTTGAAAACCAGGCTTTAATTCCAAGTAGATAAATCTGTGCATAACAGCAATGATAGTGAGTGTGCCCATATGTAAGGGTGTCCACCTTACATATGGGCACACTCACTTGGCCAAGCTTTATTCAAAGCTAATCACAAATCCTCTTCATTTTATATTGGTTCAAATTCAGCAGAAATGCTTTCCACCTTTTGTACAACCTCTGGGCACACACCAAAGCCATTCCCCTTCCCCTTCCCTCACAGAGCATGGACAGGCATCCACTGTGCTCCCTCTCCTTTTTTTAAAATGAAGTATTGTACGTTTTAAAGACTGTTAATGAAGTGAAATCAAGTTGTGAAATGCATCTGCAGCTGGCATCAACATTTCCTGCTGGAAGCAGCGGGTTGGGAGTGTGTTATCACGTGTCTCCCCCAGTCCTGAGACAGCCATCGAATTCCAGTGAAATCTCTTACAAAGGCAATCAAGACGATCAATGGGAGTTTTGCCAGGAACATCAAAGCTTATTAAATGGTTCTCTGTTAAGAACTGCAAACACACAGACACGCAGGAAAGGAGACAGCTCAGAAAATGGTGCTGTGAAGGGAAAGAAAAACTGAAGAAAGAAAAAAAAAATGATGCCCAGAAAAAAAAAAGCAGGAGATTAATAATTGACAGATGTTTGTACAGCCAATCCAAAGCAGAGTTTAAAATGCAGACAACTCAGTCCATAGTATGTAACACAAAGTTCTGTAGAAGCATTTACTCACAAGATCTTCTATCCACACATTCTACTCTAAATATTTTGCTGAATTGGAATGAACTAAATTCATGTTTAACTGCTTTAGTGTTTGTTTTGATGGGGGAGACCTGGGACACCCCTAAGATGCTGTCATTTGAAACCCTTCAAATCATCAAGCTGCATGTGTGTGACTCTGTGTCTAGGGTTGTGAATATATAGAAAATGTAGAATCAAGTAATATTTTTACTTGTTAATCCCTCAGCAGTTCTGTTGCCTGGTAGGTGCCATGACATTCTGAACTTACTTGAGTAAAATGCATTTTGCTTTCCTTGTTTAGGCCAGCATGTTTCCTTGGGTAAGTGAATTTGTTGCTGCACACCCATGAGAGGAGGAAACACTTCCTAACAGTGCCTGCCTTTGAAAATGCTCCTGCTGGCTTCAGACACTCTAGCCCAAAGTAGACCAAAATGATGGGGAGGTTTTTGGCTTTTTGTGGTGTTGGGGTTTTTTTTGTTAGTTTGCTTTTTTTGTTGTTGTTGTTTTGTTTTGTTTTTTGTTGTTGTTGTTTTAGTTTTTTGTGGATAATTTTTTTTTTTTTTTTTTTTTTTTTTATTAAGGGTAGAGTTTCCCCTTTTTTTTGCTTGATATAATTTTTATTAATGTCCGTGCATATTTCTGAACGAGGAGGTTGGGTCTGAAGAAGCTTTTACAACCATTTGTAGCTGTCTGCTGTAAGTGCTGACAGCTGTGCGATGGCTTTTAGTGAGGGGGATGCACTCGGGAGTGCCCTGCTCGGAGTGGGGCGGGTCCCGGGGGCTTTCCAAGGCAGGGGCGGGAGGGGAGGGTGGGATGGGATGGGATGCGCCGCCCCCTCCATCCATATAAACTCAGCTGGGACAGTCAAAAAATTAAATGCGGTTTGTGGTAGTGAGTGGAAGGTTTGGGGCCTTTATGGGAGTTTGTTTTGGTTTTGTTTTGCTTTGCTTGTGAGTTTTTTTTTTTTGCTTGCTTTCCTGGGAGGTGGAGGCAGTCCAAACCCTGGAGAGGTGAGTTCAGGACCAGGATTTCCCCGGCCCTCCCGCTTCTCCCTCCATGGTCCTGGTGATACTTTGCGGCCACAGGGGCCAGCGACAGCCAGAGTTCATCTGTGTTCCCATGCCCCGGGGAGCCCTGAAAGTTTGCTGTGGGAAGGCTGACTCCTGGAAATGCTTCCAGAGGGTTGTGCTGGGTGTCCAGGTATTGGCATCTTCTGAGTACCTGGCCCTACTGCCTGTTTCTAGGGAGTTGGGAAAATTCCTCTCCTCAACCAGAGCCAAAAGCAAATCCTCCTTCAGGTGCTCAGCAGAGTGTGGGACTCACCTACTGCAGGGATGGTGCAAGAGGTATATCTTGGAATGAAACGGGTTTGAGTTCTCACTTCACATCTCTCTAACCCCTGGTGCCTTTCTGTGTCCCCAGGAGGACATTCCATGGCATGTCCCAATATTTTGCAGGGCTTGTGTCAAGTGCTAAAGAAGGTTTTTGTTCAGAATAATTAAAAATGGACCAGAAGACCAGAAAAGTTCAGGAAGCTGACAAGGAAGGGTTACATGCCTGCAGGTCAAAGCCACTGAAGTTCATCAATTAGCAAGGCCCAGCTGCTTTAGATACTAAAAGGTGGTGGTGGGAAAAACCCAGGACAGGTGGGTAGAAATAACATCTTCCTGCAGGCAACTGAGAGAAAGGAAGTGATGGAAAGAGTTTTGCTCTGTTTGATTCACAGTTGTGCTCCAGCTGTGGGTGGGAGCCTGGCTTGGGAAGGGAGGCAGGCAGGGGTGGTTTGGGAGCTGCTGCAGAGGTCAGAGGGCTTGTGGGGGGTTTGATGTTCAATATTCATACAGCTGTGCTTTAGCAGGGTGAGCTCTGCACATGGCTGTCGTTTTCAGAATCTTGTAGATAAGCTGTGTCAGCACAGCTTTTATAAATCCCATTTTTACCAAAGATTTATGATGTAGCTGTAAATGTGTGCTCTGGACTGGTATCTTCTATTGAGGGTTTTAGTGAGGAATCTTATTTTTACAGGGTTAGTGCATTTATTTTCCATGCCTAAGATACACGATGAAAAATGTAATTTATAATGTGGCATAATAAAAATTGATGATGTTGCAAGGGATAGCAGACTTTCTTCTGTACCTGCACAATATATCTTTTTGGTTACATTTTGACAGTGATTTTACACATGCACTGAGGTGGTGACAACCTTGACCCTAACCTAGCCCACTATCCATATATAAAGAAGCCAGGCTGGTTAAAGGGGGAGGGAAGAAACATTAATTCAGCAAAGGTACATGACTAGCTTTTGCTTTTATTTATTCCATTTTAAGTCAGAAAAAAACTGAGTGAATTGGAAGCATCTTTGCAGCATTAATACATGTGTGAGTGCTCCAAACATTTCAGTGTTCTTTAAAAATTCAGCCAGACCTGGGAATAGCTGGGTAGCTTTCTTCTGAGTGCTGAGATGTGCTGCTCTTTGGTAAGACTATCTGTTTTAAAGAGGCAGTCCAGTGTTCCATTTGGCTTCAATACAGGCTGCAATTCACTGTTTGAGTTTGGGTTGTGTTGTCTTACCTGTTGTAAGGTAAGATTTCATTGCAATAATCAACTTTTTAAAAAAATTATTTTCATAAATTGAACTGTGCCCTGTATAATGATGGAAAACAACAGATTTCTGTATCTGTATGAACAGATATTGCTGGTTTTCCTTGAACTCAGGGTTTAAGATGCCACTGACCTCTGCAGAGCAAAAGGAAATGAAAGAGGAAAGCAGGACTGGTGCATTTTTTGTGGGAAAGGCTCCTGCCAAGTTAAAGACCAGCTATCAAATCAGAGTTTGAGCTGAACCTAGAGGAGAGACAAGCTGTGCTAGTAGCACTAAAACTAAGGAACTGCTAAGTGGAATTTGCAGTCTTATTTTGGAAGGGATGTTTGCTTGTTATTTTTTGTTTATTTTTCCCATGAAAGAAATTGCCGATGAACCAGAGACTACAAAAACTCAGTCCTTTAGTGTGTGCACACAGTTACCTCTTGAAATCATCATCTCTCTGTTATGCAAACAGAAATTCCTATGTAAGTTAACACTTCCCTAGTTTGTTAGTAAATGTGTGTATGAATCGGACCTTAAATCCTTTACTGGCACCCATCAGAATATTAAGATTTCAGGTTATAGCATAGCTCAGGTTTGGGCTGTAATGTAATTTTTTAAAACCTTTCCAATAGTAAAGAAACCTAATCCTAGCTATAACTTAACAAAAAAATTATTTCAGGTTTTTTGATGTCCCTGCCAACTCCTCTTTCCCCCCTCTTTGTCAGTTTGTCTAAGTAGGAGCAAGGAAGAGGAAATATCCCCTTTTAGATAAATCACCACCAACAGTTTGGCTCAGGCCATAAATTAGAAAGTGAGCCATTATCTCAAAGAGAAGCAACTTTGTCCTTATGTCTCTTTTAGATTGATAAAATTTTGCTGTTCAGAACCTGAAGTCTACTAATAGTTTATGTGCAAAGAGTTTTTTCTTTTTTTTTTTTTTTAATCCACTACTGATTGCTATAATCTGTCATGAAAAGTGAGAACAGCATTTTAAAGCAGGTAGAGGATGGTGGGATCACAGGTGATGGCAGTGCAGGATGTGAGAAGGAAGCAGATGCCTTCTGAGGGTGATTTTTGTTATTTGGAATGGTCTGTGTTTCATAGGAAAAGCAGTAGAGGACAGAGGTGTGATGGTAAAAAGTAAACAACTGCTTCCTCAGGATGAAGGCTTTTGTTCCTCTGGTGTGGTGAGAGTTGGTGCTCTAAGGAGTGGGGTTTTAAAAATTTTTGAGAAAGGAAAATCTTCCTTCAGGGCTGGTCCAAGGTATGGAATAAGCACACCCAAGAACTGGAGACTGATGTTTACTATCTACTACCTCAGGGCTCAATCACTACTTCTGACTCATGCTCATCACAAAAAAAAAAAGTGAAATAGGGGTGGGCTATAGAAACATGAAAATCTAACCAGGAAAAAAATAAATCTAAGCATTAAAAAAATACATCCTGATGAATGGCTGGGATGAGGGTAAAAGAGCAGAGTGAGCCCATGGCAGTCATTACTTGCACAGCTTAACTTAGCCCCCACAGCAGCACCTGGGTGCTCCAGTCCTGAGCACTGACAGCTGGAGAGAAGGGAGAGGTCCCAACAGGCCATGGACACAGGCAGGGGATGAGGGGTGCTTGCTGCTCCTGTGAGCTGCCAGGACCTCAGGAGGAGGCAGAGCTGTCAAGCAAGAGGATGAGTTTGCTCTGGATCAAGTTGGTGGTTCTGTTATCATAAACTCCTCAGCTGGTAGTGAAGGAAGTCTGGAGAGGGGGAGCCCTGGGAGAAGGTGTTGGGTGTTCAGGCTCAGTCTGTCACACACCCAGACTCTGGGTGGTTGGAGTCTACAATTTTTAGAAGCAATTAACACAGGGGGAAAATCCCTCTGACTTAGTGAGGTGAAGCAAATATATATTTCAGTGCTAATTCAAAAGGGTTTTTTGTCTTTGCACTTAGCTAGTGCAGTCCAGGAATTTACTTTTTATTTTTCTCAATTGGAATTGAATCAATATTTTAATCCCATTTATTTCAAGATCATGCTGCAGAAAATCCTAAACAAAAATGCTATGGCTACTGGCTGATAAATAATGGGTTCAGGATTTAGAAACCAGCTGCTGATAGCTGTTTTCTGTTTGGAGTTTCTTACTGGCTCTAAGTTTTGGGAAATTCAGACTTCCTAGGCCCATCCAGCCTGGTAACCACCACAAACTCATTTTTCCTGTTGTTACTCTGCCATGTTCAGTGAGAGTGCAATTGCAAACAGCTGAAATCGGATAATAATTCCCTGGGTGTGGAGCATCCTGTTAGTCTTGGAGTGAATTGAACACAGGAGATTTGGCAGTCGGTGGACTTGATAATTTTGATTTTTATTAGAAGCTGACCAACTTCTTATGCTGGTGGAGAACAACTCCTCTTAATTATTTTGGATCACCAAGCAGCTTTAGTTGCGAGGGTGACACAAGCATGAGGCTGCCTGCTCTTTTCCATGCAGGAGTGGGTCCTGGCAGGGTCCATCCCTGATCCCTGGAGCTCATCTGAGGGATGGTCCTGAGCTCTCATCTCTTCAGGGTGACTGCTGTCCTCTAGTGCACATTTATGTGCTGAGAAGCACAAGAAGTGCTGGCTTCTGGCTGGGGTCTTTGGAGGGCACTACAACACCGATAAGTAAAAGTTAATTGCAAATTTATTTCCACATAGCAAAAAAGGGAAAAACACTTGGGGCCAGTTTCCTTTAAAGAAAAAAGGAGGAAAAGCCTGTTCTATACCCATTTGATTAACCTGTGCTGTTAATCACTGCCAGGTTTATGAACCTCTATTATAAGCTTGTTACTCTAAGGGGTTTCAGTTCAGTGATTGAAAAACAGCTTTAGGGCCTGGGTAGGTAAGAGAAGCAAGAAGTAAAAGTAGCAGCACTGAGCCTTTGAAGAGTTGTATAAATAATTAGCAACATATTTCATGTGGACTCTTTAGTCAAGATGTCCTGTCAGAACTGGGATTTTTATCACAACATGACAAAAATGTAGAAAGAGCTCTGCATTTATTCCAGAATAACAATGTTGATATCTAAAATAATTTGCTGCGTTAGAAGCTATTTTAGGTCACAGGTAACAGCTCTGCACTGCTGAACTGCTCTATCTGCTGAGGCTTCTTGAGAAAGCAGAAGGTGTCTAAAAGGTTCTTTACACTCTTGTGTCTTTTGAATTTTTAGATCCTTATTTCACGGTTGCAAAACATCCAACGTAGGTGAAAACCTGAACTGCGTGTTAATAAAGCAAAGTGATGAATAAATAGTAACCCAGTGCAACTTCAGGGGATGGAGGGTAACACAGCAGGTAAAATAGAAAGCAAAGGTGGGAACTTCTCAAAACCCTCTAGTGGGTGGGCAGGGGTGGAGAAGAGAAATGAACAACCTCTAGGACACATCCTGCCATGCACATCCCTGCCCATGGCAGGCAGGGTGGAACCAGATGATCTCCAAGGTTGCCTTCCAACTCAAACCATTCCATGATTCTGTGATACTTGGGTATCTCACTCAAAGGTGGCAAAAACTTCCCTCTTATTGGTAAACAGCACAAAGCCTAATGAAAAATGCCTGTCTGGAAGCTGATGGTATTGCAAGTGTCTCACATACCAAGCCGAGCACTGGTTAATCATAGCTTCATTTACCATCATTTCTGTTGGTTTAATTTTGCTGTTTATTCTGTTGGTTTTGGTTTTTTTCCTGCTTATGTGGAAAAACAATTTGCTTTTTAGGGCAATTCCTCCTGCTCCCCCATTTTCAAGCACTAGTCATGATCTCTGGGGAGCAGCCCCACCTCCTTGCATATGGCTTTGCTCACTCCTACCTGGAGGAACTCAGTGGGCTTTAGTGCATGTTTTGTCCAAGGGAAAATTAATTTAATTCACTCAACATCACCCAGCACCTGCTGATATGTGTGGGCAATGTGAGCAATCCCTGCACTCAGATGCAGAAGTTATTTTAGCAGAAGTGCCTTGGTCTCTGATGCTTTCAGAAGTGGTCATGGGACTCCCATGAGGGCAGAACTTGGAATTTGGACACTAAATCCAGGATTAACTTCAGTTGTCGAGAGTACCTTCTCTATTAACTTGAACAGAATCAAGATTTCACTTCTCACCTTTTCTACCAAGGCTTTCTGCTCAGTTTTGAAGTCTGCAAGAATAAATCAAATTCAAAGAGTGAACTTCATTTTTACCTCTAGTTGAAATGCTTGGGGTGAGTGGTGGTAATCTAAGTGCAAGATCACTGACAAAGTCCAGTGAATTTTGAAGTTGTGGGCATGAGGCATTTTCTGCCCCTTCTACTTGCTTCAGGAATTATACTGACCTGTTTAAATAACAACTGCAGGTAGGTTTTTTTAAATCTCTTTTATGCTTGTGTGCATTTGTACTTTAAGAGACTAGCACTTAGGCACCAGGCAAAACACCCAGACAGATACAAAGACAGCTTTTCTCCTTAACAGAGCTCATCCTTCCCACCCTGCTTTTAACCTGGAAGAAATGCTGTAGAAATCCATGGGCATTACCAAGGCCAAGTGTATGATAGAAAAGCAGGTCTGTGGCTTTTGGTCTTTTCTGCAGTCTGCTGGAAGCTGGCATTAATGTGTGTTTTTCATACCCCCCAGTCAGTCTGACTTATTTGGTAGCCACCTCCATGGTGAGTTTGGGTGTTATTTCCACAGTAGCCCACAGGGCAGGTATTACCCTTGACAAGTGAGTGGAAGCAGTGCCACTCAGCCATTACTTTTTAATCTGCTAACCAGGGAAATGAGCCTTTTAAGTGCCTGACTTGCAGGAGGTCATCATTAGTCTGTCAAGGTATTCCTTTGCTGCCATCTTCTAGAAATGTATTTGATATGGCAACTCCCAGTTATGCTGTTTTGAGCAGACAAGACGTGCTGTTTATGAAAACAGACTTCTTAAAAGCAAGCTGTGGTGGTGGGAAAAGGAGGAGAGGTTGTTTACAATATTTTAAGCCAAACGGTTCCTTTGGCAGGAGGTTTTCTGTAACAAGTGAGAACAACAAGAATTAGCTCTCTCAGCACTTCAACAAGCAGAGATTTTTGTCTGTAATGAGAAGAATGAGACTTGTTTGACGTAAACTACAAAACAACACAGCAAAGATGAAGAAGGAGGGCAGAAATACATTACTGAAGGTGAGAAGAAACAACTTCACTGCTCTACTGTGAATTCAAGATTCTTGCTCATTATAATGTATAATTACAGCTGGCATCATTCCAGAGGAGGGGTTGAAAGAAGGTAGGTCTTACCAACTGTGCTAAATCCTGTTGGGGAACTGACCACAGCAGCATCCCACCTGAGTTTGTGTAATCCAAAAGATTCCTGTTTTATTCTTCTGTACCAGGTCCTTCTTTATGCAGATATGCAAATTCTCTTTGGGCTCCTGAGATTTGAAAACTGATTAGAATTTTTATGCTCCTTCGTTAAGGGTAAAAATAGGCTATCCCAAGATAGACAGCTCCCCAAATTATACACTGATCTGAGAAAATGGGAATAACTTACTTTAACCATTAAATTAATAACTTTCAGCAGCCATAGCTTGGTTGTGCCTCTTCTGAAGTCTTTGCTGTCTTTCTGAAATTTTTAGCTGTTTAGTGATAGATTTGGAGAAAAGGAGGCTCAGGGGAGACCTTACCACTCCCTACACTCCCTGAAAGAAGGTTGTGGCTGAATAGGGATCAGTCTCTTCTCCCAGGTAACAAGTGCCTGGACCACAGAAAATGGCTTTAGGTTGCACCAGGGGAGGTTTAGGTTGGATATTAGGAAAAATTTCTTCTCCAAAAGTGTTGTCGGGCACTGGAACAGGCTGGCCAGGGTAGTGGTGGAGTCACCATCCCTGGAGGTGCTTAAAAGATGTGTAAATGTGACACATTAGGGACATGTTTTAGTGATGCACCTGGCAGTGCTGGGTTATGGGTTGGACTCGATCCTAAAGGTATTTTCCAACCTAAATAATTTAGTGATTCTGTGATTCTCTCAGATAAGTCTTATCTGTGGAGCTTTCCCTCTGTTTGGACACAACTGTGTGCTGCTTATTAATATTTCATTTGTGCACATGCATGCTGCTTAGAGTGGTGCTTATCTATGCATAAAAAGGCTATTAATAACTGATCCTGTATGTATTTGCCAGCATCCTATTACAGAAGCAATTATTTTTGCCCAATTCCACCCTGGTGTTAGAGGCTCCACCTACTTACACTTATATTATCTCCATGCCAGCCCATAATTTTAGTTTATGTGTATGAGAATAGCTAAGGAAATCAAGATGCCTAAGGATCTAAAAGCAACTAATTTTTTTAAAAAGAGTTTATGAAGAATTACTTGGAACTATTTATTCCTTTTATTTCCTATTAGCAATGCTATTTTCTTCACTAGAGGTAGCTGGGGAAAGTAAAAATGTGAACACTTGCAGCTGGGAGCTGCCCAGAACTATTTGCATTTCACTGAACTTTACCTCCAGTCTCTGGTGTAGATCCTGGTCTGTTATGAAGCCATAAAAAGGGTTAATGAGATTGTAATCAAAGATGCAAAACAAGGTTAGGTCTTCTAAGAAAAAAATGAGAATTATATTGAAGTAAAGGTTTATGGGGTTATTCCTGTTTATAGAGCAGAAAACCATGCATACCTTGTGTGAGCATCTGGATAGATATTTTAAAAATGAGGTGATATATGGTCTACTGGACTTAATTTTTTTGTCTATATGAGAAAAGATTTATTAAAATCAGCAGGAGGAAAATTAGGAGAATTCTTTCAATTTCAGGTGTATGGTGTCAGTTTGGAAAATGGGATTTTTTTTGTTATTGTTGGATGTTTTCCCCCTCAACACTGGTATGAACTTTAATTAAACCAGGTACCCATATGTTTACATAGAAAGACAAGTAGCCTGTTTATTTCAGCAGCTGTTTGACAAGCCACCAGCACAATCAATTAAATTAATCCCAGGAAATAAAACTTGAAATAAAGATGATATCTGAAATCATTTTTATTCATGGTTAGAGACCATGCAGATTCTTTTGACAAGTTGAAAAATCTTATGGGTGATGTTGAAAACTTCAATGTACAAGTGCTAATTCAATTTGAGGGCAAAAAACCCCTGTCTTGATAGAAGGGTTTCTGTAGAGATATTACTAGAATGGCAAACCCCCAAGCAATACAAAGGCAGCCTGAGTATTGTATGCTCATTACCTGAATTTTCAAACACTTAACAACTGTGGGAAGTATGAATATGCAAAGCTTCCAGACTCGGACCAGCGTTTTCCTTTTTCTCTTCAGTTCCTGGAATGAAAAAGCCAGTGGTTTATGTCAGTGCATGTATCTATAACTGACATTAGCACATTTTTAAGTTGCATATGATATAAGGTCACAGGTCTCTAACTCAGCAGAGCATTTAAGTAAATCAGCCTCTTCACCAGCACCTGAAATGTGTGTGAGTGCTCTGTTGAACTGGGGCTAAAATTTCAGTTCTTATGTTTTCACAGCTGCTCTGCAGGGGAGATGAAAGGTGGACCTTGCACAGACAGTGTGATATTAACGATGGATAGAATCACAACTGTGGAGATTTAAAAATGCTAAAATGGGAAGGGATTCTTGCCTTTAACGGTGAGGATCCTAAACACTTCTCTCTAGAAGAAAAGAGTGACTTAGACTGAATGTCTTATATGAGGGAATGGTTTGAATAAGAATTGCCATCCCATGTGGAAGACCTCTTGACCTCTGTGAAGATTCCAGGGACTCACTGCCAGGTTGAGTCTGAAGCCTGCAAAGGCAGTGTTAATTTGCCTAATTTTAAGTTCTGGGCCAGACCATGCAAGCTCTTGTTTGCATATCTAGTCCATTATGTCTGAATATTTTGTGGCAGCATTTTCTGGCAGATAACGTATCAGCCCTGATGTTGTGACTGGAGATGAGGAATACCACAAAGTGCACATTGCACTTACACTGGCATTGTTGCCTGACTTATCTTCTGCTTTTTCTCATGTGAGCAGTGCCACGAAATATTGATAGACAAAAAAAACCCCCTGAGACTTCTGTGCAAGCTTTGGAGTCCTGTGCTTGCTGAATGCTCAAAGCTTTAATATCTAATCTTGAACAGGGTTCTTAAATGCTAAAATCATGTTGCTATAAATAAAGGACACCAGACACTGCAGGTTAAGGCTAACAGGTCAGTAACAAATCTGTTTATATTAGATTGTGTCCTAAATATAAGAAAAATGTGTTATAAAAACTAAAAAGCTGAAGAATGGTGTATTAAAAAAGCAGCTGATGCAAAATTAATGCTTTTATTTTTTTTACAGAATAAGTTTTTATTCTGTAAAAAAAAATCTGTATAGGCATTAGGGGATTTATTCTGGGCATTTTTTCCCATGGTAGTTGTAGTCTTTCTCATCCTTGCAAATTCTTGCTGGTGCTGTTTGTGACTTCTTAGCTGCTTGAGTTCCCTGATCACAGAATCATTTGGGTTGGAAAAAACCTCTAAGATCATCCAGTCTAAGTGTTCCCCTGCCAAGCCCACCACAAACCATGCCCCTAAGTGCCACTTCTACATGTCTTTTATGTACCTTTAGGGATGGTGACTCCACCACTTCCCTGGGCAGTCTGTTCTGTTGAGTTTGTGAGGTCTCCAGTATGAGGTGAGGGATGAGAATCTGACTCCGTGTTCTCAGAGGGCTGATTTATTATTTTATGATATTATATCAAAGAATAGCACACTAAAACTATATTGAAGAGAAAGGATATAGACAGGAGGCTTAACAAGAATGAATAATAAAAACTTGTGACTGATGACTCAGAGTCTGACACAGCTGATGGTGATTGGTTATTAAGTAAAAACAATTCACAGGAAACCAATCAAACATGCATCTGTTGGTAAACAATCTCCAGACCATATTCCAAAGCAGCAAACACAGGAGAAGCAATCAGATAATTATTCCTTTCATTCTTTTCTGAGGCTTCTCAGCTTCCCAGGAGAAGAAATCCTGGTGAAGGGATTTTTCAGAAAATATGACAGTGATGTTGTTCCAGTGCTTGACAACAATTCTGGGAAAGAAATTTTTCCTAATATCCAATCTCAGCCTCCCCTGACACAACCTGAGGCCATTTCCTCTCGTCACTTGGGAGATGAGAGTGACCCCCACCTGACTACAACCTCCTTTCAGGTAGCTGTAGAGGGTGGCAAGTAGATTGACATTCTAGGTTATGACAGAAGTTTTGGGGCTCCAAGCAAAACTGGAGTCCCAAAGCAAAGAGCTGGGAATGTTTTCTCTAGGTTCCCAAAGTTCTGTGGATGCTCACATTTATGGGACCTATTGGAGCATGTGTTTGCACCTTCTGTCCAGTCTGAATGCTCTTTCTGTGGGAACTAAGAGGCCAGTTAGGCACCTTGGGGTTGTGTTTCGTTGTGGAGAGAGGTGCTGATGTACCCTGGGAGCTGAGAAATGCTTCCTGGTCCTTAGGGTACTCTAAATTTTAGAGGAGGAGTGGAGGGGGAATGTTACTGCAGTCTGGAAATGTGGTTGGGATTTGAAAGGAGACTTGCTAAAAGCACAGCTGCTCCAGCATCTCACAGTGAATTTTCTCAACGGACAATTTTTTTTACTGGAATTTTTTATGTCTCCATATCTTTAATCTAAAATGTGGAAATCAGTTCAAGTTTCTGCTTAAATGTTGTCTAAAAACTGTGTCCATCTACTTGCCCACTGTAAATGTATTAAAGCATATGTATTAGCAAGCACATAGACATTTTACTGAGCTCAAGAGATTAGTTATGAGAAAAGAAACCTGGTGGTTTTAGAGCACTAAATAATTTGTAAAAAAGGCATCTGGAAAGCACGGGGGAGGAATGGTGTTAGTTTTATGTGCCCAAGGTTCAGAGCATGCCTCAGTCTTAACTATGGTGGGCACTGCTAACTACTGGCTACTGAGGGATTTAAGGTTTTAGCTGCTGTGTGGCTTCCTAGCTGAGAAGTGACAGGTAGAATGAGTAGTCATCAATATGCTGCTGCTTTCTGGAATTGTATGCATTTCCTAATAATTCAAATTTCTACATGGCTGTCATTGCTAAAGAGGACCAGAAAAGAAGGGGCTTGTGAGAATAAATGAAGCATCCTATTGCTTCAGACTCTGCTCTGTCTGACTTGTGCAAAGTGACTTGGTGTTAACTCTGGACCTCTCCTTTTTCTTAAGAAGGCTGGCTCTGTACTTTGGCATGCTGAATAGAAAATTAAAAATGCAGGCCAGTCTTCAGGAACATTTTACTTACTGTTTTAATAAACTTTTGTTTATGCCTAGAGGTGCCATTAAATTACCAGCCAGGCATTAATATACAGTACACAAGGGATCTTGTATATAAGCAATGATTATTGCTGTGTGACTCAGATGGAGCTTGCTGTGCACCCAGAGAGCTGCTGGACAGGAGGTGAACAGGGAATACCTGTCTGGATGGAGAGTGCTGCTGCTCAGGCTCTACTGGATGTGCCAGTGGCTTGGGCATGTTTAGAGGAAAGCCATTTTCCCAGAGCAGGAGCATGACTCAAGGGGACAGTGGTCTGTGTCATGGTAGAAACACCTCAGCTTTGTTTCACAAAATAACAGAAGGCAAGCACATGGTGTGGGTGGTCATGAAGCTAAAGGTATTAAGAAATTTTAAGCCACCTTTTACTCTGGACCCCTTTAAAAAAGGAGTGTTATTCCCCCACCAAGCAGCTGCTGATTCTGGCTGTGCAGGGTTGCTGGAAATGGTTAATTCCAAACATGGCTTTCTTTTTATGCCACTGTCTCCAGAGTGAGAACAGCACCTACAGAAGCAAAGACTTCAAGAATGAGCTGGAGTTAAGTGTGGGCTGTGGGCACCAGGCTGGGCAGCCTCTGAGTAACAGGGTGGAGAGGTAAAATCAGGGTGATGTGCCTTGCTGCAGGTTGTGTGATTGCCTCCTTCCACAGACAGGTACAACATCAAATGCAGCAGTGTTGTATGTTCATCTAGAAGGAAGAAATTCAAAATCCCTCCAGCTCCTGAAAAAATGTATGCCAATTAATTCTGAATTGGGATTTTCCTTTACATTTGATCTACTTAAGAATGCACCACGAGGAAAGCTTCCTATGAGGAAAGCTTGAAATGCTCTCAGGGAAAAGGCACCATCATAACTCTCCCACTTCCTAAAGGGATCAGGGTAGAGCTCTGCTTAATGCACATATTCTAAAGGAAATAGAAGGCCCTACCTCATACAGTCTCTTTAGGTTCTGCTGAAAAAAAACAACAACCAGATGATCCCTCCCCACCACTGCTCTAACTTCCCTACTGTGCTTGCTGACTGACTGTGCCCAATAAAAAAATAAATCAGTTCCTTCCATCACTTACTGCAGCTCAAGGCTGGGGCATTGAAGCCACTTACATGGAAGGGAATGGGGGAGGTTGGATGAGACCTGTGAAATGAACAATACAAAATTGCCCAAGGATGCCTTCTGTGGCATAAACTGGATAGATGTCAGGCAGTGCTGCTTGGAAGACTTTGTCAGGCCCTGATCATGTTGTAGGAGTTTTTTGATTTGATGAAAGAATAACTCTTTGCTTTCCCTGGGAACAGGAATGAGAAGGCAGAGTGTCCCAGGTATAGATCTATTCAGAAATGTCCTGGTGCAGGTGTGGGGCAGATGCTGATAGGGTTTATCAGCTGTGTTTGCTGTGCCAAAAAAAAAGCAAGTGGGGGATATTTGAGCCCTGGATGTGACAGAGGAGCAAAAGTCTTCTGATGAGTATGGCAGCAGTAAGGGAAATGAATTCACAGTGGAAGGAGAGCAGCAGGGTGGGAGGCTTGGATAGAAATGGCTTTCCCTTCAAGCTCTGTTCCTCATGGTGCTGTCTACCTTGGAATAGTTTGGATCCCAGAGCTCCTACCTCAGTGTCACTTTAACCCTCTACTCCCCTGCCATCTCCTTCTCATTGTTAAAATAAGCAGTTTGGGCTGAGCACTCCTGGAATAACAAATGCATCCAAAACTTCTGTCAGATAGTGCTGACTTCATGATTTGTATCTGATTAACTGCCAAAGAACCAAGGCAGTCATATTTCCTTCTGTTTGTTGGTTGGAGGGGTTGTGTTTGTTTCCATGGTTTTGTTTTTCATTTATGTCATTATTTGCCAGCAAAACACAATCATGTCCTTTGTTTTAGTTCAGCTTTATTCCCTTGTCCTCGTGTGATACTGTTTTAGGCACAAAGCGTCCCAGTTTTTTTAATACTTCATAACTTATTAATGCTGCAGATTGTGGGATGAAGAGTTGTCAGCAACCTCATTTTTTATGTATTGACAGATATAATATCTGATTTGTTATTAAATAGCTTTTAAAGGATTTCTTCCTCTCTGGTTACACTTTTCCTAATTATTTAATGTATTTCTCCATAGCTTATCTCCCCTCCTGTCTCCACTTTTTTTTCCTTCTGCATCTGCTTTATCATTTGATGTTTTTTTCACTTAAATGTGAACCTGATCAGCATCAGACATCAGACCCCATCTATTAATGGGCTCTCAGGCACATCTCTAGGAAAGAGATGTGCATGATTTCCTCTCTAGGAAAGGATGTGTGGGAACATTCCAGGGCATTTCAGGACTGGCCTATGCAGCATTTGGAAGCACTCGGTGTTCCTGTGACATCACTTCCTAGTCCAACTAAAATCAAGGCCAGGTAGGCTGGGATCAAATGCGTGTGCTTGCAAATAGTGTGGCATTTACTCCAGTGGAGGGGAATGATGGCCCTGTCAAGGTATGTGGCTGCAAGTCTCCTGTGGAATGCACTTTGCTTTTCTCCAGGCTGATGGAGTGCTGGGTCTGGGGTGAAGACGGGGCACAGCAATGAGCTGCAAAGATCCAAGAGGTGTAACAACAGGTGCCAATATTGAGAGGAAGTCAAGCTGACAAATCTCAGGAAGTGCAAAGCCTTCTCTGGCATTCTCCCTCAGGGAAACTGGTAAATTGGCCCTGTTTCTTTCAATCTTTAAACTCTTTAGTAATATTAAAATCAAATGGGACAGATGCAAGAGAAATAAGGCTCCTTTCCAGCTAAGAGAATAAAAATTTGGAGCATGGGCTGTCCATCCTCCTGGACATTGTAGAAGATTTAGCTGAAGCTCCTAAAAGCCAGCTTTCATCAACCTTAAGACTAACCTCCTAGAAACTTCTAGCAGCTGATTTCTCTCATGGCTGCTTCTTCCACACTTGACTTTTGTGACATGTTCCTGATTTCAGCACTAGAGGGGCTGGGGTGACTGCTCTTCTCTTTCTGCTTTCTGTGATTTACACACTCTTCCCATTATGAGTGGTTAATTACATTAAAAGCATTGCAAAACTTTTGCATCTGCACATCTGTGGAATAAATCCCCTGCTTCTCCCCTGTAAAAATGCAGCACAGACTTTTGTAGTGAAAATTCTCATGTTGTAGGTACTCTGGTATGATTATTCTAATATCAGAAGGTCATTTTTGTAAGCATAAGGAGAAAAAGCTATAAAGGTATCCCCCTGTTATCTTTGAAGTCTTTTATTTAATAGGTTAAATGCAGTTGTTCATTGTGAAATTATCCAGGGAAGCTATTTCCTGTTCTTGCTTTCATTTTTCAGGTTGAAATATGTACAGCTTTTCATGGTTTAAAAAAAAATAATTTTTGTCTCCTACTTTTGAATTGCAGTTGAAGAAGCCCATAATTTGAACCAAGAGCTTTATTATGCCAATAGCTTTTCTTTTCCTTTTTAATTTTTTTAATGCAATCTTCTGAATACATTATAGCTTCACTGTCTACTGGGAAACTATTTCTGTGAAAAAGTGCTAAACATGAAAATTTATCCAAATTTATATGGTCTCTTGGTAGTCTAGGAGAAGAAGTAAGTCAAGAGAATAGGAGTGGAGTATCAGTAAACCAGGTTCTGTTTCTGGAAAGAACAAGCAGATTCTAGGAAAGGGATCAGCAAAACCCCCACTTGTTGTCTTTTAAATTTTCTTCCTAATGCCTGAGATTATCTCATGAAAACTTCACACTGAGCTCTTAAGTAAAAGAAAAATCACTTATTTGTTGAATAACTAAATATGTAAGAGGACCTTTTATTACCAGTTAAAAACAAAAAAGTATTCTGCATTTACGGTCCCTGGGGAAAAAAAGATCATAGCATTATAATAAACTCAGAGATTCACAAAACCTTTAATCATCTCATAGCTTCTATTTAGAAAAGCACATTCAAGTGTGTTTAAATCCCATTAAGTACTAGTCTAAATTGAACTTGTACATAATTCCTGCTACTGCATTATGCTGAGGGTGGGTAGTAAGTCCTGCAGCTGACAATACCTAAGTGTTTATAGGTATTCAATAATATTCAGTAGCAAGAACCAAAAGATCACTTGCAGATGCCTAAAGCAGTATTAGCACCTAGGGCAAGGCACAATAAAGACTTGTAAATTTCCTCTTCCACCAGGAAATCCAGCTACTGGGATCAGTACAGCAATCTTTTCTATTTTCTCAGAGAAAATCTGAGCTCATGCCACTAAGTGCTTGTGAGAAATATAAATGTGTTGTAAACCGCCTCCCATATATTTCCACTTTTTCTCCTCAACTTTCCTATTTATAATTAACACCTCTCTTTATCTTGTTCATTCTGAATATCTTTGTTCTTTTCAAGCTAAATTATTTAATACTATCTCTTCCTCTCATTTAAGCTCCCTTTATCTGGTGATCCCTTCTCCTTTATATTAAAATCTCTCCTGTCTAAATGCATAATCAGATGACATCTGCTACTCAGGAGCATGAAAATCCTTGCACATTCAATGAAATTACTGTGCAGTTATCAGGCAATGAGGTATGTGGTGCAGATCAGAGGCTGGGCACACAAAAGCACAAAAGCAAAAGGCTCAAACCACACAAGAATGGCTGTTCAGAATGTGAAGCCAGAAATGTCCAGCCCACTCCTGAGTCTTTGCAGACGTGAAATCCAGTCCCTGCTCACAGAAGCAGCCCTGATGGTTTCAGCAGGCTACCTGTGAGCAACAAAGGCCTGGTGCCACGTAACCACACATGTCACAGAGCTTTTGTATTATGCAGAAGGAAGCACAAGAGCCTTTGGAGGCAGGAAAGCATCTGGAAGCCCGGAGGTATGTTTGCAATTGAACAAAAATGAAAATTTGGTCATGTGAAATCAGAGAGAAGCTAAATTCTTGTTCCTGTACTATGTCTAAGCCACAGCCAAATATACCCCAAAATGTTTTTTGTACAATGTAACAGAGAATAAACACACACATGTACCAGACCTTCCAGGTTTGTTTGAGTCCTGGTGTTTTATTAGAATATAAGTATTATCTGTAGAGGAACATGAGGAGGAATGTGAAATGTTGCAGGAGGCAGTTTTGGATGACAGGACACACTGGATTGTCCCTCTCTCATAGGGACCAAATGCTTCTATATGGATGATAAATTCCCTGATAGCAACAGTGATGCTGCCTTGCACACAGGTTTAGGATGTGTGAGTGTCCTACCAATTACAGAATTCACATGTAGTGTTTTCTTCCCTTCTGCTCCACTCTGGTGAGACCCAACAGGGCTTACAGAGTCCTGTCCTATTTAGAAGCAGGAATGGTTTCATCTATTTAATCTAAGATACATGTATGCTTACCACAGTCATAGCAGGACAGCTAAAAAAAAAACCAAAAACCAGCTAAAATGTCTTTGTACAAGTCCTTCAACACACAGCTCAGAATATCTGCATATAATTTTAAAGATTACAGAAGCAGAGAGCCTCATGAACCAGGGTATTTTGTAACCCAAATGGCAAAAGTTATTTGTGACAAATTCAGATCTCTTAGAAAAAAAATTAAAGGCAAAACATCCATTCAAAGCAAGAGTGCCTCATTAAAGCTTATCTTTTTTTTTTGAGTGCAGTGATGTGTCCTGATATATCTAATAACCATTTGATTTGGGGGGCTTTTCTGGTTTGTTTGTGGTTTTTAGTATATATTTTCTTAACTGTTCTAAATGTAATATCCAGTGTGATATCTCATCCTTCTTTAGAGAAGGAGAAACAGGCTTGGGACTGTGCACAGGATGTGACCCTTTGGAGGGGAAATTGAGAAGCCCCTTCTAGAGCCTAGGGCTGAACCTGAGGCTTCTAACCTTTGCCAATTAGATTTGCTATGATCAAATATCTGAAACGTGCTGGCAAAATTAACTGCAATTAACTTGAACACTAAACAAGGTTAAAAACTTATTATTAGTGTCCACCTGCAAAGAGTGAGGGGCAGAATTACTACCATGAAAAAAGTAGGATGCAAAAGCAGGGTGAGGCTGCTGTCTTTATTGCATGATTGAATTTTATTGCCAGACTGAGCATCCTCCTTACCTGCCCCTGCTTTGCATCCCTCTGCAGCTTCTGCAAGAATTGATACTGCAGCATTTTCATTCACTATGCAATTCAGCTGCTTCTGACTTCTGAGTCCATAACTTTTGACCTAAACAGATTATTTATTATATTTTTTTTCCTGAATTATGCTGGATCTGCTCCTGCCTTTTAGCCCTGCTAGTGCAGTGTGAGGCCTCTGCATCTTGCAACCCATTGGCCTGGGTGGAACCACCAGGAACAGGGTGCAAAGTCTCCTTGCCATCTCTGTTTGGAGCTCCAGGACTGTGTACAAATTCACAAGAGAACTACTAGGGAAACCATGGACATCTCCCTGGTCTCCTGCTGTGTTCAGGCCAGAGGGCCCATGCCCCTGCTGGTGTTCTTTCAGAGCCACACAGGAAAAGGTGTGCATGCTCTGATCCATGTCCTGGAACTAGGGCCACCTGTGAGTGAGTATCCACAGAGAGATTTATCACAGTTTATATGATAAACTTTGCACATCTTCATCTGAGTTCTCTCACCTGTGCAGCAATCAAATCCTCCAAGTGATCAAATCCTCCACTCATTCTAATCACAGTTTGCTCTAGATGAACATTATGCATTTATTGTCTCCCAAAAAGCCAACCTGCAGTGGTTGCACAGGGCAAGTGCAGGGGGGGTTTGCCATCTGTCTCTCCCTCCTAAAAAGGGAGTAAGGATCAACATGTACTTCAGTAAACTTAAGCAAAGCACTGAAATGTACAATCATTTTAAACCTCTCTATTTGGATCAGCTTGCGGGTGGGAGAAGGCACGTTCCCTCCCATATCCAAACACTTCGGCTCTGATGTATCCCTCTTTCCACAAGTGAACCTCCCAGGACACTCAGGGATGTACACACCTTGGAGATCGGCTGAGCTTTCAGCTATAAGCATTTCTTTCCCTGGTAGCAGAAAGCCCGTGGCAGGGCTGTTCCTTGAAGCCTGAACACATCGGCAGAGACTGTGCAGGATGAAACTTGCCAGAGATGTTCAGGAATTGCACAGCAGAGCTGCCGGGCACGGCGGACCCCTGCGGGACGGGCAGCACTGGCGGGAGCCGCTGGAAGTCAGAGCTTCTGCTGCTTTATCATCTCCCATGGGCTTGGAGCGCTGTGGCTGTGGCCGGGCAGGACGATGAATCCATCGGGGAAGCGCCGCAAGAGGGGAACAGGGAATGGAAAGCACGGGTGGAGCACCAGGATGAGGTTTTAGGACACGAGGTTTTAATGGAAGTGGTTCTAGCACTGAGGCAAACCAGGGAAGTACTGTTCGCGACAGGGGCTGAACGGGTGCCTTTGGGTCTGCCCAGAACGGCCAGGCGGGCGCTCAATGGGAACTCCCGGGCGATCCCGATCCACGTGTCCCTGACGGCGCAGCGCCGTGAGGGCGGGCGTGAGCGCACACCGGTCACAGGTGCGTGAGACGGCGGCGGCCCCCGCCCGCCGGCGCTCCTGGCCCGCAGCGAGAGCGCCGCTATCGCTGCTTGCCCTGCCGGCCCCGGCCCGCGCCCGCCCTCACGGAGCGATCCCGGATCCCGATCCCGCCCCAGCGCTTCCCGGCTCGCGCCCGCCCCCCGCGCGTCAGGCGCCGGCCGTCACGCGGGCGCTGTAATGCACCCAAACAGCGCGCACTCCGCGCTGCGCCCGCCCTGCCGCCAGCGCCCGGCCCGCGCCCGCCCGCCCTGCCGGCTCCGTGCCCGCGCTCTTCCCGACCCGCCCGGTGACGGCAGCCACGGCACCGTCCCGTTCCCGCCGCCGCCGCCCGCGGTGTCCTCCTCAGCAGGGGATGTGGGACAGGGCGGCTGGAGCCGGCGGGCGGCCCCGTTTGCGCGCAGCCGTGAGGGAGGCAGCGCGGGGTTGCGCGCCTATTAGGAGGCGCGTGGTAGCGATGGCGGCGGTGGGTGAGCCCTGTGCCGTCAGCGGATCCGGCTGGCCCTGCCGGCGGGCGGTGGGGCCGGCCCCGCCCCGCGCCCGCAGCCGCCCCGAGCAGCCGAGCGGAGCCGGACCGAGCCCGGCCGAACCGAACCGAGCGGCGCCGGGCGGAGCCGAGCCGCGCCGCGCCGGGCAGCGCCATGGGGCTGCTGGAGCGGCTGCGGAAGGAGTGGTTCATCTTCGGCATCGTGCTGGTCATCGCTGTGGCGCGGCTGGAGCCAGGCGTCGGCGTCAAAGGCGGTGAGTGCGGGCGCGGAGTGCGGGCGGGAGCTCCCGGGAGCACCGGGACTTCGGCAACTCCCGGCGGCCGCGCCCCGTCCCGCCCGTGCGGGGTCCCTGCCCTCCATGGGCTCCTCTCGTTCCCTGCTGCCAGCCCCTGCTCCTCAGGATCCCGGGAGCTGCTCCCGCTGTGTTCCCGTGCCTCTGCTCGGCACCGTATCTGTGCCCGGAGCAGCGTCCGGCTCCTTTGGGATCAGGAGCGATGGGAGCCGAGCCGTGGCTGGCTCGGAATGTGCTCCCGTTCAACTCCGCCAGAACTTGCAGGGCTGTGGGCGCCGAGTCCCGCGGCTCGGGGCATGGATTGCTGCCGTCTGGAGGTGCAGCCGAAGGAGTGCTGTGGTAAACTCTCGGGTGCTGTGCTCGGCCAGACCTTTTCCATCGCTTTATAGTAGAACATTTGTGTTTTAAAGTTTTGGAATTTTTTTTTTTTTGTCTCGTTGTGGTTCCCTCTTACTTCCTCATGGAAGGTGGGGGAAAACAGGGAAACTGATCCTGTGGGAAATGATGGTGTGAAAGATGCGTACACGGGGCAAAGCACATCTGTCCCTGGCTGGGCAGGGAGGGCTTGGATGTGTCCCGGAACCAGGGCTGTTGAAAGTCACTGTTATTTAAACATAAACAATGTATCTTTAAGTGTAAACACTGGGGTGAATCCTCGTCGGTTTCCATTGGAACTTCAGCTCCAGACATTCACAGATTTCAAGAACTTATTAAATGTTGTATTTCTTCTTCCTAATTGTTCTCTGGTGGCCTGAGAAAAGGGATGTAGAACACTTCAACAGAATTCCTCTAGCAGTTCCATGTTATGTGAGAGGAGGAAGAATATATCTGTGCTTTTTTTAAATTTTTTTTTTCTTAATAGGGCTGAAGTTTGAGTACAGATGGCTTCTCACTGAGGAGCCAAACTTTTCCCTCCTCTTAGCTTCTGGGGAAAAAAAGAAAGTGATTTAAAACAATATGGCTCTGAACACATGCTGTGGCAGCTCAGGCTCTGGTACCTCATGGAGTTCAGGGCAGGCAAATTCCTGCTGTGCAAGGATCCCCTCTGACATCGGTGTGCTGTTCTGCAGGGGTGAACAGAACCCACGTGGAGCTTTTCGCAGGATCTGCGCTGTGTTTTCTGCACACCTTAGAGACAACTTGAGATTGATAGAATTAGGTGTTTTGTCCCCCTCTGCTTTGAGTGCCGGGCTGATTGTGAGCAGCCGTGTGGGAGGTCCTTTGAACTAGAACAGGAGATAATTGTTCCTCGGCTCACTTCCTGCATGGAAGCACTATGATGGAGCACTTCATTAAATTATCCTGCTGCAAAGAGATGTCAAGCTTTGAGACTGTATTGTTCCTGGGACAACTTGCTTGAAAAATCTTGGAAGGATTGATTGAAAGTAGCGAGCACTTGTTCCCCATGGTGGTATCCCTCCTCTGAAACCATGGGATCTCTGTGCTCTGAGGAAGAAAAATATTTCTTTTTAAAAGCAGAAAGAGGTGAGGGCTGGGAAGTATCAACACAGGAAAAACCTTAGTTTGTCATCTTCCAGCTGACAAAGCCATGCACGGTAATTTGCAGGGCTTTAGTGAATGGTATGGATGGTCCAGCATCCATGCCCGTGGAAGATTGTGCCATAAATAACAAAGATTTGTGTTGTTGTCACCTCCATGACATAAGCCAAGACATTTTTGTGTGTTTTCCTATTTGATAAATGAGCCCATTTAGTTCCTTTGTGAAAAGAATTTTTCTGTTGTGGCCAGAGAGAGTTCCCTGTGCTCCTCGAGTGTGTGCTTGCTCTGGTGGTAGAGGCTTCTCCTGGGAGAAGGAGTTCAGGTAGCCAGTGAAAAACCAGAAACCAGAAAAAACTGAGTCCTGGAGAACCCCTGTTGTAGCCAGATTAACCCACTGCCTGTCTGCTGTATGTGCATGTACACAGAGACTCTAATCTTTTAAAGGATTAGAAAAAAGAGGTAATTGTGTCTATAAAATACAGTTTTCTGTAGAGCTATATATATACTTATGTAATCTTTTGAGGTTTTTTTCCCCCCCAACTATTCAGTTAATGTGCCATAATTCTGCAACTAGTTATGTGCTTTGTTGCAACTGTTAACTCTTGCATTTCCTGTCTCGTTTTTACCTTAGTCTTACGTCTATGTAGCTTGGTGGGGTTTTTTGATTGTTTGTTTCTTTTGGGTTTTTTGGGTGTTTGGCAAACACAGTTTTAGTGTCTTGTCAGCAGAGTTCTCTCTAAGAGTAGGATTTGGGTTGAAATGACTTGAGATGCAAATTTGACTTGTACAGTCAAGTCCCTTTGATTTAAGGACCACTGACCCTACTCCAGTGTGACCATCAATGTGTCATTCATCCAGGGGAGCAGAAAGGTTCCTCTCTCCTGCAGTGCTGAGTCAAGGCTGCCTTGTTTGCTGCTGCAGTTTTGCTCAGGACAGTTTGGGGTCACTTGTAGAGTGAGGATATTACTTTGGTCCTAAGTAGACTGCTCGTATTTTCTTTCTAATGTAATATCTGGTTGAATGCTCATGAAAAAATGAACACATACATTTTATGCCTGGTGGCCTCTGAAGGCAAAGTGTATTAAGAGAATTTGTCATTTTTATAGGAGCGTAAAAAAAGACTATATTTTAATCTCCCTGAAAAAGTATATAAATATATACAAATGTAAGCCTTTAATACATTGGAACCCTTGGTGGTGCAGGCATCTGCCCCTGCTGCTCTCACTGCAGCAGTGTCTGAAATGTGTTATTGTGGGGCTGGAATGAACCATTTGGAACCATTTTCTGTTGTGAGGGAAATAACAGAATTGTATTGCCCCGAGGAAATGATTGCAAGGTGTGATTTGGGTTCTTCTGTGCAGGCAGCCAGACAGGTGTGTGTGGGTTGTAGGGAAAGAAGTGAGAGGGAGCTGTGTGAGGGATGTCAATGGCCCAGTTAATATTTTTACTGGGGTGTATGGTTTGAGTTTGCTGATGCTGTAGGGATAGTCTGATTGCAGCAATGTGAAAGGCTCCCCATTTTCAAATTTCCAAAATTTGTCTGTGAGTTCCCAGTGGCCTCTAATCATGGAAGTCAAATTTATAGGATGACTTAACTCACTCTGCACTCACTGGTTTACTTTTATTTAAAAATGAATATAATGCTTTCTGTAACTTGAGAGAAATGCCATTCTTTTTATTAGAGACTTTACTGATTAGACTTTCTCCAGGTATTTTTTAAGTATTCTCACTTACTCTGATATATGCATATTATTTTCCCTTTGACTGTAACTCACTTTATTCTCTACATCTGTATTTTTTAGGACCCCTGAAACCAGAAATTACCATAACTTACATTGCTGTTTCAGCTATATTCTTTAACAGTGGACTCTCCTTAAAAACTGAGGTACTGTAATTTCTCATTTCTTCATTCCTGTTATGCTCTAAAAAATTTTTGTGTTCCTTTTGATCAGATTTGAATGTAATTGGAATGGTGGTGGTACTGGGAGGATGGCTAGCAAGAGAAGATAAATGTTAGATGTTTAAGGAATAGCCCTCCTTGATATTAGAAGGTGCTTCACAAGGCAATGAGGATGATGAGAGGGATATTGTGAATAAATGTCACCCATCCCCAGAGGGTGAGCGGTTTGTCTCTGCACAGCTTTAACTAAATGGAAGTGATGAGCACAATTTGGGGACTGGATGTACACCCCGATTGTGGCCCAAACCCAAATCAGGGTGGGATGCAGCTGTTCACTCCTGGATTGCTGGGAACAAAGACCTGGTGGCTTTAGGTTACCCTGTTTGGTAGGGCCAGGGCAGCAGCTGGGGTCAGCACAGAAGGGTTCCTGTGCAGATACAGTGTCAATATACAAGGGCAAAGTCTTGGTAATGTTTTCCCATAGGATTTTGTTGTGGACAGGTGGACTTGAGGTACCTGCACTCTGGTGCATATCACAGGCACTGGGATTTGTTTAAAATTTTGTGTCACTTGTTATTCAAAGAGGAACAGTCTGGGATTCAGAAGAGATGAAGGAATCATGGAGAAAGGAGATGATGGCTATGTGCCAAGAAGAGAAGGAGCAGCCAGAGTTGAAATGAAACACTGCACGTCTCTGCTAATCTAGTTTTTTGATTCATTTATGCTGTTGACTAACAGGGGATGCTATTCATAAGTTGCATGATACTAATGCCTGAAAGAATCATCACAAATTTATCCAATTATCTCCTGGTGAACTAGGATTTGAGTGAACACTGTGCACTCAACAACAAAAAAAGTCTCTCCACCTCCATTCTCTCTCATGGTTGTAGTGGTGAACTTTCAAGTGGAGGAGGTGTTTGAGTTGATGGCTGTCCTCTCCTTTGCTGTCTCCTGACAGTTTTGGCACTAGGACTTCTAGTTCTGCCAGGACACAGTGTAAGTGAACTTGGGAACTTTAGTCACCTCTGTAGCAGCCTTGTGGGGATGCAGGAAGAGCCCTGTTATCTGTTTGCCTGGAATGGTAACTAATCCTAATGGAAATAGGCTGTGGAGAGGCATTCTCTTCCACAGAGAAGAGAACTCAAAACACAAACCTGTGTAGTATTAATAGAGTGGACTTTTTCCTCTTTCAGGCTTAGGAATCTTGCATGCAGAGAAAAAAATATATTTTTTTCCCTTTCACTAGTTTGTATCCTTGAAACCATGTTTTTGTAAAGCAGCTGTGAGAAATCAGTAGCATTGTCAAAGTCTTGATTAAATTCTCCATGCTAGCTTACATCTAACTCCTTCCAGTTAAGGTGATGTGACTGCTAGTTTTCTGGGCAATGTGTCATGTCTTACTTTGAACTTACATAACTTTTTTCCATCTGTGGTATTAAAAGCAATATATTGATATAAATGAAGTTTTTACAAGATGTTTATGTTCAGGGAGCTGATCTCAGATTGCTTTGGGAGCAGCAGTCAGGGCTGGTGCTGTCATCCAGCTTCATGAATGAGCTAGGCCTTTCCTGAATTTCTGCCATGGAGATAGAAGCCAGAATTAGAAAATAATTTCTCACATTGTAGCTTGTGCAATAACTTTCTAAAGCGTATGTTAAAAACAATCCTTATATGTGTTAGGTGGCCAGGTCATGTTTTTATTAAAATACTTTGAGGCATGTTTTAGTTGTTTAAAGCACAACCTAAAGTTGGTATTATTACTCAATATGCCTTTTTATTGGATTGCAAAGTATATGGTTTTTGCTTTTGGCTTTATTTGTTCTTGACCTGTGTATCAAGTGTTCTACCTTAGATAATGTATTAGTTAGATGGAAACTAGTGTTTGTATGCTTTATGACAGGATGAAAAGTTTGTAAGTGTTAACAGAGGCCTTCTGATAAATCTGAAATAGTTAGAAATAATTTTGAAATAATTAGAAATAATTTAAGGTTACACTTCTGGTTTAATCTGCTGTGTAAATGCATGCTCAAAAAATTTTGCTAGTGTGTTCGGAAAGCATTTTACAGAATAATTGGCAACATTCAAGGAGTGCCTGTCTGTGCATGGCCTTGTTACACTTTCAGAACCAGAGGTGACCAAGGTCCTCTTAGATTTGTAGAAACACTCAGTGTTCTCTAACAAGAACATTTCATTCCACCTTAATATAATGTTATTTCAGTTTGCAGTGACTGGATAGCTTGCTCTTTTAAAGCAAATACCTCCCATAGGGCCCCAGAAATTAAATCACATACTTGAGTTATCCATTTCAACGAGGAATTTGGCGAGGCACTGAAAACACTGTTGGCTCTGTGTGGGTATTTGCTCAGAGGAGTCCAGCTGTGACTATCAGAAGAGTGCCTGGATGGCAACAGGGACCCACACCAGCCAGGGGGAGGCTGGGATGGGCTCCCTAAAGGGTGTGAAATACTGGGGAAGACAAGGTAACCCGTTCTGTCTGGTGTGCAGAAACACAGTCCTCACCAGCAGCTTCCAGCAACTTTTTTGAGGTGGCAGATGTATTTTTGGATAAGTCCTTGTAAATTGTTTAAGAGGGTGAAGGCTGTTTGCTTTATCACAGTTTATGCTGCGATCATCCAGTCTAAGGCATAATATTACAATAATATTATTGTATTATCTAAATAATTTATTCTAATATTATCTAAAGAACTATTATTATTCTCAAAGGCAATCACTGGAGACATTTTCAAGATTGGTAATTTAGATCTGCAAAAATTTGTTCCATCAATACAGCATTCCTCCATGCAGTAGATTGGGTGTGTTGTATCACCTTCCTTGCTCCCTGGAAGTTACAGTGAGGCTTTCTTTCTGTCTTGAGTTTTGGTTTGGAGGTATCACAGAGTATTCTTAAAACCCTCTGGTTTTGAGGCATTTTCCAATTGTAAAAATATGATATTAGGGTACTTCTGTATGTAAGATACAGATAGATAGATATGTTTAATGCATCTGGAGTGTCAGCTGGAGAATCCCAGCAAATTAGATTTTGAGTAAGAGTGCTGTCAGTTCTTTTGCGCTGTTTACTTGAGAAAAGTGCAAGTTACTGTGAGAGAAAGGAAGAGGGATTTTTATTCTCAGTCTGTGAGATTTGAAATGAATTGAATTTCCTTGTGCTCAAAAACCTGTGTGGAAGGTCCTTGAAGTGCCTGAAAAGGGAGAAACAGACACAGAGGTAGCAGAAGAGTTTTTTTTCTTTAAGGGTACTTGATCACCTCTCTGGAGTGCTCTTACACTATTTAAAATTAAGTTTTTCTTTGTTGTTTTCTGAGTCTCCAGTGGTATTTTAGACTTTATTTCTCTGAAATTTATGGCTTAACAGTTTTTAGCTTGTTATGGTCTTAGCATTCTTTCTTTGTTATTCTTCATCAGACTTCTTTTTGTTCCTATAAATTTCCTTTTGATACAATAAATTATCAAAGTCTGCTACTTTGCTTTTGGGGAAAAAATATCAAACATAAAAAAACAACCCCTGACACCATAAATGAATGGTTGGAGATACAAACATGCATAGACATCCTTTTTTTTCTAAATAGTATAAATGAGAATCAGCATATGTGGCTCTCTTTAGACAGAGGAACCTGAAATCTTGTCCTCACTACAAGTTTTCATGATTCCTGCTATGGAAAATCAGTAAAGTAAACAGCCATCAGTGCAGTTAACACAGGTTTGAAGCCATGACAAAGTGCTAAGGCTGCCTGCTGAAAAGCTGCAGTTCTGAGAGCTACACTATTATTGAAGTGCTGGACAATTCTTGTGGAAAAATGCCCAGGAGCAGACAGCTTTTATGTTGCCTGGATGTACTTCATTATTAAAGAGATCAGATGATCCCTAAAGGTGACTTTTTGACATGCACTCCTTTTGTATGGTAAAGCTGATCCTAGTTTTAAAAGCACAAATATGATCTTACTTCAGCTGTTATGACTGCAACTTCCTCTCTTCTTTTTCTCTTGCAGGAGCTGACAAGTGCTTTGATGCATGTGAAACTACACCTTTTTGTCCAGATTTTTACACTTGTGTTCTTCCCAACAGCAATATGGGTCTTTCTTCAGCTGTTATCAATCACACCTATAAATGAATGGCTTTTAAAAGGGTATGTTTAAGTATAATGGAGTGAAATATATTTGTAGCTGTCATCTTAAAGGTCTGCTTATCCTGCAACTGGTATTTTGTGGTACTGTGAACAGATTTTGCTGGTTGTGTTTTGTGCTTCAGCGCTTTGCTGTTGAAAACAAAGTACATGCAAAGATTATCCCTTCAGGAACCTGCTCTCATTTTCAGAAGGTCTGGACAGTCTTATGTGTAGGGTTGCAACAGATTAGCTTTCTTTTTCACAAAACACAGCTGAAGTGATGGGTTGGGTCTCAAGGAAGGTGGGGAGGAAAGAAAAGAAATGCTGAAGGAAAAGCCATGAATATGAATAAATAAATATTGTGTATGCCACATACTGGTCTTCTGTTTTTAAGTAGTTTGTGTTGAGCATTTCTTGCATGGCTTCAGTATCAGCTTCCAGCTAAATTATGGGGAAAAAAAGAGTAAAGTTTTTATCGGACAAGAACTTTGTGATGAGCAGAAACTAAGGTACCATGAAAACAGTGTGTTTTAAATCTTACCAATGTGCAAAGCTGCATGGATGGTGTACTAGGGATAGATGTTGTGTAAAAAAGAAAAGTTAAAAGGTTTTTTTTTTTTTTGAAATGGGAGTCAATACTTAGTGCCATGCAGGTATACTGGAATGTCTGAATGTTAAAAATCAATTATTTCAGAAAACTACTGAAAGAATCCCCATTGTTTCTTACTGCTTGGTGAAACATTGCTTGGGGAGTTCCTTGTCTTAAAAGTTTAATGAAAAAGCTGCTCATGTTGATGTTTCTACAAGGCCTAAACCTAAAGAGCATTTCATTTTGTTTGTAAGAGGCTTCTCCTGATGCTCCACCAAGTGTGAATTGGTCCAAATAACACTGAAAAGGTGACACTGAGACAACATCAATTAAAAGTTAACACTTTTTTGCTTAACAGTGTCAGTAAAGCAAGGAAATAACAAGATTGAGATATGATGTTCATTTGTATTTAGCTATTTGCAGTAAAGGGTATTTTTTACAATAAAATAATAGTGAAGTTTTTCCTCAGCTAGGAGAAATATGTGATTTTCCACAGTAGCCAAAATTCCTTCCTAATCCTTTCTGAAGTGCAAGGTGAAAGAGATTTTTGTGGGGTTTTTTTGTTCCATGAAGCATGTCTCATTCCTTCTTTCCCATGAGTCTTATGCCCCTTTGGTTCTTAGTACTTGAGTGACATGATTTGTTGCACACCTGAGTATAATTATATGTATATGCATGCACACTTGTAAAACTGGTTGTAACACTTGGGATGTATGTGTTTTTGCAAAGAAAAGAAATACTTGTGCATTTGTCTCTCTAAATGTGGAGCCTAAACCAGGCTCATGTGTCATGAGAGTGTGTCTGTGTCCTACTAGTGAGCTGCTGCACTTCTGTGTGCTTCAAGCTGCCTTTCAAGCACTTGTTCCTTGAGTACTGCTTCTGATTTGGCTTTTTTATCTTTTGGTGCAGTAACTCTGTATTGAGGCTTCATTGAAAGAATTATCAGATTGAGGAGTTCAGTTAAGGTGGTTTGGTTGGGGTTTTTTTTAAGAGTGCTTTCTTTAGAAGTACTGCTGTTCAGGCCATGCTCAGAGCTGTACAGGGTGATGCAGGTGAGAAAATATTGAGCTCTGTCCTAATTTAGAATAACACATTTCAAAGCATGTGCCTCTGTGTGTGTGAGGGACTGTGCTGTGGCAGCTCTGTGTAAACAAAAGTTCATTCTCATGCCCCACAGCTGTAGTTTTTATTCCCTTAGAAACACTAAGGAAAACAGGGAAGGGAGCAGGTTTGGGCAAAGTTGCTTCCTTATCACCATTTAGCACAGCATGTGGTGGAGGCTGCTTGGTAGCCCTCCAAAGGGCTGGAAAAACAGGCATGTGCTCCCAAGGGCAGGCAGCACCCTTGGCAGGGTGGCTCCCTGGGCCCTGCAGCTCTCCACTGCTCCCTACCCAAGGTTATGCCTGAAGGGCACAGCCCACAGAACCTTTTCCATCTTGCTTCACAATGCATGGTAGCTTCTCCCATCCTCTCTAATGGTCTGTTTTTACTGTAAGTGTTATTTGAGAGGCAGGTTTGGGTGCTTGTAGGGGAATAGAATATAGGTAAATAAAAGTAGTATAGAAAGTAATCTTATCCCCTAAAGAGTTGCAGCTGAGCCAATTGCTAGAGATTAGGAACAGGCCTGATGTTAACAGGCCACAGCTGTAGCCAATAAGAACAGTGTTATAAAAGAGTGGATTGGTTGTCTGAGGGGAACTGGAGTCAGTTGGTGACTGTGAGGATAAGGAAGAGTCAGTGCTTAGAGGAGATGCCTACAAGAAACATCAAGGAGGTACAAAACTCTAGCAATATGGAACCCTTGCAATATACTGACAATAGAACTCTTGCACTATAATGACAACAGGTGGTACCAGCTTTTCATCTGTGTTTCTTCAGCTGAGGGGGATTTTTTTCTTTCCCCCCCCTCTCTGTCTGGGATGATATTAGGAAGTTTATTGCTTTGCAATTAATTTGAAATTTATAAAATAGAGGAGAAACTGACATCCTCCCAAGCATCTTATAATTTAATTTTTTGTTAGTTGATCGGGTTTTGCATTGACAACATCTATTTGAAAAGGAGCATGAAGCAGGTTATTAATTATTTTTAATTAATATTATCTGTATGGACAGATTCACCTTTTCTCCAGTTTAGCATGTAGCATTTACAGCACAGGTGGTGAGGCATGAGATGCAAAGATCAGGTATAAGGTACAATTTTGGAGCTTTCACATCTGAAACCTGTGACTTCAGACTGCTGCTCAGTTGTCTGTAGTGATATCAGCAGAAGAGAAAATGTCTGGCCCCTGATGTTAGTACTCACAGCATGGCCTGATCCAGTGGAAAGTATGAGTTGGTTGGTTGTTATCTCTAGTAGTCTGTTGGCCATTAGAGGAGTCTGTTTATATATTGGTAGAATTGTGTGGTTGATACAAACTGAAAAAAAAGTTTACAGGCACATATTTCCATACACTCAATTAAGAATATATCCTTTTAGTTTGTACCAGTTTTTTTTTTTAGATTAATATTGCTTGATAGGGATTTTTATTTTTAATCCCAAATATGTTGTTTTCAATTTGAGAGGGTTAACAGAGGTTGTATGATTAAATCTTTCCCTTATAGTATGGAAAATCCCTGCCAGCTGAGATGAATGCTCTTGCACACATTTTGTACCTCTCTGGATAACTCTGAATTTAATCCACTCCTTATTAGAGCAGGTGAGAAGTTTGAGGAGCTGGCTGCCACACAGGAGAGATAACTGTATCACAGTGTAGGAGATGGATATCAGGACCCATGTCTTTGTTTGCCTGCTGTATATTTTGCCTGCCTGTATATTTTCCTCTATGTTTCCAGACTTTGCTGCACCATTTCTTTTTCCTGTATTTCATTTCTTTTCAATGTGAGCTTATTCTGCTATGTGCTGACAACTCTCTGCTGCCATAGCTTATTTCACTGTAAGTTTGCTCTGTGCTTCCAAGGTGCTGCTTGGCACCTTGTGGTTGGATTTATGTAATGCTTACATTGGCTGCCTCTTCTTTTCCCACAGTGTCTGTAGCTGACAAAGGGAATGCTGTCATTGTCACTTACCTGTTTCTTCTCTTTAAGCTTTTTGTATGTTTGTAGAATATTAATTGCACTGCAATGTGCACCCTGGTGCCTGGGTTTAGTACTTCTGTTTGCTGCAGCTTTTTGGCATTGCCTTTCTTGGGGGTTATACTGATGTGGTTACAAATGCAAAGTAGTTTACCACTAGTAATTGATTGTTCTGAATTAGAATCTCAAGCTCTGATGCTTGAAAACATATGTAGATTCCACACTTTTGGGGATTTTTCAATCTATTTTATTCCATTCATTACTGTTCCTTCCAAGTCAACACAGTTTTTCATTAGAAGCCCTATTTTACTTAGCCCCAGATTTAATTGTAATTTATCATGGTGTGATTTTGTGGGCTGTCTTTGAAAACAAAGGAAAGCTCACCACTTCTTTCTTACTTTGAAACAGCATTTATTGTGCAATTCAATAACTTTGCTGCACAAACAATGCTACGAAATGACAATAATAATAGGGTACCTTGGATTTCTAAAGTGTGAGAGAAAGCTGTTGATGCTTTGATGGCAGCCAGGTGATTTTATCTGGAAGTCTGTGATAGATGTATAGAGACCTTTGTGAATGAGAGCTGCAGGACTACAGATGGGGAAGTGGAGTCACAGAGAGGTTAAGTGTTTGTGCTTTTTGCATGGTGACATGACACTTCACTGTGCTGACTGGTGAGAGATGGCACAGAAATGCTGTCAGCAGGAGTGCCTTTCCTAGTACAGGGCTGGAAGTGATTGGAAACTGATTGCACTGCACAGGTGATAGGATTTTACTTGGCTCTTTGGTATTTTAAGGTAGCAGGTTGCTTTGTGTTTGCCTCCTGTAAGGAATGTAACATTCTTTTTGTTGTTTTCAGCTTGCAGACAGTGGGCTGTATGCCACCTCCTGTGTCTTCTGCTGTAATTTTAACCAAAGCTGTTGGTGGGAATGAGGTGAGTTTGCATTTTGGCTTTTTTAAACATACTCAAATGAGTATTTATTGATGATGAACTCAAGTGGCAAAGCACAGGCAGAAATGTGACGCTACTGTGGTTTGTAAAGCATTCTGGAATGAGGGGTTGGCTGTTGACTTGGTGTTAAACAAGGAGAACAGTGATATGTTACATGCTGGTATGGGTGAAACTGAAAGAAACTCACTTTTCTGAGGTGATACAAAGGTTTCTGCTAGAAATTAGTGTTGGGAGATTTCTGGTGATTGCTACACTGGAGATCCAAAACTCTATAATGTTCCTGTGCTCGGTTGTAGTTATTGCATAGACCAATAGATTTGCAGTGCAGTTGTGCCCTTGCAGAGATTCTTTGGGTGTATTCAGTATTAGAGGTCCTGTAGTAGGAGTTTCTCAAGCTTGAAGCTGCAAATGTATCAAGGGACATGGCAATACAAACATAGATTTAAATCTTAGATTGTTATTTGAGACGGCATGAAGTGAAAATTCAGGGAATGTGGAGTTCTCTGACGGGGATGCAATGCAAAGCTCTCAACAGATAGGAAATCCTGGAATAGAAGTTGTTGGTATAAACTCAGCTTGGTAGTGATAAATTTCTGCCTTAAAATGGCATATTCTGGTATAATTTCAGTCTCATCTTTATCCACAAAGCACTTGCTGTTTTCAGGAAGGCCAGATAAATGGCATTTAGGAAATTAATCCAGCTGTGCTAATTAATGAGCTTGTTTCCTTTAGATTTCCTTCCTCCTAGCTGCTGAAGGTGGAGGAGACCTGGTAGGTGAAGAAAGGAGGGAATTAACATTGACAGATGGGATTTACACCCGGGGCTGTTGGATGCTATTCTGAAGGGCTAAAGGCAAATCTTAATTCAGCCATAGAACTCCTGTGTGAGGTTGGGTGGTTCGCTTCAACCACATGTTTTAAATATGGCCATTAGTTGTGAACTTCTCATTTTCTGAGTTCAGGCTCTTGGGACCGATTAATGTCAGCTTTGAAAACACATGATAGCACTGAAAGAGATTGAAGTTGTACTTTGTACTGACAAAGTGCTGTTTAATTGCTTTATCCTCTGAAGAGAGACCCAAAGTATTTCAAGTCAACCATCTCTAATTATGGGCAATCCTGATGCACATCACTGTCTGCCAGTTTGCTACCTTGAAAAAAGAACCATAAAATTGTCTGATGGAGGTCCTGGGGAGTAGTTACTATGAAGAAATAATTCAAGTGCCCAATAGTGATCAACAGAGAAATGAGAGGTTTTCCAGTTATGATTCTACATGTAGATGCTGTAAATTACAGCAAGATACCAGATAGTGAACAGTGAGGATTAATTGAGTGAGTGCTCATTCAGCACTGTTTGTACTATCCTCGGAACAGGGTAAAGATCCTTTGGAAAAACGACAGTAAGATTGGTGAAAAAGAAAGCCACATCATACAGGAGGGAGAGAGGTACTTTAGTTTCTTATCATTAGAAAGCATTTTCTTATGGTAGTGTCCTTCAGGGGTGGTGAGGGTGTGTGCATTTTATACCTGAAAAATAGCTGCTTTCCATTGTGTGGTTGTATAAATCACCGACAAGGTAAAGTTTGAACTCTGATTCTTCTGTGCCAAACTGGTGTTAGAGGAATGTAAAAATGCATACTTTGTAGTAAGTTTTACAGATAGTTGCTGACAGCAGAGAGGGTGATTCAAGAATTGGGCCTTGGGAACTGGGGGTTCTCAGTCAGGCTCTAAGAGAGTCTGTAAAGGAAAAACTCCCTTTAAAGAAGCTCAGTGTAGACAAAACGTGGCAAAGTTATTTCCAGACTTGAGCACATTTCCAATGCAAGCATATTTTTGGGATTTGATGTTTCTTTGTTGTTCAGATTAATCTTTCTTCTGAGGATGAGCAAATCACATCCCTCATGCTAGGGGAGGAAAACAGTCTCACACCTCTCCTTGCCAGACTTCAGCTGAGCTGTTACTGATGTAGTTCTTGTTCTGATATAAGCAGAACACTGCATTTTTTCCCATTTCAGTTTGAATCCATTCTGAAATAGAAGGAATTTAAACCTGGGAGTCAATTGGAAATACAAATGGTTGTACTGTGAGAGTATTTGGTCATAATCATGCTTCTTGAAATGGTTTTTGCCTCAACAAATGTGTATCCCTTACCTAGAGAAATTGGTTTGTCTGAGGATGTATCTACACTGCATAGTGGAATATGAAGATGAATGAGCTTGCTCAGAAGGGATATAGCATGAAGCTCCACGGGAAGTAATTAGTCTGGGAAGTGTCCTGCTGCTGTAGAGCACAGGCACACCCTCAATAACTGCTCTGAAGACTTCTTTGGATGTCTTGAAACACAGCACTTCAGAGCTGTGGTGGCTGCCTGTGCTATGAGAGTGTAGAGGGGTTTAGGTTTCTTTGTCTAAGTAGAAATGACTGCTAATTGTCATTTTGGACTTGGGGTATTCTCAAAGAAATATCAGGCCCTGTGTCATGGGAGAAGTAGTACCCCTGGGGCTGGGGAAATGTGGTCTCTATTTTTAGCTCTCTCATCAACCTTTTGGGTAAAACAGAATGAGTTACTGTCTCTCTGGGGTTGGCTGTGGTGCATAATAGCACATTTGTGAAGTGTTTGAAGATCATTGCTGAAAAAATCTGATATAAGATCTATATTTTATTGGCCTGGGACAGGGTAATTAAGTATTTGGTCAAGTGCTTCAAAAGTGACATACATCATTAGAGGCTACTTGGGTGGTGGATTTTGCTGCATATTAATTGGAAAATTTGGTTGTGAGATAATAAAAGGGAAACTTGCTTTCTTCTCTGTTTCTCCTTCACCCTGATTTTCCATCATTGCTCCTGTGATCTTTTCTTGTGTTACTTTCATTAACCCTGCAAGTAACTTTCTAAACCAGCCTGCTCCTAGCTTTTGTCACAAATGCACTTAGCTCATTAGCAAGGCCAGTTTCAAGTACTGAATGTTAGTTTGGTACATATGAAGGCCTATATGAACAGAAAAAAGTTTCATACGTGAACTGGTGAAAAAATGAGGTGGGATCACCATAAGAATGAAAATCTAATTTGTAATTTGTTGTTTAATTTCTCAATTACATAGTTGTTTCTGTCAATCAGTTCTCATGTTTTGTGTAGAGGACAGTCCATGAAGATAAAAAAATTGGAATGAAAACCAGGAGGCCTCACATTTTTTCTTTGCTCTTGTGCTGTGAAGGGTCAGGATTTTAATGGTGTAGCTTGACAGCACTGAAGGCTTTGTTGTGTCATTTTTTTTCAACAAGTCTTGTAGTTTTTCAGTGAAATTATAAAAACAATTTCTTTAAGAGTCTGCAATAGAGAAAAATAAATATGTCATCATTTCAAGGCAGTGTTAAGACAAACCTATTAAAAGCTCAGAGATACTCAGACAGAAGTGCTGTAGAGATGCCAGGTATTACTACAAAGTATTCAGACAGCAAATGTCATACTCTCCTTAAGAATCAAAGTAATGAAGAAAAGAGATTGAAAATTAGATCTATAAGTCTATTATCAGTTTGGGAGAAAAAGCAATTTGTGATGACTTTTATGGCAGCTTAATGACATACTTTTGGAAAGTGTAACATAACAGGCAGGAGCTGTGATGGAATTGTACAGATAAATCATGGCAGACAGCTCATTTTGTTGAAGAATACTTTGGCTATTTTGCTATCTCATACACCACACAACCACTGAGGATTTTTTTGTTATTGTTCAGTTGAGCTATGGCTTGTAGAAAACATCTTGATCAACGTGCTGCTTTATTTTATTATTTTGTTTTCAACTTTAATGTGGCTCTGCTATGTCCTTATGTAAAACAAGGTGTTGCACATGCAAGACAAGATTTTGAAATATGAAATAATCTAAAATGAAGAAAGCCAGAAAGGTGTTAATGAAACAAGGTATAAAGTAAAGAAATAGTTCTATTATTGATTTTTAGATTTGATTTTTGAAGCAGATGTAGAACATAAAACTGATTACAAATTTGCAAGATCCACAACTAACCTTTCTGAGACAGAATCAAGGGAGAGCAGCAACAATTACCCAAAAAATTATATACAATAATTTTAAATGATATTTTGAAAAACATAGCACATGAATAGTTTCTGAGAAATGAAGACTGGAAAATTCCTTTGTCTCTGTGTTTTCGGTGTTCTTTTTTTTATTTTTAGTAGAAATAAAGAAAAAGTGAACTCTAACACTACTGTAAAGTCACAGGAAAGATATTGATTTCTCTAAAAATATCTGAAGTTCTTTGAACTGTATATACATGTACATTAACCTTTTAGAAAACAAAACAAAATGCATAAAAAGAAGTACAAGCTCTAATGGTTTGTGATTCATACACTGATGCACCAGTGTACCATGAGTGTTTACCCTTGGAAGGTAACACATGAACATTATGAAACAGAATTTTTTAAGATCTTCAAATAAACTGTGTCATGGTGTTTAGTTATCTTCTATAATATAGTTTTTCCTCTCTAAATGTAAGTCAGTAGTGTTGTATAAAATTTGATATCCAGATTGCCCTTAAAATATTCACATGACCAGGTTTTCTTTATGAAAGGATAAGTAATTTAATGTTATTGTTTTTAAATGTGATACTGTAAAAAAAAAGAAATATCATTATGCTTTTTTCCTTTCCTAAGTAGTAAATTTTGTCTGCCTAGACGGATTAAACAATTCTAAATGAAAATTAGATAATTCTACTATTAGATACTGTACTGAATTCACTTGGAAATATGAGAAAGTTGGAGGACAAATTTAGGCAAAATGTCTGTACTTGATATGTACAAATATAAAGAACTGTGTCAGCAGAAGCTTTGTATGTACATAGGAGCTGTTGTGCTATTAAACTCTATTCTAGTATTACAGTCTAATTTTTTATGTATCCTAAGAGTTTACTTTTCTTTTATCATTGCTGTGCTTTGAGCAGATGGTTTTTTATTGAGCTATTTATTGATACTTAGGGTTTTTTCCTTCCCTGAGTGGTGAGTGCATTTTATATCCATGAATGCATAGGAGGAGCCCAAATTATGACTTACAATATGAATTTCATCACTGAAATGTGTCCCAGTCATGCAGCTCCATTAGGTCTCTCCAGAGTTCCTCATATCTTCTCAAGTCTTCCATAACCCAAAGCAATTGGGAGTCTTTGGGGTTTTTCCCTTCCCTCACTGATCTCCTTTTGTTTATCAATAGTAGCTGTAGTACAAACCCACTAGTCAAACTGCTGAGAGGGAGGGGGATTTTCAAAGGAATACAGCTCTGCTCTTAATTCAGTGGAGCAAATCCAGGCTAACATGAGATGTGTGAAATCCCCAGTCAAGCACTTCAGCTCCAAGCTCTTTACTTTGTACAAGGATTCTCCAGCACCTTTGAAAAGCAGCTGATTTACTAACCCAAGGTGTCAGTGGTTGAGTTAGACTTGGGATAAGATTTCATTTTGCTATTACCTGTAACTGAGAGTCTTTCATATGGCTCATAAGGTGTCCAGTGGAAAAGTCCTGGGTGTGCAAGCCAGTAGGGAAGTGCAACACTCTTAGAGCTGTGCAGTTGAGATGCATGAAACAGAACTTGCAGTCTTGTGCATGTTCAGCCTTCCCTTGTAGCAGTTCTGCCATAATCTAGGATGCTGTAAAATAGCCTGTTTAAATTGCACTAAACTGGGCTGTGGCTGGAAGCTACCTGGAATCATCACAGCCTTTTGTTTTTACAGCTGTGTTTGCACAACTGTCCTAGATCTGACTTTGTAAGAGTGTTTTTAGAGGCTTTGCTGTTACTGTTCTGCAGTGCTTGGCTGGGAAGCCAGGTTTTTTGTCTACTGTGGCACAGCCACTGACCCTGAAAGCTGTTTGTGGCATAAAGAAGCCAGGACAGGAGGGAGAGTCTTGCTCTCACGCTTGACAAAAGTGGCCTTTTAAAGAAAGGTGGTTTGGAATTTGTCTTGGTCTGCAGGTTATTTCAGTCCCAAAGTTATACTGTGCAAGAGCTTCCTTTATTTAGCAGTGAGTGCTGTATGAAATGCATTGTATATGCAAAGCAAGCATTTTTATATGTGAGCAATTCAGAAATAGTTATATTAAAGTATTTGCAGAGAGTGGGGTCTAGTGTTCTAAAATTCAGGCTCTGTACTCTTCGCTGTTTGATTTTATGCCTGTTTGAGAGAGAGCAGGTATTTTGCTAGCAAGGAGAGTGTTACCCATTCTTCCTAACTCAGCCTTTGAAGATAAATACATTTTGAAGGGCAGTGAAAATTGGAAAGATGATTCAAAAAGTTGCAAGTGATTTGTTTGCAGTGGAGTGCTTTTTGCAGTCTAAATTCCATTGAGCACCTGCATTCATTGTGTGAGGGTGGTTTTTCTAATGAAAACCTTGCTTTTGGCACAGTGGTGCAGTTGTTTGCTGGCACTGGAACCCAGGGACGTGCTGGGTTCTGGTTCCACTGTCCCTCACCCATTGCCTTACAGCTCACTGCAGATACATCAAAATTAAACTAATCTATTGAGAACAAAAAATGCCATTTAGGAATTTCTTTGATGGATTTGGTCAAGGAGCATTGCTGTTAGAGTTCTGAACACTGACTTGTAAATAGATAATGTTTCATTGTTTCCTCTTTTTTGATTTTACCCTTTTTGTATTAAAATCAAGGCTTTAGCATATTTCACTTGGAAATTTTTTTCTTCTATCCAGACACTGTTTTAGCTGGCATCAATATTTTTGCTTAGTGGCTAATAAGAATATATAGAAAAGAAAGCATATTAAAAATTTACATAATTTCTTTAGCTCTCTTTTTGGGCGTGCAGTATTAAGTCTTGATTTGTGGAAATCAAAGCTCTAAAACATGAAGCAGGATTTTCAGTTGAAATTATTATTTTTTAAAAAATTCATTGCTTTTCAAGGAAATTAAATTTATTTTATTGTTCTTTTTTATCATTGCAATTATGAAAGAACATTGTGAATGTTTTTGTCTTCTAAATTGTTTGTCAATTTATTCAATATGAGTTAAGAAAATGTGTTTTACATTCTATGAGGAAAACCTCATTTGTTTGAAGACCGAATAAACTCCTAGATTACTTTATGCACAACTAAATAAGCCCAAATATGTTTAAAATTCTTTTATGGAGCAAGTTTGGATATTTTAGAAGTGTTTTCCATTTGTGCTTTCTGTTAAACTGACTTTTTGTTCATTTGTTAGTTAGAGAGTGTGGCAAAAAGTGTGGAGATCAGTAGAGCAGCAATTTTTTACTGATTTCAAAACATTTTTTGGGCTCCAGTTTCTGGAAAATATTGGCTCTATGATGAAGTCTGAAAAGAACAAGCTGCTGATAAACTGTTTCTAGACATGTTGAAGCAAATCCATGTGTTTCCCTGGAACCCTTTTCCAGGCATGCAGACTCCATGCTCAGGTGCTTTCCTGCTCAGCCATGTAGGAGGATACAGTATGGGTAAATGAAGGTAGTATAGAATGTAATCTTATCCCCCAAAGAGTTGCAGCTGGACCAATCACTAAAGATCAGGAGCAGGCCTGATGTTAACAGGCCACACCTGCAGCCAATGAGAACAGTGTTATAAAAGAGTGGATTGTGGGATCTGGAGTCAGATGGCTGCTGCAAGGACCAGGGACAGTCAGTGATTAGAGGAGCTGTCTGTGAGAAACATCGAGGAGGTACCAAACTCTGGAAATGTGGAATCCTTGCACTATAATGGTAATAGAGCTCTTGATATATAAGAGAACAAAGCCAGGATTTTTGCTCATGTTCCCTTATTAATATGTCCTTTCCTATTTGAAATCCAGTACTTTGCTGCCACTTTTAAATTAGCAGAGGGAGAGGAAACAGCAGCACTTCTGTACTTAAGCTGGTGCAGAAGCTTAAACTCTTGTGCTCACCTGGGAAGCTCCTGTGAGAAGCTGAAAGTTTTGAAGGGCAGGAGACTGGTGAAGGAGTGCCCTGGAAGTGCAGCAGCCCCTGAAAATTCATCTCTGTGGTGGGGAAAGAAATTTCCTGTGAAACGTAATCTTTGCCAGCCCATCCAGTGCCTCATGGTGTATACCCCCTACACAAGCTGCATTTACAGGCCATTTGCTCCTCAGCCTGACCCCCCAGGTCTGTGCTGTCTGCCTCCTCATCCGGCCCTGCCCTAAGCCCCTGGTGCCCAGGGAGTTGGCACCAGGAGGAATTTCCCCCAAGATTCAGGGGAACAAAAACTTGCCTTTAATTGGGGTGGATACAGTAGGTCTGGCTTTGTCTATTTGTTTTTAACAGTAAAGACATGTTTAGTAAGACCTGCCTAAGCAAACAGAGTTTTGCTTATCAGCAACGAAGTCAGCAGCCATATGGTAACCAGTAATGCAGTAATTCTGGTAATTATGTGGCACATGAGCTAAAGGGAGTATTACTGGGCTTGAACTGAACTGTGTTTGAGCTGGTAAATTGACAGCAACAGTGTATTTCCTGAATTAGTATGCCAATTTATGTGTGTTATTTTAGTGAAATTTTGCAACTTCCTGTTCTAGCAGATATTGTGGATTATTGCAACAGGATTCCCAAAATGTTGAATTTCTAGCGTGTGAATGACTTTGCTTAGTTAGACCTATTTTTTTTTAATGATCTAAATTCATTTTGTTTAATTAAATGATTGCAAAATGTCTGTAATATATATGGCAATGTATACTTGAGGCATGCTGTGTGAGTGCTCCAGCTCCAACTGCATATCCAAAACCTTTTAAAAGGAAATCTCAATGAGCCCTATGGGACAAAGTAAATTATTACATGTGGTGAACTCTTAAGTCATAGACCAAGGTCATGGCAGTGAAAGTGTATTTCAAAAAGGTTTTATCTGTGCTTGGAAAGCAAATGAAATCTCTCATCATTAACTTTAGAATTATAGTTGTAAGAGGATTTTCACTAGAGGTGAAAGATCAAGTTCATGGCGGACATAATGGAGTCTGAAAAGTTATTTCTGAGCCATAATACTGGAGTGTGAAACATTCACTGAGGTTTTCATGTTATTGAGTTTACAGCCTGTAATCTGGATACTGAAGATCAGAATGGTTGTCATCATTGCTACTGTTATGGCTTTATTTCAACCTCTGCAAAGGGGAACATTTTTAAAATTTTAAGACATTATATTGTAAAGGCTTTTAAAAAATATCCTAGATTTTCAGGTGTGTCAGTCTCTGCCATTGCACACTGGCTACCTTAATAATAGTAATAATAATTCTTCTATAGGAAGATAATTTAGAAAAGCTGAATGATCTCAATGACTCCATCAAAGCACATGTGCATGCAGTGATGTGATCTCTGTCCTTATTTGCTGATAGCTCACATAAATCAGGAAGAACAAACGGTGAAGGGATGCAGGGTAGAAAAGCCTAAGTAGAATTAAGGTTCTTAGAGACTCAGATTTTTATCCTGTCGATGGCAATGGATATTTGTTTTTCTGTTTATCCAACCCAGTGTTCTATTTTACTAAACTTTGCATGTGTACATCCATTCCAGTGGCACCAATGGGCAAAAGAAACCTGCCCAAGAGTGGAGTCTGAACTCTGTGCCTGTGCCTTGGGACTGGTTTTGCAAATATCCCTGCCTGTAGCAGCGCTCACTTGCTTACAGAGTTTGTAGTGCTCAGCCCGTTTGCTTGCAGAAGTGATGAAATCTGCCAGTGATATTTAAAAGATGAACATTAAACAATCATCTCCAAAAATGAATCTGCTTGTGCTTTTGCTGGCATGAAGGTGATTCCATTTACAGCAAAGTTTCAGCTGTTGCAGTTTTATTCAGAATAGTCTGCTTAGCCCTTTTTTCATGCCATTTCACTTTTGGGTTAAAATTCAGTGTTTTGCTGTTTTGTTTTGTTAAATCCTTCTATCTCCTTAAGAAAAGGTATTTGTTCCTCAAGTTACAACTGCAAATGACAAGCACATTACATATTCTTGGCATGCGTTATTTTAATTTCTTTGAATTAAAAATGAAAATTTAAAAAATATTAAAATAAAATTAAAACAAAAATTAAAGTAAAAATTACTTTGAGCTAATTCTACAGTAGTAAGATTTTTGTAACTGGAACTACAGCTAGTTAGCTCTAAGAGTGGCTATCGAGTTGTATTCTACTTGAGCCAAGTATTTTGTTTCAAAATGAATGTGTTTCTTGGGAAACCTTTCATATATTCACTGCTTACAAGATTACTTAAAAGTCCTATAAGAAGAGGAAGCATAAACTGGCTTGATAGGTTACCTATAATTCAAGAAATGCCAGCATTAAAGTTAGACATAAAATCTCAGTTCTAATCTATGTATATGTTTTATGCTTCTGTTTTAAAATTGTGGTCCTGCAATTTAGGAAATATATCCTATAAACACTTCTTTCTGTGCTGTTAATATCACATATGTTATCTCAGAAACACTTGCTGTACTTTCATTATCCAAATGGCCCAGAATATCAGTGTTGAGTAAGACTTTCTGTGTAGGTTATGTCCTCTAAGGCATATATTTTAATAATTTAGTTGATGGCCTCTCTTATTCCTTTTCTTCTCAGCCAGCAGTGTGTGTGCAGTTGTGAGGCATTTCTGTTTCTGAGCCTGGTCACAAATGTCTGTGACCTGTTGATGCTGGGACGTTTCTGCTGTTTGCAGCACCCGTGCTGATGGCTTCTGTGTGGCTTGGTTCTCTGTAATTTATGATCTGAGGAACTCAGAACAACAGATGGGATTTGTAGGTATGAGATACACAGAAAAATACACAGTATTGTACAGTGCTGTCCTCAAATCCCTTCTGTGAACAAGTCACTCTGGGGCGCCTCTGCTTCAGAAGGGGTCTGCTGTCATGACCCCTTGGGTAACGAATGCCTCTGTTGCTACATTTGGCTTTCCAAACCTTCTTGAAACTCCCAACTGATAAAACTCAATTTTGTCTCGTCTTCTGCAAATAACAACAAAATATGTACCTTGTAATTTTGGTTTCTTTGCTTTGCTTGATTCCTCATCATTTTAATTTTCTTGAAATTTATGTTCTTCTATTAAATTAACTCTGTTCTATAGGTAACAATGTATATACATACACAAATTTAAACCACTAGCCTACGTTGTAGTTTTGTGTAACTTTGTTTTATGTAAATATGATCTTGTAGAACATAAGGATACTTTATAACTGAGGTACTTTGTGAGTCTGACAGCTGCGCTCTCTCTGTGATCAGGATTCAATGTGCCTGTTTGCCTTAAAAATGTGTAAAATCTTCCCCATTGTCTTAGCAGCACAGTTATGCCTACCAGCCTCCCAGTTCTTCCCCCCTCTGGGATTTTTGTGTAGTATAAGTCCTTGTGCACATTGTGGGAGCATTCTGTCATATCTCCCAGTGATCAGACTGATTTTAATTGCTTTCCTCTTCCAAATCATCAGCCAGTTGCAGCATGCTGTTTGTCACCTTCCCTACTAGTATAAACCCACAGTGTAAATCTCTAGCAGTCTTCTGGTTCCCTGACTGTCTGGTTTTAATGTCAGTGTTTCTTCCATATTGCAAGAGGATTTTACACTCAGACAAATGACTTGCCGTGCTAACTTAGCACACAGTATCTTGAGAGGTGGATGGCTTATTTAGCAACACTTCCAGCAGGCTGTGTTCATGGTTTCTTTATCAGCTTGTGGGTGTTTTTGTTTGGTTTGTGAGTAGTGGGAGGCAAGAGTATCTTTTAATACTTTTCCTTTTTAATAATTTTTTGCAGCCTAATGCAGATCTGCCATACAAGCAGATTTTAAAGAGATTTCCTGTCTTTCAGGCTTCAATTTCCTTCTAAATTGTGTGATGCAAGGCAATAGAAAATTTCATTTTGTCAGGTTATTTCCTCCCATGGAACATATTGTAATATACTGAGACTTTATTCTGAGCCATCTCATTTCTTAGATGTTTTTAGAGAACTAAAAATAGTTGAGTTGGGTTTTCCTTCTAATTAGCACATGCCAGCTGCTTCCAGCAAAAGAACACCTGTGCTGCTAGTGAAGGTACCTGGAAACTTGGGCATGATTCTTCTCCTTTATCCTCGTGTAAATCAGGCATTCTTCTGTTGAACTCAAAGCAATAGGGGGTGGATTAGTGTAGGTGAGAGTCACAAAGGAAAATTGGATCTATCTGATTTCTACTAGGTGGGTTCTAGAGGCACTAATTGGTCTGAAGTGGTTTCCTTATGCAAAAGTGTGCAGCTGACATAAGTGCCAAGCAGATGCAAAAATAAGTAGAGCCCTGTATTTTTTTCCAGTGTGTTTTCATGCTAGATGCTGTATTTTTGAAAATACAGTCTTTATTTCAAATAACTGAAACTGTCTGTAATTTTAAAATAGAGAAGTAAAAACAAGTATCAGTACTGTTCATGCTATAAGTGGTTCTAAAGATGGAGCTTTATTTATGGGCTAAGTTTGTCATTATCTTGAAATTAGAGTAATTGTACTTATCTCTAGGAAGGGTGTTCCTCAGGAAACATCACTAAGCTTTCCCTCTACTATCTCCTTATGCAGGTATTACAGGACTGTAAAGTCATTTTATTAGCTGACAAACTGCTTAATTACAAGATAAGAGGTAGAGCCTTGCTCAGTGGAAGATATGTGTAGTTCTTCCATCTACCTTCAGAAGCCTGTTAGCTCCAGCTTTCATTGGAGGCACAGGCAGCCTCCAAAACCCAGGAGAATTTAATCAAAGTGGTTTATGGATGTTTTCTCCTGGGTTTGTTGAGACAGACAGAAATGAAACTCAGAATTGAAATACCTAAACCATGAAGAAGTCCACAGTATACAGGTAGAGCGCAGTGAACTACAGAGCTATACTGTTAAATGCACTAACTTGGGAAAGAACATGTGCCAGTTGTACAGACACCTTTCAAATATGTTGGTTGAATCCTAGTTAGGATTTAGTACTTGGGGGGATTAATGGTTCTGCAGTGAGATCAATGCTTGAACTATATGCCATTTAAAATATTACTCATTAAAACCTTTTTTTTTTGTGTAGACCAACTAGGTGCTTGGAGGAGTTCTTGTTCATGGTGGTGTTACTAATGTCCAGAATGGCTTTGCCTCTCTCTGTTCCATTGTGATGGCAGCAAAATGGGGACTACTCCATTTGCAAATTAGAGGTGTTAACATGGATTTTGTTTGAAGGCCACCTTTCTCTGGAGCTTGTTTTCATATTTTATTTGCTTTTGTATGGATATCTTGGCATTCCTGTCATGCTACAGAGCTTTCTGCTTCCAGCTGTGGAGCTTTTGGAGAAGGGCTGTGGGGCGCTTTATTCACTATTAGAAAGCCTCAGTGAAGAGCTGTAATTTTGTAATAGATAGTGCCAGGGCAGTGTTAGCTACTGATGTTTGGATGCCCACAGAACATAAATCAATACTTAGAGTCAACAGAGGAATATTTATGTTCTGGAGCATTTGCTCATTTGCTGTTGGAGTCCTGGTGATGGCATATGGTGCTGCAAATAAGGCTGTAATACCCATGTCTAGGCTGTAACTGCAGTATTTAACACAATCTTGCAAAAATGTGGCTTTAGGCACGGTGAGAAATGATCATTAGAACTTGTATATAGTTTGAATTTTACTATATTTGATATGTAAAATTAATGTGAGATTTCTTTGCTTTTTGACTGCCTGTTTCTGTGAGTTTCTGTGAAGTAGATAATGTGGTTTTTTGTGGAGTTTGGTTTTATTGTTGATTTAAAAGTAGTAGAGAGAAAGGCAAGTGAGTGGGATGCACCATTTGAATTCTGTGGCTGGTGAAGACAAAAGGTATTAGGCATCTGCAGTGCATAAAATACCAAAATTAAAATTCTGCCTAGTTTGCACTTCATTTTTCATTACTTATATTGATGCCAACTCACCAATAAAATCACATGCTTTTTTAAAACACATTACTTTGACCTGTTCTCTCTTGCAGCACTCTTCTTGTTACACAGCACCTGGATTGTACTGCAGTAGACAATGTATTGATAAGTACAATACAAGTTTTTACTGTGATGATGTGGAATATTTCATGACTTTTTCTTGTTTCTGTTGTGTGAAGCATCATAGCTACTTGCAAGATTCAGCAGTCACAGAAGTCATCAATTAAGCTCTAACAGGCTGATATCATAGCAAAGCTTTTAAGAGAAACATTTGTTCAGCACATGTTACATAGAGCATAAAAACCAGTTTATGTTGTTCTTGTGCTGCCAGTATTTTAAAATTTAATTATTTGGACTAATCCACATTCACTCTAACACACCACACAAGCAGAGGAGAATTTGCTTAGTTCATATTCAGAAAGAAATAGCTTAGCATCTTTCTGAATATCTCACAACTATACTGAATTTTTCAGGAGTTAATTTACTCTTGATATGATGCAGCTAAAGCCAGTGGTGCCCAGGTTCTTTTCTTATTGGTCCAGTTGTTACAGTGCATTAGGAAACTGCTTAAATACTTTGGGATAACTTTTTAGTGTTGTTTGTCGCACTGGGAGGGGAATGTTGTCTCTGGAAGGAGGCAGGATAGCTGTGGTGTGAGAAATGAGGAAATAAAGGGAGTAGGATGCTCTGAAACAGCAGGATCACCAGTAAAGCACATGATTTTCAAACTGCTGCTGTCTGTAGCACTTGCTGAAGGTTTTCTTAGGGAGCTGGTGTGATATGACAGATTATTCAGAGGTTTTTCCATAGCTTTGTTCTGAGCACTTTGAAAATATCCCGAAATGAGGCAAAGTTAAATCATATGGGCCTGCCTTTAGAAAAGCATTAGAATCTGTTTTATTTCATGTCCATTCTTTTTAGCTTGCCTTTTCCAATAGAAGGGGGGGAAAAAAGGTGTGGTGGCTGATTTGAAACAAAAGGACAGCCACACAGAAGTGAATTCTTGCTGTTATGTGGATTTTAAAAGCAATGCCTGTTGGAAGTACATGGCTCAGATAATGTTCATAGTTATGGGCATGTTTAATTGCTCTCAGAAAAACACATGTGCGATTTCTGTTTATTCCAGCTCTAAGTGCTCTGGTTCCTCGTGTTGCTGAGTGCAGGCAATAAGGGAGCACTGGGAACACCTGGGATGTGGGAGCTCTGCTGTAGGAGCAGGAGAAGAGCCCTCTGCAGGGATCCCTGCAGCAGCCCTTGTCAGCTACCAGTGGCACATCTGATGTGACCACAGCCATTGGGGCAGGGTGGGAGGCTGGACTAGAGGCTGTGGCAAAGCCTAGGTAGCCTCTGATGGTCAGAGAGCCTGGCCTTGGGCTTAAACTTTCCTTTGGCCTTGGATTTAAACCTTCCTCTGTCCATGTTTGCTGCCCATTTGACCCCTGTGGGCTCCCTGCATCATGAGCTGCTCAGTGTCTCAGCCCAGAGCAGCCAGCCAGGCACTCAGCTGGATCTGTTGTGGCTGTCAGAGGGTCATTCTTCAGGGATAACACTGCTGGCAGCTAAAACCTGTGAATGACTCAAAAATAGAGAGTTTGAGGTGTTGGAGTATTTTTAAATAGGTTGGAAAAACATTGTTTGATCATGCAGCATGTGTTGGTCTTTCAAGAAAATCTTCATTAAATCCACCCAATCCTTACAGGATTTTTTTTTTTACTTCTGTTTGCCTTTGTCACATGTTCTTGCCTGGATTATCATTCATTAGCTTCTCCAAAGAGATTAACAGTTCCTTAAAACAGGATCATGTGCATTCTGGTGTTCTGTGTGAAAGCAGTGCTGGAGAGCAAAGAAGCCCTGGGATCCCTATAGAAATTTGCAGACAATTTTGATACTCTAGTCCACTCAAAAAATCTGCTGATACCGTAATGTTTTTTCCCTTGCCAGGACCCTCCTTGCCTGGTGTCATTTCTTGAGCTCTCCTGGGATGAGATTAGTCTAAAACAACAAAGTAGCCAGATGTCTGGTTCTGAGAGAGTCCCAGAGGCCAGGCTATGGTAGGCAACAGTAATCGCTGGGGGCTGAAGATCAAAGATACCTGAGAATTACTTATGGGCACATACTATGTGTCATTCCCATTATTAACAGTCTGAGAAAATTTGTATCCCTAATTAACCCTTTTGTTGGTTAAATTTTCTTGCCAGTACAGTCCTGCCTGTAAGAACTATTTGTCCTTTTTGGTGCCATTACATGTTAGTTAAAAATAAAAAGGAAGAAAGAGTAAATTAAATACTCTCGGAATAGCAAATTTATGAAACTCATTCAGATGTTTTTTATCATGGTCGTTTGTAAATGTCAGAAGTGAGCATGATTTCTCTTTGTTTACTGTGCCATCCTTTGGGCTGGTGTCATTCCTATCCAGAACTGTGTAAATAATGGTACTTAACTTAATCAGGGTGGTGATTTTAGTTTATTGCTTCCTAATAATCTAAAATGAATTAGTATCTAATTCCAGGGATGGGATGTCTGCATATCATTGCTTTCCCCCTTATTGGTATTTCTAATTAAATGCCAATTAATATTTTTAGTAATCAACACTTGTTTGTGTTACGCATTCTGAAATAACAAACTGAGACTATAAGTGCTGATTGAATTCTTGTAGTGCTTTAGGAATAAGTAAGTCTGAGAGAGAGAGGAAAACCTGATTGCGGCCTTCTGTGCTTCTCTTTTTTTATCCTCAAGTAAAAATAGCAAGGTTGTGAGTTGAATATCTATTTTACTAAGTTATAACATTCTCGGTTGTTGTAGAATTGAAGACTGAACAATTTTCCCTAACTTTTGAGAAATAATATATAATTGTTTGTTTGTTCTGATCACTACAATTTCACTATCTTTAACATTATATAATATTTTGTGGGGCAAATACTGTATGTGCACATTTGAGTGTGAGTTTCTGGTCACACTAAGTTTGTGTTTAATGTGGTTTAATGTCTATATTGCAGGTGTTTAACAATTATAACAGGCATTTTTGAGTGAGCAGTAAGTGAAGATCCCTGGAGTGCTTTAAAGGGTTGAATTGATTTGTCTGTTTCAATCTTGACAGTCTCACTTCAAACCATTTTATTTGAGCAAGAAACCCCAAAAGCTGACCTGTCTGAAAGTCGATTGTGGTGTTTTTGTACTTCCACTTCTGTCACAGGTGGTGTGACAAGGTGCTGTCTGCATCTTCCAGCACAGCCACAGCTGCTGCTCCATTGTGCCCATTCCTGTTCAGCTGCACACCCAAAGCTTTGTTCAAAGCAAATTGCCATCTAAAGAAATGGGAAGGAAAAGCTTTCCTGTGAGCCAAGGTTGTTTAATCTGTGGCTACCAGCGGGTATAGCCAATCATGATCTGGACATTTCACTGAGGTTCATAACATGAATAGGATGGAGACAGGTACTGTGCTTCTCAGAGCTGCACAGGAGTGGTTTGCAGGCAGTAGCTGTTTTCATAAGGCTGCTGGCACCCTGGATTTTGGAGCGTTTGTTGCCATTCCTGTGCCATAATCCAGGCACAAGCACTGTGGCTGCTTGGCAGCTGCCTGCTGCTCAAAAGATTCTGCCAGGCTAACAGAAAGAAATGAGGTCTTCATAATGTTTCAATTCTGTTTTGCACAACCCTTGTGGGTTGCTTTTTTCTTTTTTTTCCTTCTCTGTTGTTCCTTTGGGAGGTGTTGCAGCAGTTTAGTTTGTCCGCACTGCTCTGTTGAAGGTTACAGTTAGAGCTGGAGTAGGTAAAATCCAGGTGTCCATGAAGTGGAGTCTGTGCAGGCCAGTGAGTGTGACCTCCCTGTGAGTTACCTCACACAGGCAGCAGGGTGCTTCCCAGGAAGGTGTAGAATCCCTAGGTGAGGTTTTGGGGAGAGCCCTTCTGGATGGATGTACAACATATCTGAAACAGAATTCCTTTCACTTCATTCTCTTTTGTTATCTTCCTGAAGATCTTGGAAGACATTCCACTACCGTTAACAAGGAAGAATGTGACACAGTCAGCAAATACTAGATGAGTTTATAGAAGGAGAGGCACAGCCATTTTCTGGTGTTTTCAGGCTGGTAAAATTCATATATGTTGATCACTAGTGCCACCTCACCAGTTTAAGTAAAAAGGTGACTGGGTCTGAGGTGATGTGGGAGATTCCAATGCAGTGCAGGAACAGAGCAAAGCACTGCAGAACTACTACTCCCTACCATGCTAGCAGCTTTTTATGTTGAGAGCTGGAGTTAGGAGACACTCGTTGTTATTAAACAAGTACTTGGAGTTTGGCTCTGGTGGAATTACTGATATCTTCTGCAAGTAGATTGTCCCCCACTTTCTTGTGCATGTGGCACATTTCTGTACCATTAAATGTCATGAGGACCTGTAAAGCAGTTCTTATTTGAATTTACAGAAAACTGGCTTAGAGCAATGCAGGTCCTTGAGTGGGCTCAGCAACAGGTGTAAACACCTTATGCAAGTGTTTTGGATTTGTGTGGCAAAGCCAGGGTGCTACAGGGTATGGTCTGTGAGAAGCTGCTGGAAATGTCTCCCACACCCAATGAAGCCAATGCCCGCTGGCTCCAGGGTGGAGCAGCCACTGGCCAAGGCCCATCAGCAAGCAGGTGCTTGCTGGTTGTGCCTCTGGATAACATTGTTAAGAAGGGGCAGAAGTCTCTGCACAACAGCAGCCAGGAGAGAGGAGTGAGAATATGTGAGAGGAGCAGGCCTGCAGACAGCCAGGCCAGGGCAGAAGGAGGGGCAGGAGGTGCTCCAGGTGCCAGAGCTGAGGTTCCCCTGCAGCTCCTGGTGCAGCCCATGGTGAGGCAGCTGTGCTCCTGCAGGACCATGGTGGAGCAGAGATCCACCTGCAGCCCATGGAGAAACCCAACTGGAGCAGGTGGGTGCCTGAAGGAGGATGTGACTCTGGGACAAGGCTGCCCTGGAGCAGGCTCCTGTCAGGACTTTCAGATCCATGGAGAAAGGAGCCCGTGCTGGAGCAGGTTTGCTGGCAGGACTTGTGACCCTGTGAGAGACCCATCTTGGAGCAGCCTGTTCCTGAAGGACTGCAGCCATGGAAAAGGATCCAGGCTGGAGCAGTTTGTGAAGAACTGCAGCCTGTGAGGAGGACTCATGTTGGATACCCCATGAGCAGGGGATAAGACTGTGAGGAGGCAGTGTGTGATGAACTGACTATAAGCCCTGTTTCTCATCACCTTGCACCTCTGGTGGGGAGGAAAAAGAGAATTTGGGAGCCAAGTTAAGCCTGGAAAGAAAGGAGGGGTGAGGGGAAAGTGTCTTTAAGATTTGATTTTATTTCTTGTTATCCTGCTCTGATTTGATAAAGGAAAAAAAAATATTTCTTCCCAAAATTAGAGTTGTTTTGCCCATGACAGTAAATGGGTGAGTTCCCTCTGTCCTGGTATCAATCCACCAATGTTGTATTATATTTTTCTCCCCTGTCCTACTGAAGAGGAGAGTGATAAAGTGGCTTTGGTAGGGGCCTGGCATCCAGCCAAGGTCAACCCACCACAAAAAGCTGAATAAATTTGAGTACATTAAGGTGTTACATTGCATATTAATGAAAACTGCTTCATTCTGGGTGCCTCTGTTACCAGAGAGTCTGTGAATTTGAAATAACTTTTGTGAAGGAAAAAATATAGGAAGTAAAGACACAGTCCCCTAGAATTCTGTGGGAGCAGTGTTCTCTGGTTAGGGATGGCAGGGATGCCCTGCTGGCACAGCTGTGTAGGGATGAAAACAGTTGTGTCACCAAGGTGCTCCTGTCTGGTATCTAAGAATAAAGCCTTAGGAACTATGAAAGAGGAAGGGCTCTACAAACAGTCAGCAAGAGTGAGTGTTGTCAAAGAAAAGAAATTTATGGTTGAATCGAAGGGCAAATTATGCAGACAATTAAAACACAACATCTGCATGGACTTAGTAGTTGGTTACTTCAAGGGAATATGTAGGTGTTTTGTGGTTACATTTCATCTGACAACATATCTGTATATATTTTGCTCTATACTGTTGTTGTTATATTTAGTGGATTTGGGGCTGTTTACTGTTTTAAATAGCCCATGACAACCCAACCTGTATGAGAAACTTAATCCACAGTTTCCCTTTTTACTTACCTGAACCATTATGACCTTGGGTAGTGTAAAATGAAATTTAAAAAATCTCATATTGACATAATTGAGGCAGGGACATGATCTAAAGCTCATGTAATGAGATAAATAGGAAAACCTTTATTTCCACTCACAAGTTTATTTCCAGTCTTATGTTCCATTCACAACACTGGAATTCATTGGAAAAATGAGGAATGTAACTAACGTGGCAACTTTTTAAAAGGTGTCTTCACGTGACAACATGTGAATAATCACAAGCAAAAGCTGCTTGGTGACTTGATTATACTCAAATTCTTGGCAGAATTCTTTAGAATATCCATGTCAATAACAACTTGCTGTTACTTTAGTTTGCGGAGCTCTTGATTTCTAATGTGGGGAAGAAAGGAAATTAATTAGAACAAACTCCAGAAAGCTGTGAGTGTTCTTGTGATCTCTTGTAAATAAAAATGTCAGCTTCTTTTCCTGGTTTTTGGATGAGCAAAGCCATCTATGTTTAGAGATGTTGAAGGAGAAAAGCTGTAGTGAATTTTCCAAGTGTATTCAGTTTTATGCCAACTATTATGGGAATTGGCTTGTGTGGCAGAGGAGATGATGGAAGGATCAGAAGCTGGTTGACAAAGTTCTTCCTGTCTAAATTGCAGGTCCTAAAAAAATCTACATCAAGTCATAGTAATATATGAGCTTGTGGCTGTATAAGAAGTCTCCTGACCATATAAAGTACTTAGCAAACCCCTGGGTTATCCTGGTGTTTTTTTGGTGACCCTGTGACCCAGCATAAATTCAAGGCAAAGGACTGTTTTAACTGTGCCCCCTTCCCAGCTCAGAGGGGTGTGCTGCTAACAAGTCATGGCTGTGATGGCAGGAAAGAATGTCTGTGTTGGGAAAATTGCTTGTAAGCAAATGATTTTAAAATGTGACATGGTTTTCATAATGTATACTTTTTGTTAGTGTTATGTGTTTGGGGAATGGTAATAGACAGAGCTTGCCTAAGGATTGCTTTCTAAAATATTTAAATTATATAGCTAATGCTATTTTCCATGGTCTTTCTCTGACGTCCACTGTGACATGGATTACTGTGCTTAACACTTCTTTGTACTGATAATATAACAAGCATTTAAAATAAAATGCACATTTGCTGCTGAATATTTCCTTCTCTGAGAGGGCTAGATTAATGAAAATTAATGAGGTTAGGGAAATTTTGCTTCACAAGTGATCAAGTAAATTGGGCTTTGCACAGTCTGCAAAATGTTATTTTAACAAGACTGTATTACATTTCTGTTGTGCCTTCCATTGTTAAGGGTAATTAGAGAATATGTATGTTTTAATGAGAATAAAAGTTATATTAGAACCAAAACCTTTTCTCCTAGTAGTCTCTGAGGTTGTCTTGTATAATATGAGGAAAATACTGGTTTTTAACTGGCAAGTGTGTTTATTTTTCTTTTTAAGTACTTTGTACAAGCAGCATGTATACTGTAAATAAAGGGTTTTTACAGAATTACATGGAAATGCACTACATAATATATTTATTTAAGGGCTTTTTTTAAAGGTTTGAAAGAGGGTATGTGCAAATTAATATTCTGAGTTCTAGTTTGCTACCAAAAGCATTTGAAATGTGGGTATATTTTTTAGGTGTTAAGACATGTTAGTTGGGAAGAGTAGTACTATTCTAAGCCTTCTTTAAATTGGATGTTTTCATAGGTTTTGTGTCTGAAATCAGCATTATAGTGATTCTTGGAAATATCTTATATGTGTGTTTGTACACTGAAATCTTGTTACAGGCTCTGCTCCTTAACCAGTAGCTGTGTCCTGTGGGGTGGCAGGCCTTGTACCAAAGATTGTGAAATGACTTTATTGCTGAAAATCCTCCAGCGTTCCAAACCCCAGCAAGGACAAGCGAGCCCACCCTAAACTGGTTTCCTTGGGTGGCACGGCACAGAAATAACAAAGGCATGACTCTTGGGTTTTTCCTGCTCTTTCTTTCAGGGAAGAATCCAGAGGATAGGTAGGGCTGAAAGCTGCATCTGGAGAGCAGTACTTTGTATTTGAATTCTTGTTCCAAGGTCTGGATCCTGCTGGCAGCAGCAGTAGGTGCTGTTCCTATCCCTACAATTTCCAGAAGTCAAAAGGCAGGGAGCGAGTGGGCTGGAAATGGCACGGCGAGGAGCACTCGAATGGAGTGCAGAATAAGGATGTGCAGCAGGCACGCTGAGGTGTGGAAATGTCTTTGTGGGAAGGTAATTGGGATGGGGGCTTGGCAGGAGCTGCCTCGGCCCATGTGGGGGCGGCTGCCACAGGTTGATGGGCAGGTGATCCGGCAGGCTGGCCGGGCACAGGCGCAGGAGGGCTGCCTAATATGCTGTGTGCCCTAAGGGCCTGGGGAACACAGTTGGATTATTATGTTAATGCCTGAGCCTGCTGCCCTCTTCCTATCCCAGCTGGGCTCCCCGTTGTTAGGAACTGCTTTGCTCTGACAGTGGAGTAATATACTTCATGATTGAAAGGGCAAAGGGGCTCGCAAGGAAAGGGAGCAGGCCTGCACAGATATGTAAATGAAGGGGGGAAGCCGTAGGAGGCTTTGCATGTAGGTGTGGGTAGGAAGTTTATTAGGAAATGAGTAATATAAATCTGCTAATTGAATTGTTATTTACAAGTCCCCTTCCCTGATTTGTTTCTTTGTGCATTACCCCCCTAATGCTGATGTACAGTGAATTTGAAGTGCTTACCAAAGCAGGCACTTAGGTTGATTTATTTGAAACCGAGGTGCTATAACACACTGGTACCAGTGTACAGTGCTGACAATGGTGTATTTTTCAGGACTTTGATTACTGTTTCATGCTCTGCCACTCTATTGCTACTCTATAGCTTATAGTGGTGATATGATTCTTTTATGTATTGTAGATAAGTATATCACTCTGAATTTTGTTGATACTTTGAGAGTAGGATATAGATACGGATTACAGGAATACATTTGTTATGGTGTTAGAGCAAATTGAGCTTTGATTCAATTAGATGGTGACGATGTTGTGATATTTTTCTGAGGTCTTTCCTACAGTACAATTGACTAAACAGTGACTGGTTTTAGAATGAATATATGTGAGAGATGAAAATGTGTTCCACAGACGGATAGGGGGGGCTTGGTGTTTGTTTGATTGGGGTTTTTTTTTCTTTATGATGATACAGCCTGATGTACTGAGTCTTTCTCTGCCTTTTATCAAGCTTCTATCAGTGGCAAAATGTAATTCAAAATACCAGTCAGGTGGGATTTCTAACATCCTTATTTGTCTGCTTTACATCCCAAAGTGCTGATCACTGACTAGTCAAAGAAATTGCTGTTCTCTAAATTGAACTTTTGAAAGTGAAAGCCATTTTTGCAAAACACAGCTAGTGTGTCAGATATAAAGTTGTTTAATAGATGAGGTGCTGCTCATGGAGCTGGTACTTGGTGTTTGTTAAAGATGTGATTTTTGATTGCTCCTGGTGTATAAGATGTCTTTTTCTGCTCTTCACATGTCTGGGTATCCCAGTTCTGCTCCTTCTCTGTGTTCACATGCATTGCTGCTCCGTCTTGCTCTTAAGAAGGTCTTGGCATGGGCACCTCCTGCTGTGCAGCAAACCTGGCAGCTCTCACACTTCTGACCTGGCAGCTGAGAATGCTCTTCTTGCACAGTGCTGTCCACTTATGCACCTTATGCTACTGCAGTACTGTGTGGTGAAAGAGAACTCTGGATCTAGACTGCTTCTGCAGACTTAGTGCAGATACAGGATGTTCTGTGCATGACTGAGCATTTCTATAGCCCTTGCCTCACTGGGTGACCATGAACAACCATCACAGAATAGGAATTAACATTCTGTGTCCTGCTGGAGCCCTTGCACTTAACACAAAATTATTGATTTCTTCATTGAGGTGTCCCTGGTGTTCTTTGTAGGCAAATCAGAATGTGTTGTACCTGTCTTTACAGCTTATGAGTTAAGATAAGAAGATAGTTTTCACCACATAATGGTGAAAAATAGGAGCATTGATACAAAATAATTGCTTTCTTGTTGAAGGAGTGTATTTTTCAAAAATTGTATTTTTGTTTTTCTTTCACATTGTATCTACACATAGTTCTTGAATAACATCTCTGTGAATATGGAACTTGAGCTACATACTGTCTCAAATTGGGAATGTTTCCTTTCTTGTGCTTTTTGGTGTTTTTGGTTTTTTTTCCCCCTCTTCCCCCTATTTATGCAATTTAGACTTTGCAGAAATGCTGTATGATTCTTTCAGGAAGATGTGTTTGTAAATATTTTGTTCCAGGTCAGGTTAACTTTGGTCAGTTTTGCAAACAAATAATTTTCACATGGCCCAGGTTTTTCAGTAGAACTTAGGTGTTCCATGTTTCCATTTCTCATGGTAAACTGATCTCCCTGGCTGTGTCTTCTCAGTGAGAATTTGTTAACAGTGCTGCATTGTGATCAGCTGGAAAGCTTTGTGTGGCAACAGTCACAGAGGCCATCTTCCACTAGGCATGAGAGAAATTCAGCTGAAAGCAGAAAAATAACAAAAGGAAATGGTTCAAATAAAAAATATCAAACATGGGGCCAAAAGTAGTGATTCTAAAGGTAGGGGACCTTACTGTTAAAGCACATGTTTAAATGCTGCTGTATCCTTTACCTTACATATTCCAGTTTTCAGCCAGCTCTGGATGTCAATGGAAAATGTAGTGAATGCTGCCACAAGTGCATGTTCAATGTGAATGGCAAGTTTTTAACTTTGCAGTAAAACAAACTCTCAGCCATCACAGCTTTCGGTGATCCTCTGCTCTCCACAAAGCATGAGTAGAATTTTATACATGAAACCCATAGGTTTTAGAGTTTTCTCTCCACCTTTTCTTTAGAGAAGTAGTGGTTATATAGTAATCTATATGACCCATTAGAGAGTCAAGTAAATTACTTTAAGGAAGTAACAAAAATATCTTCAATTTAGTTGCTAATGAGTTGCTATGTATTTTGTTTATATGTTTACATAATAAATATATACATATATGAAGGAAAATTTTAAAGAACAGTTTCAGCACCTTTGTAGTTCGTGATGTACTCATGCTGCTTGTCAAGTAATTGTGAAACCAAGTTCCTGACCTAGACTTGATTGGCATTTGAGTATTAATCCTTGCACTGCATGGAAGACAAGTCTCTTCTACCCCCTTTGGATTAGAGGATGTAGCAGTCCACTTGAAAAATGGGGCAACCATCTGAGTAGAATTTAAAGATGTTTTGGGCATGATTCAGAAGAAGGGTGCTGTTAAATACCAATGCTGTAGTTAATTTGTTGTCAGAGAAAAGTAGATTGGACCTTCAGTTGTTACTGATCCACCACTGAATTCCTTGGGCATATTTTGGGGATATGTAATATATAAAGATGCACATTTAGGCACTTTCTGACTCTGTGAATGTGTAAGTTGTAGTTATATGAATTGCTAATATAGAGGGTGAAAGTAGCTGAGCAGCATTTCAAAGAATGCAGTTGCATGCATCAAGATTGATCCTTTTTATCTTTTGTGCAGTGGCTGTTATGCTGGTCTCTTGCATATTGTATGCAACTTTTCCTTCTCTCTCTACCTCTGCCACAATATTGCAGTGTGCAGGATTTTGGCTGCATCATAAAAAGGGAATTTCCAGTACCATATAATACTGGCTTATAGTAAAGCCTAACCTTTGGGCTAGGTTGAGGAAAAATAAATTGTTCTTCTTTGAAATATGGACATTTGTTGATGAGATGACAAATTCTGACATGAGCTCCAAAGCTCAGGATTCATGGATCTGTGCAGAGGGCCACACTTAATTTATATTTTACAAAGCTGCTGCTTCAGGCAGCCTCCCCATGCTGTGGCCTTCCTTGCACTGCTGTAATGTTTCCCATCTCCTGGCATTACACAACTGATAGTGAAGCTGCTGCCAGTGGTGGCAGTGACAGGGACTTTCATAACAATGCTATTCTGGGCTGGTTTGGAAGGCATAGCAGTTAAAATGTCTGGTTCTGCTGCTAACTGCCCAGAAAGCAATATGAGTGGGATATTTATAGAAAAATACTGGTGCAGGCACAGCCTTACAGTAAATGCAAAGGGCACCTTTTAAAAAGTGGCCTTGTGCTTTCATTTCACTTCAACGGGGAAGTAATACTCTTTGGAGTTGTGGGATGTATTGTTTAACTAGACCTCTAATCATGTTATGGATGATGTGTCTCCAGGAGAATCAGGGGACAAGACCTTTAAGTGTTTTTATCACATGATGGAAATGGGCTTTCCATTTGGGGAAAAATATATACAAAAAGTTTGGCTACATGTCCTTCCAGGAACTCAGAGCTTTCTGGTGTGTCAAAGCCACATGAATTTTGTGCAGGACTAAGTCAGATGCTGGAGCGTGGTGTTTATGCACGTGTGTATTTGGTGTGAGAAAGTCTGTGTTGTAATGAGCCTGTCAGCTTTAAATCATTGCTTGTGCCAATGTTTACACTGGCACTGGGCAGTCATCTCAATGTTTGCATTTGCAATTTTTAAGTAGAAGAGGGGAAAAAAGAGAAACTGCCTCTGTTTATTCATGTTGGTATTCAAAAGTCCACTGTAGGTGCTCAGGTCACTGAGCCCCGTTGGGGTGGGTGACGTAGGAGCCAACAGCAGAAGGCACAACTGTGTCCTATGAGCGTGATTTTGTGTTTTGAGCTGCAGCTGGCAGGAGGATGGGAAAATCAAATCAGATCTTCAGAATGCTGCTGGGCTTGGGGTATGACTGTCACACAAGATGGGGTGAGAGTGTTGGTGGCTGTCTCTACTCACATTGCTGAAAGGATGAGGATCACAGTTGCTAGAAAGACTCCCTTAACCTTGGTAGCTGAAGGAATAGATGAGGCTTTGTGTGTGGCCTACATTTGTGTTTCTGAATCTGGCCTAGATGTCTTTTTTTCCTGTTTTTCTTGTGAACATCACACAAGTTTTTTTCCCCACACAGGCACAGGATCATCTGGTGTGGGTAAATCTTTGCCATTTAGGATAAAGCAAAGAAATTATGAACGAAGTGACAGCATTGTCCAGCTGATGGCATGGGCTACTCAGGCACTGTGCACTGTTTATGAAGTCTCTCATCTCTTCTGTAGCTGAGGAGACCAAATCTTGCTTCTTTCAATGTGAAAATGGACGTTCCAGCTCCTGACAGAGGTTCTTTCCTCCTGGCTTCAGTCATGTGATCTTTCTGATGACAAAAGCTTTTATTTTCATTGAGCTCAGTTTTACAAGTAATCTCAAGTAAAATGTGATACAGTAGTCTTGCTTTCCAACCTTTGCTAAACAGGGATTTCCTGTTACTCATCTATATATTAGAATTGGTGGAAACTTGTAGAGTGACACATAAGTGTTCCTGAGATCTGAATGATTAATGTTTGCCATTTGCATTGTTAGCAAATGTTTACATTCTGATTTTTCCTCTCTAAAAATACACCTCATTTTAATGCATATACTCTTCTGGTTTTCATTCTTTCTTCACCTCCTCCTGCCTCTGAGTGAGAAATACCATCCTGGCACTCCAGAACTCCCTTGGGCCATCCCAGTTGCTGTCAGTAGAGACAAGTTAGTATTTCTAACAAAAATAAAGTGAGCAGGATAGTTTTCTTTATCTGTCTTAGTATTCCTAAAATTATTGGTGAAACAGAGAAATCCTTCAATGAGAAGAACCACATACCTAAATAAGTGTGTCCAAGAAGCTTTCCTTTTACCAGATGTTTTAGTATTTGTAAATATTATTTACCAAAAGGTGGTGATGGATATGAGGAACTACAAAAATTGGGGAATTAAAGGCTGTTTTTCAACAGAAACAACTTTGCTGGTAAGGGGCAGTAACTCTGCCAGCAGAGGCCCCAGCTTGTTTCTGTGTTCTGCTTGTGGCACAATGCTGTGCCTGCCTGAAGCAGCACCAACTTCTGCTCAAGTGATGGCAACCTCTGGCAGCCTGGAACAGAGGGTACAGCCCTGCTGAAATGAAAACAAACAACAGATGAGTTATTCTGTTTCCATTTTCTGGTGCCTTTTCAGTGCCATTTCCATAGGACTCATGGTTTTTGAACGTGGTTGAAATAAAGCAATGTTTTCATGTTGTCAGCACAGCTCTAGGGGTGAGTTGGGGATTAGGTGATATCTTTGCTATTTTTTCTCAGTCAGCAAATTATGTTGGACGACAGGGGACATGGCAGTGGATAAATACATAATCCCCTCGATACTTTGGGGTTTTTTGGTTGGTATTCTGGAGGCTTCTTGGTTGGTAAGTGTAGTTTTTGTGTGTGCATATATGTGATTCTCTGGATTTTTTGATTAATTTTTTAAAATAAGAGCATAAGGTTGTGCACATTTCTACTCTACTAAAATAATTAGAATAATGTGGTATTTTTATAAGAGACTTTTTGAACATCAGCACACCTTTTTGGAAGATTTCTTTGGACTCAAAATTTAGTCAGTATCAAAGTTTTGTGGGGTTTAGTTGTTTTGGGAGGGTTTTGTGTTTTTCATATTTTGTGTGTTTGGGTGGTTGGTAATGTTTTTTGTTTTGTTGTAAACATGGTACAACTGTTGTGTTGCCCTATCACATGTGCAGCACATGGGCTGGAGTCATGTCTAAGGTGTATTCTCCAGCTTCTGAGAATTCAGTATGGAGTGTACATACATCAGAGTCAAATCTAGACCCTATTTGTTTCCCAGAGATGATGCTGGAGTGTTAAAAAGGCATGTGCTTTGCCTCGGAGGGGGCAACTGGCTTCTGGAGATTTGGTTGAGCAGTTAACACTGCCTCTTTCATTTTTGCCATGCTGGAGCAGGATTTTTATATGCATTTTAACAGTTATTTAAGAGTCCCCATATGCTTAGAAAGGAATCTGAATATATGTGCCTTTTTTAAAGCTGCATCATAACGAGGTTATTCCATCAATACAGTAGAATGACTGGGAGCTGCAGTTGGAACAATATGTAAAAATACAGCTTGTAAAAGATTTCCTTTATTAACTGTCATCATCCACAGAATATATGTTCAAATAAACGTTGTGTAATAACTAAATTTGAGATTAATAGGCCCCTTAAGAAACAGGGAAGTAATTCAGGATAGTCAGTGAAAAATAGCCTGTAAGACTGTAACATGCACATATTGTCCTGCTTACATGCTCTCTCTGGTGTCATTGCCATTTATCAATGTCGGCACGCTCTGTTCTCATTAAAACACTCTTGCACAAAAGCAACTTAATTTTCTTAAGAGAAGAGGACACCTGATTCAATTTAGTGCTCAAAACCAGGAACTTGAATATATTTTTTTTCCTGTCTGAACTCAGATGAATAGTTATGAACAGCAACACAGATTAAACCTTATTAGGCATTTTTATATTCTGTTTGCAATAACAGTGCTGTGGCAAATAGCTTTCTACAGAGATGTAACATCTTGTTATTGGAAACAGCAGTTAAGACATGAGCTGTGGTAACACAGGAGATTTTATTTTTAAATAGGAGATTGAAGGAGTTGTTTAAAGGGACTCTGCCAACTCATTCAAGTTACTTCTAATGTCCTGCCTTCTTCCACCTTTTCAAACTACACCGATGTTTTTGGGTAGATAAGATTTCCTTTTCTGTCCTGTTTGGTCAAATAATTTCCAGCACTTTATTTAGTCTTTCTTTTTTTTTTTCCCCCTTTCCTCTTCTGTCAAATGGTTGTATTAAAATTTGCAATAATAGTATCGATGCTGTAAAATCTTACACTACCATGTTGTGTTCTCTGTCCTCTATTGCATAATCCTGCACTAGAACTGTGAGAGTCCTTGTCTCTTCCCAGTTCTTTTCTGCTCTTCTGGGTTTTTCTTTCTCCTTCACTGTGCCTTGTGTGTTAAATAGGATAATTAGTCTTATTGCTGCTGCTTGAGCTGCATATCCCACTAGTATGTGGTACATCCCCCTAGTGCTCAGGTTTTAACTGCAGGGAATGGCAGACAGACACACAACAGCTCTGGGTGATGCCCAGGCTGCTTCCTTCCAGGATGTTCTGGGGCTGTTTGCTTTCATTACTCTGCATCTGTGGCCTTGACCCTGCAGTGTCCTTTCCTCAGAGCAGGGATGGCTTGGGGCCAGCCAGGCCCTGGTGTCCATGGGGTGTGCTGTCCCAGCTGTGGGGTGCCTGGGGGTGAGCATAGGTTTAAATACATCTAGGAAGGCTGTCTTCCTAAGGGCCGCCAAATGACACTGGAGAATCAAACGTTTTGGTATTGAAGCACTACACACATATTGGTGAGAAAATCTCTTACATTTTCCTCTGAGGTCCACATACAAAGCTGTGAGACACTGCACTTTCCCTGTGCTCTGCAGTAAAGTTCCTGTCTAGTTGTGCATAACAATTTCTTTGGAACCCTACTGATAATGATAAAATGTTGCTGCTTGGCCCAGGTGTTCCGAATGTGGCCAGGGTGTGTTTTCCTGTTGTTTAATGTAGTCTGGATATGTTATTATCAAAACAATGTCTAGCCTAATAAATTCCATGACAGTTTAGTTTGGTACCAAAGCCAAGGCAATGAAACAAAAATCAGAATATGTTCTGTGTTTAATTCTTGAATTCTGAGCACACTTGTTTGATTTGCTGCCCAGTCACATGTACTTGACTGCTGCATGTAACTGATGCTGCATTTGAATACACACCTGGAGGGACAGGCTCAGCCCCTGGGTAGTGGCTTTGCCCTTTTCTTCCATCTTTTACCAGCCTTTGTTGCGAGGAGGACTTAGATCTCATTGCTGCCACTGTAGAAATCTAAGCAGTGTTTTCTATACATGTATTCCAGGAAAACGGGGAAGAGATGAAGGGCTGAAGGTTTGGGCTAGACTCTGGTGTAAGAAAAGTTTCTGCCAAGTGCTGCCAGATAGGTGTCCTTCCCAGGTGGCCTGGTCATTTCTCATTTGGAATTCTCCTTGGAAATGTAGACCCTCAGCATTATTCCCTAAGCCCAGTGCCATGCAGAGTTGTCTGAAATTGTACCTGCCCAACAATAAGTGAATTTGTTGTTTAATGGAGCTAATATGTACAGTTGTTAACTCAAGTGATGCTGCCCATGTTCTTGTACTTGCCTGTTGAGAGTCCTGGCAGAGACTTTCAGTTGTCTCTTGAGTTGGTGCAAACACAGAAATTTGTCTTGTGGTTGGTTCTGCTGCTTTTGAACGTGGTCTGACCTTACATTACTATGTATGTAATACATGGCTATGCACTCACCTTTTGAAAGGTCTTCACTGTGGATTTTATAGAGCTCTCCCCTCATACTAGTAGTAAATGCAATGAATGGTTTGCAAACACATGCAAATCTGAACTTGGAGTATTAAGACATCCAAATGTTTTCATGTTTTATTGTTTCATTTAAGCTGGCAGCAGACAGTTGAAGCACAAAAAGAGCAAACACTAAAAAAAGTGATGCAATAATAGTGACTAATAAATGTTTCAAATAGAAAATGAAGAGCCTGGCTGTATCATGTGTCAGCAGTAATGTTTATTTGTATCATCCCTCTAAGGATTTCAGAGTGCTTTCTAAGGAATGAATTAATTTTGACAATGCCCTGTGAGGTATGTATCCCTTTGATAGAAGGGAGTTGGAAGCACAAAAGTGTTTAAATTCTACAGGGTTATGCTACTAGTTATGCTTAATTACAAATTGGAGCACTTGATTCAGTTTACTACCAGTTTGTTTAAACTGAACCAGAATCACAAATATAAGCCCCAGGTTTGTGAGTATGAGAAGAAATTACTTCTAAGTTGGTTTTGCAGGGAAAATGTTTACAAAGAAAACTGCAGATAGAGTAATTGACATATGTAAATCCTCCCTTGCTGAGGCAAATAATCTGGATAATTGTATTTTAATATGCAGTCTTCCTGTGTTTTTTTTTTTCTCTTCTTTTGTTTGTAATGAGTGTTTAATCATCTGCTCTGGATAATTTCTGACACTGCAGAGAAATGGAGTTAAAAATTGTAAACTAGTGCACTCCAGAACTGGTGGTGAATTGTGACTTTTGCACATGACTAGTTAAACAACTGAAGTATAAAATTTGTCCAAGGTTATTATCTTAGTCCCTGTTATATGCTTGAGATTATTTAAAAAATCCAGATATCTTCCAGATGGATCAGGAAGGAATAAAAGAGGTTTGATAATGGGCAAAATACCACCATCTAGTATCTCTTCTTTGCACCTTTCCAGACACTGAATTTCTCCTGAAAGTGGAATTGCAGCCTGTTTTAAGTAAAATAATGTGATATCTCTAGATGATCCCCAAATCAGGATTGGTAGCCATGTTCTAGGTTTGTGTGGATGGGTACAGCGTGTCTTTGCCTTGCTACATGAAGGCGTCTGTTGCACAGCTTCAAAGACAAGTAGAAAATCCTGATTTAATTCACACTTGTTGAAGAATTGTTTATACTACTCACGCTTCCTTTCAGCTATGATCTCTGGCAAGAGAAGCTGTTTGGACTTGTGCCTTCTTTTTTTTTTATGCTCAAAAAAGAAATGCTGATGAGAGAGAGGTGTTAAAATATGTTACTGTAGTTTACAACTGTCAACTATAATGTTTTATTTAGCTGTATCTACTCAGATGCTCCCTCCACAACATGGAGTGCCATATGCCATTGTCCCTGTTAGTGAGCAAGTCAGCAAGGGTTTCCCAGCCTGCATTTGTTTTTGTATTTGGGCCACTGAGGAGCTGTGGTCCAGTGCCATCTTTTATTGATAGGGCCAGCAGAGGAGGAATCTAATGAAATTATCAAAGCTTTGAATTAATTATGAACTTGAATAAGAAAGCTAAGCTCTCTAGAGCCAAGGATCTCATTACCCATTCATTTTCATTGCATCCTCTCATGGAGCAGAAGGCAGGTTCAGCTACTGCTCCTACCCTGATTTTGGACTTTATTCAAACTTGCTCAACTCACTAACAGCCTCTTGTTATTAATCTGTGGCTGGAAGTGTCCAGGGTGATTAATTTGACTCTAAACTGGCACGTAAATGTAGATTTCCCTCCTCCCTTTCCTCTTACCTTTGCTGTGTGGCTTTTCATCATCAGACTGGCTGCCACACAAGAGTTTCTGTTCTTTCTTGGTAATTGGGGAAAGTTATGCAAGACTCAAGTTTTAACTTCCTGGAATTTAATGAGTTCATAATAAGAAATAATACTGCTATCTTGTATTTCCTGGATATTTAGGTAAGCACAAACACTTCTTAAGTCATTATCAAAATTGTTTATTTTCTTATTTTAAAAGACTTTGGAGTGAAAAGTAATGACATTTTGGCCTCAGTAGTCCAGGAGATTGTGGGATTTCTTTTTGTTGGGTTTTTTGTTATTCCTATTTTAAATTTGTTTGTCAAGCTACAGGAAATTCTCTCTGTCAATACTTTATTATGATGAACTATTAAAGTAGTTTATTTACCAGATTGATATTTCATTAATATTTTTTAAAGTGTATAAAAATGCAGTATTTTAGTTAAATCAGCTAATGTTCATTTTAATTATTAGTTCAGTGTATGAAAATTATGAGAGCACGAGTAGTGAGACCAAGCTTCTGTGTAATATTCTTAGTTCTTGTGGATATTCCTTTTCAGTCTATCGGCAAAGATTTTCTTCTCCTCCTGCTTTTGTCCCTTTCATCACATTATTTATGAATGCATAAACCAGAATCCATCAGTCTTCATAAGTTACAGGCGACTGGCAATTTTTTAAGCAGTGGCTAACTGCCTAATGGTCTCTGTGTATGTGTGTATTTGGAGACTCTAATAGCTTGGTGGGTGGGGGAAGGACATTTTGTTCCTGCACTGTAGCTATTGCACCATTGGTGATATTTATCATTTTTTTCTCTCTAGGCAGCTGCAATATTTAATTCTGCTTTTGGAAGTTTTTTGGTAAGTAACACAATATTTCTAGCAAGTGCTTTAATAGTCTCATTTTTAACAGTATCCTTGGTGTGTTTGGATTTTTTCACATAATTGTTGGTGGATTCAGATGGCAAAAATTTGAATCATCTTCCAGTTTATGTCACCATGCCCTTAAATATGGATATTGCAATTTCTTTTCTTTTTGTTAAACTCTTGAGAAAGGTAGTGAATAATTCTCTGCTCATGGTAAATTAATAATGTGTAAACACATCTTAATTTTCTCCTTAATGGGTTAACAGAATCTATTATTATGCAGATGTTTCAGACATGGGCATCAATATATTGATTTTTCTAATAAGGCCCATCAAATACTCATTATTTTCTATCAAGAGGCCGTGGATTTTGAAAAGAAAACATGACCCAGCTGATCAGAGAATAGATGCTAATTTACTCAGTGACTTGTCATTTGTTTAGCATATTTTAGTGTCAGTGAAGCCACTCGATGTCTCTGAGGAACACACTAAAATAGCTGGATATGGGAAAGCAATCAATCCAGCTGGAAATATAACTGTTTCTTTAAAAAGCAAAAGCAGTATTTGTGGTCCTGATGGTCTACAAACATTTGGAAATGACACAGTAAAGAACACTAAATATATTTATGAAAAAAGGAAGAATAGATTTCTTTTACTGATGTATTGCTTAGAGAGATACTAATGAATGTTAAGTAAAAAATTATTTTATATGTTGACTGATTGTTCATTCAGGCAGCTAATAATTGAATTTGCTCTTACTAAAATTTATGCATGTTTAGGAGAAAGTGTTTATGATGCCAGTCTTGTGTCCCAGTTTTATACTGTGATGTATAAAACGAATGAATGCTAAAAGAATCCAATTTGCAAAATTGAAATAAAAATTGTGATACAAAATAACTCACTTTTTAATTTTTTTTTTTATTACTTTTACTTATTACTTATTATTACTTTTTACTTATTTACTTTTTTTTTATTCATGCTTTTTTTTTTTATTTTGTGAAAAGCTGACTTTTAGAACCTTAAGTATATGGAACTGTACTAGCAAGAGACAAAGTCACATGGCATTTTGCGGTTGTGTTGTGCTGCTGCATTTTTGAAGGACTAGGCTGAAATTAGGAAGGTGGATATATGTTTTTTGGGTATGGATGACCTCTTACCCTCTGATATTTAAAATATCAGTTCCCAACTACTTGTCCTTTGTGTTACCTGTAATATTCTCCTTCTATGGGGCTGCCTCAAACTGTGGAAGTGTTGGACAAGCTCTGAAGTCTGAGAGTGTTATGTGAATGATATTTTCTCTTTGTTGCTTGGCACGAGCTCCTGGTTTCCCTGCTGTCTCCAGCTTTCAGGTCAAGAGGTTTCTGTGAATACCCAAAGGCTCAGTTCAGCTGCCACTTGGAGATACTTTTTGGCTTCAAGTATGAATTTAGGCTCCACTGCATCTGACTACAATGCTGGCTCCTTGTAAATCAACAGAAACATATTTTCAATTTCTATTTGCAGTTCTTTGAAGAAATCTGAGCTCAAGAAGCTGAGTTAGTTTTGTTTTCATGTAATACTCCTAATTTTGGTTTTGGTCTTATTTCATGATCCTTGGAAAGTTCTGCTTACACGTAATTACCTCATTTCACTTTTTGTTCCCTTCAGGTCTTTTTGCAAATGTTGGAGCAGCATTGCAGTAAGCATTACTCTTACAAAGTTCCCAGAAAAGCCTTTTCAAAAATATTAAAGATCAGCTAAAATGAAACCATAGTACCAGCTGATTTTTTCTAATTACAGTTTTTTGTTTTTTGTTTTTTATTTTTATAGAATAACATGGTAAAGACACTGGTTGCTATTAAATTACAAATATATCGACACATTTGAACATTTGTTGTGGTAATTCTACTTTAAAATCATGATTATGTAGGGAATACATGTGTATGACACAAAGGAAATCACAAATATGCTTACTGAGTGCTTTGTTCTTACAAACTTTTCCAGTTATGAAGTTGATAGGACAGACCTTGTGGTTGACATGTGGTAGTAGGCCAGGGTCAGCAGTAAGCAGAGTTGTTTTCACAGTGGTGTGGGTCTACATGACCATGAATTGAGCTGCTCCAGATATGGAGCACTGGCAAGCATGTGGTCACTCACAAAGAAAGCTTGCTGTTGAAAAACTGCCAAAGCATTAAGCACATATGTGTTTGTATATGTGTATATATATGTATATATATATTTCTTTCTTTGAAGTCAAAACCGTTCTATAAAATGTAAAAATAATTGACTTGTTTCTTCCAACATAATGGAAGTGGTTTTGGGAATCCATCAGTTTGTATTGGTGCCTAACTTATGGATTTGGCTATGGGTGGAGAACCTATGTCCTTCCTGTATCTTCAATTCAGGATGAATCTAAATCACATCTGCATTTTTCTTAGGAGTGTCTAATGATGAGCTGTGTGTGGACAGGCTTAGATGGAGTTACAGACCTTTGTGACCAAAACTTTATGGGGATTATTTGGAAGGCTCTGACCTCAGCAAGGCTGAAGTTTTTCTGTGTTCCTTGTCTCACCATGTGTAGCACGTGGGCAGGTTGTGGCACTCGTGACAAAGCCAGGACGGTGTTTTCTCTTTTCAGACTGTGCCCTGTGGGCCAGTGCCTGTGTGTGATAGTGTCAAACAGGCTGATTTAAATTGGGCTGAAAGATGTGCTGTGCTGATTGCTCTCCTGCCCCCACCACCTTTTTTTTCCCTTAAGACTAGGAAATAGTGTTGAGAAGTTAATTTAAAGTTAGTTGTGGAACAAAATGTTTGCAGGAAGATACTCAGTATAATGTTAGAATGATACTGAGATCAGCTTATTCAGATGAAATGGAACATCTTGTGATATGCAAGATGTAGAAATGCCAAATATGTCTTGATGAGCAGAAATACACTTAGATTAAGGACCTGGGGGTGTTTCCATTGGTAAAGAGATTTACAAAAACTGCCAGCCAACCACAAATTAATTCCTTTTTAAATCCACCAAAGTCCATCTTCCTATAAAGACAAAACCGTACATGGAACGATACACTACATATTTACATTATTTTATTGACTTAGTTTAATAATGTCTCAGGTCTAATTAAAACCCAGTGTTTGAAAAAACTAATTGTTACAGAAAAGTGTTTTTATATAGCTAGATTAGTAATAACTAACGATAGATGAATTCAATTTACATAAATTTCAGCCAAGAGAATATTTAGGCTCATACCATAGAGGATTGCTCTGAGCTGGGTAGTTAATATCATTATCTCCTCCCCTCGTTTAAGCAGTTTGCTTTACAATAATTGTGGAACATAAGTGATTTCAAATTTTCCTCTTAAAGGGGTTGTAATATACTCTGGTAGTGTTTTACTCATACAGAGTGGTTGGTTGTCCCAAGGTTGCATGCACGTGCTAATATAGAAAGCACTGTGTTAGCTGCTTCCACTTGGAGGAGAGGATACTTTGCACCTGAAGGCTGAAGAAATTGCCTGGAATGTGAAGTGTAGGTCTACTGGAATTGTTAATGTTGTATGCATTGTATGCTTCCTAAGCATTTCAGTTCTGCTTTTAAAAGAAGACGACAAGTCCTTGCAAATCACAGAGCAATGGGCCGGAGACTGTAAAACATGCTGTGCTGCTGGTTCTTCCATGGTGTTTGCCGGAGTGGTTCAGCTCCTTTGACTTTGTCCAGCTGTCACTGAGGCTGCTCCTGCCCTGGAGATGTGCTTGGCTGAGAGCTGCACTCAGTTTGCAGTGACAATGTAGTGCCTTGCGTGTGGGACATGGACTTCCAGAACTCTGTGTCCTCACAAAATGCTCTGCACTGCTAGACTGGACCAGTCTTGGTAATCTTTGTGTCTCATGAATCTCCTTTCTGCTTGGGACTGTGGGCTGGGAATCCCATAAGAATATCCAGCCTGTGGTGTTGAGTCAGTGTAGGCTGGTTCTTTGGTACCTTGGGCTTATGAACAGTTGGTGTGAAAGGAACAACCATCAGCTTCACCTTCCACAAAGAACTGAAACTGAGATCTGAAGGCCTGTGGGGACAGGAAGTCAAGAGGAAAATAGAGAATTCTGGGGGCTCTGCTCTGGTGACCACTGGGCTCCTGAGAAAACAGCAAAGCGTTGTTTAAGAGTTCCTCCAGTGCTGCTATGGACTAGATTTTCTTTCTTTGTTGAAACATAATAGATGAAATGAGACTCGTGTCAGGTGCCCATCATTCCATTAATCTCCTTTGTCCAAATTAAGTCTGTGTGGGTTTTTTCTGTTATCTGACCATTTCTCAGAGGGGACAGAGCTGGTTTGTGCCGTTCAAAATGCTCAAATAATTTTTGGAGCTGCCACATGGTTCACCAAATCAAGGCTAGTATTTTTATTTACATTGTCTTCCAAATGCAGGCTAAAGCTAGCAGAGAATAAAGTTAGCTTGTCACATATACTCAAAGCTTAGCTGGTTAATGAAAATGTATGGAATTCTTATCTAGTCTGCTTTAGCAGGCATAATGATTTACACAGCCTGACAGCACTAGTGCTGCAAGTAAATGCATTAGTCATAGTGTCCATTTTTCTTGCAAATTTGTGACACAGATTTAATTATGGGAATGACCAGCAACTTACAAATCTAATTTTGGTAGGCTGAGCCAACTTTTTTATTTTAATAACAATGGATTTTTTAGCAATGATTTCATTACCATTTAAAGAAATCCAACCATATGGAAATAACCAATTGGCTGAATTTATTTACTTTATTTTACCTTAGTGGATGTTGAATGGTTTTGGTTTATTTGGGGCTTTTTTATTATCACTTTTAAAGTCTTATTTATTTTTAGGATAAATATCCTTATCTGTCTTAAGCATTTCTAGTATAAACATAGTAAATATTTTTCTAAAATCAGGCACATGTTTGTATACCCCTTTGTTCCATCTTAATTGTGTCTTTGCAGTATGAAAAGGGGCAGAGCAGTCATCTGGGATTCCCTTTTTACTCTGCTAGCTGTTTACAAAGAAATCTTGCCAGGAAGTCTGTTCGCAACAGGTGCTGAATTCTAGATTCAGTCTTGTTTAATTTCAAAGTGGAGCTGCTTTATGGAGAGCCACTGCACTCTCAGAAGTGTCTCCTCTTGCTCTGTGAGCAGGGATGCTGTGGGTCTATGGTCCAAATTTGATCAGGGTAGTTCTCCAAGTCCTGAGCAAGTTCTCCCTCATAATCAGCCACTAGGGAAGGCACCTTATCCTCAGAGGATTGTTTCTTGCATCAGTGGAAGGGGATGGCACATCTCTGCAGCAGTGAGTGTTTGGACCAGATAGTATGGACCAGGCAGGAAAAGTAATTTAAATAATCTTGGTAGCCTCTTATGTTGCCTTACTGTAACTTATTTCATGGTTGGTGCTCAGATCTCTTTTTGTTGTTTAATATCCTCATTTTGATTTCTGCTAGATGGAGCTGAAATCTCAAAATAAGCTTGGGCATCATTGGCTGTTTCCAGGTTTTTTGCCAAGTAACTTCTCAAAGCATGTAAGACTTCACTCTCACCGTGTACTCAAAGTTCCAGTGTACAGCATGCTCAGTTGAATACCTAAACTTGAGTTAGTTTGCACTGTTTTGGTACAAGCAAGGCAGAATAACAAAGCTTCCTGTGAAAGACAGCCTTTAGCACAGACTTAAAGACATGCATGATTATTTTCAGGGATTGTTGGGCATGTGCACCCATCCCAGTAGTTCTTTATTGATAATCTCTCTCCCTCCCAAAGCCAAGCTGACAGAGTGGGTGTGAGATAGAATGAGATGTAGAATTTTTTAATAAATAAAACAGTAATAGTAAAATCTGCCTGTCTATGACTAATGCTAAACACCTTTTAAAAATTATAAAAAAAAGAAAAAGTATAAAGGTGCAGTTCTCCAAAAGAAGTAAATGGGATCTTCCTCCCAAGGGATTGAGAGAAATTGGGTAGAAGGATAGGTGGAAATGTGAGTATTCTAACATCTCACTGATGGCACAGTTGGTCTGAAAAGAGATTTAAGTCAGTAGGGATTTGCAGAGCCAGCCAGCACAGAGAACCAGTTAACAAATAACACTGCTGGTGGTTATCTTTGATGTGTTACAGAGAAGGAGGGTAGGTAACAGTAACCAAGAGAAAGAAAATGTGCTGGCAAGGTCTCAAAAAAGAGAGTCCTCTAGAAGGCCAATGATTAGTTCCTGTATTTTTTTTCCAGTGGTCAAGAGGAAAATGCCTTGAAATCTACCTAATAACAAAAAAATGAAACCATTAGCTGTCAAATGTGTAGAAATTATGTGGGCTGTAACTTGTCTCAGGGCTTTCTCAGTTTTCCCATTAGCTTTTGCTACTGATCATTTAATTCATCTTACTTGGTCTTAGGCGACTCAAGCAGTCAGTTCTGCCAAAAAAAGTTTGTTTAAAGATAGCAATAAGTAAGGCATTAAATACATCTCTTTGTATTATCTTTGAGGCCAAAAAATAAGCAACTGCTACCTTTCTAAAGATAAATATTCTGCTTTTCCCATTTCCTCATATGATAGCAGACAGGTAGGATTTTTGTTTTCTTGCACCTACTTTTTTTGGTCAGCAACCTCATCCAGTGCACTGCTAGGCGTGGTATTCTGTGATGGCTTTGGAGACAGTAGGTTGCCTGCCCCCATCATTCCTGTTTCCATGGATTAGCAGGATTTTGGGAAAAGAGGGAGCTGAAGATATATGTGCCAGTAGCATTTCTTGAGTTACTAAAACAAACAGCAGAACTGGATGTTGCTGGAGAAAATTCAGAGGCAGAACTCAGCATGTTTGTTACACTTTGAAAAGATGATGTGAGAGTTGGAGCAGCTTCACTCTTCCAGTCCAATTTTCAGTTCAGGAACTGCAAGGTAGAAGGGAGAGAAGATTCTGTAGCCAAGACTAGAAACTCAAAGTGTCTTAAACTTTGTGATCTGGCATCTTTCTTCTGATCACATAGCATGGGGAAACTGAACATGAAATGCCTCTGTGGCTGTAGTGCAGTCCATCACCACAGTCATCGTTGTTAATGGAGAATGGGCACTGGAAATTTGCAAGAAGCTTGATTCCATTCTAAGTGAAAGCTAATGAGTTAGACAATCAAGGGTGCCACTCTTTGGTAACTATTATTTGGAGAACATCTAGAGAAGGAAATATATGTGTTTAATATTATATATGTGTTTAATATTATATAATTGGGTGATTGCTTGGATTAGTATGTAAGTAAAATCTGCTGGTACAGTTTTAGCATAAAATCAGTTTGTCTAAGAATACTTATGTCATAATTATCAATTTGTCATTGTCTCCACTGGTATGAAAATATTGCATTTTCTGTCAAAAGAATGTTTATTTTGGGCTTTTTTCCCCCCTGGATTTGCTTACTATGGTTTTTGGCCAGAACTTGAAAGAAAAAAAAGAAAAAAACAACCAAAAACCACAAATAAAAACAATTGTCTCGAGGTTGAAATTGTGTACAGAATTGAAAGGTCATGGGTTTAGTTTGTAATGCTTTCTTGTCTTCTATACTAGAATGGTTTCCTGTGTTTTCACTCCAAAATAAACAAAGTGAAACTAACAGAAAAAAATATCACCTGTTCTGCTATAAAGTAAGATCAAGGTGTCTGACTTCTAATTAAGTCACTGAACTTTGTATCATGGAACTGTGTCACATCACTTGAAACTAGTTTTAAAAAATGTTTGCATTGAAAAGCTGCTTTATTTGCTTCTGACAACTCTTGGAGAAATATATCTGTGCTTTTTAAAAAGAAAGTAAAAATGTACACTACAAAACTTTGAACAGTTTATTTGTAAAGCAAGAGATTTAAGATTCTTGCAAGAATTTAGTTGTGTCTGTGGGAACCAAATGTTTGAATTTATTGGTTCTTTATGTTAGGTAGGCTGGTTCATCTAGCAGAAATTGAGAAGGGAAGCACTGTGAAAGACAATTTGGTTTCTATTTTGCCCTCTCTAGTGTCTTTTAATACTAGAAGAAGCATTCCTCTGCATTCCTCTAGGGCTGTGGTTGTACACAAACATGTAGTCATTTGGCCTGATTTAAGGGTAAATGTTCCCTGCAGACAGATTTGGAAATGCACAAAATATGTAATTTTCTCTCTCACTTTTAAAAAATTCATCAAAAGGAAATGAAAATGTTTTTAGAATCTGCTGTTAATGTTCTCCCCCAAAGTTTTAGCTTCTGATTGAAATGGAGCAATGTTCTTTTCTCTGTGCTGCAACTTTTAGTCACCTGCATAAGAAAAGTGTGTGTGGAGTGAGAGGGAGTGGAAAGAAATCATCCTTTCCTTGGGAATAGGGATATTTAAGCTCCTGTTTTGTGCTTGATTTGGACTTTGAACTGGTGCTTCTGCAAGGAGTTGTTTCACCCAGCAGCTGTGTGTGCTGTAAAACACCAGCTGCTGTGCTGAGCAGTCACCTACACCAATCCATCGGGGAGCATGGAGCTCTTTCTCCTTCTCTGGCCCCAAACATGGATTCAGGAGCTAGCAAGAGTTGAGTTCTAGGCTGTGGTACAAACAGCAGTACCAGTGCTGTATGGTTCTGTACAAACCTCCTTTTACCTTTAGTTAACTCTTTGTGGGAGGAACATATCCAAACCACATTCATTTATTAAGTTTTTTGGTCCAGAACAGGTTAAATCTCGCCTGGGTTTTTGCTGTGGCTCTTCTCTATGTGGCTGAGCAGTGCCTGCTCCAAACTCGGCAGTGCTCAGTCTCCAGGGGTGAAAACAAGACGGATGTCATTATTACTCCAAGTTGAGGGGCTGGAAATCATTCCCCTTGCTGTCAGGGTGACAAATACTGTCTTAGAGGAGGTGCCAGAGGTTAGGTCAAAAGCTCTCTCAAAGTCTTTAGCTCAACTAGCAAGCAAGGCATGGTAATAAAACTGGAGCTTCCTTTGGAAATTGTGTTTATTCTTTATTGTGGGCTTTTTAAAAGTCAGTTTTGGGAAGCCATCATGACCTTCAGTATGAGCCAGGAGTAGTTAATGAATTCTTTTTTCTTTAATAGCTGGACTTGTGCTGTTGTGGAGAGGTTCCCTTCATTATTTTGCCTTGTCTTCTTTGTAGGTATCAAAACAATCTACAGCTTTCATCCTTAATGGCTCATACTTAAAAAGACCAGTGATTGTGGAGGAAGGAGGGAACTGTTTTAGTTTATGATCTGTCATTATTTGGCTTCTTTTAACACTGTTCTGTCAGTGACATAGAGTTTTCATTTTAATTTCTTGTAAAAAAAAAAAAAAAATCAAATGCCCAACAAAAAAAGAGCACTCCAAAACACCAGCCCAGCAACATCCAAACCATCTTGGAGGTAATGAGGCTCAAGCTTGCTTATATAGTTTATCATCTTTTTGGCATGGCACATGAGCAAATGCACTTCCCAGCGTCTTGTTTCCTCCACCTTCATTCCAATTCTCCACCCAATTCTCCTCCAGATACTTTCCTGCAATGATAAGTAAATTGTTGTAAAAAAAGATTGTATGACAAAATTCTTTTTCTGAGATATTTTCTGATGGTACCTTCTTGGTTGCTCCAGTGTAACTTGTTGCAGAGATGTTTATGTGCTGTGTTTCCCTGAGAGCTGGTGGAAGATCAGACTAGATGGATATCTGACTTTATCTATTACAAACTCAGTATGCTCTACAAAGGGTGAAATGACTGAAAACTTGTCATTTTTTATTTTCCAAGAAAAAGAATTATTTATACTTGTATCTAAATTAGGTGACCATGTTGGATAGAAAATTTTGCCCATTGATATATGAAGGTGGGTTTTTCATGTTATCTTCTGTCTTTCAACCAGTGCACTGAAAGCTCAGTGTGGGACACTTTCCTTGGATGTATTTATTGGTATTGAGTGTGTAACTTGGCTGAGACTGTGCATGACTGGAACAGCTTTTTGCTTCACATAAACCTACTAGATGAAAGCTGCACATAGTTTCACCCCCTCTGCCTACTCTTTCCACATGCCCTTGTACTGTGGTAGCTGCAGGTGCCAGCATTGATGCCCCCCTGGGTGGAAAAGTCATTCTGGCTTCCTCCCCCTGGTGCATTTGAGGCAAGCTCTGATAGACTGAAAATGCACACCTTGCTATGCCTCATTGCTTAGTTGTGGTCTGCTTTCTTAACCACATTTTTACTACTATATGGAAAGCAAATGTTAACTATTTGAAGAACTATATTACATAGAATTAGATGACATGAATAATGGGAAAGGGTTTTTGAAAAACTCAAAGCTTTTAATAAAATGGAATGTCAAATATATGTGCATGTCTTTCAAGCAGTGATCAAAAAACGTGTGAAAAGTTTCATATCCTTTTAAAAGTCAAATGATTATCCAATATCATAAATTTTTTTTGTTGGATGGACAGTACAAAGATGAAAGAAAATTTTATAGATAACATTGCACTTCACAGCTGACTGAAGCAGGTGTTAGAAATGCAGATTAAGTATACTGACTAAAGACTATATAAATTTGAAGTGAAAATGCCACTGGTCTACTTGCAGCGCTTTGCACATGTGAAGTTTCAGGTAGTTAAATTATTAATTTTATTGTGTGAGATAGTGCAGCAGTTAGGGAGAAGGTCCTTGTGCATTTATGATTTAACTTTTCCATTGTAATCTTTTTAATGTTAGGTGATAAGCAGCTGACAGAATTTGCTTCTGTGTTGAGTTTTGCTTGGAAAGAGAATACATAATACAGGTAGATAAATCCACACTGTAGGTTTATTTGCCAGTTAGGTGTTTTACAGGAGCATGCAGTGCAAATACACAGTTGTGGGTAAATGCAATTTCTGTAAAGGAAGAAGACTGAATGTTAGCAGTGTTGCTGTACAAATCTGCAGACACTGGGAAATCTGAATCTGGTCCTTCCACACAAAGTGGCACAAGGTGTTAATTTGCAGCTCAGTCTTTTTTGGACTTCACAGGTTTTGTGTAGACATTATGCTCCATGATGTACAGGTACCTTATTGTGTGGGTGGTATGAAGCATGGGAGGAAGGCATTGGGAGAGGAGTGAGGGTGTTTCCATCCAACAGCTCAGTAACCTGCTAATAAACTGTACTAGACTGTGAATTTAATTTTGTCATGACTTATCAGGTGCCTGGAGCTAGTAATCAATCTGTAAGAGGTCTAATTCTTGAACAAATTAAAATTGGAAGTAGATTGGAAGACAGAGTCTCTTAAAGTGAGGAGCAGTACTGAGGCCCCTGCTCAGCACAGGGACTGCCAGGGCTGTTCTCACTCTGAACTCCTGCTAGAAAATCTGGTGGGACCTCACAATAGCCCAGCATGACTAGCAGGGGAGACAGCTACAGGGACATGGCGCTGTCCTTTGTCACCTAGAATGACTGTGAGGGAAGGAGAGCTTTTGCAGGGTTTATTTCTTAAGTAGTCCTTGGATTTGCTGGTTCTGAAAGTATGCTGTAGTGCAAGAACGGCCTCTTTGATTTTGGTTTTTTGTTTGTTATGTTTTTGGGGGTTTTTTTGGTTGTTTTTTTTTTTTTTTTTTTTTTTTTTTTTTTTACATAGACAATGCTGTTTTGTCCATCAGCTCACAGGGCATGGTATTTGTATTGGCAGCAGTTCTGCTCTGACTGGAGGAACTTGGTCTCTAAATATTCTGTATATGGTTGTGGAAGTTTGGTTGTAATAAGTGAAACAGATATTCAAGAGCATGTCCAGTACATCCTGGGAAGGAGACAGCGTTGCAGCTGGCAAACCAGTCTTTGGAAATTTGAAAAGGCTACAAAGGGGTCTAGGATTTTTACGTGCATGTACTTTATTTTTTCCATAAGAACAAATAAATCCCAGAGGTGGCACTGTTTTCCATAAGCACCTAGACATAGCTCAATTCCTTTCTTATTTCTGATAACTGGTGCTTAGAGACACATGCTTTTGTTCCTTCTGTGGTGATCATTGGATCTTTCCCTGTGCTACAGAATGGAGTTCCCTACAGTGGGTACAGAACCATGTGAACTTTTATTCAGTCCCCAGAAAGGCCACTTAGTGCATTTGTAACACAGATAATGCACTACAATGAAGCCTTTAGTAAAATAAGTGTCAATTTTACTGTAGCCTTAACTCTTGTTTAACATTTTGGTAAGGTTTTTGTGGTCATTGACTTTGAGAAACGGCTTCTATCCATCTTCCTGACTTTGAAGGCCAATTAACACAGAATAAAAGACTACAGATTCATTTTATAGACTGTGTAGTGTCCCCAACAAAGAACTGGTACATGAACTCATGTATAAAATATATTTATTACTATTGCTTTCCATATTTTAGTAGGTAGTTAAAATACAAGCTAAGAGCATCACTGTAACACAAACAGCTTGCAAAATAATAAAATCTAGATGAAGCCTAATATTTATAGAGTACTGCCTAGTTTAGTCACTCAGTTAATAAAAGTATGGTTTTTACTGCATGCTTTTTCTTTTTCCTCTTCCCCCTCCCTTCCCAGTTACAGTGTGGGCTTCCCAGCAAAGCTGACCCATCTACCATTTGTCTTGCAGTTTCAGAATCCAGTCAGTGTGTGTGTATGAAATCAAGTCAGAGAACTAAAATAGAATCTCATCATTATTATCATTTCAGTTTGCTTACCCTGAAGCAGAGTTAGTGGAGGGCTGTTCCTCCCCATGTACACGAAAGTCTGTCAAATTGGGATCTGTCACTCCAAAGATATTTGGAAAAATATATTATGAGAGTCTTACTACGTCAAGCTGTGGCATAATTATTGCACCATAAATGCTTACAAAGCATTATGCTGCATCCATTTTATTTTTCAATCAGATTTCTCTTAACTCTTGGGATTAAAATTGTTATGCTAATTCAGACAGCAGCACAGTCCAGTGCCAGCTGAACTTGTATTGAGACCATCCCAAGCCAGTGTTATCAAATAATGCACAGAAAACTATAAAGTCTGTAATATATGGTAGGAGGTATAATTTGTTTTATTTGCTGTTGGAATTATTTTGTAAGCTGTCAGAAACCCTCCACAGCCTCTTCCAAATAATTACTGTGCTTTCCTGTAGGAGCAGTAAAGTTCCATGGCTGAGAGAAAAAAAACATTATGATCTTATCAATAAAGCTGTTCAAACACTCTGGAATAGTGAGAAATAGATTAGGACTTGGAGGTGTATCTTTTTCTGCAGGGGTGCTTGCTGTCCCTAGGCTGTCCAGTTAATGTTTTGATCATGTGCTTGGGCCATGGATTTCCTAAAACCCTGTCAGAGTAAAAAGTTTCTTTCTCTTTGGAGAACTGGTGAGGGGATGATCTGTCAGACATCAGAGCTCGGTCAAGCACTGAAATGTCCAAGTGGATTAAAAAGAGGTTTGTGACAAAGCAGGATTTTGGGACAGGAGAGCCCTGGAGAGCAAGAGGTCTAAATTAAGATGATCCACTGGATAAGCAAGAGAGGATGGGCAGATCTCTGGGGATTGTGCTGGCTTCCATGCAGAAGGAAAAACAGCAAGTTCTGGCTCAGCCTGAACCAGGGCTGTCCTGAGGCAGCCCCGACCTGGGGGCTCCTGTTTCAGCAGCAGATTGCACACCCCTCAACTGTCCTGCAGATTTGTTCCCTCTGCACCATTGCCACACATCCACTGCCTATCTGTTGTTCCTCACTCCTGAGGTTCCTTCTTTTTTTCACCTGAAACACAGAAGGCCTCATCCAGGTAATCATTTGGGAGCCAGCACGAGCATAGTTTGTTTATGCTGAGATGGGAACGTAGCTCTTCAGGGTGTTAACCTCAAGTAAAAGCTGCTACAGTGAAAAACTCTTGAATTACTTTTTCCATACTGATTCTGTTTACAAATATCCCAACAGAAAAAAAATTTGGTTTATGGCATTACATGATGAAGTACTGTTTTCATGGGCAATCAGGCAATAATCTTGTAGAGGATTTGGATGCTGTTCTCTAGGTTTTACAGGAGCTATCTTAAATCATGGTGAAAAGCTAATCAGCTGGACTAAGATGTTGAAGCCTTCCTTGTGCCAGTAAGATTCTTTCTGATCACCTATAGATTCATATTATTTCAATGCAAATGTAGCAAATTTAGCAAATTAAGGAATTGTTTTAGGGTGTTCACCTGCACTAGCTCCCCTAGTGCCTGATCTTTGTAGGGGAACAGTTGTCCTTCTGCCACTCAGGAGCTGTGAATGTACAAATCAAATTGTAAATTCCTGGCATAGTGAGGGTGCAATTAAAAGCATGTGGACAAAAATGTCTTTCAAGTTTTTTTCTGCAAACTAATTCTGTAGTCCAAGAATTAGGGCTTGGTTGCAAAAGGAAGGTTTTTCTTGTCTAATTATTTCAAAGCCTGTTTGAGTGAATGTGTCCATGTCTAGAGTTTACCTTAGATTGGCTACTGCAAAAATGCCTGAATTTACCCTGTATTACACACACATATATATACCACAAGCATTTCAAAAGAATTTGTTCTTTCTGTGCTTTCCACTGACATGTGCAAAAGGGGATTTTTGCTCTGCCATCCAGTAGTTGTGCATGCAACTGACTGTGTTATATACAGAGCTATTAGCTTTGCACCAGTATAAATATTTGAGTCATACAGCTTTACTTCTTAGGCCATAAGCTCATACTGTCTGTGCTGGCAGTAACATCTTATATAGACAACATTATTCTCAGGAGCTGTATTCCTTTCTTCCCATCCCATTTTATAATGTGTTGAAAACACCACTGTACATGCACAAGTAATAGAGGGGAGGAGAAAAGAAGCTTTTCAGTGTCGTTCTTACAGTAATGTCTTTATAGGACCCAGGATTTTTTTTTTATTAGAAATGCTCAGAGTTTTTTTTGTGTAAATAACAGAAGAAAAATTCCTGAAGTCCTTAAGAAGGAACCATTTTCCCCTGCATCATGATAAATGTAGCAATTGTGTGTGTATACTAGAATAGATCATATTGAACATCCCCTGAGCTCCGTTTGCAGACAAGTCCTATCTCCACCATGACAAAATTCCCAGAAGAGTTTAAATTATTAATGCTCTGGAATCTGCGGGGTTCAGCAGATATGTTCAGCGTTATTGATGGCAAACTTTATCCCTTTATTCCTAAGACACATAATGAAATAGGGAGTCCCTCAAATAACTGCATTTCGTGTTTAGGCTAATTTTGTAGAGGCCAGTAGGCTTTGCCTTAATGTGTGTAAATACAATTTTTCTGGTTTACAGCAGATTGTGTGGTAGCTGGGAATGAGACTGATTTGGCACTAATTTATTAATTCTTCCAGCATTCTCTGTGTGCTGCACCCTGTGCGGGCAAGATGCTCTAATTACACCTACTCTGTATAATGAGAGCTTTTAATGACAATTACTGATTGTAATTACAGATGTTTGGGGACCATTCTTTTCTAGCTTAAGATGATTTATTGACTTATATAAGAGAGGACTTGTATTTTCACTTTATGCAATATCTCTCTTTTCTTCCCCCAGCCTCTCCACTGATAGGCTGATTGGTGAGGCTGCTAAAGTATTGCCACAGAGAATTTTTGTTCAGTTAATTTCACTTCAGCAGATATAGTTTTTGACTCTTTTTTATTTCTGAATTCATATAGGCACTTTCACATGTTCTTTTTCATAGCTATTTAGTATTTGGAGTGATGTTATACAAGTTGCATTTTTTTTAGGTAACAAGATAAAAGTCCTTCACTCTGAATATTTCACTGCCATGTTAAGCAAGCCCATTTACAAAAGCTTAATTTTTCTCTTAATATACTGGTATAAATGGCATTTTAATATGAGGCTGTTGATTTTAAATAGGAGTAGGTTTTATCTTTGTTCCAGATTTCAATTGGATTAAATTGCTGTTCACTGTTGAAATCACTATTGAAAACAGTGATGCCACTTGCAGTCCCAGATTACAAGCTTGCTTTGTAGGGGGCCTGCACACTTTTTTTAAGTAAGGCTGTGAGACTTCTCAGTGGCTGTTGTCTTGAAATACAAATAAAGATTTGGGCAGCTTCCAGTTTAGTGGCCACTCGAGAAAGCCAGGCATCAATAATTGAAAGAGCAGTTTAACACTTGTGTGGAAGAGACAGTTTAAGGATTTTTTTTTTGCCTTTCACTTTCATTTGCTAGTTTTTAGGTGGTTTAGGGATATCTTCCTTTGTTTTGGCTTCTGCTGCTGGCAATCTTGTTTTAATATGGGAAGTGAAGCCTTTTTATAATTCCAGGGAAGCAAAAGCAGGGTTGTTGTAACACAATTAGCAGTGGGATGGGGCTGGGAGACAGACCCAGTCTGAGTATTAAAATCTCCCTTTCCATTTTGCATGGCTTTCTTGTGCTTTGTTCTGTTTTTAAATCCTGACCATGGCAGCAGTCTAGTTTGTGAGAGAGCTGTCTTAGTGACATGGTATTCCAGAACATGGGAATAGAAGTAAGAGGTTAGATGGAAAAGAGAATGCACTAGGCTGTGCTTGATCCTCATGAGTAGAGGAAACCTGAGTCCTGGGCCGTGGAACCAGGATCTTAGTCCAGGGAACAAAAATATACAGCACAGGTGCCAGGGAAAATGGTAAACACGAGGGAAAGTGCTGGTGGCACAGCATCTCAAGAACTGTCTGTGAAAAGTGACATCTCCTACTTTCAGTGTCCTGGTAAAACTCACAATTAGTTGAAACTGCAAGAACCTCACACAAAAATAGGAAAGGGACAAAACTGAACTGCTGAGTTTCTGAATGGGCTTGTATCTCTGCAAGCAAGCTTAACCTTGGTGGAAATGCAGCCTCAGAGAACAAGGAGTTTGTCCAAGGCTTAGCCGATCTGTCCTCTATGCTGATGATTTTTAGTTTATCTCACCTCCCTACCTCTCCCCCTCTAACTTAATGATGAGTTGAGGCTTTGATTTTCTAATTATCCTTAGCAGGAAAGACTTTTCAGGAAAGCAAAGAATCACAGAATTCAGAAAATGAGTTTGTTTTTCAGAAGTCTTATGCAGCAAAAGATTTAACCTCAGTAAAATCACAGACTCCTGTTCCTTTGCTCCCCTGTCACTGCTTTTGGGAGTCTTGCAATTGTGCCAAGCCATTTTTCCTGCCTTCTTGGCTCCGTGGGCTTATTTTTTGGCATTGTTTGATTTCTCATGCTTACAAAAGAACCAGCCCATTCAAAACTGACTGATACCCAAGACTATTTATGTGCCACAAAAGATGTGGAGTGGTGGTTTCAACTCCCACCCCATGTCTCTTCAGTTCCAGTATTCCTTTCCCAAGCTTTCCACATCTAAGTAATTCAAAGTCCATGCCACAATTAGTGGAAAATATGCTGTTGTAGGGGAGAGGAGTCACCCAGGTGTGTCTTCTTTACTTGGTGGCCACACCACCCACTTGATGTCAGCCCTTGGTAGCAGAGGGAGGATTCTGGTTGTGTTGGCAGAAGGTGGTGGTGATCAGTGTAGCAATGGATCATCAATTGAAGTTCTCTTCACCATCATCCCTAATGGACAGGCAAAAAATTATATCACAAGGATTAGAGAACCACTAGGAGAATGGTGAATTTCTGTATAGGGCAACATGGTATTAGGGAGGAAATAAACTTCTGAGCCTATCCGTGTACTTATATTCTTTAGTTGCCTTTTTTTTCCTTGATTAATGGATGTTTTCTTCGTAAGGACACTAAAAATGTGACTTAAAAAGTAAAACTGAGTGCAAAAAGTAGGCAGAGATTTTCTGTTTGACCAGAAACAATTTGAAATAAGTTGGTAAGTGGATTTAGTAAATTTGCTTGTTGGAAGTGACATCTTGGATGTCTTAATAATGGCTTTTTTAGAGACCTGTCGAATTTTTCCCTGTGACTGGAGGGATAAAAATTTGGTTTTGTCTAACAAAGATGTGGAAACCTTTTCAGGAATCAAGCTGGTGAGCAGGTTTGGGAGTCCATCCTTTGCTTGTCAGTGTAACTGGAGACTGTTAGGCCAGATTATTGTGGAGTTTATGGTGCAGGCCACAGAAAATTCTTTTTCTGGGGTCCTGCAGGAGGCTTGAGTGGTGCATGTATTATTTTGTACAGCCCTGAACAGTGATGAAATGGTTGAGAGAGAGGTATTTCATGGAATGCTTTGAATAGTCAACCCAGAGTCACTTTAAGATGAATTTGGGATCACTAGAACTGCCTTGATTTCTATAGGTTGTTCAGGTGAGTGGAATTACAAAAGTGAAAAACCATCAACCAAGTAAAAAAGCAAACTTGGCCTTTTAAAAGAAATGTTATGAATTTGGAACTAACCTTGTTCGGAGAAAAAAATGTGGCAGTAGAATGGATGCTAATGTGGCTCCAAATGGGCATTTGGCAGTTCTCTGTGTTTTGGTGAGGGCATCCCAGTGGGTCACAGCTCTCTGCTGATGCCTGGAAACACTGAAGATCACTAAACTTCTTGCTTTGCTGCTTACAGCAAGAAATGTGCTTTAAATGCTGCAGTTTTGAGGGATTATGTTTCAAATAAAGCATATCGTTTCCTAAATGTGAAATTTAGGAAAATTAGGATTAATTTCCTAATTAATAGTGCACTTCTAGTGATCCTGGTTCTGAGGATCTTTTGGTAGACGCTAGCAGGGTGCTCAGAAGGACAAATGTTTTGTCCAGCAACTGTCAGAGTTTTTTTGTAGACACTTCTGGATTTTTTTACAGTGCTTTCAAAAGGAAAGTGTGATCCAGCAAAATGGGATTTTTTTCTTTTTCTCCTTCTTTTTTAATCTGAGGTGCAATTCCTCACAGACTTCTCTGGTGACAAAGTCAGTTTAAGAGGTGACAACCCTGCTTTATGCTCCTCTCATGCTGCAAAAAAAAAAAAAAAGGTGCCAACATGTTGGTTTATTGGGCTGTGTTTCAGACCAGAACAGTAAAACGAGCAGAGTTCTAAAACAAAAATAAAGAGGTTTATTTCCCCCACTCAGTCATGTCTGTGATCCATTTTAGAAATGGTCTCATGTGTGACTGAAGATGAGAAGATGGTTAACTGTGGCCAAAGGAGAGGAGGCTAAAGATGACAATTTTTGCTGGAGGAGTTTGAAGTGAAACTGTGCCTTGTGTAAACTTAAAAGGTGGAATTCTGCCCTGATGGAAATCAATGGAAAGGACTGGTCTGGTGCCAAAGTGCAAGGTTCCTTAAAGTAATGTTTTGCTACAAAGCAGAAGGATTAGAAGAAGGAGTTACTTTTTTTGGTAGAATTGTTCTTCTGGGGTTTTTTGGTAGTGTATTTTGAAGTTTATCTTGTCAAGTATTGAAGTGCTGCAAGCTACAGCCAGAAAATAAACAATGAAGCGTGTTTCATATCGCTCTCATATCGACCTAATCTCTCTACAACTACCTGAAAGGAGCTTATAGCCAGGTAGGGGTCAGTCTCTCCTGCCAAGAAACTAGCAATAGGATGAGAAGAAATGGCCTCAAGTTGCATCAGGGGAGATTTAGATGGATATTAGGAGAAAGTTCTTCTCAGAAAGGGTGGTTGGGTACTAGAACAGGCTGCCCAGGGAAGTGTTGGAGTCACCATCCCTGGAGGCATCTGACAGACATGCAGATGTGGCACTGGGGAAGGAGATTTAGTGGTGGATGTGGCAGTGCTGGGTTTAAGGTTGGACTTCATTAACTGAGTGGTCTTTTCCAAACTAAAGGATTCTATAATTCATTCCATTCTTGCGGTTAAGAAAGTGGAAATGCTGTAAGTTGATGCACTTATCCTTACAAAGTCTTTCTGATAATGTCCTTCTCATCATTTTACTGGCTTCCCTCCCTGGTAATAACAAATCATGTACACAATACAAACAAATCATGTTCCCCTCCCTACAAATAACAAATCCTGTACTCAATATTCTGCCTTTTTACAAACAGGATGAGTACCTTCCAGCTGGAGAAATGTTACTGCTTTCAACCCCCTTTTCCTTGAATGGAACAACTGCAAATATTTTTAAGTTACATGAAATCATTTACTTTTCAAATGCTGAAGTTAAGAGTTTGGGTAAAATATATATAGTACCAAATGGAGGTATAAGTAGCACTTATTGACATTGTCTTTTTTTTTTTAGCTGTTTAAATCTTCCAGATTAATTTTTGAATATCTATGAGATATGTCACACAGTTTGATAGCAAAGTTAAGACTTGGTAATGTTTCTGAAAAGTACAAGTATTACAAGAAAGAATCCAAAGAAAAGTCTGCTAGAGTACCCAAATGAGATGGAGCCTGGACTCTCCTGCTTTTTGTGTAAGAAATTGGAGGAGAAATGCCCTTTGTGGGTACCAGTGATGTATCAGTTGACTGTGGGCTACACTGCTCAACAGGATCTGTATTACTATCTGATCTGCTAGATGAAGCAAAGTGGAAGAATTGTCAGTCCTTATTTATTCACAGCCAGGTCTTCTTCTTCTATCCCCTAAAATGTAAATAAAGTAACAATCACCTCTGTATTTTTCATTGCTGCTATGAACTGTGGCATACAGATGGACTGTTCTTTGTTTCTCCTTCTAGTAACCAGCTCTATCAAATGCCACCTCCTGACTTCCTGATGATCAAGCAATGGCAGTCAGCACAACAATAGCACTTTGTATTTAATGCTTCCTTTTAATCCGTTGTCTTTGCCAGCCTGTTTTGTGTTAAATGCTTTGAATGCTCTGGGTGTGCACTTTACAAAGCTCTGTCTCAATTCCTTGAGCTCTGTCTATAAACATCTACTTAATCCATTTTGTTCTGGTGCCCAAGAGCAGATAGGTGTGCTTGTTCACTTTGTGCCATCACTTGTAACTTCTGTGACTCTTAAGGGATCTCTATTAAAAACCCAGAATGAAAAAAAGCTGGGGGAGGGGGAGCCAACAAAACCAGACAAACCCCATCATATATCTATCTGTCTCTTGGCTTCCTTTTCTGTCCTCTGGGGTTTTTTAATGTGTGTCTCATAAGCCAGGTTATAGACTTGTGGAGGAAGAGACTGCCTGATAAATACATGCAGTTCACCGCACATTGGTTCATCTAACCATTTAGTGCTATTGTAAAACAAATAACATAAATAACTCTGTTCTAGTGCTGAGTCTTCCCTGGTAATTTGTAGGTAAGCACTTATCTGAGTGTTTGCAGTTTTTGTTTCTCCTGTATGTGTGTATGAGGGTTGCATACAGATGAAATAGGAGACTGATTAACTGGCAGTGTAGAAAAATCAGTGCAACCAGCTACTCTGGCAGTTTGACAACAATTTGCATACTAAACTGAACAAAAAGGAGAGGTGCTCTTTAGCCTGTTTCAGTCACAGCAGCCTAATGAATTGTCCATAGCTATAGAAGTTATTAAACATAATTTGTGCTCAAGCTTTTTAAAAAAAGATTTTATAGTATTCCCTTTAAAGATCATCTGTTGGTGCTTTGGTACGAAAAGGAGGATTTATGTTTTCACTGTACTGTTAAATAATTTGAGCTTATGCCATTTTTTTAAACACACTTGCATAATATTCCTGTCTGGCATTTCATTATACAGAAGATTTGAGGTGGGTGGGAGAATGTTAAAATTGTGTATGAGAAGAGCATTTAAGAAACCTCATTCACTTGTTTGATTAATATTTAGCTGCCTGTGTTCTCTCCATATGCAATAATGGCAACATTTAAGAAAATACTGTGTTCACATATGCCAATTCAGAGAGGAAAGACAAAGAGAGTTTGCCAGGGCAAAGGGCAGGGTCATCAATTTGTATTCACTGAATGTGACATATATTGCATAAAGAGGATTTGATCAAACCTTCTTAATGTACTTTCTTCAAGAGGTTGAAAGGAATACTGCTGTAATTGTCTACATTGTATTGGCTTAAGAAGGACAGATGGTTACTAGAGAGCTCTTCACAGTTTTCCTTTCAAAGGATTGCAGGTATATGATAAGTGAAATCCTGGTTTTGAATAGGAGTGTGTTGATACCAGTAAGATAAATACATCCATCTACAGAATTCCACCTCATCCAGATGCCTTAATGTGGAACTAATTGATACCATAACTCATGTACTTGGGATTGTTGGATTAAAAAAAAAAAACAACAAACCAGCCCCAATTGTTATTGTCCTTAATTTTGAGACTAAACACAGTGCAGGATGGGGATAAATAATTTCAACACACAGATGACCAAGTTTTTATGTCTTTTTGACTGCTGATGTCCATACCACTACAAAATGCAATTTTTGTCATGTTTCATTCACAATGCCATTTTCAAAAACTCTGTCAGTTTGGGGTTTTGGTCTTGCACATACCCATTAACTGGATAGTTTGCTTTTCAAGCTACTTGGAACAAGATTTTATGTTTATAGTAGTGAATTTTCTATTTCCAAGTTTTCCACACTTTATAAGAGTGAATGCATTTGTGTTTATTGTGCCTGTGTCCTGGCCATTTGAAATTGCACAGAATTTTGCAGTGCCTGAAAACCTTTCCCCATTGAACACCTTTATTATTCCACTGGGTAAGAGATTTTGTTCTACAAATATTTTCTGTCCTCTTTGTCCAAAAGAATAACTTCCATGTACAGGAGAGTCTGATACATTTTGCTAGCAGGCCTGTAATACCAGAGTGCATCATTTGGGAAGAGTTTGGGGCTGTTCTCCCAGCCCTTGGGCATCTTACATCCCTCAGCCACCAGCAGTACATCCTGATTCAATGAGACACAGGGAAGGGCCAGGCTTTGATCATTCTGGAGCCTGGGAATGTTCACTCTGTGCCCACTGTGGTTCTTGGCAGGGCAAGAGGCCCTAATTGTTACAGAGATGGCATCTGAGATAATCCACACTGGCCCAGCAGTCCTGGAGGGGCAGCTGCAGATGTGGTCACTGAGGCACCTGCTGTGGAGGTGTTTATTTCTACATGCTGAGAACTTCAGTGGAAAGGGAGATTCTGTGGCATTTTGGCCTTTTAGCCTGTTTTGAGAACTCACTGTTCCTTCAGAGTCCTATCATCCTATTACAGAGCTTTCTGCTGGATCAATTATTCTTCAAAGACTTAATTAAATTGTACACTGTAATTAATCTGTCTTCTTAAATTCTGAAATTCTCCTAGTCTGTAGGTAATAAAACAACAGGGGGAGATTCTGTGGCTGCTCAGTTTTATTATGAGTCTGGGGGCAAACAAAGTATATTCCTTCAATGAAAATTACTTTATACATGGATGGCTGTAACTGTAGTGCAGCAAACAAAATCTGCTATCCTGGATTGAATATTCCTTCTCTATCAGTGGCCTGGAGCAGATAGTTAATGAGCACTGTATTTACAGTTCAGGTTATTCTTATATGTCACCTTTCCCTGAAGTTCTCACACTCTCCAGCTCTGTATTTCCTAAATTACTTAAAATTTTTGTATATGCAATTAATTTCAACATGTTTATCTTCTATGAGCTTGTCCTGTTTTCTCTTCAACCCTTATACATGCATCCTGTTTTAAAATAATAATTTTAAGGAAAGAGATGTCTGGAATGAGGGGTCTTCCATTAGACTTTTCCAGAAGATTCTGCCATTTCTCCCATATGTTAGCTGTGCTTACCTGCTGCTACTTGAGGCATTATATTGGAATGGTAGGGTGTTGGTATCTGTGTGTCTCACACATAAGTGGAAAACAGGTAACTGCACGTCTTTGGAAATAATACTACATGCAGGATAAAGGCACAGCTGTAATAGTTTGATAGGGAAGGGCATAAAAAAAACTTGCATTGATTTGCTGCTTGGTTAGGGCTGTCACTCACTGAGATCACTGACTTCAGGAGACCTGTCTAAAGTTTGGCTTTTGGGTAAGGAACAGACAGGAGCAGGTTGAGCAAAGCCTTCTATATGTAACCTGTCCATTTGTTCCTTGTAACACTCCATTGTAACTCTGCTTTGTCCATTTGTTCCTTTAACTATATCCCTTCTGATATTTTCAGCCATGTATCTTGATTCTGCAAACAAAACTTCTGTACAAAACTGTATCTGTCAGCAGTCAAAAGCATGTAATTTCAATGATAGCTTTGAAAAAAGGTCACATGTTGCTTGTGTGCACTGACAGGCTTATCTCATAAGGATCAAAATATGTGGGGGGTTGGTTTGGGGTTTTTACGTAGCTATTGATAGCAGAGGGGAATACAAATGTAACAGAGAATAACTATGCAGGCTCTTTGCATCTGACTTCACAACAAACATCAAAGAAAAATGCACTGCCACCTGTTAACATGGTCTGAAAGGTTGCAAGTGTGCATTGCTCTCTGCTAAATTATTTTGCTGTGTTAAATCAAAGCTAGCTAGTTGAGAGACTGTTATTTTAATAGGTGCCTCTTTTAATTGTATTACTTCTGACATTCTTCGTGCTGTTGTTGGGCTGGAGATACTTTTCAGTTTTGTGCTCATGTAGTCCCTCTGAGGCATTGAGCAAGATGAGATAATAGCTTTGTTTTGTTGGTTTTTTTTAAATCCAGTAGTCACTACAAAAAGTAAGATATAATTAAGCACAGTGCTTATAAAAACTGTTGCTGATCCTTTCAGTCTGTGCTCACTATTTTGAGCATGTGCTTGCTAACAGAACTCATAAATATCTTGTATGATCTGTGGGGGAGGGCAGGAAGGGTGACAAATCTGAAATGCCTCAGGCCAACATAAAGTTTGTTTAGTCTGCACATTCTGTAGTTCAAATACAACTGTTTTATTGATATATTTCCTTTGTTTCATTGTATTGTCAGCTCAATTTTCATAACTTTACGTTAGACATTAAAAGCCCGAAGGTGTGGAAGGTTTTCATTGGCTGGCTCTCAGTTCTGTATTACAAACCTGTGTGTAATTCTGAGATCTTTGCAGGATAAGGGAAGAATGTCACTGACAGGGAGTGCCAGGCTCAGGAAAGATGGGCAAAGCCCAAAGCATGACACCAGCACAGGGATTTGATCCAGAATTCCCATGGATGTCAGGTAGAGAGCTGGGATGAAGGGTTGTCCAAGCATCAGAGCTGTGGCTCCAGGGGCCCAAGGTTCAGGACAGGGGGAATCTTCTTTTCTGAAGAGTGGGCAGGACTGAAATTCCCTTTACTTGCTGACTCACAGGTGTCCAAACACCCAAACTAGAGGTACTCTGTATTCCACTTCTGGTGTCTGCAGGCAGATATTCTGTCACAGCTGAGAGTTAGTTATGCACTTTGTACAGCTCAGACATACATGAGTGTGAGCTTTCATGTGAAACCCTCCTGGTTCTTCCCCTTTCCATTCCTCTGAACAAGGCAAGGTTGCATCAGGTTGCCTATCTGTACTTTCAGCACCCATGTGAAATGGAATGTGTTTGCAGAGAGCACTGTGATAAAGACAAGCTGCTTTCTCTCTCCCTCCCTGCACCTGAGTGCAGGTGGGTAAATATCTAATGCAAACATGAGCTCCAGAAGCCAAGAACAGCAGCTTCTCCTAAGCACAATCTCAAGATAAGCTGAAAGATAAATGGATTTCTTTCTGTGACCACACTTGACAGCACAGTAGAGATAGCAAATGACTTGAAGCATATAAGGGAAACACAGGTTCTGCTTGCAAATATAAACTACTTCTTTCATGAAAAGGTATGAAAGGTAAAAACCTTAATTTACAGGGTGGTTCAAGTTACATTAACAGGATAGTGAAGAGAAAATGTGATATTTCTCTTGTCTTCAAACCTCCCATTGTTTTGCTCATTAGCCCCATGTAATTTTAAAGTAGCAACACACAAGTTGCATCCTGATTTGACCTTAGGAGCCTCGCTGTTCAGCTCAGTGGTTTCCCTGTAGAAACAGAAACTGACACTGCCTGGCTGGAATTTTCTCCAATCAATATGGTGTGGCACAGTACAAACTATACAGCACAATGGTATTAAAGAAAAGCTCATCTATTGATACAGCTGGCTAGAGAAACAGATTTTTATTTAACAGCTTTCAACATATTTTTTACAAGTAAAATGGGACCCTGTAGAATGACTGGTGTATTTTTTTACTTTTAAGATGCAGTCATTCTTTTCAGCTGGTTTTAACAGTGTGGAATTCCTTTGTATTAGAGCCTGTGTAGTAAATAATTGTTATTGTACGTCTCAAATGTAGCTATATAACAGTATTTATGCATATATTTCTGTAATTTTTAGAACAAACCCTCAGAGGTTAGGTATTGTGTGAGTGCAAGTCTACAGCAGCCAAACTGTTAATTTGCCTGACTAGAAATATTAACCATACTATATCAAATAACTGCCAGGAACAATTCCCCACCATTCCCTGTGACTTCATTTTAATTGATTTTTTTTTTAAACTTCCAGCTTCTGAGATTTTGTTTACTCTGACAGAATGTTTATTAAATGTGAAAAAAGAAAATTGTTTTGTAAATTGTTTCTGAGAGTGCCTTTATGTTCCATAAATTGGTGGCTCATTCAACATTTTCCACCTACCTTTGTTTTCCACCCCTGTGCTCTGCCTCATTTGTTTCCTTATTGGATTTGGTGATTAAATACTGATCAGCTGCTGGTCTGATCAGCTGTGCATATTGCTGCCTTTTAAACATTGTTCATAAACACCCTGAGGACAGGGTGATAAACAGGGTGGGGGTGTTCAGTGGGACCCTCTGATCTGTTTTACAAATGATGGGGAGCTCCACAATGGACATTTGCAAAACTGGTCACTGAACACAGACCTCTCTGTTACAGCAGAAATTTGTGACACCCAACTGTCCAAAAGGGCTCTCAGTTGGGAGATTGGCATTGCAGAGGTGTAGTTTGTGTTCAGGCCTCTGATGCTAAACAGAGATTTGGTAATGCTTTTATTAGGTTTTTTTTTTTCTGTCTTGTTCCCTTTTATTTTTCCTTTAAGATACTTTATTTTCAGTGATAATACTGTACAGTCTGTCATGCATTGCTGTGACAATCCATGAAGGAACATGGAATTTCCATATGAATCTAAATGATTATTTTTCTCTTTGAAAAGCAGAGATAACATATGCAAATGCTACCTCTGAACAAAAAGAACAAATCAGGATAGTAAAGGAAATTGTGTAAGGATTTAGACTGTACTTCAGTTGAAATGTCAGGCTATTTGCTGGGAGATATCATAATATTTTATTTCTTCTTGAAATAATTATTTCTGAGGAACCAAGTTCTATGAAATCACTGGAAGTGTAACAGGAACAAAAGACATGTTAAAAGCTGGTATTTTGTACAGTGAATTCATAGCTTTTGCTAGCCCTCTTCCAAGGACAGTTTAAATCTCTTGGGTACAGTAATGCTGGTCTGATGGCACTAAGTTCTTTTGCTGTCAAGATTTCAATACACTGAGATTTTTTGCACGTATTTACAGTAAGTGTGATAATGAATATTATTTCAGGAATTCAGTGTCTGTTGAAGCACACAATTAGCTTTTGTATGCTTTGTAAAGTCATGATAGGTACTTTTCAAACTTTTCAAAGTACCTAATTTGGTTTCAAGGGAAGTTTAGCTTCTGAGGTCCTGATTATATTTTTGTTTTTTTTGTTTGGAACGTTTCTAGGCACCTCTGTCTGTCTTTAGTGAATTGGGTAGCTTCAAGAAATCCAGTTGGTGGGAGTTATGCATTTAAGCCACTTGATAACCTAAGGAGCAAGGTGTAGTCATGATGAACATAATTTCACTTCATTTTGAAATGCTTGGATCTGTTGCAGATGCTGAAAGGCATTGCCTGACTCTTGCTTCCAACTGCTAATGAGTTGGGGTTTTTATTGTTTCTGTAATGTAACATCAGGTTCTGGAACATGATATCCAGTCGTGTTAGTAAATTAGCTGCTTTTTATTTACCAAAAATTTACTAAACCCAAAGTTTACCAGATTTTGGTAAGTGACATGCTTATCACTATATGTGGAAAGTAAACACAGAGCTGCTGTTCTCAGTCAGGATGGCAGCAACTGTAGGCAAGCAGAATAGAGGAATATTGGGCACTTCTGGTATTTTACTGACATGTTATGTAGCAGCTATAGACTTGTTCACACATAGATTGAGATTTTATTAAATACCACTTCAGATTCAGAAAACTCAATTCTGCTCTGGTAGCACCGTGGGCACCGGAACAGTTATGGCTCTACCATTTGCTTGTCTTTGGTAATGTTGTTATCTTTCTTTTTTCTTTTGATGGTTTTTTGTTTATTTGGTTTTTAGACTTTACTCATGCTGTGATATTTAGAAAATGCAAAAATTCTAGGTTCATCTTGCCTACTGCCTGGCTGTTCATTCTGAGCCAGGCAGAACAGGTGGATGCAAACAAGGACTGAAAACTTCATAACTTCAACTTGACAATGGGATCTTGAAGGTCTTTTCTAACCTCAAAGATTATGTGATAATAGGGTTTTTCTGTGTGCTGTGGGGAGAGCCATTTACACCTTCTAACTTCAGAGCCCAAGACAGATCTCTCATGGGCTTTAAATGCAGAACCTTCCTAACCTATGTGCTTAAATTATGTTAAGGGGTCAAATATCTTCCTCACCAACACATGTGTTTAATGGAGTAGCTTCTACCACAACATAAATTGGTAATTGCTTATTTTACATGTGTTATTATAGTTGTAGAAATAGGCTCAAATTGTTTGGGTTTTTTCTATAGTTTGAGCAGCTTTTCAGATTTTCTGTATTCCTAATTTCTCAGGACAATTGTATTTGACAGTTATATCCTGAAAATTATTTCCTGCTTTTATTTTTTGTTTGACTGGTAAAAATACTAGCCATGAGAACCACAATAAACGTGTTTGTGTAGCAAGTGGTAAAAGTTGAATTGAGTGGGGTTTGTGCCATCAGCTGTCAGGGCTGGGGAAGATGAGTAGTTAACTGAGTGAGTAAAGTGTAACATTACCACTGACGGAACATTTCTTACCATTAAGCCTTCAAACTCTTATTCAGCTGTCAACACATGGGCACTTTCTGGAGCCAAATTCTCTCACGCTGTGCACTGCCTGCAGCTCGCCTGGAGCTCAACTTTGACTAAAAGTGTTGATTTCGCTCCTTTTAGCCTTGTTCCCATTTAACGTTCAAACCTGCTCAGAGTTTGCCTTTCATTCTGCAAAATACACACGGATGTATCATCCCTCACACACTTCTGATGTGGAGTTAAGGCACTCCAAAGATATGCTAGTAATCTTAATGAATAATTGATTAGAGAGGAGTCTGGCAGTGTTAATTGTGAGGTGCAGCTGAGTGAATGCCAAAACAAAAGCTTCTCTAAATGTTTCCGAAAACCTTGTAAAGTCTTTAGCATTGAGCAACAGGGTCAGTGCACTGAAGTGGAATTTAAAGGAGGTTCTTGAATGTAATGGATTTTGACTTCCCTTTGTCATGTGCCTCAGTGCATCATTGATTGATCACTCATTTGTTAAATCAGCTGTATTTTTTGCCATTTGTCAGAGCATAGACACTTACTGCAGCCTTTTTCCCCTCTAAACATGAGTTTCTTGTCTTAATAAATCACAGGTGTAAATTAGTTTTTATCTAAGGTGATCAATTTTTCAAGCAGAAAGGCATGTGAAGATGGTCACAGAGAAACATATTGTGAGCTTTTATTTTCTTAACTATTAGGAGAAAAGGGAAAGATCAGGGATACATTTTAGCTGGAGCATCGATAATTCAGGTCTTTAAATTCAGCTCCCAGCAAAATACTCAGAAATGATTTTATTTGGAAAGCTCTAAGTTGTGTGCATTGAAAGAGTAGTTCAAGCTTCCTGGTGTTGAGTCAGTTCTTTGAGAAATGAGCAAAGGAAAGCTCAGGGTTAAGGAACAATCGGTGTCCTGTGTGTTCGCAGCAATGAGAGATGCTCTCTGATTAGGGGAAAGGCTAATTACCTGGAGCATGCAGGACCACTGTAGGTGCTGTGCATACCTGATTAGAGTTCTGACAGGAGGGCAGAAGAAAGAGGACCTTGAGAATGTTCCAAAAATACCCCTTTTGTATGTAAGCAGATGCTATTACCCTTAGAATAGAATAGTCACTTACCTAGAATGGTTATTGCTGCTAATTATAAGAATTCTGTGGATGGGCCATCAGCTTCTGAGAAATGTACTTTTATGGTATTTAATACTGCAATTACTTGTCAAATCTGAAATGTTCATCTTGAGAATCACTGCTTGCTGGATAAATGACCAAAGCAGATTTATTTGCCAGTTGTCTGAGTGAGTTGCTAGTAGTTGTGAGGGACTGAGGACAAGCTAATGTTGGGAGGCTTTTCAATGTTGATACTAGTAATGGAGTCAGAAGGTGTTTCTTGGTCTCATGATTAAGTAAGAGTTATTGAAAAAACATATATATGGCAAAAATGCAGAGAGCCTCTGTGTCCTGCTGGGTATAGGCTTAAAGGTTAAGTACTTGGAAGTCAGCTCCTTGAAGGGTTTTTCTTTTTGGAAAAGATTTTGAGGAGAGACAGAAAGGAACAGAAAAGAATGAGCCTCAAGAAGGCTTGGGAAGGGAAAAGTCAGTCATGTTGACAGAAGAATTTAAAGCTTCTCATTAGCATTAGAGTTTAGCACTGTTACTGCCTAGATGTTAATAGAGTGAGGAAGGGTGGAGAAAAAAATCCTCAGCTCTGATAACACCTCTTTTAAAAAACCAACTTTCCTGCTAGGGGCAGAATGCCTCCTTTCTCTGGGAGGAGCTGCAGCTGCTCAGCAGCATGGTCAGGCTTGGGTCCCTCATGAGCAGCACTGTAAATTTACCACAGGGTAAATTTAGATGTGGATTTGCTGGTGAGTAGCATGGCAGTGTATTTTCAGTGAATCATGAAAAGCAATGTAATTATGGCTGTGATTTGGTAGGTATGCTTTGTTTTGCAGGCAGGTGCGCTGCAGTGACTCTGCTGATGCTGCAGGGGTTGTTGCCCCCCCAGCAGAGCCCCTTGCTCCTGGAGCCACCCTGCAGGTAGCTCAGCAGCTGTTCTCACTTTTGTTACTGTCAGGCACTGGGGACAGTTTCCTTTCTTCTCTCTCTGGCTCCCTAGGCTCTATCAAAAGTGTGAATCTGAAACAAAATAAAGCTTCAGTCCACATCTTTGCTCAGCCTTTACATGTACATTTTCCTGTTTTGAGTTCTTTTAAACTGCAGCTATCAGAAAGAATAAAATAGTGCATCACCTAGTAGAGTATTGAAGTGATCATCCAAGCAATTTTCTTCTCCCTGAAGCCAGACAGCCAAAGCTTTTTATTACTGACTGACTGAACTTCCTGTGTCTGTCTGTCTAGGTTGCTAGGCCACCTCATTGTCATGATTTGTGATGTTAGAGGCTTTTGATTGTTGGCAAACCAGAAATGCTAATTTAAGTATAATATTTACATTTGAAAACCCCTCTTACATAAGTTATATAAAAATAACTCAGCAGTTTTATCTTTTGTGTGTGTGCATGTGAAGCTCTAGTAGGCATCTGGCAAGGAATCTTTCAACTCTTTACTTCATGTACCTTCTCAGTAAAACAGCATGGCTTAAAAAAAAAAAAAATAGTATGCCTTTAGATAGATTGCAGCTTGGGAGCAACCATCCCAAGTTATTGCTACTTTTAGCCTTAGAGGATGGTTATTTTTGCTCTGTGTATGAGGTAGCCTTGATATCCTTTTTGTCTGATCCAGAAAAGAGTGGGATGATGGCGTTGTGGCTTTTTAGTAATAGGGCCTTGATTTGCCCATTGGTGTGCTGTGCCAACCTGTATTATGTGCATTTGCATTGCCTGAAACTGCTTTGGAAAAGAAATGAAATAGTTGTGTGTAATTGAAAATAACAAACCCAGTTATTTTTAGCTTTGTCACTTGTGTGAGAGCATACAGTAAGACTTCAGTACAAAAAACCCCCATGAAATTGTGGCTTTTTCACATGGAAATTACACTTAAAATGAAAAGGGCTGGCAATAAACTGGTAGTGAATGAACTGGTGGGTATGAATCTGTTCTCTGAAGAAACATACATTCCACACCTAGGCAGACAGGAGGTGTGTTTCTCATTTTCAATCAGAACCAATATTTATCACCAAGCTGAGCCTGTTTAACTCCTCCATGTTGTGGGTATTGAAACTGCCCTGTAATGGGTAACTATTAGTTATTATCAGGTAATATTGAGCTGAGGGATGAGTTGGTTTGTGATTTTCACAGTGGTAGAGGGCAGTGATGTGCAATGTGTTATTAGGTTGCATATCACTGATTTATGTTACATCAATGAGGCAAACAGAGCATCTGAGAACTGCTTTGAAAATTGTCTCACTTATTTATCTTAGTATGAGTTAAATCTTGCTGCTCTCCCTGCAATTCCCATGTTCAGAGTAGGGATGGGTAGCAAGTGGTCCCGTTCAGTGTTGCACAACCTCTGTGGAGAAGTCCAGTCTGCCACCCACCAGGGGAAACAGTTCATGGAAAGTTTTAGACAACACAAAATAGGCACAAACAAATCTCTGGTTGGTTTAAAATTCCTAGAAACCCTCAATAAAACTCAAAGGCCTTAGGGATATATTTTGTCCCTTCAGCCAAGGAGGCTCTGTGAATGTGTATGGCATGTCATTTTACAGAGTAATTACAAGGGATTCCACTTTTTAAAGGAATATTTTCTTGTAGAACGAGAATTATTCTGCATCCAGAGGACTGAGGCTTTTGCAAATGTAAGTACACAAATTATTTAATCCCACACTCTGAACTTCCACCTTGGCAGGGGTTCTTTGGGAGGAGCTGGGGCAAAGCTTGAGAAGGAGTCCCAAAGGAGCCCCCTCTGGAGCTGTGGTTCCCTGAGGACAAAGTAGGCTGAAGACTCTTGCTCTGAGAAGGGGAAGGTAGAAATCTTGGATAACATCTTTTAGTTGTTCTCTTGTTTTACCTCCTGTAAAAAAAACCACCTTCCAGGTTAATACTGTCTTGCCATTTGAGCTGTTAAGAGCTGAAATAAAAAAAAATCCTTTGTTGTGGGGGCTTTGAGGGAAGTATTTTCTGTTCCTTTGGTTCCAGTCTCACACACCAGCTCCCTTCCCTTGCCTAGACAGTCTCTGCTAGACTAGGACTGTTTTGTTTTCAGAAACAATTTTCCCCCTCTGGAAATATTCTGTTATGTTACTGAATCAAAGACCCACATTTCAGAGCAGATGATTTAAATGCAAAACCAGTATTCATATCAGAGAGGGGAAAAGCAGCCTCCTCCTGATGGCACGTTGGAGTGGCACAACCCATACAGGAAATGGAAGTACAAAGCCAAGTTTTGTTTGCTGCCTTCCTCCTACCCATTTTTTCTTTTTTTTTCCCTGTTTGTTTCCTTGTTTGGATGTGTTGTTGTTGTTGTTGCATTTTTTAAAGCAGTTTTTTAGGATGCTTCTGGCTGACATTTTTACCTTTCTACTGTTGCTTGAGCAACAGTGTGATACTGAAACAAGGCACTGGTCTCTTCTTGAATGTGAGATCTGTATCTAGTGAAAAACACACCAAAAAATGAACATGTTTGAAGCAGACGGATTAAAAAAAAAATCACAAGATGCTCCAAGGGTCATATGGCACTGATAACAAGAATGAGGTTTTGGCCCATTCTACCACATATGAGACATCCCCCTGCATTTTCTTGTTGCAGATGTGCATATTCAGCACATTAAAATGTGTGCTAAGTGGATTGTGTGTTCCATGGGGATATTCAAAACAAGGGAGAAGTTTTGTGCTGCCAAACCTGTGTTTGGGCAGTAGGCTGGAGGAGAGGATCTGAGCAATCACAAAACCACAAAACAATGTCACTAGGAGAAAGGAACTTTTTTGTGACTGTATAGAATTTGCAAAATTAAATATATTTAGTGTAGTCATGCTGAAGTGCATTTGGAATTAGAATTGACAAGCAACTTTTTCTGCTATGAAATAATTTTAGAATTCTTTAAATAGGATAAAATTTCTTTTGTAAGTAAATTATCTCAATTTAATCAGTTAGTTTAAACAGAATCACATTTGTGTGGTTTGGGGTTTTTTTAACCTTAGAGTGCTGGAGTGTGTACTTATGATTTTGAGGCAGTTATTTTATTATCTGCCACAGAAAGGTGGTTTATGGTCCTTTTTCCTTACTCACACTCATTAATAACATATTCAACCCATGAATGAACATTCAGCGATTTATGCACACTTGAGCTCGGCTGAATACTATAACACCCCACTCTAGCCATAAAAACAGTTATCACAAGATAACATTGGGTCAGAACCCAGAGCAGCCTGCTTAAATTGTATTATTGATTGCTGCTTTCGGAAGATTTTCCTCAGTTGTGTTTAAACCATGTGCTTATTCTTGTTTCTGGCTTCTAGAAAAGGCCTGGCAATCTAATCTGAATTGAGATGTCTTGCATGTGATGCCACGTTGGAAGTTCATGTTTATATAGTTTGATTTCTTATATAAATCACCTCAATTTGTCTAGTTCCAGGTTATTTGAAGACAAGGCTGCATCTTCAGTTGAGTCTTCCAAAGTGGAGAATATGTACTCATCTACTACAGAAGTTAATATTTCTATTAATTAAATATATTAATGCAGGACTTTTTCTGGAATTTATGCAGACATAGAAAGCAGGAAAGATTTGGGTTTACTACTGGATTTTCAATCAGTTTAGTTTGTGTGTGTCCTGTAGACATTTTGTAGTCTGGCACCCACCCTCCCCAGGGGGTGGATTGGTAGTGTACCAGCTGGTGTGTTCTGTTTGTAAAATGTGAGATAATCACTCCTGTAAGACCACAGTCATAATGTCTGTAGAAATGTATTTGGGGACATTTGAAAATAAATAATAAAAACTACTAGCACCTTTTTTTTCTTCATGTTTTCTAGCCCATTAATGAGGATCTGCATATTTTTTAATAATGCCATTGCTTTCACTGACTGTGTCTATATGTTTGTGTGCATTAAGTTTCTTCTTCAAGGACAAAATTTATTTGATACTGAACTTGCTGGATTCCTAAAAAAAGAAATCCTTTCTCCCTCTATGTAAGCTGTGGTGTTTGACTCCTCTTGAGTACGTATTCATTATGTTAAAATAGAAAAACCTTTCCTCCCTGGGCTCAGAATCAACATTATTGTTGAATTTTCAGGCCTAGGAGAATACTGGTTGCATTGCAAGCAAGTGATTCTCTAATCTATATGGCTGAGGAAAACTGTTCATTTCATACAAAAAGGGTTAATCATATTACTCCTTTTTAAATACCACTTTGCTTTGCCCTTCCTGCATTTGGAGAAGAAGACACAATCAAATGGCAGACTTGTGTTTTTGTTCCTTTTCAAAAATCCCTGACAAGCCCATGACACAGGCTACTGCTGTAGCTGTACATTTCTATTCATTATTGATGACTTGGGGCCAGGCAGCAGCACAGAACACAAGCAATATAGATTACCATACTGGGGGCTGGGTTTGGGGGTTTGTGTCTATGCATGGGCTTCTGTGCACTTGGGTTGGGTTTGGCCTTGGAAATACTCAGTGCTGAGTGGAAATCCTACCTGAGAATAACAGTGGGAACAGATTAAAGGAGCTTTGTCATACATTTTATTAAAATAATTCAGGGCACTTAGACTAAAGATAAAAAAAGCAATGTATGAGTGAGCTTGCTCTCAAACTAATTGATAATAGCTTAACTTTCCAGCAGACTTGGGAATGATCTTGAAGGATCCTGGGGGATTTGGAGGGCATTTCTCACCTTACAGAGTGCAGGTAGCATGTTGGCTGATGAGACATTTTTTCTGGTAAGCCAATGTAGTCTATCTAATTCATAGCAATAATTACAGACAAACCATGCTGTTGGTTTGATTTGGGGTGAGGGGGATAGTATCTCATTTCATGGATAATGCAGATAAAACCCATATTTTGGGGGAGTGGAGAATTATGCCAGCACTTTAGTGATAAGTTATAGGTGGTATTTCTGATTAGGAGGTCACCAAGAGACCTTTGCAATGCTAGGGAAGTGTTTTACTACTACTGATGCATAATTAACCCTTATGGGTTTTTATTGGAACAACATTCCTGCCCATTATATAAAGTTTTATTTTCTTGCACGTGTCAAGGAGGGTTTTTACGGTGTTTATACCTGCACTGTTTGAGGTTCTTGGCTTGAAGAAGAATGAAGGAGATCAGAGTTTATTTAAACATAGTGTTTATGTTAACAAAATGTGCTTTGTTGGTGGTGTCTTTATACAGAACCTGTTCTACTTGAATAGTTTACAATTACATGAAAAGCTATAGAAAGAAATAAGGAGAATCAATTTTGATAACAGCTTAAAACTGCTCATTTCTCTGGAATTTGCCATAGCTTTTCTCTCAGGTTTCTACAATCATTCTTTTATACTTCTGTTTTTTTGACACATCTGATCATCATGGCAGGAAAAGTGAAGGCACAGATTAGTTCATTCAAAATTTAATTGAGTGAAAGCTTATTATGTCAAAATAACTTTTTAAACATTGACTGGAATAAAATGATGTCTGTTAAAGGATGGTGAGACCCAGTCCCAAAGAATTATTGTATTGTGAGGACCTTGCCGTTGGAGCTATGACTTGGGACTGTTTCAATTCTGTTTTACATGTAGAACCCTTTAAAGCAAGGCTGGAGCAGAGCATAAAAACTGCATTCTTTTCCTTTGGGAAGGAGAGGCAAGAAGCCTTCCAGTGGAAGTGTTGCACTTAGCTATTCCAAAAAGCAGTGTCACTCAGAGCAGAATGTTTATTTAGTGTCTTCCTTCCATTTTTGTGGCTCTGGTTGCTTTTGTTGGGACTTAGTACTCTTCAATGTGTCTCAAACTACAGAATCAACTCTCTGGCAAATTGAACAATACAGTAACTTCTGTTTTATGAGGAGATCGTTTTCCCTGGAAGGTCCCACAGCACCATCTAGTGCCATCCTCTCCTAGTGCCACATGGCTTTGTGGGAATAGAGGTGCTTAGGCTGCCATGCTTTGCTGGGAATGGCTTCTTAGTAATTGAAATTAAGATTTGCCTGTGACTTGGCATAGATCCAAATATAAGTCTGTTTCTTCAAGAAAACACGCTTAAAATTTGGTCGAAATTACCTTTTCTTGTGAAACATGTTTGTTACTTCTACTGCATTTTTATTTTCACTGTACAAAACAAAGGAGAAATAGTGGTGCATCCTTAACACTGCCCTAATATACTTTGCAATTAAAGTACACCCCAACACATGTAATTAGGTTTATTATGTCCTTGTTATATCTTAAACTCTTTTTCAAGGAAGGACTGTGCTTACAGCTACAGATACCCTAATCCTACAAGCTCTGTGCCTTTCCTCCTCAGTCCTACTGAGGTCATGCTCATATGGTGTGGAGCCTGCTTGCAGTTGTAGAAATTACAGGATTACAGTGTCCAAGTGATTTTTGCAAAGACAAGGGGATCACTGACAAGAGTAAGGATGTGGATGATTGAAAAGTTCCTTTCTCACTTTTGTCTCCTCTAACCAAGGTTTACTTAATGCCAGTGTACAAACTCCTATCCTGACATACAGAATCTTAGTGATCTTGTTCTCTGCTGACATCTCCTGTGAAATTTATTTGAATAGAAACAGACAATGATTGAATCATCTGGAATTAGGAAAAATATTTGCATAGGATGAAATTTTAAAAGGCTCCATTGAGGTGGAAATAAAGGAGAGCAATAAATTCTTGAGGCCAGAAGTGTTGGTCAGCAAAAGCAACTGAAGAGGAAATGGGAAGAGGAAAATGTAGCTCCAGCAGGCTCGACAGGATCCTTGAACTCACTGAAAATAGTAACCAGACAGCTGGGTTAAATGCATTGCACAAGAGAGAGGCAGGAAAAAATTGCAGGAGGTGTTACAAGTGTGGGGGATATGGCTTGATCCTGTTCCAGAAACGTGAGCAAAAGCTCCACTGGATCTCCTTGGTCACACACAGAGCTGTGGAGCTGCTGCAGGGAGGTTGCAGCACTTGCAAAGTGTGGCCAGAAGCAGCACCTGGGATCCCACCTGTTGTAGAAACTACTCCACACCCTGCCAGCCATCTCCCCCTCACTGATGGTTTCAGGCCATTTGATGGAAGTGTTCATTTCCACCTCTGATGAGACTTGTGCTGTATTTTGTGCATCATTCCAGATATTTCTCCTGTATCACTTGCAAAGCTCCGAGAAGTTTTCCTGGTTGGTTCAAAACTTCAGGATCCTTACTGCTGTGTTCTGAACTATTCTGTGGCTGTGTAAGAAACACATTTCTAATGTGTTTGAGATGCCCTCTGCTGGGAAAGCCAGGCAAACTGGGCTTATCGTCTCTAGTTTTACCTTCTAAAATACTCTTTTCTTATTCTTGGCTCATCACTCAATCTGATATCAGAAACTCCCCCCCTCAGCCTTAATAAAAAAAAAATGCTATTTCCTTTTTGGATTTATTCTTTACACTTCATCTGTGATAAGTGTGGTGGTGTTACTGCTGGTAGTTCAGATCATGGCATTTCTTGTTTCTCTGATCTGTTTTGTTGAAAGAACTGAACTCTGGCTGCTCACATTCCTTTTGATTCCATTTTTTCACACTTGTAAAATATGTAGGCAAGAGAAACATCTGCAAATAGTAATTATTAATAAATACCGGAAATGCTTGTGATTTCTACTGTTATCTGATGCTGGTAAGGTTTTTAATATCACCTCATCATTCTTTTTTTTTTCAAATTAATGTCCATTCCCACAACTGGGGGCACTAGTTTAATACAACAGAACAAAGGTGGTACAATGTCTGGAACAACTCACAAAGTCCTCTGAATAATCTCAGAGTTATTATGAAATCTGGTTTATTTTGCCCCCACTGATAAATCAAAAGCCATTTTGACATAGTGCTTCTAATTTCACAGTTTTGTTATTAAAATCTAATATTGGCCTAATTGGATGAGTTACAGCTATTGCTGTGGTGTTTATTTCTAATTATAGTTGAATTAGGGTTACATAGAATTGTATTTTCAATTTTGTATTGTAGTTTATAACCTTCTTAGGGTACAATATTTATCATTTTACCACAAATGTGTAAACTTCATATTCCATATTCTTTTCAATATCTCTTCAGATTTTCCTCTTATTTATTGTGGGGAGAATGGGTGTGTTAAGCATCCCAAAAAGCTTCAGTTCATAAGCCTTTGCTCTCCCCAGCTTTCAAAATAGTAATTTCATATAGAACAAGACAAAGAGCTTAATTACATATTTTATTTTGAATAATTGCAGTTGTATAAGCCTTCTCAGAACCAACAATGTCATTAGAGTAGCTGACAGAAGAGGGATGTATAGTAGGAGTTTTACACTGAAAATTATTTTGAAAATAATTTAATTGAAAACAAAAGGCAAATAATTATCTGACACCAGGAGCTTCTGTGATGTCCATGGGGGAGCAACACAGGGACACAAGTTGCATCTTGGGGAAATTACTGAAATTACAGGAATATGAGAAAGCTGTAATTTAATCTCTGAGATTGCAAGAGATAAATTCATATGTTTATGTCATTTACATGGGGACAAAGTTAGAAACAGGGGGCAAACATGTTTTATTGTGAAAATCAATTCCAACACCTCAACAGAAATTTATCGTCTCTGCTGCCATCTTAAATAAGTCAAATGAACAGCATAGCTTGTATAACCAGCATAGCCATGCTAACACAAATATTAAAAGCTATTTAAAGAACCCATAAAAAGATAGTCTCTCAAGGAGGTTCCTGCAGCCACTGGATTCAGATACTAAGGCACTGAAATGTTTTTGGAATTATTTCAGTTACAAACTTGAAATCTTCATCCTCAAATGACTTAGTACCTAAAAACTGAGATATGTAAAATTCACAGTTGCCTCTGCAGCTGTTACCAGGCCCTTTTCTGTTATGCCACTTCTGCATCCAGTGCCTGCTTGTGGTTTCACAAGAACTTGCCTGGTCCCAGCCTGCCTTTCAGTGGGTTTTGCCCTTCTGGTTTGGAACCAAGTGTATATATTTAGCATAGGCTTTTTTCCTTGCTTTGTGGTGTCTGTCAAGAGGCTCTGCACAGGTTCTAAAGCTGTGTGGGGACAGGTGGAAAAAGGGAGAAGAATTGCTGAGGATTTTGGTGTGTGAAAGCCATTTTTTAGCAGATGGTATCATTCTGTATATGATATCTTAAGTTCAGATTACTGTAAAGCTGTAGGACATGGGAGTTCACTTTTAATCAGTTTGAGATGATGAATAATGTGGTATCACAGGTAATAAACAGTGTATTTACTCGGGGGTGGTGCTGTGAAGTGGAACTGTGGAGCTGTGACCAGTCTGAGGGGTGAGGGTAGTGGGAGTCTTGTGCTCCTTGATTTGAATAGACTGGGAGTTGGCTCTGAGTGCTGCTGTGCTCTTTGCAATTTCTATCGTGTTAGTGAAAACACTGAACAATCAGCTTTTCCATCCTTAGGAGTGCCCACTTTCTTTTGTGATTCTTTTTTTGTCCAATATCTGTATTCTGTCAGAACTTTGGTATTAACTGTCCTGTTGCTCACAAATATGCCTAATTCAGACCTAGAAGCACTTTTCTAGAGGCAGGGTTCTCTTTTTAAAATGTAAAACATTATAAAGTTGTCTGCAAACTCGTTAAAAATAAAGGAAAAACATTTGAAAACACACTTCTACACACAAAATCAAGGGAAAAAAAAGACATAAGAAATACAAATAACATGTATTTTGACATAAAGTTTCACTCTCATTGTAACCATAAAAACTACAGTTTTATGTTTGGAAATTTTTTTTATTTGTTTGTTGGGTGGTGAGGTGGCATGTGCAGGCTGGGGGGTTTTGATGTTATTAACTCCATATTCTGTCCAACTGAGCTCATCTTTATTTTGATTGATTTTGTTTTTTCTAAAAGCGTCAGCAACTCTTGAAATAAATACTTAAATTTGAGAAATACTGCAGCACACAGAAGAAGACTGAGTTTCATTTCTCATTTATGCTTGTCTTCTGATGAAATTATCCAGTATTCATAAGCTTTTCTCTCACACCTTACCCCATCAGTGGCATAGAAATGCTGCCCTGTAAGTTTTTATGTAACCTTGCTTACACTTCTGCTTCTTTTGTGTCCTGCTCTGATGGAGCATTCAGGAACCTCTGTAGCATTAAGCACAAGTAGGAAATAGATTTCAGAAAATACACAGTAGTTCAGAGCTTTGATACAAACTCCATTTTTCCTTTCCAGCCTTGGTTCTTTAGGCAAATCAGACATGACTTTGGTTAAGGCTTTTCTCAAAGCAGTTGCCACATGTGTGTTGTACTGATGACCTGTAAGAATGATGAAAAATTGCATGGGAAATTTGTGGCTAAAGGAAACCAAGGAAAGTTCACATGTATTTCATGCCTCATTACAATAATCCCTACTTGTCTTCTACCATGTGTCCCTCTGGATCTGTGCCCACCTCCCTCTTCGTATTTGCATAATTTCATTCTTAATGATTTGCCACCATAGTTTCAAATTCATTAGGTGGCTTCTCTTCCCTGTCTGATTTGGCAGCCAATTCCATGTACTGATTTTATATATTCTTCTGGAGGATAAACACCTCTTAATGCCTGCTCTACAGCAATGCTGTACTGGATGAAACCTATAGAAAACCTCTTAGCAACTTTATGTAATCAAAGCAAATAACAATTAAATGGATCTCCAAGTACATCCTTGCTGTTTACCTGTATGTTATGTACATGCTTGCACACACAACCTGTATTTAAACTCTCTGGAATGAAATCCATTTCATGATCTTTACTATGGGGAGATGTTTCCAAGTATCTGACTCTTCAGACTCCTATGTTGTATCAGTGTCTCATGTCAGGCTGAGATTTTTTTCCTGCCCTTTCCACTAAAATCATTGAAATATATTCAGTCAGTCTTTCACATCAGAGGTGTAAATGGATTTCTTGAAAGTTTTTCTGCAGATAGCAAACAGCAGTCACTTTACAACTTTGACTCCATTGTGGGCAGCAGTTGGGAAGCCTAACACTCCACCCGAACTTTGAAGATGCTAAAACTGTGTAATGACCTTGCATTCTCAAGGGCAGATGCTCAGCTTTTGCTGAAGTGCTAATCTACAATCTGTTTATCTCCATACACTATGTATTTGACAGCACTTGCCTGGAAAGCAAGGCAGGGAAAAGCGTTGTCAAATTTAGTTCCATTTTCCTCTCTGATGGTCTCGGTGTCCAATGGACTTAGAAATGGTCATCTTTATTTTTATTTCCTTTGTGCTTCTCAGCCAGTTGCAATCTTAGAAAACAGCTTCAGTGTCAGTGTCAGAATATTCTCATCTTTGTGAAACCTCTGCTGGAGAATGAGCTGGGCTCTGGAGTAACTGTTTGCTTCCACATTTTCTTTATTCTTAGTGAATCGGACTTTGGGCTTTACCTTCAAAATGTAAATTGTCTCCTGTATTTTCCGCCAGTAGGCTTTAGACTCAAAGTGCTCTGTTTATTATTCTTTAGTGGATATGAATTGAGATGCATCACATAATGCTCAGGAGCACATTGAGGAGCATGTTCCTAATGAAGAGGTAATGTGCCAAAGCAGGGTGCTGTGGGCAGGGAAAGGTAATGCCCTTTGTTAGACACACACCATGGTCAGGTAAGCCCTTCTTCATATCTGGGGCAGGAACCTGAAGAGGAGGGCTCCAGCTCATAAAAGCACATCAGTGTTTCCAGGTTAACCTATAGGTGGGCTTTACATCCCCAAAGTCTGCTCTTCAGCAGCTCCATCAGTTGGTTGGGTAACAGAGGTTCCCTCCCTGAATAAATCCTGCTTTGCTTGCCCCTGTAAACCATCAGCCACCCCAGCACTACTGACTAAAGGAAAAAACCCCTTTGGTTTTAATGTAAACCCTGTGGTTTTTCAAACTGGCACTCTTTATCAAAATAAAACATTAACATCAAATTACTCTGATTCAGCAACAGCATCTATTTTTTAATATGAACTTGTCTGTTCTGTCAAGTAATTGTTTAGCTTCCCAGGGAATCGTGTGTGTGTTGCAAATGGAAAAGTTCAACCTTGTAAATCCTTTCTGCAGTGAGGCAACAGGAAACCCACTTCTGATTATTAAGATCACCGGGTTAAACAGCAAAATTTAATAACAAATTGCTAAAATTGACCTTTTGAATGCTAGATTTGCAGCATGCTCATTCAGGAATCTCTGTATGATGTATAAGAGGATTCTCTTGCTCCTCACTTACAGAATTACAATAAGTGTTACTGTCACAGAAGCACAGTTTCCTTTTGTGGCTTTGAATTAGCAGTGGCTGTTGCCCACTGTGTTAATATCAGCAAGCTTCTGAAGTAATTCAATAGCAAGTCACAGCTCCCATCCCAAGGAGGAAGGACACAATCTTGATTTATCAACAAGATAGAGAGAAAGGTTGGTTTGGTTTGGTGTGGTTTTTTACCTTTAGCTTTTTTTTGGTAACTTATAAAACTTCACTGAGGCATGAAGCACGTAAGAAGTAGCTAATGGTGCTGAATCAATGAGTTTGTTCAGGTTCAGAGGAGAGCTGGCTGTGCTCTCAAGCTGGCACTGTGCTCTCCTCCCTGCACTCAGTGCTCAGGAGGAGTACAGGATGCTTTCAGATCACTTCCTGCTCCATCCATGCTCCTCCTCACTTGTGCAAAAGCCTGGAGGTGGAACCCTGCTGCAGTGGTGTCCTGCCATCCCAAAATCAGGGGAGGCTGAGGGAACACTCAGGCACTCGGTGATGTCTGGTAGCATTTGAGGTGTGCAGTGTGGCTGTCAATGGGGAAAGGGGGAGAAGGGCAAGGTCTGGCTCATGTGGTGTATATATATACATATATACATGTGTGTGAGTATAGCAGCCGCCCTTAAAAGCTGGGCTTTGGCCCTGATGTTGTCCCTGCATTACACAGATCTTGCAGTCAGCTCTTCCTCACAGATTCTGCTGTATGCAAGTGTCAGTTCAGCCCTTGATGCCTCCTCCCTTCCCCAACTTTTGTTTCTTCCTCTCCAGCTGCTGTACTTGAACACCTATATTTCTTCATATCTGTTATCTGCATTTTGGTCTAAACCTCCTGTAAATTGTGAGTGACTCCCTGAAGCAATTCTTCCTGCTTCTACTTCTCTTTTCAGTCTTTTATGATCTATCTCAATTGTGACATTTGCAAAAATATAAATTATTATGGATATCTGGGCTGTGGGGCAGTCAGATATGGCATATATTATTTATTTTGAAATATGTTTTTAAATTCTGCAGAGGCTTCAAGTTGCACAGCTTAACTGTTGCCTCCTTGATCCTTCCTGTCTGCTATAATTTGTGGCATTTATTTGTTGCATTTTGTTTTAGGAACGCAATAGGAACTCTCTGTGGCTGATAGTGTCTCTGAATCTGTGATTCTTTGTGGATCCAGAAAACAAATACAAAACTAATTGTTTCAGGCTTTTCTTTGTATTTTCTTCCAAGAGATTGAAGTAAAGCCATGTTACTCAAGGTTAAGTGAAAAATAGGGGACAGCTGGGTTTTTTGTTCAGTTGTTTTTCACTTGTAGCTAAATAAAACATAAAATGAGCACCCTCTCAGATAAATGTTTTGAACCTTTGTCCAATTTTTTTAAAAAAATAAAGTTTGTGAATAGCTGAAAAGCCAGCTGTTCTTGTGACCTATCTGGATGAAGAATAGTCGTGGCCTAGAGAAGTTCTGAACCAGGTCTATGAATTAGCATCCATTAAATGATGGAATCATTTTATTGAGCAATAATAAAATATTGAAGTCAGATGGAAGGATGATGGGGAATTGCTGTTTGCAGCTATGAAAGTGATGCATGTCATGTTAACTCCCAACCCAAACAACTCATTCTAAGATTTGCTTTCATGAAACTTAAAATCCTCTATTTTGTCCAATCATCAGCTTTAAACCTGTTCCTTGTCAGTGAAGACAACAAATCTTTTTGCTTGCATCTGCCTGGGGGATGTGGAAAGCTGAGGTGGTCCTGTGTGATTAAATTAGATGAAAGACTTGCCTTCTACCAGTGAGACATGAAGTCTAATCAAGTGAAATGAGTTTTGAGATCTCAGCTCATTTCCTTGGGGAATATCTGCTTACATTACACAGTCACGACACCTAATTCATCACAGTTGAGGCAACTTCTGCTCAGAAGAGGACCTGGGACTGGGTGCCAGGGGACTTGATCAAGTCTTTCCCTAAAGAGAAGCTGCTTAGTGAAGTTAAGATACAGCACGCTGAGGGGAGAGCTTTAATATGTTTTTTTTTAAATAAATTATCTATATTCTGTATATCAGACTATATATCTGTATATTTTAGAACAGAGGGACTTAGATGCAAAAAGGTAAAAAAAGGTACGTAGTACTGAGTGTAGTAGTTTATAAAATGATTGCTGCATGAATGTTAAATAACATGCTCAGTGAAGAGCAAAGTTGAGTTTGTTACTTAATTTCTATGATGTTAAATGATATTTGTGTATTTCCATGTACTAAGCTAAGAAAGTAAAGATTTTTCTGCCTCCTTAACTAACAGACTGTTTTGTTTGTTTCTTCCAGGGCATTGTTATAACTCCACTTCTGCTTTTGCTTTTTGTAAGTATCATGATATATTAATATATCTTTTACTGGGTAATCTTGCACCTATTAGGCATTATGTTTAAGATCTAAGTTTAGATGGTTTTCACAATGCATCAATAATGAAGCAGATTTTTCTGGTCAATATTTGAAATGAGCTGCCTCCCAGGACAGCCATCAAAATGTATCATAGTGTATGCAAACACCACCTACGCTTCATTCTGAGATGACCAAAAGATGTTGCTCTTACAGAAGTGTAAAATCATGTGCTGTTAGTCAGGCTGGGTTAAATACAAACACTTGCCAGGTAAGGAGATAACTTGGTTGGGAAAGCTCTTGGAGAGCTTTCACTTGCAGGAGCTGGACAGGATTGTCCTGATCTGAAGTGGATGAGAAGAACTGGAAAAACACTACTCAGATAAACAGAGCCTTCCTTTTGGGCAACCAAGCCCATGGGAATCTTTGTGGGACAGACAAGACAGATGACTGGAGCCCCTGTGCATCCCTAAATGGAATGCTGCTTCCTTCCTGTTAGTTCAATTGTCACCCTTCAGTGACGCCTGGGGTCCTGGCAGCTCATGGTAGACAGAAAGGGAGGAGACCAAGCTCTACCTTCATGTTTTATAAAGGCAAGGGCTTTAGCATATAATGGAGAGGCTTTTGCAGGTGGATGGTGGTGTTTGGTAAATCCCTGGTCACATAGGAAGTCTTGGTGCTTGAGGATTTGCTGGCACAGCTGGTGTGGTGCAAGCTGCTGAGAGCTGGGGCTTTGTGAAGAGTATGGAATATAGGCTGAAGCACTTCAAGACTTTCAAGGAAGACATACATTTTCTTTTGTGTTTGTCTTACTGATGGCTTTGTATGTCAGTCAGCACACTGGAAAGGGGGGGAAGTTGGTCTGAAGCAATTTGTAAGTGGCATGCAAGGGGTGCACTGTTTATAGCAAGGATGCTTAAGCAACATATGGGCTATATACAAATATAGCTGTATAAACTGGGATAAAGAGTACTGTGAGAGCGGCTGTAACATCAGCTACTGCCACACAATAACTGTGTGGGAGGAGTTTTATTTTACTAGAACAAATTTTAATTCACTCATGTAGCTGTGTTTACACACAAACTGCTTTGACCATATTCTATATATTGATACACACCAGCAAATCTTTCTCAGTACACCTGGGAGCATAGACTTACTGTAGGTTGAAAAAGATAATTTTCCTTTATAAAAAGACAGGTGTTTTGTTATTCTTGCACTGAATATGTTGATTCAGGATGGTCTGCCTCACTGCTTTCCAATCCTCTTCTCTCTTGTCCGTCAAAAGATTTTCTTCCACAGGCATTCATTCAGAGACCTGTGCCCTTGTTTCTAAGTGAAACTTCAGCTCTTTTTCCTTTTGCTCACTGGCAGCTTTCCCTGTGCTTTACCTCACTGAGTTTGGGGCAGTGAATAACAAAAGGGATATTTTATGCAGAAACTGAGATGTTAAGGAAAGATCTGTACATATTTTCTTTTCTTTGGTGTCGTTATAGGCAGATAACAAGATATTCTGCCCCGTAAATTGCAGTTTTCACTATTACTTCTCAGAGGAGGTGGTAAAACTTCATATGTATGGGAACAGGAAGGCAAATCATATCTGTGTTCTTTCTACCAGCCCTGGAAACATTTGTATGAGAAGTGTGTAAAATTCACATTAATTATTAGGTGGTTTGTGACATGACTTGGACTTGTTCTTCTTGAGGCAGATACACACATGAATTGCTTTGTCATCAGAGTGATAAACAAACTAGTCTGGGGATGAGGGGAGTTACAAGAACTGTGGGTTTTTGTCACAGAGCCCAGAACTTGAGGACTTCTCTTGTGCTACATAAATATTTAACACTTGTTGAGGTCTTTGTTGAGGGTTTCACAGATGAAGAGCAGTATTCTGGTCAGCCCTGCAGCACACCTTGCTAAGATGAAGTCTGCCTTCTCTGAAGGTTCAGTTTATCCTATGATAGGTATTTAGGACAGCTGAATGTGCACAACCCAAGTTCCCGTGTCCTGTGGCAGTCTGTAGTTTGGACTGCTGAAACCCTTTTTTTTTCATGTGAACCCCTCTAGTTTTCCTCTGAGTTTCCTTGATGCATCTGGCCTGGTGAGCACATAGTGGATTCAAGCACAGAGTTCACATGTTTCTGTGTGCTTGCTTACAGCCTGGAGCTCCATCATTTCATGTGGGACTGTGGAGTGAGAAACATGGACTAGACAAGTCCTGGTTTCCTTCTCTGAACCATTCAGCAGTTTAGTAATGCTATTTAGCCTTAATGCTTAATTAATACAGGATAGAATTTTCAACTTTCAAAATAAGTCTTCCATTTACCTCTACAATAACTGAGCTGAGCTACTGAATGCTATTCACGGGCCTTTCAAGTCAGCATCATCAATGAATTTTGGTTCCTGAATCTGGTACTCTTGAGCATTAACTCTTCCACTGAGTTGTGCTATGATTGTCTGAATGTTCGTATTTGTTATTCTCCCTGTGTACAGTGCATAAAATACCTTTAGTGCTGCCAGAAATAAAATACGTTGTTGTCTATTAGCTTGTTTTTGTTATATAGCTTAACCTGAGGTAGCAGTTATTGTTTATATTTTGCCCTGTGTGCACCAGAGAATATCATGTTCTAAGCTGTCTTTTTGTTCATAATTGCCCAGTAATGTAAATATAAATTGTCTAAACAACATTGATAAAGGCATGTTGAAGCTGTAATACATAATGCATTTAATGCAAATAATTTATCATCTTAAGTGAATGGTGTTGAAGAGGAGGTCAGTTACATTTCTGAAAAGTATATTTCTGCTATGAAACTTCTGGTGTAAAGCTTACTCAAAATTAACATTCTAAGATTAATTTAATGAAGGCCTAATTACTGGACTGTATGAGGATGCTTAGCTAAACTTTATAAAGAATATCTTTGTCACAGATACCTCTGATTAACATTTTGCCTGATAAGAAGCTGTTGAATCTCTCTTCCCAGATATGTTAATCAGCAATACCATCATCCTCATGTTAACCCTTGTTATTAACAGTTAGTATGCCATATTCCCAGCAAAGATGTTACAAATGGCCAGTGTCCATAAACTGTATATAACTGGAGCTCATATATGGGGTGAGCAGAACCAAAGCAAGTTAAATCAGTGTCAGGTTAGCATGAGGTGATGCTGTTTGATATTTCTTTGCCGCATTCTCCAATGCTTCTTTAGCCATGATTGGGAGGCTGTCTACCAAAGCATTCAGAGAGTGAGGCTGTCCATCCCCCTCTTGTCACTTTGCACACTTGGAGAGTAACAGATCCATCATGAACATTTTTAAAGCAGAAAAATAAGTTTTGTTTTCTCCAAGGTTAGTTATCAAAGTAGCAGAAATCTTAAGTGTGTGAATCTATTTACTTCTATTGAAAGCCATAAAAAATGTTAGAGATAAGTCAGTATTTTACATTTTTATATACTTCACATTCTTCAGAAGCATGCCTGCAATGCAAGTAATGTGGAGTGTTAAAGACCCAATAGGAAATTCATATACATTTTAAAGATACACTTGACTGTCAAACATGGCTCCCCCATTAGCTCCTTTGCCAATAAAACTACCAGGACATTTGTGTCAAAACAGGATCTTTCCAAGGCTTTATCAGCTTGCTCCTGTTCTTAATTCCTGAATTTTTATTTTTCTGTTGGTGTTGTAGTGGTGATGTCATAAGCACTAGAAAGCAGCACTGCTGAAATAATTCAGGAGTGGACAAGTGAAGGAAATTTGGTGCAAGCAGTACAGAGAAAAGTGAAATAAATAAAGTGAAATTAGAAGGTGATTTAAATGCTGAAGAGCTTTCACTTGTATTCACAATCTTTAAATTAAACTATGGGTCCAAAAGTTGTTGATACTTCTCAGATTTTTTTACCAAGTCTACTCCAATCCCATTAATTCAGATAAATCTGTTTATTGAAAGGAGCTGTCAGTACTTTTTTGTTTTTAAACAGAACTTCTACACACTATGCCTTGTTTTTCTTCTCAAGCACTTGGTAAATGAGAGTTGATACCAGTCAAATGAATCGTTAAATATGCAAATATCTGAGTAGCTGGAAAGCCTTGGAAGTTGATAAGGAAGTTGCAGCTAATGGATTTCACTGGTATGTGACAAAAGGCTGATTACAGTGGGATGGGAAGGGAGGGGGAGCAGCACAGTGCATTAGCTATTAACAGATCAGCTCATTCATGTGGAAGTTTTAAAGTGCATCATTATTTCTACCTGGTTATTTACCTCACTGTTTCCTTTCTTTTTTAATCATTGGGAAACAAAATTCTCTGATCTGATCCAAACTCTTTACAATTACCTAGAACTTTTCAATGACTGCTGTGAAATATTTACTTAATCATTTTATTGCTTTTTTCACATGCACCTTTTATGGGTTTGCTATTTAAATTGGAACGAGTAACAGAGAAAAATAGGGACCCTCCTTGTTCCTGACTCACACACAAAGGTTTTTCTAGGTGCTTTTCTAGGTGTTATTGCTCTTGAGATTTTCATCTCTGTAAAAGTAGGGGAGCCTTTCTAGTGCACAGCCTGCTCCAACATGGGCAGAAGTTAAGCACACATCTTTAACAGGGTCATAGAACCAGGCTACCAGGAGAATCCCATCCTGACTCACCCAATCCGCCTCTTTTCCATGCTGTGCAATTCACCTCAGAGCTGAGCATGATCCAACCTAAAAATAAGGATTTTTGCTCTCCCTCCACCCTTGCAGTGCTAGAAACTTGTGTCTCTGATGAATGTAAACTGATTTCCAGTAAGTACTGGTTAAAGATGTGTAATTCATTTGTCTTTGTTGCTAGTGTTATACATCTGAATAGCACTTCTCTGAAATTTATCACCCTGGCTCTGACTTTCTCTTTGCCAGCCTTCAGTCAGCTAGGCTAAACAAGCCATGCATTTCTAATCTTTGAATTCATAAAACAAATCCCTTAATCTGAGGTGTTTTGTGCACCTGCTCCAGGTTTAATTCCATCTTCAGCCCAGGTAATACAAACCATGCACAGTTGTGCAATTTGCTTCACCAAAGGCTTATCCAGGCCTTGTGCAACGTCTCCAGTATCCCCTATCTCCACTGATTTATTTCTTCTGCTGCATCACAGTTTTCTTTTTCATGGATAAATAATATTCATGGTTCTTAACTACCCTGTATTGATTAATCTGTGTCTTTCCAGCCTTTCCAGGCCCTTGTTTGCAGCAGAATTTTTGGATGCAAGTCCTTAAGTCCCTGATCTCCAAGGGTATTAATCTAATTCCCATTTAGGTGTTTCTGGGTTGTAAACTTGATCTTGTTTCTGTACATTAACCCTCCAGATCATTGCACCACAGTTAAGTGGAGGAGTAGCTCTGGTGTATTTCAGATGAAGAATACCTATGGTTATTTTTATAGCTCTATAAATGGCTTTAAAATCCACAGGTGTGTTTGGATTGGCTTGGTATTTAATCTGTCATAGGGGAACCCAAAGGGGATTAGGCATCTGTGATCCCTTTAACAAGGGAAACCTGAAATATCATTGCCCAGCCTAGGAAATAAAGGGCAAGATTGTCAGCTTTTGTTTTTCCATACTTCTGAATGTGAAACTTTGTTTTTTTTTTTTTTTTTTTTGTTTTTTTTTTATTTGGCAACAGAACTGGAGGGTATATGTAGACAAATAAATACTTTTTCATTTGTGCCAAATCAACTCCCACAGATGCACAAGCATATAGAATATGCAAGAATTTGCAAAATATATGTAGTTATTTAGCAAAAATGGAGGATTTAAGTTTAATTTTTAAGAATAATAGTGAAAGGTCTCCTTGTTAAAATACATGACTGCCAAAGCATTGGGTACCATCTCTGTTCAAGATGGTATTGGATACCATACCCCTTTCTAAGGCAAGAGACAATTTGCAGTTTTTGACAGGTGTGATTAAAACCTTTCTTTTTAAATTTAAACATGTCCTATAGAAACCCTATTCTCAGTGATATGCCTCCCCTTTCCTTCCACCCATTCCAGGTGGATTATTTCAGTACCAGTCAATGACTGGGGGTCAGTGGGTGGGAGCTGGCATCTCCTGCACGGCTTCTGTGCCTTACCAAGGTATCCAAATGCTGTGCCTGTAAAGAGGGGTGGGAAGGGCACCCCAGTGACCTGTCAGCTCTGCTCAGATGTTATGCAGGAATGATCCCTTTCCACATCCTGCCTGAAATCTGGAGCTGGGCACTGTGGGCACAGGAGGACATCAGTGCTCTTCCAAGTGCTGCCTGCTTCCCAGAGCCTCAGCACCATTGCTGCCATGGCAGTTCCATCACAGCAGTTCCATTTCTGGGTTTCTGAGGGACATCTGGGTATTTTTCTGCTGCACTGTAACATGCTGCCATGACTGGGTCAGGGTAAGGGCTCTGGAAGGAGTCCAGAGCAAGGGAGGGCTTTGTTCAGCTGCTAACTCTTGTTCGTTGCCCTTCATCACTCGACTGGATGCCATCCACCTCTTTTCCAAAAGTGCATTGCATTCCATGGCCTTTCTGTAATGGACCTGCCATCCCCAACAGGATGTAAAGGGACTTGGGCATGGGGTGTTGCAGACAGGCCTCTGAGGCGGCTGGATGAGGGAACCAGAAGCTGTGACAATACAGCATTGAATGCAAAATTTAAAAGGGGTGTCAGAGTAGCCAGACCCTTCCACCAGAATGTAGAAAAGAAAGGCTTAAAGTTGAATATCTTGTGTAAAAGAGCAGCCAGCCAGGAGTGCCTCTCCCTATCAGTTCTGCCCTCTTTTCTCCCCTGCCTCTCTTCCTGCTCTGTGCTCAGCAACTGGTGAGGCTGGAGCTGGTTGATGGTGTGTGAGGAGCACAAAGACACAAGCTGAGGAAGCATTAATTGCAGGAGAGCACTGGGAGGGTGAAAGCTGCCCCCAAAGGACAGCCTGCTCCAAAGAGGGCACAGTGTGTGCAGCACATGTGTCACTGGGCTGTCATTTGGTGGGACTGGCATCATGTGTTTCTTCTGAGCCCATGGCAGTGTAGATGTGGGAACACCCCCTGTGATACCTGCCTGATCTGCCAGAAGGATGAGAATGGAGGGTCTGGCTTGTGCAGACAGTCTAGGCTGGGAGATGGAATTGTCTTGTTTTTATGCAAGAAGTTTGGGGTTTACTCTTTGTTTTTTTACTATATCCAGTTAAATATAGCCTTTTAATTAAGGATAGGCCAGTGTTTCTACCACAACCTCTTAAAGAAACCCACTAAATTATTTGGTGGGTTTTTATAAAACAGGCAGTCTCTTGAGAAGAAAGGTCTACGACTAAATTAGCAAGAATGCTGCAGGTCAGGTTTGAAGCACTGCATGGTGACAGAATTGTTTGAGAAGATTTGCCTGGGGTTATCTTTCTGCTTATCTGAGTTACCCTGCTGAAAACACTCAGATTATTTAAGTGAAAAGTGTCTTTCCCCAGTCAAGAATTTTCAGGGAATTTTCTTGAATAGTGAGCCCATTAAAGCAGGGCTGGCTTATTGCTAAACCTTTAACTGAAATGCTGCTCTCCAGAATGGTATGTACAGTCTCTTCACAATATCAAACTTTAAAAAACTGTTCCTAAATGAGCATGGACAGTATGGTGGCATGAGATTTGTGATTCCTTTTCCATTAAGTGGTGCATTTCATCTTCCATACGTCATTCCAATCAGGTAGGGGTGGTGTTTTTTCAGCTATAAATCAGGAGTTTGATTTTATGATGTTTTTGTGCCACTTCTTACAGTACATCTATTTGCCATTGAAGAAAGGTTCAGTTTTAGCCATAGAGATTATTATAATAAGGAGGGCAGCCAAAGATAGTCATCCTGCTAATAATTTCAGCCTAATAGTCATTTCTGTGCAATGCATATCATCTAGATAGTTCTTAAAAAAAAAACTATCATGACAGCTAATGGAGCACAGAACTTAGATCCAACTAAAACCTGAGTGAAATCCTATTTATTCATTCGGACAGAATATTTGCATTTTGTAAGTGTGTAGGAAGGTTTGATTAACATTATATCAAGGTTTTTATTTCCTACTTACTTCTCAAAACAAGCATGTCAAACATATCCAAAAGATAGTTAAGAGGAACTGTGGAGCCCAGGCAATGTCTGAGAGTCCATGGGACACTTAGAGTTGTGATCTGATGAATTTTCATGCTACGAATGTTGAGAAGGCCCTGGTCAAAGTATGCCTCCATTAGCTTTGGGTTCTGTAGTACCTTTGTGGTTAGCCATATGTCCAGAGTCTGGGTTAAAATGTCTTTATTTTCTGTGTGATTGAGAAGTTTATGCTTTCTCTTCAGCCTATATCTTATCTTCTGTGTCTTTTTCAGGAAACAGATTTAAGTGTAAGGTAATACAAGAGTTGATAGACATAATCTAACAGATTTTGATAAAAAACAGCCCACTGAAATTATTGTCAAAATATACAGAGGGAAACAAAGTTTAGAAGTCTGTTTGAAGATGTAGTATCAGTACCTTTAATTCAGTTTGTAATTATCTAAAACACACAGCAAAACAAATTCCAAAAGCCCCACATCCAAAGCAGAACATATCCTCATATATACACAAAGTGCTTAAAAATTCCCAACAGTTTGAAGACACTATGTTTGAAGTAGCATTTTAAACAGCTGGCAAGACTATGCCTTTTTCAGCAGTCTGTTGAATACTGTTGAATAGTTTTTCATTCCTGACTTAGAAACTGATTATGCATCCACTGAGCATAAAACTTAAAAGTAGTGAGCAAAGTCCTATCAACATTATTATAGAAAAGCACAGGAGTCAGTGCCAAAGTGTTGTAGCTCTGTGAAGCTGTTCAAGTGTCCTGGCTTGCTTAGACTGACTCCTCTGTGGCCCAGGCAGATTTTAAAGTTTAAAAATCTTTGCTTTCACTTGAAAAGGCTTCCTGGAATACACAGTAAGTAATGCTTTTAACTCCTCAGCACATAACAATAATTCCAAATACAATTTGAAAAACTAAGAACCTTTTAAAATTTCAGAAGCTTCTTACAAGAATTAAAACAACAAGGAGATGAGTGTGATGCTGGAGGTCTGTGCTCTCTGTAGGGAAACACTCAGAGTGCCCTGTGTCCCTTGGGAATGTGGCTGCCCTGCCAGACTTTGGGTTCACATGGGTGATCTGAATCCTTCTATGCAAGCTTTTACTTCTCCCTCTTGACTGGCTCACAGAGTCCCTACCTGCAGACTGAAATTCTCGGCTGTGGCATCATCCTCAGGTCCCCTCCCATGTTCCCATATCATTAATGCTGGAGGTGACAGTGGTGAGATGATGTGGTTTGTTCAGCAGTCACACTGAGTCTTAGCTGATGTTGCCAGGTCACGTAGCACATAGGAAACAGCCAGATCGTGTGTATTCCTCCTGAATCTCTCCACCCAGAGTGTATTCAGCAAGGGACATAAGAAATCTGAGGCCATTTGCCTGCACCAGAAGCTCAGTTTGCCCAGAGACATCCCCCACAGGTGTGTTCGCCCATTTCCCGAGCGGTGCATGTACAAAAAAGCAGTGCACTTCTACATTTCTGCATAAATTAAAATCCTTCACTCTATGAAATTTCTGACTTTTCTGTTCTTCAAATGTATGAAGAATCTTGTTTTATGCCAAACCCACTTGTATAGCTATATGTTGATTTTTCAAGGCAGGCTTATAGAAAGTTACTAGATTGCATGATCACCTTGTCTGTCACAAAGGTAGTTGGGAAAGGAAGGTAAGTGTGAAAAGTATCATTTATGAGAATGATGTATGTAAGAATGCTTTAGGAAATCAGCATCATTTAGATGGTGCTGAAAAGATTCTGTATTCTGTTGTCATTTTGAGAATCTTTAAAGTGAAGTGTAAAATATAAAATAGGGTGGATCTGTGAAAACCTTAATGTTGTGTTCTTTGCCTCATTGTGAAGCAAGTGGTTGTCTATGGGAGCTCTGACAATGATATTCAGTCTCCTTAGTGTATGTTTTTTAATGTGTGTTCCATTGCTGTTAGAGGTGTTAAATTGCATTAAAGGAAACTTTCCAATTACCTAGCCTGAAACAAGTCCAGTCAGAATGTATAAAATACTGTATATTTTCCTACACATTCTGAAGCAGGTTTGAAAAATCCCACTGACTGTGTGTGTTCCTGTTTTCTACCAGCATCTTAAAAAAATACTTGTAGCATTTACAATTATTGTTAGAGAGATGACTATTTGAAGACTAAGACTGTCAGTTCAATTGGCTTAATGAAAGAGTAGTTCTGTACTTCCAGTGTATCTCTTTTTAGACAGCACTGAAATACAACATGTGAATGTTTTCTTCACTATTTCATTATTTTCATTTATTTATTGGAATAACTACACTGACTTCTGTTGTTTGATGTTTGAATAAATGGTAAAATAAGTCAAGCGAACTGTTTAGTTAGGAGGATTCACTCCCTGTCTCTTTAGACTATCATCCTACAAATGCTTATATAATTTCCTTGGCATATATGTGCAGCAGGTTTTCAATTAAATGAATATTGATGGAAATATTACCCTAAGTTATAAAATAATCAGAGATTGGTTTAGCTCTGTTTTGTAGAACACCAAATGCTTTATTGTGACTTAACTATTAAACACGTGCAGCTACTTCCAGTGCACATGTTCCCAGTTTTTATGTATGAAATGCATATTAATGTGGGATATCTGTGTATGAAATTTGTAGATAGTAAGAAAAAGTGCAATGTTAATGGTGTATCTTTATTTTGTAGCTTGGATCATCCTCCTCTGTGCCTTTTACATCCATATTCTCGCAGCTGTTTATGACTGTTGTAGTCCCTCTTATTATTGGACAGGTATGTCTTTTAAATATACATTCTTATGTAAAAAAACAAGATAAAGAGAGCGATCTTAAAGACAGACTGGCAACCTGATAAGCTGCCACATAGGAACAGCCTCAGGATAGTGGAGTCTAATATCAGGGAAAAGATGCTCCAGTGCTCCCTGGAGCCACATTGATCGTTGTTGAGATTGAGCATCTGTCCCTCACTACCACAAACACACGCTGCTGCAGAGAGAGGAGGGAGCTTGTGAACATAAAGTGGGAAAAATGGCAGCTCAGGCTGTGAGGAATTCCAGCCCCATACAAATGAGCTTGGAGAATACTACACAGCCCTTTTGTCACATGCCCTTTGCCTGGGGCTGAAGGAACTCCTTCCTCCCTGTTTAGTATCTACTAATAATTACAGCAATTAAAACAAAATCTCAACATTAATAAACATATAAAGGCTAAGTGGTCACAAGTTAAGGATGCTCAAGCCATTTTGCTTATGCTTTGCAGTAAGGGGTTTAGTTGCACAACTGCAAACTAATTTTACATTACTTCTCTATTATGTTACACTGGGTGGAAGGCATTTGTGAAATGACCAGTTATCCAACATTTAAATTTATACTCATTGTTCATATGTTCACACAAAGCCTTATTTTCTATGGCTTATGATAGAAAACTTCCACTGAATGTAAATAATGCTAATTGCATGTATAAGATTTTCTGTGATCCTTGTCTCTGCAGTGTCTGTTTGTTCATTAATGTTAATATTAGTTATGTTTTCTCCCATGTCATGGTGGGAAATCACAATAGTAAGACCAAAAGTTGTCATAACTGTTGTCACTGCTCTTGGACACTAAAATACCTTAAGTCTAATATTTACTTACTTGTAAGTATTTGCTGTTCTCAGGCACTCAGAATGCACAGAGGGTGTGTGAGAGGGATTTGCAGCTCATTCTAACACTCAGTTGAACTCTGGGTTTCAAAAATCAACTGAATTTTGTCAGCCTAAAGCAGACTCTAAAATGGAAGGCATGGTTAAAATACAGGCAAATGAGAGCAGGGGCTGTGAAGGAGGACCCTGAACAAGGTTAAGAATGTTGTCATTGCTTGTGCTACATAGGCAGTCAATCAATCTTGTATCAAACTATAATTGCACATTTCAAAATCTGCATGTACTGAAACTTAACAAATTCCTGGTGAAGTTTCTTCTGATTAAAAACACACATTGAAGTCTAATAAAGGGAAGAGCATGATAAGCATGACAGTAGTTATCAGCACCTGTGTAACCTCTCTGCGACCATATCATCTGGAAAATGGACATTAGCTATGTGTCCCTGAAGGCTGTGGAACTGCTCTCATGCTTTGAATTAAATGCCAAAGAGTTTCCTTATTAATTAGGAAAAAGGGTTGCTGATTAACCTACCTCTGTATTGTGTTCTTACGTCATCAAAAGTAAGTGTCCACCAAAAGCAGACAAGCAAAAGTTGAATCCTCTTCTGAAAGGTCCAAACACTGAAAGCTGTTAGTTGGAAGCCTTAAGTGGAAATTTCTAGGAAACAAATGCCCAACAGCAGATTTAGCAATAAAGTGTCCTATAGCCATGGAGTATCAGCATCTGTGCTGCAATGTTATAAGCCCAAAGATGGTGGTAGATTGCTGGACAAAGTAATGGCAAAATTTCAAGAGTACTTTCATCTGTGTATATAATGGAATGTTACTTGGGAAAGATGTTATAGGAAATTGATATGTCAGCTAATTGGTGGAGTTGGGTGTTCTTTCAGCTGTTAAAAGTGATAGGGCTGAGATCATGAATAGCGCAGTAGGCATATGAATTAAGTGCTCTGTGTGATCACAAGATTGAAATCAGAATTGTGATTCTGACTGAGATGGATTTTAAGAGTTCTGATAAAGACTGAAAGAAAAAATACAGAATCTTAAAGCTTGTGTAACCTAATGACAAATGAATAGTTTGGGTTTTTACAAATACATTTCAACAAGAAATAGGATGATTCTTCTTTAAAAGTCTTTGAAGCAGTTTCTGGAAGTGAAAGATCAACAAAAGTAGCTCATGTTCTTCTAAGCATAAAGACTTTGTTTTTGAAGTTACTGCACTTGACTATATCTGTTCAGAGGATGTGGAGTAGAAGAAACGCTAATGAAAGCTGCAGCTCAGAAATGCCAGCAGTTTACAGTGATTGTCTTGGTTAGATAGAGCTGTACGAAGGTAACCCAGCCTGCCCAGAGAGGAATGAATAGAAACCATTTCTGAACGTGGATACCCAAAAGTAATGGGCAGGAGTCAGGGAAGACAGCAAGCAAGAAAAGGACTGATGCCAAGAGATCCAGTGATAGGTCTGCTTGCCCTTCTTCTGCTCCAATTCAATGGGAAGTTGTGTCCTTTGTTCATAGAGCACCACCAACTCATCACTGAGGTGGCACAGGGACATGTTTATGAACCACAGGTCACTCACTCTGGGGTTCCAGATGTGTTAAGGGATAATGGGCCACAATTCCTGAATGATGCCTTCAGCAATTGATTCAAATGTATTATTTCATGCCCACAACATCAATTCCTCACCACATGCAGCCATACTGTTCAGCAGAAAAGTCAGTGGAAGAGTGTCTGGTAAGGTGATCTGGTAACAAAGAGCTTGACTGGGAGGAAAAACCCTCAAGCTTGAAACCTGCCTGCTTGGAGGATTGCCTCTCCTCTGCCTTCCTAGCTCATCTGTGATCAGCAGGGGCTTTGTGCTTAAACCACATCAGTGTAAAACAGAGGAGGCTGCTTAAAGGAAACATTCTCCAAGGGCTTTCTTTTCCTTTAAAAAAAAAATCTTGCCTCTGGGAAAACCTGTGTTGTCTAAATGCTCATTTCCTGAGCAGGCTGCAGAGCTGGCTGTTTGAGCAGCCTCTGGGATATAAGCAAAGCACATAAAAAGGTGCTTTTAGATTTGTTTTATTTGGGGTTTTTTGTTTGCTTTATGGCAAAATGTATCAAGAGTTTTGGTTGGTTGGCTTGTCAGAATTTTTGATGATGGCTGGGAGAAAGCAGTCACAATAGTGTAACTGATGCTTTTTTTCCTGGTTTTTGAACAGTTTTTTAGCTTTTTAGGACTACTATTGACAGGAGTCAAACATGCCTAGCTGTTGACATTGAAATGTATAAAGGGCTGCAGGTACAGGCTGTGCTCAGGTGGTGGACCATTCTTTAGGGAAAGGAAGAGCTGTTAAAGGAAGAAGATACTATGTTATCAGAAAGGCACTGAGTCTCAGATGGCAGTGATTGATAGATGGTCCCCAATAAGAATAGCTCTGTTCTTTGTCAGAGACATGCAGGTTGTCTGAACCTAAAAAATGTTGTAGCCTGTGTCCTCAGTGTGTACAGATGTGTTCTGCTAATTGACAGGCTGGTGTTGCTCAAATCAGTATTGATAGTATAATATTGCATTTGTATTTGTGGAGTAACAAATAAGACCCCTCTGACAAGAGGTCTCAAAAAGGGACATAATCTATAGCATTTTATAAAGATCTAATTTCCTGTAAGTCTTGAAGATCTGTAGTGGGTAAGAGCTTGTTATTTGTGCATCACTCTTGTATACCTCTAAGGGAATTTGAGAATACTTGTTATACAATAAACATGGTAATAGATATTTTGTGGAAAAGATTTTTGAATCTGCTCTGGCAGCTTGAAGTTCTGATTATTTTTTATCTGGGTAACAGAGTCCTGGGCTAGATTACTGCTCTTGAGCTGTTGAGATTTTGCTAAAATGATTGTTTCCCTGCCTGTAGATATTGGTAATACTTTTAGCCATCAAAATGTAAGGTTTTGTGAAATATCCAAGCAGCTTCTTCCTGACCAGTTGTGAGATTTAGCTGGAGACTGTTGTTTCTTTGCTTATTTTTTTCCTTCTGAAGTGACAGATAACAGGAACAGTGAAACCCACCACAATGTTTCCTTTCCCCTTTTTACAGATTTTCTCCGTTCCCTACACCTAAGTGCTTATGACAGACTTTTATTTTATGTTTTATATTAAAGAGCGATTTATGATTAAATGTTAATGAAATAGAATTTTCACTGTGCTTTCATTATATTCTACTAGTTTGAACATTTTTCAAAGCAGCACACCAAAACCCACTGTTTTCTATGAATAAATAATAAAAAGCTTGTCTGTACATTATCATTCATGCATTCTCTAGTTGCCCCATTGGTAATTTGTCTGCCAGCGTAAAGTGGGCACTTCACATTAAACAGACCTTAACTAAAGCTAGAATTAATGTTATGATTTTGTGCAGTTCTTCTTCCCAAATCTATAAAATGAAATCAGTTGTACAGAAATCCTCACTGAATCTAGTCACACACGCACAAAAAAAATCTTGATGTCCTACAAGTAAAGGATCTTAAGTGCCTTCTGCATCATTGCCCAAAATGTTCCAGAGGAGCCCTTTCAGCATTTGGGAGCTGTGCTTATCAACACAAGTCTAAAAGGGTGCTATGTTGCAATACAAGTTGTAAGTGAAATTGAAACTAAAAAGCTTAGCAAGGTATTTATTTTTAAAGAATGAGAAATGGAAAGGGGAAGGTAGGTGGAAGTTGATAGAAGTAGAAGGAATTATTTAACTAAGGTGGGGGAAATAAAAATTAACAGAACTGTTTTCAAAAAAAAAAGCGGGGGGGGGGGGAACAGTGTCAAATCTGTCTCTTCTTGTAAATGAAATCCACATAGAAGGAATCCTTCTTCTCTTCAAAGTCCAGGAGAGCTGCAGGGAGGAGAGGTGCCCTGGGAGATGAGCTCTCCAGGAGCTTTTTGCAGAGGACCAAAGAAGGGGATAAACAGCCTTCAGAACACACTTCACTCCCTACTAAAACCTGACTCAGCAGGGAACAGAGCCTCCTTTCCACAGAATGCAAAATATGAAGGAAAGGTACTGATGCTGCAGACACCCTTCACATTTTTATTGTGTTGCGCCTGTTTATAAGGTTTTAAAACAACAATTGCAAATTACCTCAAACTGTGAAACTTAATTTTGAAAATGGCCTCATGTGGTTTTTATGCCTTGCTTTAAAGGTGTATATGTGACAGGAGCTATCTCTTGGGAGTAAGCTGACATAATGGAGTAAGATAGCTTTTAGGGGAGTTTGGTAAGCTGAGGGGTAAAAAGCAAGATGCTTGTAGAAAAATTTTTTTTCCTCAGATTGCAAAAAAATTTTTTTGCAGCCTGTCTTCAGAAAAAAACCCGATAGATTGTACACTCAGTAGCATAAGGATAGATTTGACATTTGATGATGTCCTAGGAAAGCAGGTGAACCATCACAAAATCTGAAACTTGACAGCAATATTCAGGAAAAGGTGGGAATTTATGCCTCCACAGAGGTAAAACTCCTGTAAAAATATCAGGACATGGTCTGGCTGAGGTGGTGCAAGTTTTGCTTTATAAAAGGGTCTGTGCCTTTGAACTGGCATGCAGACCTTGTATATTTGGAGACTGGTTTTTCTGTAGAAATCTGAACGATGTCCCTCTTAGCATCTTATTTCATTTAGATTTTTATACAACCCAATCAATCTCTCTTCCATTCTAGGAATTGATTCCTTACACTGGTTTTTACTGCTGCTGTCATCTTAGTTGATTTCCTTTCCTTTTTTTCCCCAGTTTTCTCACCTTTCATGTCTTACTGACTTCACTGACCTAGTTCCCAATATTCCCTGCAATTGTCTTTCTTGGTTTACCATCACTATATGAGAAAAGATATGGAAAAATTACAGGACTGTTGAAAATATCTACCCTGACTCCAAGATTTTCAATGGGAAATTTTGTATTTTAGCCTTCATTGCATTAGTCTGTTACTATAAGTAGTAGTAATATTAATTAAGAATGAGTTAGGAATCTTACCTTAGAAGACAAATTAAGTAAGGTAACTGCTGCATTTAGGTGTGGTTATAATCCAGCAGTTGCAGCTTGTTTGCTCATGTGTTTGAACAGAAGGAAAAGGTGACTTGTGTTTCTTTGTTGAGATGGTAAAGCCCCACCTGTTTTACCCATGTATTTAGAAGAACATACCAATACACAATAAAAAAAGAGCAGAAGTGCAGTAAAACTACTGTAAATTCTGTTAAAGAGGAGTTCAGTCCAAAATAGTTGGTAGAATTAAAAAAAATATATTTTAGATAATGATGTAAATACCAAGAGAGACTCCTGTGTATAATGGAAACAGAAAAGGTGACTTCCTCTCCATTTCCTTGGGGGTTTTTTGGGTTTAGGTTGTTTGAGGGTTTTTTTGGATTTTTTTTACAATTCTTGTGTTTAAAAACAAATAAGTTACAGATCTAGATAATTTTTAGGAGATGCACTGCATGAGTAATGTCAGAAATTATTCCATTCCATATAAGGTGGGGGCAGAGCTCCTTGCTCTATTTAGCTCAGTTAATAATGAACATTAATGTATTACATTTTTTACCTTGTGTGTCCAGCACTTGGGCAGACAGGTAGAAAGTGTCTCACTGTATTTTACTGACAGATTTCTCTGGGCATACTCTGTGACTGTTCTGAAGGTACAATTAGAAAAGTGAACTGTTTTTCTGTAACACACCTTCTGCTATTTTCATGTGTGATCTAATAACAGATGAGCACTGTTTACCTGCTTTCCTGGAACAGCAGATCATGTTTCTTTGCCCAAGGATGTTAAATGAAATAAGCATTAGAGCAGTGAGCTCGTTTGCTTAGGAAGGTTGGTGTTTAGACAAGAAGGTTATGGCAGGATACAGAGCAGTCTGTAGGAAAAATACTGTGGATAGAACTATTCTGCTAGGAGAACTAAATTGAAATGGGGACACTACTGTTAACTCAAGTGTAATTACATTTCTTTGTTGTTAAAAATTAAATCCTGGGCAAGAGGAAAGTTTGAGCCTGAAACTATGTTTTGAAGTAAATTTGAGCTGATGCCTTTCCAAAACCTTTGGAGGTTGCCAGAACGTAGTCTTCAGGAGGTGGTTGCCTGCTGGACACATTCATGTTCTTTTATTTTCTAGCTTTTCTGAGTTTATCAGGAAGATTATTTATAAAATATCACCTACCCCAAAGTTTCGCTTCTCTCCCGCTGTTTTCTCCACTAAACTGCAGTTTGAGGGAAGGATTCACCTTCATGGTCTTTCATGTGCAACCTCTGGGTCAACCTTTCCCTGCTCTTTGGGGCTGGCATTTGAATCTGTATGAAAATCTTAGAGCATCACTAGCAGCATCCCTGCTGAGCTCAGCCTTGGCCAGGGCTGGATCCATCTGGGAGCTGGCTGGCACTGCCTCCATCAGCCATAAGGGAAGCTTCTGACAGCCTCTCCCAGAAGCTACCCCTGTTGCCTGCCCCACAACCCAATACATCCCCTTTTTGCTCTTTTCCATGAGTGGGATGCAGCTATTTTGGATACCAGTGGTTTATATTCACATTCAGAAATGACTGTGTTAGCTTTCACAGCATTTCAGACAAATGAAGCTTTAGTACCTCAACCCAGGCTCTGAATGTGTTGTTTTCTTGTATTTGTAGCACTTATTGTTATTTCACTACAAATATTCACAATTTTGGTCTTTTGTAGTTCCCTGTTTACCCTGAAAAGTTATAGAATTGGTTTAAGAATTAAAAGGCTTTCAAAGCATCCTTGTCCTGAAGCAACTCTGCCAGGCATGAATAACAAATGGATTGTTTTTCAGTCAAAGTGATGCAGCTGACATGAGCTTCTGTAGGGTTATTTTCTCCCATCAAGTTATACAAGAATTTAGGTTACCTTGAATCAGTGATTATAGGCTGAATTGACCTCTGGAATTACAGATCATGTTGAACCTTGTAAGAAGATCAAAATGTATGGGATTCTGTGTTAGAGAAGATGCATTTTGTCTGTGTTTTGTGCACATTTTGCATGACACTTGGTTGATTAGATTATTTCCTGAAGCCACAATTTAGTTCTTCAGGGTCTGACTATGTAATTTTTTTAAAAAAAGGTAATGTGCAGTAAGGAACTGTACTGCTATTTATGGTTATTGATTCACAAAAATTCCAGGCTAGATAGAGGTGGATATTTAAAGAAGGTATCACTCAGTTGAAGATTCTGAGGAAATACTTGCAGTTTAATTTTTTAAATGTTTTTTATTTCTCTTCTATGTCAGTCAAGGATAAATATGTGTATAATATTATTATTGTCGTGTCTGGTATAATCAGACCCTGAACAGGCACAGGGTTGCAGTTTTTGGATTAAATACTTCCACTAGAAATTGTACCATGGTATAATGAGCCATCACTTTTCTTTTTCAACATCTCGTTACTTTCTATATAAATCTTCTGGAAGGACCATAAATTAATAGGTGGCCTTAAGTAGTTTTTCTTTTTCCTCAATGTGACAATTTAAGGGATAATAGGATTTTTTTTAACTTTATTAAAAAAACTTGTTCATTTTAGAAGTGAAAGGCTTTACTTTTTGCTTCTGATAATTACAGTCCCAAATTTGCTCAGAATTAGACTCATCTAAACTTCCCATTATATGTCTTTCATATTGCTCTCTGCATGGCTTCACTTTCTTGTGTCTCTTTCATCAGTGCAGCGTCCTATTCCTGCCCAGTGGCTGAAGGAGCTCCAGTGGAGGCTCTTTCAGAAGTCTGGCCTTATATTTTTTGTTATTTTCTCTCTTTAACATCTGGCAAGTGTGACATTTCGAAATTCAGTGTTTTCACCAGGGCGTTGAGTATTCCCTTAGATATTTTCCTGCAAATTTGTTATTTTTCATCGGCAGGATGCCCACAAGTGTGGGAGGTGAGTGCTGATCTTCAGCCTGCTTAGCTTGGCATGAAGCCCATGTGCCAAAGTTCTAGTGTGTGCCCTGATGGAGTCTCATTGCTGTGGTGACTGGGATGGCTGCTCCAGCACTTTCCTGCTGAGAGGCTTGCAAACAAGCCAGGAAAGCAATGAGGAAAACTGAGAGCCGTGATTCCATGGCATTTGTTGTGTGAAAGGGTCCTATGGTAGCATTGGTGATGATGACCTGCTATTAATCTTGAATACCTCTAAGGTTTTCTGTGTCATTAAACCAATGGTGGTGATGTCTGCACCACTGAGGGAAGGTCACGAGACACCTTTGGAGCCCTCTGGCTGAAGCGCTTCAGGATCCTGGGCTGTGATTTCCAGAAGAGTGTGGCAACAGAGAACATCAGGAGGCCTCAGGAGAAATTAGGCAAGATAATGTGATTGCTGAAAAATTAACACAAGTCGCAGCTGTAGGATAAAAGCTTTAAAAAGTTTTTTCAAACCATATAAAGTAAACAGAAAAACTAAAAGCGACTCCCCAGACAGGACTAAAATAGATGCATTGTATCTGGTGAGGCTTAGTGCTATGGTATTCAGCATAATTTGAATGTTGGGGTTGCTTTAAAATTTATAGTTGTTTCTAAAAATTCTTGAAAAACTGCTTCATATTCTGTGTTCTGAAAGTGCAGAAGTTCTGCTATGTTTACAGTAGGTTTCCTTGTTTTCATGTGTTAATTCTGGTATTCTAAAAGCGTGCAAATGGCATTTGTCTTTGGATTTACAAAAACTCCAGATATTCAGAGTTTGAATTATTTAAACTCCCACAACACATGCACTTTTGCTTTTCAAGCTTGAGTTATAATTTAATTAAAAACTTCTGGTGCATCGCTAGCTATTTAAATATTAAAATGTTCCATGGATCACTTTCGATTATCTACCGTCATGAAATTCCTGAAGATGTCAGATTTTTAAGATTCCCAAAGTTGCACTTGGAATTGTCTGTTGATGCAAAGGGGACTGTGATAATTACATACATCCATTAGTATCAGCAGAGGAGATAAACTTTGGGGAGGCTTAATGGGCATGTCTCAGTGACAGCTAGCAAAGAACATTTGGCATGATTAAGGATGGATTTGAATGCACTTGAAAATATACTCTCATTATGGACGCCCAGTGGAAGTTGCACTACAAATGTTAAATTCCCCAGAAGAAGAGTTGTGTGGCAGGGAAGCTTTGAAATCCACTGTGGCCGTCATCCAAATTACTCTCTTCTCTTTGTGTCTTTCCGCTGTCAGATTCACTTTGTGATGCCCAACTTGGCTCCCTGCATCTCTGAAAAGAGACAACCTGTTGGTTTCTGTGTTTCAGATTGTCCGAAGATACATCAAGGACTGGCTTGAAAGGAAGAAGCCTCCATTTGGTGCTATCAGCAGCTGTGTGCTCCTGATGATCATCTACACAACGTTTTGTGATACTTTTGCCAATCCAAATATTGACCTGGATAAATTTAGCTTGATTATAATCGTGTTCATAAGTAAGTTCAGCCCTAAAGTGGCTCTTTTTTCATGTGTGTTTCAGGTCTGTAATGAGCTACATGTGGTGGGGAGCTGTGGGGGTACTGGCATGGTCTTAGAGCTTCTCAAGCATCTAGTAAACCAGATTGCCAAACTTCTTAGGAGCTGGATGCTTTTAGGGGACCAAGTAAGCATTTAGAGAGGAATGAACCCTGCTATTTAGGTGGGCCTGAGGTTGCTCTATGGCTTTTCCTTTCCTTTACAAGCATTTATTGGCATTCTGGTTTTGCCCTCTTTGCTGTTGAGCAGCCATGAAATACACAGATGTCACATTCCAAACAGCAACAAAAGATTTGGGGTTGAGCTGTTACTCAGAAGCATTGTTATAATTTTTAAACTGCTCTTCTTTAGCATATTATAAACCTAGAAACTAGTTGGGAGTTAGAATGTGTTGATCTGTTTCTGTGGATGAGCACATTTCTTTGAGTTTCTTTTAGAAGCACTCAAGTCATTCAGCCTTAAATAACACCCACGTGAGAATAGGCTGCTGGTATCCTTGCCATCAGCTGGAAGCACACTGGCAGATCCCTCCCTCCCAGGGAAAGGCAGTGCTGTACAGGCACTGTCTCCTCTCCCAGCAGGGAATTCCCATTTGCCTCAGACTGTCCACAGACAGGAGTTTCAATTTGCATGGAGGAGAGGTAACTACAGGATGCTTCAGTATAAATCACATCTCATACTCTAAAACTGTGAGATTTCAAGAGATCAGACCATCACCTACTTTGTGTGTCTGCATGTGCTTCTGTCTAATAAAAATAATGTATCTTCTACAAATCTGACCTCGACTAAAACCAGTAGCAAATTTGCCCCTGCCCTTTGTGCATCAGATCTTAATTCTGTCTTAATTGTGGCTTTTTTTTTGGGCTTATGAAACTGTACATATGGATTATGAAACTATACTAAACACTATACCTATGTAAAATAATTCATGAGACTATAAGTGGTACAATATAATGTTTTATTCTGAAAGCAAAGGATTAGGAAGAAATGCTATGGAGCTTTTTTTGAAATGGAACAAATACTTCTTTGCACTGGCCAAAGAAGGACCTTGCACTTAAATCAGTGCAAAATTGTCAGCAAAAAAGAATGCACAGAGATTTTCAACTCAAATTTAACGTGCAGAGAAAACTCAGAATGAAGTAATTTTATGGTACTCTGCTGACCACTACTTTGAAAAAAAAAAACCTTTCTTTTTTATTTCAAGAAGACATGTTCTTCCTAGAACAGTTCATGTGTAGCGTTTGCTTCTGCTGCCTTGCTTGGCCTTTATTTCTCTTCAAGACAACTCTGTACTTGTGCCATGGGGAATGAAATGTACCATTTGCTGTGGAATATGCTGAAAGTCATATCTAGGTGTTCATTGCAAACTGGAATTTCTTTGTAAGAACATTAACATAAGCATTGGAACTACTTGGAACATACCAGACAATTGGTAGGGGGATTTTTTCTGGAATATTTACAAAACCAAGAACGTTTTGGAGATGGGTGTGCACATTGTATTCTAGAAGTTTCTTATCACCATTGGATGTGTCAGCTGGATGTGTGTATTGTGTTACACCAGGAAGTGAAATTAGCACGAGGAGTTTGAGGTAAAACTGAGTTTGTTATTCTGCTGATTAATGTTTCTATGTAATTTTTATGCTAATATTCTAGCCACAGCAAAATATTCACGAGGAATAATTGGTAGCAACACATGCTTATTGCTTTACAGAATTATGTGTAATAAGGGACTGGTTTTTTCTGTGAATATTAAATTAATGTACTTCATCGGAGAAAAATTATAATTCAGGAACAATGGATTGCTTCTTTAGTTCATGAAGGAGGAATTAAGTGCATGCTGAGGTGACATTTATACATTCTAGGAAATGTATGTAGGAGAATAGAAAATGTCACTGGTAATAGCTAATATCCCTGCCATATTTCCCAGTTGTAAACTGGGGTGAAAATCAAATGCATTGTCTTGACTTGCACTGCCCTATGGGGCATGTCAAGCCTTACTGCACCCACACATTTTGCAAGGAGTAGGGAGAAGACCCACCCCAGATTCTGCTGCAAGGAAAAGCCTTTCCCCCAAAACCCACAAACTCAGAAAAGGCCTGTGCAGGTCATGGGGTTTCTTCTTCAGCCTTGTGGGGATTGCCCATGCTCTCGGCTGAAGCTACTCATGGAAGCCACTGGCTGTTCCTTGTACCTCTGCAGTCCCAGGGTGGGCCCTGTGCCCCCCAGAGCCCCTGAGGGTGTCAGCAGACCTGGCAGAGAGAAGGGCTCCCCTTGGGATGCTCACAACCACCTGCACTTACAGAGCTGGCTGAGCTTGAAGGAAAGGTCTGACACGCACTGCCCAGCCCAGGAATCAGCCTTTGTCTCAGAGAGAATTCAAACATCTATGATGATCTTCTCTTCCTCTCCCCATGAATGATCATAATTAATATACCCAGGGCTGGGAATATTTATTTGGATCATCCTTACACACTTTCTCCTTTAAAACAGCAAGTCTTAAGTGCCCAGCACCCAGAGCATGTCTGACAGATATGCACTATTTCCTGCCACTCATCGTGTCAAGAAATTCTCGATTCAGAGGATCTACCCCAGGAAGAACTTGTGTAGCCATAACGTTAATTCTGGCTTGCCAGGATATATGATCTGTGTTGTTCTTCCAGGCAGTCTTTAAAGGTTGTCTGGCAATGGGTTTCTCTGGATAGACTTGGTCCAGCCTCATTTCTGCCCTGCAGTATGGGAATAAAAGGCACGGACACAGTAATTATAATTGTGATCTAATTTTAGCTTGTTTCTCTTTCAGTATTTTCTATTCAGATGAGCTTCATGTTTTTGACTTTCCTCTTCTCCACAAGGTAAATTAATGTGCTGAATCCCAACCTTTGAATATTTCTTTTGTGTGATATCTTTGGTTTGGGTGACAAAGTTTATGCAAATGTGCAAAGGCAGGTTTCTGAATAGAGGTGACCTCATTTTGGTATTTCCTATTGTCCTTACTGCATTTGCTCTGTTAGAGTTTCATAGGCTAAGAGAGCAGGACCTGAATTCTGTCCTTTCTTGTGTGTTAATTACAGAGTTGTTAAATCTCAATCAATCACTGCTGTACCTCATCCACTGGAAAAAATGGATTAGCACAGATGTCACTGAAGGTATAATTTGCCCTGCAGACATGCTGGTGACATATGAGAGAGAGAACTCAGTTTGACTTTTTACATCTCAAGATACATTTGCTGTGCTGGCAATTCACTCCTCTCTATATATGTCAAATTTGCTACATTTATATGGTGATTCTTAAAAGACAGCTGTCCTGAACTAATGTTTGGTAGAGCTTTTTTTTTTTTTTTTTTAAAGTCTCAACCAGCAAGGGCAATTGTACACTCACTTCTCAAAAACTGGTACTGTAAGCATGGTGTTGCCAGTGGCTCAGGGCATCACTGGTGCTGGTTGGAGTAGCCACATTTGTCCTCTCACTTGGGCTTACTGGAATATTTGTTTAGCAGCACTCTGCTGAAAGGAGAGTGACACAATACAGCAGACTCCAAGCATATGCTTTATATAAATTAAACAATATCCATAAGGGAGAATCACAAAGAAGGGTACAGTGTCTTAGAGCTACTTATGCTTATTTTAGTGCCATAAGAAAATTTGTCTGTATTATATATGACAAGATCATATCCTAGCCTTAAAAGGCATTTTAAAATAACTTCTGAACTGCTAGACCTAACCTGGGGGGAAGATATGCCCCAACTGTGAAATCTAAAATACCTTAAGCAGTAACCAGCTCAGTATGGTAAATATTTAGAATCTCATAGAATTACTCCTAATTTGGAGCAAAGGGTGGTCCATTGGCCAGTCATCTCTCTCTCTATATATAGATGTCATTTTCCCACCCCTCCTGGCCTTAGTCCCAGTGTTTAAACCCTTAGATGTAGTTTATCTCTGAAGTGGAAGCTAACTCCTTAGTGTAGATTCAATATATTGTCCAAGCTGAGCATTTTGTTACTGTTCTATACTAGAAAAAAAAATAGGTCATTTTCTCTTATTTTGTGGAGGCAAGGGGCTTCTGCTGTGACATTTTTGCATGTTTGACCAAATAAACTTGTCTGGAATAAATTTGTGTCCTACACACCATGTCTTCAAAATTTCTGTCCTTCACATGGGAGTGTATTCATTAGAGAGCTTGCCACAACAGAGAAACAATTGTGCTAAAAAAAAAATAAATCAAGCACTACTGTTCATTTATGGGTGGAATTATTGCTGTCACCAGACTGATCAAGGTGATGGGAATGTGTATATGGATCCTCAAAGTAAAAATTTTGATAGATGCTGTTTTAAGAAGGTTTTTGCTATCAGAGGTTATTAAAACTCTTTTGTTTTGTAGGAATAACTCTACTTTCACACCAGCAGACACAGTGGCTATCATTTTCTGTTCCACACACAAATCCCTCACCCTGGGTAAGTCAGGAGATAAGCTTGTGAGCAAAAGAACAGTAACATTCATGCCTTGCTGTGTTGAAAAAAAAATTGGTTTAGTTGCTGGTTTTTCTGCTTAAATGGTTTTGGGTTTAGTGTGACAAGTGCTGCTACCAGTGTGATACTAATAGTAGAATAATGCTCTTGAACAGATGAAATTAATGCTTCCTACAGGGCAGAGAACACAATCTGCTCAGCTGAGATTTTAGTGCTTGTACAGTAAGACCACCTGATTTGTGGAAAGCTGTATTTTTCTTTCTGTTCTTATTCTGTTCTGTTGCCTAATCCAATGCTGCTAAAATTTCAGGTTTGTTTCTGAAGAGATGGCTAGGTGTACCTGCCCAGTTTGACAGTAAAATTTTACATCTAAAAGCTGGGATATACAAGGGGAAATCAAAGGACATAGTGTAGTCAGAAATCACAAATAGACAATACTCTTTTGCTTACCATGAGCAAAATGTGTGTGTTGAAGTCTGCAGATACTTTGGATAGCTTTATTTCTTAGCATTCATTTATCAAAACATCATAGAGATATTTGTCACTTATGACCCCATAGTGATAATAGAATGTTCTGATGGATATTCAGAAAATACTGTTAAATCAGAAATGCTTACAGCCACTTGCTGCTGCTTCATCCATTATGTTCAGTTAGGGGCACAACTGGATTGTTTTCAGATTATAAAACCAGATGTTTGGTAAAGCATATATGACTGAATATCTGACTCTTTTCAAGAGTGTATCTGTGAAAGAGGAACACATGTAGTGTCAATGACAAAGGTAAGAGCTCAGCCTGAAACAGGGGAAGAACAAGTTGGGATTTAGATGTTTTCCAGGTTGGTTTGGTAGAGCAAAACTCACCTCAGGGTTCTTTGCTTCAGCCAGGCCTGTGCTGCAGAACTGTTAGCAAGTGCCTTTAAAAGTCTGTGGGAAATGGAGGAGTTCCTGGAAGACAAGGAAAAGTCAAACAAAATGTCTCTTTTTACAGTGGAAATGAGGAGGGGAAGAGGAATTATAGATCAGTGAGTTTTAACTTCATTTTGTAGAAAACTACTGAACCAAGTCATTAAATAAATTATTTTTAAAGTGTAGAAAGAACAAGGAAATGAGCAACAATGCCATAGCTTTGTCAAATACATGGCATACTAAACTAACCTCCCTTCCTTTCACACAGGGTCCTGTGGGTTGCAGGGAAGCAGCAAAAGTTGTGTGGCTTGAGAGTGTTATGGCTTTTGATATTTGCACAATCTTTTGGGCTCCACAATTCAAAAATTATGTGGACTAACTGAAAAGAAATGAGAAGAGAGTGCCATGAATGATCATAGACCTCAAAAATGTGACCCCAGAGGTAGATTGAGGCAGTTGGGATTGTTGAGGGAAGATAACTGAAATACTGCAGTGATCTTCAAATGCATAAAAGGTTGATGCAAAGAAAGAAGAAAGCAACTCTGTCACAGTGAACTTTGTAAAGGGAAGGACTTTGTTACAGTGATGATGATTTAAGCTAACAATCAGGGAAATCTGTCTAGTGTAAAGCAGTTCAGCTTTGGAACATGTTGCCTATTGATGTCTTCAATCTCCTATCATTGTAGACAAGCCTCAGATGGGAATTAAATAGCTGGAGTTGATCCTGCCTTGGAGCAGAACATAGATTAAATGACACTGGTCTTTTCCAGCCAAATGTGCTATGAAACTGAGCTTGGACTAATAAATGAGCTTGTATTCAGGACAGTTACTCTTGTATTTGTAGAAAGCAGCTGCACACATAAGTCATAACACGCTGCTGTGCTTTCTGTTTGGAGGTGTGTATGAACTTAGGGCACAACTGTGATACTACAGAAGAAAAGCTGGAGAAGCTGGTTGTGTTTAACAGCACAAATATGCAAGTTTGCCCTGCTCTCCCCAGAGAGAATAGTTTTATATATGCTGTTGCATATTTCTGCCAGCTTGCTGTGACACTAAGAAGATAAGCACAAAGCCTTTTTAAATATTTAAGTCCTAAAGGTGCTTGCCATCATCCCCCAAAAAATGAGGACTGTTCATTTCTTTAACTCACTGCACCAAGCATCCTTATGCAGCCTGTCTTGACCTCACTGTGCACACAGCTGAGTCAGTTCACTTTTCTTCTGCTGCTACACTCTCAATTTTTTATGTTATTTTCTTTTTTAGAAAAACTTAGTTTGAGGTTCCTAGCTCCCTTGACCTTTTGGCTCACATTTTCCCAATTCCAAGTTACTGCTCATATTAGCATAGCCTCATGAGCCAGCTTTTGCATTCTGCAGCTTTCTTTGCACGAGTACATCAGCAAAAATACTTTGGTCACCTTCCACCTTGACTTCAAGGACTCCTGCGGCTTCTCCCCATCCATAAATTCCTTTTTCCCCTAGTCCAGATATCCCATGTCTAAGTGTGCAGTTTGAAGTGAACAGGTGGATAGTGGAACGTGGTACTGTGGGGCTGTTTCTCAGCTGGGTACTGTTCTGTTGGTCAGCTTTGGGGCAGACTGCTTTCCAGTCATCCTGGGAGAGGAATGGGGAAATGTTCCCTTTGGCAATCCCCTAGGAGCTCATCCTTGGTCAGCCTGAACTACCTGCTGGTCTTGTGTGCACCCCTACTCCATGGGTGTCCAGATGTGCCTGCTGTGTATCAGACTCCAGCTGGCTGAGTTTGAGACCATTGATATTTTATTCTGTTTGGAGTTTGTACCAGCTCCAGATAACATAGAGCTGTGTAAAAACAAATCTGTGTGAAAATAAGGAGTATTGGGTTTTACAAAGCCGGGGTGTGATGGGGTATGTGCCTGAGCTGATGATGCAAACAGATATGTTAAACAGAGCAGGCAGCATTTTTTCCTTCACTGGAGATGGGAGCAGAATAGGTCTAATTTGTTTTTAAGGATTAGCTGTATCTGAATGACACTTTTAAATCTTTCCCTGTCCACCCTGGTGTTAGCAGAAACAAGATAAACACAGACATTTTGGCCTTGACTCTTTTGCTGTTCTGGCACATTTCTGCTTGTCCTTAGGTGTTTATTACAAACCATGCGATGAGAGATCTGCTCACTTATGGTAGAGAGCACTTTTCCTTCTCTCTCTGTCACTGCAATGCCTGAAAGCACAAACACAGCTCACGCTCTCATTTCACATCTGTTGTGGAGCTCTGCTTTGTTTGTCTTCAAGATTCCAGTGGCAGTGTATAAATGACCCCCAACACTTGTACTTTCACTTTGGAACTGATTTCTCTCAGCTTGGCAGGTGAAACTCCAAATAGGTATGTCTGGCCCATTCCCTGGGGAGCTGAGAATGGCACCAGCTAAAGTGGGAGAAGAGCTGACAGCTTTAAAGCTTTAGAAGTGGTAATAGGAGAGGCATGAGAAGACTTTTGTAAGTCACTTTCTCCCACACCATATTATGAAACCAAGTAATTCCCATGCAGTGCATGCTCATGAGGCCAACTGCCACTTCCACTGTTGCATCCATGAATAAGTGCTTGCTCTGCACGGAGATGAGTGCTGCTCCCATATGCTGGGTCTTATTTTGTAGACAGAACAGTTGACACACTTTTTGTCTCAAAGATCACAGTGCAGGGCGTGTTTGTGTAAGGACAAATTACACAGGGTAGGTGCCTTTGTGTTCCTGAGATGGGAGCACGAGCCAGTACCTCTGCATAGCGGTGGGTGCTTCAGCAGGGTTGTGAATAAAGGGCATCACACATGCAGAAAAACCAATGTTTATTTGCATTTCACCTAAAGAGTGAAGCAGGATGTAAACTTGCAAGGAAGCCAAGATAAATATAGTATCCACAATGGCCTCTGGCTTTTTCACCCCCACATTGTTCCCTTTCTCTCCTTCCCCCTGCTCACATATATGCATGGTACATGTGAGCACACACATATGCAGACATTTGATGCATGGCTTTTATTAGTGCATTTGCCATTGATTGATTAGTACTTAGTATTAGTACTTCTTCTATTGATTGATTGCAGATGAAGTGACTATTTGACCTTTAATTATGAGCCTTACTATTGAAAATGACATTGAGCTATGGCTTCACATAATCCATCTGGAAAGCCCGACATGATGCCATTCCCTGGAGTTCATTCAGTGAGAAGAGAAGAGGCCTCAAGGAAGTGCAAAGCTATCACTGTGGCTCATTTAAAAAAATACTGCAGTTGTTGCTTGCACTTACACAAAAGTTGCAGCCAAATACAGAATGTTATTTGATTTTTTTCAGAGAGTGAATTGCTAGCTAGAAGTTACAACTCTGAAAGGAAAATTCAGGATTGTAAAAAAAATATATATCTGCTTTAATTCTTTGTATTTACTGTGTAAAATTATTTTATCAGCAAAAATCAAAGTACTGTTACCTATTTTGGCTACCACAAAGGCAAATATTAATATTGGAGGTATGATTAACAGCAGATTAATAAAACAAAACAGCAAAAATAACCCTACCTAATAATAAGATTGAGATATTGTTTGTAATGGAGGATGTATTTTTCCTCATTTGGATTCAGCAACGTAGCAGTTCTCTCACCATGAAGCCCTTCAAGTACTACAATCAGTTTCTAGCCTACCAAATACTTTCAGGCAAGAATACAGTTCATTCTAGAAGTAAAAGCCAAAACACCAACTTACTTTTGTCTTGTTTTAATTTAATTCAAATTTATTTTTTAAATACTCAGTTTCTTACTGCTCAAGTGCTTGAGCAATGGCCTGTACTTGAACAATTCCTAAAAGCCTGCTGTGGTGCAGCAATAGATTCAGAGGGGAATGTCTGCAAGGGGATCATCCAGCCTGTGGATTAATCAGCCTGTGCCTTCCCCCAAGCTGCCCAGCTGCACAGTGGGACAGAGGGCATCCTGCTGACAGATAGCTCCAATCTGCTCCCAGGTATCTATAGTTTTCTGTCATGCTTTCTGCAGATATCACCTGATAAGGTTTCTCAGGATAAATAATATATTGAGATGCTGTACTAATCCATTGTAGATTCTTTTTATTGTATAGTAATAATTACCTTTCTCCTTTAAATAGAAAAATGCTAAAATGTTCTAACTTGTGCTAAGATAAAAGGTCGGTGATTTTAAAAAGGAGGCATCTCTTAATCATTCTGTAATAGAAAGGTAAGATGGCAAAGTCATGTGTGTTGCCCTCAGCGAGTATTGAGGCTATTCTCTGGTATTTTTGGAATGTAGTGGTTTTTCTCTGCTCCTGGCAGAGAACTTTCCTCTAAGGCAGTTTTTCATCAATGTCCTCTGCCTTTCACATAAAGATATAGAAAATAATCCTGGTTAATTGCTCTCTGAAAGTTTCCAAGAGTAAGACTTTTGGTGCTGTTTTTTACCTTCAGAATTTTCCCATGAGTGTTGGACAGGAGACTTTACCACATCCTGTCATACCTCTTGGTGTTGGTAGTGCTTGAATTTGCATTTATAACTTTTACAGGCTTTTAGTCTTATTCCTTCCCCTGGTTTCTGATAGGGTGATGTAAGTGAAAATGATTCAGCTACTTCTCTGCCTGGAACTGGTGGGTGCTGTCCCTTGGGCAGAAGGGAAACTGATGGGAGGAGAATGCTTCAAATAGTGAGGGTCTTCTGAAGGCTGTGTCTGGACCCCTCACTGCTGCCCAGAGAGTTAGGAACTCTCCCATTTCTGCTTCTGAGATCCCTCAGGAGTGGGCTTAGTGACTGCTAGAGCCTTTTTTAAGTTTTGATACGGTGATTGTTTGGGCCAAAATGAAATCTTTTTCTCATCACTTCAGTCTTTGCCCAGCATTTTCTTGGAAGGAACATCAGGTTATTGTCTCGGCTTTTTCCTCAGCTCTGTGATTCTCCTCTCTGTCTCTGGAAAAATAAGAACCAAGGGATTTGTGTTACATGAGATGACAGTGGTGAGAACAGAAGCATCTTGATCTACTGCACTTTTCTTATGTTAGCATCTTTCTTTTCTAGGCAGATGAGTCACATTTCTTAGCCTGGCAGTCTTCTAGAGCCAACATTTGGTTCTTACCCACCTGTGTTATCAGTCAGGTTATCACCAAGTCCCTGTTATGTCTTCTTTCTGAAGACCTCAAAAAATGCCTGGGAAATGTTGTTACCTATTTCCAGTACAGCTGCAAAACCATGTATATCTGAATATAAATAATACCAGGTTTTATATAGATGTGTTTATCTATATCAGAATATTAGCAAACTGACATATAAGCAGAAGATTTCTCTAACTGGGGATAGGGTGAGTGTTTGCTGCTTGCACACAGCAATCACTGTCTTGCCCCGGAAGTCAAACTGACAGTTTGGGTAGGCTGTGGTCACTGAGATTGTCTGTGTCAGAGCATCAATCTTATTTTCTCTCATTGCTCATATGTGGCTTGCCCCTGTTTGCCTCCTTCGGAGCAGGGCATCCCTGAACTTTGCAGGGAAATGTGTTGGCAGGCCAGTCTGGCAGTAGGAAATGCCATAATCCAGAGAGTCATGGTGGCTTTTGGGCACAGAATACCTGCCTCCCCCATGGTTTTTTAACAACTATCACAATCTAGTACATTTAATCTGTTGCAGTTTAGTCAAATTTGACCTCTCTGTGATTCTAGAAGGGAAAATACTACAGCAAATTAGGGAATCTCCTTTCCTTTCTGACCTGAAACATATGTTTCTTTGATTAGACCTAGAATGTGGCAAGAAATTCTGTACCAGCTCCCAGGGCTTCCTTTTCATCTGTATAGGTTTTTTATTAATATTTAGAAAGTTTGCCTGCAGCAGTACTAAAATGTGCATCAGAGGACAACAGTTGTTTACTGTGTTTGAACTGAAGGATTTCTCCCAGGAGATCTCATTCACTTGAAGTTTACATCTCTCAATCTCGACTTGCAGAAAGGGATCGATGAATAACAATTGTCATTTCAGAGTTGCACCTCTCCAATTATTTATTTGGTTGTGTGTCTTTCCAGAAGCACACATAATTGGATCAGACACTAAAAACCAGATTGCAGGTTTTTAATGACAGCAAGCTCATAACTCTTTATAATGAAATAAAAAAAGTAAACACACATATACATCTGTAAAATGATAATGACACAGGAGCTCTCCCTCCCCACCTAAAACAGTTAAAGTTAATTTATCTACTTTAAGAAACTGCATTATATTCAGCAGACAGCTGACAGGTTACCCTTGGGAAGATCCATGTTTGGACATGACTCAAGTTGCTTTTTTTTTACCTCAGGCTGGCAGAGGCTACGAGTGTCACCCATAGTAAAGCTGGTGACTATTGAAGATGATGTTGAGTCTCCCTGAGAGAGTTGTATCTACATTTGCTCTCTCAGTGCACCTTCTGGCAGCCAGTCTGAGCTGCTGACTCCAGACACTTCTAAGGCAGTGGGTGCAAAGATGTGAGAAATCAGCAGCAGCAGTGAAATCTGGAAATCTGGAAATTGCAGGAGAGTTTGGGAATCTGGAGCAGGGATCCAGCTCTAAAAGCTGCCATGAGCACTGCCAGCACACAACCCTATCCAGAGAGTTCTATAATAGCAGATAGTGTCCCAGAGGATTTCATGGTGTAGGGAGCTGTTTTCTCAAAATGCCTTCCCAAATGGAGCAGTAAGATTTTCTGGCCTCATGTATTCTTTTTTTGGCTACAGAAATTAGATTAATAAAGCAAAATTATAGGTTTTCCTTTATGAAAAGAAGGGTTTTCCTGGTTTTCTATTTATAACAAATTTGTATGTCATGTTTTCCTTTGCATCAATGTTACAGGTGGAGAAAAAGCTTTAAAAAAATTAGTATGAAACAGGTTGGAGCATAAACCTTTCCTGCCTGTCTTTACAAACATAATAAGAAAGACTATAAAAGATTATTTTAATGGGTTTTTTTAATAATATGTGTAGATATAATGAAAACTTTAATACTGTGAAACCTTAGCCTCAGCTGTGTGTGGAAAGGCAGTAGTGTTCAAGGAAAGAATCAAATTAATCAAATCTCAGCTTTGTGGGTTTAGGTTGCTTGTCCATCTCTTTGTCCAGAATTCCTTTCTTTAGTAGGTTTCCTGTACTAAACCTCTAAAAAGGGTTTTGAATTCTATTAATTTTAGCTTTGTAACTTAGTTATTGATAGCAAATTTGTAATTCATTATCAATTTGCTGCCTGTGCTTTGAGTAGGGGGTGTATATATGAAGAGTGAGCTGATAACCAAGCAATAAAAAAAGCACTAAAGTGTGAGTGTGGGCTTACAGCAGGGCTATATCCACATTGTGGTGCCAAATTAAGAATAAGTCACATATGAAAAATGTGTGTTCAAATCATTCCTGAATTCCTTGTTAACTAATTCCTACCACCATATTGTCAGCCAGGTGGAGGTGTTCTGGAGTCTCAGGCACCAGTCTTCAGTTGTTGGTGCTAAATGTTTCATTGTTAGCAGCTGGTAAGATTGCCTATGCTGTTCATTAAACATCACTTCCAATCTGAATGCGCCCATTGAAGCCCCAGAAACAGAAAAACTCTACTCTCTTTCTCTTCCTCCCAGCTTTTGCAGTTTCATTTCCTTAAAACTTTGATAGTATCAAGATGTGCTGTTCCCTGGTAGCTGTACTTACATTGCACTTGAATAACAGATTTCTGTATGAGTATAGTATATATATTAATATATGAAATATATTTTTTTTCTGAAAAGAAAGAATGAGCAAAAGCATTCAAAGCATATTAGGTTTTCTTCATTTTTTAAAATCTTGTTAGAGTTACAGCAAAAGGAAAATCCTCTTTCTCATTAATTTCTCTTCCTCCTTTACTTAAACATTGTACCAGTCCAGTCTCTTATAGCATAAATTCTTGCATCCCATAGAAGTGTATGGCTAGTATGTAGCCACATCACTGATTAAGGGCAGAGCCTCCCCAGTAATTCTAGCCCTGCAAAGAGGTAAATCATTTAATGTAATGCAAGGAGATTGTTCTTTCCCAAAGAGAGAGAAATGTTTTTGAAGATTAGGGTCCATACCTCCAAAATGAGCGAGGAGAGCCTCCATTTTGCAGTTTTCCCCTGCAGTTCTTCCAGAGTCTCTTAAAATCTCACAGTCCCTTGTGTAATCTCCCCCTCAGATGTTTGTTTGTACCACTCCATGAGCCTGGTTTTTGCTTTCCATTACACTTGTCACTGACCTGAAATATAAAAATGTACTGAAAAATTTTCTTTTTTTCCCTGAGAACATTTTAGGCATGAATCTTCTTCATACAGCATGCATGTGGTGGGCAAAAGGGCACAATTCTCCCTGCAATGTAATGTGATCTCATATTACACTGGAAGGTGCTTTCTTTGGTTGGAATGGGAATACTCAGTAGCCAGCAAATATTTGCATTGTTAGGGGTTGTCAGGTATCATTTAGCTGTTCCCATCCCTGAAAGAAACTGGTCCTTAAGGAAAAGCATTTAACCTGAATTCAGGGTGTGCTTTGGAGAGGGCATGGATGTCGGAAAAATAATCCAGTTAATTTGTCAAAAACATCTTTTTCTATTGTGATCTCAGTATGTCATAACACAGTCTGGAAAAGGGCAAGAAACATCTATCCCTGGTTTGGCTTCACTGAGGACAGGCACCAAAACTAACCACAGCAATGATTTGCCTGGGAAGAAACAGGGAAGCCCTTAAGAAAGTTTTCAAGTGAGATGAGCAGTACCTTGCTGTTCTGGCAGCCCTCTGCATGAACAACTCTTTTCTAATCCCCTAAACTGGGCACTGGCTGAATCTTCCCAGCCCCTCCCACCTTGCAGCCACTGGGCTCCAAGCAGAGCTGGTCTGAAACTTGGCAGTCAAATTTCAAGTGCTCGTTTGGCTCTGTCTTTGCAGCACAAATTCAGACCCTCTCTGCTCTGCAGTCTGGGAGAGGCTCAGCACAATATAAGCCCCTCTTTACAGGCCTTTTCTCAGATGAAATAAGAAATAGCTGTTGGACCAATAATGTTTCTTTCACATCAATCCCTGAGAGGATCCTTCAGTAAGAGAGTGGCGTGGAGAGCATCAGAGAAGCCACTATCATGCACTTGATTCATTTTGTGTATTGCACTTGAAGATTGTAGCAATTGAGGGTTCTGAAATGCATTCACAAGTACAAGGGAGAGGTAAAAATTCAGAGGCTAAAGCTTTTCTTCCAAGTATTTCCAGTGCCTCTTTGTGAGGGTTCTTTGGCATTCTGATTCCTGATTGCCTGATGGTTCCATAGCCCTAGGATGACCTCTCTGTTTTGCCCCAAATCTCTTTTCCTGAGAAGAAATGCTGCAGTGTTTGGTGATGTGGAATGTGTTTCAGTAATGTAGGCAATAAAGGTTTAGGATAAATTGTTTGTTATGAAGACATTGAAGGGAAAAAAACCTATACAGTGAAGTATGGAAGTAGAGCACTAGCAATAATTCTGCTTTGGGTGTGAGAGATAATGGCCTGTGTTTTGGTGGTAATAAAAATGTTCTATTGAGTTCTCTGAACCCATTGCAATGTGATAGAAAACAGCAAATGATGAAGCAGTGCTTTAAGGGGAGCTTACACATCCAGCAAGCATAAAATAAACATATTAAAATAGAAAAAAAACCCTGATTTCCAGTTCTTATTGTTTTATCATTTCCATCATGGGTATAGGATAAAAGAAAACTCTTACTTGCTTGTTAGAAGAAGAAAGCTCCTACTTGAAGTTCTTACTTGGCAGATGTCAGTTGAAAGCTCTGCTAAGGAATATGCTGCAATGTCAAACTCTGTTGGGTAATTTTAGACAAATGTGTCATGTGTGACATGGAAATATGGCATGCTGTACATTAGTGATTTCCCAAGTGTTTGGATCAGGTAGTAATGTGCTGAGAAAGTGCTCTTTATCTCTCCACACTGTGTACTTGTATAGCAGTGGGGAAAGGCTTTTGGTAGAAATTACTTTAGTCAGAAAAAGAATCCATTTACAATATGTGCCTTCTAACATCTTTCAGACAATGCATTGTATTAAAGAGGCATTTTTTGATTAATGTTTTATAAACATTTTTCAGCATGACAGCTTAAAGTCCCTGTAAAATTGTAAATGCGTGCATAGTGCTCACTTCCATAAAGTCAAATGCCATCTCATAAAGTCTAGTTGGATCCTGTCAGCGACAGTGACACAGAATCAGAACCTTGGAGCATTAAAATTAATTTGCTTCATTTATATTACTGCAGTGATAGCTAGATGAAAAGAGTCCTATATTTAAATTATCTTTAAAATACCTTCAAATCTTTTAGGGTTTTTTATTATTATTATTTTACAGTTAACTAAATGTAGTGAAGTGCAGCATAATATTTTCATGGGCCTTTTAGGAAATGTGAAAATAGCAAAGGGGAAAGGGGAGAATGTGAGAGACTATACTGGGTGCAGACTGGGGGAAGGATTAAGTAGCTTTCAGTCGAGCAGGTTATTAGAGAAGCAGAGAGAAGCAGTGGCCTTTGGCCAGGGCTGATAATCCACAGCCTTGGAGCCAAGCTGGAACACCCTGGAGCAATGGAGAGCTGCAAGAGCAATGCTCTCACTCCTCCTTGCTGCTGTTGGAGGTCAAGGATAAACAGTTTCCTTTGCTTTCCTCAGGTTTGCAAAGTGCTTAATGTGGAAAAAGAAGAGCTGAGTGAGGACACAAAAAAGGGAGAAAACTGCAATGTGCTCCCTGTTACAGACCTGTCTTCTTCTCTCAGCCGCAGTGGGACTGTGATGTTGGTGCCCTTGCCCTCAGTGGAGCTGAGTGATTTTAGTGGAAGTACCCAAAACTTATATGGCTGCAATGACAAGAATCAAAGGTCTTGGGAAGCAAACCCTCGGAGGCTGAAAGCGTAGGAGTGGAGGAGGGAAAAGGAGGAAGGGAAAAAACACAAACAGAAAAAGAGCCTCTGAACACCAGGGCCAAAGAGCAAGGAGGAAGATGGGAACATGGGGGAGCACTGATAGGAGAAACATACCCAAACAAAGGGGAAGAGGGAAATTTGGGGTAAAAAGCTGGGAATACCAATGATCTTGTTTGAAAGGGATACCTGTAGAACAGTCTGGTTTTTCTCCCTTCTGCTGCAGCTCTCTGTAGTTCTAGTCAGGTGGGGTGCTGCTGTCTCATCCCACTCCTGTCTTTGGAGGAAGATGGGAAGCTTGTTAAAGCCCCACTTTGAGCAAAGCTGACCAACTTAGCACCAAAGCACAGAAGACAGCTGAAGACAACTTTGTTATTCAGGTCTCCTGATATTTATTGAGTGAGGGTCTTTGGCAGAGAGTTGAACCAGATTGCTGGAAGCTTGTAACTCCATAAACCACAGCAGCATGAAGTGTTTTGGCATGAGCCTTCAGTGTTTGTTTTTCTCCCAAGTGTTTATATATGTATATTTATATACATATATATATATGAGAAAAATGTAGTTGTTTTTGTGTTTTATTTTAAAAGAGGCAGAAGTAACTATTAGAGCATGTTTTCCCTAATTAGATATTTGCATGAGTTTTATATGTTTGGAAAACATTAGCAGTCATACTGATGCTTGCAGCTGCTACATATTGCTACTAAAAAGTTTAGATGGCATTTTTAAAAATAAATACCACTCATGCTATTTAGTTTAGCTTTGTGGTAATGTTACTGACACAAGTGTTTGGGACTACACTATGGGGATCGCTGTCACGAAATATTTTCTGAGAGTTGCATACTGGCAAAGTTGGAATTATAAAGATCAGAAAGTGCATGAAAAGGCAACAAGGTTGCGTTTCTTTTCTTTCCAATAGACTAGTCCTTACCTGTAAAAATTATTATTATTCCCTCTTCTCATCAGTTAGCATTTCCTGGTAAATAATAGGAACTTTAATTGCACATTAGTAGCTTCCAGGAAATGTTGTTGTGACATGTATTTAAACAAGCTGTGAATTAAGAACCTCTTTCTACCCAGTGATCTAATTATATTGTCACGCTAATTGTAGTACTTTGTATTTCTATTTGACAACTTTAATTTTCTTTTCCTAGTTTACAGAAATAGTTTTCCTCTAGAGAAATTACCTTTTAAGCTGGGATTTCATTTATTTCTTTCAGAAAATGTACAGTTATCTAAAGCATGTCTCAGTCACTTTGGATGCATTCTGTTCACATCTGTGCCATTAGTTTCTGTGTCATCTTAGGCTAGTCATTGTAGTGTTTCTGATTCTCTGTAGGAGCCCTCTTCAGCTTTCTAAAATGTTTTTGGATCTGTGGATGAAATTGCACTACCAAAACACCAGGTACTGTCTTACAAACAGAAATACAGCATGTTCATAGCTTGGGACTCTTGTGTATTTTTCTGTGATTACAAAATAGAAAAGGACCTGCAAGGGTCAATTTGAGATGTGGAAACAGGCAATAAAACCTTAATCTGTTTACAAAAACAGTATGATGGGTATTTGAGGTAAATTACATGCCTTAATATAATGCAAATGCCCATTTAATTTCTATCTAAATACTATTTATTCCCAAGCCCCAGAAATTAGTGTTAATAATAAGCAATTGTGTGATAGGTCCATGGTGTTGTTTTGAAGGCAATTATAATGCTGAAATAAAACATGCAAGCTTTTATTTATTTGATTTAATCCATCCCTGCAAATATACACATAGGTAAAGGCAACTAGCACAGGCATGAGATTTTAGTGGTACGATGTGATGAAGATAATAATAATAATAATTACAAGAAATGGTGCTATGAAGCATCATAAAGATTTCTGCAAGCCCAGACATATGTCAATGTGGGGTACTGGTGAAGTAATATTCAACAAATTAGCTGTTTGCTCACATAGGGACTGGTCAAGGTTATTAAAGAAAGCCTGAAGTGGTGTTGAGAATGGGCGTTTTTCCAAGATATAAATAAAAGTTTCCAAAAATATGACAGCTTTGGCTGATCTGAGGCATCTCCTCATGGGGAAATGGAGGGTGTGTGGCACAAACCTCAATGTTATGCCATTCCTGGGAAAGGAGACAAAGCAGAGCCAGGCTGGATTGGGATTGGAGCAACCTGGTCTGGTGGAAGGTGTCTCTGTGGCAAGGGGCTGGAACAAGATGGTCCTTGAGGTCCCTTCCAACCCAAAGCTCTCTGTGATTCTGTGAGACACTCAGATGAGCTCTGTGAAAAGCGTGTGCAGTCTGCTTCACGTCAAGGTTGGTGCTGGCAGAGGACTCCTAGAGTGACATTTAAGATGCGAGAGAAAATAAGGTGCACTCTCAGGAGGCTCCTGAGGCATCACAGCTGCTCTTGTTGGCAGCTGGGCAAATATCTGGTCAGGCAAGACAGAGCTGGTTGCAGATTTTGTCCACACCTGCACTTTGTGGAGCATGCTAGCAAAGTTCCAAGATTTAAACAGGTAGTTTTGAACAGTAATATATACAAAGTAGGCATAATTGGTTTCATTACTGCAGAAGTAAATAAAACTTATTTTTACATATCACATCATCAAGCAGGAAGATTGTGCATGGAGATATCTGATAGAATTAGCACTGCTGAGTGAAAATTCCAGCTCTTGGAAAAAATGGCCCATCTCTAGGTCTTAGCACTCAGTTCTTCCAGCATCTAGCAACTTCTGTACTCCAGCTGCTGCCCAACTCTTTGTGGGCAGGATCACTTCATATTGCTCACTCAGCTGACTAAATCTTTTGTGTCTCATGGATCAGTCAAAGCAAGGAAGGCTCTCATTTGGATGCTCACCAGCTGGAGGGAATGTATAAGCAAAACATGACCCTCCTCCAGTGGAGAACAGACCGAAGAACGGTTGCAAATGTTACAAGCAGAAGTTGGGCAGGTTGGATGGAGGACAATTATGTGAATACAGAACACCCCAGTGAGAGGAGGTAGTAAAGAAGCAGTATAGAACTGTGGTCAGCAACTGAACAGTCATGCTATAGAAGAATGTACTGTATATCAAGTTTTCAGCAGCAGTTTTTATTTACTGCAATATTAGCATCATTAGAAAAGATCTTTTATGGCATTCCCTACTCCACCCTTTCTGCCACAGAACTTTCTCTGCCATCTATTTTTTGTATTCATGCTCTTGCTCATTTGGGTTGGATTTTTGATATATAAAACATTTCAGCTCATTTTGGGATTTCTTTTTTTTTTTATTATTGTGAAATGTCAGTGCAATATAAAGTGCTTTGCTTTTATCTGAAGCTCAAAGTCTGAGGTGAGAGTCTGTCTCCTGTTTTTCTGCCTGCAGGGATTCCCATGCTGAAGATAGTATTTGCAGGTTATGAATACCTGTCCTTAATTTCCGTCCCTTTGCTCATCTATCATCCTGCTCAGATCCTTCTTGGCAGCCTGTTGGTACCAACAATAAAATCCTGGATGGTTTCTAGGCAAAAGGTAAGGACTGCTGGATTTGATTTATAATAGCAAGTGTACTGTGAGGGAAAAAATACCAAAAGACATGTCCTAAACTCCTGGGGTTCCTTCTGTGGTTGGGATTTTTCTATTTCCTTGCTTCCTCTACAACAATGATAAACACAGCAGTATCAAAATAAAAGTGCAGAACTTTATCCTGCTTGAAAAGGGGATTCAAGAGACTCTGAAAAAGTTCAAAGCATGAAGTTAGACCTCTACAGTTAATTCAAGTTACGAATTAATTCAAATTATGAATTCAGAATATGCCCCATAAGAATGTCTCCATCCATTAGCTGCTTAATAATCACAGCTTTGGATCTCCTTTATGGAGAAGTGACAAAGATGTGTTGGCTGGCATGGGAGCTGGGGAAATGAGGTAAAATAAGGACACTTTCTGAACTGAATTGAAGCAAGATGGAAACTTTTTTCCCCCTTCCCTTCCCATTTGTGTCACTCCTTACAATAGCAAGAAATCTACAGCAGTCTGGGTCATCCCATTTCACGCGAAAATTAAGGCATGGTATAACTTGTAGGATTATAAACTATAACCTAGAGGGTTTGGAATCAACATCACTGAATCAAATTATGCTTATTTCGGTACAAACTGGAGGTATTGACATCTGACAGCCATTCTGTGATCTCTGTGAGAAGATTGCAGTGGTTTTAGTCAGGTTCTCAGAATAACCACCCTGCAAAAGCTAGTCCATGAAATCTAACTTAATGCTGTCTTTTAATGTTCTGAGATAATAAAGATCAAGAAGCTGCAGCAACTGAAGCCACCTTTGGCAGCCATTTTCAGTGAGGGTTGAGAACTACTGTGCAGCTCCATCAGCACCCTGCATTCTCCACTTAGCACCAGAGAAATTTTATTGCTAACACTCATATTTCCAATTTTCAGCAAAACCCAGTGGCTGTCATTTTACAGCTTCACACCACTAAAGTAACCTTGCTATCTTGAATGCTAAAATCCCAAATCAGTGATTTTCATGTGTTATCTGAACTGTAAAAAGCAGGAAAACTCTCAGTTTTCAGAAACTGTGTTCAGAAATCAGACCTGGTTAATATATACTGGTCTGAGTATCTGAAAATGAAAATCTGAGAATCCAGTGGCAATTATCCATCAGTCTGAAAATTATAGTTTTTCTTTTAATCAGAAATTATCAGGAGACTTTACCTGTGGTATAAAGAAAATTCCATGCTATTCCTGTAGAAAGACAGCCTGAAGTTTATGCTGCTGGTGACAGAACAATCCCTGCAATGCTGACTTCTTTTCAGCATCTCAGGAGTGGGGCTGGAGCTCATCCAGACCTCCCTGATTCTCAGGGCAGTAATGGCCTTTAGGGGCTGCTGTCAGCTGCTGCAAATTAAAACAGCCTTTAAACAGAGCATCAGAACAGTCAAGCAGTACTGGAGAGATTTACAGTTCACCAGCACTAGTTTCTTATTCATTAAGCATCAAATAAACCTCCTGTGCTAAGCAGACTGTAATGCCACTGTAGAACCACTTTGGGGGATTGTTGTTCTGTTGCTGCAGCTTCTTCAGTTGGTCTTCTGTATTATTCACAAATGTTATTTTAATTACTCTTTGAAAAAAATCAATGAGGTTGGCTCTGGTACAGTTACAATAAGTATAATAGAAGTGAATGTTGAGACTGGATAATGGTCTCCTGCTTTGAAAATAAACATGTCATCATCACCCTTGATGTTTATTTTCTACAAACACCTTGGCTTCATTTTGGCATCTCTCTTGCAGGGGGAGGCAGTTATCCAGTCAAAGTACTCAACTGCAGTGACATTCTTACTTAATTATGATAGTACATGTGATCGGGTTGTATGAAATTGAATTTAAATATTTAGAGGTTCATCTACACTAAGGTATTTCTACTTTGTAAATATGGCAGCAGAATCTGCCAAACTACAAAGTTAAAAAATTGTTTCCCCAAACAAAGAGTGGAATGATGTCTCTCTCTCCAAAGTCTCTTGCTGAATAATATCCAAAAGTCTAATCTCAAAGGGCTGGATTTAACAATAGTTAAATGCTGGTGTTTCTGGGGGGAATATATCCCATTTATTTTTAAAGGTTTGGGGTTTTTTTAAGGGTTTACATTTGTGCTGGAGTGATTTTCAAGCAGTGCTTACAAGCTTTAAGTGTACAATATTAAAGGTTAATATCTACAATAAGAAGCCCCATCAGGCATCTCTCAGACTGAAAATTGCTTGTTTAGCCAACCTGCTGGAAACAAGAACTCAGACAAATGCCAGTCTGTCAGGGCTCTTCACCCAAAAGACTTCTTCAGGAAAACAGAGGTTCCAAATTTCAGCAATTTGCTAATTTGTCTAAATTCCTCTCACCTGGGCCAATTTGTCCCACCTAAGAAGGCACAGAGCTTTTTTTTGCTGCTGAGCACACCAAGAGCTAGCATCCCTCCCAGTGCCCACACTGCTGCCCAGGAGCAGCTGAAAACCCAATGCTTTCTGAGCCTATCACATTTCTCTCCTTACTTAGAGAGGCTGCTTCCTGCCAAACTGGAAGCATGAGCACTGGGCTGAACTTTTGTCACACACTGAATAAATAGCTCAGCCACCATAATTGGCCAGCCCTGTGAGGAGCACAGAGCTGGACCCTGCTGTCAAAAAAGAAAGGGGTTTCTTTCTTCCTCAGCAACAATGGAGCTACAAAGATGTCAGGTGTCCCCTGGCATAAGATCACCTCTGGGCTGATGGACTTTGGCTATTTCTTACCTTTTCTCAGAAAGGAGGGTATAAACATCAAAGATGCATGACATCCACCACTGCAGCAGTGATTATCCTCTAGCAGGCATTGAGCTATGTGGAAGGAAGCCAGGGACACAAAGGTGTTGGCCCACATTTTCTTCCCTGTCTTTCCTTAAGTGGGTCTGAAGCTCTTTCATCTGTGCCACGAGTGGTTTGAGTGGGGTCCAAATGGTCACTTTGTAAAAGGCACCTGAGACCCATCTCTGCTTCCTTCACTGACACTGTAGCCATGGTCCTTGTGGTTCCTCTGTAAGGCTCTCTGTAAGAGCAGGTTGTGATTGGCTATGGGACACAAACATCATCTCAGAGCCCACAGCCTGTCAGCTGCACGCTGACTCCTCTCTCAGCCGCTCAGAAGTACACACAGTGTTTTGTTGCCCTTTATAAATGAGACTCTTACCTTGTGCTGTTGCTTGTCTTTAAAGGGTATAAAAAAGTGACTGTTTTGTTTCCTGTTCACAGGCCCTGAAATTAACCAGGCAGCCCAAAGCACCCGTGAAGGTATAATGGTGGAGATGGCCTGTGTCACAGTGAATGTATATATGTACTATACTGTACACACGGACAATTGACACAGCTGGGTTTTGTGAATGTTGCTTTAGTGCATATTTTATTTTTTTATATATCTATCTATCTATCTATCTATATATATATATATATTAAAAGATACCTGTTAAGTGCCTTACAGATGCATTTTGGCAAAAGCATTGTTTTCAGAAGCCACTTTGTTGGTTGCTGCAAGAGGTTGTACAGTATTTTGGAGTCCATTAGTTTATTTTTCTAACTGAGTGAATGGTCACGACTGACAGCTGGTTCTTCCATTGCCCATGCTTTGAAGCCAGGGTGCACCAGCAGCAAGTCTCTGTTTTAAACTAGCCAAAATGAGCCTATCCCACTGCTGGCTTACCTGCTCTTCTCTTGGGGAACAGCTTTCTGAAGGTTTTTTTCTGAGATTGACTTGAATTTCTGTGTGACTCTGTTACACTCCCTAGTCATATGACTGTGACATGCCTTTTTCTTCTGAGTTTGTGTATACTCAGCATGGGGCCATCCAATGGATAGAAGCTGAAAAGCATGAATTATTTGCATTTGTTGACACAGTTGTCTAGACATTCCTTCAAAGTTAATGGTATCTCAAGAAAATTCTTTCAATTCCATTGTATGATATTGTGCCATTGTATATCTTAAATGCCTCATAAGCTTCTTCAAAGAAATGGTCTGGTGCTTGGGGTATGAGTGAAGTATTTGTGTTTGCAGCTAGGAGATCTTTTTATCATTTACCCCTGAAGAACATGAATTTTTGGTTTTCTTTTTTTCTTCGCCTTCCTCCTGTGCAATGCACAGCAACCTGCACAGAGAATTTAGGATGCCGAAACAGAGCCTTTATTGTAATAAGCCAAGCTATGTTTTCTCTATTACTGCATTGGTAATGAAGAGTAGCTTATGAGGACAAGAAAGTTGACAATTTTTTTTTTTTGCTAATTAAAAGGATCCTTATAGTAACAGAAACACTATCTTAGCTCATTTGACAATCAATCACAACTTTTAAAAAAATAATATTACTCTTTCTAATAAACTTAGGTGAAAAAAAGAATACAAAATACTATTTCTAGGCATTGAAGAGAAAGGAATGCAGGCATATATTTAAACATGCAGCCAGCACTCCATCTTGTCTGGGAGATGCAGATTTCAGAAACCTGCTCTAGTCCAGACTTGGGGCTGTGCCCCTCTGCAAAAACTGTGCTGGCAATTGTGCATTAAAATATTGAGTAAGGAAAGGAATAGGTCAATGTGGGATCAATATAAATGCAGAGCTTCCATGTGTGTCATGGTGAACATTGCAGCTAAAGGTGTGGCTGAGTGCAAACACCTTGCAGCAAGTCTGTAGCAAATGTAGGTGATAAGAGCTCTGATAAGGCTGTAAGCCTTTACACAAGCTGAAGATCTATGTGACAATAGGCATGTGAAATTCATATCCTTTTTGCCTTACTGAAAAATAAAAAAATGTGCTTGGTTTACCTAGTCTGTTACTTCCAGTCCTGTGAACAACAGGAAAAAAGTAATCTGGTACCAATCCTTGGTGCTTTATGTGATGGCCACTCCCTGTTGCCATCTGTGTGAGAAATTGCAGGGAGCTGACAGCATCACCCTGCTCACAACTGGCACACCAGTAAAAGGACCATGTGACAAAGGTATGGGAGGTGGCACATGCCACCTTCTTTCCTTCCGTGGAGGGGGGATCAAGCTCCCCCTGCTGAGTAGGCAAGAGGGCTGAAGGACACTGCCCATGTCCCTCTGCCCCTTCCCACTGGGCAGTGAGCTCACAGTTTGATCAGTGCATCCCCAGGCAACACAGGCAGATCCACAAACAGGCCTGCTAGGAAATGGAGAGTTCCTGGGCCAAATTCAAGGTTCCACTTCCTTAAGCATTCTAAGTGGTAACTGGTTCCATATGGGGAAAATTCCTCTGGGTTTAAAACCCTGCTTGTAACAGGGGACAGCATCCAGACTCAGGACAGTTTCTTTATGTTCTACTTCCATAAACCTGAATTTCCAGAGATTATAAAGACTTAGTCCCAATCCCACTGAAATCAATGACTCTTTCTGTTGGTTTTAAATGGTGAGACAACAGCCCAGAGGCAGTGTTCCCTTTTCAAAATACATAGCAGGGGTTCAAGCAGACAATAGCTGACTGTGGTTGTGTCAATGCTAAATAATCAGAACACTGCAAGTACCCTTACTGAGCTACCTCTGTGTACTGAATCTCTGCCTTTCAGTACTTCCAACAACCTGCTTACATTCCATTGAAGACATCCTTTGTTTTTGGGGGGTTTTTTTCAACATTTAAGACTATTTCAAATTGGTTTACAATGTAGTTTTGTTAGTCTCTTTACAAAGTCCTTGTTGATTGCTTTGGGGCAGCTTAAATATTGTGTATGAGTGTTGGAGGTGTTGGTCTAAAGGGAATATCAAGCTAAACTGAAATACATATTTTGAATTCATACTTAATGAAACTGAATTGTGCACATCAATTCTGTTAAGACTGTTAAGATTTTTTTTTATGACTTGCTATATGTCTTTAATAAACAGAGTGGTTTTGAATTCAATTTTGTTAAAAGGAAAACAAGATAAAATTATTTATCCTTTAGGTCACATTTTTACCTCTGTTGTCTGTTTTATTCTTTTGTGGGTGAGCTTTTAAACTTTTTGCTTGTTTTTTAAAACAAAAGCCTATCTGGAAATACTTTATGAACTTGGGGAAAGAAAGTCCTAAGAATGCTGCTAATTGTCATCAATTTAAAATTAATTCATTGAACCTAAACAGTTTTTCAGTAAAGGGTTAGAACAACTCTTTTAAATAAAACTTTATAACTGATATTGAACATAATCAGGCAAAACTGATGGCAAATGAGAACTTTGCCCATGTTACATCATGAAGATTCTCTTGATCATCAACACTTTCTATTTCTGCTTCTCTATAATCCCATCCAGTGAGAGCAGAGGAAAAGAACCCACCCAAACAATAAAACAGCACTTCAGAGGTCATGGGCAGTGTTAGCACTTTGTGTTGAATTACTGAAACATTTTATTTCCCTCTTTGTGCATTAAATTGAACAGCTTTTGATAACTCCAGTACCTTATCAAGATAAACAATTTTTCCTGTAGTTAAAATCAAAGATGTGGTTGTGTTTTTTCTCGTTGATACTTTAGTTATTGTGAGCAGGTTATGTGCTAGAAAGGCAGTCTGAGCAGAAGCTGCGCAGTTTGTGCTTGTTCACAGAGCAGAAGGAGCTTGCTTGTACAGAAGTAGTCCCCTACATTGCTCTGGCAGTCAAGGAAAAAGGAGCTGTTAGTTTTATTTGTTACATTTTTTGTGGAAATATCTTGACGGGGGGGTTAGAAGGCAAGATGAAATATGGTCTGTCTGCAAGCACATTGATTTATGTGCGAGTGCATACGTGCATAAGAGATGAGCAGTTATATATGTAGAAATGACTAGAAAGGGCCAAGTCCCTGGGATACATTTTTTTTGCAAGACTGCATATGGAGAAAGAGCTACTTTTTTTGATGTTATTCTGCCATTAAAAATGAAATTTCAGACACTGAATTGTGTTTTGTATTGAATCATAATCTCATACAGAACCCTTAAAGCAGACAATCGCAGCTTTGTATTTGTAAACTGTAGACTGTTTTGCACTTAAATAGATGTTGATGCATTTGGGAATTACAACACAGTAAAGGGCTAAATCATAGTTTCTCCATTTGGTAATAATCCAAATGCATTTATATTACTATTATTATAAAGTGCCAGGAACACAGGCAGTGCCTAGCAAACACGTTAAATAGACAAGAGACTAAATTCTGCCCTTGGTTACACTTGCACATCTCCAGTGCAAGGTTGTTAAGCTGCAGAGCAGCCTCCCCAGGGAAGCTGTTTGAAGAGCCCTGCCATCGTTCTAACAAAGCTCAGGGATAATGTAGCACATGATGAGACTAAATGAAGAGTATTTTACTTAAGATTTGATGGCCTGCGCTTTCCAGCATCTTACAAACCAAATATCTTTTGTTCCTATTTCCATGGGGTAGCTCCAGTCTCCCAGACCAAAACTTACAGCATCCTGTCAGAACAATGTCAGGAGAGGGATGAGGGATGTGGTCTCCTCTCCACCATTTTCTTGCTACAACCACACTATTGCTCGTGATCATTAGACTGAGGCTTCTACGAGGAGGCATTTTGACTTAAATTCCTCCAAGTTGATGTGTCCTGTTCCTGTAAAATTCTCATTCAACAGAGAGCACCCTGCAGATGGTAAGGAATCTTCTGGAATTGCATGGACAAGCTGTGAAGGACTAGAAAAGCAATGCTGGGAAATGCAGGTTGGAGGCATTGCTCCAGGCAAGTCTGCTTTGTGCCAGCATCTAAAGCTGCAGCAGAGGTCATGAAAGCAGCCTCTGGATTGTTCCTCTTGCCAGAAAGGTGGAGAGTGAGATCTTCAGTGAGAAGTGAAATTAAATTTATTAGTGATTAAAAGGATAAGAGAGATGTGTTGGGAACAATGAATGCCAATGAGGCCTCTCAGCTGCTCCCCTAAGCAAATTGCAGTCTCGGTGGAGTATCGGCTTCTCAGCCCCCCAAATTGCAGTAATCGAGTCTGGAGCTGAGGGGAGCATGAGTCACCACTTAATTTGCTCATCAGTGGAGGCTAAGTTTTCAAAATATTTTTAGATGCATTTCCACAGAGATTTCTGCCAGCCAGTGACCTATAGAGTGACAAGAAAATGAGCAATAGCTGCTGCTGAATCAGGCTTTGCTCCCTGCCACCTACCCTTCTGATCATAGTCAGGGGCACAGGGAAGGCAGGTAAATCAAAGGCTTTTGGAATTATTATGCAGAAAAGAACCCTGCTGAGCTGGTAGGAACACCTGGATTTGTTAAGTAACAAAATAACCTGTGAATTCCTGGGCTGCCTGGTAGGTTCAGATGAACTTTGACTGGCCCCAGCCAGAAGAGGTTTGAGATTAGGAGCAGATTGGGATCCATGCTCCAAGGGACAGCCCACAGCCAGCAGCTGCAGCCCATGGAAGAGGCCGTGCATCTCCCAAGGATCCCATACTCTTACACCTCATCTGCTCTTTGCCTGGGTTCAAAACTGCCACCTGGCACAACCACTCGTCACTCAGGTAAGAAAAAGGAAAAGACTCTGGGTGGCATTCCTGTGTGGGAGGGCTACATTGAGTATAATAGTCACAAAATTGAAGATTTGCAGATGTTGACGTGCTGGTGCTGGTTCATCTCTGTAAGAGAAAACTTACTATTCATGGTCAGTTTTCTTAATAAACAACTCCAACTTCTAAGGGAAATCAGCTGTCTGGAAAGGCAAGAAAATGGAAAGGAAAAATAATTGAAGGAAAGAATAAAACTGAAAGGAAATTGAAGGAAAGACAATTTCATTGATAGGATTAAAAAAATTGTGGAGGTCATGTGAGAATTGGCATTCTGCCAGGAGAAATGCAGGAAATAAAATTTGAGACTCCTGTGACAATAATTGGGTATGAAATTCTATTGACAAAATCTTTTGCAGTTCTGTGCTCCCTCTGTTCTTCAGCATTGTGACTGCAGTCTTTCCCTGTTTCTATCCTTTCTCTGCTGCACAGCCCATACTCAAGATGTCAGAAAATTGTTTTTTTTTCCAATGCCTTCCCTGTGTAGTTTTGCCACTTCTTGTCAACACTGCTTGATGAAGTAAGTGATAAAATGTCTTTTTCCCTTTTTTTTAAATTTTAGCTTCTCCCAGTTAGCTGTCCCTAACTGAACCTGGTGTCATCATCAAGATGATGCTCTCATCTGTTCTCCAAGCTCTCTTAGAGACCCTGTCCTGTAGCCAAGAAACCAGGGCAGCTTTCCAAGATGATGCTTGGGGAAGCAGAACTCAGCTTTTTGTGCTGACACTGAACAACTTAACCCATGCAAATTACAGTTCTTGTGTTCTTTGTTGGGACTTGCAGCTCCCCTGGAAGGGAACACCCACATGAAGCTCGCTGCTGCATCCATTAGAGTCACTGTCAGTCCTTTGGGCAAGCCCAAACTGCATTTGGCATATTTTGCCAAGTTCTCCAGCAAATTCTTGCTTTTTCTGTTTATTGCTTCAAATTCAAGAAGCAATAATGCTTCAAATATTGCTTCAAACTAGAGAAATGTTGGGAGAACCTCTATTTTTCTTCCTAAAAATTACAAAAACCCCTTTTTTGATTTATTTTAGGTCTCTGTTTGCCTGAAAAATTAACTGCAATTTCCCAGAAGTGGCTCAGGACTGCTATATTTGCCTCACACATTCACTCTGCCCCTTCCCCAAAACATAGAGTCTTTCAGGTACCTCACAGCAAGTTGCATTAAGCCATTTTTTAGAAAACAGCTACAACATCTGTTTATCTGGTCCAATTCCCTGATAAATAAAATATATCCCAGAGGCATAATAGGGTGCTAAAAATAAGACTATGACACAATTGGAGCCAGCTAATCTGGTAACTCTGTTCGCTGCAGCTCACGGAGTGTTAATGTGAGAAGCCTGTATCTTTCCAGCCCGGCTGGCTGTGAGCATCGGGCGTGGATCTGCCCCAGAGCCAGAGACAAATCCCACAGAAATGTGCTGTCCTGTGCTCACAAACTTCCTCCCTCTGGCCTCTGCAGGTGTAAAAACCCAGGGGAATTGTGATATGTGAGATTTTGTGCGAGTCAGGGAGCAGAACAGAAGCGCCGCAGTCAGCGAAGCCCGACTTGTGTTTGCGATCAGGTAGCGCCTGTTTGTGCCACAAAACGTGTAATATCTCTGATTAGAAAAGGCACAAAGAGCTGTATGGACCTGCACTATCACATATCAGTGTCCCAAATAATCTCATAGTAATTATCTAACAGGGCAGTATCAAAAAAATCAACAAAATTCAAATCTTACTCATGTCAGTTTTTCAGATGACTTTTGGTAGAGTTTTTTTGTTTTGTTTTAAAGTAAGGTACATTGTATGTGAGGAAAAACTCCTCCATGTGTATCATTGTGTATATTAAATCATTGTCCTCTATGTTCCATAATTTGATCACATATTTTTAAGAATGTATTTTGCTTATCTAACTCTCTGCTTTCAACAGCAAACTCCCTCTGCTAACTCATCCCATTTGAATTTTTATATTTCAGTTGAATAAGAACCTTGAATTTTGGTATATGCATAAATATGCTCCAGTATATGGCAAGCAGCAGCTTCCTATGTTTAAAAAATAAATTTAGTGAAGAATTTCAATATTTTTTAATACTAGTGAAAATAAGATTTATTCTGTTAAGATGGCACAGTGATAGTCTTTGAATAGATGCTACTTTGAATGTGTTTTTATTTATTTTTCCAGAAGCCTCAGTTTAGGAGCTTATTTTCTTAGTAACAAAATATTGCTCGGAATAATCCCAGAAGCATAATACATTAGTAGAAAGAAAAGAGTATTTATAGCCAGTAATTCAGCTGTTATAAATTATGACTGTAAAGAAAGAGAAAAAAGTTCCTTTTTAAAACTTGCTGCCAGATTTTGGTACAGCAATGCTGAGTAAATTAAGTAATGTTCTTCTTATGAACATGCAAGTTTTGAGTAGTTTTCATTTAAAGACTTTATTAAGCATTTTTCTCAAACTCATCTTTTTTGTTCTGTTTTGAGCAGAATTCCATCTGAATAAAACTCTCAGTGACTTTTTAGCCTACGCTAAATTCCCACTGACAAACAGATGAGAATTATTATTGATTTTCTCCAGAAGGAGCTAATAGTCTTTGCCAAATAAATCATGCAGATCCTAAGTGTACTATTCATCTCTTCTACAGATTATTGCTTAAAAGCCATGATAGTTGTCCTTTAAAAATCAAAAGTCAAATCAGTGCTTTGACTTGAAGTGAAAAATTTGGACTGATGGTTGTCCTGGGCCTTATTATTGTTTGGTTTTTTGCAGTTTGGAAAATGAGAGGGCTGGCAGGCATGGATTCTTGGTAAGTGTGGATTCCTAGTTTCTAGGGAACTCAAGCACACCTGGAGGTAACTGGTGTGTGTTAATGAGTGGCTCAGTTATTTATCTCTCCCCAGCATTATGGAGCACCACAAGTCTCCTGAGAAGCCAGAGCTGACAGTGGACTTGATCACCTTCAACTTGGACACCCTTTGTGTCTGTGCGTCTGTCTCTGTGCGTCTGTCTGTATGTCAGTCCTGGCTCAGGGCCCTATCCAGGAATATTCCAGCATCTTCCCCTGATTCATTTCCCTCTGTTCTGGGAGGTGTAGATACTTTGTGCCCTCCTATCTTTCAAGAATACATTGTAGGTAATTATTATGTTCACTTAATTAGCTTTTTGTTGATTTGAGCTCATTTGGTGCAATCACTGGTGCTTCTGCAGCACACATTCCATCATCTGATTCTTTCCTAATTAATGGAAGAGTCTAATCACCCACTTCCAACCAATTTTTAAGTACCCTTCATTATTTCTTTGTTGTATGGGAATTGATTTAGAGTTGAAACATGTCTCAACTAACTGCAAGACATAATACCCAAAAATATGAATTAACAAATACTAATATGTACTTAACATCTGTCCTAGTTACCAGTGTTTGTACCCACACACAGAGGATGCTGCTACTGGCTGAAATTAGAAGACAGGAAAAATGTAGTTTATCCAAAGTCTGTATTTCTCTAGCAAGTTTCAAATCAGCGTGAGGCATATATCCCATTCAAATATTTATTTGTTCAGCATCTTTACCAAAAAGAGAACTTTCTAGATGACCCTTGTGCCAGCAGAATTTGTGGTTCTAGCTGATATTACTCAATTAACATTGTATGAGATTTCTCCAAATGTGTTGACTGCCCTATCCATCTTAAAAGGAAAAACAACAAAAAAACACCCGAAAAAAACCCAAACCACCACCAAACACCCCCAAAAAACACCCCACAACCCAAAACCAACCAAACAAAAAAATCCCCCAAAACAACAACAAAAAACTACCCACATCCTTTTAATTTCTCCTGTTTGTCACTAAAATAATGCAGTATAAATTTGCCAAGTCTTGCAAACCAGCACAATTTCACATTCTGGGACACCATTAATTTTCACAGGAAAATATGTGTTTAGAATCATTAGGTCTGCTCAAGCATTGAATGCAGTTATTTTTCAGTATTTTCCATACATAAAATTTAGCAACCTTGTATCAAAAATCCAGCTGTACTAGCAAACAAACAAACAAATTTTTTTTAAAAGCTGGAAGAGGAAAAGGGGGAGGAAGAAACCCCTGTGTGACCTCTGGTGGTTTTAAGACTTACTCAGAATGTTGTACCTTCATCAATGATTAAATGACTCACCCTTTTAAAATGTATTGAGCCCTCATTTTTATGTGGATGGATATTACTCCACCAAAAATTCAACCTCTCACTGAGAAAAAGGGTGATCATAAGAATGGGAAAACAACTCAGATAAGTAAAACCAACGCAAATGCAAACCTCTCACCAACTCCTTAAAAGAGATTGACAATCTGAAGAAGTATAAACACATGGGGCCTATATTTCCCAAAATAAGAAATGGTGGCAGATGCTCAGCTGGCACTGACAAATCAGACAACCATCACTCTGGGAGGACAGGTACTCTCTGAAAACTGGGAACTTTTAATAGGATTGAAAAGAAAGTGCTTAAATACTGAGGTGTCCAAAATTTAATTTGGTTTGCAAATACAGATTTTGACTCTTTTTCAAGTTTCTCATTTTTCCCTCTTTGTGTGTGTCTTTTCCTTGCTCTGTCTCAAAACAGAAAAAGGGGTAGCAAGCACTGTGTAACTAGAATAATATGTATATATACACATATTAATTGTATACAGCTGTATCAATCAGCAGGTTAATATTTAGATGCCATTGTGATTACTTTTTGGTTGGTTGGTTGGTTGGTTAAGGATCTTCAGGAGGTTTTCAGAATATATGGGCTGGCATGGAAAGCAAAGCTAGATTCTATCAGATATATCTCAATGCTTCTCAACACCATGTGCTTTCATGAGTTTTTTCTCTATGCCTTGTTCTTTGTAGGCAGCACTTAGTACTTCAGAGAGAGTGCTGACTGTGGCTGAGAAGCCATCCTGAAGAGCAGGGACACAGGTATTTTCCATTTTAGATACACAGGCCAAAATACCACATATACATGACCAAACTGACTTTTACTTAGGTACTACTTGATAGGAAAAGTCAGTCAAATTGTCATATTTTAAAGAATGAAAGCAAAATTGTCCATCTTGCTCACAAATGGATCTGTGCTTCCCTGTGCCCCAGGGCCTGCACACCTTCATCCTGCAAGCAGAGGTGCCTGCAAAAAGGCTGGAGAGGGATTTTATATAAGGACAAATAGTGATAGAACAAGAGGGAATGGTTTCAAGCCTAAACAGAGCAGGTTTAAAATAGATATTAGGAAGAAATTCTTGACTGTGAGGGTGGTGAGGCATGGGCACAGGGTGCCCAGAGAAGCTATGGCTGCCCCATCCCTAGAAAAGTTCAAGGCCCAATTGGATGGGGCTTTGAGCAGCAGCTGGTGTGAGGCGTCCCTGCTCTGGACTGGAACTGGATGATCACTAAGGTCCATTTCAACCCAAACCGTTCCATGTTGCTCCTGGTGCCCCTGTCAGAGGCTGCCGTGCCCGGAACATGGAACGGCTGCTCTGTGACATCAGCCCAGGGCTGAGATCACCAGAGGTGCTCTGAGCACTGTGGCTGTGCTGGCACACGGAGCCTTGCTCTCGTAGCTGGCACGAGCCTCGTGCAGCCACAGCCATGCTGCTGCTGCTGTGCTTCCTCGCGCTGCTGGCCACATGCAGGCCTGTGCAGGCCACGTGGAACACCTGCGAGTAAGTGGCCCCAGGCCCGGGGAGGGAGCTTGTGCAGCACTGGGGGCTCCCTGGAGAGGGCCTGCTCGTCCTCCATGGCCAGGCCGCAGCTCCCCAAACCCCACAGGGAGGCCTCAGTTCCTTGTGGACAGGCTCATACCCCGTGGCCTTACCTGGTGTGCTGCCCCACACACCTTGTGGGGAGCTTCTGCTGGAGCAGCAGCAAGCCATGGAGCAGGATGGAAATTACTTTCTACTTGCAGAGGGAGCTGCGGAGTCCGGCCCTTGACTTCCGATGAGGAACGAGGCAGGACACGTGTCGTGGGTGGCAAAAATGCTGAGGTTGGGGCCTGGCCCTGGCTTGTCAGCATCCAGGATCCCTCGGTTTCAGGCACAGGGCATCTGTGCGGAGGGTCCCTCATCAGTACACGGTGGGTCCTCACGGCTGCCCACTGTTTTGCTGAGTCCAGGTAAGCAGGAGCGGGAAACAGGGATATCCCCACAACATCAGCAGGTGCCGTACGCTTCTCCCATCTCATTTCTCTGCAGTGTGCTCAGTGCCTGGGCAATGCAATTCCCAGCTGAGAAATTGCTCAGGAGAAGGCTGGGCACATGCCACTACTTACTAGCAGCCTCCAGCTGGCATTCCCAGAGCCTGAGGTGTGCTAGAGCAGTCACCACCTCCCTAAGTGCTGCTTTCCTCTGCCTTGGGAAGCAGAAGGCTGGTGACTGCTGGGCCAATATTGGGCAGAAGGGTGGTCACTGCTGGGCTGGCACAGCTCCAGGCTCTGCTCCCTCTCACCCCTCTCTGCACATGCCTTCAGGAACATCAGCGCCATGCGCCTGCTGATCGGCGTCACCCAGCTGACAGAGCCGGGCCCTGAGGCCCAGGTGCGCCTGATTAAGCGGCTGCTGATTCACAACGAATACGATCCTGCCGACCAGAGCAACGACATTGCACTGCTGGAAATGAGCGAGCCTGTCCAGTGCAACTCCCACATCCAGCTGGTGTGTGTGCCCAAAGCCACGGTGAACGTGGCACAGCTGGATACCTGCTATGTCGCTGGCTGGGGTGCTACCACTGCAAGATGTGAGTTTCCAAAAATGGAGGGCTAGCTCAATACACTGGGAAGATGGATTGGGCTTCCTGACAGCGGAGGCCAAGGCCAGAATAAGGCTTCCCACTCCCTAAAAGCAGACAACAGGGCCCAAGAGCTCCAGCACCTCTGTAGGGGCACAGCCAAACCCTAGGGAAGGGGTTCACCTCCAGATAGGGAAAGTGGCAGCAAGCTGCCAGTCCTCATCCCTTTCTGTGTTCACAGCTCAAACATCCAGCGATATCCTGCAGGAGGCCAAGGTCCACCTTATCAATGTCCAGATCTGCAATAGCAGTGAGTGGTACCAGGGGGACGTCCATAGCCACAACTTGTGTGCTGGCTACCCGGAGGGTGGCATCGACACCTGCCAGGTAGGAGCGTCACTCAGCCCCCAGCAGCACAGGCAGCATCACCCCGACACAGGCCATCCCTTGCTTTCCCTGGCCAGTCACTCTCTTAGCCCTGGCTCCCCACCTTTGCTGGGCCTTCCCACCCATTGCCCATGTACAGGGCCTAGTCCAGGATCTCCCTTGTCCCTGAGGCCTGGCACTCTGCCCAGAAAGCCCTGCTAATGCTCTTTGCAGTCTAGATGTCCAGATGCCAATTCTGGAACAACTGTCTTCTGCACATCCAGGATCACTGTGCAGAGCTGAGAGAGAGCCTGACTTCATAGGCTCCCAACCCACTCCCAGCCAAGCTTCTGGAGGTTCCAGCACTGAACAGAGCCTTGCTCAGCTGAGAATACAGCTCTGGCAGGGGCTGTGAGAGAGAAGGAGGCAGCACCGGTGCTGACAGGGGCCACCCAACACCACCTTAATCCTCTCTGGTTCTCTGCAGGGTGACAGTGGGGGTCCACTCATGTGCAAAGACAAGGACGCTGACTTCTTCTGGGTTGTTGGAATAACCAGCTGGGGCAGAGGCTGCGCCAGGGCGAAACGGCCTGGAATATACACTTCTGTTCGGCACTTCTATGACTGGATTGCACTCCAGATGGAAATGCTCCCACAGTCATGGAATCCTTATCCAACTGCCTCACCACCCTGGACTCGTCCTACAAATGCCCCATGGCCCACTCAGAAGCCATGGACGAGACCACCTACCACTCAGATGCCATGGACAAGACCACCTACCACTCAGATGCCATGGACGAGACCACCTACCACTCAGATGCCATGGACAAGACCACCTACCACTCAGATGCCATGGACGAGACCACCTACCACTCAGATGCCATGGACAAGACCACCTACCACTCAGATGCCATGGACAAGACCACCTACCACTCAGATGCCATGGACAAGACCACCTACCACTCAGATGCCATGGACAAGACCACCTACCACTTATAACCCATGGCCAACAACACTGCCCACTCCAAAGCCATGGCCAACAACACTGCCCACTTCAAAGCCATGGCCAACAGCACCGCCTGCTCCGAATCCATGGCCAACAACACTGCCCACTTCAAAGCCATGGCCAACAGCACCGCCTGTTCCGAATCCATGGCCAACAACACTGCCCACTTCAAAGCCATGGCCAACAGCGCCGCCTGCTCCGAATCCATGGCCAACAGCACCGCCCCCTCCAAAGCCATGGCCAACAACCATGCCCACTCCAAAGCCAAGTTCATTACCCACACCAGTGGAAGAGAATAATAACTGCCCATATCCACTCAAGAAGCTGATGGAATTCTTCACTGAGATACAGAAGCTTCTGAAGAACCTACAGGGGATTCCAGTTTGAGCAGGAGAATGGACAGGATCCAGTGCAGGTTGCATAGGACTGTGACTGTTTCCTGCTGAGGCAATGCCTGCTGATCCAAAGGCTGCCTCAGCGCTGAAGGCCTGCTCTGTACTGCCCACATTGCTCCTCTACATGCACACAAGTGCTAATGTTGACTTAGTTGCTGAAATAAAGTTGTCTGTGTTTGTGGTTAACCATACTTTCAGTCCAGTTTGGTCTCCTGGGCAAGGCAAAAACTTCCTTGTCCAGGACCTGCAAAAGTAGGCTGCCTCAGAGCACTTGGGCACAAAGGGAGTCACTCTAAAGGGCTGGAACTGTGTCTAGTCAGACAGAAGAGTGCTCAGAGCCACCACAGGATGAAGAAGACTGGTGCATCAAGGCTAGGAACAGGACAGGAGACAATGCCACATGCGGACAACTTGGGGAGGGACACTTTGAGGCACACAAGCTGGTGACTAGGCCTGGCAAAAGCCTGAGCTGATGGAGCAGACCTGGGAAGCTCCTGAGCATGACAAGCAAAATTTCTGACTGTCACAAAGGCAGGGAGAAGCTGAAAGGAGCTACAGTGCCCTAAGGAAGAGCAAGATTTCAGAGGTAGCAAAGGGACATTGGTGTGTGAGGTGGCCACACTTCAGAGATGTTTGAAGAAAGAGTTGGGGTCATTCTGGGGAGGAGAACCTGGTCGGAGCAGAAGGACCCAGGAAACTGCATCTGCATTGCCATGGAAGGCCAAGGTGAGCTAGTTAACAGCACCTGCAACACCAAGTCCGTTCACAGGTGGGACACACCTTGGATTCAGAGGGAAAAGAGCAGGGAGGAGATAGCAGGGAGGGAAGAAGGTCAGAGAAAGAGAGGAGTCAAGGAAGATGAGGGGGATGTGTAAGCATGGCAGATAGGGAGAAGGGAGAATCAAGGAGCCAGTCTCACAGACACAAGCTGCATCCTAGTGCCACAGGTGCCACAACTGCCCTTGTCAGTGTGGGCCCAGAACAGCAGCAGCCCTTACAGACATCAAGGCCAGGGAGCCTCCCAGAGGGTGTTGCTGTGGCTGACGTGGCCAGCATGGACTGTGCCACATGCGTGCTTTGCACAGGAAGGAGGGCACTGCCTGGGTATCTTTGGCACATGTGACTGGTGCTGCACTGTAACCAGATGGGACACGTGCATGCTGTCTGCAGGAGCCATGTGCTCTAGGGGGTGGTTTTGGGAAGGAGCTTCTGGCAAGCAGCTGCAGAGAGTAGGGTGGCAGTGAACTCCCCAAAGAGACCATGATGACACACAGGGTGTTTTCCTGCAAGCTGTTAACAGGAAGTTCTGGGAGCCCCTGCAAACAGAGGGGCTAAAATAAAGCTGGAGAGGGACTTTTTTTACAAGGGCAAGCAGTAATAGGACAAGGAGGAATGGCTTTAAAGTGAAGGTAAGTTTAGAATAGATATTAGGAAGAAATTCTTCTCAACCAGAGGAACTCCATGGCTTCAAAGCCACAGTCAAAGCAAATGTCACAACCATCTCCTCCTCAGAGATGGAAAAAGCTGTCACAGTCATTACCGTGACAGGAGCACCTACCAGCAGCTTCCAACTGCTCATTCAAATGCCAAGTGACAGATGTTTCCAGGAAGAAATACAGCCCTCTCAGAGCCTTGGGTTGCATCACCCACCAGGACAGCATTGCCTCAGCCTCCTCTGGCCGGGGCTGTGACCTGCTGGAGTCACTTGAGCTCAGCCGGGCTCAGCTCTGACCATGGGGCCCAGACAGACCACATGGCACTGCTGGAACTGGAGAAAGGTTTGCTTCTTCTTGTCATAAACCTCTTCCTTAGCAGGAAGCTGTCAGGAGAAGGGGACATAAGACAATTTACACCCTGCCCATTGTTTTCCCAGCGGCGTTTGTGTAGTGGATTTCTAGAAGAAAAAATCCCCACAAACTGCAGTTAGGAATTTCAAATAGCACTGGGACAACGGCGTATGCTCTTTACTGGCTTGATAACTAAGATAGAATATAAACCATTGAAGTTGAAATGCCAGTGATAATCGCAGGGAAGGATCACAAACCCTCCCCCGCCCCAGCGCTCCCCACCAGCCGGGACCGGCCCGGGCCGCGGGGCCGCCATCGCCGCGACAACGCTGCCCCCTGGCGGCGGGAGCGCGGGGAATGCCCGGGGATGGATCCCGCGGCCCCGGGAATGCCCGGGGATGGATCCCGCGGCCCCGGGGAATGCCTGGGGATGGATCCCGGCGGCCCGCACGGATCCGCCCGGGAGCGCGGGGAATGCGCGATTCCTGCCCCGAGCCGCGCGGGCAGACGCCGCTGCCGGCAGCCGCTGCCTCTGACGCGTCGCGTCGGGGCTGCCTTAGACACTGGCAATTACTAGTGACACCTCACTTCGACTGGGTTAAATATTTTCCCACTCCGGGCCGTGTGTTTGCACAGGAAGGATCAGAGAGTCACGTCTGCTTCCGTTCCCTCTGCTCCAGATGCCCGATGTCCTTGGTACCTGGCCGTCAGTTCTTAATGTACATCAACATGTGCTGATATACAGCCAGGCTGATCTTTGACTCACCTTTGGAACAGCAACACATTTTCTCAACAACAAATTATACTTTGACATTAGAAGGTGGTAATCTGTAATGGATATTGCAATCTGAAGATTGAAAGAGACTATCTGTGATCTTTGTCCTCAGCCGAGCAGGCTGGAGTCTCTCTTCCCTCCTACACTTTATTTGATTGTGGGACATAACCTTGGGATGTACTAATAATCATTAGTCAGAGCTGATGTATCCGTTACGGGCCTGCCCTGCTCAGGGAGGGAGACATTCTCTAGAACAGTAGTAAATCAGCAAAACATGCACTTAAATATACAGTAAAATGTGGTTTGAGACACGGTCCTTCATACATCATGTAGCAAAATGTTTTATTGAGAGAGTCACACACACACTAATGAGGAAGGAGGGCTGCTGAGACAAGACCTGTGGAGGGGAAGCAGTTCTGTGTGAGAAGGGGCTGGGAGAGATCTCTGAGCAGCTCCTGGTCCAGGGGAAGTTGAGACTCCCCAAGCCCTTCTCTGCCCTCTCCTAGCCTTGGACAAGCTGGCAGGAGAGAGAAGGGAAGACAAAGGAAGGAATGGAGCCCTGTAGAGCTGTCCAGACACAATGGGCCTTAAGGGCCTGGCAGGGGCAGTGGAAGGGTCCAGCTTGCCAGGAGGACTGAGAGGTCTGTTCTGCTGTTCACCAGCTTTGCAGGTCAGGCTGCTACTTTGTCATTTGTTTTTGCTGCCAAGCAGCTGTCTTTTTGGAGCTGAATGTTGCAGAAATTGTTAGAGCTTCTCCTTTGCTTTTTTACAGGTATTTGTCATTATTATTTAAATCTGAGTGAATAAATAACACATGTATCTGCTGAATGTTTTACTCTCTGGGTTCCTGACCTTGCTGCTTTGCCTTCCTTGGTTTTGTGGTCCTGACTATTTGCAGCAACTGTGCCAAAAGGGCTGCCAAGATCTCCGAAAGGCCTGGGGCTGCATCCCACACTGATCTGGGAGAGCCTGAGCTGGCACATCCCTGCTGATTGTGATTGCTGGGCCCACAGGGCCCTGGGGCTTCTCCTATGAGCCTTGTCTCCCTTTTTGGACCTGGCCAAATTGGTGCATGTCTGGCTTTTTTGGCTTGCTAGTGACAACTCAACCAATAGGTCTCTTCCAGTCTTGAAAATTCTGTGATTCTGTGAAAAATGCTGTAAGTGTCTGTGATGTCCAAGCTTTGGATCAGCTGTCTTGCTTAGTGCAACCTCTCCACATTACATTTTGTTATTTCTAATTTTTTTTTTCTTGAGCAAGAATAGCTCAAGCATTGCAATAGCCATTTTTACTGCCAAAACTCTGTTTGATGCCTGTTTGGCTGGTGGGGAGACAGGCTCAGGATAGGTGTACATTGGCTGCTTTCAGTACTTCTGACCCCAACCCATGTCACTTCACTGAGGGATGCCAGCCTGGCGTGGCCCACAGGTGCCTGCAGGCTGAGCTGCCCTGCAGGAACTGAAATTCCCAGTTCCAGCAGAACTTCTGTGACCTGCCCAGTCATGCACCTAGAGAGGGAAATAAGGCAAGCCTTTCACTTGTCTCTTCAGTAAATATTAGAATGCTTTGTGCCTTTGTTTTCCTTATTCTGACTTTTTTTCTCAGAAATCTGTTACAAGTGTGAGCACAGACTAATTTCCATATAAGGCAAGTCAGTAAGAACGGGGATGTTTGAATGGTGTGCCTTTTAATAAATGAACCAGTGCTCGTGTTTTTTACAGCATTAAGAAGAGATAAGACCTCCATTCCTCCTGTCATGGCAACTACAACAAACAGAACATCATTCAGAAGTCAAGAAAAAGACACAGGCACTTTAGGCTCAGCCAAGAGAGCTGCAAAGTAGCAAAACTCATTACTAATTCAGAGGAGCTGTGTCCCTCAGAGCTCACCATTACTGTTCTTACTACTAATAATACTGGAGCACATCAATTTAGCAGAAAGCAGAATTTGGCTGAAGGCAGAATGGTGTTGAAGTACCACTCTCCCAATCAAACACCTCCATGAGGACTTCCCTTGCTCTAGTCAGCCTAGAAAGAAGCAGAGCTGGGTTGTGGGGAAAGAGCTGAGGAGGGGAAGGTTCTGGTTTTGTAGCCAGAGCAGTCTGGTAACATTAATCCTAGAGAAACAGTGAAAGAGGCCACAGGTATTTGTAATTTATTCATAAACAGCTATGCCATCATAAGAAACTTTTTTAAATAATATGTGATAGTTCTTTAAATATTTAAGAATTTGTTGACCTATTTTCTCATTTAATTAGGATTTTTTTTTTTTTTGGCTGCATTAACAAGGACTTGAATGCAGTCTGGTTTAGTCACTACAGTTCAGCTGCACTGGGTTACAGAAACACGATTTCTTTCTAAGGCACATGACACAGGAGAGGAATACCATTGTAAGTGTCTACATGTGTGCTTAAAAACCAGGAGACTTACCAGTAGGTAGGACATAAGCTCAATTAATGAATATAAAACCATTCACTTGGCATCCTTCTGAGTCCTAAACCAAAATTTGTCTTTTCAATTACAGCCCTACCCCTGTTTTCTTTGCAGCAAAGGGCCATGGTGCAGTTGCTCTTCTCTTCAAAGTGCCCTGGTTAAGAGCATCAAGCTCATCTCTGCAAACTGCATTTGTGAGTACACTTCTTTTCTTACTCATTTCTTTTGCCCAGGCCTAGAAGTGGAGTTGATAAAGCCTTGTCCATGTGTGCAGCACAAATCACAGTGCAGCAGTATGGTCAGAAACCAGCTCCTTCTAAATGCTGATGGAAGCACTGTTAGCAAAAGCTGCACTCTGTGCATCATGCTGGAGCTGGAGCAGAGCTTGTGTCCCACCTGCCTCCTCTGCAGTCAGTGGTGAGGCAAGGGAGGACGTGAGAGCAGGGCTTTGACTGACTATCCAGCATGGAGATGGGCAGAAGTTGGAGATGCCCACAGGGCCCTCCTGACAGAGGGGAAGTTGTCACCAGCAAGGCTGGGTGAACCATCAGAGTCCTGGCAGTATCTGCTTGGTTCAGGGGGATTGCTGTGGGCTGTGAGTTAAGCTGCAGCACCAAAATATAAGTTTGTTCCCCGCTACATGGCTTGGGAATGATCAGCTCTGAGCTGATCCACTCTAGAAAAGGACTCCAGAGGGGTCAGTTCCTGCTCTCTGAAAGGCTCTAAAAGGTACATCTCAAGAGTATCATTATCAGGTCAATTTCTGGCTCTTTTAAAGCTGCAGTAAAATAAAACTTTATCCTTGCTGTTGTCACCTCTCCTTCTTAGGAGGTGTCCAGGATCATGCCGTTTTCCAAGAGTTGCTTTAGGGGTCTCCTGCAGAAAACCACAGGGTCAGAGAGAAGTTTGCACAAACTCAGAACACAAGGATGTTGTTAACTTTCCATGCATCCTTTGCAAGGCATCTCCAAAATGACCTGGGAAGGGTATTCTCAGTCTGTGTTTCTGCACAGTATCACTGAGCTGACTCAAAGTAAAAGACTAAATAAATGTTGGCTGTCAGGCTTCAACAAGCTTCTTCATCAGGTGCAAATGGACAGGAAAGATTTTCTTCCATTTGCACCTGATGAGGAGGCATGTTTCTTCCCCAAAAGCTGGTGTCTGCCATCCTGTGTTTCACTCCATGGATCAATTCAGCATTCTTGGGATCAATGTTCTCCACTAATGACTTATTGCTTTTTATTTTCAAATTGCAACTTGAAATCTTCTGGCAAATATTTGTCATCTGAGGGATACCAAGTGCACGGAGTCAAACCTGTAAGCTCTTAAATGAGAATGGTTGGGTTTGTAGTTCCTAGAAAGAAATACAACACTAGAAACTTTTTTTCTGAGATTAAACAGGAGTCAATACCACAGTGCAGAGAAAGAATTTCTATTTTTGGCTACACCCTTAAGGCAACAGTAGAAGTGTATGTCACTGCCACAGTGACAGCTAATGAGCAGATATACAATATTAATTGCAGTAAGTGTAACACAGTGAGCAATCTATCAGCTTCAATTTCCCCAGCAGCTGTAGTTTAGATACTTTTGCCTAACACCTCTGTCTGACCTGGCTGCTTTGGGTTTGTTTGCCTGCATGGCAGCACAAAGAGGGACTAAAGCAGCACGGTCCTGCTCGTGCTGCTCGAGGGGCTGACCCAGTTGCACGGGGCTGGCAGCAGCACGAGGCCGTTGTCCCGCGTCCTTCGGAAGCGCATCACCGCCCCGTGTTCCGTGACGGTGATGACGTCGGGCTCGGGCTCGCTGAAGGTCACCTCGGAGCGCTTGTGGCACTGCTGGGCACACACACAGCGCACGGCAGCCGCCAGCACCAGCCCCAGCGCGGCCGTGCAGAGCAGGAGGAGGCCAAGCTGGGCTGCAAGGAGTCGGCTTCCTCTGCCAGGGCCTTCCCCTATTCCAGGAACAGCAGATTTGGGAGCAGGCCCGGTCACCCATGGCAGGGTATTCCCAGCTGCCTCCTGCTCATCCTTGTCCTCCTCGGCCCTGGTGCCTGCCCGCTCTGGCTGCGGTGCCAACTCTCTTCCTGCCATTTGCCTTGAGGCCGAGGACAAATTGCCAGCAGTGCTGACATCACCAGGCCAGGCTATGGTTGCAGCAATGCCGCCCAGGTGCGTGCGTACGTGCGGGGCAGAGGGAGACGCTGTCACACGTAGGGAGGCTTTCAAGATGGTCCCACTCTCAGTGCTGCCCTTTGAAAGCAAAAACATGCCAAAACATGCAGTGAGGGAAGAGAAAAGGGGGCTGATTAAGTTCTCACTGCCTACCTCATGGAACACTTCAACTCTGTTTCTGATGCCCTTGTGTCCCCCTGGCTTTAGATTACCTCTTCTCTGTTCCCTGTTTACTCAGTAGCTTTTAGAAAATGAAGCAGATGCAACCCTCCATACCGGAGTTACCATGGGAGGAACTAGGCACCCAAGTTGGTCCCAGGGGCAAAGGCAATGTGGGTTGGAGGGGCAAAGGTGGGAGGAAGGTCACTGCTTTGTCTAACTAAACGTCTGCAGTTCCTGTTGTGGTGATGGTATTTTTCACAGGCATCATTATCACAAAAGAATATCACTTAATAAACAATTCCCACCTTGAGTGGCACCAGGGTCATGCTGAAAGGGCAGGTGTGATTTTCCCAGCCAAGCTGCATGTGTAGGCTCACATGGACCCACTGGGATTCAGTATTCCCCTTCTGAGGCTATGGAGTGGATGGACATGGGAGACTTGGGATGGCCTTTGCCATCAGCAGTTCTGGGGCATGCACATACAACCTATAAATTCTCCCCAAAGCCTGTCTTGCTTTCTCAGTTTACACAGCCAGTCTGAAATCTTATGCTCCTCTGTGTTCCTTAACCACCCATTTTAGTGGGAATGTTGGATCCTGCCTGGGCCTGGGCACTGTCTGATTCCATGCACCTTATTTTAACTGTTACAAAATGCCAGCTGCTCCACGCCAGTTCTGCAACTCAGAATTTGCTGCAGGTATCATATCATCCAAGACTAACTGGGGAACAAGCATGCAATTTAGGAGGCCCCCAATGAATTTTTCCATTCCCACTATGCACCTGAGACCCCATCCAAAATCTGCAAAATGTACTGGAGTTTTTAATTTGGCTCCACTGAGATTTGGATCTGGCCCTCAGTAGCTGGCACCTCTCCAGCCTGTCCAGCCCAGCAGGCTTTTTCACACATCCATTAATTACACCAGAGAAACTTTCACCCTCTACCATCATTAGTGATATCTAAAGCTTCCTGGGAAGGCAGTGTGACGGGAGCACAAAGCTGAGGTAGGAGCCCCGGCAAGCTGTGAAGCAAAGTAGTGGAGGGTCAGAGCATCCTTTGTGGAAGGGATGGTTTCTGAAGGTGCTAGTAAAATACAGTAGGAAATAGAAGACTTCCAGTGGCTGGACTGCAAACTATAAAGTAGCAGGCTGGCAAAGTTAGGACTGCACGCATATGGACCACTTGCCCTTAAAACGCAAACGCCATACTGTAAGGATATGCTGCCAGACTTGGACTTTGGGACAGAAAATGGAACTGCCTCTTAAGTCCTTGCCCTGTCTCAACTCATTTCTCCTTTCTTTTCATACTCCTCCCCATTCTTACCTCATTTCTCAGTGTTTTTCTTTCATTATGCTCTTCTGAGCTTACCTTGTGCAATAGCTCATCCTTCCCTTTGGTTTCCCTCTACTGCCAGTTCTCCACTTCTCTCCATGGCTACGCCAGGTGCTCATGGTACACATCTCTCCTTTACTTGTTCTCTGTCCTCTGCTCCTTCCTAAATATTTCTGGCTCATTCTGTGCTGTACATCCCCTCTCTCTTTTATTTTCTGTGAGATTATTTCTCTTTCTCCTTTAGCATTTTGGACACCAGGTCTATTCTTTCTTCTTCTTGTATTTTTCTTCTCTCCATCACCTGCATAGTTGACTTAGCCTGTTAACTCTGTGTCCTGTATGTCTAAGCACACACATTTCCAGCAGCCTGTAGTCACATCTACATAAGGGAAAGCAACTGTTTTTACAGTGGGTCTCTTAAAAACCCAGCCAGTGGGCTCAAAAGAAAAAAAAAAACAAAAAACAAAAAACAAACAAACAAAAAAAAAAACTAGAAAGAGACATAAACCTCAATTTCCAGTTAAGGAAAAAAATCTAAAACTTTCAACAGTCTCAGTGTAGTTTTAGCCGCTTATGTCACCTACATGGGCTGCTAGGGTGTCCTCCCCAGCCCTGGTGCTTACCTTCCTGTTGCCTGTACACATCAAACACAAGTGTAGGGTGGCAGGACTGGCAATGCTTCTGAAATATGGACAGAGCAAAGGCAGGGTTAGCAAGTGACACCTGTGGCTCACACCACCAAAAAGTGCTGCTCCTTAGAGCAGTTTTGGATGCATGCAGTCAATGTGGATCATACAACCTGCATTTTGAATTATGCCTGATCATTGATTCCTATCCCCATCATTTTCACCCACAATATGAAATGTTGCATGAAAGCTCATGCAGCCCAAACCTTCTAAAATTTCTGAGCAGGCGTCCTCCAGCCCAAATTTCATACTTGCTTTGTATCCTTTTTTTTTCCTTTTCCCTGCAGATGGAGAAATAGGTCTGCTAAGTTCAGTGTTTCACTGAAGAGTTGTATGCACTTTCAGAAAAATGTTACAGCAGTCGATAGGTTTTATCACATCCTTCCACCTCCTGGCCAGCCCCCCACTGTGCTGAGCAACACAGCGTTGGGTTCTTAGGGGTTTGGGATTTTCTCCCTGTTACTGCCTGTCATGTGCAATATCCAAAGGATTATTTCTCAAAATTTCAGCAAACAAACACCCTCTCACCTCCCCCAGACACCTTCCTACACGCAGGCACCTTCCTACATTTCTCTTGTTCATCTGCAGGGAGGCTATTACTATTTTCCTTCCCACAAGGACTGGAGAAACAGCTTTTCCCACCACGTAGATTTACCCATTGGAGGTGCTGTAGCTGGAGGCATTGTCCTGGGAGAGGGAACCTTGCAAGGCATCCACTATTCCCACATCTTGGGTGGGAAGGGACGGCTCCAGCCCCCGGCCTCCGGACCGGATACTCCTGCCGGGCACAGCCCGCAAAGTCCGGCCCGGCTGCTTTGGCTCGGCAACGGGACGAGTCTCCGACCCCACACCAAAACCCGGCTCTGGTGCTGGGGTTACCACCATGGCAGTGGGGCTGGCAGGCAGCAGGGAGCCAGTGGCAGCTGCAGGAGAGATGGGACCTTGGCCAGCAGGGAGACAAAACAAAAATCAGGGAGAGGAGCAGAAGTCTATTGTCTTCGGTTTGTTGATTTCAAATCCCACTCAGTGCCAAGGTTTGCCAGGAAGGTTTGTAACAGTGACTCTTTTATTTTCATGTCACTTATTTTGAAGAGGGAACACACATGGAAATTAAAGCAGCAAAGCTCGCTCCCTATGCACTGGTCAAGTAAAATAATAATTAGTGGGCCAATTTTTTTTACAGTCAAGTAAAAAAATAATTAAAACTCAGCCTTGGTGCCATACCAAGAATTTACTTATACCTAAATCAGACGTATTTCTCCTCCTGCTGAGAAATACGTCTGATTTAGGTATAAATAAATTCTTGGAGCATCTTACTGACCAGAGGCTGCATAAATACAAGCAAATATATACCTGGAGGGCAATAATGACATTTAGAGACAAATATGTTCCTCTCGTTGGGTAACATTGCTAATTGGACTTCCTTCTCTTCAAGAGCTGAGATTTTAGGTAAAGTATTTTAAGATTTGCATTGAAATCATAAGATCGAGCAACCCTATTTAGCTTCCTGGTGCCCTCCTTGGAACTGGCACCTCAAATACTGACCCACACCTCAAATACTGACCCCCACCTTCACTTTAAGGAGTTCACTATGGCCATCACTGATCTCCTTGACAGGAGTTAAATGGGTCCCCCCAGCTTGTTTGGGCCACTTTTGTTGGACCCTTGGCCAGACTAAGCTGTAAAACTACTCTGCAGGGGGTGTTGGTAAGAAAGAACAAGGTTTGCTCACCATACCTGTGGGGTGAGGGTCAGCTGGTCCCTGCAGGGGCGTGGGGGCTGCAGCCTCAGCCTTCTTGTCAGCAAGAGTCTTGTTTTGCCCTCCCTGAGCCACAACAGCAGATTCAATCTTTGCCCAGTAAACAAAGTATGACTGGACTATGGAGATGCTGTTAAAACATAATCAGGCAAGAATTTACTGGCTCTATAGCATTAATAAAACATCTGTTTCTTAGCTAATCACAAAGACTGCTTTACTCTGAAGAGAGAAACAATGCAAAAGTATTTTAAAGGATTAGCCTGTCATATGTTTTCTATTACAAATAAAAGGTACCAGGAAAAAAGAAAGATTTGGGGTGAAGAACCACCACTCAATAAATAATTAAATTCAGCCAAAAAATGTGTGGGAACCTAAAAAAATTTCAAAAGCTGTATTACATTCATCATGTTGATAGAAGTACATTTGTAAAACTGGGACTAGCCCTGCTTACAATCTTCTGTAGGCAAGGAAACAACAGTGGTATTTATTAATTAAAACAAGCCAATGTAACTTGTACAAACAGCAGAATAGGTAAGGGGTAGAAAAAGTCTCTCTTCTCAGCCCTCTGATATTTGAGCCTGCCTAATCCTCTGCTTTTTGTCAGGTGCCAAAACTGTGTTGGCCAACCTTTAACTGCACCCCAAGAGCCTTATTTAAGCTGGAGATTTTGGGAGAATTTCAGCTCAGATTGCTCAGCTGCTTCTGAGAATTATCTAAGGGGAAACCAACCTGGGTTTTTCTGTGCCAGATGACACTTAGAAAGCATTTTTAAGCCTAAAAAAAACATTTTTCCTGATGCTGTGATAGAATAAAAAGGATGAGTCTATCACATACCAGCTCGGAGCATAAAAGGCCAGACTTGAAAGAAATATCAGAGTGGGGATCTAGGACTAGGTCTTGTTGGGATTTTTTTGGGTTTATTTGGGGTTTTTGTGAGTTTAGTAGTATTTCTTTAAACTGTAATAGTATTTTCTGATATAAAGCAATAGCCAAAATTTGAAATTCCAAGCAGCAATATTTCTGTTTCAATGAATTTTTCTTGAATCACAATGAGATGATCAAGCCACAATATTCAACAGGACACTTAGGTTTTGGGAAGCAGCCAAGGATCTGGCCAAGCAGTTTCTAAGTGACTTTGTAAAGTTGAAATATAACAATTTAATATCTTTTGAAATGAGAAGCCACTGTGCTTCCTCTAAGGCAGTCAGTTAGAAGATGTTTAATTTCATTCCAAATCAGAACCAAGCCACTTGGACGGTTTGGGACTTTGGTGCAAAACAGAGATGTCAAGTTTTGACACAGTGCTCACTCTCTTTCTATTGTGAGTAACTCTGTTTACATTTAACTTTTTTTTAAACTATGTCTTTTTTTCTCTTTTTTTTTGATCTTTTTTGTTTTGTTTTTTTCTTAAGAAGTGATATACAAGATTATCCTTTAGGCAGGGAAGTCCTATGGGCTGTATTATTTACAAAGACAGGCAACATGGTCACAGTTCTGTCTTTATGCCTTAACATTTCTTTCCTAAAATGCTTAAGCTGTCATTTTCCAGTGTATCTATTCTGAGAAAACAGTGACCATGTAAATAAAAGGCAGCACTATGCAGCAGATATTAATGGTGATTTATGTACCAGCTAGGATACTGTAGCAGCATTTGGTAAGTATTTAGCTATATTGGATTCAAGATACATAAACCACTGTGCTGGACAGCCTGTAACTAAACACAAATTCCGATTAGGAACCAGGATGTCCTTACAAAAACTTGATGTCTCCAATGGGTTGGTCTGGTGCTTTCCATACGAAGGATAGGTTTCTCTTCAGTGACTTGTCCGAGTGTGTGACAGTGTCACCATCTTCAAAACAATTCAGCAGCTTGGAACCAGGAGGCAGGAAGATGAACGTGCCAGCGATTTCGTTGTTGGACACTCTGCGAGCTTGCAGCATAAAGCCCATGTAATCCCGGGTGCTTCTTACTGTCACTTTTGGAAGACAAAATACGGGACACAAAGGGATTTGTCTTGCTGTTATGTAGTGAAGTGCCTGCAATGGAGTTCCCAGAAAAAACCTTGGGCAGCACTGCTGAAAACACCTTACAGTCTTTGTCCTCACAGTCTTCATGGACATGCTAGATACAGAAGGCCAGACTTTTACCTTTGGTTTTCCAATGTGTAATTGCACACAGGATTTGCCTGAGACTTCCCCCCCTATCCCTCCCTGATGATAAGCTGTTAACCCCATTGGACCAGGCAGCATGCAGCCATTTTTACAGAAGGTTTGGACACCGCTCTGTATGTGAGCAAAAGCTTGTGTTCTGCTCTCAAAGGGGTTTTGTTTTGCACAAGGATGAATGGGCAAGTGGCCAAGCTGGGGAATGGTGCCTCAGCTCTGTCTGCATCTGCCTGAGAAGCAGCAATGCCAGGGATGGGGAATGCTGCCAACCATGCCCAAGAGTCAGGTGATTCACCCAGACCCCTTTGAGTAGTGCAGAGGGGCTGGGAAGGTGACTTTACCCACGTGGACCACTGCATGTAGTGAGGTCTGTCTGGTATGGCTGAGACACAGCTGAGATAAATGAATCCCACCCAAAGCACCCGTGCTGCAAACAGAATCCCTCTGTAAATATGTCCTCATGGCAAGAGAGGTGTTGTAGCTCACTCAGAGCAGTTATCCCCCGGCCCAGACCTCACAGAGATTAATTGCATCGCTTGAGATAAGTTACCGTGCATTTTCCAGATGCAGGAGTGAGAAGCTGTTCCTTACCTGGCACCTTGTCTCCCGGGAAGAAGAAGGACATGTTGATGTGGACGGTGACGTAGTTGCTGTTGGAGCTGTGCAGCTGCACCCTCAGGTGCCTGGGCATCATGTCGCTGCAGGCGGAACGGCTGGCACCCTGCGAGAAGGCTGCCGCGCAGGACACCAAGCACAGGGTCGTGCAGGCCCAGCCAACAATGGCACTGTGGGCTCTCCCACCATCCTCCATCCTACAGCAGAGAACAACCTGGAGTTCACTTCAAAGCAGTGGCTTCCCAAATGGTGCCATTGATTTATCTGATCTCCAGAGCCGCCCTCCCTGCTGGCTTTAAACAAAAGGGAATAAGTGATCTCTGTGGCACCTGGAGCCACTTTGGGAATCCACAGCATTTACATTCTGAAGTGAACTGTTCAGGCTGGGAGAGGGAAGAGCCCACCACAAGAGGATGGATTTCTTGTGAAGGTGCCCATGGAGGGTGCAGCCAGAAAAGATTTGCTCTAAAGTCTTGTGGGTTTGAGGAGGAGGAGGAGCAGGCTCTGTACAGCCACACTCAGCACCCTCCACCACTCCCAGCCCAAATCCCAGCCTGATCAATAGGGGAAACATCTGTCCTTTGGACCTGCAGAGCTGCTGCAGGCCCCATCACATATGGGACTGGTGCCCAGGGCAGAGCCTGTCCCTGCCTGCCATCACAGAGCCTCATCCCTGCAGTGACAGCACAAAACACATTTCCAGACTGAACAGAGTAGTGTGCTATTCTGCTTTTTCAAAATGCACTTTTCAAAGTGAAGATGAAGGACAAGTGTGTGGCATTTATTGTAATGGATATCACAAAGCAGGTGCTTCTGATTTTAATGTAGCACTTTCTACCAACTTCTTTTCAACATGCCTGCCTTAGATGTCATTACACTTAGTCAATGAGTAAATGCAAATAAATCAGAGGCAGCAGAGGCTGAGGAGGTCTAGTTTACACCTCCCTCTCAAGCACTTCTGAAACTTGCCAGCCGACTAACACCACTGCAAGCAGAACAATTCATGCCCAGCCTAAAGCAGCAAGCAGATGGTTGCAGTTTAGCCTTCCACAGCCAAGCATCCTGCCCCTGCAACCAGTTGTGTGCCAGAAGATGCTTGTGAGAATCACAGGAGCCTTTGCTAACCCTCCCAGCCCTGCTGGACCAGCAGCAGGATGTCTCCTCTTCACGGAGCCAGCCTCCCTTCTGGGCACCCCTAAACAGTCCTTGCTGGATAAGATTTCTCGCAGGAGCTCACGGAATTAGCCCCGAGCTCTTTCCCTGGGGTGTTGTCCCGGCTGTGCTGTTTCCCCTCCCGCCCTGCTGTGCCCATCCCTGGGGGAGCAGCGCTGCTCCCGGGGCTGCCCGGGCTCAGGCTGCCGCTGCCGCCGGCGCTTACCTTGGGACACGCTCGCTGCCGGGCTCGCTGCCACCACTGCCCTGCCAGCCTGCCCAGGACCATCCTTTCAGGGACCTTCCTCGCCTGCTCCTCGAATGGGAAGCGCAGCAGCTGTTACTGCTAATACCCTCGGCAGCTCTCTGTCAGCGCCCAAATCCTGCTTTAATCAGATCAGGGTTTCTCTTCACATCCTACCCCTTTTTTTCTTTTTATTTCTTTCCTTTTTTTCTGGTGTGTGTGTATGTGTGTCAAATGTCCAAGTTTCTTCAATGAAAACAAAGGCAACTCGCAGGGAAGGGAGGGGGAGACCCACAGCAAATCATGGGGTTTGTGTAGGACACCCTGAAACTCCTCTGCAGAGGTGCAGGATGATGGGACTTTTTCTCACCTTGCCCTCTCCACACACACATCCCCTCTTCCATGCTGAAGCAAAGCAAAGCCACATCAGCCCCCTCCATGTGCCCCCAGCGGTGTGCCCCATCTCTCATGCTTACATGGGATTAATTTTGGCAGTAAAAGCAGAATTTTGCTACAAAGGCTTGGAAGGTTCATCCCATGTGCCAGCCTTGTCAGAAGGCGCCATCAACACCCCACAAATCCCCCGAAGCTGGCACAGGGGACCAAACATGTGATAAGTGTGACTGTCCCCCAGCACATGAGCTGTATTCATGTCCAGGCTGTCAGCCCTGCTCCTTGCCTGAGCTTTTCTGCAGCTGTGCTGGCAGTCAGTGGCAGAGCTGATCCTGTCCCTTGTCACTGCAGATGCTCTGGTGATCAGGGCTCTCTGATGACCTGGCCTCTGTCACCAGGCTCACCCTGCTCCCTGCCAGTGGCTCATTCCTGCCACGCCTTATCAGTGATCCTGCTTGGGAAGTGACCATTGTGTGAGGCTGTCCAGAGGGGGCATCCTGGTCACCTCTGCCTGGGACAACCCCCAAAAACTGGGGGCAAGTTTGCAGATGCTTCACTTATTAGCACTGTTCCCATCCCTGCCCTGCTCTGCAGCCTGTCTTTTGGAAGAGACACAAAATGCCAGGCTGGCACTGAGGTTCTGCTGCTGACAGCCCGGCTCTCAGCAGGTAAACTGGTTGGAAAGAAAGGAAACTGGTGGTACTGGGCTCTCATCAGCCTGCTCTCCTCTGCATTTGAAAGACGCCTTAAAATCACTGAATTTCAAGATATAATGTAAATCTTGTAGTTTTCTTTACTTTACTCAGGGGAAGTAGAGCACAGGTCAGAGGGAGGAAGGACAAGTTTGCATTCTTGATTCTGTTCCAGCCTCTAATTGCCCATCCTTCATACACAAAAGAGAATACCTTTATGCTGTATTGATGACTAATCCTTTCCTGAAACCAGCTAGTCTCTTATGGTTTTCTTTTCCTAACTTATTCCTAAAATCAGGGAGGGCCATTTCTCCACTGACTCCCACCTGGAAAAAAAGGAAAAGCGGCCAAGTGCAGACCCTGAAACAGCAGTGCTTGGTGTTCCCTGGAGCACAATGCAGAGCTGTGGGGAGAAGAGGCTCAAACAGATCCAATCCATGTGTAACAGCAGAGGATGTAGGGCAGGACTGAACTGTCCATGCTCACTTCCAAGGCTGCAGCAGCCTCTGGCAGGGCAGGGCAGGGCATGCTGCTGTTCACAGGTTCAGCAGCAGCAGTCAGATGGCACTGCCTGGACAGTGTTAATTGCTGGGCTGATCTGAAATACAGCCTTACACAGCATTTACCCTCACTGCCTGCTCTCAAACATAGGAACTCCGTGGCTTGAAAGCCACAGTCAAAGCAAATGTCACAACCATCTCCTCCTCAGAGATGGAAAAAGCTGTCACAGTCATTACCGTGACAGGAGCACCTACCAGCAGCTTCCAACTGCTCATTCAAATGCCAAGTGACAGGCAGATGTTTCCAGGAAGAAATACAGCCCTCTCAGAGCCTTGGGTTGCATCACCCACCAGGACAGCATTGCCTCAGCCTCCTCTGGCCAGGGCTGTGACCTGCTGGAGTCACTTGAGCTCAGCCGGGCTCAGCTCTGACAGACCACATGGCACTGCTGGAACTGGAGAGAGGTTTGCTTCTTCTTGTCATAACCTCTTCCTTAGCAGGAAGCTGTCAGGAGAAGGGGACATAAGACAACTTACACTCTGCCCATTGTTTTCCCAGCAGTGTTTGTGTAGTGGATTTCTAGAAAAAAAATCCCCACGGACCGCAGCTGGGAATTTGAAGTAACACTAGGACAACTGTGCATGCTCTGTAATGATTTGATAAAGATAGAATATAAACCATATAACTTGAAATGTCACTGATAAGTGCACAGAAGGATTATAAACCCCATAACATTGCAGGTTCTCTGGTGCAGAAACTCTGTCCTTCTTGCAGGCTGCTTCTACATCTCCACATCAGCAGGACACAACAGGGCCAGCAGATGTGGAGCAGGTGCAGTGGAGATCAGTATATAATTTGGGCATGGACATAAGAAACTCAGAGCTAACACTCCAGAGCAAGCTTGTTGCTTCATTAACAGGTTTGGGAAATACTTTGCTGCTGCAAGATAATAAAGGTTTAATGAGTTAGAAGTTCCTCCTGGTCAGCTGGCAGCTACCTGAGTCCTATAACAAAGTTTGAGGGGGCTTAGGGAAGAGTGGGCAGGTTGATCAAGTAGAGAGCTTGAAGGTGGCACCAGCTGAGTTCAGATCACAAGGAACTGATCATTAAACCAGCAAAGCTGGCAGCACCACCTTATTTAAGAATATTTCAAGTAATCTTTAAAACAAAGACCAGTGTCCAGCTGAGAGATGAGTGGTTAAAAACCCATGGTAGTCCCACAGGGAGAAAGGAGAACTATCTCCAAACTCAGCATCTCAGGGGCTGACCTATGCATGCCTGTGCCTCTGTGTTTGGGGAGACCAGGATGTTTTTCTGATATTTCTGATAGTTAGGCAAAACTAGGGTTGGCAAAAGTACTGGCAGGTCCTTCCACTTTCATCCAGTTGACTCTTCTTGCTGTTCTTCTGTCACTTACTGAAGTGTAACAGTGACTAAAATGTTGTAGGGGATACAGTGTGGGTAAATGAAGGTGGTATGGAATGTAATCTTACCCCCTAAAGAGTTGCAGCTGAACCAATTACTAAAGATCAGGAGCAGGCCTGATGTTAACAGGCCACACATGTAGCCAGTAAGAACAGTGTTATAAAAGAGTGGATTGGTGGGATCTGGAGTCAGATGGCTGCTGCAAGGACCAGGAAGAGTCAGTGCTTAGAGGAGCTGCCTATGAGACATGTTGAGAAGGTAGGAAACTCTGGCAATATGGAATCCTGGCACTGTAATGATGATAGAACTCTTGATATATAACAAAATGTCACTTCTGGGAACAAACTGACCCATACATGTGCATGCAACATACATTGTGAGCCTCTTTCCCTTACAACTTGAAACCAAAATAACCCTTTATTTTATTTGGTAGCTACTGCAACCTGAGCAGCTGTTCTGCTCTAGAGGAGGGGTTGAGGGGAGGGAAGGGAGAGAAAGAGAAGTAAGGCCTAGCAATGAATAGCTTAATGATTGCTTTAATAAGACTGAGTAAGATGAGGAATACAGACAACAGGTAAAATGCAGATGCTGGACTCCTCACATGCACACAGCATTAGTCAGAGGCTGCATGGATTTCCCCACAGTATGCTGCATAGAGGAGATGCAAACCATCCATGGAGAGCTGCTCTCCCGTTTTGCCACTTGAGCTATTTTATAATTTCCACACACAAAACCAACCTTGTGTTCTAAAGGATGATCTCCGTCTCCTGTTGCTCCTCTGTTAGACAAAGGCAAGGCCAGGCAGGTGGTGTGATTGTGGCACTGAGTGGCAGCTGCTGTGAACTCCATTTGGGTGACCTGGCAGAGGGACCCTGTGGCTGAGGGTCCCTTGTTCAGGATCAATACAGCAGCCCAGGAAATTCCCCCTCCCATCTGATTTCAGGCCTTGGAGAAGAGTTTGGCACAGGAATCCAAGAGTTTGAAACTGCTGACTGCAAAGCTTGCTTGCTTTCAAAACCAACACAGGGCTGGAGCCGGCCATGGCTGTGAGCTGGGATATGAAAGATCAGGCATTGCTCTGGCACCATCAGTCACACATTGCAAGGCTGTCACTTTGCAAACACTTTCATGCTTTCTTGTCTCCCAGGAACAACACAGCTGTGGGGCACAGCTGGTTTTCAGAGCTGTGAAAAAGCCTGAGGAACTAGTGGCCAAGTCATACCCAGAAGGGCTCTCAGTAGCTGTTTTGTCATCATAACATCACAAAAAAGATAGAAAAAACTCAAGTGAATGATGTGGAGCATAGTTTGCATTAGATTCCCTTCGAACTAAGAACCAGGTGGAAACAAATTCTAAAAGTGAGTAGTCATCAGGGTATACACCTTTAAAAAACCTTCCTAGCATGCTCTGCTCCCTTTATATAGGGCAACTCCAGGGCACTCCAGGCTTTGGTAGGGACCTGGCTTGCCTCCTTCTCCCTCTTCCAGGCTTTTCTCTAGTTTCCACGAGGTATGCTGTGCTGCTGCTCCCAGCCAGGCTGTTGTTTAAGGGCATGTGCCTCAGTTTGGCTTTTCCAGCGCAAGAAACTTGTGCTGGATGTGGGTGTACAGCAAATTTACAATTACTGCTCTGCACAGTGTCTGTGAACTGAATGTGTCACTGAGGGTGGGGGCAGTGGTTGAATGGCCATGGTTTCACAGTGTGATCTCATTGCATAAAAGTTCTGACTATGAACATGAGTGCAGCTTCAGCCTTTGAAATTCAGTAATTTTTGTTAGTTTTGGATTACTTAATTTTGGGTACATTTTTCTAAGTAGAGTAATGGACAAATACTTGCAGGTGTTAATGTTTCATGGTCAGTTCTGATCTCAATGAGCTTGATCCCAAAGTGAAACTTTTTTATACACAGGTATTGAGGCAAGAGCATCAGAACATGGTAAGTGATGTCACATTAAGAATTTGTAAAACTGGAAGTCAGTGATTGTAGGAAGTAAATGCTTCATTTCTTTTGCTACTTTTGAAATTTAAATTTGAATTACAACAGCTGACCTTAAATGCAACTCTTCCTGTCTACCTCACATAGTAATGATGACTTCATGACCTAGAATACATTAAAAAACCCCTTGGCATGTAAATTACATTGTATTTATATTTATAAAGTGTGTTTAGTATGTGATTAGACCACCAGGAGTAGCAGATTACAACTGAAAAATGTTCCATAACTAGACTTGTAGAAACTAAACCAGTCAAAAAGTTAACAATGCAAACCCTTGACGTTAAATCAAATTCTGCAAAATGTGTTGCTATACGTGGGTAGGTGTGTGGAGGGGGAAAGAAAGGTGGAGAGGGAAAAAAATTAGTCCTATATTAAAACAAAAAACCAAACAACAAAATCTAGACAGTCTCCAGGACTGAAAGCAGACAGTCACCTGCCAGCTACATAGAGATGACAAGGCAAATGAAAAATTGCATGCCCCACTTGGAGGTACATCTTCATTTTTAAAAAAGTCACTTACAGAAGAGCAAGTTGGTGATTTCTCTTATATCCTGGACCTTTTTCAACCCTTGTCAGAAAATTATAAATTATTGAAGCATATTGTACAGTAGCAACTATATTTGTGTGTTCTATCATGGCTTCTGAAGTGCTTAATGTGGAAAGGTTAACTACTGATTGCAAAATAATTTAGAATTATTTCTTCATCTTGAAAACCCGTAGAATTAAAATTTGCAGTTCTCATTCTCTCCCTTTGATAACTGGAATGCTACTATTTCCTGCTTGCATCACAGCTACTTGGGAAGAATGGGACAATGCTATATTCTCACAGTTGTCTTGTGTTAATCCATCCACAACTAAAGTATTTTTGTTCCTGGAGGCATTATAAACTGTCCCAAGAATAAAGCCAGGCTTCAGGAAGCTCCTGTAAAAAGTTGGCTCAATGACCTCACCAAGAGGTACATTACCCTAACTTATAACTTCATCATGAAGAACAAGAAAACATTCTGAGTGTGTGATGTTAAGTGCAGGAACACTCAGGTGAAGGAGTATCTGAATTTTCAGAGTTGGTTTGGGTTTCTTCTTGGCTAACTGCATGTAAAAGGAGAAGATACATTTATAAATTGCAATAAGTATCCATGTAAAATTGAGCTGCTTTTATTCACCATGCTTTGATTATCTACGAACATTGTTGCAAAATACACACAAACAAGTTCCCTCTCTGCCGTCAGCTCGGAGGCTCCCCCTCCCTAATGCACACCCCATACTCTAATGCACTTCTCATTCCTGGCCAGACAAAGGGAATACAGAGATGGTACCAGGTTGTGGAGGGAATGGATGGGAGAAGGAACTGGCTGGAGAGGACACATGTGGCATGTTTATAAAAGCTTTCAGATTCCTAGTGCATTTTCAGGAGTAGATTTAGGTATTAGTTAAAATTGCTTTTTACTGAAGAAGTCCATTGTGTTTGGTAGAGAAGCACAAGAAAAGGTCACCCCGAGCACAGGAAGGGTGGGGGGGTCCCCAGGCAGGAGGTGAAGTAGCTACTAGGCTGCACTGACACACCAACTGAGAGCTCTTCACCTCTGACTGACTTCCTCAGCTGGCACAGAGCTTCCTTTTCACCCTTAAGGCTTTTCTTCCATTTGATTCAATTCTTTCCCCACCCCTAACTGTTGAAGTGTCACTGTTACATCCCTTGATTCAATCCACAATTCAAGATTTTTTGGACAGCTGAACTTTTTAGCTGATGACTCTTACTAGCCTGGCATTTAAAGCTGACCCTGTGTTTTCCAAAAGGGACAGGTCATTGTCACAACACTGTTAGCATTTCCCTTCCCACAATCAGTTAAAGTATTGTTCTGCCATTAATACAGAGCTCTGAGTTGCAATTAATCCATGCCTGCTTACCTTTCAATCAGTACCTTTGTAACTGTTAGCATAATTAAATGAGCTGTTGCTTCAAATTAGTCTTGCAGCACTATTACAAGCTTCCTTTTTATTTTTCTTTTGTACAATGGAACAAAGCAATGCTTTGAAACAAAAGCATTCAGGCAGTTTACACTCACATTTACATTTATTTAAAAAAATGCTTAAATACTTGTGTATTTCACCTGTGGATTTTGAACTACAAATCAAATAGGGCTCATCACTTCAAAGAGGCTCACAAGTACAAAAAACCAGCCTCCTTCTGCCATCTTCACATCCTCCTCTTCTGGGTGCTTATGTACAACACTGAAAAAGAGAAAGTGGCACACAGAAGAGGGCCCTGGTAAATGACATGCAGAAGCCTTTTTATTTAAAACATCTTATTTCCATGGCATATAAATTGACACTGTAAGAGATCCCATTCAGGATGAACAAAGCCAGGCAACCTTTAAGTCCAAGTTTCAAAAAATGCCATTAGCTCTAAACATTATGTATTACTTTGGTTCAGTATTTATTTCATTCATAGCCCAACTATGCTCCAGCAGCTGTAGCTGAACAGAGCAGGAACAAAGGCAGTGCCCTGCAGTATTGCTGAGGGGAGCATGAGAGCTCCTCAGCAGCAGAATTACAGGTGTCAGACACTAATGCTGTGATCTTTCAATAAGAGCTGGAAATCCCAAGCACTTAAGGCAAAGCTAATGATTAGTTATGAAGGAAGAGACATCTTCCTCCTGCTTGGCTGATGATATCCCCAGAACAGATCCAGTCACAGCATAAAATGATACTGTGCTCCTAAACCTGCCACACGTCTTTAGTTCTCTGTTCAGCCTGTTCTTGAGCCTTGTGCCTCTCATCCCCTTGTTTTAGCTTTCCTAACAGATTATTTCCTTAATTGATTATCCAGCTGAAATGTCACTCCAGGCCTTAGCATAATAGTCCAAATGCCAGGCAAGAAACAAGGGTTGGTCTCGTTTCAAGGATTATTTCTCCACCCAAAATGCTCTTTTACACTGCTGCCACATTCTCTGACTCTTTTTCTAACGTGGGGTTTGGTCCTTGTGTCTTTTTATTCCTTCCCTCCTTGCTGATTTCCATTTTCTTCACAAGCAAGTTGGTCACACTGCTTCATTCACCTCCTCTACAAGTCTCTTCACTTCCAGCTTGTGAACCTTTTCTATTTTTAGATACTCTTCTCCCTGGCATGTCCTGCTATTACAGCCTGATACCAGAGAGTCATTTCAGGAGCCTGGGATTGTCCTTGAAGTGCACTAAAATCCACCTACTGCACTTGGATATTCAAAGGCTCAATATTAAAGCATGAGTGGTTTTTTTTGGTTAGTGGTAAAATCTTTACTCAAAAGATGAAAATAGCCTCCAGGACTAAGGATAAGCATTCATTCAGTCCTGGAAAACTGCTTCACCAGAAAATATTTGTGTCACTGTAATATCTGCACTGTAGCATAAATTTATGCAGTAGCTTGCCTAAAAACACAAACTCTTATGGTGCAGAGGCCATCTAAGCAAGCAGTAAGTACAAGAGAGTAAGCCTGTCAAACAGGAGAAAATAAGCTCCAATAAGGCTAGAAAAGAGCATGCTTCTCTAAATGAGCTTCAAATCCAGAGGAAAAAAGGACCACAGGAATGCAGAAAAGCACAGACCCTAGAAAGTGGAACTGTAAAAGGCAAATACTGTAAAGATTTCCAAGAAAGAATATTAGTTTTAGGCTTACAGACAGCTTATTTACACCTCAGCCACCCCTCAAATTCAGAATATCAAACCACAATTTTCTCATGTGCAGTAAGAGAAGGAGCAGGAATTACCATTATTTCCTCGGATAAATGCATCTCCATATTTGTTCTTTAACTGTCCATTTACATATTCCTCAGTCTGCTCCAGAGCTATGTTCATATATCCATCCAGGCAAGCCAGGACACCTGAAAACAGTGGCAGTTTAAAAGAGAATCAGCTTGAACTTATTTTAAAATAACAAAAATGCACTGTGCTTGAATAGCACAGGAAAAAAGCCCACCCTGTATCCTTATAACAAACTAAAAACCCAAGTATGGACAGATGTCTTCAAAGAATTCAGCTGGACAAAGGAATCCCAACCACTCTGGTAGCAATGGTATCAGTTGGTGTAAGAGTTGTGGGAATAAAAACAAAAAGTTAAGGCATTATTTCAAAAGATGGACAATTTCCATATTGAAAGCTTAAGCTGTCCCTTCTCACTTGTGTTTTAAGCACACACCAAAAATACCTGGGGCATTAAGTGCAACTGGATAACCTAAGGACAATGCTATGTAAACTGAGTTGTCACAAAACTTGTGAAGGATACAGCTGAAAAACAACCCTTTTAATACAGGACAGCCTACACATATTTGTCTTCATGCTTACAGAGCTAGGAGAACACTGTCTGCAAGTCTCTGTTTTGATATCAACAAAACTCTACACATTTTTCAACAAAGGCCACTGAAATCTTCCCACAAAAATAAAATTACACTGTTTTGATAATGCAATTAAAGAAAAAATCTTTCATTTGCAATATCAGATGACTTTTTTTGGATCAGGAATATACACATTTTAGTGTAATACAGCACAGAGGTAATACAGCTTTTTACAAGTTGCTTTATCTTCCTCTTGCTTGTGGGTTTTCCTGACTTTATCCTTGCACAGACAATACTACTTAAATAACTTATTAGCTACTATAATAACTTATTATATTAGAAATATATTAGCTGTAATTAGGAAGAGGGAGAAAACTCAGGACACATTCTCATTTTTCAGAAATGTCACTGCAGGATCTTCTAGTTAATAATCAGGATTCAACTTCTTCTGCAACTTGTCATGGCTTAAAGGTTTTTATTTTCCTTCCTGTTTCTCTTCTCTGTCTCCACAGACATAGGAAAAACTAGTCACAAAGTGCCACTAAATGCCCCAAAAAGACCCAAACAAAAGTCTAGATTCTTTTCCACTCTAATAGTCCTGAGGTATCCACACAGGAACAGAAAAAAAAATATGTTTGTACAAAATTAAAACTGGACCATGTAGATTTACCTGAGCTACATACAACTCTGTAGGCCATAAATGCAGTATTTTCAAACTCTTTTGCTCCTAGAGTGCATTCATGGAGTGCAGTTGTTTCATTCTCTTCCTACTTTTCTTTGTGCTTACTCTTACACCACTAATGGCATCAACTATTATCACTGCCCATCCTGGCTAGCAATTTTCTGTTTTATCTGTATGTAGAGATGCTTTAATGTACATATCCATATTTACACACAGAATCCATACATTAATGTACCCCTGATAATTTCCCAGGGCTTCCTGACTTGGACACCTGCAGCACTTGGCAGTGGCTGAAGACAGTTCAGTCACACATCAGCACCTGCATGAGGCTACATTGGTGCTGGTGTGGAGGCAACAAAAACATCAGCAGCACAGCCTGGGGGAGAATCTGGGCAAATCTGCAACAACAGCCTGAGATGCTGTTTTGGAAATATTTGGCTTTTACAAATGTTGGTCACATTTTTGCAGAAAACAAACTAAGTGCATATTTTTCAAACAAAAACACTACACGGATTTTCTGTCACAAGAGTGCAGGGAAATAAGGAAGGGAAGGGGGGAAAATCCAGTGACAAATAAGGGTATTTAGGGAATTCTTGTTCAATTAATGTGGTGTCAGACTGTAGGCAAGTTACACTAGCTCTGCTGAGAGGTAAGTTCATCTACAGCATTTACAAATGGATCTTACCAAGGGAGAGGTAGCAATGGTCTCAATGAAAACAGGAACCCAAATCTGGTTTGGCCCTGCCTTGTGTGTACCCTCAGGTAAATGAGGACTTGCTTTAAGTGACTTAAATGAGTTCTCTCTACATTCTCCTGCACTGAAGAATTTACAGAGAGGCAGCAAACCTCTTAAGCCCCCAACGCCATCTGAAGTGGTCAGACAATGTGGTTCTCAAATGAGAGACTGCAAATTTTGTCAGCTGAGTGACACTGCAGGGAAACAGGAAGGAGTAAGAAGCCACTGCTGGCTCTGTCAGTGAACAATTTAAAACTGTCCTAGCAAAAAGATTCCTTGTCACAGCACAAACAAGTCTCCTCCCACAAGCGCCAAGCTAAGCCACTTGAAGTAAACCTCTCTGAAGAAGGGGTCTGTTGCAGAACCATAATGTTTAAGTCATTACAGAATAAAATTTCTGAGCACTGCAGAGATTAGTTTTGACTGAATTTGGATACTGCTACAAAAATTGGTCAGGTTGATACTGTTATCCTAATTGGAGCAGGACCAGGACATTTCACTGCACAGAGGAGTTTAATTTACTAGTTTTAAAAAATCTATAATCCTATATACATGAAGGTATGCTGATAGACTTGGCAAAAGCTACACTAAACTTTTTCCTGTATCTCTGTGAGCCTTGACCCAACACAGATCTAGGCAGTTGTTTAACTAAGAATGTCAAGAATGTTTTTCATCATGTAAGAATTCTATTATGAATGACAGCAGAGTTTAGTCTGAAGCTTTCCTGGATCAAGATCTGTATTACCTAAATAGAGAACAAAAAGCTGAAGAAAAATCTAGTTCCAACAAGGGGTGTTTCTGGCCGTTTCAGGAGTTGTAATTCCAGACAATCTTTCCAAGCATCAGTTTAGAAACTCAGAATCATCCAGTTAATCACCTGTGACGAAGGTCACTAATGATTTAGATCAGTAATTTTAATTTCTAAATCCCCTGTTGTTACCCCTCCTTATCACTTTCTCCAGGGTTGATTTTCTATTTTTACTGTCTCTGTTCTCACACTCCATTGTTCTGGATCACACTGTTTTTCTTTTCTATTCCATGCATCTATTCCAGCCTCCTCAATGAATTACTTTACTCACTGTGAGAGACAGATGGGGAACTTACCTCGATAATCAACTCCAGAATTTAATTTTACAACAACTGGCCTTCCAATGATTTGTTTTAGGAAGTCACTAGGGGTTTGCTTCCGTAGACTCATCTTGATCTTCTCTGGCAAGCTGAGAAGGGAAGAGAAAACATTAGGATAAGAGACGTGCTTCCACATTATTTTAAATACTCTGTACACACAGGCAGACCCCTGATTTGTAATACTTTCAGTAGGAGAAAATACTGAAGATGAAAAATACTGAGATGAAAGCAAAACTTTAAGGGTTGAGGTGGGGAGACAGAGCTCCTAAAGCTATTGCACTCAACCTTCCCTTTGGCATTTTTATTACTTGTGAAAGCATGACTCAGAATCCTTGTTTGCCACACTGTAAATCTTTTAAATTTCCAACAGTGCCAAAGGCCTTATCATCCCTAAAACCTTTTGCTAAAATTCTTTTAGAGGGCTAAGCCTAAATAGGTGTTTCGTGTCTTTAGGGGTGGAGGGGGCAGCCCATCCATGCTCTATACCCGGAAGTCTGTGCGAGAACAGACACAAACAGAAGAAAAGCATAAATACAAAAGCATGCCTTCAGATAATAAAACAGACTAAGTTAAGGCTCGTGATTAAATGACAGGGGAAAGATGCTGTGATTAAAAAGGCAGCAGGCGCACCCAGTTTGGTGCAAGACCCCTCTCAGTTCTCGCTTGACTTCTGCTCCAACATCGCTTTGTTCGGCGTTGTGAGCAAAGGCAGAAAACCCCCGCACGCTGCCGACTGCATTCCTCTGCTTCCCGGGGCAAATCGCAAGGGGCGATTGCAGCCGCGAATCCAGGGATCCTCACTGTTCGCCCATCAACACCCACCGCCGCCAGCGATGCCCGGGCCCCGCGGCTGCGTCCCCTTGCCGGAGCACACACGGGAAGCCATGAAAAACCCGCGCAGCTCCGTGACAGCGCAGCCCGGGGAGCCCCGCACGGCCCCGGGCCGGCCCTGCACTCCCCGCCCGCCGCCGCTCCCGGCAATTCCCGGGCCGGCCCCGCACTCCCCGCCCGCCGCCGCTCCCGGCAATTCCCGGGCCGGCCCCGCACTCACCGCCCGCCGCCTCTCCCGGCAATTCCCGGGCCGGCCCCGCACTCACCGCCCGCCGCCGCTCCCGGCAATTCCCGGGCCGGCCCCGCACTCACCGCCCGCCGCCGCTCCCGGCGCTTCCCGCGCCCTGCCCGCCGCTCCCCGCCCGCAGCTGCCCCGCCCCGCTACGGCGGCCGGGCGGGACAGCCCGCGCGGCGCCCGAACGCGAGGCAGGCCCGCGGCTGAGGGCGCGCCCCCTCCTGCCCGGGGCCTCGCTGGGGTTGGGCGCTTCACGACCCCCGGCCCTTCGCGGAGGTGCGCGGGTTTTTTGTGGCTTGGTGGGATTCCGCGCAAAATAACATCCCATGGGAGAGGAATCTTACAGGATGTCTTGTGGAAAAAATCTTACAGGGTATTTTGTGGGGAAACAAACCCCACAGGGTCGGTTAAGTTGGGAAAGGCCTCAGAGATCAGCGAGTCCAGCCTATTACCGAACTGTCAGCCAGACCGAGGGCCGCATCCTGGCTTTCCTTAAACACCTCCAGGGATGGTGGCTCCACCACCGCCCTGAGCAGCCCATTCCAGTGTCCAATCACCCTTTCTGTGATGGAATTCTTCCCAATGTCCAGTACGGTACTCACTATTGTATTTACTCCAATGAGACCCTGTTAATTCCCAAGTGATCTTGTCCCTGTCAGAGACGCGGTGAGCACCTCACAGGCACCCTGTCCAGGACTAGACAGGGAAGTGCTGAAGGTCATTTCACAGAGGAATCAGTTAACATAGAAACAAAAGAGGTTTTTTTTTTAAGTCACCTGGGAATAACTTGGCACAAGAGGAAACTGAACTCACCTTCTACTCTTCTACTTCTTTATCATCTCACTTGGTTTTCCTTTTTCTTCCTTTCCCCCAGCTGTCTCCTGATGTTTGGAAAATACTTCCTTTTTTCTTTCTTTCTTTTTTTTATTTTAGGATTTAGTACTGTGACGAGTTAATCATCTGTGAAAGCTTCTGGGCTGTTTTGTTTTGTTGGGGTTTTTTATCTGTCCAATATTGATTTAGTATCTTGTCAAATCTCTCAATTCTCATGATACAGAGAAAATGAACCATGGCTTTTCAGAGCACAGATTTGTATTCTTGCTTCTTTCTAGAGTTGTTTATCTTCTCTTTTTGAACGTGTCCAGTAACAATTTTTTCTCCAATGCTTAGACTAAAAGGCTTTTAAGAGGCAAGAGCTGCAAACCCGACCTTATTCACCTGCCTGTCCCAGAGTTCAGGCGCAGGCAGGGACAGGGAAGTTTGGCCACACTGTGTCTGTGTTTCCAGGCAACCATCATGTTAATCAGGAGCATCCAACTGTGCTTGATTATATCTAGTATTTGAAGCAGAAAAGGAACATAAAATAGTTACTCCAGGGAGCAGACTTGCAAAGTTTTATTTGGCTTCCTTGGCTTCAGTGAGTAATGCTTTGATAAGGGAATATTCCTGTTTTCATTGTTATCAATCTCCAGTATGAAGATTGGGCAAACAAAATTTTCATGTCTGGGCTGGTAAATTTGCATGGCAATTTTGCAAATCCAACCAGGGACACTTTGTTTTGTGAGCCTTCTTCTTTGGTTCATTTCTTACAAATTTGCCTTCAGAGCTTGTATTTTTTTTCCCGGCCATCAGCAACTGATGAGCTATTTGCCTTCTGCTCAATGGGCTGCTTTCTAGCTAGCTGAGGCTTATAATTAATTACAGTTTTGATGTGTGTGGATACTTTGATTGTCCTCTGCCAGTCACCAAAATCCTTGTGCTTTCCTGTTTCACAGCCTGTGAACCTCACAAACACATCAGATTTGAATCATGGGCATTGAGGTTGGTGAGTTCTGCATCCTTAGCTCCCTTCTTCCATACTTAAGAGACCAAGTCATGAACCCAAATCTTGGGTAGCTTTCCTTGGTTTGCCAGAGGTCTCAAAGCAGTCTCATGTGCTGTTCCTAGAGGTAAATTTGCCTTAAATGGACTCCTTAAGGATTCAAAATCTCCAAAAGTGAAAATAGAATTCAGATGTCATTGGCTAATGAGTATCTGTTGTTTGTTTGTCCTCTAGATGAAAAAGTATTTTGATCTAAGATGTTGCATACCTGGCTCTCAGTAGATTGTTTTAAATTCTGCTTTATCTTTTCCTAGTGTGCCATGGTAGAGCTTTTCCAGCTGCACAACTCATGGAAATCAGCGAGATGCTGCCCTTGTGTTTTAATCAAGATGAACTTGAAAGGTGAACATTGTAAGTGATAGAAATTATTTATAATTTGGTAATAAAAGTTTATGTCTAGCACTCCAAATTTCACACATCTGCTGTGTGCTGGCCTTGAGATATAGAACAATTGCAATTGCCTTTACATTTGGCCTCAGATGGAAGGTCATAAATTACAATGATGGAGTTTGTAGTCGTTCCCAGCTCACAAAATTTCCATATTAACATCTTCACCTCAAACATAAATGGTTACAGAGTTACAAAGTAGAGTTGTGTTGGCCTTTGTCAACTGAACTTTAAGATGGAAGTCTGTGGATGCTGTGCTATTGCTAACTCTTAAACACAAAGCATCACAGAATCCTTGTTCAGAGGACCTAATTAAAACTTTACAGTTAACTTGAAAAATGAAATGGGATTTCACTCTCACTCACTCTCTCTCTCTCCTATCAAATGCAGTAAAACCCACTTCAAAGTTAGGAAGGTTTTTCTCTCCCAGCTACTTGAAATAAAAGCATTTCCAGAGTGAGATGGCTACAGAGCACAGAATGGGTCAGAAGGAGTGTCCCGTTTCTCCTTTCCTGTGAATTGCACATCATTTATACAAGTAAAGTGCTGATCAACAACAATCCAGATGACAAAAGGATGTCTGTGGCACATTTTTAATTCAGCCTGAATAATCCCCAGCTACACCCAGCAGATGAATAAAAGCCTCAATCTTTAAACAGTTCTCACCTGAAACTTGTGTCAGAGAGAACAAATCCATTCTGGCCCAATATCACAGGATTTTAACAATTAACTTTGGTGCCTTAGGTTAGAAAAAAAGGGAAAAAAGCATTTTTAAAATTATGCAATGAAGTAAGGGTCCAAGATCAAGTTCCAAATCCAGGGGAACATTCCTTGTTCAAAGCCTCTGGGAATGGGGAGGCAGAAGGAGGTATGAGGTGCAGCAGCTCTGCAATTCAAGATTAGCACTGCTATTACAGGGTTTCCTGAGGGCCCTGAAGTGAATGGTAGTGCATTTCTGGAGGTTGAGAGGTGGAAGGCAAAATTTCAGCTCTCACTGAAACCAGCAGAAGTTTTGCTAATTACTTTGGATGCCTCTGTAAGTTACTGAAAATACACCTGAGATCTCAGGTGCTTCTCTGTAGGGGGATACAGTGTGGGTAAATGAAGGTGGTATGGAATGTAATCTTACCCCCTAAAGAGTTGCAGCTGAACCAATTACTAAAGATCAGGAGCAGGCCTGATGTTAACAGGCCACACCTGCAGCCAACAAGAACAGTGTTATAAAAGAGTGGATTGGTGGGCTCTGGAGTCAGATGGGTGCTGCAAGGACCAGGAACAGTCAGTGCTTGGAGGAGCTGCCTGTGAGAAACATCGAGGAGGTACCAAACTCTGGTGATATGGAACCTATGCATAGAACTCTTGATGTGAGACAACACTTCTCCAGGTCTTCCTTCTGGAGCTATGTTCTTTCACTGTGATTTATGCTTCTTAGAACTGTCTTCTTCTGATGTTTTGAGTGTGAGAAATAGGATGTTAAGGAGTTGAAGTGTGCATGAAGAAGCAAGAGAAAGAAAGGAGGTTTTGGGACCTTCTTCCTTTTCCTCCTCTGCAAACTTTGTGGTGGACAAGCAACTGTCAGCAGTTCTTCCAGGGAGCTGGAGAGAATATTGTAAGAACTCAGCCTGAAGCTTTCTTTCTGTCTCCTACGCTTTCAGTTCTATAAAAAGGAAAGGAAGAGCCTCAGAAGCTTTCAGAGTTCACTTAACCCCCTCTGAGTTCCTGGGAGTGCTTGGCTTCCCAAGGGCCTGGCTTTTTCATGAGGCTTAAGAGGTCTGGTGTTCCCATTTGGATGGGAGAGTTCAAGCCTCTCAGCATGTGAATGATTGTCTGTGCCTATACAGTAAAACTTCAGAGATGTTTTTCTCCTTAAACAGAGGCTTACTTATCCAGTATTATCTCCCATGCTGTGCTAGGATCATCAGAGCTGACTTGAACTGAGTTCCTTCCATGTTCTCAACTAAAAGGTTAATGTATTTTTGAATGGAACCTTACTCAAAAAAGTGTTGGGTTTGAGCTATGGATTTTAGATAGAAGAGCCTAACAAAATTCTGTCATCTTCAACTTCTCACACCGTGCTCACCACCTTGGGATGTTCATCTCCTCCTGTATGGCATAAGTGACACAATGACCTTTTGTCACATGTGTGTCTCTCCTACTTTCTGTCCAGTTAAAATATAGTATGACAGATCATGTCAGGTTTCTGCTTTCTATTAAGCAAAGGCTGGAAGCCCCACTTGATTCCTTTTTTGCACCACTTAGCTAGATTTTTTCTAGAATATGATGGCGTTGGAGCAAAGTTAGACTCTATAGAATATTCATATCAGGGTGAAGACATATTCTATATTTTTTGCTTGTGGAGTATCAACAGATGACATTTTAATATAAACTTCCCCACATTCAGTTTGATGAAACTGATTCAATACTTCAGGCTGAAAACTCTGGCATCAAGATTAAGCACAGAAAGGGGTTGAAGTGGTCATTTTAAACTGACCTGCTGGTGCAAAACATCTGCAAATTGGTTCCCAGCTCCCTAGAAATGCTTCTGATGCAGACTTGGGGATATGAAGTAAGCATGAGTCAGATTTGTAGTGTGGTAACAACAATATTATACCTTGTCCTGAATTTCAGTGAAAAAGGAAGATTAAAGTGTGTTCAGCCACATTAAGCATGTAGAATAATGGGGATTATGTTGCCATCACCATTTACTAACAGGAGAGCTTGATTTCTTTAGAAATAAAATGCAATTTAATGTCAATGTTTGGCCACTCCTAGAGCATTTGTGGGCTGGTAATTTCCAATAGACCCAAATTTCTGACTATTGACTAAAAAGTCATTATTTTGTGAAGGGAACAAAGGAGAATGCAATTATTTTGTAATATAACAACAAAAATGGGTCAAATCAAAAGGGAAGACTAGAAGGCTGTATCTATATGAAATAAACTGTTTTGTTAGGCATAGAACAATAGCATAAAGTTCTATATTAAGTCAAAAGTTTGTTTTTCACAGAATACATTTTACAACACTCTTGTCTTTTTAACTCTAATATAAATTCAATGGACACACTAGTGAAAATAAAGATTTTATCTATAAATAGAGATCTGTCAATCTGCTGTGACTGCCTGTGACCCATTCCCCGGGGCCTGCAGTTTCTGAGGTAGTGTAACCTCAAACACACAGTTCAGATCTGATTCCCTGGTGTTCACACATGCCAAAAAATATTCCTCTATACTTTAGTCTTGTCTGCTTTTACAAGAAAAAATATATTCCTGTAAAAATTACATAAAACAATATTGAAGGTTAGGTACTAACTCTTGCAGATCTGCAATAACAGGTTGGGAGGAATACTATTTTCTAGGAGAGGGGAATGATGCAGGGCAACTGACTCACTGCTCCACAGTCTGGTTCACACCTTTCAGGCAAAACTGCCATCTGTGCCATCAGTGCAGCTCCGCCACTCCCAGGAATTGCAGGAGCTTTAGGGCAAAAAACAACACCCATCTTTTCTCACTCACCTGATCTTACCTGGAAAATTGAGAGGGCAGTAGCATAAAGTGCCTGTAGCCATCCAGACCACCTGGCATGAGAAATCTCGCTCTTGCTGCTGGGCCTGCATGGATGTTGGAAACGGTGGAGGATGCTATGAAAGCACTCAGCACACACAGGGTTTGTGATAGTGGAACTGCAAAGGTTCACAAGCCCCTTGTGAGCAGCAGACAGATGATACAGAAGCCGGATCAGTCCTTGCAGGCTTTGTGGCCAGGAAGGTGTTGGCAACATTGCTGTAAAATGGGTTATAAATTCTTATGACTTGGATCATTAAAGAACTACAGCTCTCATTACTCTCTCTGCTCTGCTCCATGGCAGATGATTTCATGCTGCAAAGAGGAAGGAAATCCTCTCTGCTTCCAGGAGAAAGTGGAAAGTGAAGAAGCACACTGCATTCACATGCTTTTCTTTGATCCTTGTTTCATTTTGCTTCCACCTCCACTGAGTGACATGTTCTTGGTTTCCTCCATGACATGTGCAGTCCTCATCGGGCTATGTCCCAACTGTGCCACCTCCTCAGCTAGTACATTTTTCCTACTCATTCCCATTCCTCATCCAAATGGTTTCCTTTTTTTTTTCCCTTTTCTTTTTTTAATCTATGTATTTTATTATGTAATTATATATGTATTTTTGTATTTATCTGGTAGTTGTTTTCCCCCATGGCTTTCACCTGCTTCTCTACTTAGGACTGACATTACCAATTGATTTCACATAATGCACACAGGACTGCCTGAATATATATTCCTGTCTCTGGATGTAGGGTTTGGACATTAAAATCAATGCCTGGGAGGTGAAAGGCTTCATCACCCATAAATAACTCTTAAACTGCTCATTTTGGTTCCTCAAACAGAGTATCAACAATGGAGGGAATAATTTGGATGATGAAATGTGAAAATAAACATGCTGTGCTCACATGCTGGAGTTTCCTCAGCTGGAGGGAATTCTGGTGGAAATGGGGAATAGCAATGAATTAGTGGTTTTGTGGATAAGGAGAGTTTTAATTTTTTTTTAATAATAAAGAAATATCTGTGATAATTTATCCCTTTCTTGAACAATGAACAACAAATGAATAATCACATGCTGTGTAAACACCTCAGGGTTACACCAACAAACAGTGCAAAGTACCAGTTTGAAATTTGGAAATGAGCAAGTCAAGTGTGGGACAAGTTAGTCCACAAAGGGAGAATCTGTTCTCACTTCTGCTGTTGAGCTGCTCTCAAATGTTGAGGCAGCTCATCTCACCTTCTCCCCTGTAAAACAGCAAGAATGATATACCTAAAGTGCTTTCAGATCAATGGTTGAAAACTTTATGTAGTAGGAGGGTATTATTAAGATCCTAATGATGCCATGGGAGAAAATGATCAATAATTATTTATATTTTCCTTTGCTGTTTAGGAGGTATTTTTCTACTGACTGTATTTTCTACAGTCAAGAGCACAAGAGTTGAGTGTTGTCACTGTCTTGCAGAACATACAAGTCTTTTTGTAGCTATATTATATAAAGACGGAAAACAGGTTAAATTCTAGTATGTCATTTCTCTCAAGGCTGGAGGGCCAAAGTCAAAAGAAAATCTACTGATTTACTGCATGAACAAGTGCTGTGCATTATCTATGCATTAATAAATTCTACAGGACTGTATGTGCATGCTTTACTCATACTATATTTTAAGCTTGAATTTTTTAGGAATTCAGATAAAAAAGATTGCTTTCAAAAATTGCCCCACATCAAGTAATCGCTGTTTAAGGAATTATGTATTTATTTTTACAGTAACCTCATTACAACCAGACTTCTTCCTTTTGACAGTAAAGCAGAGTGCTTATCTTCCATATTTTCATAATGAAAGCTCCCAAGCACAGGATACAGTGGCAGATTTACAGCCTGTGAGCAGCAGAACTGACAGGCATTTTAATATGAAAGGAGATATGATGTCTTTAATGTACAGTGATGTCACTTCTAACAAGGTAGAAGTGTGCTTTTTGCACTGCAATCACCATAAGAAGTGAAACCTGTCTGCTTCAGGAGTCACCTTTTAACCCAGGAAAAGGTCACAAATAATAGAAAAAAGACAGGACTCTGCTTACTCAGGTGGAAGGGCACTCTGACGTTGGAGGAGCAAGGCTATTGTGGATGTGCATTAACTCCAGGAAGCTGAAGCTACAAATAGTCTAGCTCGAGCTAACCTTGAGAACAGAAGAGGAAAGGATAATGAAAATCCTCAAGGGAGTGTTAAACTGAAAGCCAGATTGCCTGTTGACCACCCTTTTTCCTTTTATCCAGCATTGATTGCACCTAATAACTTGAAAGTGATATTGACAGCAATATAGTCCACCATTACGTGGACACATGATTATTTCATTGAGAGAAAGGACAGGAACCCAGTACCAAAAACCTATTTCATTCTACATTAGACCAGAGAATTTACTACTTTGTCTAGGAAATATTTGCCAATGATTTTAAAGGCTGATTTAAAATGTGCATTTCTTAAATGTGCTCCCAGCTCCTGACTGAAAGCTTTTATCATGTCATTCTGAAGTTGCACCGTTCTTAAACATCATATACCAGAGTATAAGATTAAAAGGCCACAAAGTGGCAAGAAATCTCAAGGTCCAATAAGTACATTGTGTTAGCATTGGGCTGGTGACTTTGATTAAAGACAGGAAATTAAAATATTCTGTCATATATATAGATACAATATCTCCTCAAGACAGTTGCTTCCTCCAAACTAAAATTTCAGAAAATCAACTTTGGATATTATGTCCTTTGATCTTGAAGGGATTGCAATAAGGAAGAAAAGAACAGCATAAGAAGTAATTATGTTGTTTTCTATTATCTTTGCAGAAATCCTGATTTTAAATGAAAATGGTTTTCAGGAGCCTCTGAACCATCATGTTCTCCTAACCAGGGTGCTGGGGCACAGAAACAGTGACAGGTAAGGTAAAGCAAGGAGGAAATCACAGCACTGAACAATTAGTACTGTGTTATCCCTAGCATGGTGCACTCATGTCAATACAACTGCTTGTATCTGTGTCCTGCAGAATCAGAAATGATGATTGACCTCATGAGGATGCTTGTAATATCCCACTGCTAGTCCTGTGTTCTTTTGAATTTAATTTTTATAGATTAGTATATTCTTAGGGGTGATGTGATTGGTTTTCATTTACTTTGAAACAGCAGTCTCCCTTCCTCCCTCTTCAAAATGGAGGGAAGAGAAACTGCAAACTCAGGTTTACATTTAGAAACAATCAAGTCACATTTCAGTAGAAAATGTCAGAAATACTGGCAGTATCAGTGAATTCTTGACCCCATTTTAAGCCTGTTATTCCAACAGCAGAGGTACCTTTTGAAGATAAGCCCTGTGTATGCTTAGAGTTATGATAATACTTATAATTATATTTTCCAAAAAGTAAAAATATTGGGAAATTAGATACAATGTGCACAGATCCCTATAAAAATAAATCTGATGTCATTAATGTAAGGTAATGGTTTGAAAGGCCCTGTAATAACTTTTAAAGGACCTGTGTCTGGAGAGGAAAGCAGCTTGACAGACACAAGCCATGAACTGCTTCGCTTTCCACGCTGCCTTCTATCTGTCAATATATTGGTTATGGAGCTGTGCCGAGGCCAGTCTCCAAAGGCAGACTGTCACATTTCTCAAAAGATAAAACATCCCTAAGGGTACAAAGAATTCAGGGACACAAGCTGATAGACAGGAGCAGCACTGCCACTCTAACATTTTATGGCTGAGTTCAACGAGTGAGCCCTTTACTGGATAATTGAATTGATGAAAGGCTTACAGTTGCCCCGATTAAGCTTCTTCCTTCTCCATATGTAAGACTCAGGGTAGTTTAAGCAGAAATTGAAGAAGAAATTCAGGAGAGAGACATTCATAAGCTCTTTGAGAACTGGTCTCTCATGAAAAGCTTGGCATTTGTTATGTTACATGTGCTGTTAGTCCATACAAAGAATCCTGTTGTCCAAGAAATGCTATTTGCAGCAGCCTTTTTTTTTTTTCCTTCTAACTAAGGGTTTGTAAATATTTTTAGAACATGTCTTGCTGCTTCATGACTCATTCCCCTTATGATCTTTGGTATTTTTCCCATTTGTGATCATGCAGCATCCCTGTGGCATATGGTCACCTGGGAAAGTATTATTAAGGAAGAAATTAAGGGATTTTAGCTATTTTTAACATTTCTTGGAAGACTGAAATGTGGAAGAAGAGCCACATCAAAGCAACATTTTTCAATCTTCTGTTTTATATTAACCAGTCTCATTTGTTTGTGCTTTCCATGATGTATCCCTCTATTGTATCTTTATTCATAACTAACTTGAAAATTATTTGGGCAATTTTCTTTGCCTCTACAATGTGCTTGTCCAGTGCCAAGTGCAAGGGACCATTAGGTGCTATGATAACACAATTTTTAAGTAATTGTGTATTGTACCAGGAGCTCATAATTTCCTGCTGATGAAAGAGAACAGCCAGGAGATATTTAACCAAGTACTCAGGTAATGAGGACACACCTTCTAGTGTGATGAAAGGGAAAAGGAAGTATGATCTAATTCTTCAAGCCTAAACTTAGATTTAGCACTGTCAGTATTTGCAGCAGGATGCCATGGCAGTGTGAGGGTACAGTCAGAAGCAGGACTTATTTTTTACAGTCCAGCAGTAGATCATGTCTTATGTGAAGTTATAAAACTTATCATGAAATCTCTTAAATAATCTTAATAGAAATTAAATTCTACAAACACAACTTCTTATTTATAAACACTAGCCATGGTGGGCTGCTACAGATGTACTAATGTGGAAATATCAGATTTGTGACAGGACCTCCAGATCCTGTCTTTTTACTCTGTCAGGTTTAAGGGCAATGACTGTAAATAAGCAAGTTTCAATTGCTTTTTTCACTGTATTCCTGTTGTCCTTCTGAAGGCATTAAGGGAAAGGGGACTCAATTTATACCTGAGCCTATAATTAATCCATAGGATCAACAGACTGGCAGCCACTTATTTTCAACAGAAACTCCATGGTTTGCCTGTACCAAAGCTTCAAATTTTTTAACATTTTATTTCCAAGTTTCACCTCTAGAGACAGCAAGCTACCAAGAGAATCCAGTGCTGGCATCTTGTCTTGGCAGTGTCTGTGGTTTCATTTGCTCTTGGCCTGGGCAGTCAGACAACATCCTTGCTAGACCAGGACAGTCAGATGTACCTAGATAAGCTGCACTAATCTGTGTGAGTCTCATATAAGTAACTTAATATGGCTTACAAGTTACAACACTTGGCTAGGGTGCTTACACTCTATCCCTAAATATATATATGTATATGCTGAGTATTCTGATAAATTTTTTAGGGAAAAAAATTATTTCATTCCCAGTTTATTTTTATTTATAATGTTTGGTGCAATATTTATATATGTTTAGTGCAATTATATATTTACACTACTCTCACAGGTTCATGAAATATTATACCATATGCTTAAATATTTATTTTTTTATTTAAAGTTAGAACTGCAATTTTTTTTTCTACCCAAAATAGTTTTGGATTCCTTCCCCACATGTGGTAACATTTGCCATTCTGTTTAATTAACCAGATTGGTGAGAATGTTTGATTTTTTTAAAGATCCTTCTCTTTATGGAGAACTAAAGGTCATAGCTGGAAAACTGGCCAGCCGAGCTCAGTCATTTCTAAGTATTTTGTTAATTTTTCCTGGTTAATGATCCTTTCAAAGTCAGAGTGTGCAGTTTCTTTAGACTTGCATCAAACACTCCTCAGAACTAGCAGCTCACAGTGGGAAAAGATAACCTATTTCCTTCAAGCACTGCAGTTCTATCTGTGAACTATTGGCATCACATGAAGATTGATTAAAGTTCTGCCGACACCTAATGCACACAAGAAAAAATAAAAACTGCCCTCTTTGCCTACCAAAGGATAGCCATCTCAAATTGTAGCTGCTTGTCTCTGAGGTGTGAAACAGACTGATTCTCTTTATCAATTAGGGTGCCCATGTTTAGAGCAGCAGAGTGTGATGGTAATGAGGGCCCACAGTGCTGGCTCCAGGGGAATACTTCAGTATTAACCTCAGTGCTGGGTCAAGCATTGTCCCCTTTAATGAGGGATGTTAGGCCTTCCCAGGCAGCTGCATCTTGAGCTGAAATGTGACATAACCTCTTCTACCTTATCATGTCAGGTGACAAATTTAAACCACAGTGGGCTGAAAAAGGCTTGCTCAGCACTATAGATAATTTAATTCCTCAGTCATCTTTCCTCTTTATCTCCTGTTGACATGCTCCAGGATAGAAAGCAATGATAAGAAACCATGTTCAGATAAACATAAACCTTATGAAGGTGTCCAGTGGACTTTGTGCCCTTCTCTTGTTCACCTCTGTGAATGGCAGATTGGGGTGCTGCTGGTGAAGAGGGAAGGGATGAAGCTAGAGTGATCTGTGCTTTGGAATCCACCTGTCTGTGTGACAGACCTCCTTCCAAACCTCAGCAGCCTTGCCCTGCCTCATGTGCAGCGTGTGGGGCTTTGTGGGGGGCTCTTGCTTGTGCATGGGGATGTATGAGTTTAACCTAGACCTTTTCTGCATGGTGTGATTCTGCCAGTCTCTGTTTCCTTGGAGTTTCTATTTTTAATATCATATGTGTGTCTCCAGAAAATTGCCTGGTTAGGCTTATAATGAAAAGTTTCCTGGGAACCACCGCCTTTTTGTCTGTTCCACAATGGGCTCACTCCTAAAATAGGCTTGAAATATACCACATTTCTCTTTGGGTTTTGGAGGATAAAAGCAGTTTATTTCATTAGTCATCAGTCAGAGACCAAACAGCTTAAAAATTGAAAGTGCTGAATCCAAATATCATAATTTATGGTTGGGAGGCATCATCATTCAGTCAAATATGCTCCTTTCCCCAAGAGTTACATAAGATTTACCACTTTGATGTTGCTTTGTATCCTGGATAAGCCACCTAAACATTTTGTGACTCCCCTTTTATAGAAAGTGCATAATGGGACATATATTGTCATTGTAAGGGCTTGGAGGCAGTGCCAGGGCCTCTTTGCTGCACTAACAATAGCAGTGATCTTTAAGGCAGTATAGCAGTGAGATACAGAAATTGTCAGCAATTGTTGTGTAACCACAGCCAGAAACTCAGCCCCAATCCCTGGTGTGATGGGGGAGAGAATTGGAAGGATAAGAGTGAGAAAACTCATGGGTTGAGATAAAAGCAGTTTAATAGGCAAAGCCAAAGCCACAGGTGCAAGCAAAGCCAAACATGGAATTTGTTGACCGCTTCCCAAGGACAGGAAGGTGTTTGGCCATGCCCAGGAAATCCAGGCTCCATCACATGGAACTGAGACTTGGGAAGACAAATTCCATCATTCTGACCATCCTCCTCTGGTTCTTTCTTTCCTAATTTTACATGCTGAGCATGGCTCCATATGTTATGGGATATCTCTTGGGTCAGTTGGAATCACCTGTCCTGGCTGTGTCCCCTCCCAGCTGCTTGTGCATCCCAACCCCTTTATGCTGGGGTGGGAGGCAGAAAAGGCCTTGGCTCTGTCAGCAATAACAAAAACATTCCTGTGTTACCAGCATTGTTTCCAGCACAAACCAAAAACATAGACCATATTAGCTAACTTTGGAAACAACTGAGCTCCCCAAGCCAACACCAGCACACCTGCTCTGCCAGGAGCGTGGAGAGAAGCAAGTCTGTTGAACAGCTTCCAAGGCTGCAGTGCCTTGGGGATGCCAGAGAGTACCTGTAGCCACCTGGCCATCCAGGATCTGGCTTCTGCTGCCCCTGAAAGGCCAACCAAATGTAATGACCTGACACTCAGGAAAGGAAAGCAAAGCTCTCTCCTAAGAGCTAAGATCATTAGTGGGTGTCTAAAGGGGAATACTTGTTGTGACATTGATTTATGCAGTCTTTTAATTGCATTAAAATAGGTGTAGCCAGTTTGATGTTTGCACTAGAGTAAGTTTTTATGAGGCCAGACTAATGAATGAGCCCCTCTGCACCCTCTGAAATCATTGGAGTCCCTCCATTGTGTATGGATTGAAATTACAGCAGCAGCCACAGCACAAGTGTGGCAGTGCCTGGAGAGCAGGCCAGTGCAGACCCATCAGTCAATGTCCTGTTGATACACTAGCAGAAATGGACTAGTACTGTGTCAGTGTTAAATGTTGCCCTGGTTTTATATGTGTGCATTTTTCTAGAGTTTCAATTATATCCTCTATAATTAAGTATCATTAATAATCATGTGTTTTATTGAATTCAAAATGTCTGGGAAGTGTCAGTCATCTTTTTGCATATAGTACAATGGAGAGGGCTGCAGTAGATCCATATGGAGCCCAAAAGCCAGCTGAGAAAACTGGAAAGAAGTTTCAGTTAGTGGAGGGAGGTTCACAGCAAGAAAAAGATGCTGATGCTGTAAACTCCTTCATTCTGACCCTCCCATTCCACTTAGGCATGTTAGAGACAGACCTCCAGTGAAATCACTACTGAGACTGAGGAGGATAAGCAATAGATTTTCAGACATGATCTATTCCTGGTGGCTGATGGTTGATTTTAGATGTTTGAATAAATGCACCTACCTTTTTTTTGAGTGACAGAATCATTTCTGGTGCATAAAAGTGTTGCATCACATGGCCACATTTCTAGAGTGCAGCAGCAGCAATAGCTGTATTTCAGGTGCTTTTCCTAATCATTCAGACCCAAGGAAAGAGCATGCCTTTGAGCTGCCTGAGGGACAGCATGACTGGCCTCAAGGATGAGCACACCTCCTGTCCAGGCTGTGGGCCCGAGCTCAGTGAGGAGCTGGTGCTGATCCGTGGCCACCTGCACACAGCTGCCAGTAATGAATGGCAGGAGAGGGCTGTGCCTCACACCACAAAGTGCCGCTGGTTAGCAGCAATGCTGTGCCCTGGGTGCACAAGGCAGGGGCTGAGGAAAAAGATGGCTTCCTTTTCTACGATGGTAGAATGCAATTGTTTGTCAAAACTGGTGGGCTGTGCATTCAGTTATTTTATGGCAGCAGTGTCAAGTGTTCTGGATGTTGTGATTGTGTTGTATAATGCTAGAAAAAGTACAGAGCTGGCAGCTGAATTTGTTTTGGAAACTGTAACCTTTACTGTGATCCAAGAAGTGTTTGTCTTGCCCCATATCAGTACTTCATTCACCATAAAACTACTCCTTTGCTATGCAGAATTACACATAAGCACTTTTTCTTGCTCCTGCATCTATGATACTTTGTGGAGAGCAATGTCAGCAGTGCTGAAGGAGGAGGATTCAGGAATGACAGATACCTCCTCTTACCTCTGCTGCTGTAATTCTGACAGGCCTGATCCAAATTCTCTGGAAGTTTTTACAAAAGGCTTCCGTTTGTTTCACTGATCTTTGCAACAAATCCCAAGAGTCATTTGTCAGCCTTTTAGAGAAGAATTTTCAAATAATGGGAGTCTCACTTTGGTCAGTCAGGGGCTAATCCTTAAATGCTGGTTTCCAAGTATTTTGGATCATATACACCTATCAGCAAAAAAATACACCCCCACTCTATGTACAATTAATTATTTATTTATGAGTTATATACATGTGCTACTGCACTTATTTATATATATTATAAAACATGCACAAAATAGAGATTTTTAAAAAGGATGAGTTGAAAATTAAATAGATTAAATTATTTGTTTTAATTATTTATCAATGAAGCACACATAAAGAATGTCTTCCTTCATCCCAATGGTCTGTCATGACACTTTGGAGTCCATCATCTTGAAAAGTCCATTCATTGACAGTGGTAACTTTACATCATCTACCACCCAGAAGTTATCTATATACAGCTTCTTGTATGTCCACCTCTGTTTGGAAACCGCTTATTTGTGTCACTTACAAGTTTGAACACTTCATAATATTTTCTATGGCAAAACCCTTCTCAGGCTCTCCATTTGTAAAATGGAAAAAGCCCCAGGGAATTTAAGAAGGTTACATACACTGCAGGGTTTTTTTGAGAAGGACTACCACTATTATAACTCTTACAGGCTTCTAAACTCTGTAGCATTTGGGTTTCCTGGACAAAAAAATATGCTTGGCAAACTATGGACATTAGTAAATGAGTCTGATATTACCCTTTTGCATCATAAGGGTGATCTCATTGTTATCATAATTTATGATGCCAGAACCATGCTTCTTCCACAAACTAAATGATTCAGCAGAGAATTGTAATAAAAAGAGGCTGTCTGTCAGATTATGGTTTAACTAGAGTTGAGCCACATTTTGAGTTCAGCCATTAAAGCAGCTGTAATCAGCCCTGGTTTAAATTCAGCTTTGTCTAAAAATCTGCTTTTGTTTTGCTTTCTTTTTTTTTTTTTTTCCTAATGACCATTCATTATGGATGTGAACTTTCCTTCTCTGGATATCTGTAAATATTTTGAAGCTTCTGTTTGCTGACTCCCATTATGTTTGAACTCTGCTTACTGGGGCCAAGTTCCATCAGGTTGTCTCTCCTGTGCTCCAGACTCTTGAGCTGGTTCCACCAGAATGCTGTTGTCACAAAGAATTTTCATGCTGCTTGACCCTATTTGCACATACTCTTGCCTCCCTAATTTTCCTCTCCAGAGCATATTATTAATTATATCAGAACTAAATATGCTAATTCTTCAATAAGAAAACCCCAAATAAAATGAATTCACACCATTATTAAGATATCTGAAAAAAACCACAATTATTTTATGAAGGGCACAATTTCCAGAGGTACAAAAATATTCAACATGCACAAAAGCTGCTCACCTAAATGTCACTCTGAAATTTTGGAATCTCTTTCATAGTTATCTTTCCCTTCTCTGTTTTATGACCTTAGGACAGAGAACATGTCTATTTAATGTCTACATTAAAATGTAGCATGTCTACATTGAAATATTCAGTTGTTATTGGCCACTGTAAAATCAAATGATCGCTAACTTCCTCGGATCTTGCCATTTTATTAAAATCATTAGCATCCCCTCTTTTTTAGAAGGAAACATTGTTTGAGGTGAACATCCTAAGGAAATATTTAAAAGTGAATTTCTTCCTTATTTTTAATATATATACCATTTATTGCATGAAAATTAAGTAATGTGGGGAAAAGAGGTGCAGCTCTGGGGTGTCACCTTGTTAACATTGCCATAACCAGCTTGGCCAAAAGGGAAAAAAAGTTAAGATAGTGTAGGACTCCACAGGATATAAAGTCCCAAGACCACACAAGAAGAAGTCACTGAGTTAACATGAAAGATTTCAGAATGAAACCTTGGTGTAAGAAGCCCCTTGCAATAAAGGGTTGGAACCATTGTCTCTTGCTATTTGCAATATATTCACTGGAGAAGAGCTGGAGTCTGTCCCACCATCAGCCCAAACAGGAGTTCACCACTCCCTAGAGGGGAGTGCAGTAGAAATTAACTCAGTAATGCCTTGTCTTCTGCTGTCATAGGAGCTCTGTCACCATGCTGGACTTCATCTACCAAATCCATGTGGTGAACAATCCATACAACAGCAGCTCATGGAAAGGGTGCCATTTAACAGTTACTGGTTTGTTCATGGCTGGAACAGAGCTTACCCAGAAGCTCAGTTCAAAAATCATCCAAGCAGAAGTGGGGGAAAAAACTTTACTTGGGTAAAATTAATGAAACCAATTGACTCAGAGCTATGCATTTTGGAAGAAGGCAATGAGAGGTTTTTGCAAGTTCTAGAAGGCCAAGGAATCCTCATTTAGAATATTTTTTTTCATGTAAGCGTGTGTGTGTATTTTATATGTGACATATATATTGGTATAGATGTGTATGTGTTTATAATAAAAGCAGGGCATTTCCACACTAGGCAGTAACACCAGTTAGTGCTGACTTACAGGTAACAAGAAGAAAGTGAGCAGGTGACTTGCTCCTAGCAATGTCATATTTGTCCCTTTGTCAGCCTGGGCTATTTCAGCAGCAGTTTACTGCCACTGCCATCAGGGTCAGCAGATCTCAGATCTCATGGGCTACCTACCATTGCACACATAGTTAGAACCATTACCATGCAATATTAATTCTGATTTTAAATCATCCTATAACTTTAGTAATACATGTAATATTTACACATAAAATAACCTTTGCATCTGAATCTAGGTCAGCTCATTGTCTCTGTCAGGGAAATAATCCTGAATACCTGTTTATGTCAGATTGAGGAAACTGATTTTAACCACCTTGAACTGTTGCCTTTGAAGGCACAGGTTGTCAAGTCTTCCTGACTGCAACAATCTGACACAAAGGAAGTACCACTGGCAAGCTGATTGTATTTATGCATCTTGCAAGCAGTTGCCCAGCTGTGGATTTCATCTCTTCCCCTGCAGGAGCATTTTGCAGCCAATAGATACCTGCAGGATGCACAGGCACAGAACTGTAGGAGACTCACCAGGTTCCTGAGCCTGAAACCACACATATTAAAGTATGACAGTGAACTTACTGAAGTAATTGTGGCGATTTGCATAACTTAAGGCAAGTGTTTCAGATTTGGGACTGTACTGGCTAACATCAAATTTAATACTACAGAAGCAATAGATTAATTGATTCTGCATCTTTTAAATGTTCAGTTGTGTAGTGTGAAATGGTTTGGACAAAAATACTTGAATTGACTTGCAATAATGCATGGAAGAGTTAATGCAACATCAGTCAGAATGAGGAAAAATAAACCACATTGACAATTTTTTAGTAAAGAGAAAAATAAGCATGCAAATAGGAGTTTATTCCAGTTCATCATAACCAGATGTGGTCTGTAGTGTACCATACTTTCCATTATTAAAAAAAATAAAATTATGGGCTAGATAAAATTCTATTACTGTACTTGTTTTCAGTACCAAAAATATGTCCTTCATTAGATAGCTTCAATCACAAACAGTAACATATATTTTTCTGCCACCTGCAAATACAAACAGTGCTGTGTTAGGATGGAAGTGGAACAGGAATTAATATAGTTTTACAGACAAATGCAAATACATTATGAAATAATAGATTTTTGAATTATTATTTTCTAATCCCTTTTTACCAAATAATCACAGCATTAAGAATATATAAAAATTCTTCATTAATTTAAATTTAATACTTTTTCCTAATTTTTTTTGCAGTGGTTTAGTTTATTTATTCTTAGTCAAACTGGCTTGAAGTGATCCTGGCTCCCCCAGAAGCCTTCATAAACCCTGTTAAACAGGACACATATCTCTGCTGTTTAAAACTCAGCTAGGAGGGGGACCTCATTTCCACCTGTGCAGTTTGAATTTGTGTCATCTACATTTCTGCTCATGCCACAACAGAAGGGGGGAAAAAATTCCCAGATTTCTGACATTTTACAGGGAAATTCAAAACTCCATTGCTATTTAGAGGGCATTTGGATTAAGACAAGAATTTTTCATCCTGGACTTTCAGAAGCATGTTGAGTGTACCTTGAAGTATGAAGTATATGATGGGAATACTTTCATAAGGAATTACTGCTTCTGAAATGGGAAAGCTTTGTGTAAGTTTGTTGACATTTGGTAGATTATTTCTGTGTCTTTCTGAGGTTGTCTGTACTTCAGAATTTTCCACTACTGCTAGTCTGCATGTGGCTCTAGCAGAGCCTCAGCTGTAGACAAGCCATGTATGTCCTTACCCACAGATAACAACTTTTTCAGAGCAGATTCAGATGCCCCAGCAATATGAATGGCAGCATCTGCTGTACATGAGAAGCTTGAGTGAAGCAGGCAGGCAAACTCTGAGTACCTGCCCTCAGGCACTGCTTTCCTTTGTGACAGTAGCCACTGGGAGAAGCCTTGTCACAGGGGAACACAGGGTTAGTATGCTCTGAAACTGTACATGAGCTTCATGTGAGTAGAAATACTTGTACAGAACTTAAGAATTTAAGGATTCCTGGCCAGCTGGCTAAGGGAGAGTGGGAGAGTCAATGGGGTGTGGCCAGGGCTGTGGCTGTCCATGCTGCCCACCTGCTGCCTTCTGTGATCTCCTGCCCTACCCCTCTGGTGGAGCAGAGCTCACACCACCAGGGCAATGCTTGGGACAGCAAAAGCATGTGGGATGGATGTTCATGGCTATCTGGGTCTCCTCTCTGGTTGTAAAGGACATACTTTGTGTTTGTATATCTGACCGTGCAGGGTGTTTGCCACACCACTGAGTTACATGGCAGTAGAGTGACATATATGGGACAACAGAGAATCCATCCAGGCTTCCCATGCAAAGAGCTGATCTCAACAGCCTGTTGTCACTTAGGAGCAGGATTTCACCTGTAGATCTGTCTGGTGTTCCCATGTGCCTACTGTTTGTCCCCAAGGTGCAGCTCCTTCTGGAAAGGAGCTTTGCAGATGTACAGACCCCTTAAATCTGCTCTTCCTACCTGGGTGAGTAGCAGCTTTGGCCATTGATACTTGAAGATACAGCTGAAGAAATATTCGGCAGTATTTCTGGATAGCACCTTCAGCATGTCTTATGGTACTGGATGTTTCCACAGTCTCCAGTTCTTGGAGCTACAGGAGAATGTACAAATATGCATTTCCTTGCAGAGGTTCAGGTTACACAAGCTCTTGGGTTTGTAAGCTGTCTGAGAGGTCAAATCCAGTCAAATGCTTGTGTGGCTTATCTTGTATTAAATATTGCAGTAGTCATCTTATCTATCTGAGAAAGGTGAAAGGTTCAGTGACCCCAAGACTTGAATCTATGGTGCCAGGGAGTCAGGGAATTTTTCAAACTTGCTGTATTATGCTTATCCTCTTACAGTCTTTTTTTTAAAGGTGGTGTTACAGACAGCAATACAGTTTAAAAGGTACAGTTAAAAAAACCTCAACAATCTGTGATTGCATTCATTTATAAGCCTTGCTTATGCTCTGATCCTACAAAGCACTGGTAACACCTCAGGTAAAAGGGATTTTAACTTCTTTGGGCTTCAGTGGGAATTCTTATACTGTATGCTCAGAAATTGGAAGAGAGGGATCTTGAACAGAGTTCAGAAATGTCTTTGGAGCTCATTCATGACAACACTCACAACCTTATCCACAAGATCATTATTTTTAAGGGCTTCTACAGCTCTCAGCTCCCATAGCTGTGGTAACATGAGAATATTTGCTATCATTATACAGATAAACAAATGTCTAATCTTTGTGGCTGCAAAAAATGTAAAAATGTTGAATCCATTTATCTCAACACCAGCACACCAGACAGATGACTGAAATATCACAGGGTTCTGAAGTACAGTAATTCTTAAAACAAGCTCATGGTATTTTTTTATGTGTTTGGAGTTATCAGTCCTGGCATTTCCAGGCTTATTTCCTGCTACCCCATTGTGTTTCTTATTTTAAGTGCTGAACAACAAAATTCTTACATCTCTTTGCACATGGGAGCAAGCTAATCCTCTAAAAATTTCTGAGACCAGGATTGCTTGTGTTGGTTTTTAGTGGGTGGCTTGATGGGCCATTACTGGCCCTCCTAAAGATTATTCTAATGCTGTGGTGAAAGGGCTTTCGTTGACTGAAGAAACCCTGCTATGTGCTACAATATTTTGATGTTTTCTCTATGTCTTCTGATACATTCAAAGTAATTTCACAAGTTGTTCCCACAAACAGTGGGATCAGCTTAAGATAAGAAGCAGCACCTTCCCTGTGAGCCCTGAGCTACTGTCTCATCCAGGCTCTTAATATGCTTAAATGAGGAGCAGTATTTTTGTCCAAAGCTCTTGGCTGTTCTTTCTGGACAGAAGCACTCTAATTCCTTAAAACTTTTCAGTGCAGCTCTTCTAAATAACACTGATAGGCACAAAAAACCTGCTTTTCTGTTTGCCTGCCTGGTGTGTAATCTCATATCTGAAGTATGTAATTTATTATCAATATCTGAAGTGGTTTCCTACAGCTTCCCCTATATATTAATAGCTGTAGCTTTTATTTTCTCAAGAAGGATCTCCTGGGCCCTTCTTGTGGTATAAGCATTGCTGCTAACCGGGTAGCTGGCTGGAAAGGATGATAGTGTCCCCTGCTATTATAAATCTAGTGAGCTCACCTTTAAATGTGTCTCTATTCTCCCCTTTGGGCATTGTTCCAGTCACTTTTTGGCCTTTTTATTTTAGGGAAAAATCCTGTCCATATGGTCAAAGGAGGAAGTATACTTGCCCTCAGATTCACTTAATGTGTGCTTGTTCTGTATATTTTGGAACTGGACTGCCATTGTGCAGGAGAGGAAAAAATAGCCATCTTCAATGAAAATCTAAATTAGTAGCCTGCATGCATCAAACAAGAATAAAAGCCCATGCTGGAGGATACAGTAGATCTAAATATGCATGCCCTGATTCACGTAGACGGTCAAACTCTTTCAAACAGAAACATGGTTTGACCTATGAAGTAATTAATGCCATGATTATGGGGAGGGAAGACACCACAGTTCAGGCTGCAGCCCGGCTGCTTTCCATTAATAGAAAACTCTATTATTCCCTCCCCCCACACATGTACTTATCTCAGTTTTAAAAATTCTGTTGGCTGCAAAATTCCTGTCTGTGCTGAAGGCATAGCAGAATGTTTCGGCAAAGTTTCAAAAAAGTTGGTGTTTGAGTTTCCCAATTTATCTGATTGTCATTTTGTTCCTCTATTATCTGAAAAGAGTAGCTCACTTCTTTTTCAGTCTTGCCATCTAAATCCCTTCTACTAGATTTTTGAGGAAGACTAATTTGCTTAATTTAAACATATTTCTTTGTTTTATTCTATGTCATTCTGAGACCAGTCTCCCACGCACCAATATCAATGGGGGTTTTCCTGCTGCATTAAGCAGAAAGAGGAATACCAGCTGAAATCTACCATGAAAGGAGGGTTTTTTTCACACAACTTGTAATTAATTGTGGCACTCATTGCTACAGGATTTTAGGACTCTCACTTTTTTGTATATATTGAAAATATAATCAGACAACTTAATGAGAGCCAAACCTATCAGGGACTTTCAAATATGCAGATAGTAACTCTTAAAAAATACTTATAAAAACTATCCCTAAATCTTAGATCACTAGAAACTATGGGACTGTACTGAGGATGTGTCACTGCATGTTTGCCACTTCTTATTCCCTTCCTTAGGCATTTGCTGTTGGCTTCTGCTGGAGGAATGGTTCCTGGTGACCTGGATCTTTGATTTGATCACTCTGGTCTGCCTGAGGTATGTGAACAAAAAATTTACTCAAAGGCTATATTCTATGATCACTTTTGATAATTATAAGCACAAGGAACATGGTCATGTTTTCAAATTCTGGGGTAAATTATATAGACACTTAGAATGTGATCTGAGACTTCTACATTATTTGAGGGAACACTTTGTCAGAATAAGAGCCTGAAGTGCCAGGAGCAGAGAAGAAGGTTGGTTAGGCCAACAACCTGCATGGAAGCTCATTTGTAAATGGTCCCTCTCTCTCCACTTAGGACAGCTATAAAATCAAGCTAATAATGTTTATACTTAGTTTTGGAAGGAGCTTTGAGAGCTAGAAATAAATGCTTACTCTGCAAATGCAAAGATTTATTTTTTTACATGGAGTGATTGCAACTGAGTAAAAATGGGAAGAGGATCAAAAACATTTGGAAGACTCAAGATCACAAATGACTGTCAGTGGCACTAATTTTCCTAATGTTTTAGGTGCTTTTGTATGTCCTCTAGGGAGGCTAAGATGCATCCAAGAAAAAGCTCTGGCATTATGTGCCCTAACTTTTTGATGCCTGGCACCTGACATGCAGTTCCAAACCTTACGTTAGACACAGCATTTCTGGCTGTGTGAATACTGAACACATTTTGCCAACAGGAGAGCAATGGAGTTGCCTCAGAACACTGAGCTTGAAGGCAAGAACCCTTTGCTAGGTGGAAATTAATTTTTAAGAGGAGCAAAGACCTTGCTGTTCGGCAGATTTTGCTGGTGTTTAAAAATACATCTCATTGTAGGCAGCCACTTCTTCATTTTGGGGAGATTTATCCCCAAAACCTCAGATATAAAAGAGTTGAGATCTTTGCAAAACCCCATTTTATAATAAACCCTGTGTAATAAATACTGACTCTAGCCTTAAATTAAAATGGAATTACTTATTGCTAGATATGACTGTTCCCCTTGAAGAGGTCCAGTGCATAAGCTGGGCATCTTCAAGGCCTGTTAGGACAAAGATGAATGAGGAGAAGGCTGGCTGTGAGCCAGCAAAGCTGACCACAGCAAGGGAGAAGTGTGAGGATTAAACCTGGGCCAGCCCCTGCTGCCCTGACTCCAGGCTGTTCCGTGGAAAAATGTTTAAGGACAGGGTGAGGATTTTGCAGAGGCTGAGACACTGAAACTCAGCAGCCTGGGACCACCCCTATGGCAGCATCTGGGAGCCAGAAAGCTCATCTAGACACAAAATCAATCTTTAGTTAAAATCCGTGATCTTTCCACAGCTTTTTAAGGTCAATACAGTAAGAGGGTCCAAGAACTGGCTCTGAGGGTGCAGTTCTTTAATACAGAGGTCCAGTTAAAGTACCCTGGAAGCCTGGCACTGCCTCATGGAATGGTTAATCCATCTTCCCTCTCTGCCTCTGCTGTTCCTGCACATTTGAACTGTCATATCCTTTCTCCATTATGTAATAGCCTAGAGGTCACACATGTTCCTCTGCTTTGAATAATACATCTCTATGAAGCCTCAGTATCTCTGTTTGAAAATTTATTTCTTTCATTTTAATATTTTATCAATTTTGTCCTAAATGGATGACCTTAACTGGTTGCAGTTCATTTCATTTCTTCTCTGCTTAAATATTTTAAAGGTTCCAAAGTACAAACATCATTCATGCGGTGTGTAACAAAAATGCTCAGCTTGAGCTTTGGATTATTTAATTGTAATTGTCAAGCTATTATTAAAATTGATTTTTTTTTCTTCTTTTCAATTTCTTCCCCCCTCTCCTTCTCCCATTTCTAATGTCGTTTGTCACATCCTTTATGTTGGTATTTAACTATAGTTCAGTGCTTATAGAAGAGCTATACAATGCATTAGGACCATTATTTGTGGACAACAGACAGGCAAGAGTCAAAATCACCCTGCAATGGGGACAGGCACTGTATTCAGAAAATATCTCAGTAGCATAATGGATCCAGTACCAGATAAAGTATTTGGTGTTAGGTACAAGTTCAGCTTTTTGTCCTATGTTTGAAGAAAAAAGTACCAGAGTTATAATTTACAAGCTGGCCATCTTAACGCTGCAACCAATCTGGATTTCATTAAGCTGGAAAAATGTTTTATTTGAATGGTATATCATCACAATACACACAAATGCACCAGGAAATAAAAGAAGTTAACAAATACCTAGCAGTCCTAGCTCTGAAATGAGTTGTGCTGTTAGATAGATGTTATTTTGGGCACATAAGGTTCTTTGTAGGAGTAGCAGTCCTAGCCTTTCTCAAACCTTTTTAGGTAATTAAATTCAATCTTCATAAATTTCAGTTTTGCTTGGCTTCCTGTCCTGAGCAGGTTGATGTCACTACAGGCAGCTTCACACTGACAGTTGCTGAGTGCCTGGTCTCACTGACCCTTCTGATGTGTAAAATGTTTTGGGTTATTTAGATGTGAAAGGCTGTAAAAGCTAGTAAGTACAAATTGATTTAATGATTGTTATTCTGCACTTACACTATGAGAAAGCAAAACTAAGATATCTGCACTTCACACTGTGGCATTTTGATTAAAAATAGGAATAACAACACTGAAGGAATCTGACTCATGTCCTTGAATGGTTTCAAAATAACTGTAGCTGTTCTGAGTTTCCAAAATATAAAAATCAGTATACAATCCATTTTTTATATTTAAGGCATTTGATTATGTGGGACAGGTCTATATTTATGCTGAGTATTACTTTTCTCATTTTCTTCTCTCTTGCTTTTGTTCAGTACTAGTCTTGCCCAGCTGTAGCTGTTGGTAAGATATGGATTTATGTTTCATTTCTGACATCTCTGTGCCATATTACAGTGACATCACCTGTCTGCTGGTTTGGCTATGCAATACTTCACGAGGAAGTACTGCATTAAATCTTTTACCTTCCCACTAAGTCCCTAACTGCCCCATTGGGGACAGTAGGAAAGAACTGGCACCACCTCTCTGGCACTGGCTGTAGGGTTTTGGTGTACCTGGAGTCGTGTCACCGCAGCAGATCCCATGCAGGTCACTGAAAGCAGGAGGCTCTGTGCCTCCCTGTGAGCAAATGGGGACATCTTGTTTCCAAGTGTCATTCCTGGGCTGTGCACAGAGGTGGAAACGAGTGGAAATGAGTGAATGTATGTAGAGGGATAGAACATAAGTAAATAAAAGTAGTATAGAATGTAATCTTACCCCCTAAAGAGTTGCAGCTGAGCCAATTGCTAGAGATTAGGAGCAGGCCTGATCTTAACAGGCTGCAGCTGTAGCCAACAAGAACAGTGTTATAAAAGAGTGGATTGGCTGGTTGAGGGGAACTGGAGTCAGTTGGTGACTGTGAGGATAAGGAAGAGTCAGTGCCTAGAGGGGCTGTCTACAAGAAACATCAAGGAGGTACAAAACTCTAGCAATATGGAACACTTGCAATATAATGACAATAAATGTATAAGCAGGTTGCCTCTTATTTTTTCCTGGGATGGAGGTCTGATCCTTGGGCATAAGCAAAAAAGTCCTGTGACGTGTTTCTGTGGTAATCCTGTTTTCCTCCAAACAATAGAGTAGATGTGCTTTAACCAGAGCAAATGCTTCGAATAGTTCTTTAAAGAATGCTTGAAACATTTCTTGCATACTTTTTCTGCCCTTACAAATAGCTCACCTGGTTTCTGAGGAAGCTCCTGAAGGTAACCAGCATTGCTTCTCTAACTACAGGAGTTTCCAAGTTCAGGTGGTGGGGCAGGTGAAGTTATCTTGCCTCAGCAGGGAGTGTGTTAGTATAGTCCTTCAGAAAGTTTTTGCAAACACATCCTCCTCATCCCTAATTATATAATTAAAAAGTGTAAGCACTGAAAATCCTTCTAAATACATATTTAAATCCTGAAGGATCTCCTTAGAGTGGAGTATTACATGAGACAGAGAGCTTAGCAATGAGTTATACTAAGACCTGATACATTACAACAATTATGGACACATTCCCTTTATTAACTCAATATCAGTAATTGTGCTGTGAGCAGTGCACCTCATACTTAAATTTAAGCAGCTTTAATGTACTTGTAAACTGTATTTCTGTATAAGTCAGACAAAACATGAGGGAAAGGAAGAATGAGGTGTACAAGGAGAAGACCAGGAACTGAGGCACAGAGACAAAAGATACAGAGACAGTTCAGTCTCACTTCAGTATCTGCTGTTCAGTAGTAGCCAGGCACAGATTCCCAAAATACTGTAAGGAAACCATGGCATGTCTCCAGAAGCAGATTTCCCTGGGAAACCTGTCACTGCCCAAAGTGAGCACACACTGCTGCTCCTTACCTCAACAGGGTAAACATCCTCATGAATAGCAGTATTTTTCTGTGACTACAGCTGCTCTTTTAACTCTCTGCATAAAGAGCTGCATTTGGGGAGCTAAAGGTTATGAATTCAAATCCCAGTTTGCACTCCCAGATGCGTGTGTACATTTGGAACAATGCTGGCTGTGTGGATGTGTACAGCCACGGATCATTGCAGCAGCACAAGTCAATTAGCCTTGCTGACACTCCAGTGTCCTGTGAAATCATTTTGTGGGTACTTCAGGGGATGTTGTCAAAAGGATGGTGCTGAGAGCTACAGGACACAAGGGGCAAGGCCAGCAAAATAACCACCTTTGGCACAGGTTTCCAAACTCCTCTCTGTTTACAGACACCTGGACCTTTCTGCATTTCCTGGGTCTCTCTTGGGAAACACAAAGGATCACAATTAACCTTTCCTTATTACCAAGCACAGGAAGCAATAGGGGAGCCCCTCAAGTGACACATCTTGTTTGAGCATTCCACTGGTGTCTGCAGTCATGGACATGTTGTGGAGAGCTGAGCCTGATAATTACAATGTATTTACAGGCCTCATTTTTATTTTAAAGGCAATAATACACAGTAGTCTTCATTTGACCTGCAATATAGGAGTCAGGCTGGAATGAGATCAATCTACAGTCATTCTTCAGTACTTCCATTTCTCTGGAGGCTACTCTGTGAAATAACAAAAGATAGCAAGTGGTGACTTTATATTAGCAACTAAACATTTTGGGGGTTTTGGTTTTGGTTGATTTTTTTATTATTTTTTTTTTTCTTTTACATTTTTCTATTTTCATCACCCCAAGAATTGTAATGAATCTCTCTTAAAAAATGCTGAAATTCTGTAACTTTATTTTTTCCCCTATATTTAAATTAAAGAGACCTCCTGTCTGGTTTTTAGGGTTTTTTGGGATTTTTTTTTTGTTTTGTTGTTGTTGTTTTTTGGGGTTTTTTTGTTGTTGATTTGGGTTTTTTGTTTGTTTTTTGGGGTTTTTTGTTTGTTTTTTTGGGGGGTTGTTGTTTTAGTTTGTTTGGTTTTTTTTTCCTTGCCCCTTTTGGAAGAGAAAAGGTGTACATGATGAACACCTTTTATTTTCTTTTTAATATGGTTTGAAATTCTTTAAAAATAACAGGTTATTAATGTCTGGCTTTAAAAATTGTGATTTTAATTTCTCTCTAATGAAAGCATGAGAGTTTTTTTAACCTCATGGTTCTGTGGTTTGCTTCATTTTTTAGCTTCTTCTCCCCAGAAAGTAGTATAAGTATAAAATGTTTGGAACTGTAGAAGGAAGTTTTCATTTTATAGAAAATTTAAGGGAAGTAATTGTGATTTTTCTTCCTCTGCATACATTGTAATTTCCTTTCCTTCTCACTGTCTTTCACTGAGGACTCAATCTATGACACTGCACTTTGTTAGGAGCTGAAATTAATGTAGAAATTAAGTGTTAGACATGTGGAGACCTAATGGGAGACAACAACAGCTGAAAGTAAAATTAGAAGAAAATAAAATCCTTGATGGAGAGAGCTAAAGATATAATAATTTTGTTACTATTACACACATCTTGGAAAACATTGAGAAAAAAATATACAATAGGATAAAATTAAATGAAAATAAACACTAAACCATACCACATTCCAACCATGAATTGAAAACAAGACATTGTCCTTAAAAACTTCATATTCTACAAGTTTTGATAATAAATTATATGCAGAGACAACAAGGTAATTTTTTTTCTATTTGACAGTCCCATGCAAACCTCATTTACAAGGATGTGCTCAGTTGTGGGGCCCAGATTTGAAAATTACCCCAGTATGTTGGGAAGAGTTCAGTTGACAGCAACAAAAATTCCAAAAAGTTGAAAAGTGGGGCCTTTGAAGAGAGACTGAGAAATTTTGTCATGGTTCAGCTAGAAAAAGCAAAGCTGAAATGACACATGGTGATTTTAAAAATAACTCAAAAGTATCTTGTAAAGAAAAGAGGGCTCAGACTGGCCAATGAAAAAGAAAAGGACAGTCCAAGCTGTAGCCTGAAATGTAGCTGGCTCCATCTGAGGGTTGTGCCAGGGAAAACCAAGTGGAATGCTGGATGCTGGGGTGAGAGTTTCAGGTGGCAAACAGTCACCTTCTGTCTTTTCAACTCCAGCAAGGAGGGCACCAGGAGTTCAGCCTGGGGGCAGGAGGAGAACAGCACTCCTGCCATGGAGTTTTTGTGCTGGTACCCCAAAGCTGTCCCTAGCCAGCAAAATCTAATTCCCTTGTGTTCCTTCTTATAAATCCATGGGAGGGCAAGGCAGTTTTCAGCAGGTACAGCTTGACTCTGGCCCCACTTTATTTCTGTAGGAGGGGTTGTCAGGGACTGCAGAAATGGCTGTCCTTGTATGGTTGAGCTGAGATTTGGAATGTCTCTAGGAAGAAGAATTTAGACATAATGAAATCAACTGTGTTCCTTGCAGAAGAATGAAAGCAACCTACCAGGAATCCTGAGTCTCAGTATTGATTCTGTTCTTATACTTGCAGTGCTTTGAAGCTGCTATGGTCTGTTGGTTCATTAAGTTACATTTACAAGTTCTCCCTAAACACTGGCTTTTACATAGTCTGAATTTTAACACTCTTTAAGTGCATATTGATATGTTCTGTCCTCTGTGCAAACCACAGTCAAAGAAATCCTTTTCTGCAATGGCTAATGAGGTACCAGCATGGTAAAACAAACAGAAGAGGAATTACACAGTGTCAGGAAGCTCAACCAAAGAAATGTCACCTTCAGAGAAGCAGCAATGAGAAATGACCTTTCACTTTATTACAGTGTGCCAAATTTGGTTGGGTTTAGACAAGAACCTACAATTACTGAATATTTAAAAGTGCACATTCTTACTCACAGGGAAGTCAAATAGAGTTGGGGGGACTTATGTCACAGAAGTACCTATGATGAAAGATAGGTTTGACACACTGACAAGTACCATGACTGAGATTACTGTTGAATTATGCAATTAGGCTTTATTAACTATACATATTATTAAGGACATTTCATAACAGAGAAAAGGATGTCAGGTCCTGGTGATTGTACTGACCTCTTATGCCACTCGGAAAGATGCAGAAAGGCTTTCAAAAGGGCACTATAGTCCCTATTTAATCTTTAAATAAGAAAGAAAGGTCAAGGAGCCATTGCTGCTACTTTATTTCTCTCAAGTCTTCACCAAGCAGACATCCCATTTTAATGTGCATTGCCTTAGATTTATATATATTAGTAAAATATGCATCACTGAAACATTACATATTTTGAATGCCTGAATTTATAGCAGAACTTACAAAGTCTAGTATGTGCATGTGTATGAATCCTCAAAATTATGTAACTAACCTCTGAAGGTTTCTCACTTTAATTCATTTCTGACACAAAAATAAAAAGAAAAAAGAAAACCCTCCAATAGATTACCTAACATCTCTGTAAAAAATGTCATATCCACACAGATATTCACTTGCCATGCCAAAAAAAGAGAAAAAAAATAGTGGCAATTTATGTTCATCATGTAGTTTAATTTTAAAATTATATTAATAATTAAAGATAAGTAAATGAAGGCGACAACCAACTCAAGATAGGTAGGGAAAAAAGCCCCAAACAAAATTGCGAGCACCAGTGTAATTACAGGGACTTCTTGAAGTCCACTGGTTATGCTCCTATGAATTAGGAAGCCTAATTGTTCCTTGAATTTTGAATTCCCTTCCAAATTGGGAATGAGACTTCCAGAGCAGGTGCAGCCCAGTTCTTCCAATGGCAGATGCCCAACAAGAGCATTTCCTCCCCAGCTGCCTGGCCTGGCTCCTTTCAGTGGGTACAGCAGGACAATCTCCCATCTCCTCCACACAGAGCTGTATGGACAGCATGTTCCATCAGGGAGTGGAGTGCAGCCTTCAGGACTGGGAAGTGCCAGTGTCAGTGCTGCAGCACACCCTTACCCTCAGTCCTTGGAGAATGTCTGCCTTATGACAATCTTCCATTATGTGATTGTTGGATTTTGCAGTGGCATGCAGCAGTTTGTCTTCTGGGCCTCCTTTCAGAGTCTGCCCCTGTGACTTCACTCATGTTTCAAAATAGGCATATTTCTCCCAATCCATTCCCCATCTTTCTTGGGATGCAGTTTTTGCTCTGTGTTTTGACTAGATTGATTTCTCTCCTCTGCTGCATGGATGCCTACAAGTCACTGATTCATCCAGGACCCTTTTCCACTCCTGGTGTCCAGCAAGCTGAAAGTGACCATTATAAAGACAGTCTTCTTGAGCTGCCAGAGGTGTTGGGGCTGTCCTGTGGTCATGTACTCCACAGTATGAGCTGTCCAGTCCTAGGTTAGAATTTTCTGAGGTTTTAGGTGTTTCAGTTCTTACAGCTCTCCCTTGAAAATAATGGAAAACAAGAACTCTCAAAGAAACCTAAAAGCTGTTAAAAGTTGTTTTAGAAGCATAGGTAAAAATTGTGCCACAGTTCAAAGAGAAAACTGTGCAGTCCAAAAATCTCCTTCATGACTGAATGTGAAATCCATCAGAATCCATGCAATCCATCAGAAAAAAAAAAAAAAAAAAGAAAGCTTTTAAGAAATGGAAATATGGAAATTTTGCTCAAATGAGAGCAGGAAAACCCATAAAAATGGCAGGCCAATTTCAAATGAGAAATTAAGAAAGCTAAAAATATGTGAAAAGAGCCTTGCAAAGAATGCTGTAGCTGAGAGTAGAGAAATTTGTAAATATACCAGAAGCAGGAAGCCAGATGAGGATTAGTGGAACTACACTATGACCAAGGTGTAGAAAGGGCTGCAGTAGATGAAGAAACTTCAGTGGGAACCCTGTCAGTTGTTTTTTACAGCAGAAACTGTCTCATTCCCAATTCTGATGCAAACTGTGTAGCAGGCAAGTCAGAAAAATAGATCAATTTGAAGTAAATCCATGGGATGTGTTTATCCAAATAAACAAGTCAGAGAATAAACAAGTCAGAGGTCAGTAAGTCATCATGATGAGACAACATCCACTCAGCAGTCCTGGAGGAACTCAGATGAAATTGCAGAACTCCTGGCCATGATGTGGAACACAAGAATAAACAGCCATTGTATTGGAGGGTGGGTGCTCAGCCATCTGCAAAATTGCCAACTTCCATCCACCAAAAGCCTCTGGATGGATCCCAAGAGCTACAGACAGGTCAACCTTAGCCTCATTCCAAGCATAATGGTGAAATACCATCTCTAGTAGTAGTAATAATAGTGATAATAAATAAGATCAGTGAGCATGTAGATAAATTGGACTTGTTGAGAAGGGATCAGGTTGGCATCTGTAAGAGGAAATACAGCATCACTAAGCTGAAGTTCTTTGGTGACAAAGTAAGAATATGGACAGAGAGGAATGACTGGAAAAAATTTATTTGGGTTTTCAAAATGCCTTTGCCAAGGTAGAGTAGAGTAGAGTAGAGTAGAGTAGAGTAGAGTAGAGCAGAATAGAGTGGAGTAGAATAGAATAGAATAGAATAGAATAGAATAGAATAGAATAGAATAGAATAGAATAGAATAGAATAGAATACTACATCATCTAAGTCCTGCTGTCTAAGGTTATTCCAGAGAGTAAAGTTAGACTTGAAGAAAAGTCCTTGTATGGACTGAAAACTGGGCAAAGGTAAGAGTAGGAATTAATGGATGTTTTTCAGAATGGGAAATGATTGGCAGTAAGATCCTCCAGCAATTGGTCCTGGGATGAATTTCATTCAGTATTTAATCAAAGAGTTAGAGAAGAGAATGAACAGTGGAATTTTTGGGTTTGAAGGCGATATTAATGGATTTTGCATCACCAGCTTTAGTGTAGATAAATGTGAGTTTATGAAAAATAATCTAATCACTACCTACATGATGTAGAACTCAGAGCAGAGGAGCTGAACTCTTGAATTCAGGAAGAGATCTTGGAGAGATTGCTCTCTGTTCTCTGAAATTACGAGGCCATGGCAGCAAGAAAACCTCAAAACCCCAACCCAAACAAAAAACAAACACAAGGAAAGTATTGAGCACAAATGAGAGGTGACATTCTGTCACCATACAAAGCTGTGGTGCACCCTCTATTCAGTGCTGTCTGTTCTGTTTTCCACCTCCCAAGAAGGAGGCAGTAAAAGCAAAGGAGATACAGAGAAAGCCAGTCAAAAAGCTTGTGAGGATGTAGCAGCAGCCTTGTGAGGAGGGAAAAAAGCTGATATTCTTCATTTTGGGGAGAAGGATAAGGGGAAATGTGATAAAGGTTTACAAAATCACAGATGTGATGGATTAGATAGATTTTCCTAGCATCAGAATGCTCAGAAAGGAATTAGACAACTTCATGGATGTGCATGAAGGGATGCTGGCATGATTATGCAGGAATAGAACCTCTAAAACCTCTACAGCAACAGTGGATGCTGGAGCAGTAGAAGAGGAATACATTGCCAATTGTTGCCAAAGTCACATGTCCTCCTGAAACAACTTTTCTTTTTGTTATTATCCCTCTGGCTTCTCTATGATGGGCCAGGCATTAGCCACCACCACCTCCATCCCACCTCCCCTGACTTCCCAGGGAGAAAGGTCCAAGTTCAAAAAGAAAAGAGGAAAATCCCTACTGTTTGAGGTGCAATAACAGCTCCAAGTGTGATATCTTAAATAAAGGGGGAAGGGTTATGAGAGTCAGAATATAAATAATATATAGATAGAGAAATGGAGAGAAACACAGGGGAAAAAAAAGCACCCAGGTGTACCTATTACTCCCTATGGACCTCCAGGGATGGAAAAATGAAAAGAGTTACCAGAACACCCCCTGCTCCCCATTTTTCCCCTGCTGTTAGAGACAAAATACCAGACTGAATGGATCCATTGGTCTTACCCCAGAGAATGTTTCTTATGTTTGAATGGTCTTTTATTGGAGGCAGTCTTGGCCATCCTGGAATTCAAGGAAAGAATTGTGACAGGTTGTACAGAGACTGACTGCATAATTTGTTTCTCTGTTTAAGAAAAAAATTAAAGTATGTTCTCAGTTACCAACTGAAATAGAAAACTATAGGGTATTGGATAGAAGGCAAGTAGGACACAGAAGAAACTGCTAAGGGAGATATTTAGGATGGATATAAGATGTAAAACTGTATCTCACATAAATCAGTGGGTTTTAATCCTTTTTGATTTCCAGTGTAGGTGTGTGGCAAATTTAACCTACTTAGAATAAATTTACTTCTTTGAATTTCCCTTTGCATTCCCCTTAGTTCTCTCTGAGTTTTGCAGGCTACAGGTTGATAACTATTATAGAAAATACACCATTTTGGAAATGAACTATTTCTAGATGGCTTCTGCAAAGTGAGAGCACATCTGCATGGGCACTCACCAGATTATAATACCAATGGTCACCCTGTAGGAACATTTCTTTTGTAGAGCTGAGTAGTTGTGCAATGCATAGCTGACTTTGGGGCTTAGGATTTTTGGCAGATGCTCATCTGTTTAGAAAAGCAATGAGAAGGCTCCAAACCTTACATATCATCACATATCATCTCCCTCCATGGTGCATCTGTTCAACTCAGACTTGCAAGGCACTGGGTTTCATAATTTGTCAAAGTGGATGACAAACCCAAACAAAAAATATGAAATAATGACTCCATCTATTTTCCTGTGTGTGATACCATTCAAATTGTGAAACAGATCTTCAGCTACAATAAATCAATACAAGTCCTCTAGGACAATTTCATTTACAGTGAGTGAGAATTTGGTGCTGTACTTTTTATGTGAGAAAAAAATGCACTTGAAAAAAAGAAATTAAAGGAAAAAACAATCCTGTATCTTTTGCTATTCAACAATTATGCAAATATGTTTTAATAGAATAATAGAAGACTGCTGGAGAGCATTTGGTAAAAAGAGGAATTAGATAATAATTGGACTGTAAAACTAAATTATATAAAGACATGCCACACATTAATTATTTTACATCACCCACTTTCCCCAGACTGGAGCACATAGGTCTGACTGTGAAGGTACTAACAGAGTCCCAACAGTCCTATTAAGAGACAAAGAAAGAGAGATCTGGTTAGGCTGTTTTTTCATGTTAATACCACTGTCTTAAGGCTTTATAATTTTGAAAATAAAACCCTCTAAGTGAAACAACACCACGCTGCTAGAATAAAGATTTCCAAAGCTTTACAATCCTGATTCCCGTCTGCTTCATCCCCTCTGTGGTTGTTTTGGCCTGCAAAACTTTATTATATTAATCTGGTAGATTGTTATCCCTTCTTTGTGTAAATATTAGTTGATGATGAGAGAAGATGGTAAAAGGGGGTCCAGGGGGCCTATTTGTTTCTATTATAGATTGGAAAGTGTGTGTGTGTGCCTGTAACTTTTGAATACCGAAATGGACATTGTAAACTGGGGGGGAGAAGAATTCTACCCTGTTTTCTTCTGTCCTTGCCACTCCAATTCTTCTCTGAGCTCTTCAGTTTACTTTCTTTCCATGGCTTTTATTTTTATTCTCTGTTCTTCTCTCCATATTTCTTTCTACATAGCCATTCTGCTCTTACCACTTAATACTGCAGTTGTTCAGAGTTATTTTGAAACTTGACAATATACTCAGTCTTACATCTCAGTTTCATTTAGAGCCTGAGTGTGATCACCACTGAACCTGAACACTCCCTTACCCTACAAAGACTGAGGAATACAGTCCTACACTGCATGACCAAAGGTATTGTAATATGGACCTTTGTGTTTAAGCATTTATTTTAATTTATTTTTCATATGAATTCATCATTTGAACTGTAGTTTGTGTGAGAAATTTTATGGGCTGAAAATGGATAGAGCACAAAGGATGACTGCTTTTAGAGGACTGATTGTTGACAGCCCTCACCTCTGTTTCATACATCAGCACACACCTTTTGTAATTAAATAGATGAGATTCCTTTGAAGCATATCCCTGAACTGGTAAATGAGATAACCTGTTACTTCTAGAATCCAGAGAGGTGGGAAGGCTTGAGGCAGGCTGATACACAGAGGCTGGGACAGAGCTGGCCAGTCTGTGCCTCAGCCTGCATGTGGCTCTCTAAGTATTTAAATACAAGCCCTGTGCTGGCTGGCAGGGGGGCTGGGGATAATCCCTGCCTCCAGAAGCAGTGACTCAGCAAGAGCTTCCAAGGCCAATTTTAGGGATTTCCTTGGCCTCTGCCTGTTTACCTAGCAGAGCCCCATTCCTCAGGCAAAATCTGCAAGGCCAGCTCATCACCAGCTGTCCTGGACCATTCCCACATCCTCATTGCTGCAGAACAGGATTGGTGTCTTGAGGCTTTTAACACAGGGAGGATTCTGATGAGGTGTTTGGAGAGCTGAGGAAATCAGACATTATGGGAAAAGACTGTGAAATAGTCTGATAGGTTATGTTTTTAAATTACATCTTTTCCTCATCCACAGTAAATTTTTTCCAAGCCATATGATCCTCAAATTACCAATACAAATGGGAATACAATTAATAGCAGCGCCATATCTTTATAGGGAGCATCACACTTTTTGTGCCAGGAAGGCATGCCTTTTATTCTATTAAAGTGAGCAAAAGTCTTCTCCTGGGCCTCATCTCCTCTGCATGGTGCCATCCTTTCAGGAATACATCATCATCAGAGTGCTTTGTCCCAGTGATGTATTACACTAATACATCTGTTGCTTTAATGATATATTAGTGTAATACCTTATCAGAGTGATGCATACCAATGATCTATTGCTCAAAAGGTGGTGCCATTCAGGAATGAAAGAATTCATGGACACAGTCAGTGTAATTATACAGATAAAGCTGACATGGATTACACTGGAAGCTGCTTCCATGGAACCAAGAGCACCAGTGCTATGCCAGCCTGTTTGGTGCCATTTCCTAGTGCCATTGCACTGGATTTGTAATGCTGAGGTTGTTACATCTCTTTTAAACCTTTTAAACATACTAAGAGCAACTACCATTAACCTTGGGTCACAGTGAAGCAGAATGTATCCAGTTACATTATTTTTACTGTATGGTAGTACAGTACTTACTTACCCGTAACCACATGAAACCAAGTAACATTAACCTCCAAATAGCCTGAAGAACACACCATATCTCATTATAATAATCTGGGCTTCATCCTTTGCCTGACTTTAATTATTGTCCATTCTCAAACATTTTCGATTACATGACAGTTGAACTATTTCAGCCTGCCATTAACTGTAGGCTTCTTTAATCTCAACCTTCATTTTCTTTACCATTTCATTTATTTTCATTACTTCAGCCACTGAAAAACAGGTGAAGTCAGACTCAATTACATTGTTTTATGTAGTATCTTAATTAAACATTTCAAAGCATCATCCAGAGATTGTGGCAAAAAAAAACCCAACAAGTTCTATTTTCTATTTTTTAAACATTTACTGTAAAGAAGAGGACAAAACCGTGAGCCAATAATATAAAAAACCCTCAAAACTCAGATCTTTTTTTGCCTCTGCCTTAACTCACTCACTAATTGGGTCCAAGCTTCCTCACTAATTGGGTTTCCAAAGAGAAAGACAATCAGAACCACATTTTGCTTGTGGTAATTTAACTGAGGTATAAAGTATTGATTAGCTTATTTACATTTCCTCTAAATGTGCTTTACACCAAGATGTGAAGAATGTTGCAGAGGAGAAAGTAAAGGTTCCAACTTGTTTCAGTTATCAGACCAGGGAAAGGTGTGTAGGTAACTTGAGAATTTTTTGCCAAATAGTGCAGCACAAAACAATCAGTAACACAAATGAGGGAGAAAAGGACAGGCAAAGTATTTACAGAATGTAAATACTGGGATTTTTCTTTCCTCCTCACTTTTTCTTCTGTTATCTTCAGTTTCACTTCTAGTGACAAGAATCATTTTAATTTGCAGGGAGGGTTGCTAAAGCAACTTTCAGGAATGTATTTAATCCTGAATTCACAGAAGCTGTAATGGGGATGCAGGGGGATGGATGCAGGACATCCTTCCTGTTCCATTCCTAATCCTCCAAGGTCACTCAGCTGACGTGTGACCTTGCAGTTCAGAAACTGCTGACCCAGATCTTTCTCCTGCCCCATGGGAGGATGATACAATCTAGGAGCTGATGGGTGGGGCTGTGCTACCTGATGTCTGTCAGAGGTGGAGGCAGCCTGCTGGGATGGCAGTGCAGGAAGTATGGCTGCAGTGAAGAGAAGTTCCTTCAACAGGAATCTGTGATAGATTTATCAGATCAGAAAACCTGCAAGTTGCCCACTTGTGTCTTGGCAGGGTGGAGAGGGAAAGGCGTCCTCTTTATCTGGCCTGAGAAACCATAAACCCCAGTAGGACTGACCCCCAGGGCCAGGCTATTCAATATTTTACCTGAAAGTATAATTGCTCAAGTCACTGTAGGAGGATATCTGAAAACTTCCCAGCACTACTCAGAGGAAACTAGTTGCTTCAATGAGTCTTTAGTAGGATTTATCAAAAAAATGTCTATTTTACAAATGAAAATTTGTAGTTCCTGCAGTGCTGGATCGTGGTGGGCCTAAGTGTGCTTTTTGTGGCAGTCTGATCTGTGACAAAAGCCTTCCAGAGGGTGATTAGCAAACACAGTAGCAGCTAATTCTGATAAACTGCGGGTGAGCAAATCGACCTTGTGTAACTTGCCTTATGTGCTGAGCATTGGAAGGGGCAGGTTTGGGATGGAGAGAGAGAGACTTAGCAGGTGGGCTTCTGACACTGTTGCTCTGCCCCTGTACATCCTAAACGAGCTTCTGTGATACCATACACATTAACAGCTCGTGGCAGGTCATATTTTCAGGGTCAAAACAGTCAGGAAGGTAGGGGGTGTGTGAGTCTTTTCTTAAGAGATGGGCATCTGTATGGAGAAAAAGAATAGAGTGAAATGCTTAACAGTGTACAACAGCCTAGGGGACTGCAGGCAAAGTGTGTGGTCTCAGCCAGCATGGCCCTAATGGCCATTCAGTCATAGGGAGCCCTTTTTTTCTGCTTTGGAGGAGCAGTTTGTAGGGTCCTTTGGAACCTATCTGAATGGTGACTCCAAGTTTTTGTTTTCCTGAGTTAATTTTAGCAGCATCCGTTTTCCACTCTCCATCAACGTGTGTTACACAAATGCTTTTGCTAGTGTGGTGCAGAAAAGGAGGAATGATGGACAAGGTGGGTGGCAATTGCTTAGATTTGCTCTCTCTGTACTGCCACTGAATGTCAAACCACACCATGTTACTGGGCTGTGTCAGATTACGTGTGGACACAGCATTCCTGTTAGTTAATACCATCCATTTTAGCCAAATGACATTCATTTTAGTTTAATAAATAATAATTGATTTTTAAAAGCTGGACTTTGCCCTTAAACTAGGTTTAGGAACCTACAAATTTGTTGTTTTGAGCTGAATCAGTCTTTCAGTTCCCTCTGCAGTCCACAGAGACAGCAAGGCTTCCCCAGAGAAATTCATCCTAACTTCCACAGGATGGGGAACAATTGCTTAACTCTCTTTTTTGACAGCAGGTAACCTAGAAATCTAGGTTAAATTAAATGACTCTCTCTCTCTCTACCTGACTGGAGATTAGCAGAATTTGCATTTGTTGTCTATGGCTTAAAACTCCCCAAGCCTGGTACCATCCACAAATTTCAAAGAGTTTTGGAACAAAACCTGGCACTGCTGCATGTCTGAAACTCTGTCACCAGCAAAGTGGCTCAATTAAGTGGAATTGGTTTGGGAGGGGAGAATTGTGAAGTGGCACTCAAGCTCTGGCAGGTTACCTGTGTTTCTCTGGCACAGTCCCCACCAGAAGCTCAGTGTATCACCCTAAGTTTTATGTTCTTAAAGCAGGAAAAAAACCCAATCTTAAAACAACAAGATTTCAAACCTGAAGTGGAAAATGGTAATGCAGAATGTGAAATCAAGAGAGCAGGAGGAAGAGGGTGGTGCCAGGGCATCAGAAATGGACCAGCAGCCATTTCATCTGGATCAGGAGCAACTCAGTTTGCCTGGCAGTGTCTTGACACCTGGACTGCAAAACACAGTGGCTAAGGTGAAGGTATATGATTAATTCTGCTGACTCTGTTATGGGAAAATTGATTTCTGGCAAAGGAGAGGAAAGAGCAGTTGGGGGCAGTAAAGTGGCTCAAACCTTGGAACAATTTTTATGCTTTTATACATGAGAGCTGGAATCATCAGCCTCTATGAGCAAGACCCTAACTATGAGCAGATCAGTGAGAATTTTGTCATTGATTGAATTGGGAGCAGGATTTCACTAACTCATGGCTAATTGGTAATCACAGTAAGTAATTACTAATTATGGCAAACGTGCAACAGTTGTGCTGCTGCCTGGAGCTGAACTGTTTACTTCAGGGTTGGGGGTTTTTAGTGTTTCAGCATGGGAAGTAGGGCTCATAAATCCCTGTGTTGCTCACAAAAAGTAGGATTTGGCTGGTGAAAATGGATTCATGGAAGGACCATTCAAGTCAATGAAAGGTGAGGTCTTTCCTCTTCAGGCTCTCAGACACTGCTTGCTGACCTAAGTGTACTATATAAAATATTTGTAGGTGTGTACTCAGTATGGCAGAAAAAGCTGATTAAAAAAAGAACATGTAGTAAAAAAGGATTTTTCTGGAAAATGCTGGCATCATGTCAGTGGTAAATGCAAGCATTCTCATCTCATGTTGATGTGATAGCCACTTCTGTTTATAGATACTTCTTGAGGAGATTCAGTGTTTCAGAATAGATCTCTTCTGTCTCCAGTCTAGCTGATTTTTAGAGAGCTGTGATAGTGAAAGAGGTATGAGCCTAGAAAACAGGCTGACAGAACTGGTGGCTTTATAGGACTGTTGAAAAGAAACTCAAATTTTAAATTTATGCCTATTAAGAAGCCTGAGAAAAAGCTGGTTTCCATTTGAAAAAAATCTGTAGAACAGAAAGGTACTTGGTAGGATTTCAACATCAGGGTTTGATCCTCTGTTTTTCCCAGCACCCAGTACTGAAGGGGGACTGGGAGAGGGAGGAATAAAAAAATAAAACCAGTTGGGGTGTTCCACCAAAGGGAGGTAAAAACAATCCTTTGATCAGCTGCACTTGCAGTTCTGGAAATCAGCAGCCTGGCTGCCAGCTGAGTCTGTGTTGGAATGAATCCTGGCTTCCCTCAGAAGGAAACTCTTATGCATGGTGAGGCAGAGAGTTTGGTGACCAGGAGAACTTCCCTGAATGTGGATGCAGACAAAAACAGACTGCCAGGAAGGTGGCTGAAGGCTAACAGCAAAATTTTATTATTTTATCTCCTTGACACTTGTCCTATACCTTTATAGTCTGTTTCCATCAAAGACCCAGGAAGGGTTATTTCTATTTCTCTTCTACAAAAATAAACTGGGCTGTTGAGTGTGGTGATGGGGAAGATGCCTCAAGCTTCTGCTTACCTAAACTGTGTTCAGGGGTTAGTGTTCAACAGGACTTTAAAAAAAAAAAAAAAAAAAAAAGGAAAAAAAAATAAGCCAAACCTACCCAGCCTAAACCTTACCTACATCTATGACTGCAATTAAGGGTAAAAAGCCTCAGCTGCAGTTTAGCTCTGGAAGCACTTGCACTTAACTTACATTGTTAAAAGTTCTCTGAATTCCACCTGTGACTGAACCACATAGCACACAGTTTGACCAGTGAATGTTGCTGCTCCTTTCTTCCAGATCAAAGGAGCAGAGGAGAAGGGAAGAAGCTAAAAGAGAGGTTGATGACACACAGAACTTCACACTGCAGACCACTGCTGAATAGTGAGCCCCAGGATACGGGTAAGCTAAGCCAAAATTCTTTCTTGAAGGAAAATGTGCAGGTATTGCCTGATATTAGGCTATGTCAGAGGGGGAAACTTGTTGAGGAAAATGCATAAACAACTACTAAAAGTAATATCCCTTTTCTGCTAGCCCTAGGCAGCTTCTCAGTGAGTGGTTGGGTCACAGATCCACACATATGGTTCTGAGTCACCTGCAATCATGAGCTATGTGGGGGCCTCAGTAGCCTAACACAATTCTGGATTCTGCCCTAAAGGTGAGACTACAAAAAGAACCATTTTTAAACAAATTTATTCTGTATTTGTGCCTTGTGTGATGCTTTCTGTCACATCCAAATGTGACTGCATCAGCAATGCCACTGCTATGACCAACTTAAAATCAAATTAAAAAGGAGAAAGTGCAGACCTGAGGTCAGCGGTAAAAGTACCAATTTTCTAGGTGCTCAGTATATGGCCATCAAAAACATAAGAGTGGTAGAACTAAAACAGGTGAGTAGTAACAATTGAAAACTCAGCTTCTAAATACAGAATGAATTGACAAAGTGACTCCTTTATTTCCAGTCTATGTTCTCCAATTCAGAACTTTGAAAACTCACTGGTTTAGGGTTGTACAGATTATCACAGGCTATTGAGTTACAGTGGCATAATGAGGTAGCTAACTGTGTGTTTTTCTCTTCTCTGGCACATTTGAAGTGAAAGAAAAGTATTTTAGTCTAACACATTGTATTTGCCATTACAACAGTTGAAGAGGGTGTGCAAGAGCAGTTAGGAAAGCTCAGCCACAATTAAGCCACAATTGCATACCATGTGGGGTCATCTTTATCCTGATTTTAATGTCCAGCTCTTTCTCTAACACTGCTATGGAATGTGTGCATTTTTGCAGCAGTTGTTCTCTGTGCTTTCCTGGTGGGGAGGAACATTCACAAATACTTTGTGAAGAAGGCCTGGGATAGAAATTGCAGTATCAGAAAACTTGTTTTGGCAGTGTGAATGGTTAACAGCACCAGCATTTACACATTTGACTGGTTTGAGATTAATAGGTGAAATTCGTAAGTCCTCCAGAGTCTCATTCACATCTTCTGCATTAATAGCAGGCAGTTCCACAACTAAAGTCGCAGGAAAATGGCCCAAGTGAAAGCCACTGCTCAAGTAGCAGATCTTGTGGGATATTGAACTGGGGAAGCTTCTGAAGTGGGGAGGTGTCAAGGGACAGACAGCAGCTTTGGCTCACCAATGATCTAGCAGAGAATGTGGAGAGACTTTAGAAGTGCAGGTGGATGTGCTGTTCCACTGTGTAATTTTCTTTAAAACATTGCTGTACACGTTGTAGTTTTAATTAAGCAAAAGGGAAAAGTTGGCTGCTGAACATAATATCTTTGGGCCAATGCTCAAGCACAAATTGAGCCATGCAAATACACATCCAGCCAACTTGGTTAGTTCTGAAGTGGCATTGATGAAATCTTCTGGCTTGTTGTTGTTTTTTTTTATTTTCCTCCCCAACTAATTCTCTTGTTAGTTTACTCAAAAGCTGGCATTACTAGGCGGTAACTGAAGGCCTGCCTGAAATTTTGCTTTAATCATCTAACTTTTAATGATTTGGCATATTTAACTTTGAGGAGCAGAAACAGTAGTGCCACAGACCGCTGTGCATGTTTCCAGGGGACTTGGCAGGTTTGGGGGCAGTTTTTTTATGGTACTTCTAAACACAAAGGAAACAAAACATTTCCTTTGAGCTGAGCAAGGTTCCATCCAAAGCATGCTTGAGAGCCATGGTGTGGCTCCATCCAAAGCATGCTTGAGAGCCATGGTGTGGCTCCATCCAAAGCATGCTAGGAGCCATGGTGTGGCTCCATCCAAAGCATGCTAGGAGCCATGGTGTGGCTCCATCCAAAGAATGCTAGGAGCCATGGTGTGGCTCCATCCAAAGCATGCTAGGAGCCATGGTGTGCTTCCATCCAAAGCATGCTAGGAGCCATGGTGTGCTTCCATCCAAAGCATGCTGAGAGCCATGTAAGCCTGTAAGAATCGGCGATTTGGACAGAAGCAAGGAAAGCTTCAGTTAGAACCGGAATCATCTCAGTAGGCTCCAATATGGCAACAGAGCGGGGCAAACATATCCTTAGAATCGCTGCATGATGTGTGTGGCAGCGAGGTGGTCTCGGCCCCTTCCTCCATCCCCTTCCCGATCCAGAGGGGGCCGGTGCCTGCCCAGGGCTGTTTGTAGGGCCGGGCCGGGGATGCGCTCCGGGAGCCGCTGGAGCGAGGGACAGGCACCCGCCTGCTCTGCACGGCACAGACGGGAGCTCCTCCCAAACCTCGGGTAAAGGATCCGCAGAGCTGGGGGAGCGCCTTGGGAGAGCAGCACTGCTCTGGGTGCCCTGTCTCCTTCTGCTCAGGCTCATCACAGAGGTCTTAGCAGGCCGCCATATCTTGGCCCGATGGAATGGCAAGCATGTCCTTGCTTAGGGAGATGAAAAAGTCTCTTAATTCGTGCAGGATTTTTTATTCCTGCACCCATAAATAAGTCACTTTTATCTTCAGTATTGTTAACGTTATCTCTAGGAAACAAGTACTGGCCTGTAGCCTAACCTTTCTGCCCTGGTGACTTTGCCATCCTCTGTGTATTGGCACAGGCTTTTTGCCTCAGCAGACTTTCTCCCTTTTGGGAATAGGATTTTGGGTAGAGGTCCTGTCTTAAAGTGCTGGGGAGCAAGGCCTGAAAAGTTGCCTGACTTTGAGCTGTGAGCCATGAAAGAAGTACCTTCCTTCCAAGTGCCTGCTGGCATTGGTGCCTCAGCCTGGAGTCTGAGCAGTCCCTTAATACAGACTTCTGAAGGCTCTAGAAGTTTCTTTAAGATTTTTTTTTTCTTTCCTAATGCTATGGCAAAATCATGTGTTACTACTTTGTCTCTGAGAAGGCTCTACATTAAAAATCCGAGGCTTGCTTGTACAGGGAGCAGTTACAAAGAATATGACACTCAGCAGTATGGGAGGCCTTGCTGGAGACAGTGTCACCGAGGTAATAAAGAGGCTTTAACAGGGCCTGGAGAGGAGCAATTTGCCAGAGAAGGTCAGTTTGGAAAGAACAGTCAACCTGTTTTGAAAGACACTGGTCAGAAAAATCTTCATACTGCAGGAAGTTGCTGAAGGCATGGCAATTTGAAGGTGGGAAAGATTTTGGTAAGGATGATTGAATTTTAGTAACAAGTTAAGCTAGAAGCTTTGAATTAGATAATATGGTCAATCAGGGGAAGAATATAAAGCTTAGATATTCAGGTAGGTTAGAAGAATATTCTTGGATGGGATGAAAGGGATGGATGTACCTCAGTTATAAAGATAAAACAGAAGAAACAGGGAGATATAAAGAACTGGATGAGGCAACAGTTCAAAGGTAACTTGGGGAAGAGAGAGGGACCCTAAACTTAAAATGTGTATAAATTAGATATTATCTCTCATTGCATGATGGTGTGACAATTTCAGCCAGCTAAAACATTTGAACTGTCAAGCTGGAAATCTTCAGACTTTCCTTAAAACCTAAAATATCTTCATCTTTTTTAGCTTCATTTGGGTGGGGCTTGGGTGATGTTTTAGTTTTGTGGGGGGTTTTTTGTTTCCTATTTTGGAACCTGGAGTATCTAGCTCCCAGTAACTTGTTGGACTTAGTTACTTTATGCTAACTCAGAGGCACTGAGTGCATACAAAGCAGGGCCTTTGGTAAAAGCCCATGTGTTGTGAAGGTCTCCAACAATGTCAGCAATGAAGAATGACAGTCTTCACATTTTTATACTCTCCAATGAAGAGTGTTATGAGTTCTCAACATTTTTAATAAGTTGGTGAAGTGCTATGGAAGAGAGAAAAGTAGGTGTGGTGTCAGACTTGACCCAGCTTCCTTGATTAGCATACCCAGCTGGACAGCAGAAGTAATTATGTCTGACATGGTATCACAGCTGTGGGGACTGGAGGCTGGTATGAATCATAGAAGCCTGACAAACCCTGAATAGAAGAGTTTCTCTACTCTACTGTGCAGACTTTTTCTTTTTTTTACACTAGAAGTCCAGAAAGATGTTCCACACTGTTTCTTCCTAACCTTGGCTCCATGGTGGTATCCTCTCCAATGCTGTTTTCTCTTGGAAAGCTGCTCTTGAGTATCTTCTTGGCCCACTTCCCAATTGCTTTGCAACTCAGATGATTTTAAAGCCCCTGATTTTACTTTTTCCCCTATGTAAATGAAAGCACCACAGTTTATTCTTTCTGAGTTGAAGTTATACATCTCCTGTAGGGTTCACAAGGCAACCAAAATGTTTTGTTTCTGATTGACACTGTTCTTGGCACACTGGGGGAGAGGCCACCTAACTTAATGGTTATTGAGATCAAGAAGGCTTACTCATGTTCTTATAGCTGCCATTCAATATATTAGAATGAATAAAACCTCCAAACTTCAATAAAGATTTGCAAGAAAACCCAACAATAACATCTTGAATCTTACACAAGTCTATGGCCTTGCTGGATCTCTTCTCTAAAAGTCACCTCGATTTTTCCCTTTTGTCCTCTATTTGATGACCTTTGCAAGACTAAGTGGGAGATCCACACCCTCTCTGGCTAGGTAGGGAATACTTCAGGTTCCCACCTGCTTCCAGTGACTCTGGCTCATGCAAAATCCTCCATGTAGGAAACATGGAAAAAGTATTCCTCCCTTTAAGAACACTTTGTCTTCTTTCTTCCTCTCTTTCTTCTTTAATACAAAAAATGTGGAATTTTTTTTCAGGAGGGGGACATGTACAGAGAGACTAGAATGTATTTGAGTGAATCTGTGTATTCTTCCATTTTCAGACCCTCAATTCTTCATTCACACAGCTGCTTTTTGAGGAAGGAAGCACTCAAAGGGGCAACCCCCTGCAACTCCCACAACTCCTTCAGTTGTTTGTTGCTGGAGTTGGGGGAAAAGAAGCGCGTGAGAGCGTGTTCCCTGGGACCGCGACTCCATCTGCAGGCAGGAGCACGCCACTCTACCCAGAGCCACCACGACCTCCGTGCAGCATCGAGCCCTTTAGGTCTTGGGTGACACTGCTGAAATCCCCCGGTGATTCTCAGTGCACAGCAGTGTCTCTGTCCCTCCCAAAACCTAAATGAGAACAAGAGTAATAAGAAGTCAAATTATATGAGTACCTCATGAATTTTACTTCTGTGACCTGGGCACCTTTAGTGCAAGCAGCCAAGGTATATGAGGAAATTTGTGTGCTTACTGGTGAAAGGAGAAAATAGCACTAAGGAAGTATGGCTGCAGGTTAGTGAGAAAAGCAATTAAATCCTGTGGCCACAGCATCTACATGTCAGGGATGTGTTGATGATAATGGTTTGCTGGCAACAGCAGCCTTAAAATTCTTTATCTAGCTTTGTTGGTGAACTACCACAGGCAGGAGAGCATGTCCCCAGCTGAAAGGTGGAGGTAATGATGCTTTGCAAATGTCTAAGAAAAAAGGCAGCCAACTTCCAGTGCTTGCATTTTAGAGGGATTAAAAATACAGTCAGCCTTCTACCTGCTCTGCAGTTTCAAGTTCATTTAGTTTTTATAATCAGGATACTGAGGGAAGAAGAGTGAGGAAGTAAAACACCAACCATGAGTTTGGAATGATTAATTAATGTTTTCTATTAAGTAGCTCACAAAGCAGTAGCAATTCTAAGAATATGTATTTGGACATTAAAGAGTTCTGAATATCATAAGGGTATTTTTGGTGAAGAGTGCTAGGAGCTAATAAAGCCTGGTGGAATATTTGTGTTTGGTAAACTACTCCCATAAAACCAGACATGAATAGTATGTTTAGGAAACAGTCAATGCTCATATTACAACACTTTCACTTGGATTGGGAGAGTCCTTTTGAGATCATCTAGTCCAGCCTCAGTGCTCGAATAGGTAAGCTAAGTTGTTCAGGCAACCTCCCTGGTCAACCTGTGCCACTGCTTGACTCTTCTAATGGTAAAAAAAAAATAAAAATTGTGTTCTTGTGTTCAGATGGTACACACTAGTATTGTGTTGTTTGGTTTGGTTTTGGGTGTTGCTCTTGTTTTGGTTGGTCTTTCTCCATGTTGTGCCCCTTACCTTTTTTCCATCCATGGACACTGCTGAGAAGTGTCTGACTTCCTCAAGCTCCTTCCCACCCATCAGGCATCTGTACAGATGGATGTGGTGCCTCTGAGCCTTCCCTTCTCCAGGCCAGACAGTGTCAGTTTTTCAGCCTCCCCTCATGCAGTATGTGCTCCAGTCCCTTAACCATCTTTGTGGCCTTGTACTGGACTCTCTTCAGTAAGTCCAGATCATTCTTGTGCCAGGAAGCCCTGAATGAGATGCAGCATTCCAGAGGCAGCCTCACCAGCACTGAGCATAGATTCAGGATCACTTCCCTTCACCTGCTGACAGCTGTCTTCCTCCTGGTGGCCTTCTTGGCTACAAGGGTGTATTTTTGGCTTGTGGTTGCCTTCTTGTTACCAGGATCCCAAGGTCCTTCTTGGAAAAGCTGCTTTCCAGCTGGTAGATGCCTAGGATATGCTGGTGCCCAGGACTGTTCCTTGTTACTTTGCATTTCCCCTTTTGAACTTCAGGACATTTCTCTGCCCACTTCTGTTGAGGCAGTGCTTCTGAAAGGTGACACAACCATCTGGTGTTATCAGCCACTCATTCCAATTTTAAATCATTTGCAAACTTGTTGAGGATACAATCCTCAGCTTTTTTGGTATGGAAATGAAAGCTGCTTCTCTCCAGGTATTACTACTTCTCCTTTTTTCCTACTCATGAAGTTTAGTGCTTCTCTATGGGGTTTTTCACTATTATTAGTCTATTTCTTTTGGACAAATAATTTGCATCTTACTGTAAACTAAAGACTTGAAAGAGGATGAGTGGCCTTAGACCTGCTGAAAAGTAGGGACTAGAAACAGTATTTCCATTAGTGTTAGCAGGGGTTGAGGAAGCCAGTCTGTATTTCTAGTATCTCAAAAGACAAATAACCTTTTCCTGTGTGTTGTACAGCCCGATGGGGAAGTGCCAGTGCAAGGAGAGATTTCCTCCAGGCTGCATGCCTTCGTGCTCAGCAGGCTGACTTGCAGCCCAAACCCTTCTGCCTGCCAGCAGGTGATGGCTGATCACTGAGAACATGAAGCATGGTGAAGCATAGCTGAATTCCCTGTGAATTCATCACACCAGGCGGAGGAACTCTGCTAGAAGCTTGATCTCTGCATGGTCCTTCCCTCCCTTATCCCAGTGGGTTTCTTTCCCTTGGGAACATAAAGTCTCAGCGCTACTGTATTTTATTGTCTCCCAAGTGCCCTTCTATCTCACCCTTCTTTAGGTATTCCAAAGAGAGCATGGCTGGCATCAGTGCCACTGCCATGCCCCTCTGTGCCTGCCTTCCTGCCCCTGTGGCAGAGGGAGATGGGAATGCACAGTCCTGGATGGCAGCTGAGCTCCTTGGGGCCTTGTCAGCTCTCATGGTCCAGCGCAGTCTCACCATTACTTTGGTGTTTTAACAATAGAAAACTAGCTAGTTAATTGAGAAACCAGAATTGATTTCCCTGAGGAATTTGCCACCTTGCTGGTGCAGCAGAGGCTCTGCCTTTCAACGTAAATGTAACAAGGTGTTTAAAAACTTGGACACACTTCCATTTAGCAAACAGCTGTGCCTTAAAGTGCTGCTGCCTTGCTACTTAACGAAGCTGCAAGACTTCTCACTGAAGCAGACAGGAGGATGAATGCATTCTGTTTGGCCAGTTTGGGGGGTGTTTTTTCCAGGAGGAGGTAATGCCTTAAAACCGTGCTAGTGTTTGCTAATAAGGCTGTGCCAAAATCTTCAGTTAACCAGTGACTAGCAAAATATTAAGCAGGAGCAAAATGAGAGAGGGAATTCTCTGGGTCTTACTCTGATTTACCTTAGACAATTCTTAGGATGGGGTAAAGTTATTGATTTCAATGCACTTAAATGTAGAATATAAAATTATGCTAAAAGATCAGGGTTGCAGCAGATAATTATCTTTTTTTATTTCCACATTTGTAACTGCAGTAGCCCTGAGCTAAGTGTTCCAGTCCTCAGTTGACTAAACAAATTCTTTTCATCAGTTCAGAAATTGCTTAGTATTTCATGTTGTAAAATATTAATTTATTTTTTCTATATTTAATCTGTACTGGGTAAGAGGTTGCTCACTCAGACTTGGGGGAGAAATTCTGCTTTTCAAGTATCTGCAGGGCCAGGTGAGTGGTTGGTTGTTTTTTGTTTGGGGGTTTTTGTTTTTTGCAAAATAGGCTTACAGTAAAGGGATGTGAAGAGGTAATATATATAATTATATGTAATAGCATGACATTATACATAAATTATGGAATTATGAAATTGAAAAGCCAACTGCAGTTTTGGTAAAATAAGAATAATGAAACTCTTTGGTAATGCTTAAGGAGCATCCTATAGTATTTAAGTAGCAACAAAATTATGTGGACACTAATATGTGATCCTTCTTCAGACCCACAGACAATGTATTTCTGGCCTGTGAAATCTAGAATTTTATGTCAGCATGGGTTTAAAGCCATCAGCCTTATAGTGTTGATATTTTTTTTTAAATTGAAATTAGAAGCTATATCATCTTTCCTAGGTAGTGTGCTATTCTAACAGCTGAAAACTATGAACACCATGGTTTTTCTGAAGAAGTATTAATGTGTTAAATTTGCAGCTCAACTAGAAGCATCTTGTGCTAAAGTTTGTTATAAAGTGATGATGGCTAGTTAGTTTGCCAGGATTCACACAAGATTCTGAGAAAGCTGGTTGTGTTTTAGCAAAGAGGCACAGGTCATATTGCACTCTTCCTCCTTGATGCCTCTCCATTTGGAGACTTTGAGACTAGAGGAATTCTCTAGTGGAATTCTTGGTCTTCAAGAACATTTGTGATTCAATATACCCTCTGCAAGAGTTCTTGCCTAGAAGTGGCTGTGGGCCTTTCATTTTAAGAAAGAAGAGGTTAAAAACTTTGTGGAAGGAGAATTTGGTAATTTTTTAAAAAGCTGAAGCCTGTGTGTCATTTAGGATCTGCTGGTTATGTGAGTGCATCTCCCACTTCGTAATTGTTTGTTAACTGTCCTAGGATGACACTCATCAGAGAGCAATGGCTTCTGATCATTGCTCATTGGCCTTTGTGGGGTTGGTTGGTGGCCTTGCCAGTCACTAACTTGTCATTTTTAATTATTCTTACAAACCTGTTACTTAATGTTATTTATTTACAGAGCAATTGCAAGCATGGATGATGGTATCCATGAACTGTTGTCCTATGGGCTTGTTCAGCCCTTTTGTTTGCCTTTCAAGTGCTTAAGAGCAAAGAGAAGTTTGTAATCAAATTGTGTTTGAAGGACTGATTTGTAGTTACTGCTGAGCAAGGAAATACTGGCATAAATTAAAGCCAGAGGAGTTTATGCTGTTAAGGGTAATGGCCAACACATGTGAGAGAGATGGTAATTTCAATTAAAACTAGTGGGCCTTGTTGTAAATGTTGAAGATACAGAGGCTGTAGAAGGTATTTGCCTATGCTCAGCAGAAAATTAATCCAAATATAGGAGTAACTTTAAAAAGAGCCTGAATAACTCTCCACTGCATGCTCAGGGACACACAGAACTGACCTGGCCTCCTTTTTGGTAGTTGATACTTAAAGCAGAGGTGGCCATAGTTTGGTTTGAGAGGGCCCAGAAACTGGTTAAAATGGTCTCATTTTTCTCCTCAGTGCACTTCTTTTAAAAAAATCTGACCCTGGGAGCAGAATTCTTTAAAGTCACACAAAATAAAACAAGGATGCCCGCTAATTTTTAAGTTTCTCTTTAGCAATATTTTCAAGGATTTGGTACGTTGCATAAAGACAATTTGGATGCTAGATATTCTGCAAAGGTTTTAGGAATGTTACATCATTTATTGCTGTTTAAAACTTTATTTACTCAATTTATTTCATTTTTCTCATGTGTAAGTGAAGAAAATATTTACTTTGTTTGAAAGTGGTTTCTGGAGCTGAACTTAATTCATATGTGTAACTAGGTTTGGTGTTTGGAAGGTGCCATACAATCATTACTTATTAATAGCAGGACCTGCAGAAGCAATGCATTATTTATATTATCTGTGGAAGACTTGCAACTATTTTCTTGTGTTTGGACTAAAAATGTTCAAAAGTGTGGTCAGCTGACTTAATTTTTTCTTTTTGTGCTATACCACCAAACACATTATTGGGGATTATTTTTAAAATGACATTTTGTCCTTAGTCACCTTCCGTAAATCAATGTGTAAAATAGTGGGAAGTGATGTGCCTATGGTTCCAGTGGGAAGGCTGGATACTATCTGTTGACCAGGACAAGACCTGGAGTAATGCACTTAGCCAGGATAGAGTTGAAAAACCAAGTTGTTCCCTGAGTGAGTATTTCCAGGTGTGGGGCTAGAAACTCTTCAAAGCTAGAGTATATAAAGTTTCTCCCTGATAATTCATTCAAGCATTGGGATTTCTTCCACTGCAGAACACTCTTAGGGCTTGGCCCACTAAACTCCTAGGAAAACTGTTAGGATGTCTATGGAAGCCAAGGTCACCCTCAGAGAGATTTAATGCTGCTCTGCTGTGTGCCAGTCCCCATGGCCCCTTCAGAGAGCTCTGTTCCCGTGGTGCCTTTTTGCTGCAGCCACCTCAACTCCCCTAAAGGGGGTTTCAGATGATGGAGGAGAAAAAAACCCACACGGCACATTGTAAATTAATGCTGACAATGTCAACATTAATTTATGCCAGAAAGGCATGAGGAATAGAGGGTGGAAAGAGTGGTAGTGAAGAACACAGTATTTCCTGTGTCCTGTTCTCCTGGAGCACCTGGGGAAGGGCTGCCACAGCTGTGGTGGATCACAGCAGCACAGAGGCAGCACTCTCTCCCTCTCTGAAATGGCCACTTTGTGGCCTCCTGCACCGACAGGATCGCTGCTCACAAAGCTGGCTTAGTTCAGCCAGTTGCCATTAGAATGTATTGAAAAAATAAGTAAGGAGGTCTGGCATTGCAAGTCCTGCAGTGAAGAAAGTTCTGGTGCTAGTCCCAGGCATGTCAAAATTGAGGTTTGTGAGCAACAGTGAAAATGCCTCTGATATTTTTGGTTATCACTACTAACATGGTAGAAATCACCAAAACCAGTATAAACTGGAGAACTGAGGGAAAAGACAGGATCTAAATCTTCTGAGGGAATTCTGTCTCTGGTGGTCTTGGTCATGAGTAAGTGTAAGGCAGCTGTTTGGACTCATCCCTACCCCCAAAATCTCCAGTACTGACAGTTACACACTTTGGTTTTACTTCTGGATTAAAAATAAATTAATCTCTCCATGAAAATGAAGTATTTTAGCTGTGTTGTGAAATGATAAATCACCTGAAGCCAGGAGGAATTTGTTTTGTTTCAGTAGATGCGTACCCTGTACATGTGGTTTTGAAATTCAGAATTGCACAGGCATGGTAGTGAACCTGAGATTGTCACATGTGTGATCTTTTAAATACTATTTAGATTTCTTTTTCTTTCTGAAAGGCTCAGTGTGGCTGCAAAATGAGTATAAGACTATGTGAAACCATTCTAAATTGAGGTGATTAAGAGTTTAAATTTACTGTTTAAAAATATTTAGGTTGCGGACTTGGTGTTTTGTGTTTTCCTAGGCAGCTGTTTATTTTTAAGAAATTGAAGTTAGGATGAAAAATAGTATGATAAAATGATGAGTCAGGTTGTCAAAAGTCAAAAAATTTTAACAGGTATACATGCTAGAATAATGCGTATTTTTATTTTTGCAACATCTGACTCACAATCTTGATTATGTATTCTGCTAAGTTCAAAGTTTTCTTACACAAAGAGAGAGCTATATGAAACAACTATGCTTCAAATAATTTTACTTCAATTGTTGTAACAGGTTTTGGAGTTTAAATCATTAACAACCTCTGTGTGAACTATTATCCAAATGACTGCAAGTCACAAAGAGAGCACTTCTCTTTCACGGAGTACCTTTTGTGCTTTAGTGAGACCCAGTCCCTCTTCTATTTTTTTTCTCCACCTTCATGTCTGTCTTTGAAGAAAGATGTGTGATTTGTGAAGTAATGAGAGTATGTATCAGTTAATGAAAGCTGCTATCCTGGCTTCATAATGCACACTGGAATTGCTTCAGGATCAAGCTTCATATACCTGCATTACAGCAGGAAAAAAAAAGTAAATTTCAGAAGTCCAGATTGCTGTGTGCACTGTAGACGTATCACGTAGCAGTCAAATCAACCATTAGGGGTGACCTAATCTTGATTTCCTCCCCCCTCCACACACACACACACTCTCTCAAGGAGTTGTGATTTTCATGCTGCTTGTATTCTTTTCACTTTTTAAAACCTGCACTAGAAGTTGTCAGGATACCAACCTGCCCACCTTTCTTTCTGGCTTATTTTGGGTGCTTGTTTTGGCCTGAGGGAGTTGTGTATAAAGCAGCCTCTCCCTCTCACACCGAAGTTCGGCTGCACAAACCCCTTCGGCCCCTGTGCTTTGTGAAGGGATAGCTGAGCCCATCCAAAAAATTCTATGGGGTTAGCTGTGCACCACCACGATTTTGCTTTCCTAACACAGGAAGACAAAATACCGTAATTAAAAAAAAAAAAAAAAGGTTGATGCTATTATTTTCCTTCTCACCACAAACGAGGGGATTACAGTGTGAATGGTCAAGACCCACAAATTCACACGCACACCTTTTTTTTTTTTTTAATTTTAATTTTTTTTTAATTTTTTTTTTTTTTTTAAAGAGCGGATTGGCAGCGGGTGCAGGACCGGGGCAGCGCATCCTCCGCCGCCGCGCAGCGCCGCGCCCGGAGCCCGCGGGGAGCGGAGCGGGGGCACCGTCCCCTGTGCTCCAGCGGGGCGCGCGTGTGTCTGTGCGTGTGTCCGTGCGTGTGCCCGCCCGCCGGGGCTGTGCGGGGGTGTGTGCGGTGTCCCTGCCCGCCCGCGGGCGCGCCGGGAGCGCCGCCGCCGCCGCTGCCCTTTGATCCCGGCGTTAGTGTTAGTTAGGGGCCGGCAGGAGCGCGGGGCGCAGCCCTCGGCACCGCCGCGCCAGCCCTCGCCCCGGCACGGCGCCCGGCGCCCGCCCGCCCGCCGGGAACACATCCCCGGCCGCTGAGGGATACTGCGACCGGGGACAAGCCAGGTGCACGACCGGGTTGCGGGGGGGTGGGGGGGTGGGGGGTGGGGGGGAGAGGAAAAGAAAGAGAGGGGGAGACGGAGCCCTTCGCGGTGGCTCCGAGAAAACCGGCTTCAAGCCCCCTTTCCCTCGGCGAAGAGGGAAAACCCGCCCCGGTTAGCGGCTCCCCCGGGGGCCCCGGCTTTGTGCCTGTCCGTGCCCCCCCCTCCCGGTCTTATTTGATCTCCCGTTAAACCAAGGAGGAGAATGTGAAAAAAGGGGGAAAATGCCCAGGAGGAAGCAGGAGCAGCCCAAGCGCCTCTCTTCACGTAAGTGCCCCCTCTTTTTGCCATTTTCTCCTTCCTCCTCTCCCCGTCTCCTTCCCCTCTGCAGCCGCCTCCGTCGTTTCGTGCATTAGTTTAGGGTTACAGAGGTGAAACTGACAAAGACACAGCCTGGGTTATTCCTCTTTTAGGTCTGAGCTAAGGCAGCCATGTTGGTGATGAACAGCCTTGTGCCCTTTTAATTTTTCCTCTCTCTCCTTTCCCCCCTTCTTTCTTCGCGTCTCTCGCCCTTTCCTCCCTCTCCCTCCCCTCGCCCGTGATTGTGCATTTGTGCTGAGGGGGGGGTGGAGGGGGGGCGGTGTGGGTTTCTCTTTGGGGCCGGAGGGAGGGGGGTCTGTTTTATTGGGGTGGGGAGGGGGGCTAAGCACGGGAGGGGAGGGCGGCGAGAGGGGAAGCGGCTGCTGGCGTCTTGTGCGGAACCAGCCGAGAGGTCTGTCCCCGGCTAAAGGTTGCGGAGGGGCTGGGCGGCCCGGGAGCGGGGGGTAGGCGGGCAGCGGCTGCCGAGGGGGCCGGCGGGGCACCCCACACCGACCCCGGGGCCACCCCGGAGGGGGCCGCGGCCGCCGCCGGCGGCGTGGGAGGGGGCGGCGGGGAGGCAGACCGTGGCAGGCGAGGTCCCTGCAGAGCAGGGAGAGGAGGCGGTGGCGGGCTCCGGGCTCCTCCTGGCCGCAGTGAAATGAAGGGTCAGGCGAGCCAGGCGAGACTCAGGCTTCGGCGGCTCTGCCCCAGACGAGAGCAGCAGAGCACAGGGCTAAAGTGCATCCGATCCTCCGCCCGCGGGCACCCACTGCGCTCGCACACACACACACGCATCCACACACACATCCCCTGACACGGCTCACTCTGCCCTGCTCCCGATCGCTCCCTCCCCCCTCCCTGCCTGTTTCTCCCCTCTTTGCAAAACAGTTAACTTTTCTCCCGCTCCCTCTCCCCCCCTCTGCTTGTATTCAGCGCTCGGCAGCTATTGAGAGGGAGGCGGAGAGGAGGGGAAGGGACCTAAAAATACTCTGCCCCTGCATGGCCCCAGGGCTGCTTTAAGGAGAGCGTGGGGTGGATGGAGGGGGTCATTTGTCTGTCCCCGACACATCTGCTCGGAGCGTGCCTGCAGCCCCTCCGCGCCGAGCTCGGGGCAGGGCGAGAGCTGAGCCGCCGGTGCCGGAGCCGGGCTCGGTCACCGGGAGTTCACCGGGGCGGCTCCTGCCCCTGCCCGCGGGGCGCCGCTGCGGGCGGAGCGCGGCCCGGCCCCCGCTCCGCTCTGCGGGCACAAGGCTGGGGCAGCGCTCCCCGCGCCCTTCCCGCACCGGCATATGGGCCAGGATGGGAGATGGGGGCGCGGGGGGCGGCAGGCTGGGGGCGAGGGGGAAGCGCTCGCAGCCCCCCAAAGATTTGTCTCCCTTTTTCCCTTCCTGCCGCCTCGAGGCAAGGGCATGAGTTGTGGTGGGCTTGCTTCGGGGGGGTTGATGTTTGAGGTTGGTTTTGGGGATTTCCTCCCCCTTTCTCCCTTCCTCTTGCCGTTTGCCCCCGCACAGCCCTTTGGGGTCCGCTCGCCGGAGGAGCTGAGCAGCAGCCGCGGTTCCTCCCGCAGAGCGTGGCCGGGCTCGGCTCGTGGGGAGCGGCGGGAGAGCAGCGCCCGCCTCTGCAGCGGCCCGGCCCCGGCGCGGCGGGCGGGGGCAGGGGCCAAGCCCGGGCGCTCCGGGGCGTTCCGGGGGGCGGCCGCGGCGGGCCCGGCTCGGCAGGAGCCCCGCGGGGCTCCCGGGGCGGGCGGAGGCGGCAGGGCCGCGCCGGGCTGGCGGCTGACCTTGCCCTCGCTCCCGCCCCGGCGCTGCCCTCCGCCCGCCCCTGGGGCTGACATCAAACCTGGGCTCCATCTTAGCTCGGCCGGGCGCTGCCGAGCGCGGCGGCGGGGGCTCGGCTCGGCCCGGCTCGACTCCGCCGGGCCCGGCCCTGCGCTGCCCCCGCCTCCGGGTTGCGGCTGAGGCCGCCCGCGGCCCCGACCTCCTGACCGCCGCGCCGGGGGAAGTCACGGCTTTTTCTGGGCCGAGGAACAATTGCCTTCATTGTGCACGTAGACTTCGGCGTGTGTTATTATTTTGATTTTTTTTTTTAAATACTCGGCCTAATTTGTACTTCTTTCGGATTATTTTTGTAGTTCAGTTCATGGGAGGAGGGATTCTTTTTCCCTGGTGTGTGAAAGGAGCACCCACCTTCATCCCACACGAATGCTACCTTTCAGTGTATTTATTTATTTTAATTTCTTTTGCAACTAGATTGCCCTGGATCAAGAGCTGTTATCTGACAATAGTAATGATCCTTTGGTTAACTTAGAGTAATAGTGTTTTAGATCAGGAAAATACCTTGGAATTCAGTGTGCAGATGGTGTAAATAGTGATTTGGTTTGGATGGGGTTTTTTGTTTTATTTTTTTGTTGTCTTTTGGGTTTTTTTTAAGCAACACATTGCTTTAATGGGTACTCAATGTAAAATACGTTTTTATTCTCTAATTCTCGCTGGTTTCAGCAACACATTTGTTAGCGGGACAGAGGGTGTATTTCATGTTGAAGTATCAATGGTGGCAGAAGAATATAAAGTGCCCCATGCCATCCCAGAAGGAGCTGTCAGCCTCTGTGCTCAACCTTGGCTCTGCCCCACTGCAGGTGCCGTGCTGTGGTTCACTCCCAAGTCATGTTACAGGTTGCTGCTGGTGCATGAACGCTCTCCGGGACACCTAAGTGATGTAGCATCTTACCAAACCTCCCTGGGATATTTCGGCTTCTGTTGCGATTGTCTGTGAATAAATAGTCACATGTCGACACACAGAATGATTTGTGAATGTTACAGTGTAACTGAGCAAATGTAACTTAGCTTGGCAAGTCCTTGCTGGCTCTAGTGCAGCTTGGGTAGCAAGCCCTGTTCTCAGGATCTCTAGGCCTTCATTAATCCCTCATGCACTGTTACGTACCCGGCAGAGCACCTGAGGATTGCTGTCACTGCTGGCTGGCACCCTGATTTTATACTTCTGCCCACTGACTCCACTGGACAGCCCTCACCTACATCTGCAGGTAGTTTCACTTGAGGAGACTGCCCTGCCAAAAAACATGGTGATGGTGAAGAAGTGCTCTGTACAAGGCTTTGCTGGAGATGTACCAGGCTGCTGCAAGAGTTTAATTCAGTTCCAAGGGAGCTGCTAGATACTGACATCTCAGTGTTTGAGGGAAGAGAGGGGTTGATATTATTAGATACAATAATAATGTGTTTGGGTGGCATCTGCTTAAAATGGCAGAGTTAAGGTTGAGCTTTCAGTCACTGGAGTTGTTTGCAACATAATTTAGTTTGGAAGGGTCTTTTGGAGGTTGTCTGGCCTAGCCCCCTGCTCACAGCAGGATGAACCTCAGGGTTCAGTCAGATGGATGGGCCCTGTGAGGCTCCAGCATTTACATGTATTGTAAAGTGGAGATTTTGTGTCCAAAGAAGCCAAGTTTGGGGAACTGTTTAGCCACAGATGCCAGCAGAATGTCTTCAATCACACTCTGTGAAACACAAAAGAAAGCGCATCCTTCTTAATTTAAGATACAAATGAATGAGGAAAGGATTTTAGGTGTTCCTTGACAGACAATGGCTTGTTCATACCCAAACAAAGTACTGCAGCTGTCTGGACTTGATTTACAATGGCAGAATTAAGTCTATAACTTGAATTTTTTGCCCAGTACATGTGTGTCTTATGATTACGTTTGGATGTGGCTACCTTGGCAAGTCAATCCACTTCCACTGGAATGTTTTAAGGAATTTTGCTCATTTCTGTGTGTTTGTGCATTAGGAGTTTTTTTCCCTTTCAGCTACTTTAGCAGTTAGATATTTGTTTCTCACTTACTCAGCATAAGAATCTTTAAAAATATATATATATATAAACACAACCCTGTCTTTCTTCTCCTTGTTGCCTCGCTTCCCATTCTACCTCAGGCTGTTGTTTTCTTTACCAAGGATTCCTGAAAGTCTGCTACCTCTGAGCTGCTCGTGTGACTCGGAAGAGCTCAGCCTGAAAAGTAAAAGTTTTGGGAATTCTTCAGGCACTCGAGTAAATGTTTAAGATCCAGAGCACTATGTTGCCTTAAGTGCAGCAATCGATACTCCTTGGGGTTGGTTCTGTCTCGGAGGCTTGTCAGCAGTGCAATTTGCGAATGAATGCCACAATTCCATTTATTCAAAGCTTGCATTTATTACAGTCTCAGGCAGAATTAAATGCTACATTGAGAAGTTTGAACTGCTGCTAGTTTCTGAGGAATGTTTTCAGTGCAGGACAAACTGCAGTGACTGTTTCTGCTGGAGTTGTTTTGTTAAAGGAGGAGATGCAGAATTGATACAGTATTAGTTTCCGTATCAAAAGTTGGATATCTGACTATGAGCTGGTGTAACTCTTCTTCCTTTCATGGTCAGATACAGTGTTGGATGTTCCAGATACTGTGCTGAAGTGTTCAGCTGTTTCTATACAGTAAAAAACACTTGAACTCTGTGAAACTTTTTATTATATTGTGTCTTTATTGCTTGATTATATCATCACAGGAAAAAAGGTGCTGTCAAGTAAATTAACAGTGATTTAGAGCTTCCTTCATTTTTTATTTCTGCAGCTCACTTCATCTGATACTTTCTCATAGTAAGAGAGGATGCATTGGATGGGTTTTTCAAAAGACTTCCCAATGTCAGGAGTGCTTTTGCTGTTTTTTGGTATTTAAGAGTTGCCTCTAAGGCAAAACACTTTTGCCAGGAGCAGCAATCCTTCTCTTTCAGATGAAATTTTTACTTTACTCGCACATATGGCATGTATAAGGGGAACCTTTTATTTATTCTTCTAACATGTTTTATTTATTCTTCTAACATGCTTACTATTTTTGACCTCTTACCGCTGCAGGGATCTTGATATGGCATATAGTTCACAAGAGAATCCACATAGGGAAAATTATTATTCTTGATGAGGTTAATAATTTCAATGTTTTCATTATGGTTGTGCTGGTGGTGCTGTAATGCACCTCTCAAATAAACATCAGCCTTTTGGTGGATTGAGTAACAACCCCATTACACCATCTGAAAACACTTCTCTCATTTTGTCCATCTTGTGCTAATGAAGTCTTCACAGATTTTTCAAAAATACCTTCCCCCTTTATGGGGACCCTTTCTGACATGTAAAGTCTGTCTCTTTAAATTTGTATGCTGATTTGTTTCTTACATGAACTAAGTCACTTTTACAAGATCATTCACTGATAAATGTCTAAAGCAGATCAATGGTAGGCTATGTCTTAGTGTTGTCTGATGGTACAAAATATGGATAAATCACTCTGGAGCATAGATTGGGCTACTAAAGAGTCAGTGTTGTGCTCATTAAGTTAATTAAGTCTTTAGGATCTTATGAGTGAGATTTTAGAGGGGGTAGGGGTGCCAAAGATTTAGAACAAAACCACAAACCTTAGAGTTGGCCAAACAGCAAACCAGCAGGGAGAGCAGTGGAATGGGAAATGTAAGAGCATGCAGACAGAACACATTTTTACTTTTAAAATGGATGAAGAATGAGTATGACTTAATCTTTCTAGCAGAGTGATTGTTGTCTTTCTCATATGTAAGAAGGCAGGAGTAGGAGGAATTAAGTTTAGAAAAAAAAAGAAGGAAGAAGAGGAGCCAGGAGGAGCTGGCTGTTCAAAGTGAAGTATTAGTAATTTCCTATAATTTAATCAGACCAGATCCCAGAGCAAGATAATGAGAGCATGACCTACAAAAGAGGACTTTTTGGAAGTTAAAAGGGTTTCTAACATGAAGCTTCACAAGGCATGTGATTTGTCATGAAACACTGTATAGAGGACTTTTTTTTTTCCCTTTCACATTGCAAAGAAATCATAATATAGACAAGAGTTCAGATGGTTAAGGAGAGCTGATATGTCTTGTGTCCAGAATCCTTTTACTATTGCAGCTTTTCAAGCATGACTCTGGAGTTCTTTAAGAGTATATCTTCTAAATAACAGTTTGGGGTTTTTTCCTAGTTTTTTGTTGCCTGGTTTGCTATTCATGGTACATGATTTGTATCATTTGGGTTTACGCATGCAAATCCCTCCAGGATGTTTGGAGGCTAAAGTACCATATGCCTTTCAAAAATAATAATAATATACAAAATACCTGGACTGCAAAGTAGCCAGCAGTATGTAATAGAATCCAGTTTTCATGGGGATGGGGAGAGTTTTCTTCCTCTCTCTTTTTGCCCCCCAAAGTAAAACTTTTTTTTTGTTCTACCTTAAATGTTTTCTCTGAACAATATGTGCGATGTATTGATATGGGCATGAAAAATAATAATTTATTTATTTTGAGGTAAAGGAAAAAAACCCCAAACATTCAAAAAGGTGGATGATACCCCTTTCTCCAGGGATTTTCCTTTTTAAATGTAGTTTAATGAAGAACCTCAGACCCATACTTCATTTGAAGGGGTACATGCTCTAGGGTAAAGACAGCATCAATGCTGCACTTACAAACTGCATTGTGGCTACTGCAGTGAAGGATTCAGCAACTTGTACCCATAAGCTCACTTTAAAGCTTGTCTTTCAGGTTTTCTTTTTTTGCAGACTTAGTCACCTTTATGGTACTGTTATGCTCCCAAAGACAGTTTCTCTTTTCCTTGCTTGGTATCTTTCTTGGTCTAGACACCAAATATTTTGAATGTCCAGTTTGAATGTCCTGTCTAAACCTGACAGTTTAGGAGTTAGCTCTATTCCTTGAAATTTCTTCTGCCTTTCAAGGGATTTGTTTGGGGCATAATTATACTGAGTATTGGAGTTCCAAGTTAAGCCTAACACTAAGATAAGGCTGTTCCATTTTGCAGGTTAAGAATTCACACAGAGTCTGAGTTAGGGTAGTTTGGAACAACACAAAAGTCATGTTTGGGGTTTTCTTCTGAGAAACATTTAGTGAAGAGAGAAGAACTGGGCTGCATAAACAGTCCTTTTTCCTCATTCTTTTCAGTATTTAGACAACAGGATTGGGAGCAGAGGGGAAAGAGTGACTAGTGCTGATAGCACAGCAGACCAGGAGAGGGAAGGTTGCATGCGAGACTGATGATTTAGTTGCTTAGAATTTGTTTAGAATAAATCCCATTAAAAATTAAAGGGTTACCAAGTGGTAGCAGTCTTTTAATGAGTGGTATAATCAGCAGTTTCAGCAAATGAAATTAGGTTCCAAACATCTGCAGGTTTTTTCTTTTATTTGGGGTGCTCTCACTAGGATAGAAATAACATTTTTGAAGAAATTCAAAGCTGAGCTAGTGTCCTTATCTCTTTGAATTCTGCATGGCCCTACTCTAAGAGCTCCCTTCCTCAAGAAGGGTTTGTAGCTCTGCTGGCCCTCATCTGGGGTTTGCAGCTTGGATGTGGTTTTCCTCTGTTGCAGGGCTTTCTATGCAGGTGCAAATAATTCTTTCCTGCGTGGTCTCAAGTTTTATCTGAAAGTTTCTGAAAGGGAAAAGATTTGGCACAAACTTGCTTTAAAGTTACAACTTCTCATTTTAGACATGTCTTGAATCTTGGTGCTTGTTACATTGTGTATCAGGGCAAGTAACTTTTAGAAAAATGCATTAAAAGAGTTGCTGTTTTTACTAAGTGTGTTTTTAGCTTAATGAAAAATGTGTGACTTTAATGAACACAAATTCTTTGCAAGCTTCTAGACTTCTCTTTGATTTGTGTAGTAGGACAAATAATTACTCATCTCAAAAATTAAAATACGAACAGATCTTCCTCAACTAGATGATCATTATCTGGAGTGCAAAGTAAGGAACAGAGAGGGTGGCAGACAAGTGCATTTAGACAGCAGCTGGTGGTGTAGCTGTGCTTGTGTGCTTTCTTGAAGCACAGCCAGAGTCTCTCCCTTTATAAACCTCTGTGCCAAATCTAGACCTGGCAACTAATGACTGAGGACCCATTTCTTTATGTGTTTGGAGCAGAACTTCCTCCTACCTACCTCTCTGTTTCTGACACTTTGAGCTGATGAGGAGCCCTTCTCAGGCACCAGAGTAAGCATAACAGCCTAGAGCTGCTCCAATTTCTGCTGCCCCCAGGCTCTCACCCTGCTCCTCATTCTGGAAAGGAAAGGCTGACATAATCCTTTTGTCAATTCTGCTTTGCCAAAGGGAGTTCTTTGCACAGTGAATAACTCTGAAGGGAGCTCTTCTGCCCACCTTGAGGTACTTGAACATTGCCCATAAGACCTAAATATGCTTCATCATAATTGTTTATATTGTCTTCCTGCACAGTGCTGTGCCACACTGAGATAACAAAGCAAGCTCTAAATAAGCTGCCTTGTGTACAGGAGGCTGTTATCACAACAGTGTGCCCAGGTTAATTCAGCTCTACTACTTGTGGGTATATTCCAGTTGGCTCAGATATCACTGCATAGCACTTATTTTGTATGGACACGCACTCAAAAGAATCAAAGTTGTTGTCTTTGAAGGCTTTTACTGGCCTTCATAAAAGTTCTTGGTAAAGCCCACAGAGTTCTCAGCCAAGAAATGCACTTTGGAAAAGTAAAATCAAGTTCCACTACCACTGTCACACCTGTTTGTTTGTTCAGCAGAAAAAGCTGGGAATGGAATAGACATGAACATGAAACTTCCTCTTCACTTCTACTATTCCCCTTTATGGAAATTTTAGGTGGATTTTACACAGAATGTCAAAACACGTTGCTGTAATTTCTGCTGTGCCTGTGCCCTAAGTAGCCATAGCAGTAGTTTCTTGTCCTTGGAGTTTGGCACAGAATCCTAACTTTCTTTAAAATAAGATAAGTTTTGAGAAATGTCCACTTCTAATTGAGTGCTTGCACATTGGTTATGTGACCTCTGAGTTAAGGCTGAAAGTTGAGGTGTAGTGCATAAAACCATGTGTCTGGGAGTGGGCAGTGCCTGTTCCTTGTGATCTGCTGCTGCTGTGTGCTCTCCTACCACTATGAGTAGCTTCCTAATCCTCTCCTATATGGCTTTGCTTGTTAACCCCAAGCAATCCTCCCAGGGACAGAGAAAGCAGCTGTCTTTGGTAGCAAACACAGCACGACAAAACAAACGCTTCTTGAAACTTCTCTTAGGTACCTTACCATAATGTCATCCTTGTGGGAGGAATTAGAAACTCAGGAATATAATTTGCCATGTTCTAATCTGACTTTGGGAGAGAGGAAAAGATGAAATTATAGGCAACTAGATTCCTGTGATAAGCACAGGAGGGAATAATTTCTGCATCTGAAATCTAAACTTTTTGTTTCTGAACCAGTTGGAAGGTTAATGAGTACAAAACACCTTGGGTGAGCAATGGGGCAGAGTAAAATGGTAAATGAGGAGCCCATTATTTACCAGAAATCGAGCAGGAGAAGTTGCTTATAGCAAAAATAAACAGAAACTAGTTAAAACAAAAAGGGATTTTTGTTAAAGCAGGTGCTGTGATTGTTGTCACCTGCTGTGGTTGAATATTGCCATCCACACAGTTTGTGAGCTCCTCCCTTTGCTTTGTGACCCCTTGATAGGGGTTGTGAGCACAGTAGGGATAATTACAGGCACTGTAGCCCCTTGATCTGAGGCTCCCCATGCTCTGCTTATTGCCACCTGCATATTAAGATGACAGGGATTTCTAGTTGGCTTTGTTGTTTCTTTTACTTTGTTGATCCCTGGAACATCTTTAATAAATGTGTTCTAAAGCAACAATTTCATGTATTTTAAAAGTCCTTTTCCAAGAGTCAATGTTTTGAGTGCTTAATGTGGCTTTTTCTCTTTCTGCATGTTAGTAAAAGGGAAAGAAAGTTCCCAGTGTTTGTTGTTGCTACCTTTCTGACTTCCATAAATAGAATAATTTAAGATGACTTCAGTGAATTCCCTCAACATTATTTTTTAAATTGTACTAAATGTCTATTATCAGGAATGGTCCATCTTTGCAGCCTTCTTCTGATCTCCCTTGTAGTGCTAGGGTGATGCAAATGCTATGGAAGTTGCATTGGTCCCCCAGATGGGGATTCTCATTGCATGGGGATGTTTCTAGGAGAGGAATAATCCTATTATTTCATACATCTTCATATCACTGCAGCTTGGAATAGGTTGTGCATCAGAGATGGGAAGGGTTAGAGATGAAACCACAGCTGAGATGCATTCTGATCTACTTACTGCTTGTTAAGAGCCATTTCCAGCTGCTGCTGCTAAGCTGATCTCCAGGCTGAGGCTGGGTTAGAAACCACAAGGGACAATCTGAGCTCCTGCTGTGCTCCTCCTTTGCCACATACCCAGGTATGTCACAGGAGAGAACCTGGCCCTGCCTGGAAATCAGGCAGGAGTGCTGGCATTATTGAATATGTGGTGGTAACTGTTCTTCTGAATTTAGTGGAATGAGCTGCTTTTGCCAGGATGCCACAGGGATTGCTGGGAAATTGAGATGTCTTATTCATGCTCAGAGAAGGAAATTATGAGCTAGCCAAAGAAGTCAAATAGACATAGTCAGGATGTACAACAGCACATCATCTTATCACGATAGGCAAACACAACCAGTTCTTTGACAGTTTTTCAAACTCCAGTATGTCCTTCCTGTGAAGAGCAGCCAGCCAGACACTTGCAGCAATAGAGAGACAGATAGAGAGAGTGTGTTCTTCTGCCTTCCCCAGACAGAAGGGTTAACCTGGGTTAACCTTGTGCCTGGGAGATTAAAACCACCCTTCACAAGCAAAATTTTTTCTCTTGCTATTTTTCTGGTGCTGTGAGCTGTAACTGTGTTCCTTAAACAGCTTTGGGTCCAGGAGTTCTAGTTTGCAATGACAGAGCTGTTGGGGTATGTTTGGAGGCTCAGCAGGACAGTATACAGACATCAGATCTCGCTTTTTGAGTGCTTGTTTGGTTAGTTTTGTTTTTTTTTCTAAACTTGTGGCTCAACAGGAAGTTTTCTTTAGAGAATCTTCACACCTATGGGCAGAGCTTCACACATGGCTTTTTTCAGCTTTAATCCTTGTATAGCAATAGTGCACTGATGAGATCTATCTATCTTCTTTTTCTCTTTCTTCAAAAACACTTGTGGTGTAATCACTGTTTTTATTGCTGATAATTCTTCTCTTTTTCACCCTTTGCCAGTCAGTATTTATAATAAGCTTTCTATGCCATCTGAAGAAGATTGGTCAGGAAAAGGTAGGAAAGTAGAGGAAGAAATAGCCATTTTTCATTTTGGCAATAGCAGTACTTTATCAGTGTCACACCCTGAGTGCTATTGGTGGTTTCAGAAGTTAATAGAAAGAGAAGTTGTTTGGAACCGCTTCAAGAGAAGATACAACATGCCTTTAAGCATTGGAGAGAAGTAAAGGTTGCCATTTGTATCATCCCTGACATTTTTGGCCTGCCTTAGGAAATTAGAGACTGTAGTTGTGGAGAAGGCAGATCAGAAGTACCATGTTCTTCTGTAGGGCTTCTGATTGCTCTTTCAGACAAATGTCTCCTGAATTTCTATTTTCTGTGGTAGCTGTAAGACTTCAGAAAGTGCTCTCAAAGATTACCTTGTGCATGAGAGACAAGGAAATTTTGTTTCCTCCACCTTTGTTGGTTGCGTACAGTGCATAGGAGTACAAGCCAGGGAGTTAACCTGCTAACCTGCTGTCCTAGGCACATCTGACCAAACAAAAAATTAATTTCAGCCTAAATGACAGCCTGTTTTCTAGTTAGGTCCTATAGGAAAGATACACTTAGTAGTTTCTTGGGTAAGCTGAGCTAGGCCATTGAGGTTCTGCATCTGTAGAGTAGTTGTCCCTAAGAGGAGCAGAGGTCAGTGGGGAAAAAGTTGGAAAACATGCTTCTTTAAATGACTAGATGTGTTCTGGGTGCTGCTGTGTGTTTTGCAGCTCTGCTGAAAACTTCTAACAGAGCTTTCCTCAAGTGTCAGAGCTGTACTAGGCTTACATCAGTCTGTCCTTGTACAAACCCTGGTCACAGTTTGTCACCTCTCAATTTCCAAACTTGACTGTGCCTCTAAAGAGATACAGGAAACCAGTTATATTGCACATTCCATTGTGTTTAATAACTTCTGTGTGTAGAGGAAGAAGGATGATACTTATAATCATTCTTTTGGTTTCAGTATCTGTGCATTAGCTATTTTCTGTTCTCCTGTTCTAGGAATCTCCTGCTATTGCCAGTGAGAGAGGAGGTATGGAAAGGGAAATTTTACCTGAGATCCTGTGCATCTACCTTGCCATAAGTTTAACATTCCATTTTTAGCCCAAATTAGCTCACTGGCAAGGACCATGGCCTGTAGATTTTCAACACTTCTGCCACCTGGGAGAATTGGACTGTTCTTGAGATTCCCACCAGGGGCACTGAAGCAGCTCTGCCTTGAAGAGGAAATCAATAATTGCAGTGTTTAAATAGTGTTTGTCTTTACCTTCCTCTACGTTCAAGATTTCTCCCTATTTTATAGACATGAGGGGGGTGCATGGCCTGGGGAGGAAGGTGATTTAGACCTTGTAGGAGGAGATGAGGGATTGGGAACCTCCTGCCCTGTGTTTGTGCTCAGCCAGGCAAGGAGTGGTGATGGAGAAACAGCAGCTGCTCTGTGATGTTCAGGTGGGTTGAGGCAGCTCTGAGGGTCCTACACAGAGCCAGAGTTAATGTGGAACCAGCAGCCTCAAATAATGACAGCAAGGGAGCTTCATTTTCTGGAGCTATCGCTTTGGTATTTAGAAACATTTTTTAAGCAAGCCTGTTGTAATCTTGTTTATAGTAATTAAGGATTTGCTAGTAATTTAAATAGTTGGTTTTGGCAATGTGTGGGTCATCTTCTTATAGGTATTGCTAATGTCAGGTTGAAAACATTTACACAGGAATAAAAGCCAAGGAAGCAGGTAATTGACTGATTTATCAACCTTAGCAGACAATTTTTTCTGATACATGGTGATGGCTATGGTAAATTTACTCTGGATTGCTTAAGGGCACGATCCTATATGGTGTGTACAACACACGAGGGCAACTCCTTGGAATGAATGGGTGAAGGAGCAGGTAATCAGCCAGCCTGGTTTTGGTGCCTCAATTAGCCTTTTGGTCAATGGCTTGTCTCCTAGGAAAGTTGAGAATTGCTATGCACAGGTCAGAACATAGGTGATTTACAGGGTTTTTTTGTGTAGATTTTAGATCAATTTTAGTCTTTCAGGTAACTTGAGAACTTTTTTAAACTTATGGCCATTCCCAGGCCATGATGCCAAGTTGCAGCTGTGATCAGGGAATTATTTATTTTCATTGCAAATTGTCTGTATGCAATAAAGTGATATGTTTGAACACTTTTTTGACTTCTTTTGCCAGCTGCATTGATGCTTGCAACTTCTCCTCTGCTTCCTTTCCACCTGTAAGGGTGACAAAAATCATGTTGCTGTGGTGACCCTGTCAATTTTAGATGACAGGCACACTAAAATGGGTCACAGCTATTGATGGTTAATCAGCAGTGCAATAATCTGTAGCACAAATGCATCACTTTGTTCTTGGCTGCTGTACATTGCGAGGAACATTTGAGAATTCCTGTGCCTCCTCTTTTTACTGTTGGGGTTGTGAGTGCTGAAGTTTGCAGTGCATTTCAGGCAATGAAGATGCATTTTGTCACAGTAAAGGGTTGAGACAGCTGTCACTGCACCCAGGTCTGGGGAGGTGGCAGGTCAGGGGCAGGCCTTAATGAAGATGAATTGTTGGCTGATGAGTAAGAGCACTCAGTAAGAGCAGGCAGTTTATAGATGTAGCTCAAGAGCAGAGAACACAGGTATGCAAAATATAGCAGACCACCAATTTTATTTGTTACCAGGTTAAATGAAGATTAGAAAGCAAAGTTTTCCTGTGTTTTTTGGGGGGGTTTGGTTTTGTTTTGGTTTTTGGCACCTAAAGGATACAAAATGTGACCTAAGAAACTGTAGAATTCATAATTACTTCAGTTTGGTATGGAGGCTCCTGTGACCCAGGACTGAACTACCAGAAAGCACGTAGCCATTTGGAAATGAGTAACTGAGCCTTTGCTTTGCAGCTAGACTATGTTTAAGATAAGGTAGTTTTGTGTTTCTGCTTAGAATTTCCTAATAGAGACACCAGTTCTGTGTTTCACAAGCAACTTCTTAAAGAAGGTTTCATTAATGACCTGCCAAAGGATATAAAATCTTATTCATGGAGTTAGATGCTATTGAAGAATGGCTTTAAAATATTATGGATTACTATACTTAATATTTGATATTCATGTGATTCTCTCACAATAATTTGACCCAGAGTGGAAACTAGAATTCCTCCTTTAGGGAATTTTCTGGTTGTAGCCAGCTTTTGCAAATTGTTTGCTAGAATTGTTTGAGGTTTCATTTTCATAGAAGGCCCATGTTATCATGTTATGAAATTTTGGAATATTTCCCCTCCTTTGTGAGGTAGGCTGACATGACAGGTCTTGTCTCTGTATGCTAAAGATAAGAGAAGTCTTGAGAATAATCTTTAGTTCTTCTTATTTTGGAGGTGCCAGCATCCCTATTATCATATGGTAGTTGATATTTTCTCACTGCAGCAGCCTATTGAGTTAGACATCTTTCTAGAGCAAAACAAATGAGCAATCAAAGTAAATTTTGGCAAACTAGAAACAATTTTAAGGAGTTTTAAAGCTTCTTTATAACTAACAAAAGGTAGAATTTTTAATTGCTGTGGTGAACTTTATGTGTAGGTGGCAAGTGTTCACTGATGTCAAGGATACACTGCATTCCAGGTGCAGGAATCTCTCTGGATAGACTTGCACATGAACCATTTGAACCACCACAGATTGTTAATACTGCTTCCCATTTCCAGCAGGGCTGTGGGAATAACTGTGGAACTCCTGTTCATATAGTTTTTCCTCTACTTTATAATAATCTATCAGAGTAAAAAACTGATATCATAGCTGGTTTTAAAAGACACAGGGAAGCCTGAAATTCCTGATAAGGAACTTTAATCTGGCTCAGAAGTTGCTGGCTAAAAATTGTTTGGTTTTATAGGAAATGGTTTATCATCTTCTCTGTTTACATCAGGAAGAAGAGGTGTGTTCCTTTGATATTAATGTACCAACTCCAGGTTTTAGGCTGGCCATATTCCTGTAGTGTCTAAGCCAGTCTGATCAGAATCTTGTGCTCTATGAAATGTGTGCCCAGCCTCAACTACAGGTTATTATAGGATGCTTGTAAGGGCCTGTGGAAGAAACTTTCAGTAAGTCTGGCTGTGGTATTTTGCTCAGCCTCCATAAAACTGTTGCAAGCACATTGGTAACATAAAATAGGCTTTGCAAGGAACATGATTTTCTATTGTTTTACTGACACTTCATGTGTTTTATGAACCTGTCTTGGGGCTACTAGGCAGCCTTTGCAGCATAAGCTGACCTCAGAAATATTTGTTTCTTCTGAAAACCTCCATCATAAAAATCAACTGTCTTTGTATACCTTCTCCCCAGTTATTCTGTGTGTTGATCACAGAACCACAGAATGGGTCAGGTTGGAGGGGACCACAGTGGATCATCTGTTCCACCCTCCCTGCCCAAGCAGGGTCATCCCAGAGCACATGGCTTTGGATTGTGTTCAGATGGTTCTTGAATCTCTAGCAGGAGAGACTCCACAGCCTCTCTGGGCAATCTGTTCCTCTGTGTGGTCACTGCAAAGTAGAGAAGTTCTTCCTCATATTCAGGTGGAACTTCCTGGGCATCAGTTTCTGCTATTGCCTCTTGTCCTATTGCCCAGCCTCACTGAGCAGAGCCTGGTCCATCCTCTTGGCTCCCCCTCCTTTGGATACTTTTATACACTGATGGTCCCTTCTCAGTTGTCTCTACTCAAGGCTGAATGGGCCCAAGTTTCTAAGCCAGTTCCTGTAAGAAGGATGCTCCAGTCCCTTAAATGTCTTTGTAGCTGAGCCAGAGCCCCACATCTATCTTGTGCTGAGGAGCCCAGAACTGGACAGAGCCTTCCAGATTTGCCTCACTAGGACTGAGCAGAGAAATCAGGATCACTCCCCTGGTGATCAAGTTGGGCCAAGTCAGCTGATGGCAGCTTTTTCTGCAGGCTGTTCTTTAGTGGCACACCTCTTGAGAGATGATCTTCAAAAACATTCCCCTCTTCTAGGGTTGTGTGTATTTTGTTCTGTTTCACATGCACACCTCAAGTTCTTCAGTTCACTGGGCCTGAAATACTGGCAAAATCCAGCTAGAATCAACTAATTCTAAATTATAGTAAGCAAATATCATGCATCTATACATGTATATGCATTATTATACATGTGTACTATTTATATGTAACGTTATTATTGATTACTTTATAAGACATACTGCCCTGCCCTCCTACTTTCATGGTTGCTGATTACTGTGCCTGACTGTTAAGATATTATTTCTGGGTCTTTAGAACTCCTCTTGTCTCAGAAAGATGCTGCCTACCAGTTTTAGAGAAGAGGGTTTTTTAATTAGGATCAGAGTCTATGGGGGCCAAGCCAGCTACAGATGTCCCAGATTAGGCTTCTGGAGAAGGCTACATGATACTGACTGCTGTGGCCACCCTGACTGCACAGGCCAGCTCTTCCCTGAGAGGTGTGGTGTGTTGTGGAGGTTTGGGATGGGACAGAGAATCCTCAGGTGGTTTTTCACCGACAGGTCATGATGTACTTTGTACCCCACAAGACTAGATGAGATAGGTGCCTCAGATTTTTGATTCTGCCTGTTTTCTCATTCCTGTCCCCTTTGCATCAATTTTTTTGTTGATTTCTTGACAGAATGAGTGGTTTTCTGCCAAATTGGTGAGTTGAAATTGGCTCATGAAGCAGTCAAAGAACAGAGCAAGTCTAAGGGAGGGCACAGGATCACCACTTCTGTTGGCCTTGAGCTTTTATCACCTCACTGCACTGTAAGGTGATGCCTGTTTCTTTGTGGCTTTAAATATCTGTGCCCCAGTGGAAGTGACCCTCCTCACACACTAATCCCACAGCTACTCACTGTAACCTCCTGCCTCGAACAGGAGAATAGCTAATCTTTCTTGGAGGCAAGAGGTCAAACATCTATCATTCTAGGAGTTCTCTTTTGAACTTGCTTTTGGGGGAGATCAGACTTGTCTTTGTAAGGTCCTGTCTTGTGGTCTGTCAACCATCCCATAGAACCTTCAACAAGTAGTGACAGCTCTTCTCAGGAGAAGATCCATGTGTTTCTGTCCCTTTCCATGGATGCTAGCTAGTAAAAGATGGATCTTTTTGGCAGTTGGTGAAACACACTTGGCACAGTTATTCTGGGGCTTGTGGCTGAAAATAGAAGGCTGCTGCCTCTGTTTACCATCTACCACAATTTCTCTCTCCTCTGAGGGATGGGAAATAAAGGCAGTTTTATGTTGTCTATGACAAGTTTTTTCAGTAATTTGTCCTGATTCCCTTTTTCCTTGGGAGAGTCTATCACACCTGCATTCTGCCTTTGAGAGGAAACTGAGATATTGTACATGTATTTTGGTAATCTATGTCTGTCTAGCAGTTTGCAAACTTGAATATGCCCAATATTACAATATTTGGACACATTCAGTTGTTTGTGTGTATAGGCAAAGCATCTTGAAGAGTTCTAGCTACTGCAAAATAAATAACATTCTCTAATATTTTTTGGCTCTGAGTCCTTTTTTCAGAAAAGCAGTACTAGAGAAATTGTTTGGTGAATAATCTGGAGTTTCATTGTGTGTTGATTTTTTCAAAGTCACTTTAAGTTAGGGATAAAAGTAGGGAATGTATGCCCTGTCTTTAAAAGCTGTGCCTTCCTTTTCCCCTTTCCTCCTTCCCTCCAGTTAGGAAAATCATTATCTTGGAAGATGTGGAGATGAAATAGAGAGTCCTACCTAGGGCTTCTTTCCCTGTCTAATTGTGTGAGTATTTTCACATAACCTAAACACAGGGGAGAAGGACAGAACAGAAGAGCTGTGGCTTTTTGGCAGATCCTTCTTGCAGCTGTGCTGCTCTCTTTAGGTCAGCCTGCAGTAGAGAAATTTGGTTCAAGCACCGGCAGCACTACTAAACCATTTTGTGAGGAGGTCAAGAGTTGAATAATCATCCCGTTGATAAGGAGAGAGCCAGAAATTCCATTCAAAGAGGATGGTGGCTTCCTGTGCTGCTTACCTATTATAGGTCACAGAAATCATGAAGGGAAAATGGGGGACCAAGGCAACTCCAGCACATTACTATTGATGCAACTGTGACTTTTAAGTCTTATTTGCTGCTGTAGATATATTAAAAGGAGTTAAGGCAGGCCTTTGTGGTTTTATTAAAATCATGATTTTCTAGCAGACATCCCTATGGGAAAATCAACATAGCTGCTGCTCTGGACATACAACCTCATCAGATGTGGCTGTACATGCTTTTTAGAGTTAGAAACTGTGAGGTGTGCCCCACTTCTTGGAGGTAGTTTTACAGCACACACATCTGCATGGTTTGGTGAGTGTGGGAACCCCTAAAAGTTGTTCAGCCCAAAGATATTACATTCACCCTTTTTTTTTTAATTTAATTTGAAATGCTTCAAAATCAGCCTAAATGCCAAAAGGGTATTTTGTAGGCAGGCAGCTAGACTGAGCAATTTATGTAGGATACCACAGAATAGATTTTCCAGATATGACTGTATGACTGTCATTTTTAGGTCTGTGCCTTGTGATTTCTGTAGTACCTGACGGTGAAATAAGCAAGGGCTTATGTGAAGCTGACACTCAGAGAAAATGTGAATTAGAAAGTGATGTGATATTAGCAAGTGGTCTCTTGCAATTATTCTTTCTCCTTGCTAAAGTGATGTGCCTACACAGTTTACCTAGTTCACCTAAAGGTATCCATTGTATTTGGTCTTTAGCTCCTTCAATCTTTCCTCCTCCATATTATCTGTCTGCAAAGGTAAGATGGGGACAAGGGGAGCCTGTACTCATCTTGAATTAACAGCCACCATGTGATGGGCAAACATGTCCTGTTTGAATATGATGGTGATGACAAGTCATGATGGAACCTGGGTTACAGCAGGAAAGGGTTTCCTGAACTGGACTGCCAGGACAGCAAATTCTGCCCTGTGGCCTGATTCCCTAGTCCTCATTTAAGGGTTCTAAGAAACCAATCAGGAAGGACTAGAACAAAAGAATCCACCCTGGAGGCTGGATATGAGCATTCCACTTCACTGCCTTTTCCATGACTGGTTAAATTCTTACAGTTATCCTTGCCTTCTCAGTTGTCAGATGTTTCTTCTCTTCACTCATTCCACTTTTCTTGCTGTCACTGGTAAAAGTCACCCAAGGCTAAATCCTAGCTTGCTCAGGTATTGTCTCTGCCTTATTTTTGATGCATCTGCCTATTTACTTGGCCTTAAACTGATTGCTCAACCGAGCCAGTCAGTGTTACCGCAGCACTCCTCTTGGATGGCCTCCTGCTTCATTTAAGTTTAATGTGCTCTTTTAAATTCTTTAGGTATCTTTGCAGAACTCCTCAGTTCCCTGGTGTAAAGCTATCACTTAATCCCAGCTCTTTCAGTAGGCCTAGGTACAGGGTTCAGTGTAAAATTATCTAAAGGATGGTTTATGGTAGGTGCTAGAGATGAAAGGATAGAGTTGTTGGGGTAGCAAATTAGGAAGATGATTTGGGTGTCAAATGGACAACAAATGTAATTGTAACTTTATTAGATCGATGCAAACTTGAATGATCATATCTGAAATCCTTGTGCAAATCAGGATAATTGATACCAAGATAATAAAGATGAGGTTTGGCTCTCCTATATCTTTAAATCTTGGTTCTGTAGGTTCCCAGTTTTTCCTTGAAATGTAAGAGCTGAAAAAAGGGCAATTTTGATTAATTTATCTCATGAGCAATTTTCCTGTACGCATTTATTTGAAATTATTTTACTTCCACCTACTTTTGCATTTGCTTTAATTTTCATTCTGTAATCCCATCATTACAATTACCGTATGTTTCCTATCACTGCAGCATATGGATTTCTATATTGAAGTTCTGTAATTTACTCATTTCAGTGAATGATTAAAGTAGAATTTTGTCCTGCTTAGCATGAAAAATCATTCTCTGGGGTGGGTTCCTTAGCTGTAGCCTCTTCTCAGATAATTTCTAGTGTTTCAAATGGTGTTCTTCCCATCAAGTTTTCGCTGCCCATGTCTGTTGCTCAGTAACACAACTTTGAGACTCTTCCCTTTCCTGGAGATCCAACTCACTACATTGATATTTCTCCCCTCCAAGTCCTACAAAGCAAAGCTATGGATCATCTCACACTTGCCACTTTCTGGAATGGCATGTGTACATTGCAGTGGGTACAGTTAAAGTTTCCAGCATTTGAGCTGAGTGACTCAGCGTATAAATCAACAAACATGTTTGTCTTTTTCAGTTTTCAGATATAAGTAGTTTGAGCAAGTTAATATTTACATTTCTATTGGTACCAGGGTCAGATTCTAATCAGCACTCTAAATAAAAGGGCAGATGGTCACAAGGTGAAATAACACACTTTGGGATCAATAAGATTTGTCTGTCAAACTGATCTCTTGAAGAGGAAAATGAACTTCTCTGTATTTGAAAGCAAGCAGATGAGTTGGTGAGCGAGGGAAACTGGCGCTTCTTCAAACAGTGCTTTCTGCACACATTTGTGGCTTTGCCAGAGATGGATACATGGGCTACAGCAGTGGCAGCAGTCACCCAGCAGTACTTTGGTGCCTTTTGTTATTGCTGACAAGAGTGAAAAATATTTTTTTGAGGCTCCTGGGTGGTGTGCAATGTGATAGTCCTGAAACATGCAGGCTGTCTGTAATTCCCAACTGGCCTCTGCCAGTGGCAAAGGGTTTGGGAAGCAGTTTCAGAATTGCTCTGGAAATCAGGAAGAAGCAGTAATGACAGGTCTTGACTCCTGAATCATGATGAGAACAGCTCCATAACTGTGTTGTGAGAGAAAGGAAAAACATGTCATGCAGATTTCTGCCACAGATGTGAAATACAGCTGAAATTTCTTGACAGACATGTGGAGGTTGGGTCCTGCTTCAGACAAACCTGATCTGGGTGACCCATGAACCCCTTGGGTTCTGAGGAAAGCTTTTATATAATTTGAAATCATAAAGAAGTCGTTGGGTTGATTTCTCCTGGAGTGCTCAGGCTTGTTCAAACTCACAGGCTCACAAGTTAATGTGAATTAAAATTCTGCCCTGAAGGCCTTGAAAGGCAACTTTGCTTAGCAATGAAATTGCCAGGCTTCACTGTTCTGCTCCTAAACCAATTCACTGGTGTTTAAAAGGAGGCTTGACTGAGCTCATGATAAGACACTGATGCTGGCTTTTTCAGCATTAACCTTACAGCCCTCAAATACAGTGGGCTTGATGCTGCAGCAACTGGGAATTACTGAGAAGAGGAAAATTAGAACAGTGTCAGCAGTTGGAGGTCTGATTTCTGGCTACAGAAAGAAACTGCATTGGTGGAAAAAAAAGTATCCTGCTGGCTTTTGGGATAGTGAGACTGGAGGGAAAATTTGCCCTTTTATTATAGAAACTGCATGGAGCTTTGAGAGGCCTTGAGTGGTCACAGGTAGATTAGCAACAGGAGAGGGAGCTCTCAGTGTGTTACCTAAAAAGGAGGGAAATCCTGAGCTTGGGAGCAAGCCTTTAAATGAAGAATGCTGCTCTCCTGCTGCTCCCTGTCAATAACATGGTGGTGGCTGCCCTTTTGTGTAGGCAAGACCAATGGGGAATGTGCATGTCTGGAAAAAGAAAGAAGTTGAGGTACACAGTAAGGAACAGAGAAGTTTGGGGGGTTAGTAAGCTGTAGATTTCCCTAAAAGAAAAGTCCACTTCTTCTAAGATCCATTTACACCTAAATATGCCTCAGACTGTAATGTTTGAGTGGCTTTCTGGGTGAAGGGAAATGCAGTTCTCCCTGTGAATGGATGGGAAGTACAGAGCCAGAGAGAGTGGGGTTTGCAGGGGTGACAGAGATTGTTTCACCAGACAGATGAGTGTAGGGAGCAGGCTAGCTCTGGCTGCAGAGCAGTGTAGTGGGGTGAGCTCCAGGCTGTGTCCCAGAGGATGTGCCCTGCATTTGGTGTGTGAGTTCAGACAAAGTACCAGTGAGATGCTTTTTTGGCTTCCAAACTTGTTTGCATCTGCGATGAGTGAATGGATCTCTCATGTGAGTGCACCCAGCTGTACAGACATGCTCAAGTTACTTTTTTAATGTCCATGGGGTGAAGAGGGAATACATTCAGTTCTCCTTTAACCTACATAAGTGCTGGTTCAGCTGATTAGCATCTCTCTCCTTTATTTGAATGTGCATGGTACTTGGCCTTTATGCACGTTATTGCTCAGCCTGTGTTGTTAACTTTGTCAATACCAAAATAATTCTAGCTAAGAGCTTGGATATTTGTTTGGCTTTTGCTTGTTTTGAAAAGGGAATATGCTAGCCCTCTTCTGCTTGAATTACAAACCTAAGGTAACTGAGTTTATTGCCAATTTCTAAAATATTGGTGATTTTTTTCCACAGGGTTTTGAATAAAAGAAACTTTTTGTGAGAGACTGTGCCTCATATTCTATATAACATAAAAAACTCTGAAGACTTTGCTTTCAGAGTGTGCTTTTGTATCTCTATACTCATGATACATTTGTCTGAGGTTTTTATCCTTAAATTCTTTGGATCAAAGCAATAATAGAAATCTAAGTTTTATTCATTAACTTCTCTCCAAGTTTTGTAATTTGCTGGAATTAAATTGGGAATCTGGGAATAATACATGATCATAGACACAATGCACATCATGCAGGCTTATTTCCAGAATATCAGTAGAGGGTTATATTAAATACTTTTGTCTTGTTGTAGTGTGATTACAAAGATGCTTGTGTAGCTTGGGACATTTTGTCTAAAAGCAAGAAATGTGAGATGTATCTGGCAAGAGAAGATAATATGAATTTAATTCTAGCATTGCTGTTGTTCTTTACTGTGTTCTGATTGGGCAGGAAGATCTGCCAAAAAAAAAAAAAAAGTCTTGGTCACATCTGTATGACTTTGAATACCTGTCAGGAAGAGGAGCAATCCAGGGTCACAGTACTTTAAACACTGCCAGATCTCAGGAGAGACTCAGGTGTTTTGCAGTTACCAGAAAGGAGAAAATGTAACTTAACTGCAGTGGAACCAAGACTTTTCCTTTTTTTTCTTTTCAGCTAAACTAATTTCAGTTTAGAATGATCTGTAAAACTTCATTAAACAGTGACAAATGAATAAGAGCAATTAGAGTCTGTATATGACAACACTGTGTGTATGATGCTCCTTTCCCAAGTAGTTGGAGAGATGAGAGCTTTAGTCTGCATTCATGTATTAGTCATTGCAGCTATTCAGGAATGGATTGTGAATTATTAGTACAAATTTATTTTATTTTATTTTAGATAGGGGTCACTGCAGGATTGGTCTGAGATTTGAGTAGCTGCACACCTGATCTGCCTTTGAAGGCACACCTGTGCTGGCTGTACAAATACAGAAGTATCTAGTAATTTCTGATCTGTTGAATCCCTGCCTTATACTAGAGAGTTCATAATATTTGGCAGGATGTACAGACTATGCCAATAAAGAATTGTTTGCAATATATGCATATATATTATGTTTATATGTATTGTTGCAGTTTTAGCCACTTTAGTTATGCAGACTGAAAGATGACAGGTTTGTCATCATTAAGTCTTCTAAGAAAGATTTATTCATTTTGAAAAGGTCTTTTTTCTGGTCACTGAATCCAGGCTGATTCCAAGCCTGTGCATTTTAGGGGGCTGTGCTGGGGGACTGTTTAGGAGGGTCATGCAGAGGTCAGGCGTGCTTCATGCTAAGAAGCTGCTTCACACAGATTTGGGAATAATGCGGTTGTTCATGGTCCCACACAGATGGTACCAGACAGGAAGAAGTGGAAGGTGAGCTCAGTGAGGAAGAGCGCTGGTTTGGGAATTCTTCAGAAACTCCTTCGGAAGCATCATATGGAGAAGTCCAGGAGAACTTTAAGTTGTCTCTTGAGGACAGGATCCAAGAGCAGTCCACCTCCCCTGACACCTCTTTGGGAAGTGCAACGCCGAGCAGCAACACAGCGGAGCTGGGGTCCATTGAAAATGAGGCACTGAGAGACACACTGCAGAGCAAGGAGCACCTTTCTCTAGATGTGTCCTCTCTGGGTGAAGAGGAACCTCCTGGTCCAAACAAGCCACTGAGCAGTAACCTGCGGCGGCTCCTGGAGGCTGGCTCCCTCAAGCTGGATGCTGCTGTTACAGTCAATGGCAGAGTCGAGTCCCCCGCCAATCTTGGCTCAAACATCTCCTTCTCTCCACCTGCTCACCATGCCCAGCAGCTAAGTGTGCTTGCCAGAAAGCTTGCTGAGAAACAGGAACAAAGTGACCAGTACAATGCAGGCAGTCACTTTATATGGAATCAAGGTAAGTGGTTGCCAAACTTGAGCACCACCTGTGGTTTGTCCCCTGATTCAGCTATCCTGAAGCTGAAAGCTGCAGCCAATGCCGTTCTGCAGGACAAATCTTTTTCCAGGACTGAGGACACGATGCGATTCGAGTCCTTTTCCTCACCCTTTAGCTCTCAGTCAGCCAGCTCCACGTTAGCAGCTTTATCTAAGAAAGTGAGCGAGAGAAGCATGACTCCTGGGCAGGAGCACCCGCCTCCAGCCAGCTCTTTCCTTTCCCTGGCTTCCATGACCTCTTCAGCTGCCCTTCTCAAGGAAGTTGCTGCAAGGGCTGCAGGAACCCTCCTGGCTGAGAAGAAGAAATCACTGGTTCCTGAGGATCCTCTGCAGCTTTCAGACATGAAACAAGAGAAAGCAACTCCACCGCAGTCTTTGGAATTACTGTTACTACCAGTCCCGAAGGGAAGAGCATCCAAACCCAGCAGTACAGGTATGGATACAATTTGAACCACTAAGTAGAATGTATTTGTTTTGCTATAGGCTTATATAACATCTCTTCAGTGGGTCTGGATTTGGTTTGATTCCATGTCTTATGAAAATAAGAAATAGATACTTTAGGTGAACAATAGAAAAGCTTTTTGAAGTACCACTTTGAGGCCAAGCTGTCACAAATGTTTCCCTATTTTAAAGGTGTGAATGTACAGTTAGGTACATTTTTTTCCCCTTTTATTCCATACAATAGTATTTTGCTCTCTTACCAAGTTTAGAATGTGTCCACAAAAATATTTAATGGAGAAGATCAAAGAATCCCTGTGAGGGAGCTCACAGTATCAGTGAGCATGTACAAAACTAGTGCTTTTGAAATATTGGACAAGGGAGAATTCTCCCTCCTGCTGTCTTTGTCACAAATGGACTTTTGTGTAATCGCTTACTATTCTGCCCTAATTTACCAGAGTGTATTATTGTGTTGCCACTTTTCATTAAAATTTTTTTACAACCTTTGTTGTTAACAAAAAAAAATCCAACTAAACTGCATTTCTCTAATTTGCTCAACAAGAAGCATTTTACACATCTGACTTTCCTCCATCAGTTCCAGCTGTTGACAGTCAAGGAATCAGGGTTATAGGGAAGAAGAAACTGTCTGGGTAATAAAAGCTTTAAAGAGCTGGCAAGCCATGCAGGGGAATTTAAATGATCCATCTTCAAAATAAGGAAAAATAATTTCTTTCATCTCTTTCTATAAAAAGTTCACATCACAGATTCAAATTTCTGGTGGAACATATGGCTTCAGGTGTTGTCAGTGTTCTGCTGCAGGGGAAAAGGAAGCATGGCAGGTATCTTCATGAGATGCACAAAGGGTTTTAGCATATTCCAGCTTTATCAGGCTGAGTTTTATCAGGGGTACTAGCCTGGCTGCGCAGGTGTAGCAAGCCAGTGTACAGACATGAAGCCTGGCATGCATGTTGTGTAATTTCCCTGCTGGTTTTCTGCCCTAACCTCTTTGTTTAGGGGTATCCTGAGGCCCAGTCTGTCCTGTGCAGCTCTTGGTCAACACTCTTAGCTCGGAAGCTATTGGATGGACAGCAGTGCTCATCCCTCCCTTGGAAGAGGAGGAAGAGGGATGCAATGAGTAACAGCCAGTACCAGTTTTTGCTCTGTGTTATACATGTGTTCTATAAATGCTTAACTGCTGTGTTTTGCCAAGGTAATTAAACTGGCAAACTATTCTTGGCATGGGCCTGGCCTAAGGTTTTCATTAGTTTAGATTAAGCCTTCTTGGAGTAATATAAGCTAACACCTGAATGTGTACATTTGCCATGAAAATAAATGTTACATATTCCTGATTCCTTTTGCTCAGAAAACCTTATGGCACTAAAATATTTTTTTTTTAAATGGTATATAATTATATAATGCTTTATCTTGTCGTGTCTGTCTGGTTGTTCCTTGAGACTTTTTTTGTCTTGTTCCCAGACAGAAGTATCTTTTCCCAGCAGGTATAGCTTGAGAGGTCTTTTCCCCCACACTCACACATTGAACTTTTACACTGATGAGTTTGCTTTGCTGTTACAAATCTGATTCACTTCCCCACCAGCAACGTGTAGCTTTGGTTATGAGATCAATACTCAGTGAGATTAATTAGATGTAAGTAAGGAGCAGCAAGGATGGAGGCTATTTAAAGAGGAGTAAGTTAATAACAAGAGCATGCCTGCTGCTCTTTTGTCCACCACGTTGAGCTATTTGCTCAGAATTATTTCAGGCAAGAAGCTGGAGCCATGGCTTATCAGAGTGTGGTTGCCTCTGAAACGGCACGTCAGGTTTGGTCAACCTAATCATGACTTGCCTGTTTATTACAGTAAATTGGTACAGAGGAGATGAACTTTTCTATCAATCTGTTACTATTGCCAGTTTTATAAACTGCTTACACATTTGGGATGAAGTTGAAAAGGAAGCCTAAAATATCTGTTAAGTTCTGATTGTTTTGAAAGAGTGTGGGTGACAGACCTTTCTTTTACTGACTGAATACTTATTTGGTGTAACTTAATGCCTGTGATGCTTGGAATTTGGTTCCCAAAACTTCTTTGGGAAGCACTAGCTGATTCTCTCCTCATTGGTGTACTATTGTGATATAAGATAGACATCAATATAAATGAAGGAAAGCTGAAACCCCTGATTTTCTTTTTAGTCTGAGCTTCATACAGTATAGGGCTAACATGGTTCAGCTCTGGAGCACACTGGCACAATTCCTGAGTAACACTAATTGTCTCTGTTATTGGTGAGGTCACATGCATTCATCCCACTTGTTTGCATATTTTTAATGTGCTAGATCACCCTTGATTCATCTTGATTGCTGATTTATTTTTGAGGGAATCAAAACCAGATAATATCTTGTTACACTTTTCTCTTCTGGAGGGTAACCAGAGGCTGAAGAAAAGATGTGATAGAAGGAAAAGACATGATAGGTAAAAAAGCCACCCATGTATTTTTTTTTCTGTGGTTTGTCTCTCTCCTGCCTGTTGTCAAGAAAAAAGTAAAAATATTTTAAAACAAACATAAGCAGTTATGACATTGGTTTTGGCCTACTCTTTAGAGAGGCAGAGAGGGGAACAATTTGATATTTTAAGTGTGATAGAATATTTTACAAGGAGAATTTCTGAACTTGCAATAGTATATGCTTTGACATTGTGTCCCTTTCTGTACTTACATAATGACTGCCTAATCAGTTGAATTATAGTGGGTTTGTTTCCTACTTAATTGCAAGAATTGTACTTTGGCATGAGACAGATCTTTCTGGAGGTTTTTATCACTTAGTTCCTCATCAAGGGAATTTGATGTTTGCTAGATTCTTATCAGTGATAGTAATGAGATTAAATAGTCTGAGAGAATTTTTGAAGAGCAAGATGCACATTGCTGAGCTCTGGATATTTGAAAACAGTTTTGTCTTTTACAGTAAGGAAAAGGACATCCAGTTCCACTGTAATAGTACCCCTTCCTTTATAATAATGAGAGGAAATTGTTGTGAGAGGATGGATGGATGGATGGATGGATGGATGGATGGATGGATGGATGGATGGATGGATGGATGGATGGATGGATGGATGGATGGAGGATTAGTTGTGCAAGGTCAGCAGCAAGGAATTTCTCTCTCTTTCAACCTTGTGATGGTTCTGCACTTGGAAGTCTAACCATATTTTCCTGATCAAAGCCATCAAATCCTTTTTTTAGGTGAATTGGGCAGTAAAGCAAAGTGCAGACATTTAGGAAGGCAGTAGATTTAAAGCCCTGGCAATTAGAGGAGCAGAAGGAAACCTATGACCTGAAGACCTTTGATGGCTGGTGCTGCAGCAGTATCTGCTTGAGCCATAACTAAACAATTTCAGCAGCAGGACTTCCAAAGTCTTTCAGTTCTGGTGTTAAATATATCAGCCATGCAATACCAGCATGCTTTTCAGTTAAATTGTGGGTTCTTCCATGCTTTATATCCTGCTTTCCTGCTGGCTAACCATCACATGTGGAAATGGATCATTTTTTTAACAGTTATGCATATTTCCCATACTCTGCTACAACCAGCCTTTGATAGGAAATGAAGCTGAAAAGTGATGATTATGAGAGGCATTCATCTTGGTGCAGTTCAATTATAAGGAACATTAGGACCCAGGTGAGAGAGAGGAGCATCCTCTACTGATTAGTGAAAGGAAGTTTGGAGCATTAACCTTTATAAATTATGGTGACCTTTCTCAGAGGGATAATAACTAGAACCAGGGGAAGAGGTATATGCATGGGGAAATGGAAACTTCTGGTACCTGCTGTTGTTTAACCAATGTCTCTTTACAGATGAAACTTGAGAAATCATTGAGAAATGATATCTTGAGTATGTTTACAAGGGGAAAGTATTTGGCAAGTGGCTGTAAAGGATCCTCTCTTTTTCTTCCTGCTAAGCCTCAGAAGAAGAAGGGGGAAAACCTTTCCAGTGTCCCATCTGTGGTTTGGTTATCAAGAGGAAGAGTTACTGGAAACGGCACATGGTGATTCACACAGGCTTGAAGAGCCACCAGTGCCCTCTCTGTCCTTTCCGCTGTGCACGCAAGGACAATCTCAAATCACACATGAAGGTAAGGGAAACCTTTGCTGACAATCAAAATACCCAAATCATCAGTCAAAAACTGAGAGTATAACAAGGCTATTTCATTTGCATTTGCAAGAACAAAATTTCCCTTGTTGTGCTACAAATGATGCCTGTACTTAACTAAAGAGGCCACAAAAAGAAAGAAATAACTTTCCTTCCATTGCTTGCCTTTCCATTTTATGCAATGTGGAAACTGCCTTGGGTTATGTCAGTTGGGTACAGCACAAGCTGTGTGTGGCTGATTCAGTTCCAGAGCTGGAAGCACCAGGAGCAGGGATGCTGGTTGGGATGTGACACCACACAATCCTATCAGTGCTACTCCCAGGATGCCAGTGCATGATAATAACCCTGCATGCCAGTGGCTCACTGTAAGTGGGCAAACCAACTTGGCCAGCTCTAGCAGGGATCTCTCCATCACTTTCTACAGTCAGGCCTGCAGTTTTAACTTTTTTCTTGCTGTAGCTTTTAATTGTGGGTATTTCAGAAGTGAATCATCCAAGCCAAAATGAATGACAGATCATACTGTAATATTTTGTTTTCAAGTTTAAAATGTGTTTTTAACTCAGCCTGAGTTTTGGGCTTAAGCTGAAAACGACCATCTGAAGGAGGCAACATCTGTGTTGATACAGAAAAATATAAAAAAAAGAAGAAACTGATTGTCTGTTTAGCTGAAGTACTACATGGGTGCAACACAAAGTGCTGAGTGTTGCAAGCTGTAGAATATTCTTGAGGAAGTTGAAATGGAACCTGTCCTCTTAGCCCTTTGATTGATAAGCTGAAGTGAAAACATTTCCCTTGTTAGTGCAGTTGAGTTTTATAATAATAGTGAAATGTTTTATTATAGTTACCATTTTGTCTGTTTTAGATTAATGTGTGTAACAGGGGATCAGACTGGTGTGAGGGGGGACAGAAATGCCTGTTCAGGTTTCCTATGTGCTATTGCAGAATCTGAGCTTACTGGACAAGAGTATGGCCTTGCTTACACTCCAGAAGCTGTTCCCTTCTGTGTAAATTATTCTGATTCCTCTTGTCACAACATTAGATCTTACTATGGTTTAAGTTGTTGCTAGGTCTTAAATCATCCCCTTATAGTCTGAAGGCTCATTCCTTAGAACTTCTACTGTGCACTATTCCCAGGCATCCTCAGTGTATCATGCTAATCCTTATCAAGTCAGCTCAGTGCTTATGGCTCTCTCTTTTAGGACTTGCTGTCCCATGTTGACTAGAGGGCACAGATGGCCAACCTAAGCAGAGGATGAATAGATAGGATGGAAACACAGCATGGAAAGAAAGTGTGGGGGTTTTTGTTTGTTTGTTGTCAGCTGTTGACAACCTGCACAGAAGTGTGCATCACCTAGAAGCTCACTACTCCCTGGCAAAGACCTGTTGTTGTCTCCTGCTTTTTAAAGGACATCCCTATTGTTTCCTGCAGAAATAATTGTTCTCTACATTTTTCTGCCTTACTGGCAAAAAACATTGCTTGGAGGTTGAGGATCTATCCCTTCCTTTTTGGCATGGTGATTTCTGCAGGAGGTCACAGTTAGGATGTTGGACAAAATCAGGGACTTTTTCACTGTCTCTGTGTATTCTCAAAGTGATGCCTTCCTGAGGCCCTTGTGCCTGTTTCTGCTCCCCTCCCAGCATTAAGCTTTCATTAACTGAGACTGCATCTGCTTAAAACATATTTCCTTGTACAATCATGTAGCATGTAGTGTTAATTATTTGGTGATATTGTGACTATGACTGGGTAATGCTCAGTTAGAAACCCCTGAAGTCAGAGTCAGGCCTGTTTGACTCAATGTAAGAGATTACAACCACCTTCAGCCTCACTGTGGAGGCCTGATCTGAAGTCTCCTCCATCACTGCAGTCCACTCATAAATGCCATGATGGACTTGGGCATCTTGCTGGCAGAGCGGTCCTTATTTGAGGTGAAAGCAATTGTCTTACAAAACCAGGTGGTTTGCATTTGTTTTTTGGTCTTCAGACAAGTGCAAAGAATCACAACAATCTGAGAGATAATATTTTACCTTAGTTTCAAACAGTTTCATACACTTTTCTTAACTGACTAAGCCATTAAAACTAATTTCTATCACATCAAAACTGAAGCAGGTGAATGAGGAGGGGGCATGTTAGTCTTGTGTCCGAAAGTGTCAGGCATAACTTATATTCCTTTTGGAGGAAGTATAAATTGATAACAAGATTAAAAGTTTTAAAAAATGAGATTTCTTTTCTCATTATAAACAGTGCTGCCTTTAAATCTATATGTACATGATATTATAAAAACTGCAACATATACAAGGCAACAGCATTCAAAATGGACTAGAGACACACCAGAAATGGTACAGTACAGCTGGGAGCTACTTAGGATGCAGTGTTCTGGTTATGCCAGCTGGATGTGTTGGTTTTCTCATTGCCTTAGAATCCTTTGGGAGCTACCTGGCATCATCTCCTTTCTGGCAGGCAGCCCATGAAGGTAGAGCTGCTTCTGCTTCTCCAGCCATTTCTCCCCATGTGTCAGCTGTGCCTACATGTGAAGGCAGATTTTTCAAAACCAAAAAGGCCACTCAGAGCTAAGGTACTGGGCTGGTATTTGTCATTCATTACTAGGCAACTTTTATTGCAGGATGCTGTAACAAACCAAGCTTTTTTCCAGGGGCAGGTACATCACCTTAAAATCTTTGTTTATGCTGTTATTTGGTTTTCATGGTTTTTTCTCTATTGATAAGAGGCAAAATGTGTTTTGTTCAGCTGCAATCCTCAAAATCTGATTATTTTGCTTTTGTGTCGTCCTGAGCAGCATAGCCATGAGCTTGAACCACCTTTTTTTTTTTTTTTTTTCTAGGTTCTTGTAGGCATTCTCCACTGAAACTGCTTATTTGGAGATTTCATTTCCATGAGTGGTCTGTGTGTATCCATATGGGCCTTCCTCACTGTGTCTTTAGGCTAATGACCCATAACTATATATATATATATAGTTATATAGTTTTATATATATATATATATATATATATTTAACATATATATATATTTTACATATATATATATTTTACATATATATATATTTATATGTAATTTTATTATTATAATTGTAACATGTCTAAGTGACTGACCCAGAACTCAACATTGCCAACATTTTTGGTGTCCTGCCCCCTGCTATGGAGGAAATCTTAATAGGGAGCTGGAATGGTTGCAGCCCTGACCCATATTCAGATCTGCATGTGCTACCCACCACATGGATGAAGCTTTCTCCCACTAAGGGCACTTTGCCAGGGCCAGCTCACAACTGGAGGCGAGGAAGTGAAAGGAGCAAGAAGGGAAACAGAAGGAAAGTTTCCACACAGACACACAACAAACAAGGGGGGCTGAGTAGCCTGCCTTTTAAGGCACAGAGTGTTAACTATAATTGTTATATTGTGTTTAGACTCCACAGTGATAGACACCTTATAAAAATCCAAAAATAAATGCAGTGCAGAATTTTATTAGGTTTTTTTTGGAGGCAAATTGTAGTGCATGCATAACCACAAGTTTGGGCTCTTGTTCCCAGTAATCTGGGGGGAGCTGATTCTGGTGTCACAGCATGGTTTCCAGGGATGCTGAGAGCACTGAACTGAAGATTAAGCTGGACAAAATGAATGGGTAACTGAGAGAGGTGTCTTGTCCAAACAGGCAACAAATATTATTCTTGAGTCCTTTTCTCTGTTTTTCAAAATATATGTTCAGTTGGAATAGGTTTTCTTCTTGAGACAGTACCCTATGTACTTCTTCTGCAGAAAGCAATGGAAACTTGTGGTGCAATTCAGCAAGATGTAGTCAGGCTTTTCTGCTTTTCCTGGTGGGGATTACATTTTCCTCAGAGCAATACCACAAGCATCAGTCAGACTTTGGCCAATTGGTGCCTTTGGATCATGCACATATCTTCCTCAGTAATTGGTGGACAGATAGGCTGTGAGATCATGCAGATATGTTCCAAGAAAGCAACAGGATATTAGCTGAGCACGTGGAAGGGGGAGTGAGGAAGAGGAGCATATGGCCAAAAACAATATCTATAAATGTTCCTTGTGCTGCTATATAGGCATAAGGCAGCAATGGGTGAGCTATCTGTCGTAGCAGTGGAAAAGAAGTTTGGCATTGTGAACATGTGGTGAAACATGAGGGTTTGATAGAAAATGAGGGAAGGGAAGGTGAGGCTTAGCAGGAAGGTTCAGTGCAGTGGTAGGCAGGTCATGTGATGCTCAACCACAGGATTTTCCTGCTTGTGAGGAGCAACCATCTCAGTGAGATCCAGATTGATGTTCTTGTCTGATACAAAGAGGGTTGTAGTCAGCCTTGCAGTTAGGGAGCCTATTAATGATATCCCAGCAGGAATCAGGAAAGGTCCTGAGGAATGGGACCAGGTGTTCAGTTCCCCTTGCTGATTTGCTTTTTCTTCTTTCTTCCTCAGCTAGTGTCAGATAACTGTATAAGCTTTCCTAATCCATTTTGGTGAAGTATAGGACTGGTTCTTTTCAAAGCATCTTCACCTCTTGGGAGAGGGATGTTGAATGTGCCTTATGGGAGAGGGTTTTGTTTATTTTTAAGTTAAACTTGAAGAGCCATGGGAGGCACCTGTGATTCAGTGACCTCCCCAGCAGCTGAGGGGAGCTAATGCAAACTTGCACAGCTTTTCAACACACAAAATCTGTGCCCAGAGTCTCAGGCACCACAAATGACTTCAAGTATCTCCCTTTTAATCTCTCTTTTTGCATATGAGACAAGGATAAGACAGGACCTTAAATCTTTTCAAAAAATATTTTTTTTAATACCTAATTCAGTCCAGCACTGCAGAGAGGCCTTTTCCCCCCTTGTTTTCAAGCAAAGCAAGGAAATACTTTAAAAAAGAAAATACTATATAAATAACATATGTCTTGAGAGGAAGGATCAGATCAAAACTAGCAACACAGCACTAAACTTTTGAAAATGCAATATTTTAAAAATGAGGGAATTGTTGGAAAAGAGCATGAAATGAAAATGCAGAGGGCACATGCTAGATGTTAAAATGGAAAGTACACTCAATTTTAAAAATAATCCCACAAAAGAAACGTGAATGCCTGTGTCTCATAACCAGAAAGTGGAGTCTGTGCAAAGCATTACCCAGCTTTAGGGAAGGGGAAGGGAAAAGATCAACCTCAGCAGTACCACAAAATTGCAGGATGTGCCTGTGTCACCCTTTTCCTCACCCCTACTCCTGTTTTACCCTGTTGGGTGGGATCAGATGTATTGGTAACTGTGGTACATCTCTATGGCTGGTAAATCAGCAGGGATATTGCTTGTAAGTATGAAAAGATGACTTAAGAAGTGGCTTATGATACCAGGAAAGTTACAATGTCCACAAAAAAAAAAAAAAAAAAAAAAAAAAAAAAAAACCCAAACAAAAAACCAAAACAAAACAAGAAAAGTAACAGAAAAAGCAGCACATTGATACAAATGATGTGATACGATGGGGACATGTGGTTTCTGTAAAAGAAAATAATGTGTTCCTCTACTAAGATGTTTTGAGCATGTCAGGAAAATCATGGACTTTAAAATCAGTTGAAATTTATTTGGTCTATAAAAAAAGCCTTTGGCAAAGCTTCTCACAGAGAAGCTGCCAAATAAATTAAGCAATGTGATGTACTATGGCAAATTAGAAATTCACCAAGAGACAGTAAAACAAAGGGTAGGAAGGAATTAGCAATTTTAAGCATGACAAAAGGCTAACAAAGGGGTGTTCCATTACTAAAAGTGAAATTGTGCATATTTTAGCAAATATGACCTACACAGAGTGATGACTGTCGGTAGGAGATTATAGATGGTGCAATCTTATGTGCATGAATTGAGATTTAAAAAGGCAAAGCTTGAAAGGGAACAAAAGGAGGCTGGCTGCCTGATAAACAAGGGGGCAAATGAAGTTATTGTTGACAAATAGAAGGTACTGTACCTTGGAAACCAGAGTCTAATAATGCACCTGCGTGTTGGATATAATGAACTGTAACTGCTCAGGAAAAATATCTGGATATTGTTACAGACAGTTCAATGAAAATCTTTTCTTGGCATGTACAGCAGTGGTTAAAAAGCACATTAGATATTTGAGTGTCTGGAGAATAAAACAGAAATAACACTGAAAATGTAACAATGTTACTATTAGCATATGGTATGCTGCCACTTCTGGTCACTGCATTAGAAAAGACATGAGAAATAGAAGGGATTTTAAAAGCTGGTAGTGAAATTATTAGTGGGATGGCAAGAAAGGACTGCCTTTGAAGAAAGGAGCTGAAAAGAATGGGACTGCCAGGAGGGTGAGAGAGGTGTGATCAGAACAATGCTTGATGGAGAAGATGAACTGAATGGCCTCTTTTTTTCTTTCTTGTAATCTGAGAATGAGGAGGCAGCAAAAGAAACTGAGAGAAACAAAAATTTAAAATTTTGACCAAGAGATAACTTGTGCCCAAGTCCTCAAACAAAGCCTAAAGTTTGTAAGGACACTGTAATTCTGTTGAAAATTACTGCAAGTGTCATAGCAAGCACACACTGAACAAACTGCAGAACCACAAAATATCATTTGAGACGGGGTAGGCTGCAGGGTCAGAATCAAGAGGATACAAGTCCTTTGCCCAGTCAAGGAGAACATCCCTGGTTAACGGAAATAAACTCTGAAGCCAGAAGCCCTTAAGTGGTTTTGGCATAAGTCAAACAGCAGTTTTATGGGATTTTGAAAGAAGCATTGTGTATGAGCAGGTTGTGCACTGTGGTTTGTTGCAGTGTAATTCAGAGAGATCCAAATCTGGCAGCAGCTGGGCTCAGGCTGGCACTTTGGGGAAAACCTGCCAGCTGCACTCTTGTCTCCTCCTGCCTGTGGTTCTTGCAGGGAGAGCCTGTTGGAGTCTAAAGAAGACATCTGATGGTTTGGGTAGCATTAGCACAGTGTAAGAGCCATTCTCTGCCTCATGGAGGGAGCAGGCAGCTTTTTGGACTGTAATATTGCATGGCCTGAATCTCCCCTGTGGCTTTCTGTGTAGCTCTATGGGGTTTCTTGTTTTTCTTTCTGCAGCAAGTAGTTGCTGCCTTGACTCTTTCCCCCAAATGGCAAAGAATGGTAATTCTTGGCTCTTTTAGCTGCTGCTGAATGAGAAAATAAAGGATAGCTTTTCCTTTAGAGGGATTTTAGCTTAGCTTTAGTGTTCAAATTTTTAAATTAATTTTATTTAATTTTGAAAATAAAAGTTAAAATCTTCTGGTGGGAATGGACTTTGGATATTGGGGGGCTATATCTTTGGCTTATTTTTTTTCTTGGTCTAAAATTTTTCCTTTCAATACTCAAAATACTTGGGTTTGAACTCTGTCATTCCTTGGCTGTGAGTTAGAAATGCTCTTTATTTTATGAGAAATCCATTGGTGATGAAGTCACTGTTTTCGGGCAGGAGAAAAAAAAATTCAAATGAATCAATGGCTCTTATTTTCATCCATTCTCAAAAGATATTGCAGAGGTGGCATGCCCTAGTCCTGGGGAGAGGAGGTGGGCTCCCACCCAGGCTCTGTCACCTGCCTGCTGCAGGGACAGCCTTCTGAAGGCATGGGATCGATGCTTGTGATAAGGAACTCTGGAAGATGTGGTTAAACACATAGGCAGGGAAATGCTGATTGAAGGGGACCCTGGAGAGAAGCCCTGGCACACAGAATCTGTGGGTGTAAGAGATAAAGTTGCCATGGTGAGGGTGCTTGCTGCCCTGAGCACATCTTGGTGTTCTCTGTGGAGAGTGCTCACACACTGCTGTGCTCACAGACCATCCTGCTTCCACCAGTGTACACAGGCAATCTGGCTGGCATTTTCATTGTAACCTGCTAATATTTAGCATTTATTGTGCTGCTATTCTTCTGCAAGGTTGCTTTAAATATGTGTTAGGTTAGAACCAGCTTCTTTCTTTTTTCTTTTCTTTTTGTCTTTATCAGGTGCAATTATAGGATTGCAGAATTGCTTTGTCTGTAAATGTCATGCTTAGACAGTGCTAGGAATGTCATTCTGGCCAAGAGAAATTCTCTCTTGCTATCTGTCTAGCACCTCCAGAGCCACCAAAGAACCACTGAATGAAAAGTTACGCAGCACTGGTGAAATGTGTCTTCACTGAATGCAAAAAGTACTTGTTTTTTAAAAAAAAAGAGATACATTCCCCAGCTTCACATTTCAGCAGACCTGAGTTGAGGGCTTGTGTAGAACTGTAAATCCTGAATCTGAGCTTGTGACTGAATTCCTCTTACAATATTGGAAATTAATCAGGCCAAGTCTAGCACTATGTGAAGCTCCAGCCTGAATTCTGACAGAGCCTTGTTTGGGAAATGCTGCTGTTACCCTGGAGCACCAGGTGTCTGCACCAGGACCCTCAGGATCTGGATCTCAGCTCTGCAGGAGACTGGAAAGTGCTGAAAGCCTTAGCTAAAGCTAGGTTTTCCAAGCTCCCTAGCCCTCAGGGCTTTTGGACTCCCAGGCTGTAGCAGCAAACCTTAGATCCCTGGCACAGCTGGTTTCCTCTGAGCCAAGCCCAGGGAGCAGGGAAGGGAAGAGTGCCTACTCAGTAGAAAGAGAATCACACCTTGTTTGCCAAGAGTTCATCAAACCTTTCCATGTTTCAGGTGAAATATTTTGCATTCAACAAATTGCCATTTTCCAACAAAAATCTGTCTCACTGAAATGTTTCCAACCAACTTGAGTCACAAGTGAAAGCGAATGTGTGGAGCTCAGCTGGTGCCAGTGTGTCCTGATCACATGTTCATCCATTAGTAAGGAACAAATATATGTATTTGCCAGCCTTTTTGCAGGGAGTAGCCTGCAGGAGTGCTGCTGCCAGGATTTAAAATTTATTTGTGAAGCCATAGCAAAAAGATTTTTCAACAGCCTTGCTGCTATTATGCTGGGCTCAGTTGCTCCTTCTGTTTAATGACTACTGTATGAAGCAAGAAATTGTATAATTATATGTCTGTAGCTTATATAGTTTAATGAGTGTATCTGTTCCTATAATATGTGAGCCATTGTGCATGGATGGATGGAGTTCCCTCTAAAGGTAATCGGGATGGAGCCTGGGGATGGCAGGCATTGCACACACACTGGAGCATGCAGGCTCCATGACAAAGAGCCTGCAGTCCAAATATGAGGCCAGTAAGATTAACTGTGATCCTTAATTGACTGATAAACTTCAATAAATGGCAGACACCATCTCTCATGTTTCTATTGTATCATAAAAGAGCTGTTTATTTTCTGGTAGAATTAATTTGCAGCAAACTGTTTCAATAGCTCCTTGGTATTGCCAGGTGCTGTGTTTTTACTCTAATGGTACATAAATCAATGATGGACATTGCTGTGTTGGTTGGGGGTTTTTTTAGCTGAGTTGTTCTGAACAATTTTTGTTAGTTAGGTTGTACAGAGTGATGTTTGTTTTTTAATCAAGAAAGCTATTAGTTATAGCTTGGAAGTCTTTATGCACTGACAGGTCATCAGGATCTGATTGTAAGGACTGTTTGATCCAAAGCAGACATCATAATTTCCAAGCTGCAGAAACAGATGTTCCTGATTTTTTTTGTTGTTTTCACTTGAGTCCAATGCTTAAGTTCTTTGACTTGTGTGAAAGAATCCTACTGTTCCTGGGGTCTGACCATTTTCCCAGTGCTCAGGATGAAGAGTTCACTCATTAGTTAATATTTTCTTCTTCTTTTTGTTTTTTCAAACAGTGTGAGAAACAGAGTCGAGATTTCTGCAATTCTATTAATCTGCCTGGCTTAATAGAAGCTGTTGTCTTTCCCCTCTTGACCCAGGTTCATCAGCACCAAGACAGGGGTGAGACCTTCCAATGCCAGCTGTGCCCTTTTACCTCCTCCCGCCACTTCAGCCTGAAGCTCCACATGCGCTGCCACCAGCATTTCCTCAGGACAGAGTCTAAAGTGAAGGAGGAAATGCCAGACACTGAGGTGAAGGGGTCCCCACAGCTGAACAGTGACTCCTGCCCGGCAGCACAGAGGGAAGGAGCGGGGCCTGAGCTCCCGGGATCAGCATCTGTGTCCAAAACCCCCGATGTGGCTGGGCAGCCTGCTGGGGGCGTTCCACCTTTGCTGGTGAAAGAAGAGCCCAAGGACGACACTGGCGCCCCAGCTGCACCTTTTGCTCTTAGCACTGTTGACAGAGCCCCAAACAACACAAAGCTGAAAGACTCCTCTGACTTCGTGGCCAATACAGCATCAGCACTATTCAGCCAAGACATCTCTGTCAAGATGGCATCAGATTTTCTAATGAAGCTGTCAGGTAATTGAGCAGCAGCATTGGCTGCTCTTTCATGGGCTAGGAGACTCTTTGTCTTGGTTTTATTAAGTCAAGGAATTGCTAGGAGCAAAACATTGTAGCTTCTTGACTTAAAATTTCTTGTTTCTTTTGGTAGCAGAGGTGTATGGTGAAGGGCAAAGGGGAAACAGTGAGAAGAGAGAGGAGTTTTGCTGTTTAATTGCTGGGATTAGGAGTGAGAACTGTTTAGCCAGGCTTTCATGTTCATTAGCATTTACCTTGGCAAATCTCTTGTGATGCATTTTCCAGGCATGCTGAAGTTCCAGTTTGAAATCACTGAGGGTCACCCGAGTGCCCAGCATGTTCCAAATTTCAGTTTTAAAGTTTTTTGCCTTTACCCTCCTGTTAAAAAGGACCAGTAAAGTATTGGTCACCTTCCTTTCCAAGTTGTATTTGAGGCCTATGTAGTAAATGTATGGGCAGTGTGAATGTTACTGCTTTTGTGTTTTGTTGCTAACACTTTTAAAAGAACAGTAGTCCTAGAGATTAATTTAAAAATTATTTTTGTTGTTTTATACACGTGTTTCATGCTTTTTCACTGTCAGAATATTGCTGTAAGAATGATATTCATATGTTAGACTGAAGTGTAGGATGTGTTTAGGGTGGATCTGTTATATTTTATGTGCTCTTTTATTGATTTGACTGAATAATTCAGAACAGTTGATGTGCTGGGGAGGTGTTCTAAGCCAAATGTTTTTGAAATTGGCCTTGAATTTTTTGAAGAGAAAGAAGTCAGGAAAAATGTCAGTCAAGGAATTTCTGTTTCACAAGGAGATCTTGGTCCCCGTGGGACATTTTAGACTTTGGAGAGAGAAGAAAACCTTTACAACAGAAAATAATTAGTTAGCTTTCTCCTTCAAATGGAAAGTAAGTTGTATTTGAGCAAATTTTATTGTCAGATAAACTAGGCAATTAGTTCTGTCTTCGTTTCACCAGCCTTGGTGAAACTACAGCCATTTGTTAGGAAAATCTTTCTTTCCTCATCTTCCCAGATCTTTATACCTCTGGGATCACAGTTCTGTGAGAAATTGAGTAGAATGGGTTAATACAAGAAATCAAGACTGAGGCTTCATGGAGCCAGTCAGGAAAAGAGAAAACAGCTGAGGGCAAGCAGGAGGTGAATTGGGCTGGCACAAATGGCTTGCTGTGTTGGTTGGAAGAAGCCACAGGACCTCCCCCTGAAAAAATATGAAATAATCTGTTAATACAAATGATTGTTCTGACTGACAAAGAGCAGACAGGGTGAGTCTGTTTGGATTTGCTTGTACATTTCTTGAGTTGAGTTTCAGATTTGGGCTTGATATGCAATCCATCTGACACTGTCCAACAGCTGTCCCACACATGTTGTTGTGCCGCTGTGGATCCTGAATCCGGGTTGCTGTGCACGAAGAGGGTGATGTGAGGGGAGGGTGCTGCTCCTGATGGCGGCATGGAGCAGAGTGAAGGAGAGGGGGGGAAAGCCTGAAAGCTGAGAGAACATGCAACAATTTAGTGTGTGGCTTTTCATGTAGCTGTTCACAGTTTGGCAGACGGTCATGTTTTCAGTGTCTGCTCTATTGGCATCAGAAAAAGGATACAAATGTACATTATTCATGCAAAAGGCCTATGCAGTTATTTTATGGTGACTTACTAAAGGTCTTGAAACCTGACTTGTATGCACTGTTACCTAGCAACATGTTATAAAGTCGCTGGGGCAGCAAGATGTATCTGTAATTTTGTATGTGTGCATATTTGAATTAAAATGTACTGCCAGTCACCAAGTTTGCTATGCAGGAAGAGCAGTGTCAGAAGGAAGGGAATTTCTTTTCTTCTGAGATTTATGTTGTGTTATATACATTTGGTTCATGCTTTCCTCTATACAGAGTGCATAAATTTAGAGTAGAAGTAATTCTCTTTTAGCAAGTTGGCTGAGTATTAGTTGCAGGTCTGATGGTTCAGCTCTGCTGAATGAAGTTCCTTTGAGTGATTTCTTTATTACAACAGTCTTGTTAGGCCCATCAGAGCTTCAATTATTTGCCCTACCTTTCCAATGATCTAAATCTTTTGACATCTCAAATTGTATATGCCAATTTTAACAGCCAACACAGATTTTTCGAGACCAAATTATGTCAAAACAATCTAATTTTCTTCTCTGACAGGCCTTGTGGCTAGGAAAGAAGCAGTAGATAGATATATAGACTTTTAGAATTTGGCATTTATTCTTATTGAATATTGATCTTCTAAATGAACATTTATTTTTGCTTGCCAATGTTTATTGTTCCTCTTCTTGCTTGGTGTCAATCTGTATACCTCCAGTTTCATGGGAAACCTGCTGAAGTCCATCCATCATATCCACATCCCTCCAGTTTAGGGACAAGGGTGTCGCATGTGACAGTGTCAAATGCTTGGCACAAGTCTGCTTGCCCCTGTCCACCAGTGCTTTAGTTCCACCATGAAAAGCCACCAAATTTGTCAGGCAAGACTTGCCCCTGGTGAAGCCACATTGGCTGTCACCAACCACTTCTTTGTTTCCCATGTGCCTTAGCACAGTTTCCTGGAGAATGGAGATTAGAGTAAATAATCATAAACTCATTGTCATTAGGACAAAAAGTAAAAAGATTGTAAGGCTTATCACTGTAAGGTTTAAGTTAGTTTTAGGAAAATCTTTCCCCAGCTGAGGTGTTTATACCTCTAGGATAGTTTGGCTGGAGAGATTGTGGCATCTCTGCCACTGGGGAAATGTACAAACAGCTGCCTGTCAGATATGGCTGGTCACATATGAAGCAGTAAGATGGACTAAATCTCTATATCTCTATCAGTGGACCATAGGATGTCATAAGCAGTGGCAAGAAATGTTATCTGAACAAAAACAAGCAGCAAGATGCAGAGATGCAAACTGGGGGCAAATTTACAGATGTTTGAAGTTTAGACCTGGTTTGGAGTGGGCCAGAGATGAATTATGGTGACACTGCCCAAAACAGCCATTCAGTTTTTTTTTAGAAAGGCTCAGGGGAGCTTTAGATTTAAAGAGATTGAGAAATACTGGTGTGGGTGACCTTTTCAAGACCACTTCATGCCCAATTCTGTGCCATTGCTTGCCAGAAAGATATTTAGTTATGTGTTTTATGAAATAAAGCATAACACAAATCTCCAAATGTAAATCTAAAACTTAGAACAAATCTTGATTTTTTTTTCCTAGATTCAATTCTCTAAGTCCTAGTTTAAGGTGGGAGAGGATTTTAAATTGACAAGAAATTTAAAAGGGTTCTCTGAAACTTTAGTCAGAGTTTTTTATAAAGATGATTAGCAGATACTCAACACATAAAAAGAAGAATATTTAAGCATGGGCATGTTTTTATCTTCAAATCTTGCCCCTCTGACTTCAACAGGTCTGCTTGTACACTTTAAATTTTTTCAGTATTTTGGTGTAGCAGTGCTTTGTCAGAATGCTTTCCTCCCCCAGTCCATTAAATTCCATGTTGAAACTTTATAATAGCATTCATATCTTAATTTAAAGAGTATTTGATTTTCCTGATTCAAAGGTTTCAGTGGCAGACATTATACAACACATCTCTTTAAATACTGGTGTCCTTCCATCCACTTTTCAGGCTTTAGCTTTTTTTTTTTTGCCAATAAAAATTTCTTTCACAATGATCCAAACTACAATGGCCAGCGTACCCTAGTGATGTTATTACTGTGCCTACGTTATGTGCTGCAGTAACTTTTAACATTTGGAAATAAATGAATCCCAACAAAATGAATGGGATTCTTGCACTATGGCTCTCCATGGGGTTCTGTGTGGAAGCAGTAATTGGTACACATCCTTCATTGCTGGCCTCTCTCCCCACCTCCCTGGATTTAAACAAGTGCACTGCTCCAGCAGCAGGTCTCTTCATCTTCTGGAGTGGTATCAAGTGTGCCCTGCCTCTGCTGTTCTTTTTATGTTCCCCAAGTTACTTGCATGGGAAACCTTAAAAGAAGACAGGAGGAAGGAGCTAAAATGCTGAGGGTTTGGGGCTGGCCATGTTAAACCAATTAGAAACTGCTTTCTCTCAGTTTGTCATGTCTGCTGTCACTGTCATGCGAGGAGTCAAGTCTTTATTTTGGGAAATAAAGCCACCATGGGACTTTGGTGACTGTCCAAAATATTTGGGCTTTTCATTTGTGTTTTATTAGCTGATTCCATTAATGGCATAATGAGAGAGTAAATCATCAGACAGCTACATACAGCATATTAGTAGAAAAGCTAACTAATCATTTGTTCTGTTTGGCTCTTGAAAATTACTGTGTTCCTTAAAGGTAATACAAGTAATTTGAAATGTTTTATCATCTGCCATTGACTGTGCTGAACTGGCTGGCTTGAACTCTTCAAACAATTATTTTTAATAAAATAAAATCATATCAAATTTAATTGCCATAATTTATGTATTTGAGTAGCAAGTTCCAAAGAAAAGACCAGGCTGTCTATATTTGGGATTCATAGTTTATGTCAGAATGTAAAATTTAAATTAGAATATGTAAGCTCACAGGACTGGCAATTAGTGAGCCATGTCCTTAATTTAAAAATACTGTGAATTCCATAATGCTGCTGTCAGTGCAAATACCCCTGATGTCATCAAGTTCTCTCTTTGAAATCTCTCCAGATTCACATTTTCCCAGTTTCCATACGGACCTTTAGTTTGAAGTAAAATGCTGATATGCAATAGCACATCTACTTAAAACTTGGGCAAATAAAATCTTGTTCTAATCTTTGCTACTGATATATCATCACCCTTATAATCTCTTTTCAGTAAGTTCTAGTCTTGCATCCACAATTTCCCAACATCCTTAAAATCACAGCATCGTGTTTTACATCTTGAAGGAACATGTAGAATTTAGCAAGTAAGGCAGTGTAGTCTCTGTTCTAATCCAGCAATTTAAAATGCAGAATAGCAAACACCTTTTCTTTGTGTGTACTCAGTCCAATACAACTTAAAAGAAGCCAGCAATATAATTCTGGACCAGGTCTGTGCTTACAATTTCATTTTAATGTCTACACAAACTCTTACATTAGGAGTATAGGACTGGACTAGGCTAATGGCTCTTTTGTTTCCCTGAATACACCATTACTCTGGGCAGAAGTCCGAGCTCATGAGCCTTTCTCTCTCATCTATCCAAAATGGGATTTGAAAACACTGTTAGTTCAATCATTCTGATTGTTTGTTTTGTTTTTTGTTTTGTTAAACAAATATAAAGGCCAGTCTGGTGATATTTCTCTCCCCTGTTTTTGCTCCTTTGTAGAGAGAAGATGTTCCAATATTGCAAGTAATTCTTTCTTATCAGCAATAAATCCCTTCTTGCTCTTTTCACTGCTTGTTCTCTTTTCTCCAGTGTCCTCACAATCTTACCTGTTCTGCTGCTGTGTTGGTTTTTGCCTGGAAAGGAGGAAATGTTCTTAGCAGATGCTACAGCCTTGTTTACCCTGTGGGACTTTGGCTGAGCAGCAAGACATCTTGGGGTGTCAGGAGGAATGTGTGGTTCTGCTCCTGCCTCAGCAATTTGCCTGATTCCTTCATTCCACTTGGACTAGAACCTGGGGAGATTTTGAGAGCACAGTAGCAGGACTGGCCATTCTCCTTTGCTATGTCTCATTGTGCTTGACTCCAGCTTTGCAAACACAGAGCAGCTTTAAAGGAGATCAGTTTACTTAGCTGGCCTTTCTTAACCTAGGCTTGCAGTTTTTAATGTACTGAAGCAATATGGTTTGGAAGACCTCATATTTTAAGGGATCTCCATAAGCCCAGGGGTGCTAGGTTGTGGTATCATCATATATTGTGGTTGTCTATTCTGCCATTGCACTGTTTTGATTTAAAAAAATGTTCCATGCTGAGCACCCTTGAGCCACAAGTAGCTTTTTCACTGGTAATGCCCATTCTGTCCCTTAAAGCCCTATGGGTTAGTTAGGGCAGAGTAGAGATCTTTAAAATTCAGGTGTAATTGACTGAGAATTCCTAGAAGGGTTAGGTAGCATGAAGTGCTCTGGGACATATTAATACTCCAGGGCAAGAGGCACTAAAGGAAATGCTAGACCAGCTAGAATGTCCTGCCAGAAGAACACTATTTCTCCTTTTGGGCTACTTACTGTGTATGCAGCCTCTGTGATTAATCAGATGAACATAATCTATCAGCCCAATTGGATTTTAGTCTGGAGGTTCTCCAACAGGTTCCAATACCATAGATTTTTCTTGCAAAGCAATTAGCTCACCAGGGGCTGCTTCTGCAGTGTTTGCGCCTCTTTCCCAGTTCTTGAATGTCATCAAATATAAGCCATGGTCTCCGTGCAGAATGCCAGTTCCTACCTGGACATTTCAACCGCTTGAGAATAAAATAGTGGATGACTCAAGTCACACCCTTTATTGACCACAGCTGCCTTCAGGGTGATGTGATGCCCACTGTCATGGAACTGTGTCCTCCAAATACAGCAAAACTGATCTGTCACAGGCTCTTGGTTAATTTTAAACACCACAGCTCAAAGCTTACTGTCTGGGATGGAAGTTTCATCATAGTTCCTTTCAACCCAGACTTTATGGATGCTGTTTCTCGTGGCCTTTTTTGGTGGCAGAATTTTTGTTGTGGATTCTGGTTTTTCTTCATGTTTTTCTCTGAGACAGATGGAGCAGTGACTAGCTTCTTGCTGATTGTGACTTGTAACATTGAGCTTGGCTTGGAAGTAATCAGCCCATTTTCCCTCTTTCAGTTATAAACATTTTGAGCATTTAGAAATCCTCTTAAGTGGACTGATGGAGTTAGCAGCTTCTACCAGAGTGTTTCAGATTAGTGGCAGATGCCCAAAGCTTTTCTTGTGGCATTTGGCAGTTTCAGGAAAGTGTTATAACTTTCATCATCTACTTTTGCCAAATGGCTCAAATGGTTCCAAGTTGCCAGGAAGATAAAAATCAGCAGTCTGGAATATTCTTTGATCTGTGTTTTTTCTGGATATGGAATAGAACAAATGGAGCATTATCCACTGTGCTTGAGAGATTCCTGCCTGTTGGTTTCATTTGCTCTGTGGGTTTGTTTTGTTTCCTTGCTGTGTATTTCAAAATTAAATTGCTGGGGTTTTTTTATTCAGTGTGCAGACAACACATCCTTCATTCTGCTGTTCAGAATGAATGTAAATTAAATACAAATTGGGATATGTGTGTGTATCTATTTTTGTATGTAGATAGAAGATACTCTTCCTTCTGGGGAGTAATAATTTTGTCATTCAAATATACTTTAATAACATTCAACTTATGCTTTGTCTAGTTCTAATTTTTTTAAGGATTCCTCAGTCATGGGATTTTTAAAAACTGGTCATAGTAAAATTTTATTTCCCTTACTTGCAATATTTTTTTTCTTATATCTGTTTATTGTTTTCCCTAAAATGACTGGTGGATGCATCACGCCTGCTATTCCCCATGTGTTAGCAATTTTGTCCAGAGTTGTGGATCCAAGATGGGACAGAGACAAGAGTGGTGGGGACTTTTGTTGTTTAGGGGGTCTTTTTTGTGTTGTGGGTTTTTTCCCCCCTCTACCTTTTATGTATGGATCTGATAAATGAGACAACCTGCCCGTTTTTATGTCCTTTTGTGTTGCGCTTCATTTACTTTAGAATCTGCTTTAGTATATTTCAAGAAAGAGTAAAAACCCTATTAATTATAGCAAATGGCTTGAAACTGACCCAGTAGTTGTTGTCTGATTTTGTTTTTATTTTCTGAGGTGAGAAAAATGAGGCAAATAACTCTTTATTTTTGTGATTTATCTACAATTTAAATATTTGGTTTTTAGAAAACATCATCAGTTCAAGGAATATGCTGCCAGTTAATTAAAGAAATAAGACTCTACTTCTTTCCTAATTTATTAATTCCCTCTTCTGTCCAAAACAAAGCAGGTAGAGTAGGCAGAATCAGTGGCATGGGTAAGAACAACAGTCTGGGATTCTTTTCCTTCATCTAATACTGCCAAAGGCACACCTTTAGGTCTTCCTCTGGGTTGGGGCACCCTGACTGTGTTTTATTTTTCTCATTGGTGAAGTACTGTAAACACACAGAGTATTAATATCTCCTGAAGAGCTCATTTACATTATGTCTGATGCTGTGCTGGTAGATTTGTTATCAATGTGGTTTTGTTTATCATTGTTACCCTGGATGAAGGCTCAGAAGTGTGAGGAGGCAGTGGCTCCTAGCAGCACAGGCTGACACTGCAGGAGGGATCACGTGTGGTGCAGGGACAGAAAGGGAAAGGTGGACAGGGGAAAGGAGGGAGACTTGATTCATTCTGGATCTATCACTTCATGGGATCAGTCAGGTTGGCAAAGACCTCTGAGATCATTGAGTCCAATCCATGACCAAACACCCCTTGTCAGCCAGGCCACAGCACTGAGTGCCACATCCAGTCTTCCCTGAAACACCTCCAGGGGAGTGACTCCACCACCTCCCTGGGCAGCCCATTCCAATGTCTCATCAACCTTTCTGGAAGAAATTCTTCCTGACATCCAACTTAAACTTCTCTTGGTGCAGCTTGGAGCTGTTTCCTCTTATCCTGTCTGTCTGGGACAAGAGTCTTACCTCCATATGGCTACAGCCTCCTTTTAGGGAATTGTGGTGTGATAGTGGCCCCTGAGCTTTCTTTCTCCAGGGTACACACCCCCAGTTTCCTCAGCCACTTCTCATAAAACTTGTGCTGCAGACCCTTCACCAGCTCTGTTGCCCTTTTCTAGACTCACTCCAGCACCTCAATGTTCTTCCTGAATTGAAGGGCCAAGAACTGGACTATCACTAAACTCTTTAAACTCTGGCATGATCTAACTTGAAATTTTGGTCCTATGAGCTATTAGAACTTGTCTTCATCTTAGTAGGGTTTGAGATACCCTGGGATGAAGAGCACTGAGGCACCACCTTAGACTAGGTCACACTGGCTGCTGACTTTTGACTTGGTGATAAGAAGGTTTAAAAAAATGCTAATTTGTTCCAAAAGCATTCCTTTTGATCCTTTTTCTTGTGGTAAGGTAATGCAATAAGCATCTGCCTCTGCATACTATAGCACTTAACTCTTGTAATAAGTACCTTGCTAAAGTCTGTGATATTATCTGAATTCTGTTCCATTCTGTTTGTTTATAGATGTTTTTGCCATGGCATATGGTTGCAAACTTACACTGACCTATGCCAGTTTATTATCACCTCTATTTTAGGTGGTGGAAGAGTAGGCTCACCCAGCCTGTAGTGCTTGCTCTACCTGGCTCATTTTCTGCCCTGGTTCATGGCAGAGACAAGGCTGGGTCCACAGGTTAATGGTTGTTCTCAGTGGGTCATCTTTACCTCTTCACTCAGACTCATGCTTCCTTTATTTTCTGGGACAAATTTGAGTTAGAACCCTTTTGAAATGAATAAATTCAAAAGACCTTTTCTTTCCCCAGTGTTCTCTGAAAGTTCAGGCAGACTGCTCTCTCTCAGTTGCACTCAGATCCTGGTGGAGGTATTTTTCATATCTGCATAGCAGCTGGACTGGCATGTTTTAAAAGCAAAGGACAGCAGAAGGTAATCCAGCAGAGAAGGTTTGGGTCTCTTTGTTTTTGTGACCATTCATCACCCCAGGTCAAACCCCAGAATAGACTGAAGCCAGGATAAAGAAGATAGATGGAGTTTTTTTGTTAGTACCTTAGTAAAGTTAAGATGGGCTTGAGAGCTCTAACTTGTATTTTTGTGGTTTAAAGCATGTTTTAATGTTTCATATTTCTGCTTTTGCTCTTCTTAATAAAATAAAAAATGCAGAAGCAATTCCTAATGCTGGTAAAAGCTCCTATAGGTTATATTAAAAATTCCAGATATAAGGTAATGTAATTCCTGAAGTAAGTAGAACTAATGTGTATGAGCACATTGCTTATGTGTGCACTCTTAATACCAATTGCCTGAATCCTGTTCTTTGGTAATGGCTTGCCCAGCAACAAGGAGGAAAATCAAACAACTCTAAAATATAGATTGGGAAGATGTGTTGTGTTACAGGGTAATGCAGAAGCTTTAAAAATCATTAGCACACCCCCAAAGACAAACATGAAATATTTGACCTGTGTGGAAATGAACAAAGGCTCAAAGTAGCAAATATGAGTGTCTAATCCTAATAACAATGGTAATTGTACCTCATATTTTAGAGTTCAGGTGTCTGGGAGATGGTGAGCACTTCATGGTAGGATGCAGGAATTTGGGTTCTCTAGGAGTTTTGGGGGAGTTGCTGAGAAGGAGAGTGTCTGAGGAAATAAGCCAAAAAAGTGAGGAGACTGTGAGTAGATAAGAAGCTGAAATGGAGGAGAAAGTAGACCGAGGGTCTAAGCAGGTAAATGTTGCCAGATTTTGTCTTTTGTGTTTGTGGAGACAGAAGTTTAGAGAGGTGGGAAAAATGTAAACTTGCTAAAGTTAAAGGCACTCAACAAGTCATCTGCTGTGTGTTACTGGAATTTAAAGTGACATTTTGGCCAAGAAAAGGTCACGAAGAGACAGGGAAAGAAGTATCTCTTCATGGTTAAATAAAAAAAATTATTAGAAGATTTACTTGAAGAATAGTGCAACTTATGCAGAGACTTGTCATGCCTCTGCCCATGAATTTATGTTGGCTGGGCTTGGAAGTATTGTTTAAGAGCTGTTCTGGTTTTATCCTTCTAACTCCGTGCAGAGGTTCTGCTGCTGTCAAGAGGTATCAGAAAGGCCCTCCAAGCATTGCTCAGTGTGCAGATCTTAAGGAGCTCCCCAAAGTCTCCTTGCCCTCCTCTGATGCTGTACAGCTGCTTAGGAGGAGTATTCAAAAGGAATATTTTAAATTTACTCTCTTTCTTTTCATGGATATAGAGCTTGGAACAGTGCAGAGCTCTCTTCTGAAAATCTCTTTGTTCTCTTCTTAATACAGCAACTTTTAGGACCTAAGAACTTGCTATCTTTTCCCTTTTACTCCTCTCTTAGGTTTTCTGTCTTCCTACTCTTCATATCTTGCCTCTCTTCCATGCATTAAAACCTTAGTATATCATACCCATGGGCTTTGCCAAATTTGCCCTTAGGTGAAAAGTTTTAAACTTGCACCAAGCCTGTAGAAAACCTACAAACCAATGACAAGGGAGGAGCTTTTAGGAGGAGCAGGGGGAAACAAGTGAGAGAATGTTCTTCTGAGCTTTGGTACATGCAGTTGTTGTGTTTCAAAACTGCCCCTTTGTAGAAAAGGTGCAGAAGTTTGTTTGTCCCTTGAAGCATCTTTGAGCACAGTTGGATGTGTCTGCTGCCTGTACCGGCTCTAGCATTTCTCAGGTTATGGTTTCTTCCTGTTACTACCTGTTCCAGGATTATGTATTACACTCGCTTCTTTCCTTCTCTTAACAGCTGCAAATCAAAAGGAGCCCTTGACTTCTAATTTTAAAGTGAAAGAGGAGCCTAAGGATGAAGAAGCTGGAAGTTCAGCCGTGTCTCAGCCCAGCTATGTGTTCAGCCAAGAGTCTGAAGCCTCAGCTCCCAATGTCCCTGAAGAGAAACTCAAGCCACAAGAAGCGCAGGCAAATGTGATCAGGCAGGACATGTCAGTCAAGGCAGCATCCGAGCTCCTCATGAAGCTCTCAGGTAGATATTTCATTTCATAATACTGAATTTTTAATTTTTTTTTCTTTTTTGTGTATGCTAGCAGGGTTACCTTGCAAGAAGGTAGGTTGAGCTTAATAGCAAGCCAAGGAACAATTGAAAAGGCCTGTCTACAAAGTGTCATGTATGTGAAATATCTCAGTTTGGTCTGTAGCCACACTATCTAATTATCTCTGCTCTGATTTTCAAATTAATGACTATGGAATAAGTCATAAGAAATGATGCCTTAAAGCTTTTAAGTGCTATAATTTTTTAAATGTACCATGTAAATTTAACCATGTTAATACCAATTTATTCACAGGTGTCTCTTCATTAACATCTTAAGAACATTTCTGTACTTTACTGTACCTGACATGGCTTTATAGAGTATGACTTTTAAAGCTTTTATTTTTTTCTGGCAATACATTGTACTCAAAATTATAAGATACACTGTTGTTAAAATTGTGTAAACTGAGCCAGCTTTCTGCATTTAGCAAGACCACTTGAATTTGCTTACATTGCCTCAGTGATAGATTCTTCTGCCAGACAAGTAGGCAGTGTACACACATAGGCAGTGTTAATGCTGGAGGGAGTCAAATAAAATGCATGTTCTGCTAATTATGATTTGTCTACCTTTCAAAATCAAGATTGAAGAGAAAATAAAAGGGTTGAATTCTTCCCACTCCATCAGGTTAAGTGAAGGATGAAAAGGCTTTGAACTTCTAACAGACCAATTTCTAGGACCAAGACATGAAAGTCAGTCTGGCAGGCTGGGTTTTGTGCTTCTGCACCTGAACTGGATCTGATGCATTTTAAGTCTTCTCCAAAACTGGACAAGACTTATTTTTTTATTTGTACCAAAGTCATGCAAAAGTGCTGGTGGGAATGCTTACAAGTTTAGTAACTTCTGAGATCCCTGTCAAACCTACATGAAATGGGTTGTCTTGATTGGACACTGTCAGCTGTCAATTTGAGCTCAAACTTGAAAGATTTGAGCTGACTAGGATCTCCCCCATAAAACATGTAATTAATTCACTCCTGTTCATGCCTCCACATTTTAATTTGCAGAAGAATTTGAATCAAGCCTTCCATGTTAATGGTGCAAAAAGTGTTTCTCAAGTACAAAAGCTGACCAGAGCACCAGTTTCCAGATTTTTTTTCCTCAGACTCCCAAATACAAACCACTTGGTTATTGGTGTAATTCACAGTTGCTGCTGATAACTGGTTTGAATGAGGTGTTTTGGTAACAAAATGTTGCAGCCTAATGAATGCTAAGCTGTGACTATTTTTCTTGGTGCATATAAATTCATGTAACTGTTTTTATAAAGAAAGAGCTCCGTAATTCAATGGTTTGTTAAGTACTTCAGAGACACAAGGGTTCTGGATTGTCAGTCTGGAGTTCAGCACTGTCAGGCTGTGTTTAAATAATTCTATTGCTGCTTGTTATGTTAGAATATTTGTGCCTTAAATACCTGTTTATATGAGAGAAATCCAGCGTGTATTCAATCTTGGTCAAGTCTTCAGCTTGTGTTGGGATCTCCCAGGCTTTAAAGGGAGATCCCAACACAAGAAATAAGAAATACACCAGTGTAACATTTCTCTTACAAGCTCTTAGGGACTGAGCAGTTTGTGCTGACAGTGGTGTTTTTGGCTAATGCATAGATTAGGATGTGAAGAGTGACTGGGATTTATGGAGCCGGTGTTACTGCTGTCGGTGTTCCCGCATCAGCCAGGGGGTGGTGGGGTTACACCCAGTTTGTCACAGACAGTTTGCAACCTGCACTTCCCTCAATTACCATCTAAGGCAGAAACTGGAGAGGAAAACACTGAGATACAGTTTAATGTAGGACAACTACAAGAGGAAAATCTTAAAATGATTAGCCTCTTTAGTGGATTATTTTGAGTATTTTTGAATCTTTACCTTACCTGGCAGAATACTCCCATATCACTGTTGACTTCAGAGCCTACTGTTAGCAATTTGGTAGCCTGGTTTTGGTGACTTAGAACTTACTTAATTAAGCCACTTCATAGAATCATAGAAGGTGATGCCTTAAGTTTTAGCTTTCATATTATCCAGATTCTGTACTGCATTAGTATCTAACGCTGAACTTCATATAAGGTGTTAGCAAGTTCTTCTCACAGTTTAGTTCAACTAAAGAATCCTTTCCCAGCCTGAGAACCAAAAGCACCATTGCAGCTCCAGTGCAGCCAAAGTGCTGCTATCTTGCAGCCCAAAAAGTACAAACAACAGCAAATTGGAGAGCAGTCTGAGAGGATGGGACTTCATAACCTGAAGCTGTATTTGAACAATTAACCCCAGTAAGTAAATGGACCAAAACTTACAAAAGCATGAAAAGTTGTGACCTGTTGTCCATCTTGAGTAAAACCTCAGGCAGGCTCTTGTGCTGCCCAAGGTGTATCCTTTGAAGGCCTTTTCATAAATACTTATTTTATTCCTTTAACACTGTCTAGACTCTGCTCTCAAGGCATCAAGGGACCTTAAAGATGACAAAATCATTTAGCTGGAAAAGACCACCCTGGTCATTCACTCCAACCATTGACTGATCACCACCTTGTCCTGGGCCACTACACTGAATGACACATCCAGTCATTTCTTGAACACCTCCAGGGATGGTGGCTTCACCATCTCCCTGGGCAGCTTGTTCCAATGCTTGGCAGCCCCTACTGTGACACAATTATTCCTGATGTCCAGCCTGAACCTCCCCTGGTGCAGCTTGAGGCCATTTCCTCTTGTCCTGTTGCTGGTTGCCTGGGAGAAGAGACTTCCCCAGCTACAGCCTCCTTTCAGGGAGCTGTAGAGAACAATCATATGGTTCCACCCCCCTGCCATGGGCAGGAGCATCTTCCACTAGAAGGTATTGCTCAGAGCCTCATCCAATGTGGCCTTGAACACTTCTATGGATGAGGGATCCACCTTTCTTCCTGAGCCCCCTCTTGAGATTAAAAGGAAAGCAAGAACAAACGTCTTCCTTTTTCATGGTACTGGAGAGAAAAAAAAAAAAAAAGGAGCAAGTCTGTCTTGATGTTTTACTCTCTGTGGGAAATCCTCAGTCAAGTGCCCTTGTTAGATTTGATATATTTTATAATTGTGTTTAAGTCAAGTCCCTTCAGATTCTCTATATGCGTGGTAAGGACAGAATGGATTGTGTTCTTGCTTTGTTCTTTTCCCTTTCTTCTGTGTAATACTAATCACCAAAACCTGCATCACATACAAATTCAGGAAGGAATTTCCAACATAACAGTGTTGTGCTTCCTGCATTCCTGACATACATGCTGCTGTTATCTTCTGAGCAAGAGTACTGCTGATTGTTTCAGCCTCATGGGTGGGAGCCAACTGGGATTTGGGCATAGACCTTGCTATTTCCTTCCATGCAAGGGACAAACTGGTTTATATTTTTCACTGGGAAATATCTTTTCCCAAACAGGGGTGTTGTGTTGCCAGCTCTTGGCTATACAGGGTAGTGGAAGGCCCTTCCATCTCTGGAGCCTGGTTTGGTCTGGTGCATACTGTAGGGTAGGTTTACTACAAATCATCAGCCCTTTGTCAGCCCCCATTTCTCAGCTACTCAGAAATTACTCCAGAGCTAGGAAAAGTTACAAGAATAAACATCTTTTCCTGTACTAGAACATTAACAGAACATTTGTTAGCTGCCGTTGTAGAAGCAGGTGGAAAGAAACAAGAGAAAATCACACACAGCTATTTCAGTTCTACAAGACAAGATTCTCTCTTTCAAGCTGAAGGCTCTTTGGACACTTGCTTCTAGCAACATGACCAGAGTTTGGGATCAAGCCCTTGTCCCACACATTACTGTGGTAGAGTTTGACCTTTTACACCAGTTCTTTCTCTCCCATGTTCCCCTGGGATTCAGGTCTCCTACCCACAGTTCACAGACTTGATTCCTACTCACACCTCTTCCAAAGGATTATCCAGGCTCAGGGGGCTCCTGTCTCTTGGGCATGTCTGGGCAGAACACACTTCCACCCAAACAGCCAGGACAAAACTTCCTAACAACCAAGCTGCCATTTCAGAATAAATCAAACACCCATTTGAAAGAAATGGTGTTTGGAAGTTAGTGGGCAAAGTTTGAGCAGGTTTTCAACCTCCATTCTACAGAAGAAAATAAAATTACCACTGTGATATGTATGAGTGCACAAAAGTGAGCTGGGAACTCTGTCCATTGCTGATTCTTGACTGAGACTAGGTCCAGTGGTAAGCAAACAGATTTGAGGAGATAGTGGAGTGGGGCAAATTGCTCTCATCTCTGTTTGGAAAGGTGCCATCCCTGCAAGATTTTTAATTCCCATCAAATATTGTACAAAATCAGTTAGAAGAAATGGGAGTAACGTGTTTCAAATACACCTGATTTTTACATTTTTACCAGTTCTCTTTAATGGAAAATCTAATTTAATTAAGTGGCACCCTCAATGATTCCTGGTCAGTTTTATACACTCAGTCTTGTAAATTGAAAAGTACATTTCAGAGGAGACTGAAATTAAAAATAAATATTTGCATTTACATGCCGTTGTTAGAGCTGAAAAACTCATTTTCTGCTGAAATAGTCATGCTGCTGATATGTTTGCAGCATGTATTAGCTTTTAGAAGCATACAATGTTTTGTCTTCTTGTCCAGGAATGAGTGTATAGGTGGAAGAGTATAAAATCTATCCCAGGTAGTAGCACTTTTTGAGTAATGTTTTGCCCAGGGACATTAGTATGTCCTTGTCTTTCCCAGAAATGTTGTCTGAATCACATTTACCTTTATTTCAGATGTATCCTACTTTTGAAATATGTTCATCTTGCATGTAACTCAGGTTGTTTTCCTCCTCTTTTTTTTCTGTGGGTCAGTTCCCCATGTATTGCACATCTCCTTGTTAGCCCAAGCAAGTGCATAACATTTGTACACTTTGGTTCCTATGGATTTTTTGTTCTTCAATCCTCAGGTCACACAGTGTTTTCTTGTAATACACCAGTACCAGCAAAGCGTCTTAATTTTGGGTTATCAGCACATGCAATTAGTGCAGACTTACTTCATGACCTCAGCACCCAAACTGAGGTGCTGCCTACAACTGAGTCCAAAAGCATTCCTGATCAACTCCATTTATTACAGCTAATTATATGATACTTCCTCTTTTGGAACAACTGGTTATTACAGGGGAGGGGTGTGATGAGGTTTTTTTTTTTGTTGGTTTTTTTTCTTTTTTTGATTAAGCCTATATCAACTTTAAAATGTGTATGGTAATTTTGTATTTCATGCCTTGTCATTATTTTTTTGACACTGTATCATACGTTTAATTGAAATCACATATATTAGAGCAACTATTTAAAAAGAGTGGAACAAGGAGAGTAGAATGATAGTACAATTCTAGCATAAGGTGAAGGTCAGAATTAATCTTGCTGCATATTCCTTTTCCACAACATTGTGGATTGCTCTGGGAAGTGCCTGTGTGGAGTTAGGCTGCTGTCTCTGGAGATCCTTGTTGCTGGTGCCTCGTGAGAGTCCTGCTCCTGGATTGATTCAGGAGAGCTGTCAAGGATTTCATCCCTGCTTAGAAAGCCTCAATAACAGGCAGAGGAGGGAAAATACAGGGAAGTCTTTGTTCCTTGGGGCTTCTGTAGGAGCCCAGAACGTAAGTGGGGAAGTGTATGGTCCAAAATAAGATTTTTCTTTGTGGGAAGTAGAGAAGTGGCAAACCATGGCAAGTCACATTCCCAGATTAAACCCTGCTGCTAGCCAAGTGGGTTTTGTTGGGGCTTTTTTCTGGTTTTGGTTTTTTATTTTAACCAGGTTGTTCAAGTAGGGTCTTGCAGGTCCTGCCATCATCCTACCATTTAAATGGAAGGGGCAGCAGATGTCTATCACAACTCTAATTAGTTTATGGCTTTAATTTGCTTCATTTTTTTTTCTTGGATTGTGTTTCTGTGAAGCAGCTTGTAGTTGCAAAATTCTGTAACATGGGAGTTCAGAGGTTCCACTTTAATAAATATGAACCATTTCATGATTTTATTTTTTTTAATGCAGGATCCTGTTACATTGATTCATTGACATTGTCTTATATAAAACAGCAGTTTGAAAAAAATACTAACAAAATAAAGCATCAAGCACAGCGCCCTAGGGAACGTCAGATGTTCCTTGTTGGGTCTCTGTAGCAGAACCTTCAGGGCTTGCCAACTGTTCCCTACCTCTGAGGTTTTATTTAAGCTGTTTTAGGGCATGTTTATTTCTAGCAAATCAGAACAATTAGCATAACAAAACGCCTGATTCTCCGTGCTGAAAGCTTTTGAAGTTGGTGCAAGTTGACCCACTATTTACCCCGTCTGCTTCATTGTGGAGACTGGTACATGAGTCCAATTCATGAGACATATGGGAAAGGCTTTCTTCTCAAAGTTGATTCATAAAGTTGATTTGTAAAGCTGATGGGCATTTCAGCAAATACAAACAACTTTGAATTTTAGTCACAGGGTGAAGTTTTAAGTAAAATGGTGGGAAGAAACACTAGTGATTTAACAAGTATTCATTTGATTTTGGCAATGCAAGGTTATTGGACAGCTGTTGTGTCAGCCAAAGCAATATTTACTGCATCACTCGTGTTCTTTATGAAATCTATCCCTTATTTTTGACTTCTGTCTCAAATAATAGGAAAAGCTGAGTGTGCTGCATTAGGAAGGGTCAGTGTCCCTTCCAGAGCATGTGAGTGCTGCATGGAATCACAGAATGGTCTGGGATAGAAGGGACCTTTAAAGGTCATCCAGTCCAACCCCTTAGCAACGAGGAGGGGCATCTTCATCAAGATCAGGTTGCTCAGAGCCCGTCCTACGTGACCTTGAATGTTTCCAGGAATGGGCCATTTACCACCTCTCTGGGCAACCTGTTCCCATGTTTCAACACTCAGATTGTAAAAAGTTCTTCCCTTATATGTAGTCTGAATTTACCTTCTTTTGGGTTAAAACCACTGTCTCTTATGTCACAACAGGCTAAACAGTCTGAACTCAGCTCTCTCACAAGCCTGCTTTAAGTACTGAAAGGCTGCTGTAAGGTCTCCTTGAAGCCTTTCCTTCTCCAGGCTGACCAAGCCCAGCTCTCTCAGCCTGTCTCCACAGGGAAAGTGTTCCAACTTTCTGATCAGGTCCATCAGGTCATGGCTTCCCTGTGCTGGGAGGCACTGGGGGAGCTGAGCCCGTTCAGTCTGGCACAGGGGAACTAAAGGCCAATCTCATTGCAGCCTGCACCTACTTGAAGGAAACTTGGAAAAGAGGTGGAATTAAACTTTTCTCCCTCCTGGCAGATGGTAAAAGAAGGGGTAACAGCTGCCAGCTGCAGTTTGGGAAGTTCAGAGTGGACATTAAGAAAAGTTTCTAGTGTGTGTTAGAACAAGTCTCATCTTCCTTTTGAAAGTTCTCCAGGATGAACCTGCAGCCAGCCCAGTGCTGAAGGCTCATTAAATAATTTTGTTTGGAGGGGACCTCCAGGGTCATCTGTTCCAGACCTCTGCTCAGAGCAGGTCAAGCCAGGCAGGCTGCTGAGGGTCTCACCAAGTTTAGGTTTGTTCAGGGATGGAGAACTCAACTTCTCTCTGCAATATGTGTCAGCATTTCCCCATCCTGATGGGAATTCTTTTTCCTGTATATATAAACAGAATTCCCCATGTTCTATCTTGTCTGTTGACTCATATGATCACTGTGCATTTATGAGAGAAATATGACTTGAGCTTCTCTGCACCTTCCCTTTATTCCTTAGAGGGCTGTTGATAGCAATAAAGTGTCCCCTTCATGTTGTTTTCTTGAGGCTGAACAAACCCAGCTCTCACAGCTGATCTCCTTTTCTGTCTTGCAGCAGCCCTCTTACAACCTTGGTTGCCTTCCACTGGACATGCTCTGGGAATGTCAGAGTCTGTCCTGTACTGGGGAGCCCCAGATGTGGCACAAAACCCTAAATGCAGCCTCTAAGTGCAGAACAGAGGGTAAGAATCCCCTCCCTCTGCCTGATGGCTGCAGATCTGATAATGGGGCCCGAAATAGGGCTGGCCTTGTGTGCCACAAGGGCGCTTTGCTGACTTGTGCTCAACTCGAGCTGGATTGTGATAGTCCCAACTTTCAGAAAGATTGAATAAGGTCTTTCTAGAACCTGTCAGCCTCTGTTCTAGGCTGTAGAGTGGTGTTGTCTGAGACTAAATTCTAGAAGTGTTCTTACTGCTGCACCTTATAGAAGTGACACTGTCAGGCTTTCAGGGGTAAATGTTGTACCCTGAGCTTTTAGGGCCTTTAGGCCTTACTCAGCACAAGTGTTGTTCTACATTTCTGCTGTTCTAGGTTTGGAGGGGTTTTTTAGCAAGTATCACTACTTTGTGATTTCTTACATCTGTGGAACCTGAAAACTGTGGAAGCAATTGCTTCCTCCTGGAATAAGCCTGTCCAGTGCTCTATTTTTCATACCTGATGTGGAAACTTGTGTCGCTCAACAGGAAGAAGATGACATTCATTAAGGCTTTTGTAGATAAGATTATTAGAACTTACACCGCTCTGTAAAGAAACAGCATCTCTGTGGCTTGATAAAGTACATCCATGTATGAAATAGAGTCCTCTTATTTTGTTAAGGTGTTTCTGTATCACACACTTAATAGCAGAAAATGACATATTGGGTAATTTAGTTCATCTCTTGCCCTGTGAAGTGTCTCAGCACTGCTGTGCTGTTATTCTGAGCCTCACCCAGGTTAGTTTTGATTGAATAGCAGACTGTGTTTTGGAGATCATGGTCTGGATACTTCTGAGCTGTTTGAGTCTCTTTAGCCCACAGATTTTGCTGTACTATTATAGAAATCTGACCTGAAGAATAAAACCTGACTGTCATATACTAACTTCCTATTCTGATACATTGCAGATTATTTAACCAGCTCTCCTACTAGGTCTCCTATAAAAGTCAAAGATAAAATGATTTTGTTATTTAAAGCAGGAGACCTTTTTGTGTGCCTATACTTGACTTGAAAAACTTTAGCTGTGCTATAACCATGTGAGATACCTATGTAAAGAAATAAGGGCTATCACCTCACTCCACAATGAACAGCACAGAAGGGAAAATAATCCTCAAGAAGCTGGAGTTGGACTGCCTATATGGTGAGACAGGTATGGGCATAACCTTAATTGCAGTATTTTGCCAGCACAAGATCTAGCACAGCAGGGTTTTATACCTATGATTGCTTCTTGTGGAACAGACTGACTGTGTTTCCCTTTCATTAGCTCTTGTAAAATTATCAGAAACTCTCCTTCAGTCTTCTCTTTGTGTGTTTGCTTTGGGGATTTAGAGTACGACAGAATTCACATTTGGCAGGAACATTCTGTCAGATCAAAAGGGTGCAGCTGGAAGGATAAAGGTCAAAGGAAATGATCAAATATGTAGATGTAGTTAAGGCAATTGCAGTGCTCACTGATGGTGAGGGAGAGAAGGTCACTGGTATTGCTTGACTCTTGCCTTAGTTGGGGTCCTGTCAGTTTGTCTGATACAAAAGCACTTGCAGGACAGGGAATTAAACTGTGTGGAGCAGGAACAGAAATAGAAAGAATATTTTAAAAGCAGAGAGAGCAACAAAGGTCAGCTTGACTCTGCACCTAAATTTGGCAGCTGGGTGCAGAGCTCAGTCTGTCAGACATCTGAAGAACTCATTTGTTTGTGGAGTTACCTGAGCTCTTGATTGACACTGTTACCTGATGCGTTCCTTTGCTGCTCTGTGCTCACTTTCAATGCACAGCATGCTATTTTTACACTTTTTAACACAGATGCAGGATTCTGTGGTTTTATAATAAGAGAGTAATAGAGGCTTTAAACAGAATTTTAAAAAGAGAAAAATCTTCTTAACAGGGCAAAAAAAAGGCATTATGATATTTCTAAGTGGTCTTCAGCTGAGAATTCACTATAAAAATTTCTGAAGTCTAAGATGTATCTGTGGATAGTAGAGGGTAAAGATTTTTATAAATGTTTAGATGTGTCTTTTAAAGGTCAAGAAATGTCATAAGAAAAGATTGAAAGCACTTCATGTAAATTGTTCCTGGAACATATCCAAGTGGCGTTTATCTCCTGGCTTCAATTTATTTTTTTTTTAAGAGCTGTAGGAAGTAAAGCCACTTTTTCTCTACTTCATGAATGTGGAGAGAGGGAAAACCTAGGGTAGTGTAAAAGGACTTGGTGATACATGCTAGTTTAATTTTAGGTAGAATGCTGATGCATTCATGATAAAGGGATTCTGTCCATCTTTTGCTGGAGGTGACAACATGACACCAACAGCTGAGGAAGCTGAAAACACTTTTGAGGATAACCAAACCATGTTTTGGTGCCTCTGAGATCCACTGGAATATTGGGTAATTGAAAATTAAAGGCCTGAATCTTTCACACTTGGAATAAAATCTGTGAAGCTGACGCACTCACATGTGAGTTAGAGAGGATAGGAAAACCAGAACAAACAAATTTTGTTGGAATGATTCCTTATCTGGATGTTCTTTCTGGTATTTAACTCTGTTCATGCATTTATTTATGTTTTTGGTTCTCCAGACATATTGCCTTTTTTATGCTGTCTCTGGAGTTTCTAGAAATTGGCTTCCAGACTATGGTTTTGTTTGTTTGCTAGCCCTGGGACACTGGAGAGGAAGGCAAAGAGGGGATGATATCGACTTAAGAAAACTGTTCATTAAGGTTAATGGACCTTGTAATGCATGAGGAAATATCTGTCAGCCTTGAGAAAAGCATGAGCCCCAGAATATTCCTGTCGTGTAGAAAGCTCGTGCAGGTGTAATGAACAGGTTCTTCACATGGTTTTCTGGAATTTTCCATAAAAGAGAAAGAGAGAGGGGAAGATGAGGTTCCCTCCTCTGCCACTATCCGCATACTGGTACTTCTGACTGTAGGTGCCGGTACTTTTGCTGAAATAGAGTAATTTGGAGTTTGTAAGAGGCCTTCAGTGCCCACCTCAGGAGAGCTGGGGTGGAGCTGCAACTTGATTTAATAAATAGAAACAAAGCTTCACTAACTAGTGTGTCATCACACATGCAGTATTCATAGAAAGTGATGTAACTCTCATATTTGCAAATATGCAACTGTTTTCTGCTTTCTAGTTTGAAAAATTATTTTCAAGAGCTTGCTTCTATTTATAACAGCCAGAAGAATACTGAGGCTGTCAGCTGCTTGCTTCCCTTCCCATTTGCAGGGATGCGGTGCACAAATTATAACTCGGTAATTGTGATTTCTGCTTGGAGCACTCTGAAAAATTACAGCCTAATTAAATAATTATGGCAGTTGCTTATTCTTTTTTCTTTCTTCTTTTTTTTTTTTTTTGAATGCATATTTGCAGCTGAGAGTTTCAAGGAAGCCCAGATGGTGAAGATAAAGGAGGAACCGATGGAAGTTGACATCCAGGACTCGCAGGCTTCAGTGTCACCCGGGCAGAGCGGTGGCTACAGCACTTTGCTGGGGCGCGACCAGAAGGCGCCCGAGGGCCGTGTGCTGCCAGACAGGAACCTCTTCAGCCAGGACATATCAGTGAAGATGGCATCTGAGCTGCTCTTCCAGCTATCAGGTAAACCCAGTGCAAACTGCTCCGTAGCTGGAGTTAAAAGAGCAAAATCAGATTTTTTTTGTGTGACTCCAAAGTTCTATGAAACTGTGAGATCACCAGGGCTGAAAGCTAATAGGAACCTTCCAACCCTCACACTTGAAGCACAGAGGCCTTGCCGAATGTCCCCCATAGTCTGCATATGCTTTAAAGCACTGTGGCAGCCAGGTCAGGCTCACAGTATTTCAGCTGAGTTGGAAAAGCCAGAGTTCAGCTCCTGTATTTTTGAAAGCTAATTAAATAATTTGTGATGACTGCTTTGATCCCTGTAGAGGGGAATCTGCAGATGGCAGTTCTGGCCTAAGTGGCCATGGCTTCAGGATTCAGCACTCCTGGGGCTGCACTGCCCACTTCCCTTGGCAAAGAAGGTGAAGCTCATCTGTCACAAAAAGGCAGTGGGACCAATGAACACTTGCATTGCACTCTCTGCATGGAGCTCTAACTCTGACATGGGGAGCTGAAAAAACTTGTTGGGTGTTAATTTAAATAAAGTCATGCCCATTCTCTAATATTGCTGGAACCATTTACCCTAAATTACCCTGGGTTATGCTGTTACCTGAAAGCATTAAAATAGTTCTGCTGAATAAAATTTGATAGAGAACATATGGCATATGCTAACCACAAAACTCATGTGTGTTCCTCTGCAGAAAAGGTGAGCAAAGAGCACAACCACAATAAAGATAACACCATCAGAACTACAGCCAGGTGAGTACAGCCCATGGTTACAGCTGCACTGTAAATAGCATTGCCTCCTTTTGCCTTGTGAACTCAAACCTGTCTCCTGCAAACACAACCTCATAGTACAAATGTAAGATATTTCCATGAGTAATGGAGCCCATATCTGAAAAGCTACAACTATAGATCTGATTGTTTAGGGTTCATATGTCAAAAAGCCCAGAGGCTTTTGTCTGTTCTCCTCTGATCAACACATCATTTTAAGAATTATTTATTCTATTTTTTTCAACAAAAACTGAAGCTTACAAGAAACTGCATGGTATATGCAGTGCTTGAAGGGAAGACCAGGCTGGCAACTGGATTTTAAGACATGGACCAATGTAAGAAGAGGTGATTTTGATTGTTTTATGTCTAGCTAGATTTCTTTAGAAAAATTTCAATTTATTATTTCTGTATTCTCAACACATTCTAGAGATGAATTTTTTAAAGTTAGACTGTAAGACAGTGCTAACAAGATGTGTTAAATATTGCAGTTACAGTATTACAATAAATTAAGCAGGAGTTAAATACATGATCCTATTGTGGCCTGTGCTGTTAAAGAAATGTGCATTTTACAGCACTGTGGCTGGGAACAAGCCCACAAGATGTTTATGTGTCCATGAGCAGCAAGGTGAAGTGTCCCTGTGGGAAGATTTAAAGCTCTTGTGCAGTAAGTGGTATCTGCAATTGGTAAAGACTTAGGAGCCCTTGGTAGGATAGGAGGAGTAGGCAGGAATTGACAAGGATATATTTCCTACCTGAAAGTTCCCTAATTGTTGTGGATGAGTTGGAGACTGAGCACACTGAAGTGATGAAGAGTTCATTCAAAGATGGAGTAAGAACTTCTTGCCTCTGCAACCCCTTTACAGAACTTCTCAGTGCTAACTTATAACAACTTTGCCCAGACAGAATGGAAAAGCATTTCAGTTGCAAAGAAAAGGTCTCTGAAATACATTGTACTTAAATTTCTAGGCCTATCCAATTCATTCATGGTAGCTGCAATAAATAAGTTGTTTTTAATAAACTGACCAGCTCAGTAAATGTACATTAGGGACTTTTTGATGCTACAAGTTGAAAGATAATTCAATTGAGCTTTTGGCTTCTGGTTACAGTGAATGGTTCCCATATTTGCTAGTGTGGGAATTTGTCAGATATGCAGCCTGCTCAGCCTTTCTGTGCTGCTTGAAAAGCAGAAGCCTGAGACACCAACAGAGAGAAATGCACATATTGTCCAACTACTCATTAACCATCCAGGGTGCGCTGCAGGGACGGGCTGACAAATAGTTGAAAATAGATTTCAGTGTCTCATGATGTTACCAGCAGGACTGGTGTGAGAATCCAGAGCTACTTTTGGATCTATCAAAGATAATCCCAATTGGAAAGGTTGAGGACAGTTCAAAGATAACTTGCCCTTCTTTTGGCTGCCAACTTTTAAGAGGATAGCACAGTTGGCTGTTGTCAAACTTGTGTTGAGCTTTACTGAGACGTCCTTACAGTGGCTGCTACCCATCAGGGCATGAAATGCTGAGTGCCTGGTTCAGTTTCTCTGGGTGCTTTTCTTATCTTGCCTATTTATCAGCAGAAGAAGACATGAATGAGGAGATCTTCTTAAAGAGGGGAAGTGAGTCAGTCTACTAAATCCTGTGAGTTCAAACAGATTGACTTGAAAGACCTTGCCAAAAAAAACCAAACCAACCCACCCCAAACCAAATAAACAGCTGCAAGTCTTTACTGGTGAGGGTATGACGCCTTCTCAAAAATAGAATGTGATGGAGCAGCCAGTGGAGGATAGAGGCACTTGGACTGCATTAAGAAAACATGTAGCATTGCAGTTTGGCTCACCAACCCACATCTGGAGTAATGACAGAAAGGCATTTGGATCACAATTGCTGTGTGAAATGTGCTGACAGCTGCAGAGAGCCAAGGTAAGGTCAGTGTTGTCCACCTGTGAGTAGCTGGGAAGCACAAAGATTTAGCTGTGTCACTGCTGAGGCTTAAATCAGCAAACCCCAGCAAGATGGGTACACAAGCACTTCTTGCTGCCTTATTCCTTATTAGCATTTCTGACTGTCCCCTATCTGTTGCTGTTCCTCCTGTGAGTATTCCTGGACTTTGCCAGCTTATACTTCCATATGACTTTGCTTAAGCAGCTGGAACTGGCAAGGATTCCTCACAGTTCAGTGGCTGAATGAGATGGTAGAGCCTGCCATCTGTGATGAGAAGACAGAAAGTGGAGAAGCAAGTGATCTGGAAGTGAGTACGCCAGCATAAGTTTCTTTCATCTAGAGAACTGTGTAGCCATGAAACTGGAAAAGTGCAGCCAGAGGAAAAATAAAAAATATCCTAAAGTTTAACCTTCATCGGAAAGGACTTTGCCCAGTGATTGAGGACCATATGTAATTTCTTGCTAAGAAGCAGGAGCTCTTCCCTCCACACTTTGCGCTGGGAATTGGAGGACAGATCTGCTGGAATGGAAGTAACAATAGGGCCTCCTCTGAAGAGACTGCTGCCATTCTAGAGGAAGGTAGAGAAGAGGTATCCAAGAATGGTTCTGTAATTCATCAGAGGCCAGTGAAGGAGAGGGAAATCCTTGGGATATGACATGATGTGGCCTTCAACAGCACCTGCTCATGATCTATGGCCTAACCTGAAATAGATAAACCCTGCACCATCCGTTTTGCTTGGAACCAGCAGTGAGCAGTGTCCCAGTGACTGAATGTAAGACACAAGCAGGAAGGCCAACATGGAAACCCAAGTGGATTACAAGATTTTGAAGAGTTACAATAGTAATAAAACATTTTTTTATTGCTGTTTTTTTTCAGATCATTATTAAACCAGTGAGAGGAATGTTGTAATAAATCATGGTGTATTTTTATACAGTGTCAGTCTGTTTTGTATTATGTCACTCCTGAGTGGGAGTGTGAGTCTTGGAAGAAGTTAAGTTTTGCACATGTGTGTTGGAGCTGTTTTGGTTTATCCTGGTCACTTGTTTTCTGGAGTATCCTGCGTTGTTCAGATATTGGCATTTACCAAACTCTTCAGGTTTGGGGCAACTTCACTCCTTCCCCTTCAGCACAGCCTAATGCTGACTGCTTATGGATGTGTTCAGACTTTTGTAGAAATACCAAAATAGCCCATTAACTGTCAAATATGGAACAGCACAAAATGAATAGTGTCCAAAAAACTTAATAGGAAAGTAAAACAATGTGGTTGCCAACAGTGTTTCACAATCAAGTCAACTAATTACCAAGAAGTTTCCCTGAGGCAGAAGAGATCTGACTAAGAATACAAGTGGCTTGGTGGAGACACCTTGTTCACTCTGCAGAAAAACTGCATGAGGGAAAGCACAGGCAGGTGATGCCTTTTGGATGGAAAACTTTGGGTACCTGGACTGGTGAGGTCAGCTTGGTGCAGCTGGTACGTACTTTGAGTCTGGACTACCTGCTGTGCAGCACCTTGTAAGGCCTCATAGTAGGTCCTTTATCCTGAAAAGATTCTTGGATTTTATTCCTGAGTAAGAAAAGGCTGCAGAAATGATCTGGCCTCCTGTTCTGCACCTTTAAAACACACACTGTACTCCAGCCTGTTAAGGATTCTCAGTCTGGGAGAGATCAGATTTAAAGTGATTCTCTCTTTGCTTGGAAGAAATTGATAGTTTGCATGCAGGTGGAATACACTCCCTTAGAAAGCATTTTTCCAAGAAAGACTGCAGTTTTCAATTTTGAATGTTTTTATGTACCTCTTGCTGATGTCTATCTGTACTGCAGACAAGGAATTCTTATTTCTGTTATGACCTTTAATTGAGCAGAAATCAAATACTTTGACAGAGATACCATTTCACTGTTGAAATTAACTTTTTAACTTTGCCTGTTAATTAAAACTAAAGCAAAATATTCTTTTTGGAATTATGTAGCTGGTAATTTTTGTGCTTTGTGCTCTTTGGGATACACCTGTTCAATTTATGAATTGTTTCCTGCTTTAAAAATCAAGTTCATGGAGGCAGTTTTATTCATGGAAGGCCATGTCAGAATAGAACTATTCAGCATCTTAACCTAATATTTGAAAAGTTTTGTTTTAAAAATTACTACTTTATGCTTCAGATTATTAAATAATAATATTTTTTACCTTTTCTGATTGCCTTCTCTGGCAAGATTATTAAATAATAATATGCTTCAGATTATTAAATAATAATATTTTTTACCTTTTCTGATTGCCTTCTCTGGATATGACAATGGAATACAAATTTTTGAATTGTTAATTTTAATGATCCATGTTGTATTGTGCTATAGCAAATGTGAGATGTTGAAATGTATCTAAAAGCCTTTTGTGAGGTCTTCACTTTTCACTCTGAAATGCAATTTTACCAAAGCATGTTGCCTCATAGGTCTGCCTATTTTTCAGTGTGAATTCTGTAAGTAAAACTGTTTCTTTAACAATATGGTATTTCTTAAAATACCAAGATGTTGAGGTCAAAATTCATATTTACTTCTTCCTCTGTTAACGGCTGTTTTCTTTTAAAAAAGGCATCTTGTTTTTTCCTATAGCCCTTTCTTTTCTGAAGACACGTTTAGACAATCACCATTCACTTCCAACTCAAAAGATCTCCTGCCCAACGAGACTGCTCTTCATGGAAGGACATCTGCACCAGGTCAGATGACCTTTTTCTTTCATTGCTTCCAGTTAACAGATATTTTTTTACATTTTCTTACTGTAAACTCCACCACCTGACCAATGCTCTTAAAATATGGTTTGCTTTGTCAAAAGGTAGCTATTTCTCCATTATAATAAGTGCTGATTATTTAGAAGAAAAAGGTTAAATATTGCTGGAGCATTTGTGTTAATAGTCTTTAGGCTGCTGTTTCTATGAATCGTGCAATAGTCTATAGCAGATTAAATCTGGCAATATCAAGAGAGTTGAGGGTTTTTTGTGTGTGTCAGCTGCTGTACTGATGCTGAATTACTGTGTGCTATTCTCCTGTTCCTGGCCATTTCCATCTCCATCTCTGGAGTACAGATGAAACATTTGCAGGACATGTACTGGGGTGGCTGAGCTTGGCAATACAATTTTCCTGCCTTTAGCAGTAATTTAGAACCTTTCTGGAAGGATGTGGAGTTCTTCAAATGTACTGAAAGGCCACAGTGTCTGTGGGTGCCTTCCCACTGATTTTCTGAACTGGTTGACAGGCATTTTATGTCCAGATACAGCTTGGGTTATATTCTGCATTAAAATGGAAAATACAGGCATGTAATAATACTATTCAAGGTCGCATTGAACACATGCAAAAACTTGATATGTGCCTTCACTATCCTGCGGCAAAATAACTCGTTTGCTAGTTCACTGCTATCTGTTCTTAAATTAATAGCTCTGGGGTTCTAAAGGTCAGTAATTACACAGTCAGCTGTAGGGGGGGTTATTCACCTTTTCTTAGCAATCAATAAACTTTTGGGCACGTTACTGCTAATTTTCAGCTATAGACTGTCATTTAATTTACAACTTAACAGACCCTTCATTTTTTTTAATGCTTGAATAGTCATTTGACAGCTTGCAAAGTGGCAGATGAGGGTAAGAGCTAGATGCAGTCTAAGGGTAAATATGCATAGCAAGAAGAAAAAAAATTGTAGGATAAGGACAAGGGTCTCCAGGCTGTGCACAGACACGCTTCTGCAAGGAAGCAGTGGATTCTATACTTCCAGATGAGGAGAACCAGATCAGGTGTGCTGCTTTTAAGTATTAAAATGTAAACCAGGTTAGCACTTTCAATCCTGGCTTTTGACCTTGGCATAACATGGAATATTCATATGCCCAGATGAAAGATGAGAATTCACAGACTCCTCAGGCAGGGCTCAATACCTCAGAGGACACAGCCTCTAGCAGCAAGAGTCCGACATCATACCCAAATAAATGCAGAAGAATTTCAATTCTCTCTAAGACTTCACTTTCAGTGAGGCCACAGAAGTATGAGTGGGTTTTCGTGACATGTTTGATCTTCTGCTTAAATGATGTAAAGTATCTTGTTGGTTAGATCATCCTGGAGTGTTAGAAAGGCTTCTGAGGAACTGGGTTTTCATATGTTTGTGCTGCTCCATAATCTGTTTTGTGGAACCTTGATAGGTCTGTGTATTATAATACATTTTGCTCTGTGGTTATAAGAGTGATATATAATAGTAGCAAGTATACTGAAATTTTTAGATGCCAGTTTCTGCTACTTTTTTTTTTTTTAATAACTCTTATCATTCCAATTATGTTTTTTTTTCTCAGCTTCACAACAAATTCTTGGGCCTGAAATGCAACTTCACAGTAGCACCAGGAATGTGATTTAAATTTGTGATCAATTACAAATATTATATTCATGTAAAAGAGCAGCAGAATACCCACAGGTGAATTTCCTATCGAGTTTCAGCCTTGCTGAAACTCTGTACTGCTATGGATAGCTCTGAAAACATTTTAGCCCTTCAAAGAGCAGCATTAGGGAACAGAAACAAACCATTGTGCAAGGCCTACAGAAAGCATTACAGAAAATGCTGTGGAAGTGTGTATGTGGTCTCCCACATAAAAAGGCTTTTCCTTGAGATTTGCTTTGTGTTACTCCATCCCTGAAACAGGACAGTAAGAAGTAGAAAACAGCAGCACAAGAAAGTGATAGGAAATTCCCAGTTCAGTGGGACCCCACGTGCGTGGTTGCTGCTGCTCAAGTGAGCACCAAAATGGTCCCTGTGTCCCCAGACTCCTGCCAACTTTCTGTCTGCAGAGTTTTTGGCACCCTAGCTGCAGAGGAATTGGGAAAAGTGACAGGAACATAGGACAGTAAGATATTTCATGTGTCAAATTCAATTCTTTTCTGTACTAGGTAACATTATGCAGTCTTATTCATTACCAAGCTCCATCTTAAACCCCATCATCCTTATTATTTTTATGAGGATGCTGTTTCAGAAGCTCACCCCTTTGAAGAACTGGGACCACTCTCTTTCCAGCCTGAATTTATTCACAGCAAGTGCTACTTTTGTTATCTCACCAGTGCTATCCTTCAGCTTTGATAATTCTTCTTCCTTGAGATGTTCACCATCTGATGTGCCATTCCTTACATTCCTCTAATCCTGCCTTCATTTTGGGAAAGTGAGCCAGCCAGTCTTTTGGGTTTTAGAAACGACAGGGTTTCCATTTCCTAGCCTTTTTCTGCCTCTGTTTAGGGGCATTAATTTCTGCAAATATGAGTAGTCAGAGCTATATGTGCTCTTTCATAGGAGGTTTTATCCCTGACTTTTTCAGCAGCCTGCAATCTTCTGAGTGCATATTGGAAATGCCTCTCCTGATTAATCACAGCTTTGTAACTAGAACATGCTGGTGTCTCTCTTGCTGGTCAAATAGTAACATGTTTTTCTTTTCCTTTATAATTTCAGCTGATGATTTCAGCATGCAACAGAAATTCTTGTTCCTACACTCTTAGGCATATGACCTTGTAATTTGAATTGTTTCACTTGTTATACTAGCTCTCGAGATGATTTCTTTAGTACTCTGAAATTTCTGCATATTGATATTGCTTCCATTAATGCAGTTCTGGTTTGTTTGGGGGTTTTGTGTAAGTGTGTGTGTTGAAGCTATTAAAGAGGATTTTTAAGTACAATGGGTCCAAAGTTCAGTCCTTGAGACTTAAGCTTAGTGGCCCCCTCAGCACAAACCACTTCACTTTATTGCCAGTTTATAAGAAAATTGCAAATTCGGGTCTTTAAGTGGCCGAGCACTCTTTGTAGGGCATTGAGTAGATAAGATCCCCCAAGGAGTAGGAAATAATTAGGAAGGAATATTAAAAGATGTGTGAATTCAATGCACTGATCAGGGCATTTAGTGGAGGGAGAAAAATCCTAAATAAATAATGATATTATGATGGATTTGGCCTGAAAAAGGGTGGAGGATTCCTAATCAGCAGCAGTATCACAGGCAGGAGAGTTGATTTTAATTCAGATATCCAAGGAACCAACAATGAAATCTCCACCAGCTGTCAGAAGGGGACTCATCAGACCCACAGAAGTCATGGTATCTCCCTGATAATCTGTGGTGAATTCCTAATACTCTGAGAAGGGAAGACAGAGTTTTCTAGGGTATATAGTTCAAATTTACTGGTTAGATTTGGGGAATTGATTCTCTCACTTTTTAAGGTATTTTCTATGTTAATAACCATATTATTACATTGCACTTTTCTGTACTAGTTTTACTGTCCAAATAACTTCATTGTTACTCAAAAATGGAAACAAAATAGTTTTGATATCTACATCAACCAAACACACTTTGCTCAAAAGTTACCATATATCAAAGTAATATCTATTACAAAGTCATATCCAAACCAGTTCAATAATTTCAGCTGCTCCCTAAAAGAATGTGACCTCTTTTAATCTAGCAAAAGGTAGGGATGAGAAATTAAAATTTTTATGTCAAACAGTCACTTTAAAAAAGGACATTTTCATCTTCTGTTTTATAAGATTCTTCTTTTGACAGAATAGCTTTATGTCAGACTATAGAGTTCAGTTCAGATCACTGGATAAATTAAAGACTTGATTTTATGCTGCTTTTCCTGACCCTTAGTCAGTCTTTAATGTACTTTAATAGTTTTCCACCATCTCATTGACTCATTCTGTAAATCAAACCTGCCTTCATGGAAGCCAGATGAGTGATATTCATTATTCCTTTTCTGGATGGTTCATTAATATTGGTGAAAACCTCAACCATGGCTTTTTGGGATTTTTTTCTCCATGTATATATATATATCTGTGTGTAGTATAATAATATTTCATTATTTTCTCTCCTGTTTATCAAGGACCTGGTATTCTCCTTCATTTCCATTAACAGTGCCAAATATTGAAATAATCCCATCTGTAGTGGATTAATTTTTTTTAAATCCATTTTTTTGTGAGAATTTAGTACCACTTGCAACATTGGAATTTCGATGGTGGTAAATTAATTTCACATGGCTAAAATAAACTTTTGGAACTGGAGGATGTAGGTCTTAGGGAGTTGTAGACCAGGAATAGTTCTCTCTTTTTAAATTTTGCCACAGCTTAATTTACTGGGTGTTGGTTTGTTTCAGTGAGATAAAGCCAGTAAAGCTCCAGTCCCCTTTTGAAATGCATCAGAGCCTCCTCTGCCACGTGTGTCCACACTCTGCACTGACCTGTAAGACAGGATGTGCTTCCTCTTCAGGATTGTCCAGAATCAGTAGCATGGTGCTTAGTTCAGTAGAAATTTGGAATCATAGTGCAAAAATTTTGCAATCTGGCAGTGTCAGTTTTTCTTTTATTGATAATGTAATTAGTGGGATCAGCCCATTTTTATGTTTATGGATGTAAGGAAGTAAGTGGAACAAAGACTCCAGTACGTTTGGAACTGCAGGGCTATTCTGCAAATGTGCAGGTTTGTCCTGTTCCTGTTCCTACTCACTCTGGCCTGTTCTCTAGAGCAGTAATTCCACTGTAACTTCAGCAACACTGCAAGGTGAAAACCTGCCTGCTCCCACACCTGAGTGTGCCTCACCTCTGCACACTCTGCTCACAGCAGCACTAACCAACCCCTGTGTGGCCACAGCAGGACAAGTAGTGAGCTAATCTCCTTTTCTCACTGGTAGTTTGTGGGAATGGTGGGATGTGAGCAGGGTGAAGGGAACTGTATCCTTCAACCATGTGAAATTTCAGCTTTTGGGTGAGACTGGCACGCCCATGAGCACACTTCGTCTTGTTTATTTTCTTCTGTTACTGTAGCTGGAAAATACCTCCTGAGGGTTTAGAATTTTAGCTTGAATATGAGAAATAATCATGGTGGTGTGCAGATACCACATTCTTTAGTATGAGTTTGCATGTATCTTCCTGCCTAATTCCTTTTAAAAGATGCTTTAAGGCCAATATAGCTCTTGATGTTGTAATTTTCTGACTCCAAGCATCTAGAAAGTAGACAGCAAGAGCTCTTTTGGTTCAACCAGCAGAGGTGCTCATATCCACTATTTTCTGGCAGTATTTGTGCTCTGCAGGAAACGAAACTTGTGCAACTTTCTACAGCAACCAGCTCTGAATTTTGGGTCATCACCATGAGACCATTGTAAGCACACTGAGAAATGAAGGGACACTTTGAGGCTTTGATTTCTGTGTGCGGGATCACTGCTGCTTCTGTCACCCTGGAAAATGGCCTTAGGGGACTATGAAACACACAAACCCTGTGAATTTCCACTGAAGTGACCAGCAGTGAAATGTTGGCATTTAAATTGCCCCTGTGTAGCTTCCCTGCTATGTACCCATGGAGTTAATTAGAATGATTCACACCTTCTTACTGTTGTTTGCTTACATCTGCCAAAAAGCCTCTAACTCCACATTGTGGGTAATCCTATTTACTGAAGGAAGGCTTTCTCGAAATGTTCAAATGTTAGAATTTGTAAATGAAAGCCAGGGCTTAAGAGCATGATTACAAGCAATTGATTTGAATTTATTCAGGACAGCAGAACCCACGGACTATTATTTTTGAGAGAATCACAGAATGACTGATGTATGAAGTCGAGTTGCAGTCCCTTTCTCAGAGCAGAGTCATCTTGCTCTCAAGGCTATGTCCAGTCAGGTTCTGAGTATCTCCAGGAATGGAGACTCGGGACAATCTCTGAGAAACAATAAGAAAAACTGTTTTCTTATTTTTAAATGAATTTTCCTGTGTTTCAATTTGTGCCTTTGCCTCCTCTCCACTGGCATCACTAAGAAGAGCCTGACTTCATCTTATTTCACCCCATCAGGTATTTATCCAGGTTGGAAAGATCCTACCAAGTCACCTTTTTTCCACACTGAGCAGTCCTGGTTCTCTCAGGCTCTCCTTGTATGACAGCTGCCCCATTCCCTTAATCATTTTTGCTGGACTTCAGACTCTTTTGAAAGCCTGAAAGAATATTTCAAGCCCCTGGCAGCTGTATCTGTCCCCGTGACGGAACAGCAATTTTTATGGCCAGTGTAATTGCAGGGGGGGAGTGCACGTGCATGTGAATTAACTTCCACAGTGCCTTTTCCCCACCTTGCTTTATCCCATTATCAGTGCTTATCATCATTTTATCTGCTTTCAGTTTTGGTCTGAGTTATGAGCTCTGCCCATCCAAGACATTGGATACCTCCTTCAGTTTCCTGATGATGGGAGTCCCTGACGCCTGTTGGCTTCCTGTCAGGGTAGAGAAGTGAGAGTGGCACTTAATTCACTACCAAGGCATGTTCCATCAGGCACTTGGTCCTGCTGTTCATTTCTGTCTTAGAATTTCTGTGGAATGTGCTTGGGGGAAAGTGGTGCTGGAAACAGATGCCACACAGTCATTGCTGCCTGCAGGGCACAATTGTAGGTACTCCCTAAGCCGTGCAAAGTCTGCCTCTCTCAGTCCTCAAAAGCACCCTTTTAATTTTATTTTTCTTCTGGTACTTGTCTGGGAGTAAGATTCAACTAAATACTCTTCTTTGTGTGTGTGTGTGTACACATGGCTGTGCATGTGTATGGCTGTGTAAAAATCCATGCAGGTGCATGAAAAAAGATCCAGGAGAAATGTCCCTCTGACAAATCCAACCTGTGTGACAGCTTCATAGATGGTAGGAAAGGTTTTTTTAGGATTTGAGTTCCTTATCACCAACATGCTAATTCTTCCCACAAAAAGAGTGTCTTGTGGGTATAATGCCTGGTGTGAGCTCTTTGGGAGGCCAGGGACTGTCAGCCACTGGGGTGGCTCCCTGCACTCTGATAGCAGGAGACATATAGCTGGCAACTTGTGGAAGTCATTCTAGGAAGGTAAGGTAGCTGGACTGCTATAGCAGTGGGCTGTACTTGGCATAGTTCTCCAAAGCAAAACAGATTTTGCAGAATTCGTTCTCCATCATTCAGTGCTAAAGTGCCTGATAGCGGCTCTGGCACATTTTCCATCCATCACATCCTGCCTTAGATCCCCCTGCCTGCCTGCAGCCTTCTCCCTGTGCTCTCAGCTGCCTTGACAACCACTTTGCACCCAGCCATCGAGCAGAGCCTTCCACATTTCTGGTTCCTTCCATGGGATTGTAGCCAGGGTGGCTTCAACTGATTGCAGTTTTCTGGATCTGCTCCCAGGCAGGTTTGCATCTCCTGCACGTGTGGTGCAGATCTGTGGTGCAGCAGTAGAGGCTGTCTCCTGAGCAGCCACATGGTTTTCATTAGTAGCAGAGTCCCTTTCAGAGCTGAAAATATCATTTATTATGCAGAACAAACAAGTTCAAATCAGCAAATTTGAAAAAAAAAGCATGCTCAAGCATGTGTATGGTGTGTTTTCTTGCTAAAGCAGGACAAGTGAAATGTGCAGCACATGCATTATTGTACATGTCTTAGTTTTCCTTAACCAACAGTTTTCACTGGGCAGGGAATGTGATCATATCCTTCTGAGCATCCCATGAAACTCCTGGTGGATTGGCCAGACTCTCAGGCTAAACAGCAGGGCTTTGCACAAATTGATGTGGCCACATAGATTCCACTTCTTTTCACTGTGAAGTCACTGCGCTGATTATTTTGCCAGTTGTTTACAGGACCTTCAAGATGAAAGGTGTAAATTAAAACAAGCAGAAGAGTTCATGTCTAATGGCTGTCTTGAAAGGCACTTGACATCTATCTGAAAACTTGTGTTTCTTGTTTCACTCTGGGCTGCCTTTATACAGGGTACATGTTATTTTGCAACACCAGTGTTCTCATACAGGCAAAAATACTCATTGACATCTCTTATTATTTTGGCTACTCCTGTTATTTAACTTACCATAATAAGTTTGCTGAGTAATAGTTACTCAATAGCAAGTGATTTTTGAAAAAGTAAAACCATTGTTGCCATAAATATTCTTAACCAGGTAATACAAGTGGAGAAACACAAATCTGAGAAGAGTTTTTTGAGCAGCTACAATCATTGGAAGTATTTAGTGAAAAATGTGGGACTTTGTCTACTATGTATTATTCTGGGAAGTGAATTTGGGACAGCACAGGGCTGCCCAGCAAGTTCTTGGGAGCTTTCTGATGCAGGTGATAGAAGACAGCCTGGGAGAGAATGACACAAAGTTGTAGAATTGGTTTTGGGAAAGGAAGAAGGGAAAACAGCACAATTAAGCCTGTTGGCTTCAGGAAGGGCAACTGGAACCAACTTGGAGATGCATATGGAAAAAAACCTAACAATAGTTAATGACCTCTGGGCTTGAGTGAAGCTTCTGCTGTGCCCTCCCACAACATGCCCATGGTGAGCAGGGAAAGCGGGGTAGGTGCAGCTCTGATTAAGGCTGAGGTGTGGCTGTCGCAGCCCAGGGAGCACATGGGGTCTGCAGGAGGCTCTGCTTGCTCTGGCATTCATTCATTTCATTAATGCTGTGGGTGATAGAGGAGAAAGGATGTTTATTGAATGTCTGCTGCACACCTTGTAAGGAGATGTTATAGGCACTTCAGAGGACAGATCTAGAGTTCAGACTTACCTTGAGGAACTGAAGAAACCATGGAAAATAGCAGGCAGTGCAGTGAGATCAGAGTTCTGTGCCTGGGGGAATGGTGAGTGCCATGAAAGAAGGGGTGGATGAATGCTGGGCAGTGCAGCTCAAGGCAGGGATGAGTGTTGGTCAGACACTGTGTTTAGAGGTGGCATTGCAGAAAGGACAAACATCTGGCTGAGATGTTGGGAATGTTGTCTGTAAGGCACATGTGGTAATTCTGGATTGCAGCTGGAGCCCAGAGTTCAATTTTGGGCTCTAATCCAAGAACAATGTGGAGGAGACAGCAGTGGTCAGAGGTTTAGAACACATGAGCTGCGCATGAAGGTTGAAGAATTTTACCAATTTATTTAGTCTGGAGAAGAAAGAGGGGAGATATGATAGTGGCATTCAGATATGTAAAATGACAGCTTTGAGAGGAAAATAATAAACCTTGCCTGTGTTCATGTGAGGAAAATAAGGAATAACCAGCTTAAATGACAGCAGAGGAGATTGCAACTAAACACCAAGTGAAACTTTCTAGCAGCAGGGTGTTTTTGCACTGGCACAACTGTCAGAAGAGCCTCTGGAGCCCCTGTCACAGGAGGGTTTTTTTAAAAATTAGTAAGAAAAGAATCTGTTGGGACTGATGGGTAAGTTTGGTGAATGACTGATGTGCCTCTGGGTGTGGGAGAGACAAGCTGGCCTCTGGGAGTCCCTTCCTGCTCTAATTCTGGGATATAAATTCAGTAACAAAGCTGCAGTGGTGATTGAACAACAGCCTGAAAAAGATTTGATAGATGAGGCATTTGCCTTACTGATACTCAGCATGCTGTGGTTTAGAATTTGCATCTCATTCAAACCTATCTCTGGTTTCATATCCTCTTTTGTCTTTCCTAATATCAGAATCTTTTGTAAATGTGAGCATCAGCACTGAGTCAAATTGTTTCCCAAAGATGAAACTTTTCCAAATACGAGCTCAACTTGAAATAGAAAGACAGATTTTAAAATTACTTTTTAACTCTGCAAAAGGAATTGGAACACATCATTCCTGACATTTCTTTTTAGAGTTACCTTGAGACTCTTCAGTCCTCACCTATCTTACCTTGTACAAGTTTGTCTTCTACAACATTTGTCTGCTAAGAGTAAATTAAATGCAAAATTCATCAGCTGTTTGGACAGATGGGTAGATAGACATTAAGAGTATTGTTTAAAAGTAATCTAAGCAAAGCTGAAGACAGGTTTGGAGTTTTTTTCTTCTACAACATGATTTCCATCTGAGTACAAATTTACTCTAATTTTTTACTGTGTGTTTAATTGAGTTTGGGGCAGTTGTGGTGTTCACTGGTGCCCTGCAAAAGCAGAGGGCAGGTGGGAGAATTATGCAGAAGGAGGAGATGGTTTACAGATATGAGCTGGTGATAGGAGAGAGAGCAAGGAGAGATGTTAGTATCTTAAAAAAAGTGACTTAAAGGCCTCAAGGAAATGGCAGTGTGATGGCAAAATGATTCAGTGTTTATCACTTGGGAAATCTGCAATAAAAGCAGCAGAAGCGTTTTCTTTCACAGCAGCAATCACAAGCACCTTGGGAAAGGTGGCTCTGGCCAAATGTTTGTAGTTACTTGTTCATCCAGTGTTGATTATTTTGGGTTAATTCACTCAGCTCAGGAACTCAACCTGCATTTGGCACTTCATTTTATTTTTATCCCCCACTGAGGTTTCTGCTTATCAGCTCCTTCCAAGTACAGAATATTTTGCTTCACCCCAAAAGAGGCAGAAAGCTGAAAAGAAAAATACAATCTAAAGAGCAATTTGTCTTTATTTGTATCTGAATGCTGGATGGGGAACTACTAGTGTTAGGCTCTGCAAAGTGCCCTAGGTGTGTCCATTATCTTCTCTATAGAAAAGAAACACCCATATTTCCTGTGGGCTTGCAAGCAGAAATTGTCACATTGACAAAAACAAAAGCAAAAAAAGAAAAATTTTATGCCCCTAAATGGTCCTAATGTGCACAAATGTTTGAGTGAATTTTAAAAGTGCTTCTTGGAAGTGTGTCTTAAGCAGAATTGCAAGGAAAAAATTAAAAAGGTAGAAACCTGTTGGCATTATGGAAATGAATTAATTTTGATTTAAAAATAGCAATAGGAGCAAATTATTCTTTCATAAGTCCATAGGAACTCAGTGTTGGAGCATTCAAAAGAAGTGTTGCAAGCAGTGTAAATGCTTGAGATGGATGTGAGGGCCACCTGCTTGGGAGTGAGTTAGAGGAATGTAAGTTTATTATGTACATCTAACTGTTGTCATGAATATATTTTTGGGAGGATATGAAATTAAATGTATTATGCAAAGATAAGAGAGCACACTACCACATTTTCTCTTACAATAGATGCAGCATTTAACTTCAGCTGTTATTTCTAAACAAAAAAAAAAGAATAGTAATGGTGATAGAGCCTTTTGCTACTTGAAGACTCAGTTGTTCTTGGCCAACAATGATCAGGTAAAGCTTTGAAAAACACTTTTTGTGGAGCAGATTTGTTGGTGCTTCCTTTGCCTTTCTTGGAATATCTCAGCACCCTCAGTGAAAAAAAATGCCATTTTTCATTTTTCCTCTGGGCCATATTGCATTACTTCATCTGCAGCCACAAGACCCAGCTGATGTTCCCTGTGATAGAACGCTGGAGGAGCCCTTGGAGCCATGCAGTGAGATAAAGGGATTTTCCCAGGACTGCTCCTTCTCACCAGCAAATTCACAGCTTGGGGAGGGCCTGACTTTGCACCTTTTGTGAATTTTGCCTTGTTCTGTTTTTTCTTGTTGTGTGAGGGATGCAGTCACCACAAGCCAGTCCTGTTTGTGCTTCATGCTACAGCAAGGCAGTGGTGATACAAGCTGGGGGAAACAGAGGTTGTTGCCCAGCATTATCCTCAAATTGATACCATGATGTGCATGTTGTAAAAGTAGTTTTCAAGTAATGACTGCAACATTATTTTAGCTTTAAAGTTCCTTAAAAATCTGCAACATCAGCCACCTAGCACAGAATTTACTGGATTTTTTTCTCTCTTCTTGGTTGTTAAATTTTGAGTTTAATGTAGAGAATAAAAGCAAGTCCCAGAGCTTTGTAATGCAGATGAAGGTTATCACAAGGTATCTCATGGTTTGCTCAGAAGTAAAAGAGAAGTGAAAATAGGTGTGAGATTTGATGCAAAGGTAGAACGTGGGAGCGGCTTTGTGTTTTAAAGTCAGATGTTGTCATCCCAATCTTTTCTTTGCCGTGACTTTCTCCTCTGCTTCTGATTGTCCATGTTTGAGCAATGGGCTCAGTCTTAGCAGTGAAGGGGGCTTCACTTTTTTTTCCATGTTTCTCTATGGAGTCAGCTTTAAAGTTCATCTTTTACCTGTTTTTATTCTTTTCCCAAACCCTGGCATTTTTATTGTTTCTCAGCAGCCTTTTCAAGTGCTGCTGTCTGTTGTGCACTTGGACTACTTCTGTGCACAATATTAATGTTTCTTTTGGTGGGCTGTGCAAGCACTTCACTGAAGTATTTCCAACTTTGATGGTTGCTGTTTTCAGAAAGAGCAGCTTAAGCACTGTGCTACTGATAGATAAAATCACTTGGGTTCTACTTTCTTCTATAGCAAGGATTTTAAATTATCATAACATTCCTGCTTTTTATCAAGCTCCATAGTAACATTACACATTTGCAAAGCTTTTGAGGGGAAAATAATAAGAGGATTAATTGGTAAAGTTTTTGTATTAGGAAGTAGACTTTTTCTGCTTCTTCTGTGCATTTGTTCTGTCACTCAGATTGATTATGTGCAGATTTTTGGGACTTATGAAACAAAAAGGACATGACTCCCTCACCTGTAGAACTAGAGTTTTCTGTCTTCTTTGTATTTTTGTGGGGAATATAGGAAAATGTTATGCCTAGAAAGCAGCTGCTTATCTCAGGTAATAGTGGATGAGTCTGCTCACAGTAAAAGATAACCCTGAGCCAAGAGCAGACAGGATGCAATGATGCAGGGGAGGACAAATTAAGACTGCAGGGCCAATCAGGATCTCTGATACCTTAGATAAATTGAGAGATATCTTACTCAGGAGCTACAGTACCTGGAAGGATTCCACTGTTTATTTTAACTGACTTACTAGAAATAAGGATTCTGGCCCTACAAATAAAACCTTTGTGGAAGCAAGTTGGAAAGGGAGTAAGATATATAATATTTGGAGCACTTCAATTCTGGATAGTCAATATATTTTTGAGCTTGGGAACCTTTCACGGGCTTTTGGCAAACAAGCTTGCAACAGAGCCATAATTACATATTTCATAAAAGGAGTTCTCAATTTTTAAATACAGTATGCTTGCCAGAGGTGATGGATGAACATGTAAGGGGAAGACTCCAAAGCAATAAAATGCATCTTTGATGATGGGAACACTGCAGAAATAGGAAGACTCTATAATAAGATAGATAAATGCAGACAGAAGAAGGAAAGAAAATTTCTTTGAGCAAATAAATGTTTTTAAAGCAATGTTTGCACGATTATCTGACCTTAATACCTTGTTTCTGAATAAATAATTTCTTGAAGTTTGTGTCTTTTAGACATAACTAAACAGACATAACCTTACTAATGGAGCAAGTTTGTCTGACATTCCTGTAGAGCTGCATGCAGTGGATTTACCTCTTGTGTAAATGTGGGATACTTGGCAGATCCCAAAGGAAAAAGCAGCAATTCACCTCAGGCTGGGAGCAGCCAAAAGTCACCAGATGATTGTTTAGTGTCCCAAACCCTTCTGAGCAAAGTGAGATGCCTTGCTGTTGGACATTGCACAGGAGTGTTCATCCTCTTGCCATGAGCTCACAGATCCCTGGTTACCTTGTCCACTGTTTCTTAGTCAGTTTATTAATTTTGGTTTGGTGGCCTGCAAACAGCATTTATTGAAAACACTCTAACCACTCTATTTTCACAGGATTTCTGCTCATTTAATTTTCAAAATTACTGGCCTGGTTTCTCCTTGACCATTTGTGTGGTGTCAAACTGTCTGAATAACCCAAAATATAACCCTGACATACACTTCCAGAAGAATGGACAGAAAAGGAATTTTGACCTTCCATGTTAAGGTTTATCAGCACCTCTCAATCCCATCTCTACATGGAATACTTACTGCAGAGAACAGTCTATTTCATTTGTATCCATGGGATTCCATCTGACCATAAGGATCTACCCTTGTGGATTTGGTTGCTTCCAAGGTCTGTGGAGGTGTGAGGGTAAAACAGAGAAGCAGCTGTTCTAAGTGAGTTACAGGATGTGAGAGCAGACAGTAACCAGCAAAGGTTATAAACATGAATTTATCTTTGAATGATAGCTCACCACACTTTTTGTTTGTCTTCTTAGGCTTGTCTTTCTCTCCCAAATAGTGGTTTCATTCTTTCCGTTGTTTGTATAAAGAGATGAAGTTGGGCAGGGCATTGGGCAGCATATTAAAACATAATGTAGCATAAAACACTGTGAAGCAGTAATTGACAAGTACACCAATGTAAAAGAAAATAAATAATCAAAACATGAGAGTCCAAAGGCAGTCCCTGGCGAGTTCTTGAGCCTCATAGCCACCAGCAGTCACAAGGCTGATTGGGTGACTCCAGACAGTCACTTTTGTATTCAGGTCATGCTTTGTCCTCTTCTTCAGTTACAGCTTCCACCAGCTATGGTGTCCTCTCTCCAAGCATATCCTGACAGAAAGCAGGATAAAGACTTCTCAGCAGGGGTGGTTAACACACCCTCTGTATTGATATCACCAGTTGGAGAGGAAGAGGAAAAGGTTACTTAGTAAATGTGAGAACTGAAAATACACATGTGTTCAGAAGTATGCCCAACACCTCAGGAAAGGGGAAAATGGTGACTCTTAAGCTGCAGTGCTTTGTTTGCCAGAAATTAAATCTGTTTGGAAGGGGAAGAGGAGGCACAGAACAATGTTTCTGCAGTTGATGTCCTCATCTCAGAGCAAATACAAATGGTGGCAGTTCCTAAACTCCTTAGATGATCAGCTCTTCACAGCTACTCATCATGAAGCTGACTTGTGGCTAGAAGGGGAGTGATACCAAGTCATGCAGGGGGGCAGGAAAGGTGTCCATAAAGATGTATTTCACTATATTTATTAAGTCTTACCTTTACATAAGATTCTTAGCTCTTAAGTGTTCTATGCAAAGTTATTTCAAAATAATTTTATCACTAGCTTTGTAATATCCTGAGCTTTAATCCTTCTGTTTCTTTTTAATGTTGTACTGGAGAAGTTGGAGGCCTTTCATTTTACTGAGCATATTTTGTTTTAAACTCCAAAACTCACGCAGAAATGCAATCTATTGCTTAATAATTTCAATATAACTTTGTCTTGTATGACTTTCTAACATAGGAGTTTTGGAATTTGCTGTGGATATTTAAAGCAGAAATCTTGTATCAAGTCCTTTTTTTTTTCCTCTCTCCTTTTGTTTTCCATTTCATTTTAGTATAGGGGATGTCATGGTGAACAATGGATTTCTGTGAGACATCTTTCACAACAGTGATTTATTATTTATAGTCCATCTCAGTCCATCTTCTTCCTGGCCCCTGTGTAAGGTAGTGACTGCCTGGGAGCAGGGCTTGGGCATGCACAGAGAGCACTGCACAGCCCAGTGTTGTGGTCCTGGAGTCACTGGGCCTGTACTCACTCCCCAGAAAACACCATTCCCGGGCATTAATTAATTAATTAATTAAAACCAGAGCCCAAGGAATGAATGTAGAAGTTGATTCGCCTGACCTCCCTGGTGAGGTCAGGTGCCAGGTATGTTCTGGGAAGATTTCTGGACCAGTGCATGGACACAGAGCTGCTGTTTCCAGCATGCTTTTTCCCCAAAGCTTGCCCAGAGGGTAGGATGGGTGCAAATGGGTGGTTTTCCTTGGAGCTGGGAAATCTTTCACAAAGTGCTGAGGCTCCTGTTGCAAGAGACCAGCTCTGGTTTGCCATGAACAAACTAAAAAGCTGCTGAATAGAAAAAGCACTTTGCTGCAGAGAGAAGATTCAGTCAGAAGGAGGAAGCACTGTAGTTATGACTCCACAGATGCATCTTTAAGTAAACAGAAGGACTTTCAAATCACCTCAGTGTCCTCTTTTGCATCAATGAAAAATATGCAGCTGCTTTGCAAGGGACTGGCTGTCACCAGTTTGACATAATCAGAAAGCTGCTATTTTCCCAGCTTCCCATGAACTTCCCAGGACAATCCCTCATAGGGAACAAGATATATTTCTTTTTCTTAAGAGATAAAAGAGGGCTGATGACTAATACTGAAATGAATTTTTAAGAGACTTATTTACTTAATTGAGCCTGCATGTTTGGTACATGTCCCAATTAATTCATTTTTTGTTGTGGCCATATTGAAGCAACCTAAACCCTTGTGACCTTCTCTTATAATTATTACTATTTTCCTCATTTGAAGCCCTGTTTTGATTATGTACTCCAAAAGCTCTGCTGAAACATCTGTAGCGCTACCACAGAGTCAGATTTTTCCATTGTTTGGAACTCAAGGGTAGCAAGAAAAAAGAATCCTTCTTTATTGAAGTTCTTAGAGGTTATGGGTCACTTACAGCCCTTAGGGGAGGGGGGATGTCTTCCTTTTTAATTTCACAAAATGGGTATTTTGAATAGGCAGAACTTGTTTTCTAACTAGAAATGTTTTTAAGAAAAATGTTTTGTTGGATGGCAGCACTCAGAGGTGGCTCAGAATTCCTCTGCTGTGAATATTGTACATATTACAGGGTCACATGAGAATGAAACAGCAGTGGAGAAGGGGCTGGCAAGTATGGCCAGCCCTAAATTTGCTGAGATTGCTGTGTGGACTCTCTGCCCCAAATGAGGCATTGTTTTTATTATTGCTTAAATTAAATACAGTATTTGACAGCTCTTTGCCTAAACCACAGTGGAGCTGTGTGAAAATCTCTCTCTGAAGGACAGACTCTCTCAGCCATGGTAGTCACATCTGCATGGTAGCTAACTGTCAGGGAGGGGCTGCCAGTGCAGGGGGGGTGTTTATTCCTCAGTGTTTCATGGGATGAAGATTTTGGTGTTTGTACCAAACTCCACCACGTTCACTTATGCTCACCATAATGTTTTTGAACCCTGTCCCCAGCTCCTCTCCCCCCATTTAGCTGGAAATGCCAGCCCAAGTGGTTTTCCTCCATCAGGGCATGTTCATGCTCACACGTGCTGGTGGAGTTTGTCCTGGACAGTGATCCCAGAGGTGGTGCTGGTTTGGGGAAAGGTGCTCTGCCAGTGCCATCCTTCCTTCCAGTGGCACTAGAACAATTACACCAAGCTCCTCACTACTGGTTGCTGTGTTTAAAAAGTGCCCTTGTAGGTCTGTGCACCTCTTACTGACTCCCTTCTCCTCAGGGAACAGGACCCTTGCACAGGATATTTTTTTACTCAAGACTTGCTGATGCTCTTTCTCTTATTGTTTTAGGTAGAGGCTGCTTTCCCCAGCCTCTACCTGCTTTTTGCTCCATTCTGTCCACAAAACTGGCCATGCTTTCAACTTCTTGAAGCATTGTTTAACCTTTTTCCCTCTTCTTCATTCCCAGTCCCTTTGTCTCGACTTCCTTACAAAGTGCTTTCATATTTGTGCTCTATGCTCTGTGGGGTTTCTTTTTTTCTGTATTGCAGACTCTGTCTGTTCCTGAAACAATTAAAACCACTTACTAAAAGATAATAGCTCACTCTAGGTCACAGTTTTTCAGTGGTCCTCTAAGCTGCTGGGGATTTTGGTGCCAGAGGACAGCGGTGCTGGGTAGAGTCTACCTTGGATGTCAGCCATATACTGGGATGCTGTGTCCTTTTGTTTTAATGTTTGTCTGGGCAATCCTCTGCTCTTCAGAGTCACACTGCTCATGTGTGTGTGATGTGGCACTTTAGAACATGGCTTTAGTGATGAACCTGGCAATGCTAGGTTAATGGGTGGACTTGATCTTAGAGGTCTTTTCCTACCTAAATGATTCTGTCATTCTGTGTAGCAAGAATTCCTGCTCAGGAGAAAAGAAATTATCTGAAAATCTTTATTCAGCTTTGAATAATAATCCAGTGTTAGATAGACCATCTCAGACCAGGCTTCTTCATGCACCAGGCAAAGGTGGGTGACTGAAAAAGCCAAAGGAGTGGCTGTTCCACAAAACCATAATTAGAGGTTAATGCTTGGCCTGCTCACTCTTGACTTTCTCTCTGTACATAACCTGGTTCAACTCCTTGCCTGTGCCTATGTCCAGAACACTTTGGCTCAGCATTCTGCTTTGGAGTGTGTATGAAAGATGCTGTATGAAAGATTCATTTCCTTTCCAGCAATGGGAGTTTCCTTTCTAAATGAACTCATGTGCCAGATCACACAGCACGCCGCCAAAGGGCTGTGTTTTATATGACGCCTACAGGGCTCTACTGAATGAAATCTGCAAGTCTTCAGAGCTCTGAAGATGCCTTTGTGTTTTTTGGCACAGAAACAGAAAAGCTGGGGCTGGAGGTGGGAAATGGATTGCCATCTTGGAAATTTAACGACCAGCTGTTTCCCTGTGACGTGTGTGGAAAAGTGTTTGGGCGCCAGCAGACTCTGTCCCGGCACCTCTCGCTGCACACAGGTAAGGCAGGGCTTGCCTGTGCTGGTCACAGCACTTGGGAATTCCCTGGGGTTTGTTTTAGGGAGGAGAAAGATGGTAAGGAGAGGAGTGTGTGAGCCATCCTTGGCTCACCTGGGGCAGAGCCAAGCACAGGAGCAGGACACAATGTCAGAGTGGGCTGAGGGAGTGAACATTTGATTTCTTTGCAGCCTACATGAAATTTCTCCTGTTGATTCAAGTTTGTCCAGGTTCCAGCAGATCAGACTCTAGACACCAACTGATAACCAAGCTTGGTAGTGGAGTTCTGAAGAGAGGGCACAGCCTTTTTTGCAGGTTTTTTGGACAGAAATATCATTCACCTGATGAACTTTTCAAGTGTCACTGAACAACAAAAAATTTGGCTTTGCTGTTTTAGATCTGTGAAACTGAAAGAATTGAATAACTCATTCATCTTTGCTGTCATCATACAGTTCTGAGAGGAACAGGGGCGGTTCTACCCCAAATCAACTTTCTTGAAGTGAATCTGCTTCAAATCAGCTGAGACAAACAGAGTTTTTATAAGGAAGATGCACTCTGCCAGCCTGCTGAGGTGCACTGCATAAAATGACACTTGGAAGCAAGAATTTCCCATGTAGTGCTGAGAAATCCTGTTGGTGTAATGCCAGTGTATGTTGAGCCATCCAGCAGATCCATCCTGAAAAGGCTCAGATGCTCCATGGTCTAGTGGGGTTTCCTTAGTCCTAAGCTGCTTTATAGAATGCCTTTCCCCTCACACTTCTAGCATTATATTTGAGTTTTAGAGGAGCAAACCCTCAAAGGGAAAGGTTGTAAAAGCAGACATAATCATAATGTTTGGTAATTTTAATCAAGACTTCACACAGTGCAGCCTGGCGCGTGCATGAAACCTGTGCTGCCAGGATCTAGAAATTATTAATTTAAAATAAAAAAGAGTAATATTTAAAATTTTGAAGCATCAGAAACTCATGATGAATTATTTTTTCCACTGTTCTTTGAGTGAGCTTTTTCATTAGCTCATTTTTAGAGCTGGACTGATGATATACAGTGTTCCCCTTCCTCCTACCATCGGATTTTAATAAAAAATCATCAACTATCAGCTTTCTGCAAGCGATTGCATGGGCAACCTCCACAATAAGTCCAAAAATCGAATAAAAGATGCTGGGTAAAGGAAGTGGTTGTAGACTATTGACCTGTTTCTCCACTGGCTTTGCTGCAGCTCCCAGAACAGCAGTTGCCCCAGTTTTCCAGTTTATAAAGTTTTATATTATCCGACTACAAATGGTAGAGCAAATTAAAAAAGCTTGCCCTAAACTACTTTCAAATTAGTTGAGGGGTTTTTTTGAGTAATTGCTGTGGACTCCTATAAACTTGTAAAATGTTGAGCTTCCAAAGTGCCTCATCCTGAAAGCCGCTTGGAGAAACCCAAAGGAATGCACGCTTGGTTACTGGCAGCTTTCAAAGCAGCTGCCTTCAGGCTGAGGTAGACACTCACATCTCTCTGCTCCTTTTTTCAGAGGAGAGAAAATACAAATGCCACTTGTGCCCCTATGCTGCAAAGTGCCGTGCTAACCTGAACCAGCACCTGACGGTGCACTCGGTGAAGCTGGTGAGCACCGACACCGAGGACATCGTCAGCGCCGTCACGGCCGAGGGCAGCGATGGAAAGAAGCACCCCTACTACTACAGGTGAGCCCCAGCCAGGGGCTGGGCACCAGGCACTGCCCTGTGTGCCTGCTGAGGGCGTGGGACAGGGCCACCCTCCTGGGGCTGCGGGCTTGGAGCCATGGCTGCAGCATTTGTCCTGCCTGGATCTGGCTTAGGATGAGCAGGGAACCCCGGCTGGCTGCTTTGTGCTGTCTGACTTGGCTGGCTGTTGGGAAGGACTCGGGGGTTTGCTGTGGAGTTGGGTGTTTTAAGTCGCTTTGTGAGGCAGCTGGGCTCTTAGAAGCCCCTCTAACTTTTTAAGCAGTGTTCCTTTAAGTTTTGTGTTTGGAAACACCCCATCAGGTACACGGATTCACAGCAAATCTAAAGCCCAGTGCTTCCAGTCACCTCTGATTGCTCCCTTGTCTTCAGCCAAATCCATGAAATCAAATAGCTTTAAAGTGTTATCAAGAATTGTTTATCAATCTACACATTTCCTCTGTTTGCTAGAAGGATATACATTCTGTGACCAACATGGTGAAAGAAAGAAAACCTTTAGGAGAATTTGCCTGAAAACTTGAAAGGAATTGCCCAGATAAAATGGATATTTAGACATTCTTCTTATTATATGCACTGTTGTGCACTCTGCAAACTGTGATGTGCACTCTAGTGGCCAAGCAGATTACCAAATCACTCTTACTTTTAGTCAAAGTGCCAAGAGCAGATTTAATTACAAAATCATAGAAGTAAGAAATAAATGAGACCTGCTGGATTAGATTATCTAGTGCTTCCCCTTGGGAAAACAAAATAGTGCCCTGGAGTATATGCCTTTTCCAATCTTTCTGGCTTGTTTTAAATGTTAATGGCCTAATCAAAGCAAGAGGAGGACTCTGCAAAGAAAGTTAAATTAAAGGGTCCTTTCCACAGCCTCTCAGTATCACCCTGTTTATGTGCTGGCTGCAAAATCTGTATCCCTGCTAATTATTTGCATAGCTGAAGACTGCTGTTTTCCAGTCAAGCATAAGAAATGTTTGAGCCCATTTTTACTTGCTTACACTGAAACTGCCAGGCAGTTTTGCACAAGATCCCAGTTTGGCATGGGAACCATTCCAGGGCTTGAAAATCACTCCTGGAGTGTGCAGCAAGGTCTCTGTTTGTCAGTGTATCAGCTGTACTAAACATCTTGGCAAAGCTGCAGTGCCTCTTATTGCCCAAAGGAATCAGTTAGGTGATGCACAGCATCTGGAATCTGTAGTTTTTAATTAACTTTATGATTATTTAGCATCATTATAGCATGTACAGGATTGTTGCATTGTGCCTGCCCTTAATCACATTGGCATGGCCATCAGTTCAAAGGCAGTTCAGCAGACAAAAGAGTTTTGCAGTGAACACTGAGCAGCGAGGAAGAGCAGAAAACTGTGGTGTGAGTTTCCTCTTACAAATTTGGGGAAAGGCAATAGGCTTCTGTTTGTGATTTGGTTTTTAATGTTTCTTTTACTCTTGAACTCTCTTCTGCCTGCAGCTGCCATGTGTGTGGGTTTGAGACAGAGATGAATGTCCAGTTTGTCAGTCATATGTCCCTCCACGTGGACAAGGAGCAGTGGATGTTCTCCATTTGCTGCACGGAGTGCGATTTTGTCACTATGGAAGAGGCAGATATGAAGGCTCATGTCAACAGCAAGCACACAGGTGATGATCTCTCTCTCCCAGCTGCAGTGATCTCTCTCTTCCTTGCTTTTTAGGTGCAACCTTCACACTTGCCATTAGCACTCTGCTTTCACTGAAATGCTTGTTAATTAAGGCCTGATCTCTCAAAGTTGAAGTGAATTGGACTCCAGCCAGGCAAATAATCTGGTAGTGCAGATCAATTTTCAAGCTTAGTGAAATAAATGAAGGACTACTTAGCCCTTCTTCTTCCTATTCCCCTTATCCCCCAAATCCCCTCTCCTGCTGGAGTCAGTCAAGTATTTCATTTGTTGTTCTGGTTTACTATTTCATCAAAATCCTGCTTTGACTTGAGCGATGATAAGGTGACTTTGAGGGCTAATTGTGCATACCTAGCTCTAAGTCTGAAATAAACATTTTGTTGAGCTTTGCTCCTCTCTCTGTTTGCCCCCCCAGTCCATCAGTTTGGAATTTGATGCTGATGTTTAGTTGACACTGTGATTCAGCAATACCATAAATGTACTTTATATTAAATAGCTCCCTGGTCCTGCTCACTTAATAGCCAAGGATAAGAGCAATAGCAGTTTTCAAACAAGCTCCATATGCTTGGTCCAGCTAATGAAGTCTGGCATAATTTAAGAAGAAAATTGGAATCTTCTTAATTAATTTCTTTTATAAGACCAGGCAGAAGCATTTTTGCTGCCACGAACTAGTCACAGTTGTATTTACAATACAGAACCTGATTGCATCCAGCACAACTTTTCCATCACTAAATTGCTTTTCTTGTCCTACCAGGAATAAAATTGGGAAAACAGGAGGGATGAAGAAGAGGGGAGAGAGGAATACAATTGGTTGTGTTCACAGATACATAAGTTAAATGGAACCACAGAAATATGAACTACTGGAAAGCTCTCAAGGGATTTTATGCCAGCATAGCTCTCAGCACTACTTCACTTCATAAAGAGGAGTTCAAGGCAAATAAGAAGCACCACCCACAGCTATGTGAAAAGCCTCAGAGCTCAAAAGTGAGCTGTGCTCTGCTGTATTTTCCTGTTGTGGCTAAAAGATTGAAACTGCCACTTGTCTTTTGATGATAGGCAAAACCCCCTTGTTCTTCCTTCACCCTGCCCAAGTGAGCCCCTCAGCTGGTGATTCAGCCAAATGTTCACACATATGGCAAATACAGAGTTAAAAATAGGATGGATTTTCTGGGTCACTTGACTCCAGTTCCTTATCCTGTGATGTTGCCAGTTCATAAAGGGGCTGTTTGTGAGGATATGGCATATGCCTTCAAAGAAGGAGCATTGTTTTAAATGAACTATTTTGAGAGACAGGCAGCTTCTTGCATTAAAGATTAGGGACCTTTTCAAAATTTCCAATGTGTGTCATAGTGATAATCAGAGTACAGATACATTGTTCTTGTCCAGAACTGCCTGCAATCTGAAACAGGAGTCCTCCTTTTCCTCCCTCCACCTCCACCTTTCATCCCTCCTTCCACAGTATTTATTCCCTTAGTACATTTCTGGAGAACAACACTGTGCCCTCTAAATGTACACTGAGCCTTTTCCTATATGGAACACAGTTTTCCTGCTGTACCAATCCCTCACTGCACGTGTTCTTGTTGGAACCCCTGTTCTGGACATATGCAATCACAGCTGTACATGCTGAAATGAAATAAGCAGTGGTGGCAGTACAAACCAGCAGCAGCTACTGGGAATAGGTGACACAATAACATTCTGTGATCATATTTATCTTCCTTGAAGGCTCCCCAACACTGATTGCTCATATTCATCCCTTGTACTGCTCCAATTCTGCTTTTGTTTTCCTTGACTGTTTCCAACCTAAGCACTTCTCATTTGTAGCAAAAATTCTTGTTACTGGCCCTTCAGGTCATAACCTGTTCTCTGTGCTATTAAATTTCATTCCATTTGTATTACTCTTGTCCCCAAGGTCAGTGAATCTTTCTGTATGATATCCAGTCATCCTCCCTTTTGGCAGCTCAGGTCATCAGATTTCATTAGTGAATTCCTATGTTTTTATCTTAAAGGTGCCACTCAGTTTAAAGTTAAGTACACAGGTGCTGCTGTTTGCAGAGGCCTTGATCAGGGGATTGTATCACATGGAGAATTTGAAGTTTTAGTGAAGTCTCCTCTTAACACAGCTCTCATGGATGGGCAAATAATTCCCTCCCACCAGGACATGGGTGGGAGGGAATAATTTGCCCATCCTTGCCTCATTGGCTCATGGCAGTTGTCATATGGGAACTCTCTCTCTCGTTCAGTTCTAGTGTGTGATAGGACTTGGGATTTGGACTTCATACATTTATTGCACACATAAGAAAGTTCTGATGCTTTCTTTCTTTCTTCCATAAAGAAGCTCTATCTCTAGGTCCAGTTAAATAACATGCTTTTCAATTAGCTTTGAAGGAGATTCTAATAAAAACATGTAAATCTTGAGACCACACTGTTACCTCTGCAATGATTACTGAGGGTGCTCTTCAGTACAGTGAGGGAGATTATTCTTGTTTGCCCTTCATCCCAAATTTACTCACTGGACCCACATAAATGGAAAGGTGGGGGAAGTTTAGCTTGGACCAGTAAGTACTTTTGGTTTCTGCCTCTCAAACCCACAGAAATTCTGTTCCCTTTCTGAGTGACAAGCTTTTGAACTCGGAGTAATCAAAGTGTTTTCCTGGGATTCTTTTCAGTCCAGTAATGAGGTAGAATTGTATGATCCCTTCCCTCTACCATCACAGAAGCACTCAGTTGCAGGATAAACTGAGAGATGTACTGTGGTTAAACACTAATAAAAAGGAAACAGGCCCAAAAATGTTTGTTTTTTTTTTAATCAGCTCAATTAATTTCAGACTTGTTTTGAATTAACTCTGAATATAAGTACTTCCTGAAGTTTAAAACAGAATCATGGAGACTCCATCTAATCTGCTGAACTAGTTATTGTTTTTTGTTTTTCAGCTGAAGAGAGGAAGACACCCAGTGAGTCTAACAGTCCATCTTCATCTTCGCTGTCAGCACTGAGTGACTCTGCCAACAGCAAAGAAGATGCAGATATAGCCCCAAAATCCAAGGGGTCAAACAACCTACTGGTCATTTCTGTAGTGCCTGGTAGTCAGACCTCAGTGAACACTGAAGAGAAGTCAGAGAAAGGTAAAAAATTTGTTTAACAAATACAAACTCCCACTCTCCATGCAGTCAATCTGGCCACAGGGTAAGGACTAAGTTCTGCTGTTCTATTTTTCAGGCTTTGAATGTGTTTTCTGTAACTTTGTCTGCAAAACAAAAAACATGTTTGAGCGTCACCTGCAAATCCACCTGATCACACGGATGTTCGAGTGTGACGTGTGCCACAAGTTCATGAAGACACCTGAGCAATTACTGGAGCACAAGAAATGCCACACTGTCCCCACCGGTGGGCTCAAGTAAGGAAAGCAAGTACACAAACTTTTACTGTGTTAAGCACCTTAATACTGTGGGGATAGGACAAAAGAAGTCAGTCTGAAAGGGGTTGGTTAACTAATAATCCAGATTTGGGGCTTTCTTGTGTTTAGATGACCCAAGGCCTGTCCTTCAGGCTTGCATCATTACAGCAGATTGGTAACCTAGCAGCAGAGGAGCTCTAACAAACTGTGCTCCTTTCCCCATTCAAGTCAAAGAGGTAACAGTATGTGATGGGTCCTGCAGAGAATGAAGCAGTACTGCAAAGAGCTTTTGGCAAAATAAGGGTTTTTTCCAAGGCATCAGAGCAAAAAGAAGCTCCCAGCACAGGCTCTATTCTGCACCTGGCTCAAAGAAACTAAATCCTGTACAGCCTCTAGGTATGAAGTTACAACCTTAAAGGTTATAGCCTTTGTATACTCAAATCCAAATTCATTTCTCTCCAAGAATGAGTAACTTGGATGCTTCCTGCTTTGTTTGCATGCCCCACAACAATCACTATTGTATAAATTAACATGTAACAAGTAATAGAGTCTTTTGAGAGAAAAGCCCTTTGGTTTTGGCTGTGGTGGTATCTTTAGGGTCTTTTGGTGCAGAGCAGTGTTTCTAGAGAATGAGTGTGCCCTTATGTCAAAATCCGAGCCCTGAGGGAAGGAGGGGCTGCTGGGGCCAAACGCTTGTCTCTGGGCAGGCAGTGTGATGTTGTGGAAGAGGCACATCCCTGGCCTCTGTCTGGTCCAGCTGCTGCAGGCATAAAGGCTGGAAGCACTGGGAGCCCAGCTGGGGTTCAGCACAGGGCTCCCAGCTCCTGCTGCTCAGGCTGGTGTCCGTGTGCTGTGGCTGGGACACGAGGAGCACACCGTGTCCAACATTACCGCGTGCAGCTTTGGAAAACTGGTCCTGTTTGCCAGGCAGCCTCTGGTCTGCAGCTCAGTAGTTCCACAGACTGGGATCTGTGGTCACTTGAGATGAGATGACTGAATGTGGAAAGAAGACCAGATTGAGAAACAAGCGCTGTGTCAGAACGACGGGATGTCTGCCTTGGAATACAGACCAGTTGTCTAATGCACATTTGGTTTAAGCTGTGTAAAATCTGTTCTTTTTACCAAGGAAAAACCATGACCATGATATGACTCAAGTCTTCCCAACAGAATGGGTTTCTCAGTCTATATTCCTGCCCAGTTCGAGTAATAATTAGGTACCTTGAAAGCTGCATCTAAGAAAAAGCTCTGATTTATTTTTTTTTAAGGCATCCAGAAGAGCCTGAAGAGATCTAAGTAAATTGTATTTTTCTGTCTCCTGTTTGCTGTGGGGGAAGAGAAAAAAAACATGATTCTTCCAGCTCCAGGTCAAAATCTGAGATTCTGATCCAGAGAGCACCCAGCCCAGGAGAGGTATGTGTGCATTGACAGCCAAGTCCTCTGGTGAAAGAGATAATCACATTAGAAGCCTCAGTGACAGGTCCCTCTCTGGATCAGAGTACTTGATGTGCATCAGGAAATGTGTCCAGGTGTTTTTGTATCTCTTTGTCCTCCTGTTATTACTCACCTTCCTCAAAAATCTCTTGATTAACTTGTAGATCATTATTATAGCTGTAAGTGCAACCAGATGTAGCAAGGAAAACACACATAGGGAGAGAGAGAATCTCAGCTTAGAAATTACCCAAAATGCCAGAACACAATTAGCAGACCTGCTAGACAGTGAATGCAGATGTGTGGCAGCTAGGGATGCTGGAAGACAGCAGCCAGCTGCCTTAGCTGTAAGTTTTTACTCAGCCTGGCTCTCTGAGCTCACCAGCTCCATGTGGAAGGTGCGTGCTTGGTTCACTGCAGCAGAGACCCCTGGCAGGGAGCTGTCCCCACCAACTTCCTCTCAGCTGCTCCAAGCAACTGTTTTGGGTTTGTTTGGGGTTTGGTGGGTGGCCAGGCTTGTTCAGCATGCAGCTCAGGCTTCTTTCCAAACTTCCACGATTCCCTCCTCTACCCTTCTTGGCCTCTCCTGGCTCAGGAACTGGGGTGAGGCCCTTTGCCATGTCCACCCCAGGCCGGACGCTTGCTGCTGTGAGTAAGAAGCCACATCCTGTTCCCACACAGGAGCAATTTCCACCATGGCAGTGGCGGCTGTCATCACACACTGCCAAGCACACACCCCTTTCAGCATGGCTAGCTCATCTCCCAGAAATGGGAGTCCCTACAAATCATTCCAACAGCCTGGCTTTCAGCTGCTCCTAGCAGGATACCCAGCAAGCTTATTGTTCATGGTCACATAAAAGGGAATTCCTAAGCTTTTGCTGTACGTGTGGTATTACAAGTTTATTCCATCTTTACTTAAACAGCTGTTTTCATACTCATCTGTAAACACTCACTTTAAACCACTTCTTAATGGAAAAAAATGGCCCAAGTGACTTCGTGCAAACACTAGGAATGGTTACACAAAGTACCTGTGCATCAGTCACCCACCCTGCACTCCCCGGCCTGCTTTGGGGGAAGACCCCATCAAGGTAAGCCAGAAGGTTAAAGGGATGCTCCTTCAGAGTGAATCAATGCTTTCCTAGGAATGCCATTAAATGGGCAAACCTCCTTTAAGTAGAGACGTGTCAAGGTGAACCAGATATCGGAAAGAGGCTTCACAGGGAGAACTGAGTGCCTTTTTCTCCTCCTTAGTAGGTCAGAAAGGGGCTGAGTGCCAGGGCTGAAGCAGGAAGGAAGGCAGGTCTGCCAGCTGAGTGACTCCTCTTTTCTCTGTCCCCGCCCTTCCTTGCTGTGTTGCCAGGTGCCCGTTCTGCATCTACTCCACGAACCGCCCCGCAGCCATGGAGTGCCACCTGAAGACTCACTACAAGATGGAGTACAAGTGCCGGATCTGCCAGACAGTGAAAGCCAACCAGCTGGAGCTGGAGATGCACATCCGAGAGCACCGCCTTGGCAACCATTACAAGTGTGACCAGTGTGGCTACCTGTCCAAGACGGCCAACAAGCTGATCGAGCACGTGCGTGTCCACACTGGCGAGCGCCCTTTTCACTGTGACCAGTGCAGCTACAGCTGCAAACGCAAAGACAATCTCAACTTGCACAAGAAACTGAAGCACGCTCCACGCCAGACCTTCAGCTGTGACGAGTGCCTGTTCAAGACTACCCACCCTTTTGTCTTCAGCCGCCACGTGAAGAAGCACCAGAACGGGGACTGCTCTGAGGAGGAGAAGAAGGGCCAGTATTCAACCTCCAAGGAAGCCAGTCCGCTCCTACCAGCGATCAGCCCCAGGAACCTTCTGTCACCCCTCTCAGTCATGTCTGCCTCCCAGGCTCTGCAAACAGTAGCTATGTCGGCTGCACATGGCAGCGGGGCAGAGCCAAACCTGGCAGTGAAAGCCTTGGCCATCAACGGCACTTCCCTGTGCTTCGATAAATACTGGAACTCAGAGTTTGCCCACCTTATCCCTTTAACAATGTTTTTCCCCAAAAACCACTACGATCTCACATTCCATCCACCCAGACCTCAGACTGCGCCGGGAGGTGCCTCTTCACCTAAACACTCCTTCCTTGCCTACCTTGGACTAACAGAAAGGGCAGAAACTGTCTGAGGGCAGTTGCATTCTGTACCAAAAATCCCCCGAGGAACCCAGCAGGTTATACATTGCTGCAAAGGTAACGAACACTTGTACTATATCATTAGTAAGGTTTAGCAAATGGCTCTGTGTGTATACTTATTGCATTGACATGAAAGCTGCTTTATTAAATCTCCAAGAGGTGACCTACTGCATACTTCTACCTTCAGAGGCATGTTCCCAGTACTCTTTATCTAAGAAACTATTTTGTCTTGTTAAGCTGAAAAAAAAAAAAAAAAAGAGTGTCCTTATTGGCAATCAGCACTTGTAAGATGACATATTGATGCATTTTAGTTTTGGGCTTTGTGTGCGTGCGGGTGCGTGGAAGAGAGGCTGCCTGTAGTGTGCCATGACATTGCTTTTGCACATCCCTTGGATTGGCTTCTTTAATCATCCTTCTTTTCCCCTTTCCACACTCGCTCCCTGCCTCCCCCTGAACCGTGGAGCTGCTCAGGAGCGATGTTTGGGGCGGGGCAGGGGAGAACTGGTGTATTATTTCTGTGCTGTTTGCAGCTTCCTTCAGTTGTTTGATGCCTTGTATTCAGTCGTCAAAGTTTGAGGATTTGGGGTAGAACTGGTGAGGAAAAAAGTTGCTTTCAGCACTGCAGGATGAGAGCATGACAATGAAAAGAGTGTGTATGTCCACACACATGCAGTGTGTGCAGCCTACACACCCACACAGCAGGCCCAACTCTCAGCTCTTACACAGCTGTGTCAAACACCTGCCTCTGGGCCACAGCATACATCTTTTGTTTTAAAAGGGCATATAAATATTATATATATACTGTATTATGCAGTGGTTACCTTTTACTTTGCAGGAACAACTTGTATAACTAGAATTCTATGGTGGAAAAAAAATCCAACAAGGGGATTTAAAAAAGGGTATGGATAAATTCTGGGTATAAATACTCAGACTAAAAAAAAAGGCAGTTTTGCACAGTGCTTTAGTCTTGCACTAGTTTGTTTCTCACTTGCAAAAAAAAAAAAAAAAGAAAAAAAAAACAAATTGTGGGCTGAAGTTAATAAGACTGTTTATTTGAAAAGGTACCAGTAACTTCTTTGAAATATAAAGCTATAAAAAGATGCTTTTGGAACCATAAAGTTCTCTTTTATACCCTCAGTATTTCAATTGTACTTGCAAATTTGACAGTCCCCTCGCTCCCCTCCATGTCATCAGTAATACTTTATTCCTTTCTGTTGATGGCAGATAGAGTGTGTCCTGCTAGGAAGCTAACTTTGTACTTATTTAATGCTCCTACTTGTGGTCATTAAAATGACATGTTATATGTAGCACTTTATTGCAGGAAGAAGCAAATGTAGATTGGTTGTATAACCTTTGTTAATCTCAAAATGCCAAGAGCGATCTTAATGCAAGAGAAGCTAACTGATCGTTAATTGATTTCTGTTCCTTAGACAACTTAATATGTGGGAAGAAAGACTGGGATTAAAAGCACTCTGTTTTACAATTGGAAGTATAAAATGTGAAGCCTTTCAAAATGATCATGTGATGTACAGGAATGCCTTCATACTGAATTACTGTTTTCCGTGGTGTCTCTTGGATTTGGATCTGGCTGTCTTTTACAGCTATTAGAAGTGTCTGACCTAGCTTTTGCCACAGTCCCCTCCCTGTCCCTTGGCCAAGCCACTGTAGGAGGTGCCCTGAGTCACATCTTTCATGCTATCTGCCCACCCTCGTGCTGTCCTGAAGGAACTTCCTCTACAGGTTGTTGTGGGATGGGGGGGATCCAACCACCCCAGTAGGAAAGCAACGACCCAGTGCAGGAAGGCATTTCTTGTCCACAAGGGCTCTTGGCCATATGGACAAGTAGAAATGTAACTCAGTCTTCATTAGTTCTTAAATGAAGCTTGTGTAGAAAGACTTTCTGGATGCAAAACTTGCATCACTTTAACCTATTTGCAAGATTCCTACATTTGTTTTGTACTGAGATGGCCAAGCATTCTCCACTGTCATGACCAAATTCTTCCTGTATATGGAGGACATCCCATCCTAATCTGCGCACTCCTGTTACCATACTGGAAGCTAGTCACAAGGGGGAAATATCCAAAACCATAGCAGGTTATCCTTTGGCATTATTAATTACAGGACAGAGAAGTCTCACCATTTGTTTACATTCCAGCAGACAGTTCTGGTTCTGATGAGCACTTGGCAGGTCTGTCTATGCAGTGCAGAGAACCCAGCTGCTCCAAACTGCGAGTAAACCTCTGTAAACAACTTACCAAACTCAGGGCCCTGCTCACCATGCTTTACTCCATCAGAGCTCCTGCCACACCTCCCTGGGAGCACAGACTAAATAGAAAATACTGTGTTGGGAAGTACTCAGAGCATAAAATAGTTGCTATCTTAACAGCATGAAATCTGCAATCTGTATCCAGCAGCTCTACCAGTTCTGTAAAACACGCTCCACACGCGTATCTCTGACCACACCACAGAAAACCAAACACTCCCAAATCAAAAAGCTTGTTTCTCACACCAACTCCAGGTAAGGTACAGCTGTCCAGGAAGGAGAAGAAAGAGAAATTTTATAATTGTAGGCCACTGTACCTATCCAAATGACAGTTTAAATGGGGCTGGAGCTTCCAAGAACGAGCTGCCCGCATGTGACCACCACGTGTTTTGACCATGTTCCACTGCACCAGTATCTGATCTGGCAATGTTTAGTGTACCTGGGAAATTTGTTTAGCACTTTGGAAAGGATAAATTCATTCTTTCTGGCAAGTTATAGAAGTTTTCTCTGTAAGGAAAAGTGTGTTAGGAGGTTTTTATTTTTTTAAGAAAAAAAAAAAAATACCCTATTTATCAGAGCTCTTGCATATGAAAATAATTTGTTTGCAGTTCAAGACTAAAGACAGGAATGTTCTCCAGAGGTCCCCCCTACTGATTAATGACCAACAGTTCTGATAAATTCCCCCCACCATAAAGGTAATTTCATACTGGTTTTCACTATGCATTCTTTAATGAAAGCTGGCGTGTTTTTCCATTCAGTAATTCAGTTAAAGTTCTCAGCACTTTTTTTCTTTCTTCTTTTTTTTACTTGTTGTATTATGTTCAAATATCATTCTGTCAAGGTTTGTGTACATTAATAAAAATTTGTATTGTATAAAGCTTTTTGCATTATAAGGCTGTACAGGGTCATTTTGACAGTAACTGGTATATTTCTTTGCATCTTATGTTGCATTGCCAATTTCTAGTGTATCCAGTTTGGAAGTACAATATACTCTAATTAAAAAGGTTGGCTATATTCCGGTTTCTTTTGGTTTTCCTTTCTCTCTTTTTTTTTTTCACCTTAAATATATTTAGAGTTGATTTAGAGGGAGGGGTAAAGGATTCTCCTACAAGACAAGAAGATAATGTCTTCACTTTTTTTCTTCTTATCAATGATATTAATCTTCAATTTTGAAATTGAAAAGGAAAGCTCTGTCTCTCACTCCTGATGAGAAAATACAGCAAATAATCTGAGGACAGCTCCAGGACTCCTTCACTCTGTGGGCTCTGTGCTTGTGGCAGCCTTCCAGGTCAGTTCTGCAAGGGGGATAATTCCTCTTCTGCACACTCTGCTCAGTCAAGCATTTCAAACAAATCAGATCCTTAAGCAGTAGTTTGGTGTACTTGCTCTTGCTTGGAAGTAAACCAAATTAAGTCAAGGAAATTTCCTTGAAGATGAACTAAGCAGTGAATGAAAGAACACAGTGCACTAAAACATTGTCACAAAAATAATTTCTTTTTAATTATAAAAATATTGTGTACTCATTTCATCAGCATTTTAGAAAAAACTGGGGTTTTTTTAGCAGAGATTATTGGAACAATTAAAATGCATAGAGCACACTAAAGAAGGAAACCCTAAGAGCAGACAAATTTCCAAGAAACAAAGGTACAATTGACTCCACTGAACAAGAAAAGATACCCAACATTCTAAAAGGAAGTTAGACTGCTTAAACACTAACCAAGGAAAGAAAATGATCTGGGTGTTCATTAGATAAGAATCACCCTCAGATATATTAATGTTAACATTAAATATATCTGTGCTGCCTTTTTCCTGCAGTTAGGGCAGTGTTAATGTCTACTCGACTGAAAAAACTCCTTTCAGTTATTTCTGCTCTCCTGAGGTGTGAATACTGATTTTCAGGGCCTTTATCAGTACCTTGTACATGTTGCTGGATGTTGGAATTCACTGCTTCTCTTCTGCTTGCTGACTCCTTAGCTGAAAGAAAAGCTTTGACACAAAGTTGGTAAGTCATGGTGTCCCTCAAGAAGATGTGGTGTCTCCCTCTCTTCCTGCCCACACTGTAATAGAAAATATACAGTGAGACTCTCTGTGGAGTTTTTTGCACTAGACATAAATAGTTATCCTAGCAATTCAAAGGCAATCATGCAAATCATGCCCAGAGCAGCTGTGGATGCCCCATCCCTGTAAATGTTCCAGGCCAGCCTGGAGGGGACTCTGAGCAATCTGGTCCAGCAGAACGTGTCCCTGTCCATGGCAGGAGGTTTGGGACTGAGTGGCTTTAAGGTCCCTTCCAGTGCAAACCATTCTGTGGTTCTATGAAGAAGTGGCTTAATTGTTTAAATAAGTTCTAAACCACTAAAACCAGACTGAAGAATTCCTTAAAATAAGCTGGGACGGCCTGAATTATCTCACTGAATTATCCTGGCTGCCAGTCTCAACCAAAACAAGCTGCCTGCAATCAGCCCCTGTAGCTTGAGTCTGCCAGGAAACCCCTGTGTTCACCCAAACAGGGGTGTCAGTGTGACATGCTGAGATGGGATAAGGAGCCCCTGCCCTCTGCAGCAGGGGGCTAGAACAGCCTTGTAGGCCTGCATGATTTTAATCAATGAGCTCAGATTCCCCTAGTCTGTATTTTCTGATAATATTCCAATATCCATGTGTGATTACAGAAAACAGCTCCAGTTGTGTACCGACTCTTTCAGGAAAACAAGAAGTGCCTTGTTTTCATTCTGAATCTATGTACATTTTTAATCTATGTTTTTTAAAAAATGGCTTAAAATTGCCATCTTTTCATAGTTATTTCTTACAATCCTACACATGCCATAGTCATCATAGCTTAGCAGAACAAGGCTTTAAGAGAGAATTTGTGGGAAGGGAAAAAAAGCCAAACCAAACTAAAACAACAAACCTACGATTTTCTGTAACTCTCCACTGTCGAGAGGGCTTCTCTACAGTGGAGGGGATGGCATCATTTATGCAGAGCCACGTTTTAAGATCCTTGTTGTGTTAAAAAAAACATCAGTTATGCTCCTACCAGACAGACATCTGCATTATATCATCCACCATCTTATCTGCTGCTAATTGGCCTCCTTGTTGACAAGTCTTAGCAGCAAGGTTAAGTGCTGGCTGTAAAAGCAATGTAGCCTCTTGCCCGAGGGGTCAGAGCTCAGGCAGACTGTGCTGGAGCCTGCATGGCCTCTTTCCCTGCTATATATTTTCTGGGAGCTAATAAAACACCAGGGCAATCACTCCTGCCTGGAGTCTGCCAGCCACCACGGGCTCTGTGGAGCTGCAGCAAATGGAACATCATCTCCCCAGTGCAGAGCACTCCAGCAGTCTGCAAAGGGAAAAGGAATCTTCTCCTGCACCCAACTTTGAAAAACTCCCTGGGATGCAATTAAAAAATCCCTGAACTAACAGCTAACCTTGAACATGGGGCAGCCAATGCCTCAGTGCCCAGCACAGCCCTTGGAAAAGGGATGGGGGCACACCTTGACTGAATTCACAGGTTCCATTTGACCAAATACTGGGATTTGACTTGGCTGCTGGGCTCCTTGTAGAGCTCTTGGGAACATATCCTAGAAAGCCATCCAGGTGGATGCCAGGCAATGCATCAGGAATGCAGCTGTTGGGCTTCCACAACACCTGCCTTTGACCAACCTGGCTTGATTTACATATATGACAGGGAAAGGGAAAAGGAAAGGGAAAGGGAAAGGAAAGAAATTTAGGGCTGGAACTGAGCAGTAGCAGGGATAGGGAAACACACTGACTGGAAATGTTTCATTAAGTCAGAAAAAGAAAAGAAAAAGAAAAAGAAAGAAAGCATCACCCCACAAAATCCCAACAACTGTGCAGGAGAAGAGCAGAGCATCAAGTGATAGCATGGCACTATTTTTGCAGCCTGTGGCAGCCAATTTCCCTATTTAAAATGGGGAAGGGCTTTCCCTGCTTGGTTTTGCTTTGTTTTGGTTTTATTTGTAATTGTTTCATTTCCTGCCACCTTAATCATGATTAAAATCAACATAAGGCACAACTCTAAAAAAAGCTAAACCCACCCCATTTTTTTTCCAGTTTAGGCTATAGTTAATTTTAAAAAAACTTCAAGTTTCTGTAGTAGAAGTTCCTCTTCTGTTTGCATTTAGCTCTGCTCTACTTTACTTTTCAGACCTCTACTTTCTATCACATACCTTTCTTTTTCCAGCACTTCTCAGACAGCATTTCACTGGAAGGGTAAACTTTGGATTGTTACTCTTCTGGGAATGTGCCTGTTTAAATAAAGAAAAGAAAAAAAAAAATGTTCTCTCCCTGAGCCCCTAGACCTTCATGCCAATGCTTGCAGCACAGCCTAAAGTGACCAAACCCAAAAATAGGCCTTGCTTCCTGGCTGGTCAACAAAGCATCAAATACTTTCTTGATCCTTCCCCTGCTATTTAAGCCTGGAATGTTCATCCACACACCAGGCTGAAGAATTTGCTTTTTAAGAGATTTACCAGGAAGCCAGGTGGGAGGGTCAAAGCCCTACCTAAGGTGCTCACACATGGGTGAGCAGGACTTTGGAGCCACAGGTGCTGGACTGCATCCATGAACAGGAGCAGGTTTCTCCCAGTTTGCTCTCACTGCCTCAAGTTGCCACAAATTAGCAGATGAGCCTGGTCTAGGCCCTGCCTGGACCAGGCAAGGGGCAAGGACCAGCAAAACAAATAAAGACAAACTAAAGTATCCATGTCTGGTATTCCTCGACTGCAGGGATTAACACTTCCCTGGCATCCAGGCTTCCAGTACACAGTGTGCAGCTGCATTCCAGCAGAGTTAGAAGCTGTGCTTGTTTTAACAATAAAAAAATCACTGGAGCTTTCTTTCCTGAACAGAGAAAAACATTTAAAATGGGATGGGAATGTAAGTGAAGATAAATGGCTGCAGGAAAGCTCCTTCCATCAGCAGGGTTCTGAGGTACTATGAATACATTGGTGCTGTCACTCATGGCAGTGACACTTTTTAAATCTACCAGAATAGCTCTATTCACAGGTGTTACCAGTGCAATGCCCACTTGCACTTGAATATTTAGCAAGCAAGCATTAAGACTTCATGTTTTTATACTTAGCTCCCTATTTTTAATGGGACTGCATACCCAGAACTTAATGAAAATATCTAAATATAATGTCAGTGTGATTTAAAAATATGCACTGCATCTTTTAAGTTGACATTTCAATTAAAAATAAATAAGATCCATTTATATGGTGATACTGTGATAAGACTGCATCAGTCAAGTTTCATTCCTACTCAAAGTGACAGATTTCTCAAAGTCAGAGCCAGGAAATTCAGTCTTCCAGCAACTCCAACCAGGAAAATATAACTGAGGGTGAATTTAAGTACTTCACAACAAGTAGGGTATAATCTTTCAAGCATTTCACAGAGTCCTATAATCATTAAGGTGGGAAAAGACCTCCAAGAGCCTCCTTTTGTTATTAATGAATTTATTAAGACACTTCTTTATTAGTGTTCACAGGGAAGGCCAGATTGAGTTGCAGCTGAGCTTTCACCTTTCTAATTTTCTCTCTACATGACCTAATGACATCCTTGTACTTTTCCTGAGTTGTCTGCCTCTTCTTCTAAAGGTCAGAAATTATTTTCTTCCCTGAGTTCACCAAAAGATCCCTATTCAGCCAGGCCAGTCTTCTTCCTCATCTTCACACTGTTACTCTCCTCTGGCTAGTCTATTAAAACTAATAACTGCACTCAACTTTTGTATTTGCCATTCAGCCCAAGTCACATCAGTGTTGTCATTAGTTTTTCCTGTCACCTAATCAATAGTTTGTCAAGATCCAGGCTCTTATTTGGTGGTAGCGACTTCTAGAATCCTCCACATTTAGAGAGCCTAAAGAAAACGCATGGGGTATGGTTTTGCACTGTTCAGAAATACTGCTTCCCATTTAACCTTTTCAGTTTCTTGGGCTAGTCTAAGAGAGGAACTGAGACAACTCAATAGTAGCAACCATTTATAAATAAAAAGATCACCCAAAACTATCACTGGCAGCCAAGAGGCCAGGACTCTGAAATGTCTAGTGGGAATGCCTCCTAACCCGCCAGAAGCTTGCATGGTTCAAAGCTTGCTCTTGGCACTGCCAAATGACCAGGGACTTCCTCCTCCCATGTCATCTGCCAGTTCATGACAGGCCAAAAACTCAGAAGAAATCCCTTTGCTCTGCAGCTCTTTCTAGAAAGCTCAAAAAGCCAGGCTATTTACCTCTGACTCCTCTGAGATCTGCTGTCTGTGTGTATGTTGACACTGAATTCACTGTGCAAACACTGAAAGCCAGAGAACTTCACCCCAGCAGAAGTGCTCAGACCTGCTCTCCTCTTGCTCTGCTCTTGCAGAGGGCAGGCTGCTTGTTGTAACCAGCTGCAGTGGCAGAACAAACTCAAATCAATTATCTTGCTTCCAATGTAAGACTGCCACATCCCTCACATCATCTCATCACAAGCTTTCTGAAAGGGACTTTCTGAAGACTCTTTTCCTGTAAGCAAACAAGGAAAAAGCACTTAATAAGAACACAACTAATATTGTCAGTCAAGCCAAGTGAAATCTGACATCTTACACCATCCCAAGGATGTACTCAGCTTGACTTCTCATGTATCCTTGTTTACCCTTTCCCTCCTGGCTATAAAGAGGACAGCCAGCAAAGAAAGCCACCCTCAAGGAAAGATACCCTCCACCTCTTCCAAAGATCTTTGGGAGGTCTCCCAGCAAGGTGAGAGAACACAGGGAACCTCCCAGGCACAGACAGACTGCTGCTGAGGACAGGGAAAGGTCTCACCCTCTTTGAGCCCAGCAGGCAATCTGGGAGCCTGGGCAGAGGCAAGAGGAGACAGCAGCCTGTCCCACACCATCCATCTGCCCAGCCCTGTGGATCTTGGGGGGTTCTTGGCAATTAGCACAGGTTCTCTTGCTAATGGACAATCAAGCATGTGCCAAAGCCCATCCAATTTCAGCTCATTACAGGGAAAATCTGACACGGGCAATAAAACTCTCCAGGAAAGGAGAGGCAGGAATTGCAGCCTCTAATTAAAGACCTGTTGGAGGGGCCCTTTCTCACCAGCCACCTCACTATGGCTGTGCCCTGACAGGGCCTGCAGCTTGTTTTGGGTGTGAGAGGAGTCAGAAAACAGAATAATGCAGCTTAACTAGGAAATGGGTAATGCATCCTCCATGTCTCATAGGCTGGCCATGAAGACAAGCAATTGGTTTTTTCCTTAATTTATAAGGCATGGGAGTTAACCTTGAGGTACTTCAGTTCAAAATGTGGCTCTTTTTTCCTGATAATGATGAAGCAGAACACTGTAATTCAAACCCACATCCCAAAAAGGTGAACAGCAGCAGCCAGCCATACCAAGTGCTCAGGGCACCTGCTGCCAATGATCTGCCCTCTCCCTCGAACAAATAATGTCAGAAGATGAACACCTTCTTTAAGTAATCCCCCTTCCTCACCCCCTGCCTGCACATCTTGGTTTGTCTGTGCTCGTATCACCACACACATCTTCAACTATTCAGGATCTCTTTAATTCATAACATGAATTAACATAATTACACTAAATACCATCGTGCAGTAACTTTTTTAACACATCAAAAATAATATTTTCATTTTTTGCAGGAAAAAACTGTAGACAACTCATGCCAGCAGCCAGATTAAAACAAACCAGTCTTTCTGAACAGAAGGTGCTCTTTCTAGAGAGTTGGGGTCATTCATTATCTCCAGATTTAATGAACTGCAGATTCCTCAGCTTTTGGGCAATACAATTTGACAGTTTGTAGAGGAAGATTGATTTTATTTATACATACCTATAAATAAAGGCTCCATACTGTGGCAGCAGCCAGTCAGATGCATGATAAAACTTCAGCATCTCTTGAAGAGAAACAGCCTGAGTTTTGAGCAGGGGACTATAGTGTCATTTTCTAACTCCAGATGAAAAATGCATTTTCCCTCATCTAACAGTGGTGAAGAGGGCTGCACCTGTGAGGTACCCTGCCAGCACTGCCCTGTCAGGCTAGAAATGCCAAACAACTCACAAGACAGAGATGCAAAGATACAGATTGGAAAGAAACGAAAGAGAAGTGCTTTGCAAAAGTGGGACTTTGCCCTTAGTAATTAAAGGTAGCATGGATTTCACCCCAGCTCTAGCAGCTTTCCATCTACAGGGAGAAACAAGGGAAAGGAGAACAATACACAATACAATGTATTGTGTGAATTAGACAATACACCTTCATAAGAATCTAAAAGTATGAGTAGAAGGATGCTTTGAGATATGGATAGTTTTAGCAAGGCCATACCACATAAACAAAGATATCCAGAAAAAAAAAAAGATGTTTGTGAGATGATCCAAGCGGATTTTATTCTGTTTGGACTACAGAAAACAGGTTTCCTGACTAAGAGAATGCCTTGAACTACTTAACCACAAACAGGCCTCTTCAAAGAAGTTATGCCCTTAAAGCTATTTACACAACAGTTGTGACTCCTAACTTTCCCAGCCCTGCTTCTCCTCCAGCAACAAAACATTTTATATCCTCAGTAGCTCCAGCCCATTGCAAAGCAGTGAAAAAACCCTTGCCAAAAAGAGTCAGAAATGCAGAAGAACCCCGAAGGAAATGAGACCTGAGACAACTGATTTAGGACTCTGCTCACCATTTTTTTCCCCTGGTTCTGGGTAGCCCAATAGGCTTCCAAAGGACCATGGAGCAGTTTGACACATTAAGGAGGGGGAAAAGAAAAGATGGTAACAAGTGGTTGTTCTTTTTACCTCAGCTGTAAATCTGTGCACAACACCCAGGGCACAGCATCAATTCCAAACAAGTGCAGGCAGATATACAACGTGCTGCTTGCCCTGACCACACCACACAGCAGCACAAAAAAATTAAGGCTCTCTAGCAAGACATAAAAATACTCAAATCCATTGTAAGCTGGAGTTCAGTTTTAAGGAGGTCTGAACTCTCTTAACTCCAGAAAAACCACAGCACTACCTAGACAGAGTAGGCCCACCCACAGTCCCAAAGAGAATTCCTATAGCAGATGCAAATTTCAGCTGGGTATGTGAGCATTTTTAAGGAGCAGTGTGGTGCAAGAAGGCTAAAGACTGGGAAGAAACATATTTAATTCAGCTAAAACACAATCTTTGATAGGACCAACATGATAGTCATATCCTGGTGAGGTTTTAGGGAGAATTAAAGAGGCTCTGAGGAAGCACAAATGTCCCCATGAGAACCAAACAGGAATTTATGGTGGGCAATCTAATCACCAGCACCATGATTGCTTTGCTCCAAGTCCAGCCAATCCAGATGGGCCAGAAAATCCATGTGTTGTTCCATGCCATGCTTGGTGCTTTAATCCTGGATGTTGCGACAGATTTGTACAGGGAAAGTTGAGGACTGACAGCAACTCCCTGAGCTCCTGGAAAGGATCCACGCTGTAAAGAACCACAAAACCATTTGATGCCAGAAAACGCAAACCACACAGACCTTGAAGCCTCCCTTTCTGCCACAAGAGCTCAGGCCTGCTCCAGACCAGGAGCCTGAACTGAGACACTCTAGAGAGGTCATTTGTCTCTTTTTGTACAAGAGATTTTACTGGGTCTCTCTGAGTTCCCTAGTAGGGAAGGCAGATGTAGTCAAGGCTGAAACTATGTATCCTTTAGCATTTGCCATGAATCATTTGGCTCAATCACAAGGAGAGTTTTTTGTCTCTCCCAGAAAGTGTACTGGTTTTCCTGTGTGGCACTGCTTGGCTACATCTGGGTGACTTCATCATCTGCAAGAATGAAAGCAGGATGCCCAATCAAGTACCAAAGAAAACCACTAACATTTACAATTCAATCTCTGATCACCCAGTTTCAGTTGAGAAAATTCAACTGTAGTTCCAAAAAACCAAACCAAAACACACAGGGGAAAAATAAGAAGTCAACCAAACTTCAAAAACTCTGAATGCACCAGAAGACAGTTTAAGAGATGAATTAGTAAAACAAGAGCAAAACAAAACACACCACAATTCAGCACAAACAGCAACCTAGATGAGGGCAGGGAACACTGACATTGCTTTATCAAAGCAGGGACTATCATGGCTGGTACCTCTGAGGATGAAACAGAGCAACCTCTCCAGTGCTTTGCCTCCAGCAGGTCATGTTCACAAGGCAGTGACCTTAGAGCCAGGCTGGCATTCCCAATGCCCACAACAATGGATCCAATTACTCCAACCAACAAGCATTAAAAGGCACATGCTGCACATAGAGCTGACATTGCTCTGGTAATTCCAATACATGGATCCACAGACACAAAGAGGAGAGAACAGCACCCTTGCCATCTCTGGATGCTGCTGTGCTCTGCTTAACTTTCCTTACACATTTTGGCTTCCACATTTCTTTCCCCGGTGTTTCCCTGTTTGGAGACTCTTCACCCAAACTCAAACCATAATGAGACTGAATAAATTGATTCAATACCTATTTGCTTTGTCATTCCTCCCACCATTATTCACTGCAATTCCTCAGACTTGGCTAAGGCAAAACACCATTTTCTTATTCTTTCAATTGCAGATGCACAGATCCAGGTGCTAGGTGAAAAAATAAACTTGTTTCCTACATAGTACTTTTGAATTTGCTGAATAACCTAGCAGGTCAAATAATTCATTTTGAGAAGAAACAAAATCCTTCAGTAAGTACACTGCTGAAGTAAAAGAGTTCAAAGGTGATCAACAGCATTTTATAAAAGGCAAATTGAAATAAAAATCTACAAGAACCAACAACAGCTACTAAATATCCCATCCCCAAGGTCTTTTGAGGAACAGCTGGGACCAAATCTCAATGAAAACCCCTTCACAAGGATCAGCATCCTCTACCCTGTCCCACTGGGTGGGGATGGGCTTTGCCTGCCTCCCTAAGGCCATCCCCAAACCTGGCAGCCCTGTGGGCTCCCATCCTTGTAGCCCAGCTCCTGCACGGCCAGGAATGACTGCCACTAAATCCTCTGTCACCTCTGCCCTCCTCAGGCAGACAGAGCTGTGCCCATGGCTCCCAAGGGGCAGAGGAGCTGTGCTGACCTGAAAGGTGAGCTGGGTATTGCAGTTTAATGTGGCTGCTAATCAGGAGGGTTTTCATGCCTAGTTAGTAAATGTCCCTATTTATTTTAAATAAAACTGTGTTAGAAGAGCCAAAACAAAAATACCTGTCAAGAGTAAAACAGAAAAACTAACTGTGAAAGCGATACTGCTGCAGAAGAATATGATGTAGCCCATTTTGCAAGGTTGCTAAATTATGTATTACCAAGAGTGGCACACAGTCACCTATTAATACATCTAGAGCCCTTTGTTGCCCTATTATCAATAACAAACCTCCTGCACTATTTTGGGAAATGACCTTTCTGCACAGCCCCGTGTAGCACGAGCCAGGAACCTCCTGAGCTGTAATTCCAGCTCTACCATTGACTTGCTGCATGGTGAGGGAAAGCTGCTTTAACCTCCCAGGTGCTGTTTCTTTTTCTCTAAAGCTGCAGTGACACTGGCCTCCCTTTCAGCTCAGTGGAGTGCCTTACTAAGTTCAAATATTTGAGCAGAGCTTTGGGGATGCAAAATGCCAGATCAGTGTGACACATTGCTGCAGCTGCTTAAGGATATTAACAGTGCAGAAATTCAGCTGCAGCTGGAAGAACATATTGTGCAGAGCTACAAGGTTCTCTTTTCACAGGTGAGAATTTATAGCCACCAGCTTTAGGCTACAAATCACCACCCAGTAACCTGTCAGTGTTCTCAAGCCAGAGTTTCTTTCTCAACTCACAGGAAAGAAAATCTCAGTGCTTGGTCCCACCTACATGGCAGCAGGTTCAGGGTAATGTTAACAACCCACATGATGGTAAAGGATACACCTAAAATAACAGCACACAGGGACCACAGGATGAGAATTACTGGGACAAGAGGAACACACAGCAGATACTCAGTTTATGCAGCCTGGGATATTTCAAATGTCAAAAAAAAAAAAAAAAAAAAAAAAAAAAAAAAGCTGGGTTATAGGAAGTTCCAGAGATTGAAAAAATAGAGCAGAGAGAGTGGAGATTGTAACAACACCATCTCTTTCTCTCTCACTCTAAATAAATAAAAGTCATGACTAAATGAAGTCATTCTAAAAACATGAATTATTTCATATTTCATTTGCTTTGGCAGAATATTCCCAGGCTTAACCCCTCAAGCTGCAGGAACAGGTGGAAGGCACTACCAAAATAATGGAACATGCACTACCAAAATAATGGAACATGCCTAAGCATGCAGTGAAACTATAGGAAGGCTACATTCCCAACTTAGGAAAAAAACCAGTCATATAACTCTTTTCCAAGGGGCAGAGATCAATTCGTTTTCCACCCCTCACTTCTCTCCTGTGTTGTTACAAAAGATACCATCAGTATTTTAGAGTTGTCTAATAACTCTAATAATTTAACCAAGAGTTTCCAAATAAAATTTACTTTGAAACCCATCCTGCTAGAGGAAATTCCATTTCAATTCCATTGTAATTGACATCACAACTCAAATTCCTAAATCTGCATTCCTAGTTCTTCAGAAATGAAGAGACTTTCACAGTCTGGAAGATTTAACCTGAAAGCCACACCACCACACCCATATTTACATTAGGAAGTCCCCAGGGTGAGCACTATCCTTCCATCAGAATGATCCTCAAATGCCCTTTAAAAACTCCTTAACTATTATTTAAAAGCCCTTTGTTTTACAGACAGAGAGCAATACATTTGGCATGGAAGTTTAAGCACGACATGATTCAAGTTTATAAGGATTAAATTACAGCAGCTATTGAAATCCATGTTTGAATTTAATATTTAATACGTCTCTACTGACAGATTTCATTTACTCATCCTAATTAACAGTGCCCAGAGACTGCTGTTTCACCTTCCTCAGACTGAGCCGCGGCCAAATGTCAGCCCTGAGGTGGGGCACAGGCATCCCGAAGGCAGCAGCGGTGCCGAGCGCTGCCGTACAGCACCATCTAAGGGCTCTCCATAAGTACTGCTGAGGGGATGTATGGAATGCCACCTATGGATCGGCTCCTGGGTGCTCCCAGCCAGCTGCCAGGCTCCCAGCACACACCAGTGGCACCACAGCACAACTCTCTGAGCTACTGTTTCCTCTCTGATTCATCAGGAATCATCGGGAAAAGGAAGTTACCGAGAAGCTGCCCAAGGAATAATTTTCAGAATAACAAGATTGACCTCTGTCATCAGCAGCAGTTTGCTTCTCTCTGTGGCAATCTCTTGGCATGCAGACAAGGTGGTTTGTTACAAACACTCTAGATTAAGCACAGGAGGAGAAAATAATATGGCTTCAAGATTTAGAAACTGAGAAACAAGAGTAGCTTTAATTCTATCCAGCTTGTGCAGTATTTAAATCTCTATTTCAGCTAATTTCTATTTCCAGGCAATCTTTTTTCTTCATAACTTATACAAGTCTTGCTCATAAAAATATCTTCTGGAGTGGTTTGTGGTGCAATCTACATAAGGAAATACCACACTAACCTGAAGATCCACTTAGTCCAGCCCTAATCTCAAGGAACACCCAATAAAGAAAAAAAAGCCCTATGAAAGTAAAAGTATTCAAACTGTCCCACAGAAATGCCTTTGCATGTTAGGTGTTCACTAAGGTTCAACGTTCAAAAATGTTCAGTGAGAGCTATTCAGACTGGACTAGTTTACAAGACCTGTGCCTGTCTCCACAGCTATGTTTTCTGAGATGAAAGAATTGGCAATGGGCCAAACAAGATTATTTTAATTATCCCAGTTTCCCTCTGAAATTTCCTGTCTCGTTGCACATGAAGTTTACCACCCCAAAAAAGGAAAAGTGACCTGCCTAGCAGGACAGACCTCAGGCAGCCTTTATTCTAGGACCTTATTCCATCACGTGTAGGCACATGCTCCACTGCTGACCTCTCCTGACCTCAGGGTGTGGAGGAGCAGCAGCACTTCTAACATGGAAGGAATTGTGAGTGGTGAAAATGAGTGTCTGGAGCAGCGTCTCCAGCTAAACTGAAAGCCACATGCAATGTGCAAGACACAAAACTGGGACTTTCAACACATCATAATTCAAAATAACTCTTTAATGTCAGTGCAGAAATAAAGCATTCAGTGGCTTTTAGTCATACTAGTGCTGTACAGTAGCCATGCTCTGCTCCATTGCTGCAGCTGTGGAAATGACAATACTAAAGAGGCCCACATTAAAGACTCCTTCATTTCTGAGAATGTCACATTCTAATTAATAATGAAAAGGAAAAGTCAAGGACAACAATATTTGAAGGCTGAAACATTAATTTTCAAATCTAATCAGTTTCTATTGCCACTGCACACAGAAAGAACCAGTCAGGTTATACATGCTGCATGGTACCACTCATAAACAACAAAAAACTGATTTTTTACCTTTCCTGAAACTCCTGTTTCTAAAAGCTTATTGATCTTAACCAGAGTTCCCCACTTCTCCTGTAATCAGAAGTTAAGAACTTCACCCTCTTGTTTTGAGTCCTGTAGATATCAGATATTAGCAGCTGTTGTTCAGTGAAGACAGACAAATCATATTCACAGCTCAAAATAAAGAAATCCTGTTTGGGTGAACACAATTTGCTCTGTTCATCAAGCAAGGGCATGAAAAGTCACTCCTCTCAGCTTCAGATAGCAGTCAGGATTTCCAAGTAGACAACTTTGTTAAGATTCATGCAATATTAAAAAAAGAGCAATATTTGCAACGTAATTCTCATTTGCTGATTATTTTCCTAGATTGAGCTCTGCCAGATACCATGCACTTGCCATGCTTTTGACATGGCATGTAGGGCAGAATCAGTTTCTTATGTAGCTGCCCGTTCTGGAATGAACACCTGATCTATCTGATCTCAGTTTTGCAGTTACAGCAATATTAGCCCTCTCCACAAATTTTACAAGATTGGGATAACTGAACAGCAGAGCTTCTCTTTAAAGTTCAGAAGAGGAGGGACACCAGAGCATAACAGGCTTGTGCAACACATGCTGACCTTTTAACACATCGACCTGTAGTGCTCTGAAAAGCACCAATGGATAGAGGGGAGAAGCTAGTGCTGGAGGCAACAGGGTGGAAAGGAGAAAGCCATCACACTGACAAGGTACAGTGACCTAGTGTCCATGAGCATAAAGGTGGCTCAGGATAACAACATTTCTGGCAGAAAAAGTATACAAATACTCAGCTGTCTCTTACTCAGATCTAGGTGTAAAAGACAGGCATCTGAGCAACAGTAAAATCTTCTGATGTGGTAAGGCACATTAATGTTGCAGCTTCTGGTGTCACTAAAGAGCCTTTGTCCAGTCAGACTAACAATTTACAGTTTAGAATTAAGGTAAAACAAGCAACTTACTCCTTGGTCTTATTTTACAGGCTTTGCCAGATGTGATCAGATAAAGGCACACATTCAGTGCAGACCTTCAATCATTTTCAACCACATTCAATACCACTTCTGGTTCGGTTTGTGAAATCCCTTCTAAAAGACATAAACCAAGAAATTCTTAGCACCCTAATTTCCCTTTCCTCTATGGATTATTTTGCCTACTTGGAAATACTAGGAAAGCTTCTCTAAATAAGAATAGACCTTACTGTGATGGCTGAAGTCCTTCTCCTTCCATGAGAGGAGGGTCTGACATCACAGTCTGGGAACCAGCTTAGTTCCTTTTCCTGAAAAGAGGCAGGATACATCTTAGTACAGTTAACTTGTCCCTGTATTTCCCATCCTCCAAATATTCCTAGGACGGTGCCTGCTTTCTTCTAAGATGTGATGAGAGAGAGAAAGAGGAGTAAAGGGCAAAGGTAACCAGGAGGTCAAGATGAGATGCTTTCCCTCAGCCTCTGCTAACAAGGCACAGCACAGGAGTTTCACACAGCTTCAGAAACTCTTGTTCCCTGCTGGTGAGCTCTGGCCAAGGCCGGGTTCACCGAGGTCACAGCAAAAGAAAAGGTTGGACTTCTGTTGATCAACGCTGCTAAGCAACAAGTCATAAAAACCAACATCACCCTTGTCTTCTGCTGGTTGCAATTAGAGAACTACAAACAGGATCACAGATTCAGGGCCAGGAGAAAACCTTTAGCAGTGTGAGTGTGCACTGCTCCCAGCCACAGAGCCCGTGCAGCAACTTCTCATTAGACACACACCAGCATCCCCAGCCATTGCAGCCTGCACAGGGCAGGTCAGCCCAGGCCTCTGAAGCTGTAATAGCCTTTGGCTTCTCACAGTTGCAATCTTTAGGTTGTGGTGGGCACTTCCAGCTGAAGAAACAAAGCAGAATTGTTGTCAGCCCCTGATTAACTTCATGAATATTTGAGTCATGTTAAAAGGTGCATAACTAAAGCTTTTATAGGCTACTCTAACAGTGGAAGAGATGTAAGAGGAAATGAAGACATAGTGACACAGAGCAGGAACTCACTTTGCCACAGTATTTTAAGGAAGAATACAGCAATCTTATCATGCATTCTGAAAGGTGAAGCTTTTAAGTTGTGACAAGTAAACAATCTTACTCAAACTACAAGAACTTTCAACTATTCCCCACTTGGAGCACAATTACAAATAAACCCACCTAGTGCCAAAGGACAAGCATCACATGGTCCCATGCAACACACAAATCCAAAAGATAGGAACAGGCATTGAAGTTATAATTTTTGTAAGCTTCACACAGCAAACACTGTCTGTCACACCAGTTTCTGTGGCTTCACAGTGAATTATCCAAGATAATTCTTACGCTCCCGTGGGAAGAAAAATAGAGAAAAATATGCATTTCTCTTGCTGTTCCATAATGTACCTTCTCCATACACTGTCATGAATGTCAGCCCTCTTCTCCTTCCTTGTTCATCAGCTGAACCATACCTTAGTATGACAGGAGGGAATAGAGTATGTCTGTCATCCTTCCATTCTAAGTATGGACTCTAATTGCTTCTGAATTTTTAATTTTGAAATTTTTATTCTCAATTTACAAATGTTCCATTATGAGGGGGGTGGCTCATAATTAAATAAACTGTAAGAATATGACTGTGGAGTAGCTGAACTGGTTTTTGTAAGAGGAATCCTGTTACTAGTCAGTCTGTGCACTGTTGACTGTCCAACTCTTCAGGGAAAGACACTAATGTTTCCTTAAATACATTCTTTACCAACATTTGTTTAATCTTTCATCAAATTATAAAAGTTTTAGAACACTCCAGCAGGAATAGTTACAGAAGCACTAAACTCTGTAAAAACATTTTTCTCATTTTAACTCATGGACTATGTTACTTATTGACTGCGCATCCAAGGGGGAGCAACAGAGCCCTCTGAGAAAGGAAAATAAAAGGGAAATAAGAATGTTTGCACCAGTACGGAGCAAATCAGTAATTGAATCTTGCCACGTTACGAAAGAAAACTTTAGGAAGGGAACTGCGTACAGTTAAAAAAAAAAAGTTTCTTTGTATTCTTTAGCTTTACTCAACACCCATGCCCCAAAATCTCAAACAGCCAACACAGTGCAGATTTCACAAATAAGCAATATATATGAGGAGAACACAAAGGCTGAAGCAGCATGCACAACAGGAAGTAATGCATTTACAGAAGGCGAGGGCAGATTACACATCAAAGGCAAGTTTTTTATTACTTAAAGCAGGACATTACAACAGAAGAGTAGTCAAGAAGGGGTCACTGGGTCCTGTCACTGAAAACAGAGAGATTAGATATGAAAGGAATAAGTCACACTAAGAGCATGAACTTGCTAAGAGCATTTTTTCAACCTTAAGTAACATGGCTGTAAATATTACGTGGGGATCAGAGTAAAGACTATTGAACTGTAACCCTTACACCCCCTGACCTGTTTCAGAGTCCTGGGTAAATCACTTGATCTCACCACACTTGTTTTTGCCAGCTGTGAAACACCAGCAACATCTATTACACAGGCACCTGGGGAAAAGTTTCACACTTGCAGACAAATGCAAGACTTTGTAGAAAATTACTTTGCGTATGTAAACAGTTTATTCCCTACCTCTCTAACTCATTTGTCTATTCATTTGTCTCTCAGTTGTCTCAGTTTGTCATACCTCCAGCTACAAACTCCCTCTTGCTATTGGCTTCTCATGAAGTTATATTATTTTCCCATACTACTTTGCAATAGCTGTGGGTTTAAGTGTTAACATGAGAGCAGCTTGACAACTCCAGAAACTAAGAATATGTCAACATCCTACTCAACAGATTTGTTTACTATCTTTTTTCAGAAGCCTGTTTACTTGAATAACAATATTTCAATGCATTTTGGCCAAGTTAATCCCACAGAGCTAAAAATTATGAGCTGGAAACATTCTTCCCTATCTTGGGACACAGTGGATTGTTTATGGAGTTGTAGCTGACCAGCTGAAGCTCTGCAGTCCTTCTGAAGACAATTCATCTGCCCAGCCCACAAGAACATCCACAAAACTGCACAATAAACTGAGCAGCAGCTGACTGCTCACAACAAAACACAGGCTGTAAAACAAACTATTTCATTCCCACATGGAAGGCTCAGTTCATAATTTGCACAGTACAGCTTTTCAGTTTGGTAGGGGAATCACTGAAAATCAAAACAGGGACCCTCATTTACTCTTTCATTTCCAAAGACTCCTTTCAATATATGGATATTTCTCCATCTATTGAAGTATGAGGCATAATTGAACACATAAAGGTAAATCAGATTTTCATTTAATGCTCTGCTTTAAAAGGAAAATGCAGTTTGAAGAACCTGCTTAAGCCATTGTACTTCTGCTAAGAGTTCATTTGTAAATTAACAATATTATAAAAGAAGCAACAAAATGAGAAAATAATGATAGCCCACGGCTTGAGTGGATCAGTAGATCTGCATCCAGAAAATAAATACTGAAGAGGCTGTAAGACATATTCTGCTTGAGCAGGTGTCATTTGAACAAAGCTGCAGGTTCTGTTTTACTTGCTTGGCAGCTCATGTATGACAGACAAGGAAAACAGCAGTCCTGTCACAAGAAGCAATGACCATAATAAGGGTTTGATCTAACAGATAAACACAAATGAGGTCACCTCAAAACCTGCCACCTGAAACAAAGGAACTATCAAAAAATTGAGAACTCCCTGGTTAAAATGCTGCTGCTCTCATTAATTCATTCCCCACCTGACTGTCATTTCTTCTACCACATACCATAAAATACAGTCAGTATTTAAAGCTGAAAGGACTCAAAGGACACAAGAAGCTGCTTTTGGTTTAGGGCACTCTCTGTCATATTCAATGGAGGCTGTTTAAATAAAAAAGAAACTGTAAGCACTGCATTTCTCTCACAATTCAGCATGGTCAGAACAAAGTCACTGTGCTTCTGCCACTCCATACTTTCCTTCAGCTGCCTCTTTGTAACTGATTGCAACAATCCCAAAGTAGTGATTAAGAAACAGGAGTAAGTGGTCAGGAGTTCTGACAATTTAGGTGATGGAAGCCACTACCACCAGCTACCCCTGTGCAAACTTTCTTACCAAAGAAATTCCTCAGCTGTATGGCCCCTAAAACACTACAATGCCCTTCCTTAGTGTTGCACTGCAAACAGTGCCTAGCAGGTAAAAGTTGGGATCACCATGTAACAACTGGGACAAGGGAAATGAAGAAAAAATCTATTTTGAGGGGGAAAAAGCCCTGAACAAAAACAAACACCATGAAGGTAAAAAGAGGATTTAAGTAACACAATTCAGTGCTCTACTAGAATTGAGTTGCCAGAAGCCAAACAGGTGAAATTGAGCTGAAGTTACCATACCTTTTATGTACGTGTCCAGAAAATCAAAACTGTGAAAATTATCACTTCAAATATATTTCTTTAAAAATTAATTTACCCAAGTACCAACAGGCTCACAAATTCTCCTATTTTAATGGTTTTACTGTCAGATCTCCAAAAATCAGTACTTTTCCACATTATTCTTCACATTTAGTGGGTACCAGATGAGCTCTGCCTTCTAGATCATAGATCAGGAAAATGTTTCCTCCAGATTTTTCTCAAGGGAAAATAGAAAATAAAAGTGCTTTTGGTTGGAAGCAGTCCTGTCTTCTGCAAGAGATAAAGAAAAAAATACTAAACATGACTGGCCATTTTGTTTGAATCCAGAAAATATAAGTCAGATCAGAAAACCATAAAACATTATTTTTAGAGACAAATTATTCTAGTATAAAGACATTTGCTATTAAAACATCATGGGTAACATTTGTCTAATCTGATGTCTGCATGTCAAAAAAAGTCTAGCTACATTTTGCTTTTTAATAAAACATCTATTTTGAAACTGGGATGGTTAAAATTCCCTTCTTCTACTGTACAGTGGGTAATAACTAACCACAGCTTCCAAAGAGGGACCAAACACCACTATGTTCTATTTATATGCATACAATTTATTTAAAACTAAGGCTGTGGTCTGGTGCTGTCAGGCAGTGCAATGTTCTTGCTGTCACTCAAGGTGAGGAAAGAAAATGCAATCCATTCTGGCAACAGCTGCTGCTATATTAGAATGGAAAGCTGCAGTGTCAACTGCTCTGAGATGACCCCACAACCAGAATCCAACCCTGCACCACCACAAACCTCGCTCTCCTGCCCTCCCCAAACCCAATCATTCTACACAGGCATCCAGTTTTTATCAACAGATCTAAGGCATGTAGAAACAGAAGATTTGGAAGTTTATTTTTTTTCCAATAGTGTGTAGTAGTCTCTTAGTGAGTGTTTAGATTTGTCATGATCGCTGCACATACAGAATCCAACAGAATTCTTCTGCAGAGTACAGAATCATTTCAGCTGCAGAGATCAGAATCAACACATAGAAAAAGTGCATTTAATGTTCACGTTTCACATAAAGCACCCATCAAGAGCAGAGTACAAACAATGCTTAGAGACCATCTTTGAATGCCTTCAGCAGCAGGTCAGCTGCCAGCCCAGGAGACAGGACCCCAGCAAGAACCTTTTCCTCCAGAAGCGGGATCTTATCCTTGACGGCCAGGTGTGTGCGGAAGTGCTGCAGCACGTTCTCCTGGATGAGGTTCCACATCCACACCTTCTGCTGCCGGCGCCGCCTGGCCAGCAGCTCGCTGCTGCCGAGCGTGAGCTCGCGGAACTCGGCCATCTTGTCCCACAGCTCCGAGACGCCCTCGCCGGTCTTGGCGGAGACGCGCATCACCTGGGGGTTCAGGGAACGGCCACAGCCAGGTTACCTGCTGGCCTCCGGGCTGCCAGCACTGGGTCAGGCAGCTCGCATGGAAATCAGGAAATGTGTGAGGGAAGCTTCCTTCAGTACCTGCTTCATGAAGCTCTAAGCATATCTGTGCCTTTCCCTCCAATGCCCCCAAAATCTGGGATTCTATAGACCCTGAGATCCATGCTATTTGGGATATTTGTCCAGTTGCTTGTTATGAGAATCATTTTTAGTAAGTCCTTCAGCTAAGAGGCACATTATTGCTCCTTTACTTAAATGTAGATTAAAGTGTATATTCTGGTAGCTATTCTTTCACACTTAAAATATGCTAGAAACAAGGGATTTTAATGTTTTTTTGCCTTTGCTTTCCACACCAGGAATTAATTTTCAGAAATCCAGCACAATCTTTCAAATTGAAAGCCTGAGGGTTTTTGTTTTTGTTTTTTTTTTAAAAAGCTTCTCTCCTTTTCCACACTTAGAAAAGAAAGGTTAATCCTCAGCTGATTTAACTCAGCTTAATGGGTCAATTTCAACACCAAGGTAGAACAAACCTCCTTTACAGATAGTTTATTTATAAAGGAAGTGAGAGTGTGTGTGTGCTTATTCTATATACACATATTAAAAACTAGTACTGAATCTTCTCCTTAGAAATCTACCGAAACCTTTTAATAGATAAAATACAGCATTAAAACTGAAGACCTACAGGATAAGAATTCCCATTATCTAGCCTTTTTTTATATGTGAGAAACTAAAAAAAAAATTAAAGCAATAAGGCAAACAAATGAACTAGTTAAAGAGCAAAGATAATCACAAGCTTCAGAGCTATAAGAGAGAGAGAAATAGATTAAGGGGCATTTTTGGATATGTGCAGTTTACAAAAAGCAAGTGAAGTTTGCACCACTCCTGATGTCAGTAATAGCTCTGCTAGTGCAGATATTGTAGATCAGAGCAGAAATCCTGGGGAGGAGGACTGGCGTTGCAGTGTTTTATGTGGCACATCCTGAGATCAGAGGTGAGACGCAGACAGCAGCAATCACTTCTCCACCACACTGAGACTGAACAACCAACTGCAATTTTTCAAAGAAGCCTAGGGAGACTAGGACAGCTAGGTGAGGAGATACCAATCTTAACTCATTCAGCATGTTTTCTGGGGGGAAAAATAAAAAAAAACTCCCAAACACATCTCCAAAACCCAAACAAAACCAAACCAGACCCATAGAGCCCCACAAAACACAGGGAAGTCCACAAACCTTTGGCCTCCAAACCTTGGAACGCTTGCGGAGCAGCTTCAGGGCGCTGACGTACTCAGCCTGGATCCGCCGGGCAGGCACAAGCAAGTCACCATCAGCCTTGCTGATAGCAACCAGGTCTGCCATCTCAATGATGCCCCGCTTGATGCCCTAAATGCAGCAGGGACAGCAATCAGGAGTAGCCAGAGGGGCTGTGACACGCTGATTCAGCACAAAAAGCAGGTCAAAATGCTTTGGTAGTTTCTAGTTTTCTCCCCAAAAATATATATAAGTAGTAAACATGTTAATGTTAAGCCACAGAGTATCACGTGTTTACATCCTCATACTTTTAAAAACAAAAAAGGGAGCTTAATTGTGCATTAAGTGGATGACACTGAAAATACTTAATAATAACAGTATAATGGACAAAACATATTGATATGGACTTTCTGCACAGATACTGCATGCTGAATTTAAGTTTCTCTTCCTAGTCCCAGGTACTAACCAATAAGAGAAACTGAAAAATACCTGTAATTCATCTCCACCCGCAGGTGGTAGCAGTAATATAAACATATCAACCATATCAGCCACAGCAAATTCTGACTGGCCCACACCTAAAAAATTAAATTCAGAATTTACCATTTACTACAAACTTTCAGTCCCATTAATGTCAGTAATTGTGACAGATCCCAGCACTGCCCCACGAACAAATCCCACTAAGAAAACAAAGACAACAGGAAACATGACAGTTTAGTAAAAGGCACACAGGACTAGAAAACAAGACAGAATGAGCACTTATGTTAAAGCAGTGACCACATGCAAAAAACATGGGCAAAATCAAGGCAGGGATATGCAATTATTAGCACAGCCTATTTTCATGTCACAACAAGACAAACAAAGCAAACCCTAAGCACATACCCACTGTTTCCACGAGAACAACATCGTAGCCTCCTCCTTCACAGAGCAGAATGGCTTCATTTGTGGTCCTTGTGACACCTCCCAGTGTCCCATTGGTTGGAGATGGTCTGATGTATGCATTCATGTCTCTTGACAACTCAGTCATCCTTGTTTTATCACCCAGCAGGGAACCTTAATGTTAAATTATTTCAGTGCAATACAGCCAAACTGCCCTTCTCTCCGCTCCCCACCAATAAATGAGTGAGGACAGACAGATCTCTCATACAAAGTCAGTCAAATAAGAATATCCTAGTTACAGCTTCTCAAGACTCAGCTGAGGACTAGGAAGCTACAGTATGGTTCTTCTACTTCCCAGAAGCTGAAAAGGCCTGACAGGCAGACCTTACTGCTACCAAACACAAAGAATTTGTACTAGGTCAGAATGAATTCTACAACTCCTGAATGGCTTTTTGAAGCCTACACACATCAGGCCACACAGCTGATTCCTGTCTGCTCCTGTCCAAAGGACAAATCTCTGCATCATGATTCTGACACACTTTGGTGCTGGATGTTTTGTTTTAGGAGAGCTGACACGTGTCCCTGCCTTCCTTCTACTCAAACAAACTGCAAATCACATTCAGTGAGATCTACACACTCAAGGCACACTCCAAAAGATGAGAGATGCTCAATTCTTCCAGCTGCTGCAGTCTTGCTGTCACATTTTGCTACTCTACTCATGCATCCTGAAGGCATACATCAAAGAACACAGTCCATCTTAGCTCCATGTCACTGCAATGCTCTAGTTAATTCTTTATAAATAGTTACACACCTCTAACAGCACAGAAGCTGGAAAAATTAATGATGCTGAGTGGCAGCTGCCCCTTATGGAAAGATCAAAATCAAGGTTGTATTATTTGTATCAGAGATACCAAAAATCAGGCATGCTCAGCTTGTAATTTCCCTACAATTTTTTACTGGAGAGTTTCAGATCACAGCCTGTCATCAGTAATCCTGCACAACTTCCAAAAAATTCAGATTTAGAAAAATAAATTGTACGGCAGCATTTGAATACTGGAAAGGGGAAATCTGAAAGAACTACAACACTGATACATATTTTCCAATTTGGTATCACATATGAAGAAAATATGAAAACTTGATTTCTTTTACATTTTACTGTAACAGGCACCAAATCTTCTTCCACTTTGCTCAAAGAGATACTTCAGTAGTTGACAAGGTATTGGAAACTTGACTCAAACTTTGTTTCACACTCACCACCACTTGTACTAGAGGAAGGGTCCACAGCCAACACAGCCACTTTGTGGTTTCTTTCCGTAAGCATCTTCCCAAAGCATTCTATGAAGGTCGACTTTCCAGCACCAGGAGGACCAGACAACCCTAAATAATCACAACAGGAAGAAAAAACCATTTTGCTAGTCAAATAAATAATACATCTAATGAATACCATCAACATCTAGTTGACAACAATTCATACTCTAACACAGCATCACAACAAAAACAAATAAAAGCTATGCCAAAACAAAATAGGAGCTTGACAACATAGCAGCACCTCACTATCCCTCATCTATTGACACCAATATAATATTAGGCTTATCCACATCTGTTTCTTCCCCTCCAAATAAAATTACTTGTACTGTATGACTTATCCTTCATAATTTTCAAAATGTTATATATTAGAACTGGATTTTTCAGATTTACTACAAAATAAACACTCCAAAAGGAAAAGCAAGGCTGTACCTTGAAGAGCTGTTCTTTCCAAAAATAAGGCCGTTTATTTTCATGTCAAAGCTCACAAACTAAGATTAGCACCAAACTTTTCTCACTCCCATGCCCCAGTTCTTGTTCTTACTACCTTTGTACAGACAGGAGAGATGACAGCTGGGCATGACACATGCTAGGAGTCCTTCTCTGTGTAAGGGAAAAATATTTTACAGCTTCCAGGAGAAGCAGGTTCACGTCTCCTTCAGCTGAAAATCAGGCTGCTTCCTAACAGAGGGCCATAAAACAGGAAGTGCATGTTTTTCCTTCTGTAGACTAAAAAAGGGATTCAGGAAGTGTCCAAAAAACACCTTTAGGAAAAGACCAGGTGTGCTTGAACACATCTTTCCCTAAGTGTAGATAACATCTGCAAACTAACTAATGTTTCACCTTATAATAGTTACACAGCCGACCCTGAATAACACACTCCCAAGAAGCCATGATAATTTCTAAAGTATTCTCAAAAGCATTTTTTCATCTCAAACCATAATTCCACTGGACAGAAGTAATCTAGATTGGTTATAAACCACAAAAAAATAACAATGCAAGACTACAAACCACAAACAGTGATAATAAAAGGTGAGGACAGTAATTACTACTAGACAAGACATAAAAGGACTAACCCACTCTAAAGGCAAGTGGCTTTCCTTGATTTAACTTTTCTTGTTCCCTGTGGTAGGATAATACCTTCTGAAGGAGCACCTGGGCTACTTTCTTCTTCCTACTCTGAGTTGATTCTATGAGTGTAATGGATTCGGCTAAGCAGGCTCTGTGGCCCTGGATTAGCCCCTGGTAAAGTCTGTCTATGAGTCTCTGCTCCTGGTCAGAAAGCTCCTCTGCTTGCAGCTCAGGGGCTGCCTGCTGGCACAGCTCTCTCCTCAAAGCGTTAGATGAACAAATCCATTTTGTGCGACAGTGATGTGCTGGCCCGGGAGACTCAAGGCCCGGGAAATCTGCTGGGGAAGTGCAGCGAAAGTTCATGAAGTAAGTTCTTCTGGAGAAATAACAACGAGGGAATCTCAGCAGCAAACAGGGGATCTTCATCTTCTTTGGAACCAAAAAGTATCAGAGTTGTCAGTTCACTTCTATTTGCAGACAGCCTAAAGAGAAGGAAAAACATTTTTACTTTCCTCAAAGCACTTTTGTGAGGACTCAAATTAAGTTTATGTACACCCCTGACCATCAGCTTTGATTTTATCTGTACCCACTGCCTTGAATAAAAAAAAAACTGTCCCCTTTTCCCGCTAAACAGACACAATAAAAACACACTACAGAACCAAAAGCACAGTATCTCTTTATTATGATACTTCATAAATTAAAATATAAAAAAAAGTACGTTCAAAGAAGCCTCTGAGAGCACACACAGCACACTACAAATCCAGGAGCAATCAATCCTTAAGCTTACAGAACTGGTGGTACATTCTAGTTTGACGGGCTATTTTAGGGTTGTTCTTAACAATTATTCGGGACGAGGGCATATTTGCACTTATTTCCATCAGAAAGAGGAAAAAAAGGGGGGTGGGACAGAGTTCAGAGACAAAAACATTTAGAAATAAACAGGAGGAGCTGAGGCCTGCCCAAGGCGCCCGGGCGGCCCCAGCCCCGCTCCCGCTGCGCCGCCTCAGCCCGGGGCGGCCGCTGAGGGGAGGAGGGCAGGGGAAAGCCGCCATTCCCGGCCGATCCCCGCCATTCCCCGCCGCTGCCCGCCATTCCCGGCACCTACCGGAGCCGCCCCGCTCCGCCCCGGGAAGTGACGCCCTCAGGCTGAGCCGGAATCCGCTGCCCCGCAGGGAAAGGGCCGGGAAAGGGGCGAACACGGCCGGGAGAGGAGGGTGCCGAAGGGCAGGGAGCTTCTCCGCCATTGCCCGGGCCTCCAGAGCGAGGGGTCAAGGCCTCAGGGCTCGGGTCCGGCCATTCCATGTGTACACAAACTTCCATGGCCTTGGAGTCACAGTCTCCCTGTGACTGTGACACAGGCTCTGGCCTTTCAGTGATGGATGTTTCAAATAATATTTTCCCTCCTGATTGAGCGGTATCCACTCGGAATCCGTGCATGGCCATTTACTGGTCCTCCCCCCATATACCGGAAAGGAAGAATAAATGCTTAAATCGCCCCATGTGCTTATTAAATCACGTTTATTTTCAGCCTTATTAAACCTCCTCTTCCAATTTAGTTTCCTGTCGTGGAGTGTTGGTTTATCGTGAGGTGGGGTTTGTTTTGCTTCCTTAATTTTTTCTTAAACTATTATTATTTCTCCAGTCATCTCCCAACCCTTTTTCTTCCCGTCTTCTTGTTAAAGTACACAGATCTATTTCCAGTGAATGTGAACACACAGAACCCACTGACTGAGCTGCTCCCAGTGCCTTGCACTATCCCGCAAAGACTTTTTCCCAGTGTCATCACCTGGGCAGTGAAAGTGACAGACTATTAAATAGCAGAAGTTTTGTTCTGAACTGCTGAATGCACAATTCAATCTCACTGCTGTTATTTCAGTCCAGAAGATAATGCTACACAGAGACCTGAACACTTCAGGGCTAAGAAAAGATACAGTTTTGTGTGCCTATCATCATGGGATGAAACCACAGCAGAAAGAGACAAGAAGTTCCATTTTGAAATAGCCTCATGAGGTCTTTCTGTTTAACCAGGTCTTTATTCACCAGAGTTAGCCTGGATCACTATAATCTCTTCATTAGCAAGTTTTCCAAGGCTCTCTGTTTCAAGTGCTGTACTTACACCTTGGTAGCACATCCCCATTACTATTTTAATAGCAGCAGAAACAACAAAAAAAAACATTCTGCTTCTGCTTAATTCATCCTTCAGTTTATGTCCCTTTGTGTTCTCTGAAATGGAATACTTTTGTCAGTGACCTTGGTGAACAGGCATGGAAAAGTGCACATTTCATCAATGCTGAAGAGGAGAGGGGATTGTTCAGTTCTCTATGATAACCTTGTGGACTGGAATAATAGGAGTGAGATTAAAGTGTGCACTCAGCAGTTCAGAACAAAACTGCTGCTCTTTTATACAGCCCACCAGCTGTACTGCCAATCTGATATGGCCACAAACAGGCATGAATGTGCTCTAGAGACATCTGCCTGCAAGAACTGTTTTCAAGACTTTGCACACTGGTGAGGTCTGGAACTCCGAATTGCTCAAGTCATCCTCTTTTTTTGTTCTTCTTTCCCCCTAGCTCTGTTATTCAACAAGTTTGCTTTTCACCAGTCAGAGGCTACAGTCTCCAAATGCCAGATATGAGAGGAAGACTTCCTATTGCCTGGTCAATTATATACACTCTTTTTTTCCATAGTCTTTCATACATCAGAGATTATATAGGTCTGCTAGAACTATGTGCTCTTCTACCACCTCTGATTTCTTTTTACTATAACCTCATCCAAAATAGGCAAAATACTCCCTTAGAGGCTGGGTCATATCTAGAATCTTCTTAATCTACATCCTGCCATGCTACACAGTGTTCTTGTGTTTCTCCTTGTGGTCTTGTAATGTATGCAACGAAATGGGGGGGAGGGGGGGGGGTTTGGTTGTTATTACACACAGCCCAATAAATTTTGGGCAGACTCACTGTATTTGTGCTTTCTAATCTCCAACACAGAGATTTCTCTTGGCTTCTGTATTCTTTATCCATTCATCATTAATTTACTTAACATTGTTGCTGAGCTATTCAGGAGGGTAGTTCAGTAGCTTTCTGCATCAGGCTCTGTTTCTCCTTTTTCTTAAAAATTATCTTTCAAATTTGGGCTGGGGGGAGTGTGTTTGTGGATTTGGGTTTTTTAAATTTCAAATTTAACTCATATTCTGTGTTCTCTTTTCTTCTTTTCCCCAAGGGTGTCAGAATAATAAAAATGCACCCCCATAGTTATTCCATCACAGTCTGCAAACTTCTCCAAGATTTAAGAAAATTGTCTGGTTTAACCTCCTTGCTGCAAATTTATCCCAGTGTTAAAGAAAAGGGTACTGCTGGTAACTCATGAACTAGAAGTCTTCCTTCTGAGCCAGTACTAAATCAAACAACCTGTAAAGTGTTATAAATATTGTGCCATGAACTAAAGGTGCAGGGAGGCACAGACATTCAGGCAAAATGTGCAACTGAATCCAGATCATTACAAAAGAATAGAAAAAGATCCTTCTGTAACTTCTCACAGCAGGAATAGTATTAACACTAGAATCTGCCAAATTCAACCATGCAAATTTACATTCCATCTAACTGGCTTCCCCTTGCAGTTTTAGTTGGATTAGCTCATTCTTTCTACCTCTGGCAACGCTGATTTCCTTGCTCTGTTCACCTCCTCTTTAAGAAAACCCAAAGTAATCTTTGTGCACATAATTAACACAATGATACTTAATATCATCACAGACATTTCTCTACATCAATGTGCTGTAAAGGCCAATACAAAACCACAGTCCTTGCCATAGTACAAACTGAAAATACAGTGGCACCAAATGAGACCATTTGCCCTTTATTTCAGAAGGCAGCCCTCAATTCATTTCAGTTTTCACAGAAGCAGAAAAGTTTGATCCAACCACCTCTTTAGAGCAAAACAGGAAGCAAGGTAACTGTTGATTACAGCTTCCTTTCAAGAGGAAAGGCTAAGCTTTTCAAGGACAGTCTTAGCACTCTAGACAAAATATACCTTCTATCTTATCTTAGAAGATAATTGGACACCTGAAATGAAATCACTAGAAAGCATATTCACAGCTGAAAGTTTGCCTGTTGAAATGCACCTTGAGCCCAGGCCTCAGATCTGCAGTTACAAGACTTGCTCGGGCAAGGAAACGCCAGAAAAAAAGCCAAAAGCCCTGCAACTGTTACACCAATAGCTGTTTGCTGACTGTGAGCGTCCCAAGGTTTTTCTACAAAGACCAGGACAGAGCAGCAGGACAGCTGCCTGGCTAGGTGTGGAGAGAACAGCCTTTCCACAGCTTCCCAGGGCCAGCCACCTACACAGGAGGACAGCCCCATGGCTGAGCAGATTCTCTGTACCTGTGCTGGTGAGGAGCCATAAGGTTGTCAGGAAAATTTCCTTTTCCTGAAAGCCTGGAAAAGGAAATTTGCTCTTTGAGCTTTGCCTGAGACCTACAAGAAAGCATCTGAAGAAAGCAGAAGGAAAACTTAAGTAATTATGGTATTTGTGTAACATTTTTATAAACAAGGGAGCTGAAGTGTCTTCACAAAACATTAGAGCAGTGACTTCAGTGTTTCCTTGTTGGTATGAACTGAGCAGTGATTGCACATTAGTGAGAAATGACATCAGCTATTACAGGAAGGTTTTCTACTGCTTATGCACAAGTTTTTTAATTGTTAATGATGCACTGCCTGATGTGAAGTGATTTTTAAAGGGGACAGATAAAACCATCTTTTCTGTAAAAAAAGGAAAGACATTTACTATATAGGCAAAACCCCCAGACATTATTCCTATACTACTACTGGTTGTAAAAGCCATTTAAATAATGTTCTCCAAGACCAGTTCATTGTTAAAAGTATAGACCCGAAAGAGCAAGTCACTTGCCAGTAAAATAATATTTCTTTTTCTTTCAATTAAAAAAGTATTTAAAAGCTTGGCTTAAAGAGTATGTTTTTCTCCATGGCCACCAATGACTCATGATATCAAAATATTTCTCATGTAGCTCATTATTACACAGCTGAAAAGGAAATAATTAATTGCCTCTTCCTGTTTTTTTTTAATACAGCAATGAAACCATACTAATCATATTTGTAAACATAAAAAATATAATACAATCTGACATCTGGGTTGGCTGAGACACCCTCATTCCCAGAAACTTTTTGCTTAAGGAAAGGCCTAATTGGTTGCAGTTTTTAAGTTCTGTAGTTGCCAGAAACTCATGCTGGAAGTCTCAGTTGTGTGGGCACTTGCTTGCTTACTCTCCAACATGCCCACAAAAGCAAGACTTACAGTCCAAAATTGTGTGCAAGCTAAATGTCCCATTTTTCCAGGCAGCTGTAGCAGATGGGTGTGAAAAGGATAAAAAGGGAAGATTCTGCTAAGATTCAATGCTGTATGATCAACCCATCCAGAAACAGAGCACAGCAGCATTCTGAAAGGCTGACTGACTCAGGAAGGGCTTGCTAAAAAGCCTGTTGGATCATACCCTGTGTCATTGCTTTACACCACAAAATACACAAACACCTTCATGTAAGTGCACCCTACATTTACAAAGCTTAGCCTAATGGTACAAAATATTGTACCACAGAATTAAGATGAAAGAAGAATCCTTCATTAAGACTAAAAAGGAAGCAAAAAACTCCAATGCTCAAACAACAAACACCACTGCAGTCATAACTGATGCAGTTGCATGGGGAAAATTAGCATAGAGCATATGGAAAAAAGTCAAATATTTGTTTTGAGGATGATCAGCTAATAGAGGTCCAGAAGGGAAATTTAGAATCATTTTGTTCAGAAGCTGGTATTTTCATCTAATTGCTTTCCCAACTAGGTCCATGTTTAGAAAAGAATTCTACATTCAAGCAGCATTATCTCAGTATATATTATATTATGTTGCAAGAATCAAAGATGAACACTTGCACTTTCCCCTCACTGGAAGTTAGCTATTCATTTGTTGTCTGAAAATTTGTGCTTTAGTGCAGAAGAATAAAATTGAGAAATAATTCCCGAGACTCTCGCCAGGAGGCTTCCCTTACCTCTTCTGGCCAGAAGGGGAAGCTAGCGCTATGCGGCTGAGTCACACAGCCCGGATGGACTGAACACACGGGAATTCAGGTCACCATCACCATCGAAAATCTGCCCTGTTTGACCACGGCAGAGTTTAACCACCTGAGAAACTTAAACATACTGAAAATTTACTGAGGGTGCATCCAGGAGGCTTCAGAGTGTAAAATCCAAAAGCCTCTCTGCAAGCATGTGTCCCATCTCGGTTTGGAAAATGACTCACAGAACACCAGCAGCAAGTGGCTGTAACCCTGTTGAGGAGCCCCTTACAGCGAGTTTCTGACTTCCCAGCAGGATTTTGCTGCTGCCCTGTCTCTGGTCACTGCAGCAAGTCAGGGATCTCTGGGTAACATAAGACTTACATAGAAATGTAATCTTATTTCCCCACCTAAACCAGAAACAAAATACAAGGCATACATTTTAACCAAAATTCTGCTACTGTGTTAAGACACCTGCTCAGAGTATCAGTGTGGGAAACAAACAGAAAACTTTATCGGACACATATGAATAGTTGCCTTGTTGCATTAATATTAAAGGTTTTTTATTGTTTAGAATGAAGACAAGAAATCTGCAGTACTCACAGCTCAGATGGTTTGTGATTATCAGCATCCTTCATCCTTTTCAGAGAAGATTCAACTGAATTTTAGTATGGAAGGGGATAGACTGAGAGTTTTGGGTTTTTTCTGATCAGCTATTCCATTTCAGTTTCTCAGCATTGAAAACTCAGCTTCTTTATTTGACTTAAGCTAATCTATCAGACATGTTAGATGGCTCTTTCCACAGGGCTGTAGAAACAGCAGCAGTCAGATGCCAAAAACTGTAAGTAGGTCTGTCCAAAATTTCTAGTTTTGTATCTATCTGCATGTCTCTAGTATGGCCTAGACTCAGGCTTTCTGCCATTTCTGGAAAGAAACTTCCAGGAATACTTCATTTCTAGGAACTTCCAGGAATGCTCTCTCTTGCTCAGCCAGAGGCAGACTATTCAAATTGTCAGTGGATGAAACATTTAAAAAATGGATGTAGGAAGTCTTGAGGACAAGTCTGGGTTACACACACACACACAAACACCATCCCTTGTCCCTGTTTGCCATTTATTCCAAGAGAACATATCCCTGGTGCTACCTTCTTCTCATGAAGCAGGACAGATACTAAAACAGATGCTGAGTATGTCAATGAGTGTGCAGTCACCAATAGTGGAGGTCTGACAGAAGGCCTAACAAGCCCATTAGTTTTTTAAAATAATCTAAAAGGATGGATTAAGCAAAAAATTGATAGTGTTGCATTGAAAGTATTCTAGGAGGCCTCCCATGTTGCAGTCTCTCCCCATCACCATCCCTTTCTGCTGCTAACTTCTTGTATGGACTTATTCTAAAAAAGACAGAATGAGTGGAGACTGAAAGGATTAAAACAGCAGTTACTTGCAAAATGAGATGTTTCTTGAAGGGAAGGGATATGGATTTTGTCTTCTTGTATTTTATACCGAACTCTGAAGAAGCTATAAAGAATTTTCTGCTAGCATCAAAAAAATGCAAGAAAATTACAGCTCAAGTCAGAGCTCTCAGCTCTTACTCCATGTTTCAGAATCACATGTCAATGACATTTCACCTTCCCAGTGCTCCTGTTCCAGCGAAGGAAAAGTATGCAGTCATTGAAATCCATACTTCCTTTAGGTGGTGTTCTGGAAAAACAACATTTCATATTTTAAAGCCTCATGATCTACCCATCTAGTTGTGGGAAGCATAAAAATTCTGATATCATCTCCTTAGAGTGCATCCATTCTTGTAACTAAGTCTATGAAAAGAATAAAGGTGGCATCAACAATCTGTTTTAATGACAGTGTTTGTATCATTTCCAATTACACAAGTAACACTTCTCCAAAGTCATTAGTGCCCTGCCATTATAGCTGTCACTGCTTCTTCAGTCTTGCTGCTCTGAGAGCAAAGACTCTGTGGGTTCCTGTTAGGAATACTGATAAGCTTCAGGAAAAGCTCTTTTCCAGATGGTCTTGTATGAGGCATTCATACTCCAGCACTCTCAATGATGGTTAAATGCTCGTACAGAACACACTCCTGAGCAGAAGTGAGGTTTGTTACTAGGATAGCTGTGCAAATCAATGCATTTTTTAGCTGCAACTCATCCTTAACTACACAGGCATGTGGAACAAGGAGAAGAGAGGAAAATAGTTTTGCCAGCTTTATATTAAACCACTATGTCCCAGTAGGCAGGAAAATATGTTTGGGTGACAAAGGCATCCTCAACATCTCTGACAGAATTCAGCTCTTCAAAGTTCAGACCAAGCCCTAAACACAGCGCACAGCAGGAAAGCATCAAGAAGACCTTTGCTATGTCTAGTATGCATTTTTCTAACCTGACACTGACCATCTCCAATGACCAACTCTCCAAAACCTATCCAGATAACTTGTTAGTGTTTAATATCTTAACTGACACAAATCTCTTCTCCCTGCCCCTAGTATTAGACTCAATTCTCTGCAAAGCAGAGAAAAGGAATTTAACTCTTCTTCCCCAGAGTGGCTACCTACACATGCTTCAAAACTCCAGGTTTGACCTTTTCACAGTTAATTTTAAAGCACATTTTATTTACCATGATGTTTTAGAACAAAACTTAGTGAGCAGGCAGTTTCCTTGCTTGATTCTGCCACCATGCCTACAAACACTCCTGCATTAGTTACTGATGACTGCAGTGCCTCAGAGGCTCAGACAGCAGGGCAGCAAGTAATTCAGCAAAGGTTACTTCTGCAAACCCTTTGGTCAGCTTTTCTGGAAGAAGAATACAAATACCTAATGCCAGTTATCTAACCACATACTTTCTTAATGAATGCATTCTAAATAACGAAGACCACATTTTAAAGTCTGACCTGTGAAAGAAAACTCTTTTTGTTCCTTGTGATCTAAGAAAAAGACAACAGCACATCCGTTTTTTTCCATTGAAATAAAACAAAATTAAAAAAAAAACCCACCCAACTTTTGCCTCCTCACTTTCAGGCAATTTTTAAAACAGTAACTCTTGGATAAATGTTTTAACTCTTATTTAAAAAAGAACAGTGAATACTTAGCAAACAAGCAAATAACAGTTTTAAGAGTTTTAGTATTAAAAGGTATCAGAGTAACAGTCAAATAAAGAAGGGGCAAGAACAAAAATAATAGCTTAATCTAAGGGGGTAATTTTTGTTAATTAGTTTAACTAATCTTTTCTGAGCACTAATCTGGACATTCCACATGATCAATTTCCAGAAGACATAAAATTTAAAATTTTTAGCTCAATTATGTAAGAGTCCTGAGATTAGGCCAACTTTTTCATAGAATCATTGATCATTCTCACAACAGCCTTATGAAAGCATCATGAAATGAAGAATGCCTCGAGATTCCCAGGAAAACAGGATGGAAATCCACTGTATTTCTGGTGGAGTGACAATCACTAAAGGCAAGTGCAAAAGACAATAAAAAACACACAGACATAATACCTAACTATAAAGCAAACCCATTTTGTAGAAAAGCAAATTTTAACCAAATAGTAGAAGAAACATTCTAACTACAAAAGTGATTAATATGTGGAACAGGGTATGTAGGGAAACTGCAAAATGCCTTCTAAATTAAACTTTAGTCCTAGACAAAGCCCATACACCACTGAAAGGATGCACTATGCAGCCAGCCCCTCATCTGACCAGCATTTACTGCACTTCTGCATGTGCAGAACATGTACAAGGCTCAAATACGCTTCTAATGCAGCGTTCCTGAAAGAATTTCTCACATATCTTTATGCACCCAAAGTGATGTTTTAGTTTTTCAAAGTTATTTTCCCTCCCCTCACAGCCCTCCGGCTTTTAGATTGATCCTTTCAGAGGCTGAAATTCATAATTCATCTGAAGAACACAGCATCTGTTCCATTGTGAGATCTCTCCCTGTGGCTGGGTCAGCTTTAGCCAGAGGGAAACCACATGGAGCAAGTCCCTCCAGATTTTTCCCTTTCCTCCCATAAAACTACAGAAGAATAATTCATTTCGGGGAGGTGGAAGGGAAGAAAGTTAAGCAGATCCCTGTACTCCCCCTCTGCAGGTATGAGGACTTAAATTTCTCACCTGTTTTCATCCAGCTTTCCAGAACAACAAAACACAAAACCCCAACCAAAACTATTCCTTAAAAGTAGGAATATTATCTTACAGGATGTGCCTTCTCTAAAAAAGGGATATTCAAATTATTTACAATTCTATAATTTGTACTTGAGTAACAAACCTGCAATACCAGGTTAACCATCTCAGACTTGTAGTGTGGAAGTTATATTTCTAAAAAATCCACAAAAAATAAACAGGATACTTGAAAAATGCCCAACAACAGAAATTAAAATACCCCCACACAACTGCTTGTTTTTCCAGGTGTACACTAAGTATCTTCTCATGGTATCACATGAAGTTATACTCTACTTTTTTCAGTAACCAGCCCTTTTACTGTGCTCTCCAAACTTCTGTAAGCATGGAGGAAGAAAGGTTGTGGAAGGAGGGAGCAGGCACAAGTACTGAGAGGTAGAAACTTCACAAGGAGCTTCTGCTTTGGAAAACTAAAACCAGACATGGGCCCATAAATTTGAAAAGATGGAAATTAAGAGTGCCTAATTATTACATATGTCCTAGGAGGATATCATCAGTCTATTGTTACATTCCATGGTGTCCTTTTGGAGGAAATGAGGCCAGCTTTCACAGACATATTAGCCAGCCCTTAGAAGTACACTGCATTCCACCTCTGACAATTGCATATTTAATTTGCTACCTCTCAGGTTTTTACTGCTTACTGTCATCAGAAACTTCTGATGACCAGAGAAACCTCGACCCTGCTTCCAGTGGGGCAGGTCCAGCCTTGTTCCTGTGCAAACACCAAAACCTTCACATGTGCAGGCTTTCACCCACAAGTGCTGCAGATAGAACATTTGTGTCTCAGATGGAATTTAGAGAAAAAGAGTTGGATGTGTAAGGCAACATCTGGTACCAGCCATTCATCCCACATGTGGAAGCCAGTCACAACCACGTTTTCCAAACTTGTGTGGCACTGAAAGGTTCCCAGATGGAGATGTTACTTGGCTTAGGCTTTCAGCTACACTCAGTCCCTTACAAGGGCTGTTTCCTGTCTATGTGCTGGGCAACGTCACATTTTTCAGGCATTTCAGATACAGTTGTAGAGAATGAATTTTGACTGGGCTTCTTGTATATCCCACCTGTGTCAGGCCATGGTAATTCTCAACACAAGGAGACACAGTAATGTTTTACAAAACACAAGGGGTGACCAGAATATGGACAAAAAAGAGAAAAGCCCACATATTCTTTGTATTATTTTATCCACCTTACTATCAAAGGAACAACAGTGCAAGAGCACCCAGACAATTCTGAAACAACAGTGAAATAAACACCAAATACAACAAGAACACTCATAGTGTGGTCAGGATCCTTTCCCCCATTTTATCCAACAAAATGCTCACATTCAAGACCAACCTCCATATTCACTCAGCTGCAAAGTTCCAGGTCTGACCATGCTTGGGATTGTTCCCTGTAGTGGCACTGCCACACCCCTGTCACCCACCCACTGCTGCTGGCACAAAATTGGGCAGTACCTGTACTTCCTCAGGTGATGGTTAGAAAACCTGGCTGTGAACCTTCCCTTACCACTGTACACACATGGATCTTTTTCCAGTGCTTCTGGGGATTGTGCACAGTATGGATTCATCTGGGGCTCGATGGTGCCAACAGATCCTGTGAGGGAATGGATGGCCCCTCACTCAAAGTACACACTGCCAAATCAGGGTCCCCAAACTTGAGGCTCCCACCTTGATGTGACAGATCAGACTGCTGTACGTGCCCTTGCCAACATTAAGATATCCCAGTGCTTTCCTTTTTGAAAATGGTCAATTTCTAGAGAGTTCAGTGGTTTAATATTTTGATTGTAAGCTGCTTTCTATCAGTGTAAGATCAAATTCAAGCAAAGATCTACCACTTTATCTGTTCAAACTTGCTTCTGTGACCTGGGGAAATCACAGGGACACCTGAGGCAATGATGTGATTCCTGAAAGACCAAGAGCAACACAGTGGGTCAGAAAATGGAATGGCCCCAGTGACCAGAGTGTATTCTGAATTAGAGCCATATCAAACATTAGCAGTAGGGGTACAAAGAAACCCCACACTGCAATTAAAAGCTACCCCATGAAAGGCTATTTACAGAACTGCTCTCTTAGCACAAGATAAAAACCCAGTTCTTGAAGTTTTGAGTCTCCAGTGCATGCAGATCAAGGTAGCTTCTTTCTGTGCTGCTTGAGAAAACAGCATGGCCCAAATCCAGCATACAGAGGGATCAAGCTGTGTTTGAGAGGTTTGAAAAGCGTTTGTAGTCAAACCATTGGCTGAATCATGTTCAAAATGAAGCCATGCTTGGATCCAGTTTCTAAATAGTGCTGTTGCCAACACTATGGCCTATGGTGATTTTGACTTGAGGAGACTGGTCCACAAACTTGGAGAAATATCTGATGGGACAGCAGCCATCTTTCAGTCTCCACATGTATATCTGAAAACACTCAGGATTACCAATCCCTAAAGTATCAACAGAAGGCAGCAGTGAAGGGCTCAGAGATGAGACAGACCCTGCTCTCCTGCCAAGAACCAAGTGCTCCAAAAAAACAGTAAAGTGTTACTGCAGCACTGCACACATCCAGTCTCATTCTCCTGCTTTTTCTAATCTCTGCTCAGTAATCTAAAGGAACAGCAGACCGAGAAGTTCAAAGTTATATTAGGAGAAAGGGGAAGGCAAAGTTATGCACACCATTTTTCTTTATGGAAAAGAATGTTTTTACATGTTACAGGGACATTGGGGAAAGCTGCAACAGGAAAATCAGAATGCTGTTTTACAAAAGCAAACTGTGCTCTCCCAGCACATCTCAGCAAGTGACCACTCCACATAAAGCAAACTCTGAGCAAAGCAAGCCTGTAATATAACTATTGCTCATATTTACTGTAGTACACAACTGTAAGTCACAGGTCTTTATCACTGCTATGAGATATCTTAACTCCTGTCTACAATCTGGAGCAAGTGACAGTGTTTACTTCTTCAAAATTAAACTACAGCAGCCTCCTCTGAGCTTTAAAGATTTAGAGTCTCAGATGATCTGGCAGGATCATGAAGAGAACATACAGAACATTCAATTAATGCCTTAGCGGCAGGATAAAAAGGGGAAATTACAAGCCAAGTCTTAAAAAAAAGATCAATCTGCACACATTAGAATAAAAAAATCTTAACATTCCTTAAAGATGATTGAATCAAATTCCAGACTTTTGGACTGTTTGTAAAATTTGGGGGTTTGTTTGACATTACTTTTGACTACTTCAGTTGCACAAGATCAATTAACAGCATACACTGAGGATCATTTTCAACTGCAAGGCATTCATCAGACCTGCACAAAAGCTGTACCCATCTTGTCCATTCCCTGCAGCAGACCCACTCAGCTCTGTAACCACATCAAGCCCAGTGGATGTAAGCATTGTCAATTTTACTGGAGCCACTTCTGTGTTTGCAGCAGGCTTTGATCAGGAGGCTGCCTCTCCATCACACCTGCCTCATGAAAACAGTTCACCACACAGCCCAGGGGACACAGCCCTCCCAACTGAAGGGACTGCAGGTGGGGTGAATGAAACAGGAGCCACCTGTCAGACACCTCAATTAAACTGAACAAAAGTGGGGAACCAGAGCCCTCTGCCTCAGCAGCTCCCAGCACATGAAGACATACAGACACATGATGCACAGTGGCACAGGGGCAGCACCTCCTGGAGATGACAAAAAGCAATTTGCAGAGTTCAAAAAAACAAGGAAAGTTATCAAGAATATAGAAGTCAGTGAGGGGTGCTTAAGGAGCAGAGAGGAGAGAACATCCCCTGAAGGACAACATGGCACAGGTTTCTCTCTTCACTGAGTTAAGCCAAGGACAGAGAGGGCCAGAGGAAAATACAAGCCATTTTCCCTTCCCTCCTGCACAGAATCACAAATGTATTGAAGAAAATGAACTGTGAGATGATGCATGTAAAAATGTACTGCTCCACCACTGCTGGTGATGGTGGAGTTATGTTGTGTATCTAGGCAAGCATCCAGAAAAAGGTAACTGCCAGTTCATGGCCATGAATCACAAATCTCAGGAGCACACTAAGAGGCTACAGTGTGCTTCACAGAACAAACCCGCAGCAATTACTAAAGAGAGCACCAAAACACAGCTAACCTCCAAAGTGTCTATCAAAGACACCTTGTCCCACCTTAGAGTGGGACAAGGCAAAGGAAAAGTCAGGGAGATAGGCACAGCAAGAAAGGTCCATATCAATTTCAGACACTTCTACACTGATTTGGTCTCTTCAAATAATGATACTCACACCTGTATTGCTTAGAGGCTAAAAAAGACAGCTGTAGTTGTCTTAAGACAATAAAGGGACAATAGGTACAGTAGCAAGAGCAGTGACTTAGCAGCAAATGGCTTTAGCAAAGTAGACAGCAATACCAGGTGTCTGGTATTAGCAAGCACTAAAAGATCAGGCCCATGATTATGATACAGGATATGATAAAACATGAATTATTTTTTCCATACCTTCCTAAACCCATACAGGTAAGCATGACTACCTCTCTTAGCCTTCAACAAATCTTTTAAGAGTTCACCAGATCCTCCTAAATTATTAAAAAGTCATCTCCATTCAGGGAGAATTATTTGATTTCCAGCACTCAAAAGCCAAAGCAGAGATTTCAAAACACATTCAGCCCCATGGAATTATTTGTGTCCACGTATACTGCTTTTCCTCAATACAGATATCCCTGTCTTTTCAGTTTCTCCTAACAGAGACTTGTCTTGGCTTTTAAGTAGTGTCTTCTGAGTTTAACTCTTGTTCAGGAGATTAAATGGAGGAAACTATGAGGAAATAAAACCAAATAAGCAACAGGAACTTACCTGGTTACAGAGCTGACACTGTAGGCTCTGTCCGTGTTTTTAGTTCTCAATGTTCTCTGTTTTGTGAGAGGTCAGCAAGAAACTCTTTTTCCTTTCATTCTTGTCATTTGCCTTTAAAAGCTTTCTGACTCCAACTATCCAAAGCAGGGCAAATCAGAAGGAAGACTTCTTCAAAATGATCCAAAAGTTTTCACAGCAGCCTGAAGCCAGCAGTTGCTTCTTCCCAGGTGAGTTCTGTCCTACCTCCTGTGTTTCTGGCTGTTAGTCCGTTGTGGTTTAGCCCCAGCTGGTAACTAATCACCACTCACTGGCTGCTCCTTCACTCACCCCAGGTGGGATGGAGGAGAAAATTGAAAGGGTGAAAGTAAGAAACACTTGTGGGTTGAGATAAAGACAATTTAATAAGCAAAGCAAAAGTTGCACACACAAGCAAAGCAAAACAAGGAATTCATTCACCACTTCCCATGAGCAGGCAGGTTGTTCAGCCATCTCCAGGAAATCCAGGCACCATCACACATAACTGTAATGTGGGAAGACAACTCCATCACTCCAAACACCCTCCTTTCTTCCTTCCTTCTTCCCATTTTACATGCTGAGCATGACTCCGTATGTCACAGGATGTATGCTGGGTCAGCTGGGGTTGGCTGCCCCTACTGGGTTCCCTCCCAACTCCTTGTGCACCCCCAGTCTCTTCACAGGTGGGGTGGGAGGCAGAAAAAGCCTTGGATCTGAGCAAACCCTGCTCAGCAGTAAGGAAAACATCCCTGTGTTATCAACACTGTCTCCAGCACAAATCCAAACCAGCCCCATACCAGTACTGTGAAAAGAAATTAACCCAGACAAAAGCACCTGAGAGTCTCAGGTGCTACTCCAATCCACTCATCTCATTTAATGAAGTGCAGCTGAGACATTCTGTGCCCTCATATGAAGGTACACTTTTTCCTTGCACCTAATATCCCCACACCACAAGCAAAAAGCTGGAGAACAGATAATGAAAATATTATGTACCCAGCACTTCAACAGTGTTATAGAAAAACTAACAACAGAAAGGACTCAGAAAAACTGGGATCCTGCATGTCCCACTTAATTCAGATTACTGCTGAAAGTTTCTGAAGCACTGCAGAGCTACTATTTTCTAATTTCAATCCCTATTTAGGGAAAACAGAGAGGCATTACAGCCCAAAACATAAAAGACAGCAACATTCAAAGCAGTCACAACATAAAACTGTCTTTTCTTACTCCAACGCTTTTTCAAAGTTTATCAAAACTTGCACAGGATCATCCAAATAGGAAAACATCCAAGTAGAAACACTCCTTAAGACCGGCATGATGGATGGTTACAGCACTAATTAAAAAAGAAGTCACTACCTCACAGCTGCATTCCATAAAAAGCAATGAAACTGTTGGGAACAGCTGGGAGTTTATGTAGCAGGGGCTGAAGATATCAAAAACAAAGGCAGTGCCTGAGCAGCAAACAGCATTCTTACACTTTTTGGTCATCTCTAAATTTTATATATTTTTAAGACTTACATTTGTGCTATGACCACTTCTTTATGAAAAAGATATGTCAAACTGAATCTGAAAAGAAACCAAAAAACCTGTTATTTTCTTGGTATGTAAAAGCAGCAGGTTCCTCTCAATAGGGAACTTGTACATTATGGATTTTTCCCCTGAGCAAGCAGAGAACTTTTAATTTTTTAATTTAAAAAAATGTATATACTGAGCCAAGCTGTGGAATTAACTTTAACAAAACCACCAAAAAAAGAAAAAAGGAAAAAAGAAGATAAAAAGGTGGCATTGACTCATACTCCAAAAAGGGCTACCACTCAGTTAGTCATTACAGAGACAGACAGATGCATTCTGTGTCTGGCTGAACACACACTGAGCTCTGCTGCTCAGCCTCCCCTTGCTCCTGAGTTTAGCAGGGCTACTAACCTGTACTAATCATTACATCTAAGCTCAGCACATCTTCATTTCTAGTTGTTCCTCCTCCAAGACCACACCTTTATCTGGCTTGTTAAGAGTCTGCTAAGAAGTGGACAAGACAAGGTTTTAATCAAATGTAAGCAGTAACAACAGGTTTTATTCAAAATTTCCAGTAAAGAGGACCCACTAGTTTTGGAATAAAAGTACTTGAAAGTACTACAGCTTACATGAATATAAAAGAGCAAAGAGAAGAAAATAAACCAAGCAGAAAAAAAATTAAAAATATATATATATTTTTTAAAGTTTGAAATAGACCCCCACAGGGATACTGAACTTCTCCAGACAATTAACAGTTACTAGGTTTGGCAAAACAAGATTCTCTCACAAAATTAAAAGCCTACTTTTGTTACATAAACTGTATAAAACTGCTCAATAGTTAAAGAGCACTCTGTACAAATTTGTCTTGAAATACATAGAGCTACAGCCTTCAAACTGCAGTAATTAATAATTTTGTCCTCTTCATGGGTAAAAGAAGCTGCACAATTGCTTTGGGGGAAAAAGAAGAGGCAAAAATAGTCAGAACTAACAAGATGAAGCCACTATGAAAACAAAATGCACAACAAAATTCAGACCTCAGTTTAAACTAACACGCTATGTTTACAATATATTCTACATTTCAGCTGTCATTTTCCCCTCCCACTCCCACCTCCCCCCATTCAAATATTCCTAATTCCTTTATGGTCTAAATCTAATTAATTTCTAAACTTTCAAATACATCGTACATACATTTAGCAAAAGAACATACCTAACATTCTTACAGCAGTATGGTCAGGACACAATTTCAGAGATAGCACACAGTTATTGAGATTAAACCTTATGCTTTCTTTTACTTTGAAAGAGAACAGCAGCCATCAGTGTAGTGTTTCCAAGAAGTACTGAAGAGAGGCTGCAAGAAGCAGACTTGGCCAACATCCACTCTCAGCTCCAGAGGACGTGGGGGGAACCAGTGAGTGCTGAAGGTAAGGAAGGAGAACCTTAAGAGTGACGGCTGCAGGAAAATCCTTCGGGAACTCTGTCCAGCACACTGAGTTTGGCTTTGGCTCTGTTATCTCTCTTGTACTAAGCCCTGTAAATCAACTCCACAACAGTACATTACAATGTAAACTAAAATTCTTTATACCAACAGTATGTCAAAGGGGTTTATTTATCTTTGTTTTCTGAACCCAGCAGTTGGTCACAGAAGTCAAGTGTTTTCATGGCTCTTTTTCAGCTGTTGCCAGCTGAGGGGGGAAAAAAAATAAAAACGTGTGTCTGACTCATACATCTTTCAAGTACATGCAAGGCTCAACTGTTTCCAAAATGCAGGAGCTTGGGACCTTTTAAGACACTGAAGAAATAGGATTATGAGGAGAGCCCATCTGAGTAAGTACTTTATCCAGCCACTGAAGGGGACCATGGAGATGTATCTCTATCCAGCATGGAGTGCTCGTTACATCCTGGCGATGATATTCAGCTCCCCAGCCCTGGAAATAGAATCATAAGTGGGGAAAGAAAAAACAAATCACTTTATAATATAATACTAAATATATGAAAAGTGTACTTCCTACCAAAATAGCTTTCAACAGTCATTATCAGCAGGGTGGCACAGCACCCATAGCACCCACCAACTATTATCACTTTTCAACAAACAAATCAGAAGCTAAAAAAATTATAAATGTGGAAAAGTATCATTTCAGATCTCTTGGAATGGAAATCTTTAAAGACAAAATCTGTAGCAGTGCAGAATTTCCCCATACATCACTGCCAGCTGCCTGAAGTCCCTATAAAGCCTCTGAAGAGGGGGATATTCAAATCTTCTCTGCCAAGACTGAAAATAGAACAAATTGGGTGGAAATGCTGCCAAACAGATCAAAAAATTAAAAGATGAGGTGATAAGACTGATGTGGAAATGGGGGTGAGGCATCTATCTGACAAGAACCAAAGTATCATTCTCAGGATGGGGATGATAAACTGAGCAGTAAGTCAGAAGCATTCCTCCTTGGAGAAAGAGGCCATAGTCATCCCCCATCAGGCTGTTTCTCTACTTAAGACAGGTTTTGTTTCAGCTCATACCTGATTCTGTTACAGTAATTACCAAAGATATGAAGAGATATTTAAAAGCATTCAAAATTTGTATTTTGTAAGTGAACCATTTTTGGGGCAGGTCTGAAGAGAAGACGACATCTGCAGGTACAGTTTGCTCTGCTCTGTATTAGTTTAATCACTAATGAAGGGATTTCCCAGCTCCCAGCACAGCTGGCAGCAGCTCTGAACACTGTGCAGTGCAACATCCAATACACAAGAGGTCCTGTTTGACTGTTTAGGCTGTAGGATGCAGAGCTGTAAACAGCCTATTTCATTTTAGGAACCCCTGTCTTAACACATCTGAAAGCTCTCATCCTCCCATCATGGAGAAGACTGCAGCATATCACTATCTTCATTTGATTACTTTCATTTAAAGACAAGCCCTTTCATATCAGTACCTATGCTGACACTCATACAACAGCCACATCACAAATCCTGACCTTGCATGCATTTCTAGAATAGAAGGGTATGCATATTATTCTAAATAATGACTGCAGCTCCTAATTTGGGAGTTGCTGGTCAAGATATAGAGGACTTATGTGAAGAAACATCTTCTGTAAGTCACCTCAAGCTTTCTAAGTATGTGGGTCAGATGTTTTCTGTCCACAAATACTTAATTTCACTAAGATCTGTCAGACTTAATGAGCAATTCCATCCTTAAAATTAACAGCCATTAGTAGGCTGATGAAGGGACTTACTGGACCATTCAAAATTACTGCATTAAAAAAAAAAAAAAATACTTTGCTTACAAAACAATCTCAAGCAAATTGCTCACATACCTTTACAAAACTCATCCGGAGAGTGCACATCTTAGTAAGCTCGTACACTGTCTCAAAGCCATGGTTCACAGACTGAGCCAGGAGCTGAGCAAACTCTTGATTATTGAAAATCTTCAGACTGCAGCCACTGGGGATTTTGCAGACCGTGGTGGGATGGAAGCCGTGGTGGTAGTTGCAGTTCCGACTTTGCACGAAGATGCTGCTGTCGCTCAAACACTCAGCGTACACCTCCCCTCCAACGTAGTACAGATGGACACCTGCGAGGAGAAGGTGGCAAATTCACACTCTGTGTCTGCTTTCATGCTCTGTCTCCACAGAGATAGGCTTCTGTTCAAAGAGATAAACCTTAATTACATATCAGAGTATCATCTGTCTTCATTTCTACTTTTCTCTTTCATCAGCAGGCAATCTGAAAGAAGAGTATGTATGCATGTATGTATATATGTATGTATGTATGTATGTATGTATGTATGTATGTATGGGGAATCAACGTTGTATATTCAACAACACCAAACTAGCAAGCACAGTAGTTTTGATGCCTTCCACTGGACAACCTGACCACTTGAACTTTTTCTCATTATATTTAAGTGAAGCAGTAATTGGGAATGCAAGCAGAGAGAGCAAAAACCTGCTGCATCATTTGTAGATACTGAAGAAGCCCCAAGCTTGATTCTCTGGAAAAGTCTTGGGTAATTTGGGTAGCCTCAGTTTTGTCAGCTAGCTTTAATTCCAGAAAGCCAGGTGGGGAAAAAAAGGCCTTTGCATTCCTCAGACCTATCTGCCAAATGAGGCTACACACCAATTTTACAGTCCTCTCCCCATCTCATGCCTGCTCCTTCACCTGTCATCCACAGCAGCAAAGCCCCAAAAAAGTAACATACAGACAACCCTTTGTGTCAGTAGGAGTCAATTCTAAAGGTTTTGAGAAAGCAAGAAAATTTACCTTCTGTGTTTAAAAATGGTTTATTTGCTACTTAAACCTCCCACAATGTCACAAATCACAGAAGTGAACATGGAGAATAGAAAACTCAACTGCAGTCCGGTAAAAAAGCCTTGACTGTGCTCTGTCATGTAAGATTTTGCCACTGACTGTGTGGGTAGATACATACTCCCACCTGATCTGCAAAAACATTTATGGCTATGTCTTCAAGTTTGGGATTTACTCCTCCTTTCTCAAAGACCAACAGTTCTACATCACCATTACTTGTACACCTTTACTTATTGAACTGCATCCTTGTCTCTCCCACGCTCTGCTTTGGTACACACGCAGTTAAGTGCTTCAGCAGAACTCTGCCTGCAGCTGGGTTGCTCCTAACAGGAAAAATGAATGAGGTGTTAAATAAATATCCTGATACTTGGGAAGATGGATGGGGAGGAAAAGAAGGAAGAAGTATTAACACTTGAGTGGCACAACACAGGTGTGGTGCACTACTGAGAGCTGCACAAGTTCCCATGAAGAGAAAAGCTCTCCAGACTGGGGGCTCAGACTTTAGGATCTGACAGTTCTTTTCAGCTTCAGTTTTTTTCTCCTCTTCAAGAACTGGCACATCTACCGCACTGCTTAGGCATGCTGAACCCTCAACTGTCTCAGAAAATTTACAGTTTACCAAAAATGTAAATACCTAAAAAATGTGCCTTTTAGGAATGGCCCACTGCAGGCCCACTCAGCTTTGCCTGCCATTTGCATTACAGGTGAGTTCTCAGAAAAGAGGACTATATTAAATAGTCAGGCATAAAGGTGAAGATTTTCTCTTTTGCTGAGACACAGACACAGAGTGGAAGCACAAAATTCCCACTGAAAGAATCACCAGCCTGTGAAAAATGCATTTGGAATAAACTGTTTTAGCAGGTTATCTCCCAAAATACATGTTAGGATAGCTCATTTATGTTAGAACTAAGGCTAGCTAAAACATTTGGTGCCAAGAACCACAATTTGGATTTCCATATACAGCAATAATCAAGATAAATCAAGACATTTCATTAGACAAACTGCCTTAACCTCTAATTTAGATTTCAATAGCCTCCAGGCAAATAAAAATTGATTAAGGGTAAAAGCTTCCTGTAATTACAAACCAGGTAGGAACAATATATTGTTTATATGACTAGGCCAGAAAATTATATGTTTACCAACACAAGCACCTCTCCCACATGCTTGGGAAGAGCAGTTTACACTCTTGGAAGTGGCCCAAGTTGTCATGTCTCGGGAAACAGCACCCCCACCCAGAATGGATGGCCAGATCCCAAACTCACCTTTGCCAATGGATGGCCAGATTCCAAACTCACAAGTACCTCTCCCACATGCTAGGGAAGAGCAGTTTAGTCTTGAGGGAAGTAGCCCTGGTTGTCAAGTCTTGGGAAACACCACCCCCACCCAGAATGGATGGCCATATCCCAAACTCACCTTTGCCAATGGACGGCCACATCCCAAACTCACCTTTGCCAATGGATGGCCACATCCCAAACTCACCTTTGCCAATGGATGGCCAATCCCAAACTCACCTTTGCCAATGGATGGCCACATCCCAAACTCACCTTTGCCGATGTGCCGCCTGGTGTTCTCAATGGTGGAGTTGCGGTTGACGTTGGAGAGCAGCCCCAGGCAGAACCTGTTCTTGTTGTTGGAGGGGTCAGTGAAGCCATCCACCAGGATGCTGGTGGAGGACGCGTGGAACGCCTCCCCGACGCGGTTGTTCAGCTCGTAGTAGACGATGGAGCACCAGTGCTTGGGCTCTTCGTAAGCGACGGCCTGGACATCTGCAAAGCCCAATGGAAAACTTACAGCCCAACAGTGCTGGAACACAGGCTTGAGGAGAAAAGACTCCTAACCTGGCAGATTCGGGCTACACGGAGCAAAATAATTTCAACTTAAGACTCAGAAGAGACAAAGGCTGGCACTAGGTATGAACAGAAAAGTATAGGAAGCTCCTGGGCACATCCCAAGCAGTGCCGCAATATCCTTGTCCCATTTGCTGCAATTCTACAACTCAGCTTCCTTTCCTACTCAGTAGATGTATTTCTACTTCAGTTCATTTTACTATCTTCAAGTCACCTGTTTGCTTATTGCAAAGTTGTATAGCAACCGGAAGAAACAGCATCACACGACTTCATCAAAGACCATTTTTCACTTTACAAAGAAGTACAGCAAGGCAGCTTAAATATACAGTCAGCAGATGAATCTTTCAGCATTCAGAGTGTGACCAAGTCTTTCTCCTGGGTTTTTTGGGAGAATGGTAGGAGACTTCAAGAAACCCAAGAGAGACTGATATTTCTCTGCAGAACATGCATGAAGCACAGCCCCAAATAAAAAGAGGCTACTGAGGGGTTGTGGTTGCTTTATGTGTGCCTTCTTTCAAATGAAGGACACTATTTCACTACTAAGATTAGAAAAGTCGGACTTGCTGCTGAAACACCAATTGTGCAGATCCCACTACAGGGCAAAGTGCTAAAATGAAAATCAGACTGGTAATATGGGAAAACTTGTTTTTTCTGGCCAGAGGTTTCCTTCTCCCAGCTCCAAGATTTTACTGATATCAATCAACTAAGATTAGTGTTCATATTTTCCTCTGTTCACAGATCACACCACTATGAGTTTCTGTTACAGAAACAAAAAACCAAAAGTCCCCCTCAAACCAGCAGTACACAGTAGATACAAAAGGTGGCAAATAATCAAGAGCAGGATAACACATCCTATATCACTGTGGCAAAACTTCTGAACATAGCGTTGATTGCTAATAACTTGCTTAAAAACACTGGTAAAAAGCTGATCTTTCCTGATAATCTGGCACTTTCTATCCCTTCACATCACTGTTGAAAAGGGGAAAAAAAAGGAAGAAAAAACAGCCTATAATTATTAGTAAGAGGTTGCTACATTTTTAATTCCCATAAAGATGCCAGCAATTATCAAAGCTGCAGCTTTGCCCCAGTTCTCAAAGTCAGGAAGAAATCTTGCCAGTTGGCCATTCTTACAGAATTAATCATATCTCTCTCACACAGATTTCATACTGACTTCCTCACATTTGCTTTAAGTCATGCAGAGCAGGTGCGTTTAGTCTCTCTATTCCCAGCATGGGCCAACAATGGAAATTACCCAACTCCATTGACAGGATGCAGCTTGTTCAATCAAATCTCTTAAGACTAACAAATCACCATGAAGAACACGCTTCTACAAAGTTTGCAACAAAAAATGATGCAGTAAGTTCACAGTAAAAACTTTTCTTCTACAACCTGCAGCAGATTGTTTAGAAGTCCTGCTATCACAGCATACATATGTGAATAATAAACATGTGAAGGCATCTGAAAGTTTTTCTTTTTAATGAAGGGACAGAGAGGAAAATCCATTGTACTAAACTACTAGAAAGGAAAAATATCAATAGACAATTTTTATTTTGAAATGGTTGAATGATAAAGAGCAAGAAGAAAAATGTAAACTCTTTTTTCTTTATCATGTCTCATGTATTAGAAGAATTCTGTAATATGCATTTTGGAAGAGGGAGACACAACTGCAGAGGTCTGCAGTTAGGCATGAAGTTTGATAAATATATTTTGGGGCAGTAAATTTCTGGCCCAAAATTCCTGCAAACTACTCATACCCTCAAAGTGTAGTCTGTGTGAGCAGCAAAAAATGGAAGTGCTACGGACTGAGTTTATCACACGTAAAACTCATTCCAAGAAGAGAGTAAATAGGCTAACACAAAAGCCATCTAAATTGTGCTAAAAGGGCAGATATACTTCCTGAAACCAGACATTGAGCTTAGCTACAAAACAAGTACCAAAAAAAACCCAAAAAAAAACAACCTCAAAACCCAAAAAGCCCCACCAACACCAAAAAATCCAAAACACACAACAGTTCAATTGTTCATAGCTTGTGATCTTGATAATCATTCTGGCACAGCATCCAGCCTGCTGCTTTTTCTTGGCATGGGCCACAAGTGTGCAAGCTGAAGTGTTGTCTGAAGGCCTCATTTCTCACAAGGTGATGATGAATGCACAGAACCCTTTGCTCAGCAGCCACAGCCGCTGCTGTGGCTTTAACAAGCAATGTGTAAAAAGATGTCTGTGTCACAGCACATAAAGCAATAGGCCTTTATTTCATACAGACTTTTAAAGTCTCTAGCAATGCCACACCTCAGGCAGATTACTCAGTATTCTGCAGCCTCAGAGGAGTTCTTTCCATTCAGAGATTAGTGGAAGTTCCCAATAGAAAACATAAAATTACTTTGGTCTTTGAGTTGGCTGGGAGAAAGAAAGTAATAAACCCCATATATTTTACATTTTTAAAGTCATGGGATATATTCCTCTGTTAAATAAATATTTACATTTATAAATAATCTCCAGCTTTACTATTTCATCCCTTACAACAACAGAAGAAAAATTACACGGCCGGTTTTTTGCTTTTCCACAGACAAAAATTTTCATGAACAACATCCATCCAAAATTAAAGCTCAGTTATTACTCCTAAGTTCTGGAGGTTCTTTACTCTTAAGAAGCGAAGCAGAAAACATGAAGGAGGTGTTCTTACCTCCTCTGTGCACGTCAGGGGGAATTGCAGGTGCCATCATGTTGGTATCCATGGGCTGCGAGGTATCGTGTGTCATCGGATCTTCCGGAGGCAGGTAAGTGGGCGGGGGAGTATCAGCTAAATATAGAAAAGGCAGATACATGAGCGCTTTCCTCTCTTTAAAGCACATCTACACATCCACATAAACACTCTGAGCCTGGAAATGCTTCCAGCCTGACTCAGCTATAAACTTCCACCCACCAGAAATCTGAAAAAGCAATCATGGACCTCGAATAAGGAAAGCAAAGAATTGCTGTGTATATTAAGCACAACTGCAATAAAAACAAGTCACTTCACCCCCACATAAAGCCACAAAAGAAAGCTCAGCTGTGTTTCCAACCCACGGTTCTGCAGGCTCAAAGTGCCATACAAACATCAGGGCACAAAGAAGGCCCAGCCCGCAGTAGATACTGAATATGTTAAAAGTGAACAGAAGCTTTTCTGTCTCCAACACACACAATTCTGCCAGGAAATTATTTAAACATCCCAGCTATATCCAGGGCCTTATCACTGTCAGTGCAAAGTATTAGCTCTGTTTCCCTAGACTGGGAATAGCAGAAAGCGCTCAGGAACCCAAATCCTACAGAAGTGGCCTTATGGGTCTGGAATTTCTCTGTCAGTGTTTCTGTTCCGTCCCATTCAGAGCTGCATCACCGGCATGGGAGCCCATGCACAATGCCCACACTCATTAGCATATGTTAATATATGTTAATGAGTGTCAGCTCTGTTTGAAGTGTCCCAGCCAGCACTGCCCTTCAGCTGCCTATTCCACTCCTGGGAAAGCTTCCCAAAAGATTTCCTACAAGCTGCAGGACGCTGCCAATGTCACCATTTCCCAATAGAACAGAGGACACTCTGCTCCAGATCAACTGCACAGAGGTACATCCAAGAGCTAGAAACCCCTGCCTGATCCCTTCAAGCTTTTGCTGCAAGAACTGGGATTAGATTACCACTGTGATGTCTCTGCTGCTGCTCATCCCACATTTATTTCCATTACTGAGAGTATGGATTGCAAACTACCACAGCAAATAATCACAGGGGATTCCAAAACTCTGAAAACCAAATGAGCATCAACAAAAGGCAGGAGAATGCTCTGTAACTTTGGGGGTTTTTCTGTGGGGTGGTGACTTTGTTCAGATTTTTTTTAATGTATTTCCTAAGAAAATATGTGTTCATTAAATTTATCAACTAGTTTATTGTTTAGCAGGTATTTTGTATTTTAGATCTAATGCTGGCAGGTGCCTGGCTAATTCTGTTTCTTGAACACAGCCAGGTGGATGAGAAAGCAGCAGAGAAAGACAGAGATGGCAACAGGGTTGCACTAAAAGCTTAACAAACTGCACTGGAATTTGAGTCTCATGTTTTACTAAGCCTTAAATGCTTGTGTGTGTGCAAACATGATGTTGGTCATGCACAAGATTCCAAGGCCAAGGGCAACAAATGAGGCAGTATCTAGAAAGTTTTCAAGGCTAACTGCTTTGCCCCTTTGTTTCTGTATTTTCCAGATGTCAGCCTCTTTCCCCATTAGTGCAAGATGGACAACTGTCCAGAGCTAAGCATCAAGGACATCAGTATCCTGACCTCCCCTCTAACTCAATTTCTTCACTGCAGCTGCAGACATTAAGGGCATGTGGACAGAACAGACCTTCAAAGATCAAGTGAACTTCCAGAAGCCAGCATTCAGGAAGACCTTGTTAGGTCTTTATCTCTGTTGGAAGAGCCCCAACCACAGCAATCATGTTTAAATAAAAAGAAAAAAAAAAAGACAGCTGGTTTCACAGCAAATTCTCACATTTTTTAGAAAAGCCAATACAAACTCATTCCTTCCTTCCAGCAAATTCAGTAGTTTTCACTCACAAGAGAAAAATTTGCAACAATTAGCAAGAGAAGAAATCTATGGATATTAATTTCATGTAATAGGAAACAGATTTTCACAAATCTGCTGCTTTGTTTACACATACCCTCCCCTCAGCCCCTGAAGGAAACAGGCAAACAACATCAGTAAGCATTTGTACTGCATCCTTCTCCCAGCATTTAGATCAAGAAATCCACCAAAGATTGCTTCTGCAGTATTTTTATCCAGCTGCATGAAAAAACAAAAAAAGGCAGCTTCAAGGAATTTTCTACAGACACCAGTCAACAAAGGAAGGCTCTTCCCTGACCGTAGGTAGCAAAACAGCCTGAAATTTATTTTAAGGGCCTGTTTTTCAGTTGAAGATTCTTGGAATTACACCACTATGAGAAGAAATTGCTTATCAAGTAGCAATAATGTGATCACCATCAGAAATATCCCTTTTCTATGGAGCTAAAGCCTTGCGCTGAACTTATGATCATAAGCAAGGATGATCTCTAGGAACCACACTTCTGGTGCACTGAACACTACACTTTGTGGGCTAAACTGCTGAACTGGTCCCCAAAACATTTTGGATCCCTCCTCACACCTCACAAGAGTTCTGCTGTAATGTTTTAAGTGTGTTTGAAAGAGAGACAACACTAAAGCCCTCAGTATCACCAGACAAAGAGATTCTGTACTCTATTACCTTACATCTGTTAGTTTGCTATTAAACACAAGTGTTGGCTGATCATTTGGTGTCATTGAGCAAAAAAGTCCATGACAGCAGTCATGTCCAAGCACCTTGACCCTTCTCAAGGGCAACAAAACTGTACCTGGCATCTGGAACACCCTGTACACCTGACTGTACCTGGCATCTGGAACACCCTGTACCTGGCATCTGGAACATCTGTACACCCTTCTCAAGGGAAGCTAACCATACCTGACATCTGGAACATCTGTACACCCTTCTCAAGGGAAGCTAACCATACCTGACATCTGGAACATCTGTACACCCTTCTCAAGGGAAGCTGACCAAGCTGACCATCTCTGGCATCTGGAACACCCTGCACACCTGACCGTACCTGGCATCTGGAACATCTGTACACCCTTCTCAAGGGAAGCTGACCAAGCTGACCATCTCTGGCATCTGGAACACCCTGCACACCTGACCGTACCTGGCATCTGGAACATCTGTACACCCTTCTCAAGGGAAGCTGACCGTACCTGACATCTGGAACACCCTGTACACATCCATGACTGTGCCTGGCATCTGGAACATCTGTACACCCTTCTCAAGGGAAGCTGACCATACCTGGCATCTGGAACATCTGTACACCCTTCTCAAGGGAAGCTCACCGTACCTAGCATCTGGAACATCTGTACACCCTTCTCAAGGGAAGCTGACCGTACCTGGCATCTGGAAAGGGCTTCCCGGGTCTGAGCTGGCTGGAGAATGGGGGTAGGTGCTGCTGCTGCTCCCAGGTGAGTTGGGGTAGCTGCTGCTGGGCGAGTGGGGAAAGGGGTGGCTGCTGGGCTGCTGGAAGGAGTCCGGGAAGGTGGCGTTGTGCGGCATGTGGGGCTCGTTCTGCCCCAGGTTGCGGAACTGCGCCAGCAGGCTGTGCTGGGGGTTGTACTCGCTGTGCCTCGGCACCAGCACCGGAGGGAGAACTGCAAAGGGACAAAGGGAGAAAAGCCACAGCGTTAGAGACTCAGGTGTACAAGGGAGAAAACCCTACACTGTTCCCCTGCCCCAGCAAATCCACAGGTGCCTCAGAAATAAGGCGGCCAAAGCCAGGAGCACATGTCCAAGCAAGAGCTCCTTCCTTCCCTCACATCCGGATACTGCACAGCTCCAGCCCGCAGCTCCCCGGATTGCCAGATGGGAGCCTGCTTTCACAGAGGGCCAGGGAAGAGGAGCCAAGAACAAACCACAGTTCTGTGTTTCAGTCTCACTCGCACGAAGAGGTGCTGGGAAGAGCCTGACAATGCTGACGTGCAGTTCCTCCTGCTGCACTTGTCATCTGACTAATCACCTAATGGCCTGTAACCCAAACCCTTGCTAATAAGAACACTTTTTTTTTTTTTTCTGAAGACAATACTAATAAGCCTTGAACTCAGTCTGGTCCCAACAGCTGTAATTTTATTTTTAACCTAGACTATGTTCTTACAAGTTTCTATTAAAACAGTTATTAACTCTTCAAGTCAGTTTACAAACTGTGCAATTTAAACAGAATTATGTAGTTCAAAAAAACCAACTGAGCAGCTATTGAGCTGCAACTATGTGCCACTATGGGATCAGAGAAACATCAGAAACTACGAGTCTCACCACACTTCTGAAGCCTTCTCAGCTGTGAAACAAAGGTCTCTTTCAAACTGGGAATATGAACATGATACCAGATACACTAATATAAAAGAATCAATTCTTTTTCCAGTTCCTCAGCTTCTATCTTTGAATGCCTCACAGCAAAGTCCAAGTTAACCGAAGGATTAAAAGCTCTTCTTTCCACAGAAATGTCTGGGTGATGGATAGGAGAGGAGAGACAAGGTCAGGGAGAGGGAGGTCCATGCACAATGTAGTGGAAGAGAAATAAAGAAGCAAGTCCTCTTCACGTCATCCCCCTTTAGAACCTGCATTTCCCAACTCCATGTCTGAGCAGGACTGGAAAAAACCCCCCCTCAGATAGTCTGCCTTCAAGAGAGGGTGTCAAAAAACCAACAAAACCCAGGAAAAACAAGCCAAGGCTACCACCCCCTTTCCTTGAGACTCCTGCTCTGGCCTCAACACCTGGGCACACAGAAGAGGAATAGGAGCATGTGTAGTCAACAAGCCTACAAAGACATAGCAATCATTCAGATTAAGAAAGGTGTTTTGGAGACAGCTGCTTTATTAAAAGCCTGAATTACAAACTAATTGCCAAAAAAAAAAAAAAACCAACATTTTCTTCACATGACAAACAGGTTCTTCCAGGACACTGAGGCATCTTTACTCTTCCAGCACTTTGCTATTACAGAAGCAGCACTAAGGTATTTACTTTACTGTCCTGGAGTCCAAGAATACTCTCTGAGTATTAGGGTTTCTCAGAATTAAGCTTGTTCTGTTAAATCAAACAGTCCTTTTGCAGCTAGGTCAAGTACTACTTAATTGTCACAGTCAACATTTGCTGGGATAATAAATCACCGGTGAAAAAATTAACAATGAGATCATGTGTTAAAATGTATTTTCCCTTTCCTGTCTTTATGATTCTTCCTTACTTTTCTAAGCATTAAAACAACACAGCTTTCCTATCTCTTCCTTTCCTGTGGATGAAGGTCAAACCATTAACTTTTATGGAGTTAATTTGTGCAGAAAGTACATCACCTACCTTTCCCATCCCCTACCCCACATTAAACAATGACACACATGACATCAGAGGAAGCCAAATGATTTACAGCATTTTAAAATAGCAGGAGAACAGGATATTTTCTGTATGTTTTCTGTAATTAAATTAATGCAATGCCAGATTTTCCCAAGGTATATATACATGTTTTCTCCTGTTGGGCAGAACCACTGGCAAAATTTAGAAGGACTTGAGATAAAAACAAGTCTCCTTTTCCCAGGTGTCCTTCATGCAAACCAATGCTTTTTGTCCAACTCCGCCAACCTCAAGTGATTAAATGCCAACTTCTTCAAAGGGGGAAGAAGAATACAACTGGTATTGATACAACACAAATAGTCTCAAGAATATCACTGCAGAATTTATATTAAGTGCTGCCCCTAATTTACATCCTCCCTGCATACACAAAACCTTCAATGAGGAGGAAAAGCCCTGAAAGGCCACATCAGGTAGGACAGAGTGCTCCAATCAGTCCAACTCCAAGTCACTGCCAGAACCTGATCTCTCTGCAGCTCCCAGCTTTTTTGCAGGGAAGCAGCTCCTAGTGGAGCACAGAGGAGTTAATTTGAGTGCTGCTCACTCAGGAGTAAAGACATGAGCAGGGACTGGGCCCTTTGGAGCATGGAAGGCTGCCAGGAGCTCAAACCATACAGGGGGACACACACCCTTCTCGCTCCCCTCGGCCCTGTGTGAGGCGCTGAGCTTCTGGTCAGGCTGCAGCCCTCAGCCACATGGAATAACAAATGACTGAGGCTCAGTGCAGCAGGGGAGGAGGCTGATCTCTGCTGCAGCTGCCAGCTCCAGGAAGAGGAATAATTGAAGGGGAGAGAGCATGAGAGAGTTATTCGGTGCTAAGCCAGCACACCTGTTGCTATGAACTAATGAAGCAGTGCACATCTTTGCTGTGCAGATCTCCGCAGGATGTGCCTCTGACCATTTGCAAACACAATTCCTCCCTTCCTCTCCAGCGGAAGGGAACGCTGATACAATAAAAAATTCATTTTCTTTCTTTTTTTCAAATTTAACATCAGTATCATCAGCATATATTTAAAGGAAACATAATATTGAATACAGTGTTGCCTTAAAAAGCTGCTGCAACAGATTTGCCAAGTCAAGCTCATTAAAGTTAATGGAGTAGAACCACAAGTCATCCAACAGCTTGATTTCTGTAATTCTTCAAACACCAGATTAAAAGGTTTTATGTGCTATATTGGGCTGAATTTTGCTCCCAAGTTTTTCTATCGATGTAGACCTGCAGCTGAGAGTTAATCCAGGACTACTACCAGGAAGGTTACTAGTAAGGAAGAGGGGGACAAACCCCCAGGAAGCGGGCTGGATATGTTTGTGGAACTGTAGCTCAGATCCCGTGTCTGTCGAGCCAGCCTGGGAATTGGGGAGCTTGTTTTTACCATGCAAATCAGACCAAGTATGCCTGCACCAAACTAGAGGAGCTATATTAAAGAAATTAGAGCTACAGGGCAATTTAACCCACAGGGCTATTTCATCTAGGAGCCAAGAATGCCAAAAATACAGAAGATAGACCAAAGGCAACCTGGCTTTCAGATAAATGTTCTGACTAACCACACCAAGGAAGAAATGCTTTTATGAAAATGTAATAGTGGCCTTTGAAGAAACTAACTGATCTCTACTCTTTTTATCTCCAGCGTGTCACCCTGTTCTTCTTCAGAAAACTAACAGCTGTGCTATCCTAAATAAAGATCTTCTTACTTTTCTTTTTTGTTCTATTTTCACATTCCAGAGATAATGATTTTAGCAAACACAGAAAGTATCCAATTTATGAACATGACTTCTTTTTTTTAAGTTTCTCTATGAAAAACCTCAAACTAATCCAATCCAAAGGACCTGCTGTTCTTTCAAAGAAGCATATTTTCTATCCAGATGGGTTTTGATTACTTTACACAAGGCCCAGATGACAGCTAGTTTCCCTCAAGGGCTCATTTTTTCCACACCCTTTGCATGTTATGTGAAAATTTGGGTAGGTATCTCTGTTTCCACGTATGGAAATTGAAAGACCATGTAAGGAAATACAAGGGGCCACATATAAGAAAGCAGACTTTAATCTACTTGCCTTGCCAAAGTAGATTCTACTTCTTCTGAGAAAAAAAATAATTATAAAATAAATAAAAAAAGAAAAATATAAGCAATTAAAAACCGCGACTTGGTTGACATATGTTCTGTAAAAGGGTTTGTACCACAACAGGGCCCTCAGTGCTAATGAAGACCTGACAACACTATCATTAGGCAGAGTGCTTTAATTTCCAAGCATTACATAGCTGCATTTTCATCTGAATTTATGCAAAGCCACGTATGTTTTGCCAGAAAAACAGAACTGCAGGTTGGGAAGAAGGAAAATCCTAAAACAAAAGTTCACGCTATCTGGAAATAAGAAAATCCTGCAAAGACTAAATTGTAACAAAAAGGAAGAGTTAGGAGAAGAAAAAAAAAAAAAAAAAACAAAACAAAAGCAACGAAAGACAGCAGCAGTGTTAAACTAATAAATCTGAACCCTCCTGAAGACTCCCAGCTTCATTTCCTGCCTTTGAGGTCACAGCAGCTGAAGCTGGCTGTGGCATCCTGATGAGCACTCCAGTCCCACGGTGGGAGGTGGGAACAGAGCAGGTACCAACACATGCTCAGCTGGACCTGCTGCTCTCTGCAGCACCAGGGAGTCATTCTGACTGCCAGGCCTTGCCAAGATCTTGCTTGTAAACAGTAAAACACTGGGTAGAGAGAAAACTTTTCATGTCACTAGGTTCTCATGTTGCATGAGTTATTCTTGGTTAAAAATATAAAATTAATAAGCATTGTGTCAAAAGTAATCTCTGAGGATTGAACTCCTTAAAGCTCTTCCAATAACCCTTGGCTGTGGTATCACAGCTTTGCTTTGCTGGTTTCTCAAAAGGAGAAATTCCAGTCTTTGAGAATTGCCCTCCAAACCTCTGTTCTAGTAATGATATCTATTCAGCAATCTGTTTTGGGTGACAAAAAGACCAACTTTCTACTCCAGGAGAAAGCTGACAGCTGTCTTGTTTTCTCAACACTTAATTTTATTTTGCAGTTTTAGGAGACCCCAAAGCTTGATTTGTCATTTTGCACAGTTACAAATGAAGACTGTATGTCTTGGGAAAAAAAAAAAAAAAGGCAAAACAGTTGTTACTTTACTGACTTTGCTTTTACATCAGACATCTGGTCCAAATGCATTTGACAAGTAATATTAGGACATTTCCTGCATTACAATATTCAGCTAACATTAGATTTTATTTGCGGATGCTCTGATAAGCTGACATTCTGATTAAACTGACATTGGCCAAGGTCAGTCTCAGAATTCAGCACTAATTGTATGCACATTAGTGAGGCAGCCCTTGTAAGCAGATTTGGTGGAGGAGCAGTCACAGTGATAGTGTGTATTAACTCAGACATTTACACAGACCAGAGTTCAAATTACCTGTACCAAAGCCACAGTCACCATCCTACTGAGCAGGTTAAAACTTGGAAGTCTGGTCTTTCAAATCAGAAGAAACATCTGTGTCTGGTTAATTTTGAAGAAAGAAAACACACACAGAATATGACAGAAACATATCTTTCTTGACAACTTTTATCCCTCTGTTGCAGTTTCTTTTTCTGACACGTGCTGAGGCTGGACAAGGAAAGCCCTGCTGTTACCCCATTCCCTCCTTCCACCTCCTCATTTCAATTCCTCTCCCCCAGCTCAGCTCTGGTGGGGAATTTCAGAAAGCCAAAATGAAGGAAGTTTTATTCTGCTTGCCAAGCAAACTGACAGTTGCTTTTGCTATTTTGGGGAACCATCCTATAATTGTGCCCACCTGTTGTAGCAATGCTATTTTTAAAGTCACACCCAAGTGCACACATGGCTGCACAGCAAAATTTCTCAGGGATGACACTGCTTCCTCACCCCCAGCCTGCAGAGGTGCAGAAATCCTGCTCTGGGAATCAGACAGGAACAAGGATTTTTGTAACTTGGTTCTACATATTAACTCTGAAGGGATGCAGCAATTTTGCCCTCCCTTACACCCCAGAAGCAGCTTTCCATTTACCTTTCTCACTCCCCCCCTCCTGTCCCCTTCTCCCAGATGCCAGGCACTGCTGGCATTCTCCCCCACCAGGCCTGCATCTGTGGGAGCCTGCAGTAGGTGTGTTGCCTTTCAGAGCCTCACTGAGAGCAAAAGCAGAGGAGATCAAAGACAAGTATGAAAATAATCATGTTAAAGTCATGGGCAGAGAGTCCACACCAAGAGCAAACCATCATGACACACCTAGCACTCTACAGAGCCTGGGGACCTGGCCTGCTCTTGGGGCAAAAAGCAGCTGCACATACAGGTAAAATGTTTCTGGCCAGCAACAAGCTTGCTGAAGCAGAAACACACTCTGAATTAATGGTTATAACTGAAAGGAACACCACAGTTTTCAGCTGTGAAAATTCAACTGTTATGAGACTCCATTTGTCTGCATCACCAAAAAGCCACCACTGCTTGCCCCCAGTTTGGCTGGAACATTGGCACCATCAGCTTTGTAAAGCCAGCTCTCTGAAGAAGAGAAACTTAACAAAGGAAAACCATTCAGCCCTTTTTATTTATGTTTTATTGGTAATTGCAAAAAAATGGGGGATAGCCATCTACAGAAACACTGGACCTTCAACCACTTCCACACATTAAACCCGAAAACAAAGTTAATTTCTCTTTTGCCTCCTTTGTAACATATTATAAAGTCAGAACCTAGCAGGATGATGGGGCAAACACAGCAGAGGCAAACACAAATCTGCATCAAAATGGAGGAGAGCTAGTGTTCACTAGCACTTAAAGAAAATTAAATATTCAGTTTCTTCATCTTCCTTCCCCTTTAGCTAAGGCAAAAGAACTCAACCTCCTCCCCTAAAGCCACATTAGAGGTGTGACTTATTATTATTATTTTTAATAGCAGTGGCAATTTAGGCACCTCTTCATCCTCCCTGTTCTGTATTCCACCCCCTGTTCTGTATTGCACTGTTAGAGCAAACAGGATCCAGGCCCTTTTTTCCCCTAAAATCCTGGATGAGAGCTTTCATCTGGTCCCACTGCCATAACTGAGGACAGAGGCAGCAGAGGCTGTATCTCCACAGAAACCTGAGGAATAAGAGGCTGGAAGGAAGTGTCTCAGGAAGGACACATTCTCCAGCAAACCCTGAGAGGTCATTTGTGGCATTTTCAGAGGGATGAGAAACATTGTGTCAGGTTCTTCCTCCCAGCCTCTGTGTATGCAGTACACCTAATTATTCAGCAAGTCTTGATCATAGTTAAGGATAATTCCAACAGGTATCTCTAAACCAAAAAATAAAACTGAGGAGAAGCAGCAGATTCAGCCAAACAAGCACACCGGTTCAGCTCAATGTGCCAATTTTTAAGAGGCATCAAATTCAGACCTTGCCCTCCTTAATTAAAAGCTTTGCCTTGCCAAAGGAGAAATCTGACAGCCATTAACTACCCTGCTCCAGAAATAATTCTGCACACAACAGACTAGGGAACAGCAGCACTGAGCCACTTTAACCCATCTCGACGAGATATTTCCCCCTGGCACTCAAAGTGCAAGGCTGCATTCCCACCCCCAGCAACAAGTCTCTACTTTCTCCTCTCACATCCCTCCACCTGCACTCCTTCCCAGATGTCCTCCACAGGGCTGTGTTGGGACAGATGTTCCTGCAGCCAGAACAAAGCCCCTGTGCTGCTGATCAGCCTGGAAGATAACACAGCAGGACAAGTGCCTGTGATCTGTTCAGCACAAGGGAACTGTGGGCTGGCATAACACAAGGAGCTGGAGCAGCCCATGCACCCTACCATGGAGCACAGCTCCATCAGCTCCCTGCTTCCAGGCTGGAAGAGTCACAGTGTCACAGGAGGGCCACCCTTCCTCACCTCCACCCTGGGTCCCCACGCTGCTGTGCCCCCATGTGGCTCCATGTGAGTGAGCTGAGAGCACTGAGCTTGCCAAGTTAACTGTGCCAAAAAGCAGCTTTCTGTGAGTTTAGTTTTCTTGTTTGACACACCACAGGAACAGACAGGCCCCTGTGCCGTGCAGAGCCTCCTGGTCAGGTCAGGCATGAGAAGGGTGCTATCATGTCACACCCATGTGCCTGCCAGGTGCCACACTCCCCTCCTGTGCAGGGGCACTGGAGATTCCCTCTTTGAGGCTGCTGACAGATTTCTGCCTCCTCCCACTGTTTACAACCTGCTCCTATCAAGGCTGGCTAACAGAAAAATCTCACTTGGGTTCAGGTGTAGCTTTGTAGCTGGCAGACACACCACAGAGTGCCAGTTCTCATGCTTTCCAAGCTTATCTTCTATTCAGGATGGAATAAGGTGTCAAGGTAGAAAATCCATTCATGCCTCTAGCACTGTGGAAACTGAGATGTATCCACAGCACTGACTTCCCAACAAAGAGCACTACCTTACTTTACATATTTGAGGATTTACCACTAATCCATTCCTCAAACCTTGCACAACACAGAAACAAATCACACAACAATGAAGGGACAGATGCCATCCCAAGTATGGATAATACCCTTCAGATCTCCAGTAACTGGTTCTGCACAAAACAGTTAAACACAGAGACCACACTGTCAAGCAGAGCTTCAAGATGTACCTTGCACACAAAATATGTATCATACACAATGTGAGTTTCCAATTCTGCTTTGTCAAGGGAAAACACATGTCTAAGCCTTCTGGGAAACACATATCTGCTCGAGTCCATAGATTGTTGTAAGTGGTGACTCATGCATGAATTCACACTACCCATTAATCTCAAAGTGACAATAATGGTGTTTTAATGTCCTGGCAAAAATGAGAAAAAATGGTTAGCAGAATTTGGGAGTGACAGTCACGAAATGAAAATAAAGATCATGTTTGGAGGACAGCAAGAACAAGAAAGGGACAGGAAAAAAGAAGTCAGAAGTTATGGAGCACAGCTCTTCAAGCCAAATGGGAGTTCAGCTACCCCCTGTTTCCAAAAGCTGTTTTCCCACTCAGCTCCATGCAGCATCGCTCAAAACAATCTGTGTCTGACCAAACACAAACCCCTCCTACATTACATACCCAGCCAGAAATGTACATTTTAGTTAGACATCTTTTGAAAGTTTTATTCTCTCTTGCATAACTCATTGAAGTGAACACAGAATATGGACAGGGTCCCCAGCTGCACCAGAGGAGGTTTAGGTCGGATGTTAGGAAGAATTCCTTCACATAAAGGATGACCAGATGTAGGAATGAGCTGCTCAGGGAGCTGAAGGTGTTTAAGAAAAGACTGGATGTGCACTCAGTGCCATGGTCTGGTTGACATGGTCGTGTCTGGTCAAAGATTGGACTCAATGATCTCAGATGTCTTTTCCAAACTAAGTGATTCTGTGAAGTGACAGGATATTTACAAATACCTGGTTTTAAATGTGACATGAATGGTCCATATGAGAATGTTCTCAAACTCAGTAGTTGCTTTCAGTACTAAAGCAAAATGAGTTAGAACATGAAATCTGGCATTACAGTAAGAGCCCCACTGTTGCTCAGTCTGACAGAAAGAGAGGTGTTTCAGGAATCTTCATTTTCAGTATTTTGGAATACTGAATGCAAGCAACCAACCCAGACGTGCACACAACTAGCAGTAGAAGTACATGACTATTTTATTATTCCTCTTGTACTTAACATGAAATTGCTGAGATTTTTTTTTAATTTTTTCAGAACTGTTTTTCCAGAGCTGAGTTTCTTTGCTCAAGCTGCTGCTGTGTAGATACATACATTATGGGTATTGCATCTGCCATTCACACTATTTCCAAGTTAATACTAACACAGCAAAGGGAAATATTTAACATCAAGATATGCACTGTGCATTGCAGATCTAAGACAAATGCAATTTCCATCCACAGCAAAACAATCTTGCAACAACCTCATTTCCATCATGGTTCTGTGTATCCTTGCCACTCTACAGACAGCTGCAGAGTTTGTGAAATGGCCAACACTGATGGACTTCCCACGCTTAAACCAGGGAAGTCCACCCATGCCTGCAGTGCATTTCTGCAGCTGTACACCCTCACAAACAGCTGGAGACTAGTGATGACACATCCAAGCACAGCTCATCTTGGTCCCTGCAAGTATTCCCTGATAATAAACTTGCACGGAGTTATCAAAAACAGCTTAGCCCTTGAAGAGGAGACTGGACAGATAATGGATGGCACTTTAAGAAAAGAAGTGAGGCAGTGGGTAACAGGTAAGAAACCTGTGCTTGCAGAACAGCTGGCAGTAGAATTTCACATATAATCAAACAGTGCTATCAAAGTTCAAAATGAGGGGATTATAACCTGCTGTCTAAACTCAGAATCTTTTTAAAAGGCAACAGCTGTTAGAGACACTATAAACAATACTATTTTCTGAAGAAACTGAAGTGATAAAGTGAAATAATAATTTGAAAATACTACTACAACTACTAATACTAGCAGTATTACTATTGCTGTGTGTCAGAATGGTTTTCAAGCACAGATAATGCAAATAAATCCTTTATGTTAGCCTGCAATGCCTCATACAAAATCACAGATCTGCACAGTTGAGTAAACAACAAGTTAACTGAGGGACAGTGGATACCAACATTCCCAGATGATACCAGGCCCAGCAGCCTGAGACACACACTAAGACCACCTCTGTGTAGTGCTAAAACATTTGCACAAGTGCAGCATTCACCCCTGTGAAAGGAAGAACTGCTAATTAGTGCTTACATCCAGATAAACTGCAGAGGAAGAACCTGACATGTGCAAACAGCCACTTTTGCTTATTTAAGCCGATGAGTCACATAATTAATTGCCACACTTTGCATTGCTCAGATAAGGTGTAAAGGTACAAACAAGGAAGAACCTACCAGGACTTTCCACCCGCTTGTAGTGGTAGGGATTGATGCAAACCTCCTTCTGCTTTGACCCAAAGGGGAACTCACAGCATTCCAGAGGTTTCAGTTCGTGGTGGCTCTGCAGGTCGGGCCAGCGCCACACTCGGCAGTAGATGACGTGCGGGAGCCCCTTCCGGTGCGACACCTGGAGCCGGCCATCCAGGGAACGAGGGATTGTCACACAGTTGCTGGGCTGGCCAGGACAGCTCAGGGCTTTCTCCAGCTCCTCCATAGCACCTTTCTTCTTCTTCAGTTTTTTCACTAATGCGTCAACAGCTTTCTCTGCCCACTTCTCTTCTTCGTCCCCTTGCTTCCACCCCAACAGCCTCTTCACTGCTGGGCTGGTGAAGGAGAATAAGCTTGTTACATTCATGGTGACCCTGCTGTGGTGCCACCACAGAACCAGGCAGGAACCACTGCACTGTTCTTCCACCACCACCAGGATACAGCAGATTGAGGCAGCAGTCAAAAGCAGCCTGGATCAAACAGTTCTGGTCCTTTCTCCTTTTCGATCCTCCAATCCCAGGAAGGCAGCGCTGACATCCCCCCTTGATGGTCACAACCTTCCCATTATTCTAAATCCTTCTGGTTGACAACCTAAAGGAGAGTATCAGAAAGAGAAAAAAAAATGGATTTTACCTTTAGCAGTTAAAAATATCCCCCACCTCAACCCAGAAGAGTGGTGTGATCAAAAAACAACCAACAACAAAACAACAACAAATGCTGACAACCTCCAGGACTGAACACAAGGAACATCTGATGAAAATTTAAGCAGCAGGACCTCCAGCTGAACCAGTACATCCCTATATTAGAAATGTAAAATCTAGCCTAAAACAGTCCCTCAGTTTAAATTTTTCACTATTAAGTGTGAGGGGTGCTACAATCTGCCTGTCAGCTGTTGCAACCTTAACCAGCAAAACATCCCAAGGAAACAGTGCAGGATCACTAGTGCTCTTTTTATTATTTATTTCAGAGAGCAGCTGGAAGCAATATGCCTCAACAGCAATGTGCTGCCCAGCTCTCTCCAAAACTGCCAGGCATGAAGTTCAAAAATCACTGCACTAGGCCTGAGCATAACTCAATCTGAAAAAAAAAAAAGACAAACCAGTTCAGTTTTACCTACTTTGAGGAACAAAGAAAAAACAAAAGAAAAAAAAAATAAAGAAAGATCTTATCCCTCATTCACTCACATTAGAAAGAAAACTGCATCTGCCCACCCCACCCAAGAGCCCTGAGAGCTCCTGAGCAGCCCATAAGGGAAAGATATCATGAACTTCACTGATTATCCACTGACCCTTCGTGCTGCAATGTCTGCCTGATATACTCAAGGACTCATGAAGGGGTGGGAAGGACAAGGAAGTCCAGATAAGAGCATTTTAGACAGCACAGTAGTTCTCAAGCTGGGAGACAAGGAATGGGACTGAAGAGATGGGTCAAGAGGGGGAGGAATGCCACATCTGCAGGAGTCCCAACAGTGTTTTGTCCTTGTCCAGGATGGAAGCAGGCAAAAGGCTCTGGCAAGGGAAACAGAAGAGACCCAGGACTGGCAGGGGGTGGAAAATGAGACAAAGAGCACCATACCATTGATTTTCAAATAGACAGACAAGACAGGAAACATATCCTGGACTGGATACCAACAGGTTGCAGAGGAAGGGGGAAGGGGAAAAGGATATGAATGTTTTTGTTGCCATCAGAACAACACAAAAAACACCCAACCAACCAGCAATCTATACACACAGAGAATAGAAGGTGTCAGCACACCCATGTCAGAAAGGATTTCACAGCTATACCAAGAAAAGATTGTAGACCTGAAAACTGCAAATGCTATGGCACACTTACCCTCTTGACTGTCATACACTGCAATGGTTTCATAGTATACCACTACATTTGAAGAATTTTAAGCTGAAAACCATCTACTTTATTCAAATTAACTTGTCACTAGAACAGTTACCTAATTGCAGAGGTTCAGTTTTACTAGGCTGACTGCAGAAACTACATTTATGGGAATAATGATTATGGACTAAGACACAGGCCACATCTACCTACACTTCAAACTGGTACATTCCTTTTATGCTAAGAAGTGAATTTGAAATAATAATGTCCATGCAAGGGAAGATTTGCATGAGCCTGGGGCAAATTTAAGAATTTGTTTTGTTACATGGGCATGTGCTATACTGTTAAATGAACTGAAACTCCATTACTGTCACTGACTGTACTCCAGGTATACTTTATCCTTACATGCACTGTAAAGTGCTCTATTAAAATGCTGTGCTAATTTAGGAACTGAATTACCAGAACCCCAGTGCATGTGCTTTAAATGTTTGTAACTGAGTTATTCCCAATTCATATATAGTCTGTATCTCAATCAATATTCTATGTATCTTTTTTCCTGTGCTTTTCAAACAAAATATACAAGTTCCACACACAAAAGTTACAAGTTCTAGTAGTTTATCAAGTAAAGCTTTCTCCTTCACTTCCATCTGAATTAAACAGAAGAGATTTAAAAGGCTTGAGTTGAAGCTCTAATAAAGGAGGAAGTACAAAGTCTACATTTCGATCCGAGCTTCATTCAACATTGATGATGTTTGCAGATGTGGTTCTACCCAGGCCTGACCCATTTTTCACCCAGCTACTTGTTGTGAAAAAGGAAAAGTCCTGTCTGTTAAGCCTGTGTGTTGATATCAGTGCCTGAAAATCCAGCCCTAACACGGGCTAGCACACGGGCTCTGCACAGACTAAGACGACCCTCGGATGCAGCCCCAAGCAGTCAGACCAAAGGAACAGATTCTCTGAAGTCTTTGGATCAAATCCTGAAGCACACACATATTCCACTCCCACAATCATGCACTCCAAAACAAGTTTCACCCTCACCATCAAAGCTACGGTGGCATCTCTGTGGCAACAGCTGCTGGGAGCAGGAGGAACAGCATTAGGCAGAGTGCTCGGAGGTGAGCTTGGGAATAATGCAGCTCAGCAGGAGCCAGCTGGGCACCAGCCTCCAGCCAGGGATTCCTGCCCAAGTCCTGCCTGCAGAACAGAGCCTAAGCACACCCCAAGCCCTGAACAAGCAGCAAGATAAGGGAAGGGGGACAAAACCCACAGCTGCTGTACACTAGTTTCTCTAAGCTCCAAAACCAATATTAAGCTAAAAAAAAAACAAAAAACAAACAGACAAAGAAAAAAAAACAACAAAACCAAACAAATAAAACCCAAACCACAATGTATGTGGAGATTTTTGTTTCCAAGAAGCAGAGAGCTTGTCTGCAGGGCTGAGCCCTTGCCAGTACATTCCATTTCCCTTTCTGCCACTCTTGGTTTCTGCACTGCATCATTTCCTGTATTACTTCTGCACAAAGTGGTCTTATCAGCTGGAAGTGCAAAATAAAGATTAAACCACGAATCAGCAGATGACACAGTCTGTGTGTTTGTTCCCCAAATCCACGTGCCCTTCTGGGAAAGTGGGAGTTAGTATTTCCAGCAGTTAAGTGACCACCAGCCCTGGAAGGGTCTGTTTATTCACAAGGTAGGGATGAAACAGAAACCTGGGCCAAACAACAGAGCACTCTCCAAAAGGCATCTGGCATCGGTTTAAAGTAAATTGAGTTGTTACCCACTTGTCAGACACTCTCTACACTTCCAAACCCATGCACTTTTTACTATGTGTTCTGTCTGCTGATGGATGTGTTGGAATCAACAAACTCCTTTCAAATCCTGATGTTCTTTTATTTGTCTTTCTTCACTGCTGTTGTCTTTTTTTGTAATTTTTGGAGTAACGCACAAATCTGTATGCAGCCTATAAAAAAATAAGTGAGCATTATATTTCTATATATATCTGTCCAGCCAGCCTTGTATTTAAACAAACATATTTAGGCAAAATGCCTAAGAGTGAAGTCCTATTTTTCTGGCCCTCAAAGAAAAGATAGTTACTCCATCAGCAATATGAAGCAGACATTAAAATATTCAATGAGAGTGCTTTCAAATTCCCACAGGAGATCCCATAGGAAACTGTCCCACTTTGCATAAATGACTGTTATTGCTGGGTGGAGAAAGGGTTTGGACAATCAGATGATCCTCTCCCAGAGGGGTGGATGGGGGAGGAAAACAACTTCTAGCCCAAGTTTCAGGCAGACAAGAAATGACTCTAACTCTTCTACTAATTTCATTATTTGTATTACAGGCTCAGTGATGCAGGCAAAAAGGATCCTATTAAATATTTTTAATATATGCTTAGCACAGTTAGACATAAAAATGGGCAGGAACCACGGTGAGGATAATTGCTAATAGTGAAAACTGTCTAGTCTATGACTACATTTTAAAAATCCAATTTATCTTAGTCAACATACCTCTTCCCAGCATCCATTACTTAGTAACACTATACAGAAATAACAAGCAGAGAGATTTTAATTTGCTTCTTTAAAAATATTTAGTTATTCACCCTCTCTGAGAGACACACATTTCCAGCAACTCATGTAATCAGTACAATATTTAGACCTTTTTTAAAAAAGAAACAAACCCAAACAGATTTTGGCATAGAAGGCAGGGAGCTGCCTCTTTATGCCAGCAGGAATAAATACAGTTTCCATGTATTACTAAAAGGCATGAAGTCTAAGCAGCTGCAATGCTAGAATGTGTAACAACATATTGTGCACTAACTTAATCTAGCTCCCTATTCTTGGAGCAAGTAGCAAAAAGTTTCGATTTATTTTTTCAAGTAATGTGATTTGTGAAACAGGAAAGTCAAGAGTCTTCTGCTGAATTACCCTTCTTTTAGTCAACAAATTCTTTCTTTGCACCTTCTTAAGGCAGAAGATCAGATCTTGCTCAGCTTGCAAAAATGCACTAAACCTGGTAGAGACCTCAGTAACATTACAACACACATGCAAAAAAAAAAGCACATTTCACATCAGAGTGCTGTAGAACTCATTAGAGAGCTGACAACCTGAATTGGCTTCCTTTGTAGCTTTGGAAAACGACAAGAAGGAAAAGGAAAAAAACTCTTTTATGTTCTCTTGGCATGGCACAAAGAATTCAAAAAAACACTGAAATATGCGATCCTGTGTTCTGATATACAACATATCATTCAAGGAAAGAGGAACACACTGGTGTTGAAAACACCTCATCGTACCTAACAGAGTGGGCAGGGTTTTTCCTGACCTGGACCCAGCAAGGGCCAGGAGGATGGGTGTCTGCAGCCTGTTCTGTGAAGTAATCTCTGCTCCAGCCCAAAATACCCACTCTGTCAGAACTCCTCTTGAGCCATCCCTCGAGCTATTTGGCTGAGGCACTGCCCTTCCAAGAAAATCTCCCATGTATCACTGTACAGCCCTCAGGGAAAACCCTGTCAGATACCCACAAACACCCTTTAGTTCAGCAGGCATGGGGAGAGCAAAATGAAACCGCAGGGACAATGTAGGATTTACCAGTGGAAGGGAGGAGGGCAACAAAAACCCAAAAAGCCCATTGCCCTGTTAGTCCAGAGCATGAAGGGATAACCTTTCACTACTAGGGATCTGCCAGTTCCTCCCCAGTGCTCCCCAAAGGTCAAACCAAGAACACAGTGTTGGGCCAGTTTCTACAGTGAACTGCAGCTTTTCTTCCACCCACCTCCCCACTTGGCTTCTGGCAGACAAGGCACTGCTCCTTGTCCTTGAAGTCTCAACTATCATGATTGCAGGAGCAAGACAACAGCAAATTCTTACAGGTTTTCTGGATTTGAAGGTACTAGATTTGCCAGACTTATGGTAACTTTGCTGCTGCTTCTCCAGAAAAAATACCTGCTTCTATACACTTGAGATACCGAATCCTGTGTTACAATGTAACTAAAATGGCACAGCAGTCTTTCTAAGCAAGTATATCATTGTGAGAAAAGAACATGGCAAAGGTTCTTTCCCGGTTCTAACAGACATCCATCAACAATTTGATCTGCCCTTGTCCTGGTTTAGAACAGTTTTTCCCAACACCTTTGCAACTGTTTTGACCTACTGAAAACCATACTCCTGAAAAACAAATTTAAACACCATACCCTTCATATGTTTTATCTCCACCATGTTTACAAAAAACACTAACACCATACAGCCCCTTAAGTGATCACCAGATGCTCAAATCTTGCCTCTTTCACCAGAGATGAGAAACACACTGCTGAATTTTACTCATTCTTGCATTCAGATGCATGTGAGATTGCACAAAGTCACAAAACACCACCTCTTCCTTTACCGCCTGCTGGTCTCCTTGCCCTGCTTATTTTCTATATATTTTATATTGCCAAGACTACAGGAAAGAACTAAAACCAAGTTTGCCAAGATAGCTGTTCAGGAAGCTGGGTAAGCCTGGTGCACAGCAGGGCTAGCACAAGTAGGATAGATCAAAACATCCACCCAGGTGTGCACAAATCCCCTCTGGTGTCGGCGAGCAGCCGGACTGAATCGGATGTGCTTTCAAAGATTATCTCTAAAACCGCAGCCTAGTACTTCAACCAAGGTCAGGAAGGAACTGCAACTTGATGATTCAGTCAAAACTCTGGCACAGATGGGATTGCAAAATATGAACTTCACTAAAATAACCTATATGATGAATACAAGGCTGTGAATCACAATACTTGCCAGAAGAGTGTTCATAAGGTGTGGGGGGTTTTTTCCCTAAATGCTATGCAGGAAGAGACCTAAAGATCTCTTAAAGAAATCCTCAAAATATGACAAGACCTTCCAAAGAAAAACATAAATTGTCAAGAGACATTATGAATTAGCAGCCATCACAGTGGGTATTTCACTGTGCATCTTTGGGGCAGGTTTATCCATTTCATTTGTGCTGTGTTTTACTTAAACTCCACACATTGTCCCACCAGGACACTAAGAGCACTCAGGAGTACAGGAGCAGCCAAGGATCTCAGTCAGCATTGTTAGATGGCACAGATCAAGTCCTGAAAAATGCAGGAGAACCTCTAAGACCAATCTGCAGCACTGGCTATGACTTTGTGAACACCCACCTATCAAAGTAAGTTAGAAGACCTTTTCTAAAAGGTGAAAAATCTGGGGAAAACAGATTTTTTTTTCCCCTTTCATCATAAAACTCCTGTGTAACTCCCTTTTTCCACAAAGGCCATTCCCTTTCCTGACTTTTTGAACTGTCTTTAGAAAACAGGTGTTGTTTACAACAATAACAAACACACATCTGTGTGGGTGTGTTAATACACACAAAGGCAGGATAACTGAAACCTCTTCCTATATTTAGATCTGTCTGGTCAGCTCTAATTGCATAATTTAATCAAAACCCTCTCCAAGGGAAACACATCCATATTCATCACAGGCATCAAAGGAAACATCTTTACAAACTATATCCTTTTACAAACCAACACATGGTCCCACATCACTTGTCCAATTGTTGCATTCCTCCTTTGGGAAGGGCACGGAATTTTATTTCTTTTTATCAGCTGAAAAAAGCATTTCCCTCCAATTCATCAGCACAGGGAGGGAGGAACTTCCTTCACAGGTGAGATGCGGAAAATTTACTGACATGTCACTTTCAGGGGTTTTTTTAGGCAGTTAAAACATACATCTGCAGCATAAAGGAAAACCTTTAAAACAGAAAAGAAAGAAAAATGCCCATCACCACTCAGGCATCAAAATTTTTGAGTGAAGCTCATAAAATGCAAGATGTGTTTTGTCTTCAGAGAACAGGACAGTCTAGCACAGACTGCATGAATTTAAAAAGGGGTTTGTGAGCCCCAGCCAGAGCAGCGCTCCAACAGGGCATATTTTAAGGTATATTTTAAGGAGGGGAACCCCACCAAATGCACTCCAGTTATGCTCAGCTGAGGCAAGCCACTACTCCTACAAATGATTCATTTCACCAAGAGCCTGCACCAATACAGTTACATCAGCTGCATTAAACCACTTCTAAAGACTGTGACCCAGACCTCATTTATCAGAGATTAAGTAAAGATGTTAAATTACAGCTCAAGATCCCCAGCTTTAAAGCAGAATCCTTCACCAAATCAAAAGATGACAAAAACTGAGAAGAAAAATTACTTATTCACCAATAACAGAGTTATTGGGTCAAGCCTCAGCAAAGCAGAACAAAACTGGTGAAAATTAAACCAAAAAAGCAATGCTGTTAAATTAAATAAATCTTTCCACAAATTAGTCCTCCACCCACCATCTATGTACCTTAAATAAGAATAGTCAGTCTGCCAATGCTGAAGACATTTCAGTGCATTTCATGAGATGCATGTTTTTTTTATTTTTTTAAAGGATTCTTCCAGCTTTCCTCAGTTTTGCCTTATCTGTAAAAATTAAAGAGCAGTTTTTTGGCCTTTAAACAACTTTTAAAACACTGTACCTTCTTCATGTCTTTAAAATGTCCATGCTGAATTTCACCAAGTGCCCTGCAATTCACAACTACCATTCTGGACAGAGAAAGTGTTTAAAGATGACAAAGCTTTCCAAGCCAAGTTTATACAACTCAGACACAAACACCAATATTTGCCAGACTTCCACTGTCCAATGAAACATTATTTAATTACTGCATGCCACGAGTGGCCCACTGAAAACCAGGACTGGACTTCAGATGACACAAAGCCCAGTGTGCTCCAGGTCCTCAGGACACTGAGGAGCAGCTGCACAACCCCATCACAGCAAACACTCCCTGGCAGTTCCAAGGTATTTATCAAGCCATCCTAAGTCACAGACCCTTTATAAATGGAAGATCACAGTGTTTATAGATGCCCCTTCCACTTCCACACAAGACAATTAAACTCTTTAAAGTTTATGACTTACAGGCAAGTACAAATCACGGATCCTCTTGAGACCAGGTCAAGGACATCTGGGTTAACAAAGTTCAAAATTCACCCACAAACACACATAAAGGGTTGATTGCAGCCTTCACCAGCAGCTGAGGTACAACTCTGAGTGTGTCTACACCAAAAACAGACCCAGAAGTCACAGACACACCTTTCCCCTCCCAAAAGGGCAAAACAAGGGTGCAGACATTCATGAGGAGTAAGAAAGATCCAAAAAACTGTGGGATGAGGCAAAAGCAGCTGTCACAGCCCCATGCCAGAACATCTGCAGAATCTCATGTCAAACTGTTTTCTCATATTCCTGAGATCAAGGCTTTGGAGTGTTCTGTACAAAGGCTTCAGCCCACAGATAGGAGCTGATAGTTAATGCAGCAGTTGGGAACAGCATAGCCTGAAAGGAAGTGGGAGATATCCTCCTACACTGCTTACTGGGAATACTGAGGTTTTATAACAGGAGAAAAGGGCTGTAATCTGTCTGACTCCCTGGTTATCTGTAAGCTTTTCATGACTTTTGGAAGAGGAACCAAGCCACATAAAGAATTACTCAGTACCCCTCCCTTATCTGCAAGCTTTTCTTCTTAACAGAGCCTTATGATTTTGCATATGGCAATAAGACAACCTATTAATCACTCCAGCATAATTTTTTGAGACCCGTTTGAAGTTTCAAAAGTCAGGTTTTGCAAAGCTGCAAGTCTCTTACAGCTGAGACACCAAAACACAGCATTTTCCAAACACCCTGTCTCTGCAAGGTCAGCAGCAGGATAGCTTAAAACAGCCATAACACTTCCAAATTTTCCACTGCTGCCTGCTACTGAACAAACAGTCACAGCTGGCCTGGTACTGAGGATGGACAGAACAACTCCAAGTTCTAAAGTTGCTTGCCAAGACTACTTACTTCTAGGCTACAAGCAAAGAACACACAAAGATTTCAGACTCCTTGTCTTTTAGCTATTCCATAGATGTCTTTAATTCTGGGGCTGAAACCAGCACTCCCCAGCTCCCACGACAAGAAGCCTTTAGGCTCAAACAACCCTGACTTCTGGCTGGCCTGGCAGATTAAGAGTCCTCATGTACAAGATCAGTGAAAGCAAGAAAGTAGGCAAAGGTGTGACAGAAAAAATCAGGAATATCAGACTTGAGCCAAAGCAGCCTGCCACCAGCACTGCCTGGTGCTGTTCTCCCTGTTCACACACCACAGGAGATGTATTGGATCTGACCATGAGCAAGAGTCATTCCTGATAAACTGGTGGGGAGAATGGCAAAGGGAGCAGCTATCCAGTCAACTTCAGTAAATAGCCCTGGAGCATCTATGCCAGTTATGCTGGTGCTTTCTGCAAAGAAGCCTCTAGCCAAACCAGAGATAAAAATGAGAAAGATGTTACAGTCAGATTCCCATGTTCTGGAGAGTTCCCCAGCACAGCAGAAGGCTACAAGGGAATTCGTTGAGTACCTTGTTCCAGCACTAGGAAAAGTAGTAGCTCCTGCTACTAGGGAAATACCTACAGTTTGTATTTTAAATCTGTAGATAGTCTAATTCCCTAAAGTTAAGAAATTACTACAAAGATGCAAGTAACAAAAATGAGTAAGGGCTTTTGAACACATTTATCATATAGCACCAAAACAAATGCTTTCTAAATTTCTTTTGAGAAAAGTGGATCGAAAGCCAAAAATTTGAAAGTGATTTATGCAGTGGGGCAGAACCCAGGAAAGCTACAAACACTGCACTGGCTCACAGCACAGATCAGCTTCAGGTGTCCCAGCTGTCGTCACTGGCAGTGATTTCTTGTAACACCAATCTGCCTTTACACAAGGGTTTTTAGTGGATTTAGTATTTGCCTTTTCTCCGATTTCTTGATAATGCTGCTACCTGTACCCAGTTCACCAATTGTTTCAAGTTATTTCATCCTCTAAAGAGGAAAATAAAGTTTCTACTACCAAGAAGTTAAACTTGGACATTCTTTTCCTCCTGAGGAAAAACACTTGTCCTGTCTCACACAGGACATGCACTGGATGTGTTCTGCTCATGCAGTTGCATTAAACTAGAAAAACACCTCTAAGACAGCTTGCAGTTTACACTAGCAAAACAACACTTGACCAGGAAAGCTTGCTGAAGTGTTGCTCTCCATCAGTCCTCCCTCACCCCCCATAAAAGATACTGCACCATTAATCGCTGTCCTTTTTGTGCCAATACAGCTGCACTGGGGCTTTGCGGCTGACGTCACTGCTGGCAGCCAAGTCTCTCTAACCACCAACATAAGTATCTGGGAAAAAAAACCCGTAAATTAGACCTTTCCTTGGCAAGCACTTTAAGGAAGTCTTCATCTGGGAGTGCTACAGCACTGCCTGGCTACCTCCAGCAGCTGCCTTGGGCCAGCAAGCTGACAGGCCCACAGGCCAATGAGCAGCCCCAAGGGCTCGCTCCCACCCACAGAGAAAAGGTTTCCCTCGACTCCCCTGTGCCAGCCTTGGTACTACAACACAACTTCCCCTCTACCTGCCAGTCACTTCACCCTCCTAACCTGGCAGAACCAACATAAACCAAAAAACACCTTCTGCAGCATCAGCTCAGAGCACCAAAGTCACCCAAGGCAGCTTACACAAAGAAATTCATGCCTGGGACTGAGAGAAACCCAGCTCTTAAGAGTTCTCTCCATCTCAGGGAGCTGCCACACTCAAATTTTAAGTGACATCCAGGTCAAAGATGAGCTCACACTGAGACACAAGTACTTCAGCTGATTTGCAAAACCTGCTCTCATCCCCAGAGCAAGGAGCCCTGCCTTGCTCTGAATAACCAAACACCTCAGCAAGCAATTCAGTCCTCCTCTACTGCCACTGCCTTCTGCTCTGTAACTACAGCAAAGTTGGGAAAAAAAGAGCAATTTCATATCCATCTATCCAAAAACACCACACACACTAGAGCCTTCTGCTCTGTAACCACAGCAAAGTTGGGGAAAAAAGAGCAATTTCATATCCATCTATCCAAGAACACCACACACATTAGAGCCCTCTGCTCTAGTAACTACACAGCAAACTCAGGAAAAAAAAGAGCAATTTCATATCCATCTATCCAAAAATACCACACACTGCAGAGCTTTAACCCAAGAGCATTTATAAAATATTTTCCACATGAAATATAATACGACACATTACAGAAACTATAATTGCATTAGCCTAAGTTTTAAGCTAATAAAGACAAAGACTTTTCCTTTGGCTACTACATCCAAGAGAAAGCACTTAACACTGACACTGGCTAGCATGGATAATAAAGGGCCTGTTATTAAATATGCCAGACTGTAAAACCAGCAGCAGGCAAAAATGCAGAACAGGAAACTGCAACAGTCAAGATGGCAACCTATATGTAAGTCAGCTTTTCCAAGACATTCAGCAAGCTCAAAATTCACATTTTTCAGATTAGTATACTTAATCACTGCATTCACCAGGTAATTAGCAGAACTAAAATGATGACATAACCAAGATCTGTTCTATCTATCTATCTATCTATCTATCTTGGTGATAAAAAGAAAAAGAAGTGTCTGACAAGAGCAAAGAGCAAGAGACTGTGTGAAGGGAGATGAAATTCTGGTCCTGAATGTTGGAGACTCACAGTAAGACCTCAGTAAAGCCACTCAAGTTGGGTTTCTGTCCTCCCCATCTCCCTCTTCCCTCCCTGTACAGGGAAGCAAGCACATGCTTTAGATGTGTTTGGGATTCCTGGAATACTACCACACATTTAAATTAAGCAGCGTAATGGCATTACGCATGTAGCAATCCCTGAAGCCATCATGTACATGTTGCCAGGTCCTTTGAGGTTGAAACAAATTTCAAATACTACATTCTCTGTTGGGACAAAACAATAGAGCAGTTGTCACACAACTGGAAAAACAGAAGTCATCCAGATTTGGTCCTAGGCAACCTATATGGCCACGATTGAGCAGGGGGCTGGACCAGATCAGCTCCAGAGGTCCCTTCCAATCTCAAACACACTGTGATTCTGTGAAACTCCCAAAACAACCACCTGCCAATTAATTTGGTCACACTTCAGAAAAGCAACTGGTCCAAGAAAATTGATAGAACTCCACTTGCCTGGGCACAACTACAACATTGCATCAAGGGCTACTACACTGAGGTAGGGACTGAGCTCTGCTGGCTGTGCACAGGCAGACACACAAGAAAGCTGCTTTCTCCCTGATTTTGAACACTTCAGAGAATCCAGAAGCCTTCTGAATTGCCTCACTCTTAGTCCTTTCATCCTTGTACCCCTGAAGTTTGGCTTCATGTATGGCTCTGTTCAATTACAACACAAATCCTCATCACTGTCACCTTGCTTCACATACAGCCCTGGTAAGAAGCCACTTTTCCACCCCATTTTTCACTGCTTGTGAGCTACTGGAAGATTCTGATCTACAGAGGTTCCCATCCCATGCTCATCACTGAGGGACCAGATACCTAAAGCAACCATGACTAAGCCCTGCCATGCTCACATCCTGTTTGTGTCCCAGCCCATCTGCAAAGGCAGGATGGATTATTTTATTACACCTGGAATTAGGTCAACAGAAAAAAAAAATCATCTTGTAGTTTGTAGTTTCACTAAACTAAGTAAAGCCCTTCCTAGATTACAATAAATCCAAACCCCCCTTCCCCAAAGTATATTTCAGCCCAGAAACCATAACAGTGGTAAAAATATGTCAAATTTCACACTAGAGCATTTAGGTACCAAAAGAAAGATCCTTCATCAAACAGGACTGTGTTTTATTGATGAGTCAGTTTTAGTAACTTCTCAGGACCTGCGAGCAGAATCTCCACTCCTAAGCAGGTGCTGGTGTGTGGCCTAACTTGAAAGTAAATTTCTTGCTTCATGTAAGACAGCTTGGAAACCCCTGAAAAAAAGACAACTGGCCAACAGTGAGCAAGGGTGTTCTGCCAACTATTTTGTCCTACCAAACCACTAGCAGAGTTTGTTTTACAACATCTTGGGAGGGCTAGAAAGAAAAGGACAAGGAGTTAAAAAACAAAAGAGAACAAAAAACCCATCCATGCATTTTTTGCTATTCTTCAGATACAATTCTGGATAAATCACAGGGACACCCCAGAGAATTAAACCATCAACTGAAAGACCAGAAGGTGTCAGTTCCACACCACCTTCCACGCTCACTCTTACACACATTACCATGTTTATTTTGGCAAAATTTTGGGAGCCCTCTCTCCTCTGCCACAGAAAATATGTCCAGTTACAATCTCCATATTTTTCCCTCAACAAATCAGTTGAATCAAAGTCTTTACAAAGTAAGATGCACAGGGGCACTTGATTAATTCCTCCCACATCAATATTCAAACGAAACCCAACAGATACAAAGGTGAAATACACTGGCAGAATGAAGTCAAGTATGCAGCTCATTAACAGCATCTGACCAAACAGCAGATGTTTCCTCCTCCTATCACCCTCAGGAACACATTTAAGGGGAAGCCACAATTTGTTGCAACATGATTCTCCAGTTATTTACTTCATCTTTAATCAAAACTGATTTCAAGCATTTAAACAGCATTTAAGTATTTATATATAAATAGTTATTACATACACAGACCTCGATAAATTTACAGTCTCTTCTCAACTATATTTAGGTGTAGCCTACCTTTATCTGATCCAAACAATTTAACTTTCAGCAGCAGTGATATTGTTTTAGGTATTCATTTGTGCACACACACATACAGCATGCCTATCCACAAGAAGGATCCTATATACACATCATTGTAAGACTAAAACATCTTTAAGAGTCTTATGCCCTGGTTTCAACATGCTGCAGCAGACAGAATGCTGATATTACTTTCAATGCCTTAAAATCCTTGAAATCACAAGTCTGAAATTATTTACAAGAAAAACATCTCAGTAATTTAATCTTTCATGTCAACACAGAAGAATGAGATACCAGCTTGCAGTGTTGAACAAAGTGAGAAAGAAAATCAAGCAGAGGTATCATAACTGTGGTCACTGCATGCACCAATCAATCTGAACATACAAGATTCTCTGAACTCATGGGAAACTTCTCAGCCTGCTACAGAAGTGTCAAGTGTGTGCACACATGCTTTATTTGCTTTCATCTACTTAGATATGCCCTTAAACATGTACATCAGTCTTGCCACCTCTGTAATGCTGCAAACCCTGAAATCCAAGTTCTACTCAAGGATGAAATCTGTACTGAACTGAAATCTATATTTTCAGCCTCCCCTCAAACAAGATCTAAGTACTGAAGGAAGCAAGTCCGTCAGTCAAAACTGGAGGGCAGATGAGATTCTTACACTCCTGCTGGGGAAAGACACAAGGAGACAGTGAAAACTCTCATGATTCTGTCTATAATCACTACAGCACTACAAAAAATTTTAATGGGTATCTTATTTTCAAGTTACCCAATACTGGATTGATAGCTCATAGATCACTTTGATGTGGATTGGCATTTTAGTAGTTTTAATGACAAAAACATGCAACAAGTGATATACTTCTGAATACCATTAAGTGCTATAATTCAGACTGTCTACACTGGCTTAGACAGTCTCATCTGCTGCCATGTTGGGAAGAGTGTTCCCTTTATAAGTACAGAAATATGAAATAATGCTTCAGAAATCACTGGTGAACCACATTAATCATTTGCTTACATGCCAACTCAACATAATAGTTGGGTTTGGATGATACTGCTTTGAACAGTGCCTAAATATAATGACTTATATAAAGACATGTTTAAAAATAATTTGTTTTTCTCCTTCTACTCTAGACTTTGCCTGTGCATGCTGGAGAAAGGATGAGGGAAGAACCAAATGGGAGAGACTGGTGACATCTGTTCTAATATCACTCTCCCAAGCGGGTAACACACGTTAGAATAAAAGTGACGTAGTCCAGAACAATTACAGAATTATGTTAGAACAACCAAATTGTGCAAGTGTCCAGAACAGCTCTACTGGTCAGCCTCCCTACACTGGAAAGTCTAGAGACAGGAAGAAAAAAGCTTCAACTCTTGATCTAAACTCAGCTTCCACACAGTCTCCCAAGAGAGCAGTCACCAGAAGAGTACAATCCCTGCTTGCAGAAAACCCTTTGGGATCTACTGATGGCTCAACCCAGCTGCTGTGTGGCACTACAGCCCCACAACCCTTCCAGCAGAGCAATCCCACTGCCACAGTTCCCCACACATCCTTCCACCTTTCCCAAAATAAAAAACAACACAAATGGACCCATCCCCACAGCTCAGCGGAGTTTGGAGTTTCGTTCATGGAACACTTGACTTCACACAGTTAATCAGGAGGACTGTGCTCAACCTTTGTTCCCATTAAACTGGGAGGAACTTCCAGGGCCAGCACATGCAGGTGACAAATGGATGCAAGGAGAGAAACCTGTATGATCTGGGGTCGTTCTAGAAAATGGTTTCATTCCTTGAAATCAGCATACTTTATGAAACATCTGCCTTCTCCATCTCATGGGGCATCCCCCACTCAAATACACAGCAACCTGAAAAGCTTCTGTAGTGCAAATTACCATTTGGCTGAGGAGAAGGATAGGGATCTTTGTGGCAGCCATTAGCCAAGGGTGCCCTCACCCCTGAATCCATCTCTGTAAAGCCCTCCACAGAAGGCCCAATTGAACACTTTCTCTGGTTATTTCAAATCTTGAAGAGTAGCAACATTCTAATGGAAATAGTTATACCCCAGATGTCGAGGATGCAACACTAAAACTTTAAAAATATCAATTTACAATAACTTCCTTCCCACCCCAACAAAACCTTCCATTCTAATATAAAATTTCTCTGTGCTGTTCTACAGCTTGAGAATTGCAAGATGCCTGTGTAGATGACCCTGTAAGTCACCAGCATTTCAAACCTTACTTGCCAAGCTGGGGTTTGTATTTTAAACTCGAATTTTCCACTCAGTACATTTCAAAGGAAAACTTCTAGGAACTGCATATCATCTTTTAATTATTAAGACTGGTATGCATTCAGTTTTTTACTATGCACAGAAGAAAGGCTAGTGGAAGAACATTAGTCTGCCCTTACTACAAAAGGGAAAAACAGTGAAGTTTTTATGGACAGAACAGATCTTTCCCCACTCTGAAAGCAAAACTGAGTGAGTTTGTCATGAAAACCTAAACCAGAAATTAAAAAAATAACCAGAAACAAAACCAACAAAAACCAAAAGCCCCACACATCGGTAAGATCACTTCATAGACCATAAAGCAATTTGTGCAACCTGACTTTCATTTGCACAGATTTTATGGCTCACTCTCCAATATTGTAGTTTCTTCATCTGCACTGACACAGCAGAAGACAGCTCCACATCCATGTTTTAAAAGCCACTGCACTCCAAAGTGAGCTTTAATTCTTTTATCTGCCACTCAAAGTGCACCTTAGCTAAAGCACATACTCTTGAGGTGCAACTGAACCTGGAGACTAATAAATCTCTTACCACTAGTGACCATTTATTTTGTCTGCTCCACTTGCATGCCTCAAAAATATTTTTTTACTTATATTTATGACTAAAAATAAGGTATGTTTCTTTCTGGGCTGGGAAAACCTCAGGAGAATAAAAACTCACACCACTTCAGGTATGAGGAACAGCTTTAAACACTAACAAATGCAAAACTCTCAAAGCCCCAAGCAGCACAGACTAACAGAAAGAAGAAAAAAATTGTTTTCACAGGACTTTTCCCCAAACATATCAGAGTCATTTTAGCAGCAGAAACAGCTAGACCTAAGATGCTGAGTACTTAGCAAACATTTTACTACCTGAAGCATGCTGTTTTCTAGGGCTGTTAGAGGAAAACACAAATTTGAAGCCTCAGTTGTCTTCACTAAGAAAAGTGACCTATGCCATCTCATATTCAAAATTACAATCTCTGTTCTAGAACTTTGGCCATATAGTTCAAGAAATTACTAAAATGCTGTGTCTTATACAAGAACTCAGATCTGCAGGAATGTTTCAACAGGCAGGTACAAACTTCAGTAGGATAGAAATACTAGGAGGAAAAAATCCAAACAATTGGCCTGTTTGCCTGTTTGTTCCTTTGCTATCTGATAGCACAGTCTGAAGGTAAAGTCTAACTGATTCTTTAAAAAAGGATGTATAAATTTCAGAGATTCACTCACAACCACTTCCCCATTCATACACCCCGTAGCTGCACGTGCCTTCATCTATTTCAGCTCCTAAACACTGCAAGGAAGAGGTTGAGATTTAACCTAGATTGGTTCGGTTTTTACTCTTCACGGGGCCACCAACTTTAATTCCAACTTCTCTTTGCATAACTTCAATAATACACAGGGTGCTCTCTTTATCAGATTCTTAAAGCAGCCGTATCTGAGCACAATGGGACATGTCACAGACACTTGCTTCCCTGCCCTCATAATATGCTTTAATTATGATGACTGAACTAACAGGCTCACATCATAGACTTTTACAGGTTGACCCTGTGTCATCCTGATGTATCATTTTGCACCAGTTCAGTGCTGTAAATCAATTTAAGATCTCCAGCAGGTTGAAAAGGCTGGTAATGATGCTTTCTCTGCAGTCTCTGGGGACTCCACATTATACACAACTTACATTATTTATAAAGCTGAGATGATGCCTCCATTAGGCCTGTAAGACTACTCAAATGATATTTTACACACACAGCTTGGGCTGCACAGAGCAGAATACTAGCAATATATAATAACCAGTGCATTCATGCTTTAATATAAAAAAAAAAAAAAAAACCAAACCAAAACAGTCATAACCCCTTCATTTTTAAAATTTAAATCTTTATAGCAAGCAAACAAAATCATGGTATCATCTGAATAATTTCCCAGTACTCAGAAACATGTGTAGCACTTTTATTAACCTTTGTATTGTTTTTCCTCACGTTCAACTCTTTACTTCTGTTTTCAAACTACAGAGGAAAAGCAAACACCAAACTCACCAGTTTTCAAATATTTGATTTGATAGTTACTATTTATATGAAAACAGAAAGATCTCCATCTGTTTACTCAGTCACTTCTCTCAAATGTATCAGATGGTCACATCTTCAAGGGTACACAAAAAAGCAAGTTGAACAGAACAGAGGAGGAAAAAAATGTATTTGATTACAAACCCAATGGTAATGGGGTCAAAACAGATGCAAGGACAAATCCCTACCCTTAGGGTAACCTGATCATGCCTTGAACTGATCATTTCTCATAGCTGTGGAAGCCTTCTGGATCAAGGGAAATTTCTCTCAAGTGCCTACTTACAGTCTGAAGTAAATTGCAAGACTTCAGCCCTAAGACCACAGCAAGGACTCCAAAAAGAGCCAGATCGCTCTCATTTTCACACTGATGTTCTTCCAGGCACAACAGACAAGTGAGCACTCAAAACCTGCACTACAGTCCAATGAGAACCTTGAAAAAGCTTCACAGCACTGCTCTCTGGTTTAAGGGGGAAATGAAGTATTAATCAGCTGCAACTAAAAAACTCAGATGCCATAATTCAGCCAAGTCATTACTCACAAGTAAAAGAAAAAAATAAGCCAAACTTAGGTTCCCTCAGATGATTTGTTCCTATTGTTTGACATGACAAGGCGCATGCAGTCAGCTACATGAAGAATTACAGACACGCACCTGCAAAGAAAAGTGTTCTCCATGGGCTGGGTAAGCTACAGTTTTAATTCTTAATCCTCAATGCTGCTTAAAAATACATATAACTATCAGAAGAAAAAACGTTAAACAATTTTTCTTTTTCTGACTTCCCCTCTGCGTGCAAAACAGATTCAAACTATCAGCTATGACAGCTCTTTCCTAAGAAGCCTGTTAGTTTTAAGGTGCAGTATCTTTGGACACTGACATCCATTAAACACCGACATGTTTCAGGCAACGAGCTTTTCCATTTGCCTGTATCTGAAATACACATCTACTTTTACTCCTCTCCATCTGGCTCTAACAATATTGTTTTTATTAACCTCTGTTGAAAATATTTCCCCAAATAAAACTGCAGACATGCAGTGAGCATCATGTTATCCTAAAAGACACCAAAATAACGATTAATTTTCAGAATAAGCTGTTGTTATCCAGATACTGTAAAAGCAAACTGTAAGGTTGGACCACGTACCTTCTTCAGAATGATCTACTAACAAAAGAGCAATCACAGCAACCCTGCCTCGGTCAGAACTCGCTCTGACTTCAGTTTATATTAAAAAAAAAAAAAAAAAAAAAAAAAAAAAGTCAGCATTTGGCCCAGATCGTTTCGAACGCATGACTGAATATTTCCACGCCAGTAAATTTTAATAAGCTTTAAAGATCTATATTCAGGATAAGATTATTTGGCTGTACGAGTATATGAAGCAACTATACCGAAGAGGGGGAAAATCTCAAGCATCCAAACCCTCTAACAGGGAAAAGAAAAAAAAAAGTGAACTTTCCTTGACCTCTAAGCACAGATTTGTCATTAAAGAAGAAGGGGAGGGGAGGAAAAAAAATAAAAACCAGGAGGGGAAGGGGCTGCGGAAAGAAAGGAAGGGGGAAAAAAGAAGCAAGCAGATAAATTAGAGGGAGAGGGACGCGGCCGGGCCGAGGCGGGAGGCGAAGGGCTGTTCCCGCACACACAAAGGCGGCCCCTGCCCGGCCGCCGCGGCTCCGCCGCGTCCCCGCGGGCCACGCTGGGGCCGGGGCCGGGGAGGAGCCGCAGGACGGCGGATCCCGGCAGGGAAGGGCTCTCCGCCCGCCGGGCCCGCACGGCACCTACCCACCAAGTCGGAGCGGGAGCGGTGCCCGCCGGGCCGCCGCAGGGACGCCATCATGCCGGGAGGAGAGCGGGAGCGCAGCGCTGCCCGGAGCCGCTCCCGCCGCCGGGACCGCCGGGCAGCGCCGGGCGAGGAGCGGGAGGAGGAGGAGGAACAGCAGGAGGAGGAGGAGGATGCGCGGGTACAGCCGCCCGGCCCCGGGGGCAGCGAGTGGGGAGAGGCGCGGGGGACGCGAAGTTGTTACCGGCTGGCGGGCGGTGACGGGCGGCCCCTGGCAGCTCCTCCGCGCCGGGATCGGGATGGATGTGGCCCGGCTGGCGTCAGGCGGCCGGAGCCGCCCCGCGCCGCTCACCGGCACACTCGCACACACACTCGCACACACACACACTCACATACACACGCACCGGCCCGGCCAGGGATCCTCCCCAAATTCCCGCCCCCGCCGCCGCTCCGCCGGGTCCCGCTGGGAGCGCTGCGCCCGCCGCCGGAGAGCGGCCCCGGCACGGTTCGGCACGGCACGGCCACTGTGTGCACTAAGCCACAGCTCGACCCCCGGTTCGGGGGTGAGCCTCCTCCGACACCCTCAGCGCGGCTCAAAAGGCGTTCCTGCCCCGCCGGAGCGGCTGGGGAGCTCCGGCAGCGGAGCTTCGGGGACAGCGGCAGATGCTGTCGGACTTGGAATTAAAGTAAATTCGTGATGGAACAGGATTATGTCCTGCCGCTAGCCACAGGTGATTCAGCCTTGTAATTGCCGTAATAGCTGCCAATGACAGAGCACTCTCTAGCCCCGGGTGTTTTACACGTGGACATCCTCCTGCCCATGGGTGTTGCTGCACTCAGTCCTCACTCACGCGAGTAAAGCCATTGCAGTGCGTGAGGCTGCTTGTGCAGCCAGAGCCGCAGTGATGAAGCCTCACGCCGCTGTCCCTCTGACCAGAACTCCATTTGGAGCTGCAAGTGTCAGCTCCAGAGTGGAACTGGCTGAAAGTTTGGAGCCCGCGTGTGGAACGGCGAGCCTGTCCTGCCTGCTCGCAGGATCTGTGCAGTAGGCAGGTAAGTGTTGCACAAGCAAGACTGAACTGAAACTGATTCTTTAACAAACACTTTGGCTTTTACCCAGTCATCGTTCCTGGAAGGAGATTTGAAGCAACAAGTGCAAGATGTTCCTACGTGGCAAAATATTCTGATACACCTATATGCATAATTATATCCCTATACTTAGGCCAATAAATTTTCACATATATAGGCAGTTCTGGTGTGACTTTAAACTCATTTTAAAATCCAGCAACACTGAGGCCTGGAGGACTTAAGGCTCTGAGAGTTTTACCAGATGAACAGTTGTCCTGCCCACCCAGGTGCATTATGAGTCTGAAGACACAGAACTGGAATGGCTTGACCAAGGCCACAGAAGGAGCAGCAGTAAAAAATACCCAGGTCTATGCCTGTGAGGGTATCAGCACTTCTTTCTAACTTCATAACTTAAAATTCATCAATTTCTTTGCCACATAAATACCACATAAATTGCAAACAGGTGAACTGTACTATATTGTTAGGTAGAATGCTACAGTAATAGTACAGGAACTCCCACACAGGATGATGCCATAATAATGATGGGGAAAGCCTGGAATAAAATTGCTCTTTTACTGCTTAAATTTTGAACCTTGGATGATTCAAGATGAGTGAACTTCGGTAATCAGCTTCAATGTGTATTTTGTACTTGCACTGTACACAACTACACTTAGCAAGTAAACTTTTCTTTTTATGTGTAATCACAGCTACAGTGCAGTACTGGACTGCAGATACAACTGGTAAAGTTTATCTCAAGACAAACTGAAAGGTCTTTAAATTTTGGCAGTGTAATGAAGACATTTGCAAGCAAGGTACAGAAGAAACATGAAACTGATACTGGCTTTTGTACTGTGGTAGTGCTTAGTCTGGATCCAGGTGTTCTGGATCAAGAGTAGTGGATGCAGCAGTAGTATCTGCCCCAAGAGCTTGGCAGTCTAGGTTTCACACAGAGAAATAGATGGAAAAGGCCTTTTGTGTGCCTGAGCTCTTGCTCTGTACCCTGACTTGGCAGGCACAAGCTCCTGGATCCTGGTTGCTGAAGTATCAATTCATGATTCACACTAAACAGATATGACAAGGAGATAATTAGGGAAGCACTGCAGTTTGTCAGGTGTCTTGTTAGAACTGCATTTTTACTGCTTTTGTTGTTGTTGTTAGGGTTGACTGGTTGGTTGGCTTTGGCATGAGAGAATTAAATTATTTTCTACTTATGTTGAGGCTTGGGCAAGATCATATTAATATGCTGCTTTCCCTAAAAAAGGCTATAAAGCAGCCTAGGAGAGTCATTCTCTGATGTTTAATAACCAGAGTGGTTGTCCTGGAGAGGGCTAGGTAGCCTGGCTTCAGACAGAGCAGTGGTGTGAGAAGGCCAGGGGACAAGGCAGAACAGTGTGCCCTGGTCAGATCTGCCTCCAGGCTTCCCTGGCTGGGCTGTTCTGGCACACTGGCCAGAACAACACTTCAAGTGTGCCCCTGCTTTAGGATGTGCAGGCAGAGCTGACTGCCCAAACCCATTGCTCTGTGGGTGAGCAGTATCAGCAGTGTCCTACTGCACACTCACCACTTCTAACTCCATTGGCTACTTCAGTACCCTGAATCATTAACTTCTTCCTGCACTTTCTGAGTAACAAGAAAACTGAAAAAAGGAGATCAGAGAGGTGTGTACATCTGGATGTCAAACTTGATGCTTCTCTGCACTGGGCTGTGCTATCTCAAGAAACAACAGAGAAGGGGGTTTTTCTCTTTTTGCTCTGCAACTATGTGATCATTCAGACTAGTGCAAGGAAAACAGGCTGTGAGGTTGGGGCAATGAAGAAAGAGAAGAACCTTCTGTAAACTGCCTGGCTTTTCATCAGATTAGGTGCACAATCTGATGGCACCATCAGTCATAAGGCCTGTGAACCTGAATTTTAATGGAGTTGGGGCACTTAGGCAGATAAATGTCTAATATGATTCTCAAAGGAAACTTTAATCTCACAGACACTTTCTAACACCTCAGCAAGCACCTGCCCAATCACCTTTAAAATCTGTCTCAGAAACTGATTATCAGAAGGCTGAGTGCTAAAAGACATTCATTATGTTGCATATTTTATACTCTTCTGTTATGTAACAAGTGTTTAAGAAATACTACTACTGCTAATGCTGTGGCTACAACCACTATTGGCTTTCGATCTTCCTCCAAAATCCAAGTTTGTATGTAGATTATCATTTGGTATTTCTTGTTAACTTCAGCCAGGCTTCATCTGCTTTACTCGAGATTCCAGGGATGGAGAGTGTCTTCTGGAGACAGTTTAGCTCCAAAGTCAGTAACTTTGCTTTATCTTCATGTACACCAGGTTTGTGCCAGAAATTAAGAGTTTCATGGATAATTAAATAATTAATTATATCAAACAGACAACTTATTATTTACATTAAAATCACCGGAGTAATTTTCTTTTCAGCCATGTGTGTTGCCCTAGCATGGGAAAATACCAACAATATTTTCAGAGAGAAGAGACAGTTCTTTAAAGAAGAATAATAGCTTCCCAAGGATACTGGATTTCATTATTTCCTTCTTTCTTGGGCTGGTTGATTAAATTTATCACTCTCTATCCTCCATGGCTTGTCTGCTTCATCTTTGAGTAGGTGAGGTATTAAACAAGCCTCCCACCTCAGCATTATTAACATAGGATATGCAGACTGCTTAGCAACTACATAGATCTGTTTGGGAAAGGTGCCTCAGGCAGAAGACAGCATGTGGGAGAAGGTGAAGAGCATTTTAAGGAGGCCATCATAACTGTGAAACACTGCATATGGGTTTTCCAAGCCCACCTGGATACAAGGTCCTGTATAAGCACAGTACAAGCCCAGGAGAAAAGGAACTAAGCTGTGAAAGGCCTTGAAGGCAACACTTGTGACATGAGGGCTCTCTGTAGTCCTGCTCTGGGGAGTCTGGCCATTTTCTAGAATAAGCCCTGAGTGCTTGGGACGTGCCTTAGTGTTCTGACTCACTGTCATAGGCAAAAGAACACAGAATCCATTTCACTCTCAGAAGTTCTTCCTAAACTGGCCCACCATGATTAAGTGGGATTCATATAGAATAAATGTGGAATTTGATAATTTTACAAGGTTATTATCTGTATACCTCTGTTATATTAAATAAGGCTTCTGCCATAAATCTATCTGCAGATACCAGAAAGGTCTTTGATCAGATTGAGTAGTCATTCATCTTTTCCACCATTGGGATGATGGGAATCAGACCTAAATTCATTACTTTCCTAAGATTAATGTGCCCAGCTAAAGCTGCCAGGATCCTTATTAAACGTTACTATTCCAAAAGGTTTGGGCTGAAACAAAGTATTAAGCAGGGCACTCCTCTATCTCCTTTATTGGTTGTTTCCTCATCAGACTGGGATGCAAGGACTTTGCTCCAGGAATGTTACATTTCTGGTAAAGAAGGGAGGTGGCCCTCTGTTCTGGCAGCTCATCACATGCTTCCATGAAGCACACTATTCCTGCCCACTGCACTGCACCAGTATTGTACTTTATAGGGAATGGAATTCTGCCTTTGGATCTTGCCTGAATGCACGTAGAAGCTTTTGAAGGTAGTTTCACTTTCTCCTGGCTATCACCTCAGCAAGGGATAATGGACTCAGTGCAATCAAACATTATTGGTTCTTTGAAAATTAAATTTCTCTTCAGTCATTCAGCCTAAAAAGATTTACATAACTGGAATAACCTAGCTCTATTGCTGGTTTCTTGGAAGACACCGCTAAGATTAATCTTATCTCCCACTTTAATTACTGTTTTCAAGTTCTTACAGTCCTTGTCCCAGTTACATCTTGTTGCGAAAACCACCAGAGAATGATATATTAAAATTTATTCAGACAGGTGGCAGAGACAAAATTAAAGCTAATAACTCTATGAGAAAAGAAATCAGAGGTGGTTTGGCAATCCTGAGGTGTTATTTCTTGGTCCCTCAGTTGCTGTGGCTGCTCAAGCAGGGTCCAAATGCCTGGGCTGTGCGAGTGGCTGTGTGCCACAGCTTGCTGTGCAGGACTCAGGACTGCCACAGTCACCCAGCTGCACTAGCATCCATGGGATAAGGAGCCTGGGAGCAGACTGCTTGTGGCAATGTGTGAAGGCTGGAAAAACCATGGTAATTGTCTCAACAGAGGGCTCTGTCTCATTTCTACCCAAAGAGGAGACCACTATATCACACCACTGGAAGACTAAAGAAATGGCACATCTAAATGCATCCCTTCACTTCCATGTTTTTGTTGATGTTTTGTGACAAAGCACTCAGCCTATTTTATACAATGATTAAAAACATGAAAGGAAAAGGCTCTGGATTCCAAGTCAGGTTGCCTGGGCTCAGTGTCACTCTTGGCTGAGTCAGTAGTGAGGCAGTCCCACCCTCCCTCCTCCACGAGGCTGCTCAGCCCTAACCCCGTGTCACCCACCCGCGCCGTGCTGGCACAGTTGTTGTGCAGCTGTGAGCTGAGCAGGCCTGGGGAACTCACATGGCTGGGGAGAGCAAATGTTTCAGGGCCAAGCTCATTTTTAATTTGGATCAGTTTCCTGATCTGGCTCGTTGTGTGGTTGTCCAAATCCTTGTGCTGATCTTGTGCAGAGGCAGGACTGAGGTAGGAGGAAGGGTGAAACTTATCTTTTTGATTGTGCTGTTGACTTCAGCCAGTTTAGGTGGTTATGAAACTTAGTGATAGACCAAGCAAGCTTTTTCTTTTTTAACCAAGGAAAAATACTTTCATTTTGAGCATAAATGCAAAGATGTTTTTAGAACTGCACTAACCATATGCACAGGGCTCACTGGTGAATAACAAAAGACAAGGAGAATGTGTGACTGGACCGAGAAATTCAGTGAGCTGATGTGATCACTGCATATTAGAAAAGGCAGCTGTTGGACATTGCACTACATGGTAAAAAGAAAAAAACCTGTTGCTCTTCTGCTGTTCATGAACCAACCAGAGGCCAAAGAATTGCAAGGATCCCACCAAAAATTATTAATTGACTCTTCAAAAGGCAGTTATTCTCAGCTGGCTTAAAAGAAGCCGATAGCTCAGCACTGGGTATGCCTGCATTCCCATGGGTTTTTTCCTTTCCCATGTTCTCCAGAGTCTTCCTTTGCTCTTTGCTTAAGGTGTGGAAGAAACTGAACTTTGGAGAGTAAGTAAATCAGATTTAATTAGTCATCACAAGGCAATGGGCTCTTAGTGAGTTCTCAATAGCAGACAGCCCTGACAATGAATGTATGTGTGTTACATTAGTTTCCTTTTGCACTTTGAGGAGGAAATTACCTTGCAGGTTTCAGACAACCTGGCAGTCCCACAAAGTGTTGGAAAAGGCTGCCCACATGACAAAAGCTTTTAGACCAATTTTAAATGCCACTGTTTGCTTGCTTCACCCAAAATTGTCAAATTTTTGACAAACAGGTTTGAGCAGCTTTTAAATAAAAACCCTCCACATTTCATAAAATTTTACACAAATCACATTGATAAATCCTCTGTATAAGTAAATTAAAAAAAAATAAGTTAAACACTTGAAAGTTGCAACCAATACAAATTAACATTGCTAGTATAATCTTAGTTAAGAACTCAGTTTGAGTGCATCCTGGTACCTGTCTTTAATTCAGTGCTCATTTCTGTTCCTTCCTAAAGATTCTGTCTTATTCAGTGAACAGAACAAAGAGTGGTCAGATAATGGGAAATTATTTTGTTTTCTCCCCAGGTTCATGCTGGAGCTAGTCATTATGAATGCTGGTTTTGCAATATTTCGTTGCAAAACTAAGACTGCCTTGCAACTCACAGCTCATCCTCAACACAGCTCATCTCTCATCTTCCCTTCCCTGCCAAATTTAAGCTCTCTTCTTGAGTGAACAAGAGCTTTAGAGCTTCTCAAAAAAAATTCTCTAGTATTTTCAGTCCTGATAAATGAATGCATTCTTTTTATCCTCTTTTCAGATACACTTAAGCTGTTCCACTGACATTTTCTACATACTGTCTGCCCAAAGCACACACCAAGTACAATTAATGTTTGATGATGTTCTAAACACATAAAATCAATATAGTCTCAATGGGGGATGTACTAGGCAACTTGAATTACAAGTGATGATCTCAGTCCACTAATAATACAGTTTAAAGGACCAAAGCATCGAGTCCACATCCAGAGATCCTGCTGTTGTTGAAGGTGTCAGAGAGAAGGGAAAGGTCTACATGGTTTTAATTACCACAGTCAGTGGCTCTTTAGAAAGGCTCTTTAGAAAAGTGAAAATGAAAAAAAAAATAAGGCACATTTTAAAAAATTTAAAATAAGGCCCACTCTTCAGACAAAGAGTAGCTTTTAGTATGAAGCATTTTATCTGGATGTCTAAAAGTACCATATTTACAGACAAGAATCAAACATTCCGTATGGACATTACCACAGAAGGCCCCAGAAGAAAATTCCAGGTAGCAAGGGATAGCAGTGGTGCCTTACTCTGTCTGACAACCTGGAGTCAAAGAGGCCTCACAGTCCAGCTGCTACCATGTCCATTTGCACAGAGCTTGACAGGATCTTGGGGTCCCTAGAGCTACTGCACCCTGCTCGTGTGCCCAGGGCTGCAGCACCTGGCAGGCAGCGCTGATGGACCACGCTCACTTGTCAGAGAGCAACCAGATGGAGGATTGCAATTTATGGCCTGCAGCCTTGCACTGTGATCTAATCAAATCTTGCACAAAATAGGTCAAGGTTGGTCAGTGTTCACATGAGATACACTCTAGGGAAAACATGGATGCTGTAAGAAACAGTTTAGGATTCAGATTTAGGATTCATCTGACATAGCTCCCAAGGCACAGTACCAATTTCAGGCTGGATTCCCAGACATCTGAGGCACCCAAACAGGTCCCTGGTCTGTTATGCAGAAGGGGCACTGTACTGCTGGAACCACATTTCTCATTTTTCAGACCAGAAATAAAATTACAGTCATGCCTTGTGATTAATTAAATAAATCATGCTTGTCTTTGCTTGTGGACATGACATTTTCAGAGGCAACATAAATGGAGAAAAGGAGCTTGTTTGGTTTCTATGATCCTAGTACAACCTGCTAGCCTTCTCTCTGCAAAATCCCATTTTAAAGCTTTTCAATACTGGGGCACCAGACTCAAGAAATTTAAATTCCTCTAAGACTGCAAACACCATGAGAACTTTTGAGCAAGACATGCAAAATAAAGCAAATTATATAATCTGTTGCTTTACAGATACATTCCTTTTCCTTTACATTCACATTTCCCATCCATTCACACTCCCACCTAACAGTCTTTACCTCTACTCATTTCCCCAGATGCTGGTCTAATGTGGTTGCATTTTTATAATGATTTTCAGCTCCTTGGTTTCAATTCTCTCTTTTTCTTTGCCTGAAAAATATAGTATTATAGCAGAATTTTATGGATAACTATTATTCTCAAAAAAACCATGCAAATTCTTATCTCCAAATAATCAAAGATGATGACAAGTATGTTAGTTGGAAAATTAAGTAGTCAGAATGTAACAAATCAAACTGAAATTTAGCCAGGACACTGAAATTACATGATGGGCTAAACAGAAATATGATTCTCAAGGATTTAGGTAATTTCAAGTGGTCAGGACTCACTCTGCTCTCCAGCTGCCCTCTCAGCAGAACACCTCCTGCATGCTGTTTGGTGCAGGATGCTGCAAAGTGAATGCTAAGGCCAAAATTAATTTATAAAGCTTGCATTCTCTCTATGATTTTATCAGTCTACAAAAGAATTAATTTCTGGATTTTTTTTTTTTTTAGTCTGCAAAGCATCCCCATATTGTGTGCTTTGTTTTGACTTTTGTTTTTCTTTGCCTTATGGTCATTCATCTTTGCTGAAAGTGAATCAGAGGAGCACTGCCTGCCTTATCGTTGGTTTGTGGTGTATAATCATGTTAAGGACAGATCACTGGTCTCCTCCTTACTCTGGTGCCATTTATAACAGACAATTATCCAGCATGGTGCAGTTGTCAGGATCTCAGGACTGTAAATGCTCATTATCAGCACGGAGACAGCTGAATGCAGTGTTTCTCTTTAAAGCCGACTGGATTTCCCAGAGCTTCCCTGGAAGTTTTTCCTAGTGCAGCTCAGTTTTCCATCTAGAGCCCAGTAAGGTGCTTTTGGTGTGAAGTATGAGAGGCAGAATCTGGGTACTGCTCCTGCCTATTCCAGGGCATGACTATGGTCCAGAGGAAAGAACAGCAGTGTGTCTGCACTGGGAGATCTCCAGCCTGTGTGTTGTGTGTTTAAAGTGTGTTTAAAGAAGCCCTGCTAATGGCAGTGACCATGTGCAAATGTCCAAATGCCAAAATCAGGGGGGGTCAGTTTGAATGCAGTGGTGTCGTCCACAAAAAGAAAACATACCAAAGCACTCGGGTTGGTTTTAAAATTAGGTGGGGAAGATGCAAGGAGTTCTAAGTCTCAATGACCTCAGTTCTGCAATTTGCCACTAATTAGTTCTACAATGAGTAACTGGGAACAAAACAAGGAGTGACAGACTAGGTCAGCCAGTGGTTTGCCAACCCCTTGTCTTGTGTTTCCTACTGGGGCTTTTATGTGATAATTCTTGATTGTGTATACACTGTCTTTACTAGTAATCAGGAGTGAAATTGCATGTGTTATACACTGTACAAACACACACTGAAACACTGCACTTGCTCTTTGCTCCTGGAGAGCACAGCTAATATTTGTGCAGCTCTTTCTGGTGGGCATGCACTTGGCTTGGGTTTTTTCCCTGCCAACCATCTCCCTGACTCCTGTTGTCCTAACGAAGTAAGCCCCACATTTGTTTCTTCTGTGTCTCTTTCTGCAGCTTACATTTTGTTTATGCTCTGAAACTACTTTTCCATGTGTATTTACCTCCCTGATCTAATCCCTAACAATTTGTTCTTTCTCTCCCTCCTTCCCACACAATGAAGATGTCATTAATTCTTTCAAAAGAGTATCTTATTTACTCCATTTACATTTTTCTGCAAGTTAGCTATTTCTTCTCAGAGCGATGCACATACATACAGCATGCTGAAGATTTCTGGAAGTCTCAAATATTCTATCACTCCCAAATGCCTCATTCCTCCTTAAAATCCATCAGGCTTCCTCAGACCACATAGGATCTGTACTTTGAGGATTCCTGGACATGTTATGCATTTCTGTATCCAGAGCAATTGCACATACCCCAGTTCAGCTTTGCATATGTCACAAGCAGTCAGTCAGCACTGAGAAACTGGAACACTATTGGTTTGATGAGAAAACTGTGGTGCACAGCTCCCACATCATCTGGAATTGTTTTGTATTCTGCTCGCTAAGATTTGCCATTTGAGTTTATCTTGGAGGGAGGTGCCTTCGTGTGCCTTTTTTTCCCTTTTAAAACTCATCAGCTCAGTGGCTACCATGAACACAAATGCTGTAGAAAGGATATTAGGAGCACTGTGTGTTATTACATCACCGGGGATCTGGCAGATGCTCCCTCAGCGTCCTCACATTAATAGGCTGGATAGAGAAACATCCCAAACCTAGACCACTCCACCACCAGGTACTATTAAGGTGTACAAGCTATCAAGAAGACAGTACCCTGCAGGTATGCAGGTGTTGCTTATGCAGGGGTGGGGCACAGCTCAGCAACAGCGTTAGGAAAAGGAGGCCAAGGCTCTTAAAGGAACCATGCTCCTCTCACCAGTGAAACAGTAAAACCCATTAGTCAGCCAGTCTTTTTTCTGTCCATTAAAGGGATTTCCTTAGGTAGGAATGCTGTAGTTCTCTTCACACCATTCATCTTTATTTCGTGTTTGATAAGTGCTTTAATCAGCAGCTACCTGTTTACCAAGCTGTGGGGAGCTGGGAGGACTTCAGCCCTTTCATCCGGCTGGGCATTGCACAGCTCTCCTCCCATCCCTGTGGGGATTAGTCCCGTGTTCCCCCCCACCACACACACATTTTAGCAAGGTTAGAAAAATGCCAGCTTCATTCTCACCTCCTGGCCGTGCCTACCGAGGCACACAGGCAGCACACACCCTGCTGACAGAACTTTTCCCCCTTTTTGTGAGGAAAGCAGTGGCAACCTTCGAGCATCAACCTACAGGAAAGTAGACTCGGTTACACACTCTAGCCAGCAATCTTGTGAACCCAGAGCCTTGCTTTCAGCGAGACAGGCACGATAATATCTTCCCTCTTTCTTCAATAACATGACTAATAAGTGTAGAAATTCCTTTCTCCTCTCTCCCTTTGCCAATATCTGTCTTATCTCCGGCTCTTCCTTAGACATAATTTCAAACATGAAAGACATGTCTATGCTACGAGCAGGCAGCCTTGATTCTGGCATGAGATCCGTGGCACGCTGCAGCTCAGTGCTGGAGAGCTGCAGCTCAGGATCTGGCATCTGCAAAACCTGGGCACTGGAATTTCTGCTGCCAGTGTGATCCTGCGCCTGGGGTCAGCCTGCTCTGTCTTGTGAGGGCAGCACCAGGCTCCGCTGCAAATTTCTTTCCAAAGCAGGTGCACAGCTGAACAAACATGGCAAGCATTTATGAAATGAGCTCGCCATTAAACACTCTATCCAGCAAGTAAAGGGAGCCATCGTGAAGCCTTCCTGGAATTCTGGCAGCATTTCCAAGTGATCATCTGCAAATTGCTCGAGATGGGTATTACATGTGTGCTGTAGGCAATAAATAAGAGTGATTTTAAGGGGCAGTGTATATTGACAAAGTAACACCTCTCAGAATAGAACACAACCACTGACATAAGCAGTAGAGACACACTAACAAAACCAGGATCTAGGGAGTGTCTTAAATGTGTATCTGATAGCACAAATACCAGATAAACACCAAAGTCCAAAGAATGCAAAAGGTTACAACCACACTAAACCCACTCAGTTAACATGCTGGTTTATTGTTACTAAAGATCACAGTAACTACACCTTAACTTAAGCACCCAGAATGCTCCCAAACTCCTGGGTGTTACAGCCTTATCTGACTGAGACAGATGCATTCATTCATCAGGCTCCCACTTTCTCCCACAGGGGCAGAAACACAGGCACACTAGCTGAGGGGGAACCATGGCATGCTTTGGCCAGATCCCTGATCACTGAATTACAAACAATAACAGCCTACTCATATTTTTTCCCCAGATATGAATTTTACAAAAACAACTTTTTATTTTTGTTGTTGTTGTTGCTGTTGTTGTTTTCCCTTGAGACCATACATTTTTCCTCTGACTTTGTCTCTTAGTTTCTAGTGCAAGTGACTACAAGGAAGGAAAAAAAAATCCTCTGGCACTGCCTTAAATGCAAACACTGAACCTTTGTTGCATGTGGAGGAAAACCTGCAGGCAAAATTGGTAAGGAGCAGAAACAAAATAGCTGTTTCCATCACCAGGCATGAACACCACAATACTGTGTGTTGTGACACAAGTCATAGAGTCACAGAATGGACTGGGTTGGAAGGAGCCTTTAAAGATCATCTGTTTCAACCCCCAGCAACGACATCTTCAACCAGATCAGATTGTACAGAGCCCCATCCAACCTGACCTTGGATGTTTCCAGGAAGGAGGCATCCACCACCTCTTTGAGCAACCCTGTCCTACTGCCTTCATATACCTGGTCTGAACCTACCCTCTTTTAGTTCAAGACCTTTGTCCCTTGTCCTGCTACTACAGGTCCAATTAGAAGTCTGTTCTCAGTTGTGATCATGAACCAAGACTGGAATTGTCCTGTGAGGAACCTGGTGTTTATGTGCCAGGTGAGGAAAGTTTTAGGACATATATTTCACAGACAGGTATTCATCTCAAGGCATAATTAATTTCTGTGTAATAATACCAAGGAAACTATAGCACTGGCTCCAGCAGGCTATGACATTTCTTTTGGTACTCTTTTCCAAACCTGAATAAATTCCTTCCCAAATGAATTCCTCTTGCCTTATTCCCAGAGGCAGTAGATTATTTGCTGGCACACTGGCCTAATCTGATGGATCCATTCAGCACTGGACAATGTGTATGTGGGTTGATATTTTGTAGGTACAGCTACACAACCTGTTATGTGCAGATGAAAATTGCTCCTGCTCCATGCTCCAAGCTGAGCTGATGTCCTTCAGCTTCATGACTGTGCTACTGAGCTGGAACTAGTAAGAACTGCTAAAAGGGCCAGGTTAGGACAGCTCTGTAACTTTGCTGGCTGGTGGACAGCAAAAAGGCAGATACCTGCAACATTCCAGGTCCTGTTTCAAGCCTTCCCACTGAAGGTGGGATGCTTGTGCTTTTTGAACACCCAGTGATATTTGACAAAGGTGAGAAGACTCCTACTAAACTCAGGAGGATGCCAGGAGGGACTTTCAGACTTTTGAATTACCTTCACTAACATAGAATCTTTTAAAATATGCTTTAAAAATGTAAAACTAACTTTTTCTTTTATGGGAAAGGCAGTTGTCCAAGCTAAACAAGATAAGTTTATGGTTTAAAGATAACTTTTAAACTGCATCATTATCCAGCCCACCTCAAATTTTAAAGTACTATGCAACCACATTACCCTACTGTGAATGACCACTAGCTAATGCCAGTGACTGCAAAGCAGCTCTTTTATTTTGTACTATCTGTTTACATTAAACAGAGTTCAACATGTGGTTCTGCCAAACCTGGGGTCATAGCACAATGGGAATTTGGTAGGAATTTTAGATGGATCAAAGAGAAGAGAAAAAGAGACACGACTGTTCAGAATTTGGCCACTAGAAAAGAGAGAAAAAAAACCCTAGAATTTATTTTCTGGTTATTGTTTTGCCCTTCTGAGCAGAAATAACAAGATGAAGGTAGAGAGGAAATGGGTTTTGCAAACTCTCATAGATATAAAAGATCATAAAGCCTTGAAATTCTGCTGTCTCAATTTTTTAACCCAGTCTTGCTTTTGTCTGTGAATTAAGACTACTCTCCATGCCTGGGAAAAGCGACTTCATGCTAGAAGAGGCCACAGATGGGGAAACAGTTTGATCAATGTGGGAGGGATCAGCCCAAAATACCAGTAAGATATATTATACCATCAAAAATGGCAGGTCTGGAAGGAAAGTCTCGAGCACAAATTAATATTGACCTTAGCCAGAACAACTTGCTCTCTTCAACATCTGCAGCTGTGTGGTTACTAGGGAGTTATCTGGCATCATATGCTTTTTCACATCTGTCTACTAAATCAGAGATAGAAACACAAAAATCTAGCACTGAGGGACATGATATGGATTTGTGACACTCCCAGAGGGACCTAGAGTCTTTAAACTAACAAAGATATTACAATGGGACACAGGTACAACATTGGACTAACGTTGTGTCTGCCCCACTGTGCAATGGAAAAACTACATCTTTTTTCCTCTGATGAGCTCTCTGAAACTTCCAAACATGGATAAACATGAACTGCAGTATATATGAGACAATAAGTTTGGCATACATGCATGAAACTTCATACTTCTGGGATGAGCAAAATGAATAATCTCAATTTATATTAATTGCCTTACAACACCATGTGTGAGGGAAAGCAACAGTGGGAACAGATTGAGAGAGGACAGAGAGATTCACAGCTTAGTTCATGTGGTATTTTCATCATTCTTCATCATTTTCAACCTCTCTAGCAACTTCCAAGGACTGAGCTGTGAAGCCTTAGTAGAAATGGGTATGACAGAGTTATTCACAAGGAGTAACAACATTTTTCAGCATGTTGCATGTGAGTTAGTGAAATGAGTGGCATGTTGTATTTTCCCTGCCTGCATCTTCTCAGGTTCTGCTATGGTCCAGTCTAAATGACAAGGTGATGAAATTGCATAGGTGTAACGTGCCTTTATTTCAGCAGCAGGCATGACACAAAGTACTAAAATCCCTGAAGTATAACAGGCTTGAATAATTTGGATCTAAATTTTCAGGTGTCAGTGGGGTATTTGTATGTTATTGCCCCATGCTCGTAAAATATGGGAGTTGTTCTTAAATTATGTTCTGAGTGTGTAGAAAAAAGGTCAACCAAATAAAAATGCAATTACACTTGCCCTCCTTTTGAATAGTGGAACTTTTAATTCATAAAATATTTGTATTCCTTTTTATCTTAATTGTAGTATAAAACTACATTTAGGTTTAAAAAATAGGTGAAATTTCAAATGGGCAGTGGAAATTGATGCAATTTGAATGTACTAAGAGACTGGAGAGCACAAAGCCATAAATAGGTAACCAATATCAAACAAATGTATGCATGAACAAACATAAACAAACAAACAAAAAAGTCAATTTTAATTTATAGTCACTGGGCAAGATGAAGAAATGCCATTTGATTTCCTCTGGAGAGCCACCAACATAAGTAGAGCATTACAGAACTGGAATCATAGAATCATAGCAGTCACAGAATCATAGAAAGGCTTGGGCTGGAAGGGACCTCAAAGATCATCTCATTCCAGCACCCAGCCATGGGCAGGGACACCTCCCACTGGATCAGGCTGCTCAGAGCCCCATCCAACCTGGCCTTGAACACTCCAGGGATGGGGCATCCACAGCTTCTCTGGGCAGCCTCTGCCAGTGCCTCACCACCCTCACAGTAAAGAAATTCTTCCAAATATCTAATCTAAATCTCTCTTCTTTCAGTTTAAAACCATTTTCCCTTGCCCAAATAACATTTTCATATAGCAAGAAAAATTGAGAAGGGGATTATAGACACAAGGTAAGCAAAAGTAGTGGTGACATGTTAGGAGCAGTAGAGATACTCCTTATGTGGCAGAAAACTATTGAATTTACTTTCTGCTGGGTGAGCATAACAGGGCAGCTCAGACAGATGTCAGCACTAGTGCAAAGAAAGGGCTGCAGCAGCAAGATTGGTTTAAATGACTGAAAAAAGAGTTGCTGCTTTGAAGGAGATGCTTTTAAATAGCTCTAATACCATGAAATATGATGTTCATAATTATCATGAGTGATGTGATAATATGGGCCCCTGGCTCTTGATATTTCTTTCTGGAGTGAAAAAGTTCTTCTCTTCTTGCTTCTTACCAGATAGTGGACTTTGCCCAGAGATGGCCTGTTCCTAAAAGCATTTTATAGCATACTAAAATCTGTGTACATGGCCAACCTGGCTCAAGCTGACAATAAATGGAATGCTCATGGAGTGAGTATTTTGGATTTGTATTTACTCACCCCAAGTTTTGACTGACTTATAATAATTTCATGTATTTGGTGATACCTATGGCTCTGACTGTCATAAAATACATCTTTAAAATACTCTGATCTCATCTAGCCTGTCATTCCAAGAGTTAATTTGAAAACACACATATTCAATTAATGGAGCAGATTACTTAGAGCAAGGGAACTCAGAAGCATAATTGCACCACAAAAAAATTTATAAATCTAAAGTGAATTCAGATTTTAAAATTAGTTTTATTCATCTTTTGCTTGACCCTTCTTTTTCCCCCATAAACACTGAAGTTGCTTGTGTATGCATGTATACAGAAAGCAAATTTCAGTTGCAGAAAAAGCTCAATTTACTTTCACAGGTAGAAAGAAGATAAAAGAAAATTCCTGCACATTAAAATAGCATACCTAGCTAATAACAGTCAGCTAAACACTGGCATAAGGCAAATAATAAAGAGCTTTTTAAATGTGCAAGCAATGCAGTAAATATGCTGAAATGTGAAAAAGTGAGGGTTTTTTTCCCCAATCATAAATAAAAAGGCAGTTGCCCTAAAAACACGTAAACAAGGCCACAGCTGGAGGTGAGGTTTCCCTGGAGGTGTTTGGTGGCAGCCTCAGCACAGCCTCACACTCTCCACATCACCATCACACCCTCTCCCTGCAGCCCACCAACACATCCCTGCAGGTTACAGCCATACAGATGTTCTTTCCAGGGGCCCAGCTGTTGCACCATTCCTCCCCCAAGCCACATCAGGAGCATTCTGTGGGGCAGCTTATCAGGGCTGCTCTTGGGGAAAAGTGTGATTGTGCATTCAGCCCTGCAGCCAATGTGTAAGCTACACTCCCATCGCCACTACAGCTTTTCCATTTTTGGCTCTAGCCTCCTTAGACTTGTGTAATCTCAAATTCAAGCTTTTAAGCTTCAGCCGTTACAGCCAACACTAAAACACATCCAACAGCCTCTTAATATCTATGAAGTTCTTTCAAGTAAATCCAACATTTCTTGAGAAGATAAAACTGGTTGTTTTGTGATGATTTGGAACTGCAAACAGACAGTCTGGGTAACTGGAGCTTAAAAATGCAAAGTTGACCGTGAATCCAGTTTAGCTTTTGGCATTGCATTGTGTTTGTCTCAGCAATAATAACAGTTATTATGTTTTAAAGCAAATATCTAGCAAACAAACAGTTAATGCTGTTCAAAAAGTCAAAGGTAGTGTATTTTTTTTTCCACACTCCTTACTAAATCATAGGGTGATTTTAACAGGAGGAGAAATTTGGGGTTGCCTGACATGGATAACTGGGTCAAGTTACCCTCTGGAAGAAGTCAGGGAACAAAATGTGAGACAGAGGAATCCACTGCCTTTACCCTCTGAGCTTCATGCAAATCTGCTCTGGAAACTCGGTGGTGTCTCATTTTCTAGGGCTTAACCACAGCAGCAGGCCTGCAGGGATGTACTTTCACCAACACCTTAAGCAGCCTCTGCTGCTGAAATAAAACCCCAGAGTCTTTTCCCTGCACTCCCATGCCCCACTCTTCCTGCCCCCTTGCCATTCATCTGTGAAGCTGATCTTGGTTCAAGCTGAGCAATTGTTTGGCTGGTTTGGCTTTGGAGCCTGGCACAGCTCATCAGCTGGCTGTGCAAATGCTGGTGCTGGCACAAGGAGGGTGGGTGGGAGAAAAATCCAAGAGCTGTGTGGGACTGCAGCAGGGTTAGCTCTGCTTCCAGCTAGAAGAGGCAGCCAAGCTGATTTACTGGCTTGCTGCTGCCAAAAACATCAGTCCCACACCCTCCTTCCCCCCTCCTCTGCACCTGTCTGCAGCTGTGGAGCCAGGTCCTTCTTGCTTGTGCATCCCTGAAGTCCAAGTGACCTTGCAGTGAGCCAGCTCAGCTCATTAAACCATGGCACACTGCTGATGTGTGTAACTGCAGTGGGGCTGGAATGGCTTACTGAAGGAGCAGAGGAATACAGAACCAAGGCAGGAGAAGTGGAAGGAGTGCATGGCCAGCAGGCAGGGAGACAGGCTGAGGAGAAGGACAGAGGAATCTCCCCCTTTCAGCAGCAATGACCTGTTAGTTTGGCTCAACTGGACTTTCTAATTCCACTCTTCCACTGTTTTGGGCAGCAGTGTTGGCTTGTGTCAGCTAAAAGTATTGTGAAACAACATCCTCTGTCTCCTTTCAGCCATGCAGGTAAACAAGACTTCACATACCTACAGTTAAGAATATGCTGATACACATTTTGCATTAAAGCCCTATCTCAGGAACCACATATACTTTCACAGGAAGCCCAACAAATGGCCTTCAGAGAGGTTTGCTGATCTGCATTTCAAAACTGAGGACCATTATGCCAGTAGTAGTTCTCTCCTGAATGACAGCTTTAAGCACTTGCTATTGATTTAAATTTTGAACTAGTTTGTTTTGATTCAAAATATCATTACACCTACAACTTCATTTGTGCTGAGTTACTGTCCAAGCCTTCACATAAATTACTCCATCAGCTTGCCAGAAGTCCCAAGGCTGTGGTTCCCTGTGCAGACACTGAGGCTGCAGGAACCCCCAGCATCCCCCTGCTGTTTGTCCCGACCTCAAGCTGCTGCATCCTGTTCCTTCAGCTTTGCCACTTTGTGGGACTGTGCTGCAAAGTGGATATCCAAACTCAGACAAAATAAAAATATTCCAGCTGCCCCCTTTTATTTTTCAGGGGAGGTAGTGCCCCAGGCTGTAGCTCCAGCAGTAAGACTGGTTTGTTGTGTAGCTGAACACTACAATTTCCCCCTGCACACAGGCACAGAGTTTATACCTGTCCAAATTTCACTTACAGCATCCTTCCCCTTGTGCCAGTGTGCACAGCTGTGCCTGGGAATGGGAATAAGGGACCTAATCAATCTGTAAGAAAGAAAAAGAACTAAAGGTACTTAATTCCCTTGTCTGGTTCACAGCAAAGCTACACAGATAGTGTGATATGCTCATGTGACTGAGGCCATAGTTAAACACATATTTGAAGATATTTTCCCTACAGAAATCCCCACTGTTCTTTTTGCTTCCCCCTGGCATATTCCCATCCTTGAGCATCTTCCTGCATTGTGCCAGAACACAAGCAATTTGATTTCTGTGTTAAAGTCTATAATAGCAGATAACTTCTAGAAACAGAAATTCTCCGTCCACTCCATTATTTATGCAAGCATTTTGTATTTTAACCAAGCCAAGGTTTAAAACAGTTCCAAAACTCACCCAAACAGCCACAAGACAATCAATGTCATCCAAAGGTGTAGCAACCTTCTTAAGAAGTTCATCCAGCATGGAACAGAGGAGCTACTGAGCAAGAGCAAAGCACCCTCTGCACTACCAACAGGCACAACAAGCTGTCCTGGGTGCCCCAGGCACTATTGGCTTTGGCAGAGCAGACCATGCCAGATCCAAACCAGTTAAACTGGCTCCAGAAGCAGCAAAGGAGCCCAAAGGCAGGTAGTTGTTCACCTGACTGGGATGGATACAGAAGTAAAACAGTGTCAGAGGTTCTTTCCCATTGCTGTTGTCAGTTTTGATTACTGAGGTTGCTGGACTGACAAACAGGATTGGAAAACGTGTGAGCCTTGGAGATGGCAATTCTGCCATGTCCAGATATCCCAGGCCAGTGAAATGTGCCCTGTGGTAGGCAGGTTGTGCCTAGCACTGGTGAGAGCCATGTCCCTGAGGATGAGCTGGCCAGCAGTGTCTTGGCAGTGTGTTGAGGTGGAGGGGTTGCAGTTATCCCAGGAGTGCTGCTGGCTATGTTGTGTCTGTGATAGGCTTGCTGCTGATGAAATAGGGTTCCTGCTCTGATAAGGAAGAGGTGGGGTATGTAATTAAGCAACCAAGTAGCTGGGAGCAAGTCTTGGGGTATTTGTGTAATGGTTCATTGGGTGGACTGTACCTGTTTGGAAGAAACAACTTCTGCTCTTTATTAAACAAACAGTAAAGATAATTTACATGTCAACACCGTTAACTATTTCAGCAGTAGGCAGGAGATAAAGTCACAGACCTGCCCAATTAACTGTGAGCAATGTCTCATTTTGGTGCCACAATTCAATAATATTTGGAGTTACCTTGATTTCTGTCCCTCTGAAGAAAAAAAGTTCAATGGAACTCAAAACATATTCAAGACAAATCAAGATGCCCAGGCAAGCACAGCAGCAACTCAACCTACTGTCTTTTCATGACCCATGTGAATAGGGCTCAGTTTGGGAGAGGGCCTTAGGGTGCTCAAGTAATCTGTGGATCCCACTGCTGTCAGAAGTCTTTGCTTTGTTAAACCCTCCAAAAATGTTCAGTTGGTGGAAATGAAGTTCTCAGCTCACTGCTGCTGCTTTCCTGGCCTCCCCAGTCTTCTCACAGCAGCATGAGCACTCTGCTCAGCAGCCACACTCCACAGAGGCTGTCAGACCCGTTCCTAGGCCAGTTCAAATCCCAGCTGAGCAGAAAAGGGATCCAAGTACAGAAAGGAGGTGTCTAGAGACTTTTGCTGGGCAAATACTCTGGACAAAGAGTGTAACAGCATGCAATATAGATCAGAAGTGATTCAAAAGTGAGGGCACAACACAGATTTGAGAGCAATGGAAGTGGAGAGTTAGTTTCCAACAATTATCTTTCTACTGTCTGGAGCCTGTTAAGATGTAGGACTCCCCCTTTTCTTTTTATTGCATGTCCCAAACTAGTCAAGTTTTGCCCTCAGTGCAATAATAGAGTGGTTATTTTGTTGCTTATTGGTGAGTGAACTCTAAAATGCTCTAAATTTCTGATACTGACTGGGCAATTTCATTAGCATGATCATGGGATTTAGATGATTAGCTAATATGTTCTCAAAAATTAAGATTTTATCCAAGTCTGGACAAGCACATTTGAAGAGTGAGTGATTCTAGAGGCTCATATGCTGACTTTACCAATAAACAGGTGATAATCCACTGAGTCATGCTTTTGCATCCTCAGGCAGGTATTAGAAAGTGATCAGTGAAGGTGAGAAAAGCAATTTGCAAATTCAAACCGATGTCAGTAAGAGGCAAGAATTTTAAGGAACTTGCAAATATTCTAACAAAGCCACTGTAGAATAGGATCCTAAATGATACAGATTCAAAGAACAATGTGGATTTTACAGAAACACAGGCACTAAGTTTTCCTCTGCTCCTGCCACTGACTGTTCCTCCCACACCACAGTAGCCCACTGAGGCAGTGGGATATTTGATCTGTTTTAAGTAACACAAATGCAGATCTTGTCAGGTATTCAAAAAAGCTGCATTTGTTTATAGAACTGCCTCACAAGAAGGAGGGTGTCTTTCCTAACCACTTCATATCACTGAAAGACAACCTTGCAATCAAGACAAAGCCATTGCTAATACTGGACAGCAGGACACATTGCTTACATGAAAGGTTTTATGTCTAAGTACTTAAAATGACCAGACATAATTGCTGGAGGAACAAAGACACAGGAAATTCTTCCATCCCTAGCTAGGCACAGAGATGTTCCACTTTTCACTCAAGGTGGTGTCTTTATCCCCAGCCTTGCTTCCCAGAACAGTCTCCACAAGCTGCTAAAGCAAGAGAAAGTTCATGGCTGATACAATGTTTCTGTAACAACCAGTTTAAGTAACTTCCCAGCTTTGGGAAGTTTTCCAACTCCTATTAGCTGTTTTAACGTATTGTTGGCATTTTCAGTCCTTTTGTCATCTTTCCTTGTTCCATTCCTGTTTACTTCTATCTTCACTTTCTTGCCTGTCCCAGCCCAGGTGCTCCAGTTCTTCAAGTGAAACTCTGCCCACCTTCTGTTCTCCCTGCCCCAAGTCTCTGCATGAAAAAACATATAGCAGATTCTGTGCAGGCTTCACCCAGGCAGTCCTGCTGCCCATGTTCCAGCAGGAGCCCCCAGCACCTCCAGCTGGTTCTCTGCACTCCTCAGAGCCTCATCAAAGCGCTGCCTCCGGGCCCTTCCCTTCATTTCCCTAATAGCTGCCCCTTCTGCTTGCTAAGGCACCTCCTGAGAGACAAGCACCTCTTGCCCTGCAGCCTTGCCCTTCCTCAGCGGCCGTGCCCAAACCGGTGAGCCCGGGCTGGAGCAGCACAGGAAGAAGCACCGGGCTGCCGTGGCAGCAGCGCTGCTCACCCCGGGCCAGCAGAGGGAAGGCCACAGAGGAGAAGGAGGCAGTGGTTTGGATGCTCTTGAAAGCAAAGGCTTTTTCTGGGAGCCACGTTATTCCCCAGTTTCAATTTACTGTGCTGACTGCTGCCATACCTTCTCCAGTCAGCTGCCTTTCCCTCTCCTCTCCTCTCCTCTCCTCTCCTCTCCTCTCCTCTCCTCTCCTCTCCTCTCCTCTCCTCTCCTCTCCTCTCCTCTCCTCTCCTCTCCTCTCCTCTCCTCTCCTCTCCTCTCCTCTCCTCTCCTCTCCTCTCCTCTCCTCTCCTCTCCTCTCCTCTCCTCTCCTCTCCTCTCCTCTCCTCTCCTCTCCTCTCCCAGGATATGCATATTATTTTCTCTCCCTCTCTAAAGCTTCTTCAAATATTAGGCAGGCCTCCCTGGAGAGGTGATACCCTGGCCCAAAAGAAGTGCAAGACTGAAATACACATAACACCAGTGTCCTGCTGGGAATATGCATTGGTGCCCTTAGCCAGACAGTGGCCTGGCACTTATATCTATGAGATTTGTATCACTTTGTCATAATAATTTCCCTTTCATTAGCAGAAGAATATCCTTTTAAAAAGGTCCCAATCAGAATCAGAAAAATTAAATAGGAATATTACTTTCAGTGACTAAAGACTTTTCACTAAGCCATCAAAATAGTAATTCTGTGCTGGGTTAAGTGAAATGGAAATCACCCGCCTGGAAAAGGCAATTGCTTCTGAAAACTCAAAAGAAACACTGCTTTTAACAAAAATGCCATCCACAGAACACATCTTTGTTACAAACACACTAAATTTACAGGAGTCAGACTCCTAGATTTCTTCATGGGTTGGAGGAGAGATGCTACCACAAGATTTGAAACCATAAAGGTGAATGCCAGGAAATGTATCAGTAATTAATCTTCCTTCCTTTCCTCCCAGGTTACAATCTCCTCTAGTTCTTCTGTGCCAGCTGTCTTTGTGATGCTCCCAACAAACTTCTCCCTTGGTTGTATCTCTGTGTCCCTGCAGAACATTAACAAAATGTCACGCTTTTCCTGAGAACACTGTTAACAGTTAATTACTTACGATATGATAACTACTGACAGGGTGAAGTGTTTGCTTTACTAGGCTCTACAAAGATACATTTTAAATGCTTTAGGATAATCTAGTTGCAAAGAGAAGTCTGTTGTTTGTTGGGGGCTTTTTCCAATCAATGCTAGAGTATGGATGCTGTGGAATGCAATTAGGCAGATAGGTTTAGCCTGTTGAACAAGGAAAACCTGAACAGACTATTCCCATTTCCCCAGAAATCTATTTTTGAAGCAAAGAACTATGGAATGTTATTTCTTGTTAGAAAGAATGGATATTAACTTTAACAAAAAAATTTAAGTCAAAATGAATAGTATATGCCCCTATTTTTCCAGCCCTATGACAATATTTTTCACCCATAACTGCCACTAGCATTGCTTGAAATCACAGAATTTTTTTGCAAACTGCAGAAAGTTACCCTCATAGGGAAACACTTCACAACTCTTACTCTGCAAGTCACCAATCCCATCCTACAAGACAGCAGTCACATTGATATCAAAAGTGTGAGTAAGACAAGCTTGGCTCTCCATTAAAGACAAAAAACCCCACAGGAAAATTGTCAACTCCTTACTGTTCTAGCTCAGAATATATTCCCAAGTCTCAGTCCACTGACATTCAAAAATGCTTGCAGTATATAATGATATTGCCTGTAATACCGGTGAGATAAATTTTAATCCTTTTTTAACATAAGAACCATTCTTATATTGATCAAAACTCACACACAGCCTCATCAGAGGTTATTTCTGAGGCGACATGTTAAAAATGCAGCAACTGAAGTAGAAAGACCAAATGATTTGCCCACAATTATTCATTAAATCAGTTGCATAGTTGGTGTTAGAAAATAAGATCTTCCTGGGTCCCAAAAACATGTCCTAATTACAAATCATGATGACCTGCCCATGTTTGTCATGTATGAATGATATAACCATGCAGATGTAGGAAGTCACTTAAACCTGACTGCAAAAGAAGTGGAAGTAAACGTTTCCCTGGGGAGTTTTCAAATCACAGAAGTTTCCTGGTAAAGCTATTAAACCCTTATAGTTAAGAAGAAAAAAAAAAAAAAGAAAAAAAAAGAAAAAAAAAGGAACTTCATTTCCAATGCAACAGAAATACAGTTAACACGAACCTCATTCTGTCACCAGGCTATAAACTGATGCAATGAAACCAGATCAGATTTATTTCCTTTCTGCTTTTAAATTTTTTTAAAATATAAATCTGCCAGGTATTTTGTTCCCTCTCTAAAAGAGTTCTGATCTTCTCTAAAAGAGTTCTGATCTTTTCAGACTCTTATTCAAAAATCTCTCCATAATAAGCTCTTGAATTCCATCTTTGCAATATTATAAACCAAGGTTTGCAGGAAGAGGTAATGTCTTTTATTAGAACAAGTGTTAGGGATGGGAAAATCATTCAAGATTTCACATATAAAAGACAGGACGTCTTTTTGATGTAGACAATATTATAATTGAGCAAAGGCTCCCAGGTGAGTATCAATGAGTTAAGGAAGGAATTAAAATACGTTTGTTTATTCAGAAGCCTCGAATTACGTTTTATTTTAGAAAGTTTGTATGTAAGCAAGCTTTCACAAAAGCATTAAGTAGTGTGAACTTTACCAACACTTTTTGTTAAACGCTTAATCCACACCCACATCAAAACAAAGAGAGACGGCTGAGCTCTTTACATATGAGAAGGTGGCTTTTCACACATAGCCTTAACAGTAAACCTTCTGCCTTTTTTTCACGGAAATACAAAGCTCCGAGATAACAAAGTTATCTTAATTTACATTTCTCCCAAGAAGTGGAAATTACAAAACTACAGACAACAAACATTGGCTAATCAGTCTAGGGAAAAAGGTCCAAAGGGAAAACTCAGAAATGGGTTTGTTCAAAAGTTACAATAGGCAGCAAGGACGTTGAGTTTTTGTTTTGCTAATCTACCTAATGTTCTATTGAAAAAAAAGAAATCCTTGAATGTATTATTCCGACTTTGTTCTAGTGTGAATTGAGTGGCAACTTCTTAAAAAAATTCCAATACTTAGTTTGTATTTAAACAATTCTTCCTGAAGACCTTTCCTCAAACAGGTCTCTCTCTATATGGGAAAAACAACTGTTGATTTTGTAGTCATCATGTCAGCAACTTTAATAAAAGTCAGCAGGACCTTGCCTACTGTGAGATTTTTTTGAACGTGTAACCCTCAATCAGGATTGCTGTCAGCTGTAGAGCCTGAGGAAGCTGTCATACAGACAACATTCAAATGGAGCCGTGTTTTTCCCACAGCGCTGTTGGAAGGAAACCCTTTTTTGTTAGCAAAGCCTGAGATATATTGGGATTCTGAACTGGAAACAGAATGAAGAATGGTGTCCCAGCCCCACAAACACTTTCCAAGTGCACCGTGTCCCCAGAGCTGGAGCTGCACACCACCAGCAAATTTGAAATATCTTTCCCAAATATAGGTTAGAAGCACTAAGAATTTGTGGGAAAGTTTCCTTCGGAGTAGACCACGGCTTAATGTTTATTCATATGCTGTAGTAAGCAAATGAGAAACTAAGCACTTTGTAAATGCTGCATCATTTTGACTGCTTGATCCACTCCACTGACAAAACAGTTTGGCATAATTGCTGGCATACATAATATTTTCAAATGACAATTCTCCAAACAAGTCAGGGCCTGAGCTAACAGCAGTGAAAGGTGAGGTGATTCTGCCTACATGTTGAGCTGAATTCTAGACTATTAAATGCCACAGACAATTAAGATTTATAGTTGATGTTGTCCACAACATAAATGCATTCCTCTGCCTTCAGAACTTTCAGTTCCACAGCAGGGACTGGTATCTGTTTCCAGCTGTAGTTTTACATGTGAAGGCTAATTTCTCTGCTCTAGCCTTTCCCTGATATTGACAACAACTGTTTTGAAACAAGCTCCAAATGCTTTCAGTGCTGCCTCTGCCAGCAGTTTTGATTTTACATTGGTAGTACCACTCATGTTGTTGCTTCTGAGTCATGCCAGGAGTGGAGCAGCTTCAGCTCCGGGCTGTTGTGTATCTTCTCTTGTAAATCAGGCAGGATTACACACAGGGTTGCTTTCCTAATGAGAAAAACACTTCATCAAGAGTGACTGGCAGAAAACAATGGACTGCACTTTAAAGAAATTCAAGAGACAACAAAGTGTGGCTAATAAAGAAGGTCTAGGGCTTTCAGCAACCTTTCAGTACTATACTGATGCTAGGACACTGTCATGGCATTAGGATGGACATTTTCAACCATAGCCTATTTTGTTTTGGCATCAGTGTTTGGCTATCAAATTCCCAACATTTAGCTGCCACCACAATTAAAGAGCATCTTTTGTAGAAGCAGCCAGACAAGCAAAGATACAGTGACAGCAACAACACTGATGGCAAGAGGAACCCACAGAGCAGAATGCTGGTCAATTCACCTGTAATGCCTGCAGGTACTCCGGCTCAGGAAAAAAACAACTACAGCTGAGTGTCAGCATGTCAGCTATGAACAGCCTGTAGCTGCATGAGCAGCAATGTGGAGCTGGTCAGAGTCCCTGCAGGGATGAGTTGCAGAGACACCAGGGAAAGATATCCGTCTGTAAAAAGGAGCCTGCACAGCACAAATGATGAGCTGTTCTTAATGTGTCTGCTTATCCCTGCTTTCAGAATAAAAGCTTGTTACTGAAAGTATTTTCCCTATCCCCAGAAAGAAGCACTTTTCATTTTTGCCCTGAATCTTCTGAAGGTGTAAGGCCTACAGAATTTGCCAATACATAAAACAGGTTCTGAAACCTTAATTTTTTCCATAGTAGGAGAAGATCCAGCTTTCCTATCCTGTAATGCTCTTTGGAACAAAAAAACCTTGTAAGCAGTGATAGCATAACACCACAATGCAACACATAATGCAATTTTAGGTCCTTTGAATGTTTGACCTATATTACACAGGCCAGCCAGGCAGTGACTATCAGTGCTCTCTGTCCACCTGGTCAAACTATGCCTGGTGTTGTACTCAGATTATCCTTACTGATACCTGTTAGGGAGTTTGCCACAGCCTCTTGCTGTGGTTAATCTGGAGATTGCCTTCCCAGAAAACTCTGTGGCATACAGGTATGTTTTTCTCTCCAGATATAAGTTTCTGACAGAGAGCCACAAATAACCTATTAAATCTCAGAAAAATCTGTGACCAGTCTTCTACTTGAGTGATTTTTTATTTTTAAATTGTGCTATATTTTCAAGGCACTCTTCATAAGGAAAAAGACCAGAAGTATTTTAAAATCTCTTTTATCTTCCAGGCCTCACAAACTGGAGAGGATAGGCAGTCACAGGCTTTGGCAATCTACAGAATGCTAGCCTTTACTTGCAGCTGATACTTTATCTTCTTACTTTGACTACCAGCAAAGGTAATAGCTGTGATGCTAGTCATAATGATTTTGCTGTCAGATGGAAAAAGCTTCCACAGCAGCACATCCAGTTTGAAGACCAATATGATCTAATCAATAATACATGAAAAAGATACCTATACAGCTAAAAAAAGACTAGAATTGACAACTTTCTAGAGATGTCTTCCAGACTGTATTTTTTCTTGGCCAAATTACAAATTAAAGTCATGCTATGCAGCTATTTCTCTTAAATAAACAGCCACTGACAGTGACACCTTGAAAAGCACCACCAGCACCCCTATATAGAGCTCAGAGCATGCACACACGCTCTCTGTTAACTGCACACCCACTATGACTCCTAGGATTTAAGCACAACAGAGGAATCAATGGGATGCACACGGAGCAGGGGTATCACAGAATCAGAATCACAGAATTTCTAGGTTGGAAGAGACCTTTAAGATCATTGAGTCCAACCCATGTTCTAACACCTCAACTAGATCATGGCACCAAGTGCCACATCCAGTCTTTTTTTAAACACATTGAGGGATGGTGACTCCACCAACTCCCTGGGTAGATGATTCCAGTATTTGACCACTCTTTCTGTAAAAAACTTCCTCCTTAATTTTAGCCTGTATTTCCCTTGGCACAGCTTGAGACTGTGTCCTCTTGTTCTATCTGTTGTTGGGTACTCCAGATGAGCAGCAGCTTGCTGGAATGCTGACACCTCCCACCCCAGCAACAATACATCTCTCCCCTCCCTGGGGTTACCAAGCTAAAGGCACAGTCTGGCAATGGGAGATCTTTGTTTTAGCACAGTGATGGAATTCTGGTTTCAGGCTGAACCACCCTCCTCTGGCAAGCTGCAATTATTTTGTGACATTTTGGAGAAGGTAAAGGACAGGCCTGCTGCATTAATATATATGAGATTTTCCCTTTATCATTAGGAGTTTTGGAAAGCTGAAAGGTTATTGAACTTCTTAAGAATAACTAATAAAATTTCTCTTTATTTTTTGTACTAATGGAAAGAGAATCATTATGATCCCAGTGCCTCCCTGCCCATCTTTCTGTCAACCTGAATACCTTTCACATCCATGTGGCTGGATTTGAAAAAGCACAGAGATTTCAAGGCAATCAGATTCCTACAAAGTTTTATGCAGAAAGGGAATGCAGAAAAGGCAAACACTCTGAAAATATTTCTCTATGTATGCCTATCAGGGAAAGGCAGAAGCATAAAATTATTAAACATCTGGGAATCCACAGAGTCCTCCTTTACAGATATTGTCCTGAGACTACGAGAAAAACAAAACTCAGTCAGACCTTGCACATTCTTGGACACTCTGTCAAACAACAAGATGCGAACTGAGTGGAAAACTGAATAGATCCCTAGACCAGCCCATCTCATTGCAGCACTTGGCCTACATAACAGAGTCCTTGTTTTCCTGGGTTTTGACCTTGAGCAGTCAGGTTTATCTCACAGGGTTCCGTTTGGCCTTGGCACACCAGCTGTCTGAAAGAACTTCCAAATCCAGCCCCCAATGACTCTGTTTGTCCTGGCACATCAGAGCCTGACCTAACATCTGAATGGGGCAATGGGGGTGAACTGTTTAGCACGCTCTAGTACACTGATGCAAGGGTCACCTGAATTCCCAGCTCCTTTAGAATGTGATGGCACACAAGCTCAGACAATTAACAAGCAGGCAGTACTGTGTGTTGGCTTATTGTCTTTATCCTAAGCGTTTCTGACTGCCCACTGCTACTCCAAAATGGAAGTTAGGCTACACAGATTCATGTGAGCAGTTCTTGTGTTCAGGTATTCTAACTGTGTTCTAAATTACTTCCTAGCTCTTCCTCAACCTCTAGTTTTAGCAACACTGTCCAGAGTCTGTGTCATAAGCTGTGGCCAGCTCTGGGTCCCCCAACATCAGAAGGCCATGAACCTCTTGGAGTGAGTCCAGAGGAAGGTGAGGAAGATTATCAGAGGGCTGGAGCACCTCCCCTGTGAAGACAGGCTGAAAGCTGGGGCTGTTCAGCATGAAGGCTCCAGGATGATCTCATTGCAGCCTTCCAGTATCCAAAAGGGGGCTTATAAAACAGATGGAGAGCAACTTTTTACATGATAGTGATCAGACAGGGAAAGGGTTTGACACTAGAACAGCAGAGATTTAGATTGGATGTAGGAGGAAATTCCTTACACAGAGGGTGCTGTGTCACTGGAACAGGTTGCCCAGAGAATTGTGGATGCCCCATCCCTGGAAGTGTTCAGGTGTCAGATGGGGGCCCTGAGAAACCAAATCTAATGGGCGGCCTCCCTGCCCATGACAGCGGTGGGTGGAACTGGAAAATCTTCAAGTCCCTTCTCCCCAAACCATTCTACCCATGATTGATACGTACTTCATAAAAAATACTGTCACTGTATGTGATGGTGGCAGTGAGGAGAGAAGCACCTTCCCAGAATGTCACTGTTTTTAAATGATCCAGGCTTTGAGCTAATATTTGTTGCTAGCATAAAGAGATTGGGACTTTCCATTAATATGTTTCTTCCTTTTAAAATTTACTTTATGCAAGCAAGTAGAAGCTTTTAATCAGGCAAGGCAATAAAACATGGGCAAAGGATGGACAACACTGCAGGACTGCACAGGAAAAGCAAATAGTGCAGCTATTCTGGAATGGTGGTGTCAGCCTGGAATGACTCCCTACTGTGACATTTTTATTCTACAAAATCATTGATTTATTTTGGATGACAGTTCACATATGCACAATTATTCTGAAGAGCTATTCTGGCCAATGAAGCAGGATTTTCAGAGCCATAGGCAGTTTTATTGCTGTCCGGGTCACTTCAAAATCTGTGGGAAAATCATGGCTTCAGCCTCTCAAATCCCAACTCAAGCCAGAGCAGTGTAAAGTATTTTCATTTATGTTAGCAGAATTTTATTTCAACTTCTTTAAAAACATAAAAGCTGTTCTAAAAACCTATTGGTTTTAAATGCAGATTAAAACCAAGAGAACATAAGATGGAAAACATTCACAAATTTTTCTCTTCATATTTTAACCAGCTAAAGAATTAATAAAATTTTTATAAACTTCCATTAATGTTTTATACTGAAAATAAAGGTGATTGTGTTTGTGCATGTGTGAAAGAGTACAGATTTTCAAGATCACCTAATTTTTCTGACAGTTTTTTTCAGCAGGTCCCTGAATAGGCCTAGAACCTTGAACAATTTTCAGCTGCTGAGCCACAAAAATGCTGGAACTTGTGGCATTCAAGATGTCTCTGGGTGGCTTCCAGAGGGTCATGGAGAGATAAGGAATTAAAACCAGCAAATGAAAGTTTGCTGGGCAGATAGCTGCAGTGCCATAAGGAACGTTTTGTGAATCTGCAAACAGGGAGGCTGATCTAGACTGTTATCAACAATTAAAGAGGAACCATCTGTGCTTGTACAAGGTCCATGTACAGAAATATCTGGAAAAGTTTGCAAAGTCATTGTTGTGTGTTGGCCTTGAATCCTCTCAGTATCAATTAAAATATCAATATTGTTAGAGAGCTTATCACTACTACAGTTATCAGTTTTAGTTGGGACATAACCAAATTTTCTACTGCTTATTCAGGAAAGGGAACATTTTGGACTTTAACTTCCAGGGTTTATTCTTTACAAGTTCTAACAGCATATAGACAATGAGTTTTAAAAGCCACATTATTAAGTTAAGGGTTTAAGAGATAAAGCAAACAGAAAAATACCTGCCATAAAAAACTTATATGCTCAAGTTATTCTATATATATATACATATTTGTTCTTCTCAGAGGGCACAGATGCATTTATACCAGAATTTCTGTGACTATCAAACAAGTTTCATCTCTTTCAAAATATTTGCATTCACTGGTTTTGAAAAAATGAGATAAAGAGAAAAGGTAGTAGCAGATGCCAATGTCACAGCTAGGAATAAACTCCTCTGTACTTGGGAACATTTTCAAAGGTGCTAAGCTTTAACTTTAAACACTAGAATGGTTATATTGTTTCCATTACCTGAGGCACATAACCAAACCTCAGCAGTAAGGTTAAACCTGTGATAGACAACCAGGCATTCCAATACTTTAAGATGCACAAATGAAATAAAAATAACCTCAAAAATTTCTTACAAACAAGCAAAAAAAAAAAAAAAAAAAGGAAAATAAAACAACCCAAAACACCCCACAACCCCCCAAAACAACAATAACAACAAAAAGAGCTACCAGGAGTGTGAAAGTGGATTTTACACAGGATTAACTGCTTAGAAAGGCTCAGAGTGAAAAGCATATTAATCCTAATGTAGCTAAGAACTCTGTCTCCTATTGAGCAAATCATTCAAAAAACCTATCTGAGATCAACTGGAGCTAATGACCTTAAATTTAAAATGCTTAAATTTATACTCAGATTCATATTGTTTTCTGAATTGGCATCATTGATAGCAGGGGAATTTGTTTAAAAGGGAGAGAAATAAACCCTATAATCTTTATGGATGCAAATCCTGTCTGCAGCTTATCTTTCACTTGAGCTGGATAAGGTGCAGAATAACCCAAACCTTACTTTATTGAAAGTGAGCACTGGTATCAGAAACACACATCTAGAGACAGAAATAGCTGTCAAGTCATTTAGCTGTGTCATGCAGAACTCCTATCCATACAGATATATATCTTTTTTTTCATAATGACAAATATTTTTTGAAACGGCTTGTTTGGAGGATAAGGGGACACCTTGGCCCTTCTGATTCCAAACAATTTAGAAAGTCACTAGACTTTGTTTCCAGTTTCATGCAGCCATAGGAATAGCAATTGCTAATAATCTATTCTACTAAAATCTTCCTTGCAGCCACTTTGTGGTATTTCAGTCTATACAGGACTTAGATACTGTTTTAAAAAAACCCTTAGGTATTCTGGTTTAAAGAAAATACCTGCCATATGAAACAAAAGTCTGTATTTCTGGTTGTTTCCAGACTTGTCAATTTAGCTCTCTCCTCAGTGTAGTTCTTTTTCTAATAAACACTGCAGATCTTTATTTTATGGCAAATATATTGCTATTCTTTAGCAATTATGTAAAAATTAACATTAAGAAAGAAGCATACCTAAGGACCTATGTACTACTGCCTCAAGCTACCTTAGGCTGAGCATTGGCTCTAAATGTCAAAAATTACATTACTAATGTTAGTATTTTTACTAACACTGGTAATGTAATTACCAGACTAATTACTAATGTAATTACTAACTAAGATTTGTTATACATCGATTATCTGAGTAGAGCTGGAAGCCACTGAAAGAAGAGTTACAAAGAAATGTTATTGCATCTTGTGTAACTCATCAGCCTCCACTTATCCCTCTATCTCTTGACATGCAGAGCCCTGGAAAAGACAGCCCCCATGAAGAAAACTGAGAACATATGTACATGGCATATAGAGAGCACATAAACTGAAGAATGATGTATTACTGTATTCAGATGGGAAAAAAACCCCAAGACATTGTAGCACCTAGGCAAAGGAAGTTTTACAACCACAGATAGCATACACCCAGATTTATGATACATCTAAACATTTGTTGCAGGTGCAACAAACATTATGTTTGCAAGATAGAGAAGCTCCATGGAAAATTCAGTTTCTAAGTGATGTAGACTAAGTACAAAAAACAAAAAATGGAAATGGTATTGCTAGCCAGAATGTGTGGGGCTTGTGGTCTCTCTAAGACCTGACACAGCAGCAGTGGTGTTAAGCAGGGGGCTGTGATGCCCCCCATCACACAGGTCACCAAGGTGACCTGCTCTGAGCTCCGGTTCTCCAGTGACACCAGCCAGGGTGTGGGTAGCTAACACAGGCATCCTGATGGGATAACCACTTCTGCTTTCCAGGTGTTGGAAAGGCTGAGCTAGGCCTTCATGGCTAAGTAGACATCCTGTAGTACACAACAGACTGTTTGGCATCAGTTATAAGAAAGGAAGTGTATGGATGCATCTTTTCTGAGTGACTTGTATATACAGCAAATTCTGGCTTAACCCAAGCGCTCCTTCTGTTATGATCCAGTTATTTGTCTCACTCTCTAAAGTAAGCTCTTGATTTTCTCCTGTTAGCCAAGACTGACTTGCAAGATAGTTGCTTTATCAGAGAATTCTTGAAAATACAAGATATATTTGCATAGTCTTTTTTCAGAGTAGCAACCTACAATAAGGAATCAGAATTTCAGAATCTATTAGGTTGAACTCGATCTTGAGTTGAACTTGTATCAATTCAAGATCTTGTATTAGGTTGAACTTGATCTCCAAAATCATCGAGTTCAATCTTTGAACACCACCGTGTCAACCAGACTATGGCACCTTCTTCTATTGCACCATGTCCCTGGGCAGTTTATTCCAATGTTTAATCACCTTTCCTGTGAAGAAATTCCTCCTGGTGTCCAACCTGAATCTCCCCTGGTGCAGCTTGAGACTATGTCCTCTCATCCTGAATGAAGTATATTTAGTTTACCAGGTGTGTTACAAGCAACAATAATATACTTGCCAGTCAGCTCAAATATTGTCATTTTCCCAAAGGATAATCTACTCCAAGCACATGAATAAACTTCATGTTCAAATCTCAGTAATTATCACACAACAGCTATGAAGTAGTCACCATCACAGAAACAAGAAGAGAAAGCAAGGAAATTGTCTATTTTGTTAAGGACACCTGGAAGGTCTGTCATAAATAAAAAATCAAAAAGCAAATTTTGAAGAAAAAGATTAGACAGATATCCTTGAGGGGGCCATATTTAGTAAGCAGCACTGCCACAACCTCCTTTCTCAAAACCAGTAGGCCTCAATCAGAAAGATGAAAGCACTTTGCACTTTCCTAGGCTCCAGCTACATCTCTCCTCTAACATAATCTGTCTCCTGATGTGAGAAAAAAAAAATTACCTTGTGCTCATGTGCTCAAGTGTCTCTTGGAGCTTCCTTAAAAGTTCAGCTTCAAGAGACACTTTATAGAGATAAGAGATTGCTAAAGAGATACTTACTGGGCTTCCCTCACAGCAGCAGCTCTGTCCTTCCACCCAAAACTATAAAAAGTGCTGAGACTTGTGTTCTGACCACTGCTCTGAGAGTGAGGCCAATAAATAGCCCCTGGGATTGGGTTCCTGATGAGGTAAACTGCTGACACACAGCAGCTCTCCCTCCCTCCCTCCCTCCCTCCCTCCCTTCTCACACTGCAGGGACGCACACAGACGGTGAGGCAAAGTGCTTCCAAATAGCAGCCTTGTGCTCATGGACTCCCTGCTTTACAGAACCTATTTGCCCTCAAGAATAAGTGTTTTTTTAAATACTTGCAGCTTTTTTACTTGAAGGAGAGCATCAAGAAAGCCTGTCAGCAATTCACTGTGAGGACAAAAGGGAAGAGAATTTGATTTTTCATAGCAGATTATTTATCACCAGCCATCACACACACTTTATGCCAGCAGGTAGCAGGCTGGAAACAAATTAGTGTTATTTTATCTCAAACAGAACTCAAACTCAGTTCCTTAACAATATGGCCCCACTGATGTAGCTGCTGAGTAGAAGACCATGATTGGGACTGTGCTTATTAGATTTTTATATACAAGCAATTCAGGACAATAGGAGCAAAAACCTGCTTTCTGTACAGCTACTTGGTATTAGCTGCATCTATGCACCAGAGAAAGTTGGTAGAGCAGTAAAAGCATATCTGTGTACATTATTCATGCACATTTATCTGTCAGCAGATACAGTCAAAATCCTCTCGATAACCACTTTCAATATTGATTAAAATAGTGTGCATGTTTTAACATAACTGGAGACAGTATTTTATGCATTCAATAAGCAACACTTGATAACTGACCAGTGATATAGACGAGTTTATTTAAAAGACAGAGCAAAATTTTGGCTTCCTTGAAGTTCCTTTATGAGCATTAAAGGAATTTTACTTCTAAACTGCCAAGGTGCTGCAGCTCTATATTGACAAGTCTCCTAATTCAAATTCACTAGACCTTATTTATTTGGTGTGCTAAAGGAGACTAATGGTTAAAGCACTCACGTCTCGTTGTGGCTGAGGGAAAGCATCAGAGCTCGATACTTCACAGATTTCTGGGAAGCTAATAAGATGTGTAGCTGAGGCTGCAAGCCAAGAAGTGGGCAAATGGCAGCAGAAAATCATTTCAAGTTACTTCAGGATCTTTGCTGAGTCATATCAGTTTCAGTGTCTGTGTGAGCAATTCTGTGTGGATTCCACATCACACTAAAACTACCAGAAGGGATTTTTTTGCCTGTCTTTAATATTTTTATAGATAATTTACAACATCTGCCTGAAAAAACACCACAACAGATTGAAAAATGCAGACTCAGATGGTATGTTTGAATATCTCATGTAGCCATGGTTTGACAGATCCAAATCCAATTCCCTTGTACCATTACTGAAAAGCATTACTGAAAATCATAATTTTTGAAGTCTGTATGGTAGATGGTGAAATTATTATCAATACAGACAGAACTACTGTAGCATAAAATTTCTGCTAATTCCTTTCCAATTTTTGATGTAGCAGCTGATGAGTCTGTTATTGTCATCCATGACTCACTTCTTTTGGGCTCAAAGCACTTCCCTTTTACAAGGTGGATGGCCAGAGTACAAACTGATTTATTTATCAGATGAAGCACTGAGGGGCACTTTCACACAGCGAAATGAGTTCTGGATCCCATTTTTCCTCCCTGCTGTCTTCACTGCTCTATGAAAGGAAAAGAGACCATGCCTACAAAACAGTAAATTATGATAACCATGCTCAGCTCAACAGTGTTTTATCATGGATTTGGTTGATAGGTTTGGTCAAAAGGTCAAACTACTCCCATGGAGAACAAAGGTGGCAGCTCTGTATCACCTGTGACAGAAACAGACACAATTCTCACCTTAGCTTTGCCTGCTTCCCGTGGGCCAGCATTGCCCCAGACTTATCTCTAGGTAGCTCTCACCTGTACTCTCCTTAACCAGACAAACTTTTCCATGGTGTGAAATGGACAGGGATAAGCCTTGGCTTCACTGGCACATCAAAGCACACCTGCAGCCCACCTTTTTTGCTGTAATCCTTTCAATAAATTTCAGTTTATGCATTTAATGGATGGACAGAAACAGCTCTCATTGATATGACAGACGTGTGTTATGTGGTCATTTACAATATCAGTCCTGTAGCGCTTTTTATTTTACTGTGAGTTTTTCTTTTTAAAAACCAGTATATTGAAAGTTTATGCTTGGAATATAAACCACTTTATGGGATCGTAACTTTAAGAGAGCTCCAAAATAAAGTTTTGCCAATGGAAAAGAGTAAGTCTATTAGGGAGAAATAAACATATTCTCATGCTCACTGCTACCATTTCTATTGTCAGAGAGCTTCCTGTATCCCTTGATCATAAAGACATAGAACAATATAGCCCAGGAGTTAGTGGCAAAAAGATTTACTATGTCATCCTACTTACTACAACAGTGTGCTTTGTTCAGTCTAGAGGCTTCTTCCATTTCACTCAGAATATCTTGTGAACTAAAATAACTCAAGAAAAAATACTAGACTGTATGCTGCAGTTTATCCCATCTGTTTCTAATTTAATCATACTAATTAGCTGAGCTATCATAAATACATTCTCCTTCTGTCATCGCTGTTCACATTCTCCATATTTATCTGCAGATGCCAGGAGCACTTATTTGTTCCTGCTCCACGGTAAACATTGTTGTGTCAGGAGCCCTGCTGTGATAAAATTTCCCTGACAAACAGCCACCCTCAGGGAAAAAACCCATGCCCAGCTCAGTAACAAGTGGTAACAGGCTATCAGGTGGTGACAAACACTCCAAGATTTTACATCTAACAGTTTGTCACACTTCAGCAGTTCAAAGCAAAGATTTTCAGAAGCCCAGGACTAATCTTAACTATTTTTAAAAATCTTTATTGGCATATTAATGACATGATTTAATTCTGTGTTATCTATTATGTGTAGGGAAATAGTAAATATAAGAGGGAATGTGATTACATATGGTACTATTTTGTAGTCAGGTAGAGAAGAACAGTAAGAACAGTGCCCCTAAACTCTTGGGATCATAGACAGGAGTTAGTAAAAAAAATACAAAAAAATACAAGAGTACTCTTAAAATTTTGACAGTTTGTTTAAAATCCCAATTCAGTGCCATCCGGTTTCTACACAACAACATGTCTTAAATATATGGTTTGTTTGGATACAACAGTCGTAAAATTTAGCTTGAGAAACTTCACAGGAAAACATTTAATTTTTATTTCCTATTTCGCTGTTGATATTTCATAAACTATAATCAGGGTTAAGGCATAAGGATGCCTGTTGTTAAAAATGGATAAATAAATAATTTAGATCAAATGTTCCATGTCAGATTTTGAGTTTTTATGCAGTCCCACTGTAATCCAGGTCATGGATTTAGAAGATACACTTTTCTAACAAAGAAGTAGATTCTGCATAATTTAGAAGAGTTTTACCCTTCTAAGAGAAGAGAACTATATTCTCAGATGGATAAAGATGTGTAAATTCCTCAAAATCAAAGGGAACTGATACCCAGGAGGACAAAGCAGACAAAACAGCCCATCAGCAACTCAACCACATGAAAGACCACAAAGAAACTCCAAAGCCACCCACGCAGCTGCCTGAGGAGTCTGTCAAGGAATGAGAGGCTCTTGTTCAGCTCATGTTGCTGCTGGAAATGTGTTTGAAGAGCTTGGCAATACAGCTGGATTTTACAAGTGGCACACAAAGATGAGAAAAATGAAATCAGATTGAATTATGTGCTGCAGTACACTGGTGGTGTCACATCTCAGCTAACTAGAATGTAATTTCATTTACAAGATAATGGAACGATATCCTGCATTCGTTTCTTCCAGAGGGGCAACTGACAAACATCCAGAGTGTAACTACAAACTTAACTAGACAGTCACCTAAAAGGCAAAGAAGATGGGATCCTTTTTCCAGTATATTAAATTGTATTTATTTTTTATCTATTCTAGATACCTAGAAAGCCTCCATTTATGAAAAATGAATACCAGGCCTTGAACATCGGAGATCTATAAAACCAGAACAGGAAGGGTGAAGAATCAGTCCCTTTTTTTCTGCATCCTTCTGAAACTACCAGCACTTACTGGTAAAGTAACAGAATAACAGCTATTGTATCCCTTGTTACTGCTTTCTACCTCTTTGCTTTATATAAAGCTGACAGAAATGTCCCATCTTACTGTCTTTCCACCCACAAACCTGGAGATATCCCTTCTCAACATTCTGCTTTCCTCAGTAAGGAAGAAAGATAGCAAGAGACCTAAATTTTCAATATATTTTTCAACAAGCATTCCAAACACCACAATTTTTGTTCTCTACAAACGTATCGAGCCACACTGAAATATGAAGAGAGTTTTTAATGAGAGAACACTTATTTTAAACAAATAATTTTGGATGCCTTCATTTTGCTGCAATGAGTAGAAGGGAGAATGAGGCAAAACCTGGAACACTGAAGACGTTTGTTTTCAACTTGTTAAATGCCCCCTTGTTTTGTTCATGTTGTCAATCTGTAGTAAAATGACCAGGATCTTAAATACACATGGTGAAGACTGTGAACTCCTTATTCAGTCTCTGTTTAATCTTCCACAACACTTTTTGTTTAAATTTGTGAGTGACTCATAGCAGTGGCTTCAGCCAAGCTTAGCACAGACAGACTTTGTGCGTGCCCATACAAATACTGATGAGCCTGTTCCCATTGTTGCCTTGTAGGATTCCCACTATCACTAGCTTGAGATTTTTGGAGGAGAGGTTATTCTTTGCATAAGCCTCTGCCAAAGTGTCTCCTATTCTGGTGTTGGGAATATCTGGAGACAAAAGTGCCTATATGTTCATTTTCTTTTATGACTTAATATTGCAGATTACTTTTTACATTAACTCAATTGAAACATTTGTCCAGAGAATTATACTTTTGTAGGCCTCTGCATAATATTCTTTTATTTACAGTGCCTTTTAAAACAAATTTATGTTGCAACAACATTCTCAAAAAAAGAATCTATTCACATGCCATTGTTCATTTTTCCACACAGTTAGGGGACTTCTGTGATTTCTCTCCTTATCAGACCAGTAGTCCGGACCCTTCCCCAGCCCCACTGCCCTTCTCTGGGCTTGTTCCAGTCCCCCAGTGACTTTCTTTAGTGAGGAGCCCAGAACAGGACACAGAGCTTGAGGTGAGGCCTCACCAGGGCCAGTACAGGGGGACAATCCCTGCCCTGGTCCTGCTGGCCACACTACTGCATGCAGGCCAGGATGCCATGGGCCTTCTTGGTTCATGGTCAGGGGCTCTTGAGCACCCACAGGTCCTTTTGCCAGGAGGATTTCCAGCCTGTATCTTAAAAAGCCCATATGATCATTATATGATACAGAAAAGATTCTACTCCAGCTCACTTTGGTGATGGATTCTTCTCTTCTAGTGAGCCAGTTTTAAGCCACATCCATTCTGTCATCTGGCCTGTTTCCTGGCTGCTCTGATGCCCATGTCAAGCCTGAGGGAGGCTGTGGAAATTCACACCTCAGGGCAGAGAAGGATCTTTCCTTTTGGCACCAGCCCTGAGTTTAGATTAGTGCAAGTGATCCTGGCACCACACTTGAGCATTCTGGTGTGGATATCTGCTATTAAAGTGCACCAGCAGTAGTGAAGTGTCACAGGATTTTGTTGTGATTGAAGTTTCACAGCAGTTCAGTAGAGTGCTCTGAAACACTTTTCTATTTAAAGGTCTAAGAGCCAACCAGCTCTCAATCCTGCCTTTAAAGTCTTGAAATATGCAAGACTGTGTCATTTACTGAGGCACCAGGGGAAAGTACATACACTTTAGGATTGGGATAGGGTTAAATTAGCCAAATTTGACATCAAAATTGAGATGGGGAGTTAGCTATATTGGAATACCATCCTAAGAGCTTTTGCTTTAGTTTTGATGCAAACCCTGGGCCTTTTTACTGGCTTTCTATTGCATTGAGCTGCATCTGATAACAGGATACTTCTAGCTCAAGATCTGCCTCAGTGAAAAGCAGACTTGCCAAGTTTGTATTCAGGGACTTAATTAAAGTCAGGTGTTTTCCTGAAGAAACTTGGTGGTGGCACCTCTGATTTCACGTTACACATTTCAGTATTTTCTTCTTGGCATTTATGAAAGTAGGGTAGGGCTTTCCTTGTCTATAAGGAGATTACTATTACCCATAGTGGACTTGGAGAGTTGAAGGTTTTCCTGTGTTTAGATGCAAGATCTAAGGTAGATAAATTCTGAATTGGTAAACCTTAATTTCTGCTCCTCACTTCACCTGTTTTTTAAAGAAGGCATTTGTTTCTCAGACTTCACATAAGACTACTATAATTATCTCCGTATTTACAAAGTCTCATTTTTTAAATCCAAGTAATTCTAGATAAACTTTAGTTAAAATTCTTACTTAAAAATCCTACCCTTTGATTTCATAACCAAATCAGGCTGATGTAATCCTTTTTTTGTGCACAGCTGAAGACTCCACATGTACCAAGAGGTGCATTTTACAATTGATCAGCTAATTAAGATCTTTGAGTGTATGGTGTCAATAGGTCAGGCTAGACCCCAGGGCAGCAAATATGACTAATTTCTCTTCTGATTATATCATACTTTTTCCTGTTTTCAGATCTATTTCTACAGCAATCTCATTGACAAATTGAGTAAAATTAGGGGGAACTTGGTATTACGTAAGTAAGTTTAAATACTACATAATGTACCATAATTTACAGGCAGTGACAGTCAGAGAAGTATCTGGAAAATCTGCTCAGCTCCTCCCGTTTATTGTAATCTATAACCCAGTGCCAACATGTAAAATGAGAGGTGAAAGATACTGCTGCCCAGGGATGGAAATATTTCTTCTGTTCCTATTCTGGTGTAACCCATTAAACACCGGGAGAGAACTACAATTTAGATGCTTTTCACTGCCAGTTATGTTTGATGATAGTAACCAAAGTGGTTAATAATTATCCAGTTCCTTTCCTAGCTGATTTTGAAATAAATTATATTACAGATACTTAAATCTATCCTTTTATTTAAACTTTTGATTAAATTTGGCAGTTTCCACGTTGAAGCATCCTCCAAGCTTCTGAGCAGCCTGGAAGAAATTCATAATACTGTTTGCTGCTAATGCTGTAACATGAAATAGGTTCTGGGCTTCACATCAGCTGTGATGTCTCATCACAACAATGGGGCCTAGTGAAAGAAGAAAGAAGCAGTTTCAAATAATATTTGGGTTCATATGATCTGAATGGCTACCAGATGGGGCTCTGAGCTGCCTGGGGATCTGCCTGGGGGGTGGGAGTTGCCCATGCACGGTGCAGAGGGATGAATGGGCTCTCTGTGTCCCCACTGCCCCGAGTGGGAAATGCGGCCGAGCACATCTGGTGAGAGCTGGGCCACTGGAGGAGACATCAACAGGGAACCCATGGGCAGAGGGGCTGACTGTGCTTCCCAAGCTGTCAGCTTGTTCCTTAACTGTCCCTTTGACATGATTTATTAATTCTCTGGCACTAGGCAGCAAGCTTTGCAGCTGAAGGGAGGAGAATATTTTCAGTAGCTGCATGGATTTTAGTGCTATTGGCTTCAAAAATCCTTTCTCAGTCAGAAGTAGAGTTACAACAAGGGAGCGTGAAATGAAAAAAATGAAATGTATATATTTAAGTTTCCAATTATCAGAATATATAATATAAATAGAAAAGCACACCAGATTACTTATCTGTAATGCAGGGAATTTTAACAGTAGCTACAATATTTGTATTTTTGGTGTATTTGGTTTAGCTATGTATCATACAGCTAAAATTACAGCTAATTTTCTGATACTTGAAACATTTGTTCTCAAAGATGGCAAATTGATGTTTACCAGTAGTGAACTTAAGAATCAATCACAAATTTATACATTAGGCTAAATAAAATCTATAAAACATCCTCTCTACAATTCATACATTAGTCATGAATCTCAAAGCATTGGAAAAAGTAGAACTCAAAGCTAATATTCACTCAAAGCTAATATTCACAGCTTTTGTGTGTGAAACCAGCTGTTCTAATAAGCTACTTCATTTGGAAATCAAATCTACTTTGTATTATTGCACAATTTGAAAAACAAGTATTGAAATTGAATTGAATTGAATTGAAATGTGATAATTTTCAGCTTGTAGAATGGTATGCAGTGTGTTGTTTGGTTGTTGTGAAATATCTCATTAAGTGTTTGTTATTTTGCTTCTGAGACTCTATCTTCTTGTATATTCCTAACAGTGGCATTGGGTTGAGAAGTCCATATTAGACAGAGAAAACATGGTGGGATGATTTGGAATGGTTCTCAGGTGCCCTAGAGAGATGGTTAGAAAATGGTGTTTGTGTCTCTGAGTTTCAGTTTCCTTAGGGTGAATACCATTGCATGACTGAGCTGGACACTGCATCCCTTGTGTCCTGGCCTGGTGGATTCCATGTATGCAAGCAGGATACAGCTGGTTCCCTACCAGGAAAAGAGTCAGCTGTGATTGGAAGGAAGATGAATAGGGTCAATCTGGCCTGGGTAACTGGATTCCATTGAGCTGAACCTCACTTCTCTCCTAGCTGTCCCATGGTTTGCTCTGCACTGACACCCACTAACCACAATCAAGCTCAGAAGTCGCTGCCTTTTAACATTAACTGTGAAAGACGCTTCACGTGTAAATACTGATTTATCCTGAGTACTGTGTTCACTGAAACATGAACACAAAAGTGTCTGACTCTTGTGGTATGTTGGGCACAAATGAAACAAGAAAGCACTTAAGTTATTCAAGATGTTGAGGTTTTCAATCTGATTTTCAAATGAAACTGTTTAGATTTACTTCAGAAACCAATTTAATCTGGATTCTTACGGGGAAAAATCCAGTTGAACCCGTAATTTTTATGCTTGAAAGAACTTCTCTTTTTATAGCAACACCAGAATTCCAGTGACTTACATGCTTTTTTTGGACTGTCATTTACTATGTAGTATAAGAGGCAATGAGCAATTTGTCTCCTAAACAGAACTAACTCCAGGTTGCATGGCAGATACTTCAATGTCAGATGCTCCTAAAGAAGCATGTCCTCATCACACACTTCTTGCAAGTCGTTCACCAGTTTATTAAGCATTGACTCAAAAACTTCAAATCAAAGAGGAAAAAAAATCCCTTTCAAGGATTGCTGCAGCTTTGAGAAAGGAAATGAGGCATGGCAGAAAATGCTGAAGCAGGACTGAGGGGTACAAAAGCAGCCTGACCAGTGTCTCAGAACACTCTACTTCTACCCCCATTCTATTTTCCTTACAGTAAAGAGTTTTATTTCTATTTTGCATTCAATTCACCCTTCTTGGGTCTGATTTTTTTAGTGGAACTAAGAAAATCTACAAAACAAGTGCTTTTTGTAAGAGATGTGGAAACATCATCTCTTTTCAACAAAGAGGTTTTATATCTTTTCCTTACCTGCTGCACTATGGGAAACAAACTTCCATTCACTTTGTGCAAATTATAATCATCTCTACTCTTGCCATTGCTGCACTTATAGAAATTTCACATTCTCTGAAAAAATATATTGTAATCAAAAAATGCACATATATACATATATATTTGTGAATATTTTGCAGGCTGAGAGAGGGCAAAATTACTCACTGGCTTGTCAGTGTAGGGGCTGATGCTTTCACTTGTTATTGCACTGCACAGAATAAAACTGACCTCTTCCAGAATTTATAGAAATATGTCTACACAGGCAAAGACTAGACACAAACAGTGAGAAATAAAACACTTGGACAACTGAAATTAATAGGAGGAACCAAATATATTTTCCTCCATTCTATCTTATACTATGGCATGGAAATGTTTATTTTGTTGGCTGATGTTTATCCACTAAAAATAGAAACAGACAGAAATGTTATAAGATGTGATATATTTGTATGAAGGTTGAGAGTGAGCTGAATAAATCAATGACTAATATAGTGATGAGGGACATAATGGCTTATTTCTACCCATACTTGACATCATGCATTAATTTTGTAGAATTATTCAGGTCTTGAAATAGGGCAGAGGAACAATCTTGATGCCTCTCAAAGGAAATGGTGAGGAGACAGCTAGGAGAAAGAGAGTTAATAGAAACAGAACGTAAAAAATGTTTATGAAATGTGTCAAGGCAAGCACTGTGGGCTCCAATTAGTAAATCTAGAAGAAACATCCATATCCCAAAAATTAAAGTTTAAAATCTTTTGTGATGGAAGTGATAGAAGAAAGATGTCCAGTTAAGCATAAGAGAGGAAGACAAAATGTCACTGCATTGCAATGAGTCCAGTTCAAATTTTAGTAAGCAAATAAGAATATCTACACATATGACTATAGAATCACAGAATTGATAATGCTGGAAAAGGCCTCTAAGATCATGGAGTCCCACTGTTAAGCCAGAACTGCCAAGTCCACCACTAAACCATGACCCTAAGTGGCACAACCATGTGTTTTTTGAACACTTCTAGGGACACTTCCACTACTTCCCTGGGCAGCCTGTTCCGCTGCCTGGAACCACTGCCACCACCCTTCTGGGAAAGAAATTTTTCCTGAAGTCCAATCTCAGCCTCCTCCGGCACAACCTGAGGCTGTCTCATCACTTGTTACCTGGGAGACAAGGCCAAATCCCACCTGGCCCCAAACTCCTCTCAGGCACTAGCACAGAGTGAGAAGGTCATCCTGAGCCTCCTCTTCTCTAGGTTAAACATCCTCAGCTCCCTCAGCTGCTCCCCATCAGAGCTGTGCTCCAGACCCTTCCCAGCTCCATTGCCCCTCCCTGAACTCGCTCCAGCCCCTCAATGTCTTTCTCACAGTGAGTGGCCCAGATTCCACTAATGCCAATTGTTGGTGCTTCCTTCCCACAGATAACCACAGGGACAGATGACAGGCAATCCTCAAGGAGCTGTGGTACCTCCCAGGCTGAATCCAAACTGGGAACTTTTCTGCTAGCACAGTCCAGCTGGGCAAGTCCTGAGGCTGGTGCAGGCCTCAGCACAAATGTGCTTGCAGCAGGAGTCAGCTGGGAAGAGCTCTCCACAGAGCAGCATATCTGGCCCACAGAGCAGTCCAGCAGCTCACTGACCTCACCTGAACACACAGGGACAGCACAGGCTCATTCTGAGGGGGGACACCGGGAGCCAGAGAGCTACAGAGCAGCCGAGGTGGGCAGGGAGCTGGGTCAGTGCTTGTGACAATGGGGACATCAGTGTCAGCAGGGGGCAGCCTGAGGGGCCATCACTACCCCTGGAGGTCAACTTCTCAAATCTGAAACGGTGTAACTAGTGCTTACACAAGGGTGTGCCTGTGGACATGGAGGCACACACATGTAAGTCTAGTTTGGGATTTGTGATGGCAGGTGGTGTAGCTAAGGGGGGAGATCCCAGTGTTAGGACCATATTTGGAAGAGAAATGGTTTATAAGTTTCCTTTGAAATCCTTGATATATTTTTAATTCAAAAATTTTTATGAAAATTGACTTCTCTAACTGATTTTATGAGTACAGAGCCAAAACACTGAAATGAGAAAATGTTATTCCTGCTTAAATGAGAAATTAATAGTTACCCATAGAAACACTGCTCTCACAGACACACACACTGCCAGTACAAGAAGGGAATCTGGTCTGTTATGTTCTGCTCTTAGTACTGCACTCAGCAAAACACATAGAAACACATGTCAGTTTAAGCACATGCTTAACCCTTTCCTGAACTGAAGCCTAAAATGTTCCCAGTATTCCCTCCAGCCCAGTACAATTACTGGATGAGAAACATGAGGAGAACAACACAAGGGAATGTGCCTATTCTATGGGACAGACTATTTATTTTAGACTTTGTACGCACACTGTATTCTTCCTTGTCCATTCCTGCTTCATAAATATTAATAAAAGCTTGTGTATTCAAGATATTTGTAATACTGAATTACACTACTCAGTGGCTCTAATTATGTTATTTCTTGAGTTCCAAATTGACTCCCAGCTGTACTCATATTACCAGGTATAAATAAGAATATGATGCATCATTTACAGAAAGCACATTACATAAGTCAGTTACACAGTTGCACAACTGAGCACACAGACTGTCTGCATTGAAGGTACAAATAGGAATAGGAATAGAAATAGAGCAGATTTTCTATCCTTAGTCTGAAATCAAACTCAGACTACTGTACTAATCATGTGAGCTCTGGCTGAAATAAGAAGAGAAAACATTCATCACATGTTTTAGATGTTTCAAACTAATACTAGTCTGAGACTGATTTTCAAAGAAAGGCATAGCTGTGCTTAGGAAGTGTGTGAATCCCAAGTACAACTGCTGTGAATAAAAGCTTTGTTTCTTTGATTCTCTCTGATTCCTCATGAGAAAAATTTACTCCATATGTAGTACATAGAATGGTTTTGCCATTCTAATGGAAAGTGTTAGCTACAGGCAGACTATAGAGCATCCAAGCTCTGCTGCATTCAGCAGTGTGCTGTGGCCTACAGATGTGGCTCCAATAATAGTAAGTGAGCTCATCCTTAGTGTGGAAGATTATTCATTAGGGAGAGAATAATGTAAGTGATATGATCATTACATCACCTTTTCCTGTACATTATTCTCACTACAGCTGACAGGGACAACGTTTCTCAGTCTAAAGTTACATTATTTTCAAATTTTGCAGAGTCTAGATAGAAGTGGTGTTTGAAAGTATATGATAAAGATTTATTTGATAGTAAAGAAGGGCTAGTGCTGCAGGGTTGAATTGCTTGTTCATTGTTTCTCTTTTTTCATATAAAATAGTTATTCCATAGTGTTAAATCCCATGTCTATCAACTGTAGCTATTGTAATTTGTAAAGGATTTTTAGAATGTTTTTAAGAAAAAGGTTTTTAAATCTATATGATCACAGAATCACAGAAGGGCTTTTAGTTGAAATAAAGGGCCAACCTGATCAATGTGTAAAAGAGGTCTTAAACTCAAAATTGCCAGAAATTACTATCTCAGGGAAAATTATATTCTGATTGCAGCAATCACACATTTTGATGAGGATGGAGTGAGTAAAGGAATATGAGAAGATTTCTTTGCTTTTTCTGTGCTTTTGATAATAATGGTTTATATAGCTATAGTCAAGGATGAGGAGAGAGCTACATTCATTATGATTGAGATAAAATTTGCCATGATAGTGTGTTTACTGATACTACTGCATAAAGAAGAGCAATAAGGTAAATCAAGAGCAGAAATTATGCATATTTTGGTCTTATTTTTCCAAATTGGACTGTTGTTCCACACAGTTCTCAGCACCTGCCATCAGAATGAGAATTACTGTCAAAAGTTTGTAAAAGCCTTAGCCTAGCCTATATTAGTACAGATATATACATTTGTTATGTTGTAGTTTTTCAAGTTTCCACTAAATAAGGACATTGTGAGGACTTAGAATGCTCCTGTGCAAAGCTTAGTGAGCATTTCTAGAATTGAACTGATGTAGTAAAAAAATACCAGTTTCAAAGTGAAAACAGTCATCCTATTTGTGCAGCACACATTCTTCAGACAACTAATAAAGTTTTAAAAGTAAAACCCATTCTCTCCATTTATTGTATTTGATTGAACACTGAGGTGAGAAACAGGAACAGACTTTTCATTCAGTTCCAATGCTTTCCCTGGTGAGGACCTCTTTGCATAACCACATGCCACTGTCAGTGCTCATGGAAAAGAAACATGTTGGCTTAAATACAGGAGAGTGCAACTGATCCAAGTACCTTGCTCAAGGAAATCAGCACAAAATATTTACCCTGCTTTTGGCTTGTTTGCCATGGTATCTACCTCTTGCACTTGTTGCATTCACAAGGATTTCCTGCTGTTGTGTGGACAAAGCTGGTTAACTGCAGGTGTTTCTGCTTCTGTACTATATTGTTTTTCCTGTCCAAACAGTTACCAAGCAATGCAGTATCAGTCACCACACAGTGGAAGTGCTACAACACCAACAGACAAATCTCCCAAATGAAGTGAAATTAAATCCTGGAAACCTGCTCACAGAGAGAAAATTCCTTTTTTTCTCTCGTTTCTCTCATTCCCAGATGTGAATGGAATAGAAAATGTTTTCTCTTTTTTTAAACTTGGGTATTTAATACTTGATATTTAATACTCTGATTTACAAGTTGTCTTTAAATGGAAGATTTTCCTGATAGAAAGCTTTTAAAGATTATTACAGTGTATTACCACTAACAGTCTGACTGAAAAGTGCTCACTTCCATAGAAAAATGGAACAAAATAGGTATTATCTATATAACCAGAACAGAAGACCTGTTAGATTTGCACCCCTGTATAAAAATGACTGTTTCAGAATGTTTGCAATGAGCTGGGGCAGGAGCTGCTGGATGTCACTGCTGCAATGTCACGAGCAGAGTGGTGGGTGGCTGAGGGCTGCTGTGGTGTGGGAAGTTTCACCCACAGTAATGGTTTTGTTTTGCCAGCTTACAAACTCGTGTGGGAACACGAGGCAACTGTGCTTGGAAAACTTTGTGGTGCAGCTGAGGAAATGAGGCTCTCTGGCTCCAAGGCCACTTCTCACAGGGGCAGAGCTAAGTGCTTCCAGCCCCCTTTCCTCATCCCTGATCACTTGCACGCCTGTGCCCACGCCCTGCGATTGTCCGTGGAGCTGAGTAACAAACCAGAGCAGAGAGCTGAGCCAACATTAAAGCTCTCCCCCTCCCCCTCCCCTTTTTTTCCTAGTTTTGAGGGCATGCTGTTGAGAGAAACATCCACAGAACCACGAGCTGCAAATGTTCTGTTATAAGGATCTAGGAACCAGATCGTCATAACATCACTAAGAAGCCCAAAGGAAATGAGATACCTAATTAAATCAGTGAATCTGACTTTATACGACCTATTTAGAATTGTGAGAATCCAGCTCTTTGGATTCTGGCAGGTTCTTCAGATTCTTCCCTGACACACTAAAACTCAGTTAATCTTCTTTTTCATTTATTCCATAAATGGTATTTTAATCTGTTGTTTTCTAGATGCTGCAGTTACATTTCACAAATATTTCACTAATTTAATTTCAATGGATGCTGAAAAATGTATTAAAAATGTTGGCTTAAGTCCTAGCTGAGGGATATGCAAATGTAACTGTATTCCAAAGATATTTGCATTAAAGATCTAATTGAATTAACTGTTCACACAGCTTCTACAGTCAGCCTGTCACGGTCTCTTTTCAAGCTTGACTACATCCATTTTTGATAGAGAGATTTAAAAGGTTTTTTCCTTTCTCCTGGGATTAAAGATAGGGATGAGCACTAATTAGCCACCTGCACCCACAGCACAGTGCTACAGCTTGTTTACCTTACAGAGTCTGCTGCACCCCTGGGGAAAAAATCAGTGTGGTGGGCATTTTCTTTTAAACATCTCAAATTCAGCTTTTTCAAGAGAGGTTTAACAGTTTGCACAATTGTTAGCATTACTAGGAGGAGTAAGAGTGCCTGTTTCTCACACTGCAACCTGGATTCAGTAGAAGAAATAATAAATACTGGGTTTTTTTCTTATCTATTCAATTTTTCTTGTTCATCAATTGAGTCACACAATAGGTTTTACCTGCAGCACTTTGATGCCCATAACATATAAAGTGAGGCTTGGAAAATAAAAGTATCATTTAGCAATCACAAGAGCTCTACTCATGTTAGCATGATGTAGAATCCACTAAATAGGCAATTAAAATACAAGAAAAAAAACCCAGAAATAAATAAAAGAAACTTCTTCATAAATCCTTTAATGAAGTGATGCTTAAATAGCTTTTAAATTTCTTTTTAATTGAATGAAGCACTATTCAGGACTAGCAGCTGAAAGAGTTGCAATTTAAACTATAGTCTGATTCTTTTTTACTGTTTTTTCTTACCTTGGCATTTTCTGACTAAGAATGGTAAAAAAGTGTTCTGCTTTGTTTGTCTTTTATAAGTTCTGACTCAGTGGCAGGCAAGTACTACTTATGGGCCTGATGTAAAGCCTAGTGAAGTCAACTGGAATGTTTCCAATGACTTAATTAGACTTTGGATTGGGTCTGAAGTGCAGCAATTTACTCAACTCTGGAGCATAAATTACAGACATAAAAAACAAATTATTTGTGTGTTGCAGGATTACTGACAGCAAAATGTATGATGTCAGAAAAATAATAGGCAGAGATAGCCTGCACAAGTTGGAAAAGCTTAAAATACAGCCAAAGATAGGGGAATACTGTTTGGCAGGAATAGAGACAGTCTCAGTTCCTGTGCCAGTGGAGGAAAGTTGAGTAATTTGACAGACAATGATGTGATTAATGTAGCAGGAGAAGACACTATCTGTCTCCCTCAGTCACCACTCTGCTGCCTGAGCACTGAACTAATATCTGGATGAGATGATGGTCTGCTGGCCAGCAGGAAGGGCTCTGAGTCTGTGACCCCTGGAAACCCCTTTGGAAATGTTAAAAATTCCAGTGGCCAAGACTCAGAGCAGAAGTGAACAGTGCCAGCCAAACCCATCAGCTGAGTTTGTTGCTAGAGTAAATAAGATAATGTGGAAGAGAATGGAATGTGAATGTTACTGAGCAAGAAGTCAAGCAATCTCCACCTGAACCATAACATTTTGTTGTAGAGAAATATCTCCCAATTACTGTTCTTCTGAAGTTCCAAACTGCATGTGTCAGTGAGTTAGGAGTGATACAATGAGCTGGGTAGGTACTTGTTTCAGTCAAAACTTACATAATCTCCCCTTGTTTGAAAACCTTGGGATGCCAACACCTTACCTGAGCTGCCCTAGAAAAGCAAACTAAAATATTTGTTACAAAGGGGTTATTTGTATACACCTATTCTCAGGTAAGTGCTGTATTTCAGCACACAAGAACCTAATCAGTGAAGAGTAATTCTGCTTTGGAAAAAATTCGTTATTTTGGAGTAAACCAATTTTTTGTTCTGGAAAAGCCTATCAAGCAAGAATTGTTATCCTGGAATAGCTGATTATGCAACAGCTATGTCAATCCATCTTGGAGTATAAATCTTTATCTTTCCTTTATTAGGAAATCAGGAAAGATTTTTATAGAGAAGAAGCATTTAGAGCATTTTAGAGAAGCATTTTCATAAACCAGTTTGTATTTTAAGAAAGTGAAAAGAAATATGAAGTAATGTGGGTAAAATACCTTTACATCAGTAGCTAAATTGTAAGCCACATACCTGACAGACACATAATTTGTTTTAAAAATTGGTGTGCAAAATAAAATTGTATTTTTCAAAAGACACAAAGGTGTGAGCTCAGCTTTAACCTGAGGTATATATTTTCAGTTAATGGGTTTTGTTTAACATAAATTTATATGCAAAATTTATTTATGCAATAGCATTTTTTCATTTGTTTTTAAGTAATGTTTTGCTATTAGAAGTCATCTCTCTCTCCCAAAAGCAAACAAGCCCCTCCCCACACCATGAATAAATAAGAAAAAAGTTTTAGCATTCCCTTTCTATTTAACTTTCTCCATATTTTGTCTCCATTTGTTCTCAGAGTCGAAAACAGAGGATGAGCAGAGAAATTGGACAGACAAATGGAAAATAAAAGTCAAGGTTTTGGGATTTTTTCTTGGTATTACATCAGGTGACATGGTAACGAACACAGATAAGGTACTGAACAAACAAATCTTTCCTCAGATCACACCTGTGCCTTAAAGTGTGGTCATTTTTTACTACTCTGTCAGTCTAATAACCAATTCTCCTCACAAACCTTTCTTCACTTACTGCCTCAAATTGTTATGGTCATCATAACACTTTCCAGACTGAAACAGAAGGAATGGGAAAGGAAAAAGCATAGAGAGAAGAAAGTCTTTGAATAATAGTTGGAAAGAAAAATTTAGAGTAACTGGAAATATTTGTCTTTTAAAATCATTATACAAGAAAATATGTTTTCTGAGAGAATTCTTCCCCTTTGTTTTCACACTGGCAGAAATTGCTGTCTTTTTCTAAAGCAGCATCTGTTTTCTGCTGGGCAGATCAATACAACATCACCTCACACACTCCTGCTTTGGCCCAGTAAAACATGCTCAGCTTCTCCTATGTATACTCTGTGTGAATTACTGTCAACAGATAATAAATTATTTGATGCAAAGAGTTTGCTTAACATCATTAAAACAATTTTGGTGCATTCCCAGGCAGGATTTTTATACTAATTTTCCCACATGAGAATGGCAATTAACCAGTATGAAAAGTGACTTCCAGTTCCCAAAGTTTTGTTTCATTTGGGAGCCAACACAATTTAGTGGCTAGACAAGTTTAAAAGACAAGGAGCCAGCAGAGTTTAACATTTTCAGGGAGTTTGATCAGTTCACTGAATCACCTTGGGCTACTCAGGTAACTGTTATGTTCTTTAGTGAAACCATCTGTAACACTGGGTGAAAACACCCCCAAATCCCCCCCAAAATACCCAACCTCATTCGGAAACAGATGCTTACGTCTGGTTCTGTTCTCTAAAGCAAACAAATTGCAAAAAAAAAAAGAGCAAGACAAATATGGCATGAGAACAAGACATTCTTTTAGCAACCTTACAAGTCAAGCTGAGACATAGCTGCAATGAAAGCCTTCTCAGCTGCAGTGCTGCATATCATTGGGTTAAAAGCCAGCATAAAATACACTCTGATGTCTCCTTGATTATTAAATGCTTACTTTGAAACTAGAAGGCAAAAATCAGACTTCACTTGTATAGCTGCAGCCTCACTGACTTCAGAAAAAGCAGAGGCAGTCCATGGAGTAGCATCCTGTGAAGTCTGAACTCCACGCTCACAAAAGAAACTTTTAAGTCAAGGAACAGGCATTGCATTCTTTGTTGACACATGTGCTTGCCTGAAAGCACTGAGCATTTTTATGGTACTTTATCAAAGAGAAAACAGTTGTCATGGCCATTGTTCTAATCTGGACACCAGCTCAGACTGTCTTGTGAAAAACAGCAACACCACTGTTACCATATAAAGCTGTACAGCAAATGGAAAAATTAATGTGGCAGTGAAGGCACAAGAACAGAGATCAGGAACCCACCCAGGCTTCATTTCCAGATGGATCAGACACTTACTGCATGATCATGTACCTATCATCCAACTTTGGTCCTCCAGTTTCCTCATGTACAAAATGGACAGGGAAGCTCTTGCTCAAGAGGTTCTGTGTTTTGAGACTGAGATGAAAAAAAGGCTGAAAAGGTCTGCAGTTAAGGAGGAACTGCACATTGTTAACTATGGCAGCCTTACTTCATTGTTTTCCTTTTCAGTTAATTTGGCTTATCACTGAAACCATTCTGCAGTAGAGGCATACACAGTTTAAATGCCCCAAATTGTCCCCATCAGCTGAATTAATACTAACTCTTACACAAAATGCACATGAATGTTACACTTGAAAACGTGCAGAAGGCCTGCATCCCACTGAAATGCAACACAGCATGAGGGAAATCTACAGTTTAAAGAGCATTGCTTGCAGGCACTGACAGAACCCAGGATCACAGTGGTATTTTCAGCAAAGCAGTGTGCTGTCAGTGGCACTCCTCTGCACAATCCCAATCACAAGCAGACACTGCAATTCTGTCCCTGCACACATCAACAGCAGGACTTGACCTTGCCCCAGCACAGGGAGCCACTAATGCATACAAAGAGCCTCTGGTGGCATCAGGCCAACACGAGATGCATTTCTGTGCCTGTGCTCAGCTGGCAGGGCACAACAAATGGGAGAACAACCTGGCAATCCCCTGCTGCTTTATTTACACCTCAGAGCTGTTGGAGCACAATGGCTGGGGACAGACTGAGCTCAGAGAGATGGACATCATGTAGTCCTGTGTTCTGGAGCTGGGCTGCACCCTTCACTTTCAGTCAAAAACCTCTTTTTCTGTTGTGGAGGTAGTTTTGGTTTGTTTTATTGGGGATTTTTGGGGAGGGAGATTGTGTTTGGGTTTTTTTGGATTCGGACAGCATGTATGGAGTGCGCTGCCTGTGTTCCACTGCCGAAACACCAGTCGGAATCCCTGCGCTGGGGCACGTCAGAAAACGCAGAGCCGAGATGCGCGGGCAGCTACCGGCATCTAACGACCGAAAGCTGAACTGCACCCCACGGCCCGGCCCTGGCAGCCGCGGGAATACAAACCACTGCCCCCAAACGCCACGGATTGTCACTTGTTCTGGGGCTCAAACGGCACAGGCGACACAAGGCTACAGCCTGAATGCCAAAATACAAAAATAATTCTTATTACTCAGCAATTGGCTCCTACAAAGTCCATCTCTTTGTATTTTTTTCTATTTACATTAGACGTCCATTACTAACCTGACTCATTCTGATTTTATTAATGAATATAATTTCATGCACTTGCACTTACTTTAAACAAAATTGATAGTGCTACGAATTGCTGCCCCTTCCAACACACTTCAAAGAATAAATATTCAGCTGCAATATTAGAGATTTATATATTTGAATGATATTTTTTCCTGCCTTGTTAAAAGACAGGCTCCCCCAATCACATACAGCCTCCACACGCATGAAGAAAAGTACCTCGATTCTGGAAGACTCTGATTTTGTGCCTGATTTAAATGTAAGGCAAAAAAATGGTTCTTCCCTGGTAACTTCTCTGGGTCTCTAAAATAAAATAATAAGAATAAAATTAATCAGGTTGGTTGATTTAAAATTTAATTTAAACATGCTTGCTTTGCAAAACAAAATAATAATACTAACACTACAGAAGTAGCATTATTAAACAGTATGGACTTTCTGTTCAAGCTGCTGAAGGATTAATCTTGGTTGAACCAGTTTCTGACAAGCACCTTTTTCTGCAAGCAAGGTGGCAGTATTTCCTTCATTTCTGTTCATTCAATCAGCTCACTGAAATGGATTGCCTCTGCTGATTTTTTTCCATTCTTTCCATCCATAAATAAAGAAGAGGTGGAGATTGCAGCATGATCTCTACTAGTTCCACACACTAGAATGACTGAGAGATCCAACCAGTCACATTCTCTTCCTGCAAGTATACTTCCATTTTTTAATAAAAGCTTTTTCAATGCAAAACATATTTAGAGAATCTCCTTAAGAAGAAGGATCAAATACATTTATCTTATTCAACTAAAAGCAACTATAATGAGGGTTTATTTTCCTCATTATTTTCTTTTTTATATTCTAGATTATTTTTATATTCTATATTTTTTATATTCTATATTTTATAATCTATATTCAATTCCTATATTTATCCACTAGAAGTTTGGTATAAGCCACAACTAAAAGTGTAACAACTACCTAGGGGAAAAAAAAAAGAACTTAAACAGTCCTCATCTTCCCAAACAGTGAAATGTACGTTCAAATTAAGATGTTATGTTAAAGTCTGAAATGTCTCAGGTGTATGTAACTGTACCACATTCTCTTTGCTAGCAAAAAGAAACGGTAAATTATGCATGAAGACCATAACCAGCACATTTTAATGGTTACCAAACAGTGAAAAATCAGTCTTTGAGACACAATACAACGGTAATTTAATAAAAACAATCATTTCAATCAAACTTTTCTGTTCAGTGCCTTAGGACTAATTTTCATGACGACTGATTTAAAGCACTCCTCCAAAGTGTGACTGTTTACTCATTCCAAGCTGCAGGAAATATTTTTTCTGCAAACACTGCTGCCAGACTCCTGGCTTTTTCTAGCTGCAGTCACACAGTTACTTCTGTAAACAGGATTATGGCATTGGCTCCCTCGGACGTGTGGGAAGCTCCTGGCAGCCTCCTGCAGAAGCCACCCCTGGGGGCCTCCTCTGCCAAAACCTTGCCACACAAACCCTGTACAAAGCTCTGGTAGCATAAAGAAACTGTGAAAAGAGACTTCTTTAGTACAATGTACCTAGCCATTCACATTACCTAAAGTGAGAGCCCCCAATTCACAGCCAATTACTCATGTTCTACCCTTACACCACTAAAAATGCTGCTTTTAATTGCTATGGTTCTGCCATCTTCCTCCTGTGCTTGTAGTACCACCATGCAGGAGTTCTGAAAGCTTTTAGAGCATCCATTTACCTCAAATACCTTCTTGCCTCAACTCTCAGCAGTTCTTGACTTTACAAATCTTCAGAACAACATCTTCAAGACAGTTTATGAAGAAGTGTTCCTCAAGGGTGGAAGGAACAGCTTTTACCACAACATGCTTTTTGTCATTTGTGTTATACTGAATGGTAACCATTTGTCTGAAAAAAAAAAAAAAATCCAACCAAGGAAAATATTCCTCCCCAAATTAGAGCCTGCAATGGGATATTCTGCCCAGAATCTGAAGACACACCTTTCACAGCAGCATAAATAATACTTCTGGTATAACTCAGAAGGGTGACCCTCGTGTCACACGCAGCCCTTTTATCCTGTCTTTTTCATGCTATGTGGGACAGCATTAATTTGTTGTTCCCACAGGAATTCATTCCACAAACCCTTCTTTTGCTTGCTCTGTTGTGCTGAGAAACTGAGCTGCTGCTGTGCCATCAGCCCACCATTTTTTGGGTGCTGTCCACCTGAATGCTGAGCGCCTTGAATCCAATGTGGCATTAAATCTTTTAAAACTCTGGCCTTGACCAAAGCTCTCCTGAAGGAAAAATGTTATATGATTACTAAATTTTTGTAAATTTCAAAGTCAAGCAGACTGCATTTTTTTGTAATTCCCTGAGATGCACTGAAGGAATTGCTGGCAAATGCTGGGAGTGTACAACCTTTGTCTCACACATGAAGCACAAAGATGCAGGCAGCTATAAATAGCATGTAGGAATAATGCAACCATTACTATATTCTGCTATAACTGAACTTCTATTCTGCCTGAGGGACACGAAATCCAGGCCTAGTCTTCATCAGCAGAATTAAATCCAAGTTTGTCCACACACAGACATCCATAAATAAAATGGTATCATGCAAGAATTAAACTAAAACTTTTAAGAGGCTGTTCAGATTCAGTTCAGAAGGGGTTGAGACAACTCAAACTCTGACATTCTTTGTCTCTCAGGCTGGGGTTTGACAGGACACAAATCTCATCATGGACCACCAAGCAAATTGGCAACTTAAAATATTTTTTTATAACCAGATCCACCTCTTTTTTTTTTTTTTAACTGTGTTCCCTTAAGCATCAGGCTTTATCACCACTATTAATATTCATGCTAGCTAGCTTGAAGTATTTATTTATTAATGCCCCCTAAACTCTTTGGCTTGATCATGTGTTTGAGTGCTGATCAGAGAATCACAGAATCATGGAATGGTTTGGGTTGAAAGTGACCTTGAAGATCACCTAGTTCCAACACCTCTGCCATGATGTCCTGCATTTGGCTGGGATAGAGTTCATTTTTTTTTAAAGTAGTTGGTACAGTGCTCTGTTTTGGATACAGCATGAGAAAAATACTCTGATGTTTTGGTTGTTGCTAAGTAGTGCTTACCCTTAGTCAAGGACTTTTCAGAGCCTCATGCTCTGCCAGTGAGGAAGTGCACAAAAAGCTGGGAGGGAGCTTGGCCAGGACAGCTGACTCACAGAATCACAGAACAGTTTGGGTTGGAAAGGTTCTAGTTCCAGCACCTCTGCCACAGGCAGGGACACCTTCCACTGGATCAGGTTGCTCAGAGTCCCATCAAACATGGCCTTGAACAATTCCAGGGATGGGGCATCGACACCTTCTCTGGGGAACTTGTGCCAGTGCCTCACCATCCCAGAGTTTCTTCCTAGTGTCTAATATAAACCTACCCTCTTTTAGTTTAAAGCCACGCCTCCTTGTTCTATTGCTACAGGCCCCTGTAAAAAAAAAAAAAAATCCCTGTGCAGCTCTCTTGTAGCCCCTTTTAGGTACTGAATGGCGGCAGGTAAGGTCTCCCCAGAACCTTCTCCAGGCTGAAAAACTCAATCCTCTGAGCCTGTCTTGATATGAGAGGTGCTCCAATCCTCTGAGCTTGTCCATGGTCCTCCCCTGGACTCGCTCCAACAGTCCCACACCCTTTTAATGCTGGGGACCCCGAGCTGGTGCAGCACTGCAGGTGGGTTCTCACCGAGCAGAGGGGCAGAATTCCCTCCCTTGCCCTGCTGGCCACGTTGCTTTTGAGTTCCCAGCCTGAATAAGCTTTTTAGTCAAGGGGGAAAAAAAAAATCGAATTTGAATTTGCTACACACTTGCTTACTCTTCTCACAACCTTCCCACTATTTCTTTACAAGCATTTCACATATTTCTTCATGTCTGCTAGAGCATTTCCAAGGAAGAGCAATGGGATAGGAGAACACACTCTTTGTAGCACGCACGTACCGAGGGCACAGCTCAGCAGCTTCTCCTTCTGGCAGCACAGCCAGCTGGGGGATGTGCCCTCCAACCTGCGTGGCTGAGGGGTGACCCCCCAAAACTGCGTGGCCGTGGGGTGATCCTCCCAACCTGTGTGGCCGTAGGGTGATCCCTCCAATCTGTGTGGCTGTGGCTTGATCTCCGCAACCAGTGTGGCTGAGGGGTGTCCCCCCCAGTCTTTTTGGTGTGGCGAGATCCCTCCAACCTGTGTGGCTTGGCATCTCCCCTTCAATCTGTGTGGCTGTAGGGCGTCCCTTCCAAACCCGTGTGGCTGTGGGGCGTCCCCTCCGTTCTCTCTGGCTGTGGGGTGATCCCTGCGGCCAGCGTGGCGCGGGGTGTCCCCTGTCCTACCCCACACCTATTGTAAGGGCCGCTACCTCACTAAGGAAAGCATTGGCCCGTCAGGAACACGCTTAGAAACGTTTCACGTCGCTCCCCTCAGGTGGAGCGGGGCGCTCCGGCCGGGCCGCACCGCTGCCCTCAGACGCAGCACATGGCAATTCCCGCCCCTCGCTGGGACCTGCTGGGTGAGGGGAAGGAAAGGTTCCTCGGCTGTACCACTGCGGGCCTTGAGGGTGAGCCCGGCAAGTGGCGACTGCCGCTCGCCTCGGCACCATCCGGCTCCTCCAAGCCGACCAGGGCCGGATCCCAGCGCAGCATCCCGGCACTACACCCCGCTCGCCGCCCTGGCGCCCGGGCCCGCTCCCCGCCCGCCTCTTTCCCCCCTCCGGCGCCCCCCCGCACGGCGAATGGTGCGAGCCGCAGGTGTGGCCGGCGGGACAAACCAACGGCGGCCGGGGGGGGATCGGCGCGGCGGGAGGGCGGGACGGGACGGGGCTGGCAGCGGGCGCATCACCGGGAGCGAAGCGGGCGGAGCGGCCGCCGCGGGAGATTGAAGTGCCGGGGCCGCGGCGGGGCGAGGAGCGCGAGGCGTTGCCGCCACTGCCAGCGTCGCGCGTAGGGAGGAGAATAGGAGGAGGGGGCCGGTAAGTGCCATGGGCCGGCGGCAGTGGGAGCGCGGCCCCGGCGGCGGCGGTGCCGGGGGGGCTGGCAGGGCACGGCGGGGCAGCGGCCGCGGTGCCGGGAGGCCGGGGGTCCGGCCCTGCCCGGGTGTCCGTCCCCGGCCTGGCCCGCCGAGCCGCGGGTGGGAGAAGGCGCGTGGCGAACCGGGAAAGGGCGCGCGAGGCGGGGAACGCCGGGCTGCTCTGCCCAAGGTTGCTGGCCCAGGTGTAGCACAGGCAGGCCCTGACCTGGATCACAAAAGCAATCTTGTTTTAAAGATAAAGTTAGATTTTTTATTTCCCCCCCCCCCCCCCCCCCCCGAAAAAATGTTTTCAGCTTGAGTCAGCTTCCTGGGCTGATTCAGGGTAGGGGCAGCGAGAGGAGAAACTCGTGGCTGGAGCTGATGCACGTGGTGTAAGTGCTGGTCGAAAGTGTTAATAGAGTTGCCGGCTAATTAGAACATCTGTATTAACTCTAATTAGAGCATCTGCAGGAACTCTAGTTACAACATCTGTAATGACTCTTGAGTTATAATTTGGTCATTCTTATCTTGATGGAGCATTTATTTTAATGCTGAGGTGTTTCAGGTGCCTTTGGGTGGGTGTATTTCTCCTTGAGCCTTTGTAAATATGTGTACAGAGTAGATTCCTTCATTGAGAACTAAACCTCTTTAGAAATTGAGTGATTCTTGTATAGCAGTACTTGGAAAAAGCTCTGTGGGTCATCATCACTTCATCAGCCTCAGGGGCTGATTGCAGGAAGAGCAGGATTTTAGAACACTGATAACTAGACAACTTTAATGCTCTAATTTTCTGTGTATTCACTTATCAGAACCACATTTACATCCTGTCACATACTGAATGGCCTGGTATGTATAGGCATTCTTTAGCCTAACAGATGTGATGAAAGGCATTTGCCCTTCCCCTCACCAGCCCATAGAATCACAATGACAAAAGGCTGAAATATATGAGAAGATAGATTTGTTAAATATTAGAGCATAGTACTGCCTCTAAACATGATAAATTGAGTGAGTAAAAAAATTGGATATTCCTAAGAAAGTCTGTAACTGGACACCAGTTTGATAGGTTTCAAAAGCATCCAAATTACTTTTATCTACAGAAGAAGCAGTTCTCACGTGCAGGACTCTGCTGCCCCGAGTTCCTTGAGTGAATGTGGTAGCTGAGTCAGTGGCATCAACTGTTTATAGTTCAGTCTTTCTGGATGATGTTTCCCATCTTCTGGGGAGAAGCTGGAGCTTTCCCTCCAGCCCCTTGCTGGTATTTTTATCCCCTTCCTTGCCTGAAACATCCATCTCTGTGCTGCCTCACTCTGTCTTGGAGGCTTGGCTGCGGGTAGAGCTTTGCTTTCACTTCTTTCACTTTCTATTCTCCTTGTCTACAGATACAGAGATATCAGGAACTGGCATTTGTTTTTTGTTCCTTGTTTTCTGGCAAACCTGAGCTTCTGTTAGGAAAGATGGTGTGATGCTGCTGGAGCACTAGAATTAGGCTGCCTTGTAACTTGTGTTTATTTAATAAGTTACTTATTATTATTACCTAGGGATCTCAAGTCAACACCCTCCCTAGGCTTACTACTGTCAGCTGAAAGTAAAAATCAGGGTTTCCATTCAAGCTGCCTTACAAGTTTGAAGAGCATCCTTTCTTTGTCATGTTTTGTGCATCAAAACCTTTCAAATCCCGTTTACAATGCCAAGCAAAATTTAATCATGCAATTGTGATATGAATGTTTGGGCTTCTTACAACTAGGAGTGGCATACAAGAAAAGTAATACATTAAAAGTATTGAATGGCTGTGGCTTTTTAAAATCTCATTTTCAATCAAGCCCTCTTTTACTATCTCTGTTTTATTTTCATCTTCCTTCCTGCAAGTGTTTGGAGTTAAAAAATAATCTTAAAAATCTAATCTGTTGGGGGGAAACCCCAAGCCAAACAAAGCCTAACTAAATGCACATACCCCACATACTGTGGATTAGATTTCATACAAAATCATAGAACATGAAGGGGTTGGAATGGACCTTAAAGATCATCTAGTCCCAGCTCCACTTCCCTGTGCAGGGATACCTCCCGCTAGACCAGGATGCCCAAGGCCTTATCCAACCTGGCCTGAACACTTCCAGGGATGGGGCATTCACAGCTTCTCTGGGCAGCCTGCTCCAGCGTCTCACCATTCTCACAGTGGAGAATTTCTTCCTAATAGCTGACCTAAATTTCCACCCTGTGAGTTTGAACCTGTTATTTCTTGTCCCATCGATACAGTTCCGAGTCCCTTTTCTGCTTCCTGTTAGGTCTCCTTCAGATACTGGAGGTTTGTTTCCATGCAGCCTTCTCTTCTCCAGGCTGAGCAGCCCAGACTTTGTAGGGGAGGTGCCCCAGTCCCATTATCAACTTCGTGGCCTCCTCTGGACTTGCTCCAACGGTTCCGTGTTCTCCTTGTGCTGGGGGCACCAGAGCTGGCCACAATATTGCAGGTGGGATTTCAGCGGAGGGGAATGGAGGAGGAGACAGTCCCCCCTCCGGCTTGCCCTGCTGCCCACGCTGCTCTGGATCCAGCCCAGGATACATCTGGCTTTGTGGGCTGCGAGCGCGCACTACAGGGTTAATGCTGTTTTTCACCAGCCACCCCCCGGTGCTGGTTTTAGGCTAAGAAGCAATGGAATGATCCTGGCCGGGAGCAAGGCTGACAGCTCGGCCCCGGGCGCTGTGTCCGCCTCCTCCCGCTTCCTCCTCCTCCGCCGGGACTACGGCTCCCAGCAGCGCCCGGGCTGAAAGTGAAAATAAGCGCCAGGTTACGCTCTTATTTGCGCCCTCCGCCTCTCTCTCCCTCCCTCCCTGGTTCCCTCCCTCCCGGCGGGCCGCACGTGTCCTTCCTTTCCCTTTTGTTTTCCGCCCGCAGGCCGGCTGCGCGCCCGGGACCCGCCGGAGCTGCCCCCGGCCCTGCGCGGCGGTGACGGAGCTGCGAGTCCGGGCTGCGCAGGAAACTTTGCCGCTTCTGCCCGCGCTCCCCACATGCGAGTGGACAACGTGAAGCCGGCTGCTGCTCTTCCTGCCGCTCCCGCTGCTGCTCCCGCAGCGCTGCCCACCGCTCCGGCCGCTGCACCTGCGCCCGGCCCCGGAGCCGCGCCGCGGCCGCTCCTCGCCATGTGGGACTAGGAGGGGTGCGGCCGTCTCCTCGGTGAACATGGATGCGGCGGGCAGGGCCGGCGGAGGGGAGCAGAGCCAGCCCGGCAGCGGCAGGGACGCCCCCGGGGACACGTCCATGGACCGCTACCTGCGATCTCAGGGCTTGTACAGGAAGAAAGTGGCCAAGGATGGCTCCTGCCTTTTCAGGGCTGTGGCCGAACAGGTAACCGGTTACATAAACAAAGCTCCTTCTCACGAAGGCATGGGAAGTGGATCTCATTAGTGGGTGGTAATTAGTGTTAAAACGCAGACAGGTGTAGGTTAAGGTTATGTGGTCGTGTGCCGGTGAAAAACGTGACTTTTTAAAAATAATTCCCACCTTGCGAGGTGAGGGAAGTTCTGTGTGTTCAGCTGCCTCCTGCCACCAAGAAATCCTTATCTGTTTTTGACCTTCCACCGCCTCCTCAGAGCTTTTTTCAGTGTAAGATCTCAACATCGAAATACAGCTGCTGGGTATGAGATTGTCCAGGAAAAGGAATTTAGAGCTGAAAAGCCACGTTCTTAGTTTTGTTAATTACTTGACTGTAAAATTAGAGAAAGTGAGTAATTTATTTTCTGTTCTTCCTGTTGAATTCCCCTCCTCCATTTCAGTGTTAGTGTTAAAGGAAAAAAGCGACAGCGTCATCTTGTCTTAAGTACAAGCAAACAGCAGTGGGAGCTCTGGTGCTTCTGATTGTGGGAACCCAGATTCCTGTGCTAATTATAACAGATCACTTTTTTAATAAAATTCCTTTCCCCACTGAATTGATAAGTTCAAGCAAGCAAATACTATGTATTGGAAGTGGGTGTTTTTTTTATCTCAAGGGAATAGATATATATACAATATATATTGATATTCTGACTTTTTCATTAATACATAGAAAGTTTCTTTCACACTGTTGGATAGAACTTTTTTTCAGCTATTATGTTTTTAACATCCCATTCTTATTATGGAATCATTTAGATTGGAAATGGCCTCTAAGAAAGTAAGGTCTTTAATTCAGAGTTATTAAGTGTTTATCTGCAGATTTGGTCTCATTTTTGTACTCTTCATTCAGAAAAACTGAATTTGGAAGTATTTTATTTTCAGGGTCGTTTGTAAGGACTGCAAGAAACGCTGCAACTTAAATTGTCTGGGGCTTCCCTACGTTGTACTGAGATAACTTGTAAAATGTGATGAAAGTAATAGTTTTCCAGTAAAGATTTGAACAGGAGGTAGAAGGCAGGTGTCATATTTAGGGAACTGAATTCCTGGCTTCCAGAAAAGTGTTTGGCCAACAGGCCTCTTGAAGGGAAGGTAAACAGGTGCTGTGAGACTTGCTTGGATTTCGTTTGAACGAATGCATGTTGGTAGGTGGCTTCCTCATCCATTCCTGCTGTAACTTCCTTCAGTTAACTGAAGCCCTTTACAAAGGAGGCAGTTAAAGATTAACAATAAATGCTATTCATTTGCTTTGTAAATCCTCATAAAATTGAAAGTTTGAATTTAACAAACCTGTGAATTCTGCAGTTATTTAATTTTTTATTAAGTAATTGAGATTTGACTTGCCTGAAGATGTTGCTGCTGAATGAGTATGCATATTAAATATTCTTAAAAATAAAACTAGAGTATTTCCAAGCCTGTATTTAGACAGCAGTCATTAATTATTTGTGGCCTGTCATCAAAACTCCTGAGATCCAATGTCACCTTGTTGTCTTGTTCCCTTTGTAGGTGTTGCACTCTCAGTCTCGGCACATTGATGTTAGGATGGCTTGTGTAGACTATCTTCGGAAGAATAGGGAGAAATTTGAAGCAGTAAGTATTTTTGTTTTCTTTGCCAGCATTTCAGAAAAGTTACTTTATCCCTTCCACTTTGGTATATTCTGCACTTCCCTATGTTTGTGGCAATATTCATCATAGCTAAATGCCAGTTGGTGCTATTTAAGTTAATTAGCACATGTGTGGTAGTAACTCATTTTCATAAGCCTGGAGAGACTTATGTATTCCTTGGACTGGAGTGATGTGGTGTGGGAGAAGTTTTTAATGCTCATGAGGAAAGAGAAGCAAACTTAATCTTCAGTAGTCTATAGTGAAGCTACTATAATTGGGATTTTAGTTTGGTCTAATGCCTACTTTAATAAAAGTTGTAAAATGTTCTTGTTGTGCTAATTAATAGCTTTTCCAGTATATAAGGGATTTGACTGATCAGATTAGTGAATTTTTTTTCAGGGTCTGCAGTTTATTATGCATTGGCACTGTAGTTTTTTTTCCCCTAAGCATCTGTAACTAAGCTTTTCATCAACCATGGATGTAAAATGTTTTGATATTCATTATACTTGGTCAGTGCTGTTGGTGTAACATTACAAATCCCGTTTTTCCCTTCCTTTTAAAAGATCATTAATCAATAATGATGCTTCTGTTTGTATGGGTTCTAGTGTATGTACTGTTACCTGATTTCCAGGACAGACAGAAGGGGAGTGAATATGTGTAAGGATTTGCTACTAGAAGATTATTACTCTATTTTTCTGTTCTAAATTTACCCAGACCCAAAATGCAAAGACTGTTTTAGGTATGCACTGGCATAGGGAAGAGAAGGAAAGCAGGAATAAGGGTGTGTCTTTGTGCTGTAATTTCTGACATAGTACCCTCAGCTCTCATGTGAGTGATCACATAAATGTGGAAGTTACCAGAAATTAATGATATAAAATACAGCAGATCTCTCTGGGACAATGCTGCTCTGACTTGACTCCTTCTGGTCATTTCTAACTCTTGGATGTCTCTCTTTTTACTTCATTTTTTCACTGCTGACTTTTTAATCCCTTTCTTTCCAGAATTACCCCGCTCATTCCAATATCTGCTTCTCTACTTCTGTTCTATTTTTCCATTGTGTAGTGTTTTGAAATTCCATGCCCTTTTTGACTCTTAAATATGTGTTATTAGCCATATTGCTGTTGACCATCACTGCTTTATTAGCCCTAGCTGGTTTTAGTACAGTTTTAGTATTGTTTTGGTTTCTCTCATCCAAACTCCTGGTCCCAGTGTTCTTTTTTCCCTCTCAGACATTATCCCCAGGTATGACGTGTCCTCTGTCCATTTTTGCTGTCCTTCTGCAAGAGTCTCCTTTTTAAAAGTTTCTTGTGAGAGTAGGTGTTTCATATTTGTTTTCATTTCCCAATGTTCTTCCTCCCACGGGTACCTTGCTTCAGCTCTGCTGATCTCCTTTGCTGCCTCTGTCTCTCACTCTGCTTTGTGTTTTGTGCCTGAAATATACCAGTTATCTCTTTAAAAAACCCAAACAGCATAAACAACAAATGCCTCTTTCCCTAATCTCATGGTTCAGCTGTTTACTTGCTGCCTCCTCAGTAGTTATGCTCTATTGACATGGTGGTGCTTCCTGGAGTTCCTTCACTCTCTGCCTGTTGTTATAATTTCAGCTTAAATTTGTGTCTTTCTTTCCACTGATGCTGTTATAACCAAGATTTCAGGAGTGTAGCCACCATCTTCATTTCCATCCTCAGCCTTTCTTGCAGTGTTATCTTGAATTGCTGCTGTGTTACATTCATTCTCTTAACTCTTCAGTTTCCCATGGGAACTTCTTGGTGTCCTTCCTTTCTTCCTCTGTGCATTATCTTCATGTCATTTAATTTTGACACAAAAAGTAACTGCTGTCTGTGATCATATTTGGCTGATCCACCTTTTTTAACTTCACACCTGATTGTTTCTATCTAAATTAAAACTTTGGGCCAGGCTGGTTAGTTGTTCTCACTTCCAAATGGCTAAAGCAGAACGTTGAATCTCATTGCTCCACTCAGTTCTCCTTATTATCTTGTTTCTTAATCAGTGTGGGTAAAGAGGCCATCCAGCTTGTACTCGAGTTCATTGAGAGATTTCCTTCTTGGTTTATACCTCTGCAGATCTTTATTTCAGGTGAATCAAGAAGATAGAGACTAAAGAGCAATTTTTAAAAGCAGCCTCTCGGTGGCCTGTGTGGCTGAAACACTTTGCAGTTAAGATGTCTCAGCTACTGCAGCATCTTTGTGTCTCTGCTCTTGGCAGATGTGAATTTGGCCTCCTCATGTGTGGTGGGGAGTGCAGTTGAAGGATCACTTTCTTGAGCTGGCACTTGAAGTGCAGCCTGATTGTTTGCATCCTTTGCTGAAAGTAAAAGCAGTTTGAGGTGATACAGAACAGAGGAAGAAGTGCTGTGTGAGGTGGCTGTACTAGATCTTACCACTGCTTCTGTACTGCAGAAATGGGACTCCTGTTTCTGGTTGTCCATTGCTGTTTATTTAACAAGATGTTGGAGTTCAAGTCCACAATTCTCTCTTCAGTGATGCTCTGCATGCCTTAGATGAATTGCCTATAAACATCTGCATCACATCATCTCTTCTTTCTTCCAGATTCCCCATTTGAGTTTCTTTTTTGGGGGTTTTGTTTGGTTTATTTTACAGCTGTTTATGTGGTTATTTTCTGCAAGGCAGACCTGTGTGTTTGGCTGTTCATTCCTTCATCTCTACACCCCTTTATATTTACATTGTGAGCTTTGTGAGGACAGGGGAGACTTCCATTTCCAGTGGTACATTCCCATTGGTACAGTGGGTCACATGTTGGGGATTCATATGCTGCACTATTAAAAGTCACTAAATACTGATGGTTGTTTTTTCTTTTTTTTTAATGCAGTTCATAGAGGGGCCATTTGAAGATTATTTAAAAAGTTTGGAAAATCCGCAGGTATGTTAGACCTGATTTATGATAGCATGCAAGTACTTTTGTTGAAGTTGATGGCTAATTGGATTTTTTTTCCTCTGAAGCGTTTTTGATTGAACTGAGGTCTTTGAATTACGTGAATATATAGTTTTATGTATGTACTCTCTACTGTAAAATGATTTGGGGAATTGTGTTTTTATGTCTTGCTGAACAGATTTAATGTTCATATATTTATTTTCAACAATGATTTCTTGCATCTCTTGATCTGCTTATAAGGAGGTATAATTGTGTGTTTGTTTGAACTTAATTTTCTTTTGCTTTCAATACAGGAATGGGTTGGACAAGTAGAAATAAGTGCCCTTTCTCTTATGTACAAGTAAGAAAACCTTTCAATATGTTTTGCTGAGATAATTTCTGTTGTTTTGTTAGTAAATCAGTTGGAACAGCAAAGATAGAATTATGTTATACCATACTCTGTAAAATTATAAATATATTTGAGAATTGCAGCTGTCAATAGCTTAAATAAAAATAGAAAAGTGAGTTTGCAATAATGCCATGTATCTCACCTGCACAGCCAGATGTGAGTAATCTCATACAGTTATTACTTTGTTAATTTCAATATCCTGGTTCTTCTGTGAAGATTGCTTTTCTTCCTGTTACTCACCAAGGTTTTAGTACTAACCCTATTGCTCATATGTGAGCTGTACCCATTTCCTATATACTAAATCTTTCTTCACAAAGTAGTGAGAAACAATATGCTGAGTATTTATAACTGCTTTCTAATTATTGTGCAAGGGAGTGAGTAATCCACAGCATCTTCACTGTCTGCTGTTTATAAACTCATTAACAATTCAGAATTTCAAAATGTTTACTGTAAATTAATGGCTTTGTCTATTGATGAGACAGCTGATAAGAGGAAAGAATCAGACTAGTTAAATATTACCTTTGGGCACTTTGAGTGCTACATGTGGGAAACTGTATGGAATTCTGTCTTTGCATTTGTGAGGTGAAGGGGCCAGCTCAGAATTGCGTGTCCTGCCTGGATGGGGGAGGACTGAGCTGAAAGTCAGAGCAAAGCTTGGCTCAAGAGGCTTAGTGAGAAGGGCTGATGGTTACACTGAGCCAGGTTGTGGAGGGATATAACTCAATTTAAGTCAGCAGAACTGGATGCTTAATCAGATCAGAAACTGGATGGTCATGACCTGTTGTATTTCTGGCCATGAGAAATGTATTCTCATAAGCAGGAGCAGTTTATTTTGCAGTCGTGCCACACTGGTATCCAGGGCCACAGCTGATAAATGAAAAGAGACAAATCCTGGTTAATAACAGTGGGTTTTAAAAATATCCATTGAAAGCATCAGGACGGTTTTGTGGCACAGATGCAGCTCTTATCAAGTATTTCACTGCAGAGGTGAGCACACCGGAGTAGTTATTGCTGAGCTTGTTTTGGGAAGACAGGCTTCTATTGAAAAGGCAATTTAGAGTCTCAGGGAAAGTAGGAATAGTGGTGGAGGTAGGGGGAAAGAGCTGCTCCTTCTCCTGTGTGCTGGCAGACTTAAGGGAAGTAAGAATTTCCTCTTCTGTTCCAGTAAGTGACTTTCAGACTTTTCAGGCATAGCCTAGAAATTCGGTACAAATAGGTTTGATTTCCCTTTCACTCCTCAGACCTCTCACAAATGTAGGTTGGTTATCTAGTAAATTTTTCTTTGCTCCGTGAAGTGGGTGGGTCTTCTTTTCCTTTCAGAATTGCTTTTTTCTGAGTAGTTGTAAAATGGTTTTTTTTTAATCCAGAAACTGTTAAGATACTCAATTATTTTGCATGACTGATAACATTTTTGCCTATGTGAGAAAGAGTTCTTTGCTTAGCAGCCTGTCACCTCCTTCAAATTCTAAGAGAAAATTATGGATGAAAGGGAGAGAGGGAAAATATTTAAGTTTAAAAATCACAATAGAGATTAATTGTAGCAGAGAAACCACTAGGTGTTTCCTCTGGTTATGTATCTCCTTTGAATTTGACTTCAGTGCTCAAATTTTGATTGATACTACTTTTAAAATAAATTCTTCACTGTTACTTTTTTTTTCCAGGAAAGATTTCATAATATACCAGGAGCCAAATGCTTCTCCTTCACGTGTAACTGAAAATGGCTTTTCTGATAAGGTAAAAGGAAAAAAAAATAAAAGTCATGGCTATTGTGACAGGCTGAAGTAAGACTACTTTATAACAGCAAGTAGTTGTGTGTGACTTTCATTATTCAACACAATGAGAAGTTCTGAGAATTCAGTTTTAGCAGTTTATTTTGTACATGTTTAAGGCAGTTGTGCTGTCAATCTTCTTGTTAAATAAATGTGAGGTATTTAGGGTGTGGCATATCTTCCTACTAATACAAAATTCTGTAAAAATCAATTTTCAGACACTAATCTCTGTTGTAAATTTTTTTGGGCTTTTGTTCAAATTCTGTTTGGTTTAAAGGACATCCACCAAACATGTTGATTGTTGTATTGACACATTGAGATCCTGAAAGATAACAAAGCACATGGGTGCCTTAAATTGAATTTAAAGGTAGTACTTATGAATAATTGAGATGCCTGAAATATCTGTGTGATTTTTTTAATAGGTATTGCTGTGTTTCTCAAATGGAAACCACTATGATATTGTGTATCCCATAGAGTATGCAGAGAAGGCTGCTCTGTGCCAGTGTAAGTATCAAGCTGTTAGTTAAAAACATCTTTTTACCAAAGATATTGAAGCTATCATTGTTAGGCTTCAGGAAAAGGCTTTGTTTGGAAGTTTATTGTAGTCATTTTCAGTAGCTTGGTTTTCAGTTTGAGTTGTCAGTGTGTGATTACCGTCTGAAGTGGTGGAATGAGAACTGATTCAGCTGGTAACTGATTTTGCTCTTCCACTTTCTCCTTCTCTTCCCCAGCTCTCCTGTATGAGTTGCTCTATGAGAAAGTGTTTGATGTGGATGTAAAGAAAATCATGGCAGAGCTTAGTGCTGTTGGTGTGGCAGAGGAAAGTAATGGGAGCAGTGAGGTGTCTGCTTCGGATTCGGAGGATGACAGCTACAGGTAAATGAAATTGAAAAGTTGCCTGTGAACACACATTAAATGAATTTTCTGAATTTCTGGTGGGTAGTAGAATCCAATAGTAAGGATTGGAAACATTTAAAATTACTAAGAAAAGAAGGAGGAAGAGGTAGGGTTAGAAGTGTGAAAGAATGCAATGTATATCTTCACTTACCTAAGGACAGGCTTCTGGCCTTCCTCTGTTCTTCCTGCAGTCTAGCTTTGAGTCTCTTTACATAAATGGATTCTTGCCATTGCAACATGTGCCTCTTCCTGTTTAGAGTAGCAGAATTCCCTGGGAGAGCTGTCAGGGTGCCAGTGTCTCTGAGAATGACTTGGCTTACTCTGCAACTGAGTAGAGTTACAGGAATCTGATCCAACTTGTGTGCCTTCCACATCTGGGGGCTGGAATACCTGCTTGAGGTGAAGCTGATGCAGACATAACGATACAGCTTGCTCCATTTTGATCTGGGTTTATATTCTTTTTGCTGGATGCTCCAGCAAGCTTTGAGATTTAGACCTGACTCGTTTTGCACAGTCTGTCCTTCACAGTGCCATTTTTGCAATCTTACTTATTGGCAGTTTTTCTTCTGTTTAATAAGATCCTTAACTCTGGCTTGTGTGAAATTCCACTGAAACTGCAGAGTTGGTGCTGCATCAGAGATCACATCCCCTCCTACTGATTGTCACAGTCTTTCCCTAGGGCTCTGGTGTGTGGCATGTGGCAGCAGAAGTTCTTTGAGCTTTTGGGAGATGGTTTCCCCCACAGGTTGAAAACAACAGAAAGGAAGATAATGGAAATCATCACAAGTTAAAAAAAAAAGATCTGGGAAAGGGTTTAGCTTGTGTGAAAAAAAATACTAGGGAATGTTGCCAATTAAAATACAAAATATTTCTGCCTGAGGAAACAATTATTATAGCTAAATGTCAGCTAATGGAAATCTTTATTCCTTTCTGTTCTTGGAGCTTTCCTGGGATTCAAATGCAGTAGCCTTACTCTGTATCTTTGGGATTCCTAAGAAAATATCCTGCTAACCTCCTTAGCACCTTTGGAAATAAGGTCATGTGCTCACTGGAGACTGTGGAACTCAATGTTTTTGATTTAAACCACATGTCCTATAATGCAGGGGCTGGCGTGTGTGTATGTGACTCTTGACCCAGTTAACACAAATTACAGACACTTTGCTGAGTTTATGAAGTCCTAAATCTTTTGCTTATCCTAAAGTTGATTTCAGCATGTTTCATAAGCTAGTTTTCCAGAAGATTCTTTTCATTTTATAAACTTTTCAATTATGTTGTTATTAAGTGCAATAGTTTTGGGAGAAGTTAATGCTGACAGTTGCCTACAACTGTTGTAGGAAAAATACTTGGAACTTTCTCAGTGGAAAGTTTTTTTCTAGTGATGTCAGGTGTAGAAAATAAGAGTAAATTAGAATGCCTGATGGAAGTTAACTAACAGAGTAGGTTTTGGTTTTGAGGGGTTTTTTAAATGTCTACGTTTGCAAGGTTTTCCTCATGTAGTTGCAAAAATTTTAAGAGGACTTTTCCCTGGTCTTCCACCCCTTGCTTTTTTTTCCCCTAAGTGACAGCAAAGCACACATAAGATAGACTTCCTAAAATTTGTACTTAAACCCAAAATCATACTTCTTTATCAAAGAAAGCTACAGTTTCTGTTTTAGGCAGCTTTTTCACTTCAAGAGGTGAAGATACTCTGTGATAGGCTTATTGTCAGGAAAATATATAGAGAATGGTAGTGTCACTTTTTTATCCTCTTTAGATGTCTTACCTGATTTTCAGGGCTTAGTAATGCTGTAGCTCATTATGAAAACATAACTTGCCTCTGTCCTATTACAGAAGTAAAGCTACAACAGTCAGTGATATGAATGGCATGAAGTCTCTTTCTGGCAACAAGGTATTTATCCATTTTGATTTATTTTCTTTCCAATAACTTGTACTTGGCTATATTTTTGGTATTTAATGTTCATGAGAGACTCTTGAGTTAATAGCTTTCCTAACATGTAATATCCTAAAAACTACCTGTTTCTTTGGAAAGTAATGGGTATTTTTGATGTGCTCCGAGGTGGGTAAGTGTCCTTTTTTAGTGCTGCTTAGTTCTTAGATTTGTTCTGGCATGGTTGAAAGAACACAGTTTAGTTCTTTTTTTCAAAGCTCTTTATGCTCTATATATTTTCAGCATTTCTGTGTGTCAGTACAAGGCTTGAGCCCTGTGACTGAAATATGCCAAGCTGGACATGTCTGTGTAGTTGACCTTTCAGCACTTTGTTGTGTTCCATGCAGCACCTTGAGAGCAATGGGAGTCCCACCTCGCTGGTGTTGCCTAAAAAGGTTCTGAAATCACTTGATCCCTTGGTTTACAGAAACATTGAATACGATGTTTGGCTCCGATCCAGATGGGGTGAGTAACAGAATACTTGAAAGCTGCAGCTTTTGCAGCTGTGGGAAGTGAAGCCCTCCTGAAGAACTGATGCAAGTGGCACTTTGGGTTTTTAGTTTGGTTTTCCTCACATGGGTCACTGGGCAGATCTGGGGCCTGAACACCCGGTTTGCATTTTTACTGCATCACAAAAGTAATCCTTTTGGTATATTTAAACTAACAGTATATTACTGCTTCTCTATTTCCAGATCAGCAAAAACAAGATTTTTCTATTGCTGCTGGCATGCAATACTCCATTGGAGATAAATGTAAAGTAAGTAACATTGAATTGTAGTTTATAGACACATTAACATTTTGCTCAAGATGTCAATTTTCCCTCTTTGTTAACTATTTTGATATTGCTACTTTATAAATACTTTTAGCTTGTGTCTTCAGCTGAGGATGTACTTGTCCTTTAATTGTTGGCTGTGTTCATGACTTACAGCATGGTGTACAACTGATCAGTGCAATCTTGCTCCATTAAAAAAATCACAAGGTTAACTCTTGAGAGTATATGTAGTAAGGTGACTGGGAGCCTTAACATTAAGCATGGAACTGTATGTCCATGTGTTGGTTTGACACTGGAAATAGTGATTGCTCTGTGTATATTAGCTTTGATAAAAATCTCAGCACTTCCAAGTAATGAAGTACAGCTTGCTTTAGTCACTGCAGATCCTGAAGTTTTGGGCACTTCTTCTTCTCAGGGTGTTGCAAGTGTGTTACACAATTGGTCTTCAAATTCTATTAAGATTTGTATTAAGTGTTGCTGCTTAAGAACAATCAAGGTTTGCCATTAAATTCTGAATTTGTAGATTAGTCTCCTTAAGTGTGTTAATTAAACTGGTGGTACTCAGCTGAACGTGTTCCTTTCCAGGGCATTTGACCATCTATTAAAGTTATTAATATTAATGACAAAATATTCAGTTGGGTTAATCATGCAGCACAGGGGCTCTTTCAGTTTGTACTTTTTTATTTGTGTGATGGAATCAACCATAGTGACTAAACTGCAGGGAAAACACATCTCCAAACCTAAAAAGCACCCCAGCCACAAAATACTCGACAAAGCCACAAGGCCTCAAACCCCCTGGCTCCCAAACCAAACCAAACTAATGCTGAGTTGATTATTTATTGCTTCATAGTACAGGCTTAAAATGTGCATTTAAAACCCTAAGGCTGTCTTGTGTGGTATTTATTTATAGATATTATTAGGAGAAAACACTCTGGTAATTACATGCTCTATCTGTCAAAATTTCTGTGTATGTGGCAAGACAGTAAATATATAGTATAAAAACATGGGAAGAAAACATGAAGTGAATAGTGAAAATTAGAGTTGACCAAATTAATACAACTTTAAAGCCAAATACTGTAGTGAAACATTAAGGAATTTATTTTTTATACAACAGAAGAGTTTTAAGAACATAGAATGTCAGTCAGACAACTAACACTATGATCATGTCTATAGCACTTTTTTTGATTGTTCTTAAAAAAACCTTCTGAAGAGTAACTCCTGAAGTAATTGATGTTCATTATGTTCCTAATTAGACTACGTTTCACTGAAGTGAAGTGGATTTTAATAGGGAAAAGCTTTGAGTTTTATTGTGAGAGAGAGTGTTTTCAGTAAAGCTGAAAAGCCTGACTGAACTGATTGCTTTTAACTTTCTCATGTGGTTTTGAAAAGCATATTTCATTAAGTAGGGTTCCTCAGCAAGCTGTTTGTGGGCTGTTTGTTTAGTGTTGTGTGTGTGTGTTTGTTTTAATAGTATTTTTATTTTGTTTTGAAGAAGCAATAGGGGTTGAAGATTGGCTTTTGATTCATTTATTGAACTGTGATGTGTATTTTTTAGGTCTTCTGTTGCCCAGAGGAAAATTTCTGTTTCTTATTGTTTATATTTTAAAGAGCTAGCTCCTCTCACAGTTGTCTGTGGAGCTAATCCACTTTTTTTTTCTCACTCTTGTTCTTTGCAGGTGCGCTTAGATCATAATGGGAAATTTTATAATGCCCATATTCAAGAAGTTTGTTCAGAGAATGGGCCAGTTGTTGTATTTGTAGAAGAGCTTGGAGCAAAGTGAGTGCTTAATCTCTTTTGGAAGGGAGCAACAAAGTGAAGAAAGCATTACTTTGGTTCAGAGTTAACTTCAGCCCCTGAAATGTATCTGTTTCTTTGCTTGGAGCAGTACTACCACAGATTTGTTAAGAAAGCATCATACTATTTAAACAAGGAAAAATTGATTATCATTTCATACTTCTTTCTGTAGTGCCAAGTAGTCTGGGTATTATTTGTAGAGTAGAATAGTAGTTACATCAATAGTATTTTAATTTTTATGCACAAGATTCATTCCTAAACAGATTGACAGCAGGCTAATAAGGTGTTGCTTAGACTTAATAATTAGATGCTGGATTTGTGACAAGCTTTCAATATGAAAAGATCCATTAGAGCTCCTCTGGTGGTTGAGTAGCTCTGCCTGATTTCATACAGGGTGCCAAGCTGCTCTTTAGATCAGCATCATCTTTGCCCTACCTGGGGCAAAAAAGTGTTTGAAGTTGATGTTGTGGGCTGTGGATTTGATGGTTTTGGTTGTGTGGGGTGGGGTTTTTTGTTTGTTGATGTGTTTTGGTGGGGAGGGGGCAGGGAGAGAGCAGTTTGAGATATCTTGAGCTCTGCTAGAAGTCCTGTGATTTATCAAAAAACCTGTCAAAAAACCCCACACTGATTGTAGTTTGGGAAGAGGAAACACTTTCAGTCAAGGTAAATGGGAAAAATGCCCATTTATCTCATTTGGTCACCATTAAAAAAATAATTATGATGATCTGAAGATTATCTTGCAGTTTGAATCCTTTTTAAATTGAAATTTAACCTGTTTGAATAAAGTAAATATATAATGAATATATTATACTAGTTATATATTTACATTATTTATGAATATAGAATATATTACATTATAGTTATATATTATATTACTATATAGTATAGCATATACTATACTATTATATTACTATAGAATAAATATATAAATAAATAACCTTTCAAATAATGCAAACAGTTGCTTGGACCATCTCTAGCATCCTCAATTAAAAAGGCAGTAATTGTTCTGGGATATACACCATCAATGTAACATCTTTTAATCTTGGAACCTATTGCAACATTGGTAATAAATTTATCTAAGTATATTGCTTTTACCTAATTATATTGCTTTTTGGGATCATTCTCTTTTTCTGTCTGCCCTGCAGGCACTTCACAAATGGCTGATCATTCTTTACTAAGTTTGTGTCAACTTGCTAGTTTTATGTAAAAAGGAATAAAAAAGGGTTTGCTGTTCTACACATTGCTTGAGTGTAGTCATAAAGGCAAATAACTTTGAAAACAATGTTCTCAAAAATGGAAAGATCTGTCAGTATTAGTGAACGTGTGGTATTAATGTATGCAAGCCCTAGTCTGGTCTTTTAAGATATTATTCCCTCCATAATTCCTTGTTTTGTAGGCATGCTGTCTCACTGAAGAGCCTTAAACCTCTTCCACAGACCTCTCCTATGGAGGGCTGGAACACTGTGCCAGGGAAGAAGATAAAAAAGTTTTACCCAACATGGGGGCAGAATGCTCAGCCTGGTAGGACTGTACCTGTCTTTGTGTGGCAGAACCTCCTTTGTCAGATGTTTTGTCCCAAAGAGCTTAAAAGTATGATTAAAACAAAAGTCTTACCTGTTTTCATGTTGTTATCACAGATGCAGAGTGCAGAGGGCCAAAGAATCAGAGCAAGTCAATCAAACCCCAGTCAGCACTACCTCCTCGACTTCAGCATACTGTGGGAACCAGGCAGCACCAGTTTTTATGTTCTGGGCCCCAACCTCATCAGACCTCAACTGAGCAGAAAGCTCCGGGCAGGACTCCTTCCCAGTCTGCAAGGTAAACCTGCAAACAGCATCTTCCCTGGCTTGAGCTCTTAACTGAGCTTCTGCCAGCCCGGGTATCTGCTTCAGGTGCTTCCAGCATACTCTTCTGAAATACATTGCCATTGAATGCTTAGGAAGTGCCCCAAGTCCTTAAGAATACACACAAGCAGGGGAAAAATTTTTTTTTTTTTTTTGTGCATGGCAGAAACTGCCTACAAAGCCACTTTTTTTTTTCTTGGAAAGTGGATATTAGATTATGTTGTAGTTGTTGTTCTCGAAAGGTGCATTTAAGCACTGAGCTCTTCTGGTGGTTGAGTAGCTCTGCCTGATTTCATACAGAGGGTGCCGAGTTGCTCTTTAGATCAGCATCATCTTTGCCCTACCTGGGGCAAAAAAGTGTTTGAAGTTGATGTTGTGGGTTGTGGATTTGATGGTTTTGGTTGTGTGGGGTGGGGTTTTTTGTTTGTTGGGGTGTTTTGGTTGGGGCTGAAATAATGCTGCAAGTGTTTCTTGGCCATGGCTAAGATCTTCCCTCAGCTTCTGCTGAACCTGTCATAGGGGACTGCTTTGTGTTCTGACTTAACATTTGAAAGGAGTATTAAAAGAGTGTTTCACCTGCATTTGTTGGTAGTGCATTTTGATTCCTTGGGCTGCTGCAGCAGTTCTATTTCCATACTTGCATCCTCCTTTCTCCTGAGGCAGGAGTTAGTGTTGGTTTGCTGCAGAGTTTCTCGGTGTGAGCGATGCTCTCTGTTTCCCGTGCGCAGGAAGGCAGAGCGCGAGCGCGGCGAGGAGCTGAGCCACCACAGCAGCAGGGACTGTCACTACTTTGGGCTGTCCCCCGAGGAGCGCAGGGAGAAGCAGGCCATAGAGGAGTCCCGCTCCCTCTACGAGATCCAGCAGAGGGATGAACAAGCTTTTCCTGCTCTTTGCAATGTATGCTGCATTCCTTGTCATTAACCTTGCCTGTGAACCTTTCATTAGCCGTTGGTTTGATGTCCTTGAATCACACTGCAATTCAGAAATGAGGGATATTTGTTTTGCACTTGCTTTGTAAATAGAAGCACAGGTATCTACAATGCTTTATATGTTAAAGATAAGAAAATACGCCTAGTATATAATAATTTGTGTCCACCACACAGTGCTTTAGGTGTGTAAATATGGGAGACACGTGAGCATCTGTATTTGTAGGATTTTAGAGAGATCATTCTACTGATGCAATTTTAATGAAAGTGGGTGGGAGTGTCAGTACATCCAGGGAAGCGAGCAGATCCTGTGGGTAAAGAGCTACTCTCCACATTCTTCCAGAGATGTGTGGGGCTTTTTGGGTGTAAATCCTAGGGCAAACAGAAACAAGGATGGGAAGAAAGGCTTCAGTCTTTCTCCTAGTGAAAGACAGAGGTTGCTCTCTCCTGGGCAGTAACAGTTTGCTGTATTTGCTCACCTGCAGGAGGAGGATGTGCTTTATTGTTTGAGTGAAACAGATTTTGTCACGTCAGCTAGTGACACGAATGCTCTTAAAGGGCACTTGGCAAAACGTAGCAGTGCATGTGAAAGAGCAGATGAATGGCTCAGTATCCTGCAGAGACTCCCCCCCTTCCCCTTTCTGCCTATTACAGACATAGATAGTATTTGTCATGAAGGCATAATAGTATCATAGCAGATGATCGTAAGGTGTCGCTGGACTGATTACATGAAGTGATATTTCTGCTTTTGTCAACTTCTTCAGAACCAGTTAGTCTGTCAGGCTGCTACACAAACTGTGGATAATGTAAACCAGAAAAAGTTCTCCAATAGTGAAAGAAGAAACAGCAAGTGGACAGCAGAGGTGGAAGAGCAGAAGGAGAAAGGTAAAACTAAATGGGTTTTATTTGCTTGGTTTTGTTACCAGCAATTGAATTTATTCAAGATGGGGCATCTGTTTAGGCAATGAGGGGAAAGTTATCCTAAGTAGCAGTGCCAAACTAAACTGGGCTGGAGGGTGTGGTTTGTGAAGAAAGTACATTTCCCTGCTTTGTGAATGTGGCTGAGAGAGTAGACTCCTGGCTGGAATTTTTGTAGTAAATGGGAAGAGAAATGAGAAAAACTAAGACTTGTCAAAGCTACCCTAAATTAGATCCTTTTGAAATTCTAGAGTGTGTGGCAGAAAGTGCCAGTGGGAAGAGCCTTAAGAGTAATTTATGAAGCAGGTAAAAGTATTTACTGTGGCATGGTTAAGAATTAGCATACCTTGGTACAGGAGGTGGAGAAGAAGGGTACAGAAGGGTTGGAAAAACAAACCTGTTTACAGTAAAAATCTCTGGTCACATGGTCAAAATTTTGTTTGGGTTTTCTCTCTCCCCCCAGTCGGTTACAACACTTCAGCTTCTCTTCATGGACTTAAAGCTTTTCCTCCTCTGTGAGGAAGTGGAACATGGCAGTAATAGAAGAAAGCTGTAGGTGCCAGGAGGAGGTAGTTAGTAAATCTCTGCTAATTGCAAAGGAATTTTTTAAGGAACGTTCACATTTTTAAAGAAATGTTCACGTAGGGAAAGCTGGAGAAAAAGTAAAGACTCCACTGTCATGATGAATTTGGCTGAAGGGCATGGCATGTCCAGCTTTCTCTGCTTTTTGTGACACTTACATTTGCATTGCCTCTTGTGAAACTAGGTTAACAATCCTATGGGAATCAAGTATGCTTCCTTCTGAGTGTTTAGGGATTTCTATTGCTGCTTGGGGATTTGGCAGTAATTCTCAAAATCAATGCTGTTTCCATTTATACTGCTGTCTAGTTGTGACAGAGTATATAACAAGCTTTTAAAAAGTCTGTATCTACTACTGAATAATCTGGGCATGAGTTTGATTGACAAGCAGTGGTAGCCAGGTCTGAACATAAGCCAGAATGTGAAGAGCTTGTTCAGATCCTGTTATGTCACACCTGTTTTTTAACTGTCTTCCCCACCAAAGTGTTTGCTGGTGCTTGAGGAATGAAACTTTTTGCAGCAGTCTGAAAACTTTTTTTGATCTTTTAATCCACTGCAACATTCTAAATTTTTTTTTAATCAGTCAAAAGTAGACAAGACTTTGAGCTTCTTTTATCTTAGCACTTCAATATGAAAATGCCAATCGGAGCACTTTCCCTTTAGGAAAAGTACAGACTTTTGTTTCATTAGGAGCACTTTAGGATAAATATATTTAAAGGGACAGCTGCATTTCATTCCTGCTTTCCCCAAGCATCACTGAAATGGTTTCCAAACATCACTAAAGAACTCCTGTAGAGTTGCAGAACCCAGATTGAAGTAGCTGCTCTGTTACTATCCAAATAAGTGTTTGTTTTAGGATGCTTTGATCTTTGGTAAAAATAGAAATTTAAGTTTTCTGAAGTAGTTATATACTAAGGTATAGGTTTAGTTTTGAAAGTTTAATTTTGGAAAGACAAACTAACTGGCTTAAGTTTTGCTAGCCATAAGTGGTGTAATGGTTCATTTACTAGGTTATGTCTTGGTGTTGCAGAGTCAAATTCCAGGCAGATCCACTTAAGTCAGAAGCTTGAGCCAAATTCATCTGAGGTAATCTTAAAGAAAAGACCAAATTTTTTTTTAATGTTATTGCTTCTCTGATACATGATTAGCAGAGCAATAGCTGCCTTTAGAGCTGTGATTGCTGCTGCTGCTTTACAGCTTTTAGTGAAATACTCCTAAGGCTGGAGGCTTGTATTTCTGTCAGCTTTCCTCAGCCCTGTAACCTATACTTAGTCTTTCTCTGCAATCAGAGTCCTCCAACCTGGGCTATTGAGAGCACTTACAAATCTGGATTTGTAATTGCTTAGTACAGTCTGTACTTCCAGTATAATGGGACCACAGAAGATTTGATGTTTGCTAATAGCTATTGTGCTAACAGACCATGAGCTCTGAAGTTCAGCGAAGATTTATGGCCTCTTGTTGGCTTTTAACCTTTGCTGTCCTTTCAATGAGCAAAATGTCACACTAGTATAATATGTGATGGGTGCTTAGCCCACTTTGTATGGAGTGTGGTTTACTGTTTGTGAATAACTCTTTGTAAAGTTGATCTTACTATTAGACTAGCTGTGTATGTTGTTTCTAACTTTGCTTTAGAAGAATAGTCAAGATGAGAGTTATCCAAAAGCTTCATCTCCTTTGGAACAAGTCAAAACAGATTCTCCGATTCTTGCTGAGCAAGTAAGAAATGTTTGTTTGATTTCAAAGTTTTCCAGTCAGGAGACTTCAGACAAAGGGGAGCTCCATCACAGCCACGTATGTATCACAATACTGGCTTTTAATTACACAGTCATTTCTATGGTGATAATGCTAAAATTTCATATTTACAGTTAGGAATCTGTTATGTCCAGCATATAGATTATAAAAGGACAACCCCTGATAGAAAAGTAGATCTGTTATTTTCTGAGAGAGGGGTTGTTTCATATCTTTCTACCAAGGTAGAAATTTAAATTCTTTAGCTTTTCCTTTTCAGGTTTCTCTGAGGTTATTGATAATTGCTTGTGAGGGTGGCTTTTATTTTGGGTGGGAGATACTGAAATGTAAAGCTTGAGGAGGTGGTTCTAGCACTGATGGCTCTGTGGTACAGGCATGGCTGGACAGAGCTCAGAGATCTGCACACAGTGATGCAGCTCAGGTCTCTTTGGGTATGTTCCTAGTTAGCACTTCCCTGTGGGTGTGGTGCTAGTCCAGATAAGGCTGTGAGTTCTTCAGGGTCACCAGCCATGATGGGATTCAGATTTGTTTGTTTTTCCAGAACCTGACCGAGTGCTTGCCCAGCGTCACTCCGACACCCTCTCCAGTCTTCTCTGAGGTGCATTTACCTCCAGCAGTGCCTTCTGTACCAGCCATTGTGCCAGCTTGGCCAAGTGAGCCAGCAACATATGGACCAGCAGGTTTGCAGAAATACTAACATAAATTAGAAATTACTAACCCTGGAAAATACTTTAACTCTCTTACTAAGTTGAAGATAGACCCAGGAGACAGTGTCTTGTATAATTTCACATTCCAAAGGCAGGCATTCATAGGAGTTTTAACACATCTTTGATTGCCTGTATGTACAGTTTGCTTGACTCCCAACCTGAAAGGTACAAGAGGGTTGTGTACTTCATTGGCCTTTTTTCCTCTTGAGTGGGATAGCATTGAGTTTTGAGGATCTGCTTAAGGTAGAACATATTGTCAGCATGTTGAAACCTGGTAAGTGTTTGTGCTCTGTGTCCCATGAAGAGTAGGCTCCTTGGTTTACTCCTGAGGACTCAGCTTGGGACTTGTATGTCTGAAACTAATGAGATCCATTTGGACCTGAGCTGCAAAGCCAGTGTAAAGGGTTTTGGTGTGCTGTGCATATCTTGTGGTCTGTGGAGTTAGAATCAGTAGTGCTCGTTAGATCAGGACCTGCATTTTCTCTCACACTGCTGCTTCTGTACAAGAGCCAGCTTTCAGATCAGCCTGCTTTGTTCACATGAGACAGTCACAATCCTATCTCACTTGACCGTGTCTGTGACAGAAGATGTGCAGCCCAGTTGATCTAAACTCAGATTCAGAGTTGACTCTAAATGACTAGTCAGAATGAGAACTTCAGGGATTCACATGAAAGTTTCAGTTCACCCATTCTTCCCTCCTTCCTATTTCCTTCTGGCATTCATAATTTTAAAAAAGAAACATGAGATCAATTTAGCTATTTCTGGAAAGCTTAGCTAAATTGTTTCAATCTTTCTGAAAACTATTCTCTGCATTTTGAATCCTGCTTTTCTGATGTCTTTTGGTTTGTGATTATTTATCTATATATACATATCTATAGATATGCATTGATACCTGTTCTCTTTCTATACATATATATGTATCTGTTTTGGGATTTTTTCCCTCTAGGTATTCCAACTCAAATACCTGCTTCTTCACTGATGCCAGGACCAGCCACAGGACCTGACTCTATTGTATCACAGGCTCAGGTAACATCTGCTTCAGGTGCTGGAGTTCCTGTGTGGCTACAAGCAGTTAACCAGCCTTTAATGCCTTTGCCTCAGACTCTGAATCCCTACCAGGATCCACTCTACCCAGGATTCCCTTTTAATGAAAAGGGAGAAAGAGCCGTTGCACCTCCTTACTCCCTGTGCAGTACTGGGGATGACTTACCTAAAGGTGAGAAGTCTGAATTTGACACTATTTTTTCTAATAGGTCTTCTTTTCTTAAAATGTACATAAACACAATTGTTTTTGGTCCTGTTGTCATTCTTTGTCCAAAGATCCAATAGTTGTCATTCTGTGATTTAAGATGTGGGAGGGAATATTGAATAGAGTTGTAACTCTTTAGTTTGTATTGCCAACACTGTGACTGTTTCAAGTTGTTACACCTGGAAATCTGGTAGGATCACTTTGTAGCTCTTAGATTGCACCATCATAACTTGAGGTTTTATGCATGTAAAGAATTATCTTTGGAGAAGTGCTCCTGTCAGAGTAATAGGTTTGCTCATGTCTTTTAAAAGCTTGGAAGCTGTTGAGCATTTCCTTACTGACCTGGGAAAATACAGGTTTTGGCATACTATGAATGCAAGGTATGTCCATAAAGAACATCTCATGTCTGACTGCACAGTGGTGTTTCTTTAGTGAAGGGTTTCTTTAACAACTAGAAGTTCACAAACTGTTAAAACTGAAATTTAAACTGCTGTTGTGTTCTAGATACCTTACTGTGGCAAAAAACCCCAACTTAATCAATTGAAGACATGCAAGTAGTAACTTAATATTGGTGTTCTCTACTGAAATGGAACTTCATGAAGTTTTTGTATCAGATGAAATATTTTAGGTCCTTATAAATATTCTTCCATTTTTTTTTTAGATAAGAATATTCTTAGATTTTTCTTCAATCTTGGTGTGAAGGTAACTCTTCAAACTTCCTTATGTTTTCATTTTTGTTACAAAAACCACTTGTGAATAATTGTTGGCACTCAGAGTGCAGAAAATTTGTTGCTGCAGGTGTACATTTCAAGTCCATCTTTCAGATTGAAATACTTCCTTATTTTGTGTTCTGTTAACTGGGATTCCAGCAGTTGTCCACAGTACACTTCAAGTCAGCAGAATTCAAATTCATATCAGTAGCATAGTGAGACCTGGCTTCCAACTGTGGCTGCACAGCCAGCAAATTGTGCTTTACAAAGTCACAGATAAATTGTGAATGTGAAGATGGTTCTTTTGGATGGCACATACAGGGAATGAGAAAATGCCCTTGGACTTCAACCATGGCTGTGTACTGGCAAAGCCACTGGGTGCAGATCCCAAAATCTTTCCCTGGGGCCACTCCCTTAAGTACCCTGCATGTCTGTTCTTTTGGCTCAGGTTAATGAAAATAGTATTCTATCCTTTCAGTAATTATAGTAGTGTGTATGTGTAAATGTGGTGCACATCTGTGGTGAGGTTGGGGAAGAGGCTTAGCTAAAACCCAACATTTTCCATTGCTTGGCAAGGCAAAGTTGTTTGCTTTCTTTCTCCCTTCTGCACAAAATAATGTTCCTTTTTTACCTTCTTACTCCTTCTGTCAGGCAAGGTGCTGAGAGCTCTTGGGCTTATTTCATGGGACTTTGGCCATAGCAACGATATTGTTTCGTGTCTGGGCATGGAAAGGGAATATTCAGCACAGTTTCCAATGTCAATTTGATTCCTCTGCCTAATAGAAGTCTCTGTGCTTAATAGGAAATCCCTAAGTCGTTAATTAGCAAGTTGTCACTCCATTGCATTCAAACAGCCTGAGTTTCCTAAGCTGACATGCTTGGGACTCTCCTTACTGCTGCTGTGGATTATTGAGGTTCTCGCCTGTTGTTTGGTGCTTCAGCACCATCTGCTGGTCCCAGCCCACGTTCTAGTGGCTGTGCTGCTCTGCTGGTGTCCCAGGGCACAGCAGGCCCGGGAAATGCCCTCTGCATTGTCTGTCTGCAGCTCTGCTCCAGACCCTGCCCACACCCTTCCCCTGCCCATTGAGAGGGAAGGGGCTCCTGCAGAGGAGTTCTGCATAGGCTTTCCAGGATGGTTTGCTCCAGGAACTGTCTCTACAGAGTCCAGTTCATTGACATGGAAGTAGAGAAAAGGGAAAGGGTCACCACCTGAGTTGGACAACTTCATTGTAGTGGCCTTTGCAAAGTGAGGTCTAGTAGAAGAAATTGCCAATTAGTAAATGTGATTCTGGAAAATGAGTTTGAAATGTTTCTCTTCAAAAACATAGCTGGAGTATGACTTACTAAGTCAAGCTTTACGTCTTTAACCATATAAAAATTGATACTAAGTTTTCTTACTGGTCATAACTGTTGCCCATTTCAACTGCATTTGGAAGGAAAACAAAAAATAAGAACACCATCCTAGAGTCGTATGATTTAGAATGGAGGGCAGTCACTGTAAAGAAAATTCTTTTTCTTTATCTCCTATATTGTTTTGAAATGGTAAATGACTGATGTGCTTTTATGTCTCCCTGAACATTCAAAAGACCAAATAACTGATTGAAATCTTTTTTCTTCCCTGCTGTCTTGCAGGCATACAGTTGTCCCATGTGGGCACCCCATTCTTACCTGTACCCCCTGCACCAGGCCTATTTAGCTGCTTGTAGAATGTACCCAAACGTGTCCCTTCCTGTGTATCCGCACAACCCCTGGTTCCAGGAGGCTGCTCCCGCTCAGAACGAAAACGACACTGCACGACCAAACAGGCACTTTGCTGTCCAGACCGAGGCCAGGTCCAATGGTCAGATTCCACAGGTTGACAGATCTCCATCACTGCCTCTGATCATACCTTCAGCTCAGGTGACGGAAAGTCAAGGACAGGTCTGTGTCGAACCGGAGAATCCAGCGCAGGCTCTTCATGCCAACTATGAGGAGTCCCTGAGAGGGAAAAATATGTTCCCGCAGCCTCCCTTTGGACACAATCACTTCCTAGGAGCCGTTCCAATAGCACCTCCTTTCTTTCCTCACTTCTGGTATGGGTACCCAGTTCAGGGTTTCATTGAGAATTCAGTAGCGAGACCTAACGTTGTCTTGTCTCCTGAGGACAAAGAGGCAGCAGCTGGCACCTCTGCCAGCATGTACATGGGCAAAGAGTGCAGCCCTCCAGTTCCTGGAGTGAACTGTGCAGAGCAGCTCCAGAAGACCAACAGTGGCTCCAATACAGTCCCATTCCCAGTGGCTGCTGCAGGGACCCCAAAAGACACTTCAGCCAGGGCACCTCAGCTGGAGCAAACCAGTCCTGCTGCTCCTAAGCAGAAAGCAGCCGGGCAGCAGCATCGCCCTCCGCAGACGCAGGGCCCAGAGAGGCCGACGGCAGGGCCCAGCACGCAGGCACTGCTGGCAGAACCTCCCAAAAACGAACTGAAAGCCGGCACTCCCGGCCGGAAGGAGAGGCCTGCTAAAGGGAGAGAGTCCAAGGGCGCTGGGAACGCGCAGCCGGACAGCAGGGCCCAGAGAACAAGGGAGGAGAGCTCTGAGGACGACACGGAGGTTTCCGACATGCTGAGGAGCGGCAGGTCCAAGCAGTTCTATAACCAGACTTACGGAGGAGGCAGAAGGCCCAGACCTGACAGGGGTTATTCCAGCAGGGGAGGATACCAGTTCCAAAGAAATGAGGAGGCCTGGAAAGGACCACCCAACAGAAGCAGAGATGACAGCTACCAGTATCAGAGAAACTTTAGAGGGCAGCCATATAGAAATGACAGGAGAAGGGCAGCATTGGGAGATAATCAGAGGGGGCAGCAAGCATAAAATGACTGGATAATTGGAAAATTTAAGCAAAAAGTAATTTGAAGTAGCAGTTTAAAATCCTAATTTCTTTTTAGTGAAGTTCAATGATGTTTAATTTTGGGCTAATTTTTCGCAAGTAAAGACTTAGGAGGATGTCAAGTCCTACCATAGGGTTCTTGGGGGGGATTCTAGAATTTGTTTGGCTTAGCAGTTTTTCTTCAATGTCAAATTAGGAAAAAAAATAGGTTTAGTGTTTGATAATTTTTTTCCCCACAAAGGTTTCCGTTTGTGATAGAAAATGGTATGTGCGTTTACTAGAGTGACAAATGACAGCATTTGATGTGATCTAGATCCTAAAATTGACAGTAACATTGCACCAAATATAAATGTATATTTTATCATACAATGCCTTAGTTCTGAACTGAGCTAAAGGAATTCTCAGCCTACTGCACTGTTGTCTCTGATATGCTTCCAACCCAAAGGCCTTTCATCTCAAAAAGAAAAAAGTATCTGTCAAACTTGAATGTTTCTCTTGTGTGTTACACGTATGGCAGCCAGCTAACCCTGTGTCTTAGGTATGTTGTATATAGTTCTTTTCATAATCATAGGGTATATTTTTGAATTTAAAAAAGCATTTATTTGTTGAAATCAAAATCAAGACAAGCGGTCAAGAATACCTGTGTATGAACTGATAAGAATGGCTGTTTCCACCATGAATTCTTCTTAATGCTGGTGTGACTAGAATGGTGCCTATGCCAACTGAATAATTACAAAGACAATAAAAATGTAGATGCTATGCATTTCCAAAATAATTCTGCATCTGTTATAATAGCAGAAGTTTTTTTAATGCCACTTTAACACTAATGCACTGACAAATCCTAGATATTTTGTGAGGAGATGCATAAAGTACATGTTACATTTTTTTAAGTTTGTACGATTGAGCTACTGTTCAGTATTCTTTTGTTGTTGCACTGTTGATGTTTTGCATGTACAACTCCTTGCTGGAACTACTTTTAAAAGCAAGAATGGAGAGTCTCAGTGTGCTCTGCTCTTCCCTACAATTCAGAAGAAAGTGGCTTCTGCCTTATATTTTTACACTGTGTCAGAGTTCTGATGCTGTTTCTTCTGAGCCCAGTTACGATCTCTGCAGTGTTCCTGTTGCCTTTGCAGCCTGGATGTTCAGCTGTCCAGGCTCGGAGAGTGCAGTGTGCACAGTATTCACTCAGCTCTGTTGCTCTGTAAAATTGAACTGTTGTGTATATTTTTATATCTCTGTATACAGTAGTGTAGGTGACGGTACCCATTCATTGTGTCTGAGATTGTACACCCTTGGTGCAGATACCAGAGTGATAGTTACATGATAAAGAGTTTGTTTTCAGATGCATGCTATGTATAAAACCCTAATTAAAATAAATGTTTTGTCTTTTCACTTGCTTTTTAAATTATATGTATGTATTTAAACCTGTTGCAATGGCATGAAATGAAATGTTGTTCTTACAGGGCCAGTTGTAGTAAGCAGTAGAATGATGACCAGCAGATGGCAGGCAGCAAACAAAAAGCAGCCATAATGAGTTTGGGGTTTTTGTTCTTACGGGTCATGCTGGAGGCTTTTTGTTTTTTTTTTTTAATCTAAATACTTTTCCATTCAGGATTTCAAAAGAGGCAATCTTCACTTTTTCAGGTGGAGAACAAAGCAAGCACTGAAGCATTTAACTGTTGTTACCATTGAGATTCTCTGTTTATTTCAACTCCTTTCAAAATCATAAAGAGGGCCACATGTTGAGTTTACTGGTGAATTTGAAACTCTAGCTCTACCCCAAATTTGTGCAGCAGTCACTGAACTACTCATTCTGTCCTAGAGCAGGTAGTTCATCACAAGCTTTGTTGCAAGAATGAAGCCAGGAACACTTCTCACAGAAATCTGTTGGGAAACACTGGGGAAGAGATGCATGGCAGTAACTGGGAGGGATGTGCTTTTAGTATTTGCATTTAAAAAAACAACTTCTTTCACCTGGGCCTACACTGCCTTGCTACTCTAGGACAGTGAAGGACTGGAAGGTGTAGGTGTATTTTCTCCAGTGCTGATCAAGTAAGTCTGGTTTCCTCTCTTGCTGAAGGAGTAGTAGTAGACTGACTGGCCCAACCTCTGGCCTGCGGCAAGATGTTTTAATTGGAGGATCCTCCTGTTAATACATGTAATATTCAGCTGCGTGACACACAGCTGAACCACATCTTTACCTTATCCTTATCACAACTGATTCAGAGAAGATTGCACAACTCCAGTCCACAGGGAGTTAGGCTGTGCAGAGGAGAACAAGTTTAGTCAGCCTGTGGAAGTTTTGTCTGACCAGCATGGTTGTGTAGGGCTGTACTCAGTACCTGCACTTCAGAGTCCCTGTGCTGCTGCAGTACAGGTGCACTGCTGTTACAGACAGAGAGAGGCAGTGTGGATATAATGCTCAGTACTGCCAAGGTTATGAAATAAACATGTTACTAACACACAGAATGGCAAAAACCCACAAATTACCTCCACTCCTTTCTGTAGCTTCTGAGGCAAAAATGTAAACAAGGAACAAAGCCATGTTTTCTCATCATGTTTTTCACATGCCAGTGAAGGCAGAGAACTGTTGAATGGAAAATACCCTTCCTTCCTCTAAGACACATACCTGAAAGTTGTTTTTTGCATGTCTGCTTAAGTAAGCAGGAATATTCAAGTTTTCCTTCTTGTTCCCTGAAGGACCTTAGTGCATAGGGAAATTTTTAAACAATGTTTATTCAATTATTTTTCTTTTTTGTCATAGTAAGGATCAAAGATTTTTACTTTAGGGAAAAGTAATTCCTGCATCTTACCCTTAAGAAAACTTAATGGAAGAGTGAGTTGGATAGATGGAAAGAATGTTTATATTCTTTAGGATTATTTCACTGATTATTTTCATCTCCCTAGGTCTGAGAACATGCACAGGGACAGATGACTAAAAAAAGGCATAGTGACCTTCAGTGTGAGAAAAGGGTGTGTGACATTATATAAATATACACACTTCTGAATTAGTAATTGAAGAAATTCTGCAGTGTCACAAGTTACGTGGGTATTTTATTTCTGAAACCCTCAGCCCGAGAGATTCAACCTTTTTAAAAGAGGAGTCACTCTTGTAGCATGACATTCTTAGTAAACTTCCCTCTTATACAGAAAACAGCTTCAAAGATTTATTTTAAAATGAGGAAGTTCAGTCAGTACTTGGTACATGAGTAGGATATATTCAATTGAAAACTTCCCTTAAATTTTGAAAAATCAGGAGACCCATTTGCACAATTTCAACGTGGTCTATTTTGAAATTATTACACTGAAAATAGGGCTGTGTCACCAAAATATAGAAAGTGGCAGTTTTACTCAGACTAGGATGTTTACTGCTACTATCTCAGATGTTAAATGCAGCAAGAGATTTTAAGCTCCAAAAGATTAATTGTTCTAAAACCTGATCTGAGCCATCTCATCACAGCTGTTTAGATTCCAATACGCATGTCTAGATGCCAGTTAAAAAGATGCTGGGATTCAATATTTAGTCATCCAGGAAGAAGTAGTTTCCACTCTTCTTCTGTTCCACATCCTTGGGAAGAGAAAAAAGGTCACCATTACTTGAAGCAGTCTTTGGCAGACTTGAACATAACTGAAATAAAAGACACTTATCTAAACTCCTTTCTGCTTCCCTTATTACAAAATCTTACTAGTTTCACATGCTGTTTTTCCAGCACAGTAGAACTACCCTGTCAATCTTCATTTTGTTCCATATTTTAAAATCTGGCTTCGTATCAAACAATCATAGCTCCTGTACTGCAAAGGTAGTCTTCTCTTACCTTGATGGAATTGAGTTTATTTATTCTTGGTCTGTAATTGTTGGGGTCTCTTCTAAAAGTGATTTCAAGCTGAGATAAAAACTTATTCATTCCAGCCAAGAGAGTCTGTGGACTGTTGAGAGAGAATAATATTTTAGCTATATTTTCAGAAGTTTTATATCATATGATTACAGGCAACTTTGATCTCCATCCTGAGCTCACTCAGGTCTGGAACTGCAAATGTAAGCTGTATTTGACATGCTACCTTTTTATTCAAACCCTATCTCAGATGCTGCTGAAAGATGACAGTAGTGTCTCATTGTGGCTTCCAGCTGTGACCTTTTCTTTCTTATTATTTTGTATCTACATGTGTGTGCTGGCACACTTACATTCAAGGAAACAAAAAACCTAACCCAAAATCTAGCAAAGATCATAACATAACTTTCTCAATATCCATGAATGAATTTGATTTTTGAATTTCAACATGGGTGTTCTTGGAAGGAATAGCACCTGGCTACCCCAGCCAGGGTAGATTGCCATGGCAGACAGTGTGTTTATTACTTCGTCTAGCTTGTGTGCCAAGTACTCAGTGTTCTAAAAGCCTGTTTTCTGATAAGGCTGCTCATTGAAAAGTCTCTGTGATCTACATGAAATTACTAACAGGAACAAAAGTAGACATCAAAAGGGACAGCTCTGAAAGAGTAAATCAATGCACACTGCATGATGGCATTAAGACTTGCCCTTCACTACATCTGCATACAGGTACCATTAGTACACTGCTTTCTTCTACTGCAGCTGGAAGTTATTTTCAGAAGGGTAGTTTACAGTTGGTACTTTTTTCATTCCTTGATCTCTTCTGATTGTTATTTAGCCATCATGCAATTGCTTAAGGCTGGTCTAGTTTTGAGGGTTTGGTTATGTTCCTCAACCCTGCTCCAACTATGGTTTAGGCAGCCTGTAGGAAAGGATCAATCCCATTTTCTGTTCCATGATTCAAAACAAATGTCAGAACCCTCAGGACAGTCCTGGATGCAGCTTTAATTTCCACAGGCAGGGATGACAATCTTGTTTAGTAATCCCAACAAATCTCTTACCTGTTTGCCAGTGTGTTCTTGGAAGGAATGCCATCAAAAACAATCACACGATCAGCAAGATATGTAGCCATGATAAAATCATGTTCTACCACAAAAGCTGTTTTTTTAGCATGGAGAATGAAACTGAAATGAGGGCAAAGAAGAAAAGAAGAGAGAGTAATGTGAGCTCATTGTAATACTAGTGCAAATAATGGCTCCTTGGCCAGCACGTGCACTCACCGTTTGATGACTCTGGCAGCCATCAGACGCTGCTCAGAGTCCAGGTAAGCCGAGGGCTCATCAATCAGATACACATCTGCAGGTTTACCCAGACAAAGCGCCAACGCCACACGCTGCAGCTCACCACCAGACAGCGTCTGAACCTGGTGGGGCGGGGGAAACAAGGCTGGGCTTAGTTCAGGTACAGGCTCAGAGTTAAGGCAATGAGGATGTTGATTCAAGCAATTAATACCTCCTGGTCAATGATGTTTTCTATCTGAAGAGGTTTCATCACGTCAGTTACAAACTGGGGGTGTGTATAGGCATCTCTGATCTTCTCGTGCAGCAGCTGACGGACACTTCCCTAGCAAAAGGAAAATGTTGCCATTCAGTTTTATGCACCACAAGAAAACAAGCAGAAACAGAATAATAAAAAAATCTATCTAAATAGATACAGCTACAAAATAGGCATAAAATAATTTCTGTATGTGTGTTTTGTAGCAAACACGATAATAAATAAGGCTGAAATGTACCGTAGATTTAGGGCTGATTTTCTGTGGTTTGTAGCTGACATTTAGGACTGGGACCTCACCTATAAAAAGACAAAATTAATAATGTAAGCAAGAGAATTTCCAGTATCCTTAAAAAGGTTTCATCTTGGGTGTAACACATTACCTCCTTCATCAGGTGTAAGTCTTCCTGCAAGCATTCGGATAAATGTTGTTTTGCCAGTTCCTAAAATAAAATAAAATACAAGTTACACATTAATCACTTTTTAGTAATTTAGACCTCTAACAAGTCACTGATACAACAACAACTAAGTAATAAAGAATACATTTTAAAATTAGATTGCTTTGAGAATTCCTATATTATCTTCCAGCAATGGATAGCACTATCTTAAAACTACCACCTAAGTTTGTAAAACAGGGTAGGTAACAAACACAACACAGTGGCACTGTTAACACTCAGTAACTTCACATTCTTCCTACTCAGGGGGCTCATTCTGTGCTATCTTCACCAGGCAACAAGCAGTTCAACCTGACTCAAACCCAGTAATTCTGAAGCCTGGCTCCCAAAGGGAAGAAGGGCTTTAGGAGCATATCCAGGGCTGGAGAAGTAGTTTCCAACATAAATTGCACTTACCATTTTCTCCTAACATCACCATAATTTCAGAATCGGTGAATTCTCCAGCTACTATGGATAGTTCGAATTCTCCCATCTTTTTCTTCATTCCTGGATATTTGTACATACACATCTTTTTAACCTCTTCTTCATTAGCTGTCTCAGCTACTTTAAATACCAGAGATGCATCTCGAAACCTTAGATTTTCTGTTGGAACATAGCCATCTAGGAAAATATTTATGCCTATGGTTGGAGGAAAAAAGATCATTAGAAAGGTCTGCAACAAAGTAAAACAAGATGAATTTCAATTCCTGGCTGCAAATTTCATTCTGATAATGAGAATGCTGGATTTTTAATGCTTTAAAAGAAGCAACAAGACCTCCTCTTTTAAGGCATGCACATTGCAAACTGAATGAAGAAGAGCCTTACTAAACTACAGAATGGCTGGAGCAGCTCTTCCTGAAAAGCCACTGTTAGTGATGTGTGTGGGGTTTAAAGGAACTCCTGCTGTTGGGCCCACTCTCTTAAAGCCAGTTTTTACTGAGTCTCAGTACCACAAGTGGGGTCAATTCAGTTGAACACTACATACCTCTGTACTGTGAACCTCTCTCCTGCCCTTTCTCTACTACTTACAGGGCCTTTTGTGTAACTCCACTGTTTACAAAACACCTGCAAGTATCAAAATTATGTCCATAGCAAGTGAAAATGAAGGCTTTTGGGTTGAGTTACAAATTAAGTATCATTTAACACAGAAATTCTGCAAAAAATCAAACAGATTTTTCATTGCTGAACTGTGACAGGATGAGGACGTTTATATAGCAGACAACTGGCATTTTGCTGTCTTTTTTTGGGAAAGTTTAAAAAGAGAAATATGGCAAGAGTTACCTTCTCTTACGCTGAAAGGCATGGTAACAACACCATAAGCACTTGGCACTCCATACAGGCAGCAGATAAAGTCAGAGAGATAATCTAATACACTTAGATCATGCTCTACAACAATAATGTACCTGAAAAACAAAGCCAGAGAGATGCTTTTTTTATCTCAATGCAAAATATTTTTCTTTCTTTTTTTCTTAATCTAGTCTTGCATAAACAAGAGCTATCAACATGATCTTTAGTTAATATGATTTCTTCACTTTATACTAAAGAAGGAGAGAGTTCATATCTCTCACCAGCATTTTTTAAACTGCCAAAAAGCTCGTGAATGATAAATTTCAAGTCCATCTTCAGCATGAACTGGCAGATTCTTTATGTACATTAAGTGGAAGGATGTTGATTGATTTGAGTGAAAAATATTTAGCACATTTTAAGAAAATAAAAATCTTTGTGAGAAAGGGATGCAATATTCATCCCTTTGGTGAAAAGTAATCACCACGGTTTTCCTATCCTTATTACAGGATTTTGAAATGGGACCAGAAACTACAGGAAGTAAGTTTCCAAAATGCGAAAGAATAGAATATTACAGACTTGGAATATCTGGAACATCTGTTAGTGTGTCATACTGAGGAGTGAGCACTTCTGAGGGGATGGACTTCTTCTTCCCTCTGTAAGCAGTCATGCACTATAACAGCCTGGTGAAACAGCTGAACTTGTATTTACCTGTCAGGGTTTATGAGGGACCGGATAGTGATGGCAGCCTTCAAGCGCTGCTTGACATCCAAGTAGCTGGAAGGTTCATCAAACATGAAGCTAATCCCAAAAGGAAGAGGGAAGTCTTAGTGAATGCAAGCTTTCTACTTATTCAAACATAATATTAACATTACAACCATTAAGTAAATAGAAATAAAAAAGAATCATTATTTATATTGAGAAAGGGAGAAAAAAATGAGCATTGTGCACACCTGCCTTTATTCTCTGTAGACTGCCACGTGAAAGTGAGTTAAGTATTACTTTCCCAAAAGTTCTGACAAAGTTATCCAAGTTATCAAAAGTTACAAAAATCAGCAGTTAGGATTCCCATGCACTAACTTAAATAAAGGTTACCTTAAATTTAACTAAATGAACTAAAAAGTGCAAAAATACTTTAGAAGACTGGAAGAAGGACATTTTCTAAAAAGAGAAAACTGAACAAGGAAACCCACTTGAAATTCACATCAACTGAACAAAAAACAGCAGCCCAAGTGAACAAAACCAACCAATCAACAATTCATAAAAGCAAAAAAACCAAAACCCTGTAACTCTTCTGATCTTGCTCTCATGGTCCCAAGGAGTCAGGAAACAACAAAGATCAGACAGTAATTTCCTGCTTGCAAAGACAGGAGAGGAGGGACTCAAGTTCTAAGAGGTGGGGAAGCAGCTGTACTTTTCTCATTCGGAGAGGCTAAGGGAGGTGTGCCGTCCAACAGGATACATTTAGGTGGGATTAGGGAGAGGTTATGAGGTTGGGATACTGAAATCTAACACTGCCTTCTGAAATCAGCTATTTCCACTCAATAAATGAAAGTATACAGAATCCAGAGATTAAACATGAAGTAAGAATGGCTTTCAGCTGATGAGCTGGCAAAATTTCTAAAAATAATTTTTAAACATTATTTAATAATTTTAAAATATTCTTCACTACTTCATAGAAAATATTATTGTTAAGAATAAGAGTAAATTTGAGGACCATATTCTGAGACAGATTATTAGAAGCAATGTGTAACAGAAGTAAATTAAACATACATATCAGCCTTCTGAATGCAAACAACTGCACAAGCAAATCTCTGAAGTTCTCCTCCTGAAAGGTCCTCAACATTTCTTTCTTTCAGATGTGTTAAGTCTGCAAATAAGTGATTAATTTTAGGTATGTGATAACCAACAGAACAGTCCATATGTTTATTACCTACAAAACATGTATAAACATAGCAAACATTCTACAGAGAAGGAAAGAAAACAGAAGGACAATAAGCTTTCATTTTACACAGCATCAGTATCATACTGCTAATACTAAGTCACAGCAAGCTCTGGCTTCTCTGCAGCATTAGCTGCATGGCTGCTTCCTGTCGTGCCGAAGAATTGTATTTCTATTTCTTTTTCCACCACACTGGTGAAGATTCTGGCCCTAAAAAGAAACTATACCAGTTCTGACAGTGCTTCTTGTCAGGCTTGCCTGGAGAGTTCTGATTTTCTTGAAAATCAAGTCCCTCAAACCTTACAGGAGATGGGTGAAGCAGGTATTTTCTAAGCAGCTTAACGAACACATTTCAAGAATAGGTTGTGTCATTAATAAATTAAGTGGGACTCAAAGACCACATTCTTGGTGACACAATGGCAGCCTCACCTTCACTACCCAGCTCTACCAAAAACAATCCCACAGTGAATTTAGCAACAACTAAACTTAGTAACAACTAAATACAGAACACCTACAAAACATTACTAGGGCTGGACTATGCAGATGTTCTTATTAATTGTATTAATCTCAGAAGTCAGTGTTACTCCCACTAAAATTAGATACATACAAGCTTTGGGGAGAGTGTGGAATATTAAGATAATATTTTTTACATGCAGTGTAAAAAGGGGGATGCTCACTCTTTGCCATATTTGTGAGCAAGCAAGAGCAGCAGATGTTAAGTGGGATTTTTCTGGATTTAAAAATAAGCACTTTCTACTATGAAACAGAAGCTGCATCACATTCTGTTAACTAGAATGTATCAACTAGTTTGCCACCAGAAAGGATTATTTGTGTTATTTATATTACAGCATGCCCTGGGCTTTACACTAAAGCACTTTTTCTCTCTTTGAGTTGGTATAATTTACATGCTCTATCATATTGTGGTAACTTGATTGTTTCAGTAAATATGAACTTCTCAAATGCTTTAAAATTTGACTGTACAAAATTACTTACCGAGCTGCTGACACACAACAGTTTGTGTCTTGGTTTCATCCTTCCTATCCAGAATTGATCCCACTGTTCCCTGTGTGATAAATAATAAAAACCCCCAAACAACATTAAAAATTTCAAACAGTTCTGAGTTATGCTGCTAAATAAAACTTTCAAACACATAAGAAGTACTACAGAAGAAGCTCCCAGCTTTCTATTAACTCATGAAATGTCTCACCTTTGCAGCTTTAGGGATCTGGTCCACGTACTGAGGTTTAATGATAGCTTTAAGGTCATCTTCCAGGATCTTGGTAAAATAGTTCTGTAATTCAGATCCTCGGAAGTAAGTCAAAATTTCTTGCCAGTCAGGTGGATCCTGTGAAAAATTAAAGCCTGGGTTTACTTATACCATTTAAAAACATAGTAAGGAACCCTAATTTCAAATTCCAATCAATAAGGCAAATAGAATATGCTTGTAAGAGAACAAACCAAAAAAATCTGCAAAAGCCTTCTAAGAACAAAGTTCAGAGAGACCTTCTTTTTCCAGGTTTCACTAATCTTCCAAAAAAATTAAATTTGCACAGCTAAGAAGCTACTGAACTGAAACAACTTCATGGGGAAAATGACAGCATGGATTCATGTAACCACACTTATTAGCTATCTGATACAGCCAATCCAAAGAAAAAGGACTGGAATGGTAAAAGCACGAACCAGCACAGAAAATGCAACAAATCTGGTAATCTTCTCTGGTTCTAGCAAACATTTCCAAGGAACAGAAGGGAAAAAAAGAAAGGAAAAATGACACATTGAAAATAAAAGGAACTGTTCAGAGCAATCACCCAGGAAAAAGTTCCCCCTTGCACACTGTACTACTCTGAGGGGTGGTGAGTTTATTTCTTTGATGATAAACAGTATGGATCAGACTGGCACAGTCATATTTCCAAACCAAGCAAATACACAGAGGAAATGCTTCATCAGTTTTAGAGCAGAAGCAACATGGAAGATTCAATTCATACCACGTGTTTCTGTGGTCATACTGATATGGCTCCTTCACAGCAAAGTCTGATTTTGGAAGCATGGTAATTCAATTAAGTACACATTCAGAAAGTCAAAAGTTTTGCTATTCCTGCAATACTACCACCTGAAAGAAGAAGTCCACAAAAGAATATAAACCAAACTTGAAAGAGAATGTAAAATGTAGCTGGGAAATTACTATTTCTTTGCAGCTTTAGGTAGCAGCCATGACTGAACAGTTTAATAAAACATTACTCTTTCAGGTAAAGAAACTGCTGAAGAAAGTATCAGCACACTTGTTCTTACAAGTGCTTCCTGAAGGACAAAACTGTGCATCAGAATTCAATTATCCCCATGCAGTCTGAAGGTAAGAAAGTAACATCTGAAATACTGATAAGAGGAGTCCTAATAGTTATTACTTATGCCCTTTCTCTAATGTATTCACTCTTTGGAGTAGAGTTAGGTAAAAAAGCCCTTGTAAAATGTTTTGCTTACTGGCTGCAGTTGGACTTGGAGCAAACACATAGGAAAATGGATTATGAATTCCCATGAATACCAGCAGATTACAAGTTTTAAGTCTCACTCTCAAAAAGTCTTATTTCTAAGTAACTAGCAATATGAAGAAACTAAGGATTTTTCAGAGCTCAGCATTGAAGTGTACAGTGGGAAATACCTTCAACCACAACTTACAATAACAACATACTTTATGAGAAATCTTCCTCAAAAGAATCAAAGATAAAAATGCCTAAGAGATCCCAAGGATACACAGTAAGTGCTCACAGACACTTGAGCTGTTCAGATAAAAAACAAAGGAAACTTAGAAGAAACTCCAACACTTGAGCTATGGAAATTCCTGATGGGAACAGGTAAATTATGCAGGGAGAAAAACGTGACTTTTTTAAAGACTGGGATTAAAAAATCCCCAAGCCCATAAGTACAACTTCAAGAAACCTACCTCTGATTTTTATCTTTTGTGAGTTACAATTAGTACCCTTTTCTTTCTTGAGAGATATACACAATTTGCAAGAAGGCAAATTGTTAGCAATAACCTCCTACTACTGGTCCTGTGTGGAGTAGGTCACTGGCTGTCAATATCAAAGTGCCAACAACCTTACAAATCTATCACATTCACAGATACAAACACTCAGTCCAAAAAAATAAACAGCTACCTAAAATGCTAACTCTTTTTTATTGCTGATACATACATCATATTTTCCAAGATTTGGCTTCTGTTTTCCTGCTAAAATTTTCAAGGCAGTTGATTTTCCAATACCATTGGTTCCAACCAATCCCAGCACTTCACCTGGACGAGGGATAGGCAACCTGTACAAAACATTGGTAAGTTTGTGTTACATTTATGCCATCACACACCAACACTCAGTGGGCAAGTAAATGCTGCAAGCCATTTTCAGACCTTCTGATTATTACAGCTTTTGTTAACTTGCAAATATCTAACCCAAATCATATCAAGTTCCTTAAAAATAGAAGAGCATAAGAAATACTTAAGGGCAGTGTGTTTTAAAATAGGGGCTCTGTAAAATAATCCCTATCACTAATTTATTTCATTATAATACTTTTTAATAAGAAAAATTTAACTAACATTCTAAAAGGAAGCTACTGGGGTAAGAACCAAGAACACTTTGATGTGCACTATGTTTACACTATCAAAAACTTGGATATTTTTGTCTCTTTGATATTTGAAAAATAAAATACCTGTGAAGTTTGAAGGCATTGGCACAGTATCTATGTGTTGTTTCTTTCTCCAGGTTGCTAGGTAAGTTAACAATTGACAAGGCTCCAAAAGGACATTTCTGGAATTGAAATAAATTATAGGTTATTAGTGCACACAATTTATTAACAAAAGCCTATGTGTTGTACTACACCCAGCTGTGCATTTATATTTTTAAATGGACCTCTACCAAATTTCCTTTACATGGTCAACCTGCCAAGGAAGTTCTGTGCCACATTTTACAAATTAGTAGTCTGCAGTTTAGACTGTCAGTCTACAATACAAATAAGGCACACTGCATATATTCTACACCTTTCACAAAAAACATCTGTCTGCTGCTAGGTGTCTACAGACACAAACAAAAAACCCAAACCAGGCCAAGCAAAAACAAAGCCACAAACAAAACCCACACCTTGCAACCCAACCAGTTCAGTCAAGAGACACAGTTCTTCACTTTCTATAAACAGTAAGTTAACTTGGTCTGATTAATCCAGGAAAGAAAACTGCTTTTTGAAGTTACAGTATGCATTGCTAAATATAATAACAAAATAAGGAAAATGTAGCACTTTAAATAAAGCAGTTTAATTTTTACCTTGATGCAAATACCACAACCAATACAAAGTGTTTCTGAAATCCATGCTATTTTGTTCTGTGATGTGACTTCTATGCAAAGTTTTCCTGGTGAAAAAAAGTAAGATAAGATCAATCCAGTTTCTGGTGAATCAGAATTCCTGCCTACTAAAGTTCACAGAGGACCTTGTAACTGATGAACGCTCACTGAAGCTTCAATTATGCAAAGGCTTGAAAAGTGTCATTATTACTAAGAATTGTTTAAGCTTTTAGTGATACTTCTAAAAGCTTTATGAAAAAAAAAAAAGCTTGAATGATACACAAAAATCTATCAGTTACAAAAAGCTCATTCTATGGAGTAGAAGTGATTTAAAAGGCCTCCAACTGCTCCAACACTTTGTTACACTGTATCTCTTACCCATTCGAACCACAGGACAACTCTTCTTGCATTCCTGACGACATTTCTTTGGCTTACATTTGTCATGGTTGACTATAGCAATTCTTGTTAATTTGTCGGCCATAATGCACAATTTAGGGTTAAACACATATACCAATTATAAGAAGGAGTAGTGGGAGTCTTCCAGATCTTAAAGAAAAAAAAACAAAAGCAAAAAACACTGTAAGAGATCAGGTCACTAACAGCACAGAGAACAGACTCTAACCTAAGTTATTGCCAGTGGAGTGCAGAGATCAAAAATGCAAAATTATTTTATTTTTCCCCTCCTTTAAGCAACATGACAAACAGCAAAGTTAGAGATACAAATAACAAGGGTACTGATGTGTAGATAACTGCACAAATTTTTAACATCACCTTTCTGTCCCATTACTATTTTTCCAGTGTAGAAATAAAATTGTGATTTATCTGAAAATGGATTTGTTTCCAAAAAAGCACGCTGTAGTAAGAACATAAGAATCTATACAGCTCCAAATTTTAGTTTTACAAGTTACCTGGTATAAAGCACCCTTGTCCACATTGACAAATTGTGACTACAACTATTACTCTAAGGATATGATTGAATATACATTTACAAACTGTATGCTAATATTCTGTATTAAAGGATTAAAACAGTGTAAAATGTAAACCAGTTTTCAAAGTGAAAAATTTTAACTGAGTATAAAAAGTAAACCAGGCAATATGAACAGACATTCATGATGATGTTTGGTTCTTTAATCTTGAGTTCCATTAGTATCTGAATAATTACAGTTACCTGCTTAATTTCCTAATATGGTATCAATGCCTATAATAGATTGAAATAAAAATAAGTAAAATTCTTTATAAGGAACATAGAAAGGCTCTGCAAAGGGATCTGGCCAAGCTGGATCCATGGGGATCATGAGGATCAGTGAGGCCAAGTGCTGGGTCCTGCCCTTGGGTCACAGCCACCCCAGGCAGTGCCACAGGCTGGGAAGAGTGTAAGGAAAATTGCCTGGTTTTGGAAAAGGACCTGGGGCTGGCTGGTGACAGTGACTGGCCACAAGCCAGCTGTGCCCAGGTGGCCAAGAAGGCCAGTGGCATCCTGGCCTGGATGAGCAGCAGTGTGGCCAGCAGGAGCAGGGCAGGGATTGTCCCCCTGGACTTGGGGGCACCATCCCCTGAGCGCTGTGTCCTGCTCTGGGCCCCTCACTACAGAAAGTCACAGAGGGGCTGGAGCGAGCCCAGGCAGGGCAGTGGGGCTGGGAAGGGTCTGGAGCCCCGCTCTGAGGGAGGCTGGGGGAGCTGGGCATGTTTAGCCCAGGAAGGGAGGCTCAGGAGAGCCCTCCTCACCCTCTACACCTGTCTGAAAAGAGGGTACAGACAGCAGGGGGGTCGGGCTCTTCTGCAAAATAACACAGCACAGGACAGGAGGAACCAGCCCCAGATCTCACCAGGGGAGGTTCAGATTGGATGTCAGGAAAACTCTTTGCTGAAAGGGGGACAAGCAGTGCACAGGCAGCCCAGGGAAGTGGTTGAGTCACCATCCCTGCAGGTATTTAAAAGACATGTAGATGTGGCCCTCAGGGACACAGGGCAGGAGCCAGAGCTGGGTTAATGGTTGGACTCAATAATCTTGGAGGTCTTTTCCAACATAAAAAACTCCATAATTCTGTGGAGTACAAGATGATTAAATATTCCTGAAATCACAACTAAATGCATGCAAAGAAGTGAAATTATGACTTGTTTTCCTCTCTATAAGCCCCTCTTTGTTCTTTGTAATGTACATAGGATTGTAATGGGACTTTGTACAGCTGCAGCAAATGGAGGGAAGGGCAGAGAATTTTAAATGTAATCTAGTACTTTAAATGTGCTTTAAAGTACATTTGTATTTCCTTTACTATATTAATTCATAATAATTAAAATAACAATAATAATGACTTTTATTTTCCTATGAACAAGACACACCTAAGGACAACTCCCTCCAGCTCCAGAACAAAGACGACCAACTTATGAGGCCCTTGGAAGATTTTAAGATATTGCAAATTATTTTTTTTTTTTTTTGTAAAAAGAAATGCCATAAAGTACAAAGCATTTCCATCTCACCAAATAAAGGGATGGCAGCCCTACAGATGATGCATGTTCAAAATCATTTCAATGCAGTATCAGTATTCAATGATATAATTGGGAAGAAGTCTGGAAATACTTCAGGTTTCCACACAGTGCAAAGATGCAGCTGCATCCAAAGGATTCCAACATCTCTAATTAAGGAAAGGTTTTTTTGGATGCCCAGCTCATCTTTGCTTCACCAAACCAAAGCCTCCTCCAATGGTTTACAGACTATATTTACTACATATGGCTGTTGGAGGAAGAAAGGTTGTGACTTGCAGACTCATGAAGGAAGCAAGAATAAAATGGGTGTATGGCACACATCATGTTAAATTCTATAAACTTCAGTTGGAAGGAATCCTCCAGCTACTACTGCAACATCTGGAAGATGGACATCCAACAGCAAAGGTCAGAAAAGCTGAGGTTATTGTATCCTTAAATCCATTACTACCATAGGTACCAACATTTTAAGTGGCTCCTTTAAAAAGTGGTAGTCTTATTCCTTTATTCAGATTCCAAAGTATTTTAAAACTAATGTCAGAAGATATTCTTCATCACCTATAAATGAATGTAACTATTCACACTGCCAACCATATTGTGGCAGTTTATACTTACATTTCTTTTTTTTTTCCTTTACTAATTTAAATTTCCTAAGCCAGGAAGACCTATTAACACAGCTGATGTTTTCAAATAAATGACTGAATATACGAAAAAAAATTAAAAGTGATTCAACAGTTCTGTGTTGTCAGACCAGACTGACAAAGTAGGGCTGGACACTGAAATTGCATCCATAGACCAGGCAAACAGGCATGGAATAATGAGTCTGCAGTTCTCACTTTAATACAGCAGGAAACAACAAACTGAAAACCGTATTTTTGAAGACTATAAAGGTGCTTTAGTCAGGGTAATTTTCTTGGGGACAGATACTGGATGTTGTCATGACTTCAAATAAAGATCCATTCCTTGGGAAGACATCCCAGTGCCTTTCACTAAAATCCTGCAGTTTACAGAGAGTATTTGGGGGTGAATGATTCCCTCTCTGTTTTCCCAAGGGAAGTGCCAAGGGGCCCTTTCTCCACGGCCTGAGCAGACAGGGCACGGTGGATCTGCCCCCTGAGCTGCAGGCAGCAGTGAGCCAGCCCTGTGGGTGCCCCAGAAGCAAAGCTCCCTCCCCAGCCCCCAAACCCTGCTCAGCCACCCACCCTCCGGGCGGGGTTCAGCCTGCAGCTCACAGCACGAGTGGGACGGGGCTGCTCCCAGGCACCACGGCAAACACGGCCTGAAACACACAATTCCTGCCGAGCTCCTCAGCAAGCTTTCCTCACTCTTGGCAGGATAATCACACTGAAGTTTGCACTCGCTGCTGAATCAGACTGTGGCTGGTGAGCAATAAAACAGCCCGAGTTTGGGAATTTTTCTAATTCTAACTTACTTGGGAAAATGCCCATGTAAGTTCCATTCTAACTTACAGCTAATTCTAACTTACACAAAAATGCCCAATCTGTGGTGAACAGTTTTGAAGGGGTCAGTGAACTAAGTATGTACACTAAGCATTTATTAGAGTATGTGGGGGCAGGGGGGAAACAGAAGTAATGAAGCAGCATGGAGACACACATCTCACACTCCTCCCCCTCTGCTCCCACCTATGTGACACAAGTGTCAGTTTATCCAAAACTCTCTAGTGGTCTTAACCATCTTCAGAAAAAAAAAATTGTGAACTTCTGTATTATTTCCAGGACTGTGCTGATATCTATAATGACAACTGCCCACAAAAGAAAATAATAATATCTACTTAGAACTCAGAAACAAATAAACAAACTGTCCAAAACCAGACTGAACTCAAGTTCTATATTTCCACCCAGGTAGCTGAGTGGCATTTAAATTAACATATGGAATAGGATGGTCTGACTGCAGGGAACAGATGTAGAACTCTCAGGAGACTGAACACAGATCAGCAATGTTACAGCACACCAGTAACCCAGCAGGGCAGTCAGCACTTCAGGGGCAGGACAAACTGGTACTCAGAAGCATTTGACTTCATGACTGTGCTTCTCCTTTCCATATCAAGAAGAACAGAATAAAAAACAGAGTATGAAAATACTAATTTGCAACTAACTACCAGGGTAAAGAGCTATTTGAGTTATTGAATGATGATGGTGTGGCAGCAGAAAATCTTCCCAGCATGGGCTGACAACACAGGTGAAGGAAGGAGGGAATGACTAAAAACTGCTGGCTAGACAAAAAAGAAAATGTTGTAAAGGCCCTGTCAGTATCATTCATTAAAGCCAAAAGCTGCCCATTACATTCAATTATATAATTTAGTACAAAAAATGAAACCTGTCTAAAAATAAGACACCAAACATGTTATCACAAGCCTTCTAAGCCAGCATTCTTAGGCTGTCTGGTACAGCTGCTGCACACCCTGACACACCAGATTACAAAAAAAAAAAAAAAAAAAGAAGTTGCCCACGTGCAGACCTTGCTATCTGTCACAGAAGGCAACAGCAATGTACAATCTGTAGAACATGTGCAATGTGCTTGCATTAATAATATTTCTTTCTCATGCATTAGAGCAAAATTATAATTTACTAAGTCAAGGCAATTATGACTGAGAAGAATTTGTAATTCCACTGAATTATTCAGACTTAAACAAAGAAAAATTTAAACATTAAAAGTAAATGAAGACTGAAACAGAACCAGAGACCATTCATTGAAAGATGTGAAGGGAAGGCCTGGGTTCAGAATTGTGCCATCTTTGGTTACTTTGCACAAAACCAGTGAACACTTCACAAAATTACAGTGCATGAGACCTCAGAGAGAAGGGCTGTGGAAAGAAGTGAGGATGAGCAGCATCTCCAGCTGCCACTGAAAACAAGCAACTGAGAACTGCCTCTCAACTCCACTGCCAATGGGCTACATACAGGCACACCATAACAAGGACAATAAAGCCAAGAATTAGAATACCCAAAGAAAATTGAAATTATAGGTAAAACAGTAAATGATACAAGAACTAGTCTATGCTTAAGGTTTTCTCATTTAAGAAACCGAGGCAATGTAAAAAAAGTAGTTTAGACATGCCCCAGATTTCCCTACTGTATTAAATCACTATGTTACTCATAAGACACGTCATGAATAAGAAAATATGTTAACATGAAAGCATATGGTCAAGTATACTGACGCTGCAGAACGAGTGGGTGTGTTTAGCTTGTGCTGAGCAGTATTAATTATCACTCAATCTTTAACATTTCCCCTTAACATGAAGTGAAATGCGTGAGAACGAACCTGTAAATTAGCAACCTAATGAAACTAATGGAAGTATTTCATGACCACTGGTTTAGGACTGCAGTTTACAGAAGGAACCAAAGCAGGGAAACTTAAATTAGGGCGTGAAAACTGTCACAGGAACTTGCAGGTGAAGTATCCAAGTGCATTCCAGGCAGGAAACACCACCATGGTCCTTGAGAAAAGCCCTGCCGGCTTCTTCTTTTGTTTTTTTTTTTTTTTTTTTTTTACACATACCTCGCAGAAAACAGCCTTACCCCGCTATCTTATCGCACCTGCAGGAAGGCTTGATCTCCTCACCACCTCACAAGCACCCACGTGGATATCAGCTTCCCTCAAAAGAAGGCAAAATACGGCCTTCCCCCCTAGCCCGAGGAGGAAGTTCCCAGTTTTCCTAGGAGCAAAATGCCGGCGTTGCCTTTCCCAGAGCCAGGCCAGCGCCGCCAGGCGAGGATCCCGCGCTGCCTCCACAGGGAGCCATACCCACAGCAGGGCCGGCGCTCTGACCCCGCTGCCACAGAACCCGAGGCGCGGGGGATGACGTGCCGCGTGTGCAGGCAGTGCCGGCCCGGGCCGTGCCCACGCCGGCAGCGAGCCCCGAGCCCCGGGAGCCTCCGGCCCTGAGGCCCGGGCGGGGCGCGGTCGAGCCGACCCTTCTCCCACGGTGCTGCGGGCGAGGCCGCCGCCCAGGCCGAGCCCAGGCCGGCAGCACACCACGAGGAGCGGGGCCCTTTCCCCACCGCCTCCGTTCCCGTGCGGGAAGGCGGGAGTTCCCCCCGGCGCTGCTTACCGGGAGCTGTGAGGGGGGTGCGGCGGGGCCGGGGGCAGCGGGGGTGGGAGCGCGCGCGGCGCCCTCGCGCCGCGGCCGGGAAACGGCGTCCGGTGATCCCGCGCGCGGGCCCGCGCGCGCAACGTGCTCGCGCCGCCGCCGCCACCCGGCCAAGATGGCCGTCGGGCCCGGGGGGCGGGGCCTGGCGCGCGCCACGGAGAGGAGGGAAGGGAAGGGAAGGAAGGGAAGGGAAGGGAAGGGAAGGAAGGGCGGCTCTCGCCGCGGACAGCAGGGGAGGGAGGGGCGGCCGTCCTCACCATGGAGACCTAGAGCGCGGCCGTGCGTAGGGAGCGCAGCCTCCCGGGGCGGGTCGGGGCGCCCGAGCTCCCCGAGCCCGCCCTGCGAGCGGCGGCCGCGCTCTGAGGGGAGCTCCCGGGACAGAAAGGTCTCGCTGGCCTCTGCCGGGCAGGTGGTGACAGGCAGCAGCAACAGTTAAGACCGGTGCTTCTCTTCTCAAGGAAAGGTGTTCGTTCCCTTTCACGACCGCGGTTTCGGCATTAGGAAGCGAGCTCCAATATCGGATACGTCCGGGGATTGATACAACGCGAAAGGTACCAATACAGAATGGTCCCGCTAGCCTTTACCTGCCCTGGGCAGCGTGTCTTCTGAACCTGCTAGCCTTTACCTGCCCTGGGCAGCGTGTCTTCTGCACCGGGAACACTGGGGCTACGTGCTTTCATTCCCATCGGGAAGAACTGTCACTCTCTTTGGGAGCCCATCACCTCACTAAGAATACCACCTCCAGTAGTGATCGTGCCCACGGATTGCTCCCACACAAGGGACGACACCCGGGTCTTGCTGGCCTTTACCGGCCCTGGGCAGCGCGTCATCTGCATCTGAAACACTTGGACTACGCGCTTTCCTTCCCGTGGGGAAGCATCTCCAGGAGGCGCCTCGGGAGCTCGGGGTCCATGCCCAGCACCGAGCACGTCCCAGGCTCGCTCCCGCACCGGAGGAGCCGGGACGCGGCGCTCCCGCCGGCCCCGCCCCGCCCATGGCGCCGTGTGAGGGGCGGCCCCGGCGCCTGAGGGGAGCGGGCGGGGCGGCGCGCGCGCACTGCGCTCCCTCCGCTGCGGCGGCGGCGGCTGTGGCTGCTCCCGGCGGGATCAGGTGGGAAAGGCGCGAGCTGCGGCTCTGCTGGGGCCGTGAGGGGAGGAGGAGGAGGAAGAGGAAGAGGAAGAGGAAGAAGGTGCAGCCCGGGCAGAAGCCGGGCTGGCTGAGGGGCTGTGTTCGCGCCGGGTGTGGGGCTGCCCGGCCGGGCGCCTCCCGCCGTGCGTGCGGGGCTCTGGCGTCGCCCCCGCGGGCGGGGAGCGGAGCCGGGCCGGGATCCGGCGGGCCCGAGCCGTGAGTAGCTGCTGCTGCTTCGTTTCCGATACCAAAGCGGTTTGTAGGCCTGAGGGCCACGGCCTCAGCATAGTGTTGTAATCTGGTTACTTTTCGTTTTGTTTATTCATAATTGTTACAGTTATAACTAATAATGTTAATCGAAAGTCCTGCAGCCAAGTCGTGAGGGGATGGCTCCCGGTTGGTTTTTCAAAGCGGCTTCATCCTCTGGTTGCTCTTGGTTTTCACGACAGCTTGCACCTAATATTTACACTTTACACTCCTTGTAAAGATGTGCTTGCCTTCTTTGAGGAACTGCTTGTAGCTCTACCAGGTAACTTTGGAAAGTCTGGGCTTTCCCAAAAACGTATTAAAAATTATTTTTTAGATTGCTTAGAAATATATGTATAAAACTGCTAATTTAATTCTTTTAGTTATGTTTCCTTATAATGGAATTATTTTTGACAATGAAAGTCTGGTAATTTTCACTAATAGGCTTAAAGCTATGCACTGGAGGCAGGGTAAAAATAATAAGTTTATTGAAGTTGTATTGAAAGAATAATCTGAGGGATCAAATGTACAGGTGAGCCAGTTAAAATAAGGTGCTGCTGAACAGTTACTATGATTATTAAATATTAATTAATTATGATTATTAATTATTAATTAATTATCTTCCACCTAATAAAAAAAATAGGAGGCATAGTGAGAGGCTGGTTTTCAGGTATATCTTGAGATTTTTAAAGAGCAAGGGTCCAGCCAAAGAAATGAGAGCAGGGACAAGAGCTTGTAAATGAGTAGTGCAGTTAAGAAAATCAGGGAATCTTAGGTATGAAATTCCCTTCTGTTAAGAACAAGAAAAACAGTCTTATGGATGTTGTAAAAATGCTGAAGCAGTCAGTGCAGCCTTTGTTCAGTTTTCCTGGAAAGGCTATAGTCAGATATTTGCTAAAACTAAGTAAAATTATATGATTGGAATGCAATCAGAGTATTACTTCTTAAAAGAATAAAAAAAGAGAGAAAAGCCACATGATCTCTGATCTCCTGAATGATTCTGAGGAGTTGGTTTGGGAAGGGAATTTGTCAATAAGTAGAGGACAATTAAAATCAGTGTGCACACAGGAAATATTCCAGTGTGGCTTGTTGAAAGTAGTCAGGATTAAACTTTATGTTTTACAGTAGCCAATGCACTTAATAAGGGGGGAATACGAGGAGTCTGCCTTGAGTTTTACAGGATTTCTGCCATTGTTCAAGCTACTGAAGTGTGCTCTGAAAATAATTATTTTTAAAGATTTTTTTTAAGAGATTTTGAATTTGACTTGTAAATGACTCTTTTAAACAGTGGTGTCATGAAATGTGCTCCTGGAGAGTTCAGTTTTGAGGGTATTTTCACTGTTGCCTGGAGTGTGGAATACAAGTTGAAAGGATTGCAAGCACTGTGCAAGGGTTGGAATTAAAGGCCACCTTGAGAAGCTTGGTAGCAGGTTGGAAATCAGTGTAACTGAGCTCAATTCACAGGAACTGAGGGAGGAGGAGAGCACAGGAATAAAAATATCAAAGGCCTGGTTAGTGGAAAGGGTGTCAGTGAACAGCAAACAGTATCCCAGAAAACACTGGGCATTTATACTGCATTTGAGCACTGTAATGCACATAAAACCAGTATTAATTGAGAATTATGTTCTTTCAACTACCCAGGTGTTGCTTTGTCACAGTAACAAGTGTGAGTAAATATAAAGGCAAGGGAAGAGATTACTCAGATGATAAAAGGCCTTAGCTAAAATGGTCTGGTTATTTTTTTAAACAACAGTGGTGGAAATCTAGACTCTGCAAGAATATTAGGTTTATTAAACTTTATGAGGGGAACTTGAAAGGCATAGACACTCTAGAAAAGAGGAAACTCAGAGCAAATTTGCTGAGTGCCTTCACATCAGTAGAAGGGTTGCTGTGTAAAGACCAGTGATTAACAAGTCTTTGAGTTCCCTGTAGATCAAGAGATGCTTGTTTTTAGGTGGTGATACTTGATTTGGATGCTAAAGGAAAATCTTTAGCTTTCAGGTTGATGAAACCTGAAGCTGGGTGTCCACAGATCTCTTGCTGGAGAAGTAAATATCTGGACATTTACTTCTCTCAGATCTCTCAGGCACAGTCAGGTCTCTCAAGGGCCCTTCCAGGTGTGTATTTAAACAGTTCTGTGCACACAGTGTGGTGGAATTGCAGGTTTTAATAGGGGAAAACTGCTTTGGAACCTGCAAGTTTCCTTGAGCCTGGATTTTTATGGAGCTTTAGTAGGAAAGGCCCATGGTGAATGCCTCAGTATCTCCTCTTGGCTGTGTGGTGCTTACACAAGGGTTTGCTTCCAGGTGTGCAGCTTTTCCAGGTGCCTCCTGCTGCTTTGGCTGGGGAAGGCAGACTGGCCAACCATTTAAATCCATTTCACTCTCTTCATAAACTCTGCTTGCTGAAACATCTTCAATTGGCTGTTACAGGGCTGGAATGAGAGAACTTCTGTGAGAAAGATAAGGGATAAAGAGATCAAGAATGGGGGGAAAAGCTGCTGCTTTGTCTTGAGCAAAGGATGTGCAAACCCCACAGAAGGGAAAATGGCAAAATGCAAGTGTGGCCTTTATCGTGTCATGAAGACATTCATATATTCGTGCTGTTAATAAGGAAACAGCAGCTTGTTAATGATCTTTTGGAATAACTGAATTGAAATTCAGAGATGTTTCCAGCCAATGCTTCTAGAGGTGCAGTGTGTCTTTCCATTTTTCAGCACATGTCAAGGAGAAGGCCTTCTACAAAAATTACTTATTTTTATGCAGCTTAAAAAAGCAAAGAAAAAATTTAGTAGGTGACTTAAATTCCTTTTAGAGCTAAGTATTGATGTCTCATTTAAAATGAGGTACATTTACTTCTGCTAGTAAAATGTCCAGAAGTGTTACTTGAGTGAGCTGGCCTGTTGCTATATTGTTTTTCCTTAGTACTTCTCTCAGCGTTCAGGTTTTAAAGTTCTGAGTATTGGGGAGCTACATTCTCTCCAGAATGTTTGTTCTTGAGCAGAACTTCCCTCATGAAAATCTGACTCATTTAGTTCAGCCATTGAAAATTTTCAGTCTGTCCCATCACTAGTACACAATATGTGGCTGATTTATTTGCCAGCAGTGGTTTGGAGTTGAGATTTTGGGGTTTGAGAATCTTTTCCTGTTAGATAAAAAGAAGTAAGCTCAGTTTAAAACTGTAGGGAACTGGAATGATGTTTCTTGCTGTGTATTTCAGACTTCCAAAATGTAATGCCTCCAATATTTGAGAACCAGTGCAATACAAGTGTTGCATTATTAGGTTATTTAGAACTTTGTTCTGTGTGCTGACCCTTATAAGAAAGCTCAACATCATTATTTAAGGTGTTCTGCATACTTTGAATATTCCAGTAATTTTTTTCTAAAAGCATATATAGTCAAGTTTGTGGTATAATCTGAGTAAGCAATGTAATTTCTGTGATTTACCTTGTTTTCATGGGATGCTTGCATAGTCCTTGTGTCTTAAGGGTGGCATTTGGAGTTTTTCATTCATTTTCTCTTTAAGTCAAAAGAGTGTCTAGTCTTGCTGGTGATAATATTGAAAAGATGTTTTCTATGATGTTTTTGAGATGTGATCACTTGAATTACAAGTGAACAATTTAGCTTTACTTTGTGAGGTTGAAATTTCTTTGTATCTTTTTAGAGGTTGGAAGAGCAGTATTTTTGGTGTCTGTGTAAATCTGTGAATTAAAATGAATGCAACTCAACCTCTCTTAGTTCAGTCACAAAAGTAAAAAAAAAAAAAATTGCTCAGAGTTTGGATTAGAAGGTCAGTTGAGCTTTAAAATTCCCAAGTCTGAGATAATAGTCTCCCCAATGCCTAATAAACATAGTTTGAATTTTGGTGCAGCATGGGGGTGGACTAGTTGATTTTTGAAGGTCCCTTCCACCACTACAAACCATTTTGTGAAGAATGTTTGTTTTTCAAGTAGCTACGAACTATATATTTGTAATTTTTTTTATTTACATGGCATTAGAATTAATATGTTTGTGAATATATATGTGATATCTGTAGGATTAGCTGTGTGGTGTCCAACATCTTTTGAGAGGATGGTGTTTGAACAAGGATTTTGTCTGAAGCCTTTTGTGACAGTTGCTGTTGTCAGTATTTAGATTTTTCTACACATGCAATTATCTCTTCAGATTTTGTTTATGGCAGTTAGGACTGCAATCTTGTATATGAGAAAGCAGGTAAAATGTCTGTGTCAAGCCTTATGTTTGCAAAATTAAAAGAAAATACTCAGGGGCCAATAGAAAGTGTTTTGTGCACTAGGGAAGTCAGATGTCCTGTGGGACATTGTAGCTGCAGTGTCACTGGTGCATAGACAATGTTGTCTGTGCCTGGTGTCAGTTCTGTAGTGGGTGAGGAGTGGATCTTGTGGGTCCCAGCCTGGCTCAGTCCCTGTCTGCTGTCTGGGAGAGGCACTGGAAGAGAGATTAGCAGAGCATGATGTGATGTCATGCATGTCAGCAAAGGATGGCAGGTCAGCTCTAACTCTCTGACTCTTTAGTGCTCTATGGTAATTTGAAGCTTTAATGTAGTTCTTTTCATGCAACTTATGTTTCTTTGGAATTTTTAAAAGAATATTTTAAGCTACTTCCTAGGAAATAGTCAAGTGCTCTGTGCTTTACAAAGCCCAGCTTAATTAAGTTGTCCTGTATGTGGTGATGGTCTGGGTGTTGAGGGTGAGTGTGATTACTTGGACAGTGCAAGTCACAAGTTAATGATTCCAGATGAAGTTATAAAATTCAGGAAATGGGCCATAAATAAATGTGGCTATAACCAATTACTACAAATCATACAATTTGTTAAGCTCCTGTTTCCTATTTTAGGGGAGAAGTATCTCTTGCTCTAGTTTCTGAATTTGTAGATTAAGAGAACTTTTAAGTGTATCTGTGGGAGAAAATGAAGTTGTGCTGCTAGCCTTTAAATTAACATTTGCAATTTTAATTTCTTAAAAAACAGAACTGTAAAAACCAAACTCTGAAACCCTAACTCTGTATGCATAAATGAGCATGATACAAGTAAAGTATGTCTTATGGATGTTGCAAGCATGTATTGAGTTCTTAAGGACACAAAATTTACACATATATGCAACCTCTTACATATATTGCACATATATATTCTATATATTTATACATATTACTTTATAGATATAAATGAAATGTTCAATAGACATGCAAAAATATTTGTGTGAATATGTATAAAGTCTGTAGGCTGTTCTAAAAGTGTGAAGCCAAAGAATTAAACTGACTATGTGAACAAAATCCTTTAATTTTCCCATCAAGCTAAAAACATGTCAACTAACTCCCTTGTTTTCTCTCACTAGAAATGACCACCCCAAACAAGACCCCACCTGGTGCTGATCCAAAGCAGTTGGAGAGGACTGGTACTGTTAGAGAAATAGGCTCACAAGCAGTTTGGTCTCTCTCATCCTGTAAGCCAGGTAAATCACAACAATGATGTAAAAAGTTGAATGTACATTTATGTTTTGGCAGTAAAAAGCAGTAAAAATGCTGTAGTGTAGGCTGTAGTTACTATGAATAATGTTGGCCCTCTCTATATGTGATACAATATGAAAGTTCTAACTGTATCAGAAATCCTTCTATGAGGAACTATCTGATATGAACTAAACAGAACTCTTACATATTTTATATTAATTTTTCTTTTCATTTCCATGGTGAACAAACTAAGCAATGTAAGCAGAATCACACCCAGCACAGTGAAATTGTTTCTGTGCTTTAGCAATTTGTCTGGGTGTCTTCCATTTTTAACTAAGGATGACTGTGCAGCTGGGAGACCTAAATGTTCTGCCTGAACTTTGAAACTTTGTGTGGGCTCAGTCATTACAGGGTGGCCCTGAAACCCTGCAAATAAAATAAACATGTGGTCCTGAGGGGCAGTTTGTTATACCTGCTCAAAATACCTGAAAATCTATATTCTTTCCCCTTGGGGTGCTTGAGTTGCTATTTCAGAAATATCTGTTGGGAATTGATCAGCTGTCTTGCTGCACCCTAGGGTTAGTGATCTCTTTATGTCACAATATTTTGCTCAGGCTGAATGACTTTGGTCTGAAATCCTGGAATATTGGAGAAAAAAATCTTGTGGTTTTGTTGCTTAAACAGGGTGAAGGAAATTTTTTATTAAACTTCTGCTGCTATATTGAAACTGTAGCTAGTGTGGACAATCAATAAAAGGATGTAATTAGTAAAAGGATAATGAGGGAATAGAAAATACAAGGCTGGAGTTGCTTCTTCAAATGTGATGGCATTAACCTTTAGGAATACTGGTTTTGCCATGTATTGCCTGTTCTAGCTAGTACTTGAAAAAGCAAAAATATTTTGGGACATGACTTGAAGAGAAAATGTTGCATTTGGCTAAAATGTTATAGTGAATGGTCTCTGCTAATGATTTTGCTTTAGTTCAGCAGTTAAGTTACAGAAGATGTGGAAAAGTCTAACTGTTAATTATTGCTTTGGCAACCACTATGAATTACTACTTAACCACTTGAAATTCCAGGACATGTTGGCATGGATTTGCACCCCACAGACCTCAACAGTGTTGAACCTCTGCAGATTCCCCTATTTCAGTTTTGTGTCAGAAAAGCATAGGTGCACCTTGGATGTCTAGATATATTTCCTAATATGTTGCAACCTGGAAGACATTAATTTGTGACAGTTGAAGAAGAGCTACATTTGCATCACAGAAATGGGATGTTCAAGATTATCACATTTTCTTTTTCTTAGGGTTTGGAGTGGATCAGTTACGAGATGATAATCTAGAAACTTACTGGCAGTCAGATGGATCACAGCCTCATTTGGTGAACATCCAATTTAGGTATTGAAGTATACTCCCTGTGGGTTAGGGTGCTTTGTACTGCTCAGATAAGATAGGAATTCAGCAAGTGCAAGAACTCATGGGTTAGTTCTGTTACCCAACTGGTAAGAAGTCCGATAGCATTTCCAAAAATGAGATATTCAAATGTTATGATCACTAAATATCTAAATAAGCTATGAAAATGAATGTTTATTGGTATGTCAGTTGTGACAGCATCACATTTACTCATGTAAGGTGACTTATGTCCTTATTTTGTGTCTGTGAGTGTCATTTGGAGGGTAGATGGCTCCTATGTAACCTAACAAATGAGTTTGAGAAACTTTTTTTTATTCCATCCTGTTTAGGATGCTTTCAGTATTTTTTCTTTAACAAAACTTGAGAAGAGATGTTTGTCCCCCTTTTAAATTTACTTTTTTAAAAGGCCTTGGTGTAATAAGAGAGCCCATATTTGAAAAGCCTAACTTAAGCTTCGTTATGTACAAGTGCTTTTTTGGCATCTGTTTCTTGGTATACTGACATTCCTGAAGGCAGGCAAAGGAGAATGGTGAAAATCAACTGTGTGCATAATGTAATGTGGAAAATCACCTAGTTCTTCAACAGCAAGTTTCTTATGAATCACTAGGCACACATATATTCATTTCCAGAACATTTAAATCCTTAGTTATAGCAAGATAGCAACAAACTCATCCCAAATATTTTTCTTTATGATGCTTACATAGCTTGTGTTGCTTCTTGCAGAAGAAAAACAACAGTGAAGACCTTATGTATTTATGCAGACTACAAATCTGATGAAAGTTACACTCCAAGCAAGATCTCTGTCAGAGTAGGAAATAATTTTCATAATCTCCAGGAAATCCGGGTAGGTCAATGATGCTTTGCATTCTATCTTAAAACAATTCTCTCTTGTTAGGACATCTGATGTAATAAAACAGCTTGTGGTGGTAAAATATGGCATTGTGTTGAAGGGGGAAAATGGCTGGGTTTATTTTGATATTTGCTTTTAGTTTTTATCTTGTAAATTTAGTAGATTGGTTTCTGTTATTTTTTTTCAGATTCTTTTTACCAAACATGATTGTAATTGAATATGTTCATAAATTTTTATTTTGAGTATTGTTTTCATTATTTTTCTTTTTAATGCTCAACAGTTATTAAGATGCAAAAATTTTGGATGGGATGAGGTTTTTTAACAATATGAAACAAAATCCAATTTTCTGTTCTTCAGATCAGCTTAAGATTTTGAATGAGACAGATTTGTTAGTGTTTTATTTTTAAAAAGATCAAATTTAGTATTTTTTATGGTGATGCTTCTAGTCAGAACTGTGATAAGATTTGAATTGCTTTAAGTGCTTGGTTTGCCTACCTTTTGGTTAACAGTAAAAGCAGATTTGAAATAATCCATGATCTTGGTAGATGTCCACCTTGGAAACTAATTGGGGCACTTATGAGCAGGTATCTTTGCTCATTCTGGGTCAGGGTAGCCTCATGTTTCAAATTCCTCTTCTCTGGAGCTCAGCACTTGCTGGTATTTTGGGAAGGTTTAACTTAGCAGCCTTATATGGCAAGTGTTACAATAACAGAAGGATTGGGATGATTAGAAAAGGGTGGTGCTAAATGGTGGCTTGATGTTTTACTTCTGGGATTTTTATTTTTTTCACTTGGGATTGTTGGGACTGAAAACCTAAGTCCCAGAGGAAGTTGTAAGTACAAAGCTGCAGATGCTGTGGGACTAAAAAATAGTGTAGTAGAGATGTCTGTTAGCATTATGTATCTGTCTATATCCTTTCAATGATTTGTGATGTTCTCTCAAGTTTTGACTTACACTTTTATCCTAAATATCAAATGGAAGGCTCTTGACATGTTTTATTTTTCTTTAAATAATTAAACATTCTTTTGGAAGAAATAAATCTTCACGTTACTTTGACTTTGATCAGTGGTAAATTCTCTCCATCTTCTTAATTGTATCACAGCAGTTTGGGAGCTGCCCAGTGTCTGAGGAAGGGCAGCTGGATCCTTTCACCTGTTAGTGTGGGTCAGTTTCCCGAGTATCCACTAGATGTCATTGTTGTCCTTAATGATCACTTTGATTTTTGCACTTTTATCTGCCCTTTCAATAACTAAATGATTATTGTCCTTTCTGTAGTCATGCTTAGTACAGCACTGTACATCTTGCTGCCTAACTTAAATTTCTCATACAGTGGTAAACTCCTGCTCTTGAGGGTATGTGTGTGATGAATGTATTAAAGATCTGTAAAGGAATAAAATGTATAGCAAGTGTATTAATTTTCTCCAGTGTCTCAGGCAGGATTTCTTTAGCTCTTTTCTTGCCAAACACGGGATTCTATGCATAATGTATGTAGTTAAAAATGGTGCTTCTATATGAACCAAGTTACTAGCATTTTTTGTGGTATATGAATGTGACTATAACATGATGCATGACAGAGTAATTCTTATGCATGCCACATGCTCTTGTGCTTTTTTTACTTCCAAACTGAGGAGAAAATATGGTCACGCTTCTTATTAATGAGATACAATATTCTGATGCTGTAAAATGCTTGTGACTGTCATCACCATGATGTTACATGTTGCTATCAATTTTCATATTTTCTAAAATGCTTGATACTGGTTCTTGAATTTTCCTTCAGTCTTGAAACTTGCTTCAGCTTCTCTGACACATGGGGAGGTTATTAAAGCAGTGTGAACTGTTATGAGCTCTTTAGAGAAATCTGCTTAATTATACAGTGATTCTATTGGCTTCAGTACTGATTAACTGGGTGGAAAATCAGGCTAAAGCATTTTATATTTTTCCATGGATGCTTGCCCAACTCATAGTGTGTAATGAATGTGTTTTCTTTCCTAATGGTCTAATTTTCAACACAATGCAATATGCTGTTGAGCTAAAGTTTGTCACAAATACAAGATCAGCTTTAGTTTGTATTCTAGTATATAGGCATATCTTGTTTGGAACCTAAAATGAATTTATTTTCAGAAAAAGAGGTTTCTTCCCCCTCGTTTGTACCCCATTGTAAGGGTGAAAACAGCCCTTGCAATCTGGCAGAATTATTCCTTGCTCACTGCAGTTAAGGTGTATGCACCCAGCCTTCTCCTCTGGCACTTAAGTGCCATTGTATCACAGCTTCAAGCTTGGAGAGCAAATATTTTCTCATTTGCCGTCATGGAGTTTTCCTACATGATGGTACAAACAGTCTGGATGGACCAGATAGTCTGTAGAGGCATTTTTGGAACAGCATCCAGACTCCTCAGGACATAAGTTATTACACTTTTTCATGATATGAAAATAACCTATTGCAAAGGATATGAGTGAAATGCTGTCCATGAGAGATCTCTGGTCTTGTGCTGATGCTCACCTGTTTATTGCATTTTACCTCTCCAGAACATTCAGATGTTCAGCAGTTCATTGTGCTGTAAGGAGATTAAGTGTTTTGATGCTAAGTGCAGGTGGTATTTCAGGGTATAGTCTCAATCCATATATAATATATATACACACACATGTTGTAGTTAATAGTGCTTTCTGCTGTCAGCCTATAAAGTAGGATCTTTACACAGACTCAGGTAAAAGCCCTTTAATCTTAATACACCTTTGTTGGCAGCAGTATGAGGCCTTTGTTTTAGGTTTTAGTTGGAGTTTTTTGTTTGTTTGTTTGCTTTTCCTTTGGACTGCTGTCTGGTTTGTTTTCAGTTTCTCTTCTATCCCTTTTGGCCTTGCCTGGTGTTCTGTAAGCAGGTGCAAGCCCAGCAGCCTCCCTGGTGCCATGGGCTTGTGCCTGAGCACCACGGACAGGGCTCCTTCTTCACTGTTTGAGGAAATTCTGCACTAGAGAGGGGATTACCAACTGGAGGGATGCCCAGCTGGGAGGCTTTTCCAGGGGATAGTTAAGGAGGGATGCCCAGTGTTATGCCTTTACTCCTCTGCTGTCCAGTGGCTGTAGGGAAGAGGTTCGACTTAGCCAGACATGTTCTGAAATGCAGCAGTGAGCAATCTTCACCTGTTTTCTGTACATGGAGTAGACTGAGATCCTGAGGAGTGAGGACATCCTGGCTCATCATAGGGCTGCTGCAAGGTAATCAGCCAAGAAAATGTATTCTTGTGGGTCTTTATTCAAACATCTCTAAGGTGCATTTTAAACTGCTTTCCACTGAAGGTGGAACAACTCTGAAGGAGCTGTTACTCCTTTAGATTCCTGACTAAGCTTCAGGTACTTTGGTTAGAAACCATTCCTCTGTGATCTATGTTCCACTCACGAAAAGAAGCATTTCTGACCCTTAATTCTGACCTTTGGGTTCAGAATGTCAATTAAAAATAGTCAGTCTGCTTTCTGCAAAGTACTCTTCATGCTAAGAAAAGACTGAGTAAACTTCAGTTTTATAGAATTTCAATCTTTCCTGTCTGTAGGATGTTCTGTAAGCACAATCATCACACGAGTTGTTAATTTTGATTATCTTGCTGTTAATGCTGGCTGAGTATGGATTTGTTTCTTCAGGATGCACACAGATGCACTGTTCTGTTCATCTGAAGTTTACTGGTGGTGGAAATCTGCAAAGCAGGGGAGTAGAATGCTCCACTGGTACTGGTTACTTATTAAGCCTTGTCATGGGTAGGAATCAAATTTCAGAAAAAAGGTTATTTCCATTTGTACTCTGCAAATTTCCACCTCCCAGCAGAGGATATTTAGTGAATCCCCAGCTGAGATGTTCATATGAACTCATCTTTACGAAAAGAAGGCAAATTAAATGATGTAACATCACTGTTCCCTGCCAATATCATCATCACTGTAGGTGATATGACCTTTTCATCATGTATTTGTGGAAATAACTAATATATGCTTCAGACTGTGGAAATTATGAACAGGATTACAATTTTCCTGCCCTTTGATACTGTGGAATGGTAAGACATCAGATCAGAGCTTACTGTGCAATCATGAAAAGTGCAGGTATTGAAATAGCCTTTTATGCATATGAGATGTGTGTATACAAATAGGGAGGCCACGTGAGAGCTAGTAGAACACTGGAAGATTATTTTGGCCCACACACTATAAAATTGTTAAGCATTTTTATTTTACCTTGTTATGAAGGAGTATTTTAAGAGAAATAAGCATCTCTTCTATAGAGCAAAACTGAACATGGCTTTTATGCTGTGGTACATATAAAAGATATTTTTTCTTTTGTGTCTGAGTGTTCAGTAACAAATCTATGAAGGAACCTTTTCTTGCCCCAGAAGGGCTCAATTAGGCAAGGGTACCTTGAAGAGGCCCTGTATTTTTAATTCTGTCAGTCTGACTTTACTCTCTGAAGCAGAGGAAAAGCCATGTGAAACAATGTGGCAGCAGCTCTATGGAAGGCAGGAAGTTGATGAAGTACAGAGCTTTCCTCGAGGGAGCTCAAGTACAGAGAGCCTAGGAACTGATGGAAGCATTGAGTGTTACATATGTGTGAAAACCTCTCCTGCACTTACAACCTTTTTTGTGATTATTCATTCAAATTCCACTGTGGAAAAGAAATTGGAAAATCAACACCCTCACAGTAAAGAATTTCTTGCTAAGATCTAATCTAAATTTTAGTTTAAGGCCATTCCCCCTTGTCCTATCATTACATGCCCTTGTAAAATGCCTCTGTTCCTCTTTTTTGTAGGCTCCCTTAAGTACTGGAAGGCCACAATTAGGTCACACCTCCACCTTCTCTTCCTGTAGCAAGTGTTTGATTACCTTGTTTCATCTCTTCTGTGCATGAAGTTCTTGTAGGAGGATTTACAAAGATTTCCCCTAAATCTTTGGTTTTTAAATATTTTACTTCTGTAAAAATCTTTCTGGTACTAGTGGCTTAAAAATTCAGATTTTTAAAATTGTGTGTTATCAGTGCAGGTAAACTGTCCTCCAGCATAATGGGGGGATTTTTCATTGGCTTTGATGCAAGCTTTCACTATTGTATTCTAATTACAATACTTTAAACAAATCTTCTAGTGGACATGAACAGGTTGCATGTAGTGCTGTGTGTGTGAGTGGAAGGAGCCAGATGCTTGAACTTTTTATATGGAAAACCAACTGCAAATTTTGGTGAACATATTCTCTAGCACTCTTTTGAAGTATGTAGTGTAGTAATACTGTTGTAGAGTAGTAATTGTATTAGTTGGGGGAAAATTGCTGGTTTTCTGTGATAGTTTCTTACCTTCTTTATATACCTGAAAGATTTATGCAGGGAAGTTTTCAATAATGGAGATCGTTGTACCAATAGGCCAACACCTTTACCATTCCTAATTAGTATAAATGAAGGATCTCTTTTTCACAAGAAGATCCTGTTATGAAAGGGAGTTACCTGTATGGTGAAGGGAGCACATGTATATGTTAATAAAAGTTCTGTGAGAGTAGGGTCTGTCATTTTTGCTTTTTGCACATTTTGCTAGTGGCATGGCCATGCTGCTCATGTACAAGAGTTCTGGCTAGAGCTGTGAAATAGTCTTGAGTTTTTTTCCTAATTTTATTTTTAACTCTACCAGCTTCTGCAGCTGATTTACACACACACTGTGCTTCTGGCTTTTGTGAAAACACTTTTTGTAGCCTTTAGCCCTTAGTGCTACATATAGCTTTGTTTCTTTTAAACCATGGCTTTTTCTTTTTAATGCGTGGATACAGCAGAGATGCTGATCTTTCTCCCTTTGATAGCATTACCAAATTTATAGAGCTCTTAGAGTGATCAGTCAAATTTGTGTGTTCTTTAGCTTCTAGGAATTGGTCCAAATATGCATATTGATGATATGTAGATATGATTGTAGATCATATCTATTTAAAACAGTAGCCCCCATGCCCTTCACTGCCTGAAATTTCCAAGTTGTAATCAAACTTATGTGCTATCAGGCTGAGGGAAGAAAAGCATGTTTTTCTTTTACATGCTCAAAATGTAGTGAAAATCCCAGTGGATAGTCGTGTTTACAAGGGTAACTGTCTGCATTCAATTGTGGGTTATAAAAGTGCTTGCTTGAATGAATACACAGAGCTATCAGACAGAACAACCAATAGTTCCTTGGACTAATTGACCTTGTCAGTAGAATAGAAACACTTGCAAATAAAATTCCCATTGCCAGCAAAGTTGCAACTGAAAACCCCTGAAGAAACTGTGTATATCCTCTAACTATCTTGGAATGCAGTGATTCAGGCAGCAGACATGTGCAGCGGGAGGGGGCAGGAGGGGGAATAATTAACCAGGAAAGTTGTACATACCAGCAGTTTGCAGTGGGCTCCTTTTGCAGCGTGAGGCTGTGTGCATTCCTCAGGCCATTAAGTAGCTCACTTTCCATATTCAGAGTTATGCTTTCTACCAGTTGTTACTACTTTTACCATCCCTTGGGTCCCCCTGTATGATTTGTTTTGCTGGTCTGCTTTGATTATAATGTAGCCTTTTCAGAAAAGGCAAAGGTGTTTGGCTGGTAACCACAGCATGTTGTAATGAGGGTGGAGTGTGTTTGTCATTCTGCAGCAATGGTTGACTTCCATGAATGCCAGGGTCTATAACCACACAGGCTGTGGCAGTTTATCTTTTTGAATATATTCAGATTGCATAACAGTGGAAAAGAATCACAGTAAATATTAGAATATCTGATCTTCCAATAAAAAGCACGATGGAACCATTTTTTTACTTTACCCAGTGATGAGTCATGCATCTTCCCATTAATAAAAGGAAAATATTTCACTCCAGAAATAAGTCTTCACAAGTGAATTAGTCATATATCAGACATTTCCTTTTAAAAGTTTGGATAATGTCACACAGGTGGAAGTAGTATGAAAAAAACAACAGTGAAAGACACAACAGGCTTCACTGTGTACTATAAAAACATGATTTTATTTTGGTTAGAAAACAAAACAGGAAAAATGGCATTTGGAAAATAAAGTCTGAAAAATGGTCCAGTTAGCTGCTAAATAAACTTCAGAGATGAAGATTTAAAAAAACCCACCAAGATTTGTAAAAGGAGGCGGGGGGGAATAGTGTATTTCACCTTAAGTAAGGGACAATGTGTAATAAGGGATTTTGTGGTTTTACAGCTCGGTGCATGTGTTTGAAAGCTGTTCTCTCAGCAACGTGGGTGGCAGGTTATGCTACCATATAATGTATTGTAGTTGGCTCTCCACACTTGTCAGGGTTAGCGTTCAACCATTCGGAAAATTTTCCCATTGTTCTATCATGTGAACCAAGGCTAGTGTTGAATTCCCAATAACCTTCTGCAGGAAAAAGAGGTTTAATTAGAAAGTTTGAAATTTGATTACTTCTGTTATTGTCTTAATGAACTTCTCTCTAATTTAGGTGCTTATCTGCAAATGCAATCAATTTTTGCTCAGGAAGATGAAAAACAAACTTAACTTTGTACTGCAGTTGCTTCCACAATTTAAAAAGAAAACTTGTATACTCAATTCTGTCTTTCTTCAGCATTAACACTCTATTTCCATCTTAAACATGTTTGCTTTAGATGGATCATAGCTTTTGGCAGCTACTGCATTTTTAGCAAATAATACTGTTTCTAGTAAGAGTTGCAAAAAAAAAACTTTGTGTGAGGTCCTTGTAAACTGAACCTTGGGAACGTTATGTTATTTCTGTATTTTCCCTTCTTTTGTGCTTCTTCTCTATTTGTGTCATGGTTATAAATTACATCGTTTGAACTAGAGAATTAAAAACATTTCGTTTTGTGATTCCTGTAATTTTAAAAAAGAGAAGGTTTATTTTATGTGTATTTTATTTCCTTTTTACCTGTTATTTCAGAGGCTGGCACACAGAGAAATAAGCAGTTATGGTATTGAAATTCCATTGTGCCAGCACCTTTGGGGCATAATCCAAAAAACCCAGAAAAATCGCCTGCTGGGTTGTATGCAGTAAGCTTGTGTGAACATCAGTGTCTGCTCTTCACACATCATTTTTTACTGGAAGTTCCTGTTGGAGTAAAGGTTCTGTGTTTGGAGAGTGCACAGGGATACTTGTTGGTCAATGGTTTTTCAAAGTTTGTAGGGATTTCTAATTACAGTTTACCAGTGTAGGCTCACTAGATACTTCTTGCAGATAATCATTAATGTTTCAGAAGTAAGAGAAGCAAGCAGGGATTTGGCAACATAAAAGCTGTAACAAGAAAGATCTGGGTGCTCTTCTCTTCCTTTAAGCTTCTCTCTGAGACTGAACATGGGAGTGAGGAATAAGGTGGGTGGGTGGATGGAGGGGGAGGTGACAGCATGACAGAAGACACTCTCATACTTGGCATCCCTACTTCAATATTTAACTCCTTCCCTTCCTTCTCCCTCCTTTTTCAATGCAAGTGTGGTGTCTAGTTGACATTTTCAAACATCCAAGCGCCTCCAGCATTCCAGCTTATGGTGGGTGTCAGTGTGATGCTCATCTAGAACATCTTCATGGTGCTCAGTCAGGTGAACCCCCTCAGCTGATCAGAATTAATTTGAACTGTGGTTTATAAAACATGTGATACTGTGCATTTGCAAACTGGAGCATGTAGCAACATCCACTTTATCTCTTGTGTTTGATCTCTCTGCACTTGGATAGAAGGATGGAGATCCTGCTAGGCAAACTGTTTAATGCAGCTTTTTACTTGGGTGTTTGAAGGAGTTCCTGGTCACATAAGGTTTCAAGGTTTGAACTAGGGAAAATGAAAATATTTGTTGGCTGGCTGTATCATTTATTGGCTCTTGGGGAAGTGGACTCTAGATATCTGACCTTGCAGTTACTTAGCAGAGCAAGAGGTGGGGACCATTGAGGAAACTGTGTGAAACAAGGGATGCTTCTTTGATCTCAGGAAGGCAGCATGTTAGGAGGGAGATCTTGGAAAAGTGCAGCAGACCTGTATTTGGAAGGGAAATTATATTCTTCTGTAGTAAAGGGAGTTGTTAATAAACTGCATTGGAGTTGTTAAATAAAGAGCTGTTTCTCAGTCTCATTTTTCTTCTTCTTCTACCCTACCACATTCTATAGTCATGCTCTTTCCCATTCTATCAGTTCCCTAGGCCTGAGTACTCCAAAATTATCTCCTAGTTTTGGATTCCAAATGTGAAGACATTGTGGGAGTCACACCACCATCTTTTGCTTAAAGGTTGTAAAAAACATCCTTAAATTTGTGTCAAAGCTGACAGTAAGATGCTGCTCACTCACTCCTGCTTTCCTCTTTCTGAGAGGTTGCTCACCATTGGGAAACTTCTCCCCTTCAAACAATTTTTTTCTACACTGTGAAATAGGATTGGGAGGATAAAGTCAGTGAATTATAAACAATCATCTTTGATGTGCCTGATTGCCTTCATAGACTTAACTGTGGAGAGTAATCCTTGGAGGGAGCACTAGATATTTTCAAAAATTTAGAGGTGCTAAATACATCCAGTAAGGTCAAATCCAAGACTGATTCTGATCCCTCTGGGTGCTCCTACTAACATAGTATTAAAATCCTCCAAGGAGTAAAGCCAGCAGTCAACATTTAATTTGGTTTAAGCAGAAGAAAGGATATGAAAGGAATGGGAATTTTCTTGGGTACCTAAGAAAGTTTTATGCTGTCATCTCAACTGGTGCTGGTCAGCTGGCACAGCACACCTCATTTTCTGTTTCACTTGAATTACTTGTAGGCACCAGCAGCTGGAAACCTCCTGTGACTGTGTTCACCACCCTTTGCCAAACCAGCAGTTTGGCAGCAGGCTGGAGGGAGGAAGTGGCCCCAATTGAAAAGAATATAGGAGCAAATTTGCCCACCAGTTATTCTCTGTATGTGTGGCTTCCCCGTTATAATACCTTTATTTGCATCCATAGAAATGTGGTCACACTTGGCTATTTATAGTGCATACTGCCTTGTGGCAATGTTATCAGGTATTGCTATTAATTAGGATTTAAAAAAATCCAAACCAAATCCATTAAATGCACAGGATGTGCCATGCTTTGTCAGGTCAGCAACCAAAAAATTTCCATTAATTCAGGTAGAAATAAAGGAACAAGTGTATTCTGTGTAGATAGTGCTGAAAGGATTTCTGTTGATGTGGTAAATTCAAGCAATCCTCAGTGTTCAGAAGAAAATGCTACCTGGCAGGTGGTAGAGATCTAGAACAAATCCAGGGTTCTGGACTGTAAGACTCAGCTGCTTCAGAGCTGCCACCATGGCAGCTCTTTCCAGAGGGAGGTCTTGCTCCTGTGATTACTGCCATGTTATTTTGGTCAGGGATCACATGTCTGTGTGTAGCTTTGATGAGAACACTGCTACACAGAGTCTACATTCAATTCTTTGCTGAGCTTTATTGGGTGGGAAGGGATTGAATGTGCTGTTATCCTGTTCCTTATCTCAAGTAGTGCATGGAAATGTTTCTAGAGATATGAAGCATAAATTTATTTCTTTCTGAGGGCTGTTTTGTGTCTTAATCTGTCATAAGATAACCAAGATCATGTGTTTGAATCGGAAAAACCTTTCCCATGCTTTTTCCATTTTCCATGCAAACACACAGGAGAGGGTGGAGTGAGAATGGTAATGTATCATATGTGTCTGGCTTGGGGGCCTGTGCTCTCTATCTGCCTTCATTCAGTTCCTAAAGTAGGTTTATCTAACAGTCCTATTTTATTTCAGAATGAATTCTGGAGTGTTTTATGTCTCATGTCAAAGGAATGTTATCAAATACAGTTTTTATTGAAGCTTTTTATGAATGCTGTTTACAGTCACAGTTTTTGAGTGGATCATGTGGCATAGCCCCTAATACATCTTTTTAAATTATTATTTCCCCCACTCTGTATTTGTCAGAGGTCAAATTCAACTGTGAGTGTGAAGAATATTTTGGATTATTTCTACTAGCAAATGCAGAAAACTTTAATGTGTTTCTCTTACTTGAGATTAATCTGTTACTTAGGAAGATGATGTTGCTGCACATCATTTTTACCTTAATAAGGTAAAAATCAAAACGTGTTTTATTTTTTCATTGTTTCAAAAAGAGTTGCAATTCAGTAACAGAGGAAACGATGTAGTAAAAATTCAAAGTAGGCTTCCCTCTCCTTGACCAGGTCTCTGTTGTGATTATGATGGTCACCATTTGTAACAGAGGTTTTCATAAATCAGCTCTTAGTAGATCTGGCACTGCTGGGGCAGGAACTTCTATTATGGAATTACTGGGCTTTCTTCTATTTCTTTATCGTGTCATGAGGAGTTAAAAGATTTACTTGCATAGCAGAAATAAATTAAGCAGAGGAGCATGTGTAGCCACAGTAGATGTACAGTAAGTCACATAGATTTGCAATCCAATTCCCTCTTCTTGTTGTTGACTGCACTTTGCTAAGCAGTAAGATGACACCCCACAGTAGCTCTAGAGCACATAGCAGGCCTGTTGGTAAACAAGTTTTTAATTAACTCATTCTCATGCTTTGTTTTCCACTGCCCCCTCATTTTTCAGGAGCCTACTTAGGATGTAATTTTATTTTGATTCTTCTACAGGTCATGGTGAAGAACTCATGTTCTTGGTCTGTAGGATGTGGCACTGAGGCTATTCCAGATGCTGTTTGTAGCAGACATGCTGTTGCAGCAAGGGACAGTGCATAGCACCACTGAATACCTTTTTAAAATTGTATATTTTTTGAGTGAATGGTGACTTGAGGGAGTCAAGAAATAAAATTCTTGAGGAAGTCAAGAAATAAAATTCACATAAATTGAAAGAAGCAGAGTCTCAAGTCTGACCTCCACATAAAATAACAGATAAAAGCCTTGTGGGTTTTTTTTGGACACGCCTTCTTATTGATTTGTAAGAAAACACAAGCAAAAATAAAAGCTCTACTGCATTTGTTCCAGTACATTAAAGAAATTCTGTTTAGATGTAAAATTAAATGCTTCCATTGGTCAACAGTTCTGATTCCAGCTTTGCAAATTTATGGAAGTGTATTCTGGCTCACATAAAACCATCCAGCTGAACCTCTGACAGATATATTTCTTCTCTTTTAAAGTTCATTTGTATGAAAATATATCTCCAGTGAGGCATGTTTATGAATTTGGGATCTTCTGAGATGAGACTCTGCATTGCATTTTAAATTTGCACAAAATAGTTTTCACAACAGTCTTTTGGATTTGTTTCCAATGAGTAAATATTCCTTGAGCTGAGCATTACTCTCTGGGTCCTGTGAAATGCTACTCTGCATTTACTTATTGTGTGCTACAACACATTTGAGTAATCTTCAAGTTCATCAGGTTTTGCCCCACTTGCCTTTACTGAGCATCCATGGACTCTTTATCCAGACACAGAAATGTTTGCATACTGTACTTCTGCAGGATTTGGGGATTATTTACAGAGGTTTAGGACCTTTAAATTCCTTGATTTTTGGGAGAGATAGCCCTCTGTAATTCTCAGAAACAAGCCACTCCTTTGAAACCAGGAGAAATGCTTTCTCTTAACCCCAGTGCTTTTCGTGTCTTAAATCAACAACTTCTCCTCTTGCTGGTAAAGAATGAGTAGGGGTTTTTTAATTTGGTAGCACTCAGGTATAATTTGTTCCAGTCTTTTCCTGACAAATGAAGTAGCTCAGGACCTACAATCTTGTGTAACAGGTAAAAAGTTAGAGCCATGCAGTTTTATGGGCCTGTCTTCTAGTAGAAGATAAGAAATCTAGTTCTCTTCAGTGTGTAGTAATAGCCCTTCTCAATGAGTGGAATGAGGTTTGTTTTGGTTTTGATGTACTTTCTTCCCCTCACCTATAAAGAGTGCTTGAGAGCTAGCAGCTGGCTGCTACTACTGTGGACTTTCTGTAAATACCATGATATTCCCATTTTTTGACATTTGTTCCTTTCCCATATTAATTTTCTGCATTCTCTCAGATGCAAAGTGCATGGCATGAAATGTGTTCACTAGGTTATTGCCACTAAGTTATTTGAGATGGTTTGATACAGAATTAACTCAGTGTGGCCTGTTTTCAGGCACTTACATCTTTAATATTCCCTGCACAATTTTTTTTTTCAAATACTTTCTTTGTATAATTTAACTGTAGCTATGTCTAGACATATTTCCTGGATATGGCTAAACAATTTTCAAGGTAAATTATGACCTGGGGTTTTTTTTTGCACTTTCACACAAACATAGTATCATTCCATTATGTATGTAGGAGAAATGGGAACTGCAGACATCTGCAATACAGTTTTCATCAAATTTGCAAAATTCTGCCCCTTGGTAAAATTAGTTATTTCCCAGAAGTGTTTTCCAGCCTTTACTTTCATTTTCAAACAATTTGTGTAGTGCACCCATAGAATACATTTATATTGTTCCTGCTTGTCCCCGGCAGTTCTAGTTTGAAAAGAATTCATAGGACTTCTCCCTTTATGCTTTGCTGTTTTCTAGGTTTTAATGTGTTTATTCTATTTGCCTTAAGGTCCTCTTGCATAAGGCCATTGTTCAAAGCACTTGTTTCTTGCTCATAGAAAATTCTGTGTATACTCCCTTTCTTGGAAGATTCTGTGGTATTAAACATAGAATCATTTAAGTTGGAAAAGACCTCTAAGATCATCAAGTTCAGCCTGTTCTGTTGCCTTTCATATAAGGCAGCTGCTTTGTCCTATTCTTCAGTCAGCAGTTCCATTTGTAATGCAAATTCACCTGAGCTTCAGAATGTTTTTTTAAATATATGTTCAGACTTTGCAGTAGAATGTTCCACTACCCCAGTTCAATCTGATTCTGTTCTGTTTGTGTAGCTGTCTCCTCTTCCATTGCTGGTTTCCCCTGCCTCTCCTCAGTAGAGCAGCCTGACTCACCTGGAAGTTGTAGGAGATGATGTCTTTGCTTTGGGTGAATGCTGCTCTGAAGGGAGGGACAAAGATTTTGCTATCTCACTAGAGGGAACTCTTAGGGCTTTTCAGTGCTTGGGGGTGAGAATTCAAATTTATGACTAAGATACAAACTTAAATAAAAGTGCTAGTAATGTATTGTCTTTAAGAACTGTGTGCCCTATTTCTGTTGTTATGAAAACTTTAGTCCACATACTTAACCAGATGGGATTTTGTTTTATACTTTTGTCACTATTTTGTGTTACAACTACAAACTTTTGAATGCAGATGGTACTATTTGTTTGAGTGAGCATGGGAAGTTGTAGTGGCTTTTGTTATGTTTGATAGTTGGGTTTTTTCCCAAGCTTCTGATCAGGTAAAAGTTACTGAGGGTTTTCAAAAGCAGGTTGGTCATCATCTGCCAGATTCCTACTTAGAAGGATCCCTACACAGTTACCTTGTACTCATGGGGACTTCTCCTTAGTTACTTACTTGTCCATAAAAAAAAGAAATATTGTGTGGTTGTGTTCGCAGGGCTCTTAGGATGAGGGAAGAGACGAGAATGTTGACTCCATGTTTCAGAATGCTTGATTTATTATTTTATGATAATATTATATTAAAACTATACTAAAAGAATAGAAGAAAGGATTTCGTCAGAAGGCTGGCTAAGAATAGAAAAGGAATGATAACAAAGGCTTGTGACTGACAGAGACAGTCCGGACAGCTGGGCTGTGATTGGCCATTAATAGAAACAACCACATGAGACCAATCACAGATCCACCTGTTGCATTCCACAGCAGCAGATAATCATTGTTTACATTTTGTTCCTGAGGCCTCTCAGCTTCTCAGGAGAAAACATCCTAGCAAAAAGATTTTTCATAAAACATGTCTGTGACAATATTGCAGTGAGGTAACCTTCAATTTGAAGTGCTTCCCTAAAGATAGAAAACATTTGTTTTTACTAAAGGAGATTTGCAGTTCTTTCTAAATATGCTATGGGCAGCGTTGGCCATTTATTTTATAGTAACTTTTTGGTTGGTTTTTTAAATGTACTGTTTCTTTTCTCACATCTGCATCTATAATAATTATCAGTAGTCGAAGCTACTGATAATTTGAATTGTTAAGTACCCTGATTTAAAAAAAAAAAAAAAAATTTTAAAAGTCCCCCATTCTTCTTTCAAAGTGCTGGAATTTCAAAAATACTTGCAGCAAACCGTGGATTTTCTGCCATTCATTTTTAAGGCCAGACTGTCCAAATGTAGTCTGTTCCAGTATGTCTGCAACTAAAATTTTATCCATCTTAGCTACCAGAAATAGACAAACTGAGGCAGAAAGCTTGTTTTGGGCTGCATTACCTGTTTTTTGATACTGTCAGCCAAGAATATTTTTGTAGGTTTTTCATCTTCAGTGTACTGTGTGCCAAGCTCAGGGGAAGTAACAGGTTCACACTGGAGTCACGTTCCTGTAGGTGTGAAGGAATTCCCCGTATACCAGGAATCTTCTCAGTGTTGCAGTGGCCTTGCAAAGGTATGGCATTCCTGGGGCTTGTGACAGCTGTGCAGTGAGATTAGGTCCCTGCAGGAGAGTACTGCTGTACTTCGAGTGTGTTTGCCTTCCCTTTTTCTACTCTTGACAGCTTCTTAAATGAGTTATGAAAGCTTTTCTTTAAGTTTTTAACTTTTCATTAAGTTTTTCTTAAATCAGAGATCCAAAATTTTACAGCTGTTATGGTTGATTTCAATTGGAGGCAGTATTCCTTCTGGAGCAACAGATTCCTGTTAAGATGGAATCTCTTTAAGCTGATACCAAACTAAACTTAGGTAGCTTCCTGCTGTGGGTAGAAGGTTTGTGTTGGAGTTTTAGGCCTTAATCCCATACTTGCACATATGAAACTCCATTCTAGACTGCATTGTCATTCTGTATTTGCTGGTTGGATCATTCTGCTTTTCAAAGGGACAGGGAGAAGGGTTTTATTTTTTTCTGAAGTTCCAGTGGATGGTTGCCACTTAAAGCATACACAGCCTAGCAATCCTTCTCTAACGAGTTTTAATTTATGGATGTGTCCAGCATAAAGTGTTATGTGAAAGTTCAAATGACCTCACTTAAAAATAGGACTTCAAAAAGGTAAGACTAAAAAGCAAACTGTCCAAGACTATTCAACATTTTTGTCCTCTGAAGCAGTATATACCTCTTGAAGTATGTATTTTTGTAATGAATGTTGAGCTGCCTCTCGTTCTTCACAGTAGAACATATTAAAAAAAAGTGCATATTGCACAGCAAATGGGAGAACAGTGTTTCGTTCTTCCAGAGACTTTCCTAGTAAACAGTTTGTGACAAATTTCTGTTGGTTCTGCAGGTAAATTTTCTAGAATGAAGAGCTGTTTTCCGCCCCATTCTAGAGAATGAAGTATTCAAAGACTGTTGTAAATTTTTTTCCCCTTTCCTTTTTTTTTTTTTCCTGCCACCCAGAGTTAAGCAGACAATATTTTCTGAAATTACAGTCGAGTCAGACAGTTGTGGCTGACAATTTCACAGAGGTTGAGCATTTGGCAGGTTATTTATTTGTCTGTCAGGCTGGATGTACCTGACTGTGCAAGTGCTGTGAGCAGATGCAGAGGTGGGACTGATGGGAGGGTGGTGGTTGTTTAAGTACCACGGACAGGGGCTCCTCCACACGTGTCCCGACCATCCATGACTTCATCTGTCAGGAGCTTTGTATGTGGGCACTTCAGCACAGACTTCACCCTTTACAGGCATCATTATTTGGGATTCTTTGTCACTTGGAGCTTTTGAAAGAGCTGTTTTTCTGTGAATCCATGTCCCAAAGCTCTTGGTGTTCCACAGCGAGTGCCACTGTACCCCTTTCCTCCATTGGACAGGAGGCTTATGTGCATGCTTCCTCACCAGAGGCTCTCTATCGTGTCTGAGACTTAGCTGTTGTCCTCTTATGTGTTCTTCATCTGCCTTCAGCAGAATTCAAAGACAGACCATAAGGACATTCATAAAGCTGACTTTCCCTGTTAACCGTTCCATGGATTAAATTTCAGCTCTTCCTAACTTTATTCCTGGTGTAATATTGAAATTCTGCCTGCATCAACTGTGTGCGTCTTGGAAGATATTGCATTGGTTTCTCAGCAGAACCAAATAAAGGGTTCCTTTTTAACTGTATGGGGAAATGATAATCAGGGCACCCAATTCTAAAGAATATCAAAATGGACCAGTCACTAAGGCCATTTCATGAATTTGCTGGTGAGTCATTCTGCCAAATGAAGTTTAGGTTGCATCATACATGGCTCAATTGACATCATCTGCTCCCTTCGGAAAGCAGCAATGTGGCACAACCCACTGATGTTGTCCAACATATTTGTGCTGCTCAAGTAATCCAAACAGGAAATTTAGAAAGGCACTATAACAATCTGTATTTGAGCATTGTGAATACTAATCCTTGACCCACCAAAGATTTGCTTTTCTAGATTTACTTTTCTTACTTTCCTACATATTCTTTATAGCTTGGTTTGAGTGTTTATTTGTCTTTATTGCATACAACTTTCTAACACCTGGGCATTGATTAATTATTAGTGTTTTAATCTGTAGCAAAATAGTCTGAAGGAGGTTCTATAAAACTTCTTGCAAAGATCATCTGGACCTTTTTTCAACTTTCCCAATCTTCCCAAAGGTCATTTCTTTCACTTTATTTGAACAAAGAGCTTATAGGATACTAAAAGATAAGAACTTTGCAGGTTTCACTCTCTAATATAGCTTATTCTGTAACTGATCTTGTGTCTACCCAAGTCCACAGCTGACTCTTCCTGAGGGGATGGGCTGTGCTCCTTTAGCCTCTTCAGGAACTGCTGTTTAAAAGAATGGAAAACTTCTCTTGCCTAATGGACTGAAATGAGATTTCTTGACTGTTTAAGGAGGTGGCTGATTAAGACCACAGAGCACCTCCCTAGGTGGTCGTTGCTTCATCCGAGCACACAAGCGTGCTGTTCACAGTGGGTCCTTTGAGCCTGTTGCTGTGTTCCCTGTTAAGTTGCTAATGTGGTGTCCCTCCTTTGGCTCACTTGGAACTCACCAAGTTTCTTTTGGACATGCTTCGTTTTTTCTGCTGGAACTGGGGCATCACTGCTATTAACTGGTTCTCTTCCTTCCTAAGTGAAGTGATGGCTGAAGCCCAAGCTCTGCTACTTCGTGTGTTGACAGTTCCAATACTTGGAATTATGCAGAAGCACACAGATTCTCAGTCCTGGTAACTAAATGGTAGGACATGGCCGTTATGGAAACAGGATTTTGGAAGTTAAGCCAGCCTTCTTTCTCCTTGCCAGTTGTTGTGAAAACATATTTGGATAGCTGTACAAAACAATGGCTAAACAGGAAAAAGCCTTTTCCTACATGGGAAAGTTCATGTACCGATAAATATTTAATTTCTGAACATAGCGTTTCTTTTCCCTGAAACTTAGTTTTATAATCTGCTGCTTGGAAGAATACATTATTTATTGAGAACACCTGCTTTGAAAAGCTTAGGTTTTTATAATAACTGTATTGTAAGAGCTAGCTATGCACATAGACAAAATTATATGTGTGAAGAGTCTAGCCACTACTTTTAATTTCATAGTTGGCTGAGTCACTAAAACAAAAAGCAGCTTTAACAGTTTTATGAGAAAAGTAGGAGGAGTAAAATTAAATGCTGTTTGATTTAACAGCCATTTGAATCTAGTAGTAAAGTTGATGAAATGGAAATTTGATGAGGTACAAACATCTCAGAATAATGTTTCATGCTAAAGCTGTGATGGCAGGAAGAATTCTCAGCTCTCTGTCAGTACATCTGCACACACTGCCCAGGGGGAAAAAATGAGCTGCTTTTTCTTCCTGTTCCCCTGAGCTGGGAGCCCTGTCTAGCATACATCTGGGATGGGTTTGTAATTACACTAAATGTAAAACTACTTACAGTGAGTTTTTTCTCTATATATTTTCACAAAAGATACCCTTAAAGGGCACGAAAAAACAAGTCTCATTTCAAGGATGTTAGCCTATTGTAAATATAGCCAAAAACTTGGGTTGCATTTGTAACCCTAGTAGGAATAGCAGTTAAAGTTATATGCTATTTGGAGACACCACAGAATATAAACAGAATATCACTGAGTATGGAAAAGAGGTCAATATTCAATTTAGGTAGGATTAATACTATAGAAAAGTATTAGTATAAAGTATAGAATACTATAGAAAAGTATTCTTTGGGTAAGTAACTTCATAGCCTAAAAGGAGGCTAGTGACTATAGAAGAAGTTTCCTCCTAAAAGCTCTGGTCTTGTGTTCAGTCATCTCTCTGAAGAGTATCCTCAAGTTGCCTTGGTCTTATTTTCTTTTTTTAATTTTTATTTTGTTGTGTGGTTTGCCTCTTCTATGGTAGGGCACCCATTAGTTGCAATAGTAGCCTTGCCAAATATGTATGGAATTCTGTAGAACCTCTGGACTGTACAATAAAATGAAGAAAAAGGGCTGTTAAAGTGGCTGGAGAGGAGAATTCCAATGGGAACATTAATTTTCCTTTGGCTTTCCAAATAATGTGGATTCCTGGAGTTGGGAATATATGTCCCAAGGTGAAGCTGTAGCATGCAGAGGACAGGAAAAATAAGAAAGCAATGGAGAGAAAGCAGGAGAAGAGCTAGAATATAACAGCAGCGAGGACAAGTGAGTGATTTTTCCTTTTCAATTTTTATCCCTTTGTTCTTTTATTTTGACTTTCATGGTCTTCTTGTTTTCCAATTGTCACAAAATTTATAGTGTTAGAAGCAAATATAAAAAAGCCACAAACCCTGGGCTTTTAGTATATTGTACAGCAAGATTAGTCTAGAGCTGCAGGAAGTGTCCTGAGTTACCAATACTTAGCTTGCACTGATTCATTCCTACATTTTCTTTTTTTTTTGAAAAAAAGACTTTTCTAGAAAAACACAACAGAAAGAAATTTTGAATTTTTAATTTTGCTCAGATGATTAGTAATAAAGCTGATTTTAAAAAAATTCTTGGAAGACAGTTTTTTACTATGATTGAGTCTTAATGATCTGCATAAGATTAAAAATACAGGAGGCAACATAATCTAGTATTTGCTTGTAGTGGACTGATGCTATAGAGTTGAGGTGAAATGTAAATATATCTGTATATGTGTGTGTCTGTATGTACATACAGTGGTCTGTGCTTTTAAAGAACAACCTTGACTTTGAGCAAAGTCAACTGAAATGGATTTCAAGTATGGTATTTTATTTTGAGTGGAGCTGCCAATACCACCTGTACTTAAGGTTGTGTGACCTTTTCCATTTTAAGGCTTAACTCTTGGTTACTTTGACTTTTGCCAAAGTTCAGTTCAGACAGATTTTTCCTTGTGAGATAGCTGCTTTGGGTTGAATTTTTTGGAAAGTTTCAGCCAAGGCAGTTCTGTTCCAAGAACAAGGCTAGTGAAAAGTATGCTGTTTTGCTTGTGTGAGAATATTCTGGTGTCCTTCTTTGATGCTCCAGTGCCCCCAAGCTCTAAAGCAAGGATTTGAAATTTGGCAATAGTTCAGCCTTTGTGTTGAGGATGTGCCTTTTGCCTCCCTGTAAAAATCCACCCAAATTTCCAGACCAGTTTACAAGGCTTTGAAAGATTGCCATTTGCATGGGCTTAATAGGAATTTCTTAAAACTTCACAGTAAGCTTCCTTTAGATTCTGTTCACACTGGGAATGCTCCAGGCAGAGTAGAGCCACATATTTCATCCCACTTCTGCTCTGAGTTGTGGTGGCTGGGTCTGGGTGCTGACATGGAGCTAGGAGTGGGCAGTTTGTGTCTTGTATCACCCCTGCCTCTTCCCATGTCCTGCTCCTTCTCCCTGGTGACGGACCTGGGCCCTCTGGAAACACAAAATGTTTCACTCATCTGAAAGAGCATGACAGATGTGGAGGAGAAGAATTTGGGAGAGTGTGTGTGTCTGGTTTATACCATTCCTTTGGTCACAAAAAATGTGTGTATCATATTGGCAAAACAATACTTCCTTTTCTACTGAGTGTTTAGTTTGGTTTTGTTGCATTTGAACCTCAGTAGTTGAGCGGGTATCAGGGTTTTAATGAGCTATGTGAGCATCAATTAAAAAAAAAAGTTAGTCTCAAATGTCAGTACAGCAATGTTAGAGGGCAGAAATCAAGAGCTTACTTTTTTCAACCATTGAAGTCTGACATTTGCATTTATTACACTCTAGCCTTCAACTTCATCACAAGTGTTGTGTGTTTTGTCCAAGAGGCAACTGTTTGACTGGAATGGGGAAAGGGGCCTATTCTGAGGATGAGTCCAGGATTTGTACAAGTAAAGGTTGTGTATTCATCTGTTAGGAAAGTTGAGAAATGTGGAGTAAGGGAAGCTGAGATTTGGGGAAATAAAAAAAAGTCTTTGTGGCCAAGACAGATCAGTGGTGCTTGATGAATTGTGTGCTGTCTGTGCTCAGTCTTGGTGTTTCTACAAGAGGCACTCAAGTGGCTGCTCCTAGGGGGCTGCTCAGACTCTGTGTTGTAGCTAGCTTGAGAACTTGTATCTATTTGCAGAAATGCAGAACTGCAAGTGAGCTCAGTGGGAGCTAAACCTCCTGTAAAATCTTGTATTCCACTCACAACAGTAAAAACCAGCTCAGAGTACGTGAAGTTTGACACCTGGAGCCAGGGAACCTTTTAGTCTGATTAGCCTAACGCCTCAGTTGCCAGTTTTACACGTGAAGGAATGACTTGTCCCATCCCTGTAGAAAGACTTGGGGACAAACTGGTTGCCTTTGTAGCAGCACTGGAAAATAACATGCTGTGAATAGAACATAGAACTACCTCCCTTGATCAGGGATGAAACAAAGCATTGGGAAGTATGCCATACTTTTAGCTTTCCTACCTTTTTTTTTAAAGTTACTTAGTGTTAACTAATCTGTTTCATACTGACCTAAGCATAAAAATCTCAGTATCTTAGCTCTTGAACTCAAATTTTCTACTTTGAATTAGCAGTCAAAATTTGTAAACGCTGAGGATAATATTAAAATGCAAGTTTAATTAGCAGTAGCCTTGTAATTCTCTTCAAAATCACAGTCACTTTACCTTAGTAGTAGTTGAATAAAGTCTTAGGAGGATCCTCCTCCTCTGTTTTCTATGAAGATGGAAAGCATCCTTGTTTAAGCTGTTTGCTGCCACCTCACCATGATAAATTTCTCCTTTGTGAAGCTGCTTCAGCAAGACATCTTTTTTTTTAATCCCCTTGTAAAGTCAGCCATGACCTGAAGTTTCCTGTGGAAAAAAAAATCAACTTTTTTGAAAGGGACAGTGCTACAGCAAATAAGTGACTGTGTTTGTGGAAATGTCTAGCTCCCAGAGTGAAATGATTTGCTGCTAAGGTTTAGTGAATTTAATGCTTTGGAAATAATTTGTTGGAGAGTCTGCAGCAGTGGAGAGTTTTGGATTGCGGTTATTTGTTGGGTTTTTTTCCTTGTTCTTACTTTTAAGGTGGAGGTGTAGAAGATTTTTTTGTCTGCTACTTTAAACTGAAGTGCTCATCAAACTTTTTTACTTGTTTCTTGGGTTGTTTTCTCAAGATGTTTGCTCTGAACCAGTAGCTCTCAGATGGGTCTTGTGAAAGCTTCAGCATAAACAAGGCATTTGACAGCTTGTGTCATGCAGTATTTTTGGGAGAAAGATGGGAATTTTGAGCAGCTCAAAGCACATACATCTTCCTTAGGGGAACTCAGCTGCTAAGAACAGCACTCTTATTTGCTTAGCTGTGTGAATCCACTTGCTGGTGGACAATTGTTTTGTGTTTTGTTTTCTTTCCCCCCCAGGACTTTTATTTACTTGTGTGCTCTTCCATGTGTGTTTTGAGCTGTGCTTTGAAGTTGTGCAGCTAGTTTTAAACAAAAGCTGTTGCCATGCTCTGTGTAGCATCCAGTTTGTTTCAACAATCTGTTGTGTCAGTGATGTGGTTTAGAGTTAAAAAAATGCTGTTCTTTACTTGCCTTAACATTGGTTTGTGTAGGATTAAAATGGACAAAGATAAAATCATCATGTCACACTGGGTATGTTGTATAAAAGGCAAGTTAAATGTGCAGCAATCATTAATTGGTCATGATACATTAGATGAAGTTTGAGGTATCCTCTATTTTTTCCTCTGTCACCTTCCTTTTCCTCTGCCCCAGTCCCCCTAATAATCTAAGGAATTTCTGATAATCCAGAACTTTGTGTTCATTTAGTTTCCTACATAAGTCACTCAATTGTACTTCAGAGTGCCTAGATAAAACAATTTTAAATGCATATTTTGTCATGTTTGAGCATTGTTCTTCAGTAAGAAGGTCCAAATGCTACACTTTTACTTTCTTAAATTTATACTGAACTCTGTATTCTTTTATATTGATTTTTATTTTAGGATTAGGGCACAAAATGAGGAGCAGATTCTGAAAGGCAAAAGCAAACACAACTGCAGACAACCAAATTAATTTGTATACATTTACATGAGCAGTAAATCCGCTATGAGTATTCAACTCTGTTACTTCAAATTATTTTGAAAATTAACTAAAATGTGATTAACAAGATTACTTTATTAAATGGGTTTAATATGTGGTGATTTATATGAAGTATGTGAACTGTTTCTGAATGTTTTGCTCTTCTGTCTTGTTTTTTGGCAGCAGCTGGAATTAGTGGAACCCAGTGGCTGGATCCATGTTCCTCTGACAGACACCCACAAGAAGCCCATTCGCACCTTTATGATCCAGATTGCCGTTCTGGCAAACCACCAGAATGGGAGAGACACTCACATGAGGCAAATCAAAGTGTACACCCCTGTGGAGGAGAGCTCCATTGGGAAATTCCCCAGATGTACCACAATAGATTTCATGATGTATCGCTCCATCAGATAAAATTTCCTCATGAGGAACAATAAAGGTATTTTTTCATGACCATATCATTGCTGAAGTATTCAGATACTTAAAGAGCAGAGTTTACTTCAGTGTAATTATATCTTTTTGTTTATACTTTGTACAGTTTTGAAATAAAGATAATCTTGTGTTACAGTATGCTGGAATCTGTAATTTTATTTCTTTTTCTAGGAGTCTGAGTGCTCTTGTACTCTCTGAGAGAGAAAAAACAATCCAGGCACTCTTTAAAGAATGTGTTTGACTGGGTAGGAATCAATAATTTATTTGATATAATTTTGGGGGAGGATTTCTTCCCCTAATGATCATGCATGGAAATAGTTCATTCCTTTACCTAAAAATGAACTCTTTAAAAAGTTGCTCCTCTTCTTGAACAGCCATGATCTAAAGACATTACCAGTAGTATTTTCCCAGTATTGCTTATGCTAATTTGTTGTATCCTTTTCTTTAGAGGGTTGTTTCTGTCAGTGGCTGTGTGCATGGATTTAGCCTTCTTGTAACTACAAAGTAAATGATAGAATTGCAGAATATCTGGGAGGGACGTAGAAAGATCATAGAGTCTAATTTGCTGCTTCTTGCAGGACTACCTAAAACTAATCCATATGACTAAATGTTGTCCAGATGCTCCCTGAACTGTAACAGGCATGGTGTCATAACCATTTTCCTGGGGAGTCTGTTCTAGTGACTGATAATGCAGTGAGGATGACAATGATATGGAGAAAACCAAACCTTTCCAAATTATTCAACTTAGTACATGCATTAATATAGATCCATTGAGTGTAGGTCATCTAGAACATGATAGCTGTTGAAAATAGGTGATTTAGGCATGCTCTGGCATCCTACAGCTATGTAGGAATAAATCTGGTGGTTCAATGCACCTTCTAAAGTACTGGGAACTTGAGTGTAACACAAGTAATCTCATGTTCAGAGCACAGAATTCTTTTAATGTGTGTTTTAAATAAAGGGCATTGCAAGGAAAATGTGTGCTCTGTCTGCTTGCTGTAACTAGGAATATTTAGCACCTCTACTAATGTCTCATAATCTAATCATTAGTAATTTAAGCTTTTTAAAAAGTGGGTAGATTTAGAAAGAGGCGTTGTTGAAGTACAAAGGTTTCCTTTAAAGGGTTTGGTACTGATCAAACCCATTCTTCCTCATAGCACCAGGAAAGTTGATGGTCAATCTAGACTAATCTCAGCCAAGGAAAACTTTTGTCACTCTTCTTATTTGTGAGCAAGGAAAGGCTAATAATAGTGGAGACTCATCAAACAATTGTGCATCATCCTGCAGAGGAGAAAGGAGGTGAAATAGGGCAAAATGGGAAGGTTGTTGAAGAAGGAGGAAGATTTAACTGTTGAAATTTGTTTTATATACTTGATGAAGTTGTTGTTTATTGAAAAGTTTTATTTGTGGCAGAATTCCACAGTAGTTAGGAGAGTCATTAAGCAGGGCATTTCTTGGTAGGGAATCTTGTAGAGAAGTGCATGACTAGTTTGGGGTTCTATTTAAATGTGGATTCAATCATTTCAGAAGGACCTTAATGGAACTTTACCTTTCCCTTTAGAGGATGGATCAAGTGCAGAATTCCTGTTCAGCAGAAGCTGGCTGAACTTGTGCCTTTCACCAAGTCTGTCACTTCTATGGATTTTCTTATGTCAGAGAGCTGTGCATTCCTATTCACTTAATTAAAGCAAATTATGTACTTTTGATGTCCACTTCATAGTCTTCTGCTTAAAAAAACAACAATATACCTCTCCTGGATTTATCTAGTTACTTTTGCTAAGTTATGGATTGTTTTGCATGGAATTTCCCTGGTTTTCTCCCAGAAGTTAGGATGGCAGTTATCCATCCTAGCTTTGCCTTGTCAAGCCACTGTTTCCTGATTAAGGATTCTACCACAGATAATTCTCTGGTAATTTTATGCTTTGGTCAGTAACATTTATGTTTTCATACATGTCACTCTGCAAATGTTATATCTAGACTAATACTGCTCTGTGCCAAACATTATCCAGTAAGCTAGGAACAAGCCAGTCAGCACAGCCTTGTTCTTATTTCTGTCCTTCCATCAGTAGCCATAATTTTTGGATCTTTAGAGAGGTATTCTAGCTTTTATTGACTTTTTTTCAGGACATGGATGCTCATGCAGGATAGTGGCCAACATTTGTGTCAAAAATTTGGAATTGTTATTTCTGGCAGTGTCGTTGAATAAGCTGAAATATAGCTTGACTACTTATCTTGCTCTTCTGAAATGACAGATTGTGTTCAAGTGGTTTTAAGAATCCATGATACCCATGGTAAGCTGGGTTATGTCAAGCTTTACTGTTGGAGAAGGAATCTGTACTCACTTGGAAACAAGTGCAGTGGCCATTCTGAATCCAAATGAAATCTTTTCTGTGTTGCTTTGTAGCAATTGTAGATACATTGCATTGCACTGGTGTTTAACATCTGTGGAAGTACATTTGGTTTTTAACACTTTTGGCACTTGGTCACATAAGGCTGCTGATTTTTAAGTGATGAGATCCTAGATCAGTGTGTCTGAAAATACAGCAAGTTGCTGCCTTTTGTGTATGAATATGGTACTTAGTATTTGAATTGGGATAAACAAACTGGGCTGCCAAGTCATTCAGGAAGTTACTTACACATACATTGTGTTTAGCTGCTGCTTCTTTTCCTTGCTCACTGTTTTCAGGCATGCACTTGCCTGGAATCTTATCACTTTCTTCTTTTCTCTTGTATAAGAAGCACCTGATGAATATCGAGTAGTACAAGTAATACTGGAATAAATGACAGATGAAATGGAAGATGTATTTGTCCTGAAAAATCATGACTTGGCAGTGATCTGACTCATCACTTCAAATAGTAGTAATTTAGGGGTTTTAAAACCTTTTCTTGGAAGGTCACTAGGCCTTTCTGCCTCACAGAAAACAAATTTGGTTCCCAGTGTAAGTGTAAAAACTTTCCTTTTAATTCAACTTTAGCTTATTTCCTTTGGGGATGCTAAGAGAGGGAGGTGACTGAGTCACCAGATCTTGAACTCCTGTTGAAATGAAGGACTATACCTGTGTTTTGACTAAGTGGTGTCTGTGTGTCTTCTTAGCACCACTGTGTAAATAAAAAAGGCAGATGGCAGGAGAGGGAGGAAAGAGGTATTTGCTGCTCCTGGTTTCTAAAATGGAGAACGGCAAAACATTTCTGTTTTGTTTAAATTCACATAGGGAATCTCTGGCAGAGCTGGATGTTGAAGCCATATCATCACTATCTATCTTCTCCTTTCACTGTGAAGCTGATTTTCAGATAATGATCCTGCTTCCAAGACAAAGTTTTCAGTAATGCAATTTCTGTATGTGATTCTATTTAAAAGTTTAAACTGTATTTTGGGTTTCACTGTTCTGGTTTAGTCTGTAGTCCTTTTGCCAGCACTCTGACTACAGATGCACCGCTGAAACTCTTCAGCTGAGCCTTGGTGCTTGTTCTTACCTCCCTGAAGTGAGTCTTACTGTTGGTAGTTGTTTTTCTTCACCTGTGTTAAAATAGTTTAAGATGAAACATTATTTAGGTTTGAAATCTGTTTACAAGTTAGAGAGAGACAGATACTGAGATTGCCAGTACTGATTAGCAAAACCTCATGAATTTGGGCATAATGGATGAAGTGATGGAAGAGACTGAAGGACCATGGAGAGCTGCCGTGTACTGGGAAGGCAAATTGTTGCCTCACCTCATAGGGCAAGCCAGAGCTCCAGGCATTAGGTCATTGCTTGAAAAATCCCCACCTTTCACACAGCAGTAGGCAGCAGTAATTGTAATTGCCTGGACTCAAAAACTGCAAGTGAAACAGGTGCTCAGGCAATTCATGTCAGCTGAAGTGAGTCAGGGTGATAAGACTGGACCTTGTAATTAGAGCTGAATTGTCCAACATCCTGTAAAGAAAGGAGGAGAGTCAGAAGCTGCTCTAGTAAACTTCTCAGGAAGCTCCAAACACTTCAGCCATTTGTCAACCATAAATATGTGTCTTTGCTTCAAAAAGGGTGAGTGTATATAAACTGTATTTTCAGGATGGGTCTGCTTAGTAATACACAAAAGAAGAGTTCATTGCTCTGCCAGGCCTAAATGAAAGCATAAATGCTCATCATAGTATTACTGTGTTTTGCTGTGTAAATGAATTATGGAGATGATTTTTAGTGGATATTTTTATGGAATTTACTAGTAAGCTCTGCAGCATTAGGAGAATCTATCTGAATTCTTTGGGATCACTGGATCACCCAGACTGACCTCAGCATGTGCTTGCCTGCATGGGGGAAGTGGAGGTTTGGGCTCTGAAGAGCCCATGGTTTTGACAAGCAGTGCAGTGCTGTGCTTTCAGAGCCTGACTTGTTTAATTCCTGGTAACCTTTGTGCTCTTATTCCTAAGTTTTGTCGCTCTGTGTTAATGGTTAATTAACATTGATGCATTGATTACAAAAATGCTTTGCATTCCTTTGTATGTATACACAAAAATAGATGTTTATTTACTATTTAACTACCACATTACTTATTTAATTAAATGCAGTAGTTTTTTGCTGGAGCATGAGATAAAAATCGAAATGCAATTAAAATGTTCATAATATTAAGAGTATATCCCTCTAAAGATGGGATTGCTGAGGCTTCCAGGCAAAGGTATTGGGTGGTCTGCTGTTGGTTTGGAATACTTAAGTGTTCTGGTTTAGATCAGAAAGGTGTTAAGGTGCTTTTATAAAGCTGCATAAAGCATCATTACACATTGTTCATGGAAGCAAATTGAAAGTCATCCTTCATGTGCCATACTTGCTGTAACTCCAGGCTGACATTTCAACGAGCTGTTTTACGTCAGCCTAACAATTGCCTGTGACAGTTTCTCCATTTGCACCAAAGAATAAACCTCTCTTGCAGCAGTCAACAGTATTAGCATGGTTTAGTTTAATGGAAGAATGGAAAAAAAAAATCCCCAACCCCAAAGCCCAGGTAATGAAAATTATGCTAATGCTTGATGCATCTAGAAGATATAATCCAGATGTAATTATATATGAAGTGAGAAAGTAAGTTTGGGATTGTTGGAAACATTAAATACCTGAACTCTGATCCCAATGAACTGAATTACTGCTGTTAATTATAAATAACTATATGATTATAATAATAATTAGAAATAACTGTAGGGGAACAGTTTAGCCAATATTTAATACTCTAATTTAAGGAAATTAAGTGGGATCAGTGACTCCCCAGTTATATGGATAAAAAGAGGCAAACCTGGAGCAGTTTTGGAAGTTTCTTTCTCAGATGCTTCTTTCAATATACAAAATTAGGAGTAAATTCCATACACATGCAATGTAGCATGAACATGTAATTTATGGAAATCTTTTACAATTAGAAGGTAAAAAATCCGTGTATAAGATGAAAGCATCAGTGTTGCTCTGTAACACTTCACTTTTGGAATATTTAATGTTCTTGAGTATATGACTGATATTGTGCAGGTGACAATGTCTAGCTTGCAGAATGATCTAAACAAAATTCCCAATGGCTGTTTCATTTCTGTATTTACCATATTTTTGTACTGGTATATAATCTGTGGTGTGAAGCAACAGAGAGGAAAGCTTCTATAAACAAGTCTCATTCACCCTACAAAAATACTGCCATGACAAGCAAATAATTTATGACAAAGTAATGTCTGGGCAGTTTAATTAGAAAACACCTCAGGACAGGAATTTTCTTGTTCTCTGTATTTGTCCGTTTCCTTTAAAGTTGTGTTTCTCTCTTTGCTTAAACTGATTAGAAATTTCAAGTAAAAGGTGAGCTTACTATCTCTTGCCAAGATTTTACCTGCTTGTCTACACAACTACTTCAGTTTGCTCTCCTGTTGCCATTGAAATTGGTATAAAATAAAGTGTTCATTCTGGCACTTCAGAGTAGAATCTTTAATCTGGGGCACACATCTCTGAAGAGAATTTCTATTAGGAACAAATAAACTCATACAATCTAATATTTCAATTGTATTTAATTGAATCCTCATGTTTTCTTTGGTGTGATTTTTGGTTTTTTACAGTGTTTTTATCTTTATCAGTGTGATTTTTAATATAGGCCAGGATCTTGTGACCTCTTGTACTCAGTATTAAAGCTTATTCTAGTTTTAGTTGAGACTACTCTTAAGTATTTCAGATGTTATTCTTCTTTATCTGTTCTGTCTTCTACTATTTCCCATTATTTGGCAGTTGAGAGGGGACAATTACAGCACTTTCTAGAGGTGCATTTTTCCTTTGGAAAACCAGTGGGAATGCTAGTGAGGTAAAGGTTTAAACTGAAATCTTACTGAAAGCTTCCAGGCTATTGTTAATCTTCTAGCAGAGATAGCTCATCTCTCAGTACAAGTTATGTGTATCTTCATTCTGTTGGATTTTTTTCATTGATTTATAGAAAAACCAGTCTATGTTCTTGTCTCTTCTCAGCTAAGTCCCAAGTTTTCTAAACCTTCCTCGTAGGTAGAGATGTAAATCTCAGTGGGAGTACCTGTGCTCTGATGTTGCTGTATTCCACATTCCCAATCCTACTGTATTTATATCCTCTGATTATTCAGTGTAGTTTTTTAAGGCCTTACAGTAAAGCAGTGAGGTAGGTAATAAAAAATATTGTTTCTTTTCGTTTTCTGGTCTTTTTTTTTAATTCTTCCTTAGCCTAATTTTTCTACCTGCAGTAACAATTTACTTTTAATTCTTCCCTATGTGTGATGAGTTTTTTTTTTTTATTTCTTTCATTTTCATATTTTATGAAGGTTTTTTATCAAGTAGTTTTACTTCTAAAAGGAGATAAGTTCATCTGAATATACCTGAAAAAACAGGAAATTATATGTCTATTATATTTACCAACAAAGTGTTTGTGTCATCCCTGGATCTCTCAGAAATATTTTTTCAGTATATAAATGGCTATTTAGACTGCTTTTCTCCAGATACTGCAGTTTTCATTTCTTCTAGATAGAAGAATTAATAACTGTGTTCTCTTGTTAACATGAAGCAAAGGCAACTTCATTAAACCAGTGCAAGTCAGGAGAGAGTCAGTTCTTGCACACTAAATGGAAAAAGATTGATATACATGTCTTAGGAAGTTTGCAATGACAGGTTTATCTATGTTAATAGTTTGTACAATCGTCCTGTTCCCATAATTTATGCTGTCTTTTTTATATGATTGTGTGTTCTTTTTCCCCACCTTATTTTAGCAGTGAATCAAAATAACATAGAGGAAGGAGTCCATTACTTCTGGAAATTTGAAAAGTAAGGAGTGAATGAGGTGAAGTCTTGCAGAAAGGGAGGACATGGTTTTTTGATTAAGACAAATTGCTGTTTGGAAAGTTGGACTCCATCTTTATTTTCCCACACAATGACTCTAACAAAGTCACTTGAATATTTTCATAGGTGATCACTCATTGTCTGTTTCTTGGAGGATTTACTCTGAGAGATCTGGTTCAGATTTTCTGAAGTATTAGTGAAAATACCTGGCATTCTCAGATGTCACTGAGGGCAGAGGCTTGCTTGCATCATTCATTCTTTTCAGCTCAAGAGATAACCTGAAAAAAAAAATCTTTCCATTAAAAACAATGTCATTCACTTATTGGGGACAAAAGTTTGCATTCAATTAGTTGATTTCTCCGGTTTCTGATGGCCCTTATTTTTTTTCCTCTAGAAATCATTGTGTCTGGACCCTGCTTTGTTAATTTGCAGTGCTTGCCTCCTACCCAGTCTTCAAACTGGCCCCAGTCTCATCTCCAAGTCAGAGTGCTTTTTTAGTTTTACCCTCACCCCCATTTTCCTTCCCCTGAACTCTCTGTCCCTTTCTCAGTCACTGTGGCAGCCTTTTGTATCCTATTTAGTCATACATTTTCTCACCCACTACTCATTTTCTCGATATTCCCCCCAAATCCCCTAATTTTCCATTTTCCCTCCACTAATCCTGCAAATTTTCCTCTTTCCCAGCTAGTCCCAACTAATACCACATGCTTCCTTCCCACATTGCATAATGCATATTCTGCCTGTCAGCTCTCTTCCCATCCTGCTGAAGTCACAGATGATGAGATTACTGAGAGCACAGGGGAGAAACTTTCCTGGTTTTGGTTATAATACTCAGCCCAAGGATACAGTACCTGAAAGCAGCTATTACAGCAAAAGGTTGACTTTGCCCTGCAGCTTCACACCAGATCATGTTCAGGATTGTTCTGTGGGGTTTGCCTTTTTAGGCTTGGCCAAAATTGAGCAGACTTTCATAAATGGTTCTGTGTACATCTCCTACTCTCTCTCTGTTCCCATCTAATTTCAGAATCTCTAAAGCATTTGAGTGCTAAAGGTTTCCAAATAAAAGATTGTGAGAGCATTTCTCTGAAATGGCTGAATAGTTTTGGCTGGAGTTTTCAAAAATAAATTCAGCCTGAGGCAGACAGCTGGTATGGGAAATTTCAGCTAACAGAGTTGCAATTTGGCTAAGTTTTGAGAAACTCGGAAGAGATTTGTGAGGGGGTGAACCCTGGGTAATGTTTCACATTTCACCAAATAGCATCTTCTGGGCAGTGTGCTTTGTCACTTTGTGTGGACCTTCCCACTTGGTATAAAATTCATTCTCTACAGAAACTAGCTAAGCTTCAGTATATTAGAATAGCTATTTTTATTTGGAGTTTATAGATTCAGAGTTTTTAACATAATTTATTTGCTTCCCCAGTGTAGTTGAAGTATCTTTCTGTATAGGTCTAGCCTGCCAAGGGTATTTGTACTGCAAATATCTCTGTTCTTTTGTCCTTTTTCATAGCTTCCAGGGGGAATTTGTTCTGGAGAAGCAGTGTCCCAGGGTGAGCTCTGAGAGGGTTTTAACCCGGCACTGTCTGCAGGCCCCTGCTGTGAATCTTCCCCAGCCTGCATCTGTATGGTAATAAAAGGAGCAGAGTAACTCCTCCTGCCCAGTTCTCCTGAACTGCTCCTGTGAGCCAGGCTTATTCACACTCTTGTTTTTCAAGCTCTGGCATTATTAAACTTTCCTTCTTTCTTTCCCCCTTCCCCTTAGATTTGCACTGGGTTTCCACCCAGGCACACTTTCATTACTGCAGGCTTTTTTGGGCTCTTTGGGCACACTGATTCCTGGTGTGAGGCTGTAACATGCCCAATCTATTAAAAAGTGTTCAAAAGCCAGTATTTTCTGTCATGCAAGCTTCTCTTTGCTAGATAGACCTTTCAAGCATCTTTACTGTCTCAAAGTACTGGCCTTGAAATACCAGGGCACATCTGGGCTACCAGGAGTTTCTAATCTCCACCTCCTAAATGCAAAAGCTCTGCTGAGGGCAAGAAAGTACTTGACAAAGACAATTTGGATCATATGGAGCCTTTTTGTGCTCTGGTGGTCCTGAAGCACTCAACCCAAAATAAGAGCAGCCAAAGGAAAAAACAACCTAAGCCAAAGAAAAAAACCAACCCAAGCCAGTCTGTTCATCCTGGTAGATAATTAAGGCATACAAAGTCTTTCCCCACATAATTCATGGTAGCTCCTATTACCATCAGGGTGGGTGAATTGGGGTAGAAAGGAGTGCTGCTACTCAAAACAAATCCATTCTCTGAATGTAATTCCTTGTTTCACACACCTGTTCAAAAGCAGCCTGCTAAAAACTGAGCACTGTCAAATGAACTGATTAAAATCATGAATGCTGTGGAGTGAGTAGAGATTGATTTGATTCCCACTCCCTGTGACTTTTCAGTACATAAATGAGAGGATATCAGGTTATGTCAGCAGAAGTTCAAAATAAATAAAAGCATATTGTTCTTAAAGCTGTATTTAAGCTGGGTGGCTTAAATCTGTTAAGCAGGTTGGAGACATTTTAAGCTTCTTCATAGTTTCTAGACAGGACTGAACAAATTCATGGAAGAAGAATCCTTTGAAGATTATGAAATCCAAAAGAAAGACCATAAATTGTTAGAGATTTCTGGAGTATTGTGTGAAATACCATTACATGCTTGTCCTCTTACACTGTTCCCTTGGGAATTGCTTGCTGGCATTGGAATACCCCAGTGCCTTTCTAGGAGCAGGATGGTGTCAAGTCCTAACAAGAACAAACAACTTTTGCTTGGAAAAGGATAAGGGAAACAAGAATTTGGAGAAACAAAGTGACTACAGGGAACAACAAATGTGGGAAAAGGAATGTGTGTGTGTTAGGTTCAAAGGTGAAGATTTTTCTCTGCTGTTCAGAGTAGCCTCCATAGCACTAGAAAGTGCTTGAAAATATCAAATAACCCAGTGGATACTTCCCTGGGCTCCTGTCAGGGACAGGTTGTTGAATCAAATGGACCTTATGGATTTATTTCTTGCTGCCATTTGTACATTTTTCAGTTATTAAGTCCTTCAGCATTTTGCTGTTGGCAAAACTTGTGTAGAATGTAAAGCCAACTGAGAGTAGAAACATTATGATTTGATAATTAAATATTGCATTTCAGTAACAGGAAAAAGCAAAATTTTGAGGAGGAGTATGTTTAAGAAAGGAGGAGGAAAAAGACCCTAACTGTTTTCTCATCACAGTACACTGAGAAAATGTTTAGACTGATACATAACCTCCGTAGTGTTATGTACTACAAAATTGGCAAGAGCTTAGTTCTTAGTCTGAATGCTAGGCTTGTTTTGAAATTTAAATAATAAACAATTTATATATGTATATATTTTAGCTTAAAATCACATCTTGTCGGATTTGGCTGTTAATAAAAGCTTATGGTGGAATCAGCACTCTGTCCATCCAGTGAAAATATGAACAGGACCACACAAAACGCTTCCACTGTGTCATTCCTTTTACTGCTGTTCCACTAAAATAAACTCCTTGCTACAGAACTTGTCATTTCCTGCTTCTCAAAAATATCAAGTACTCTAGCTTCTAAAGCTTTTCCACTTCTAGCTCTGGTATCTACTTGATTGTGTTTGCAGAAAATCTCTTTGTATTCCTCCCTGCCATTCCTTTTCAAACATATGCAGAACTGGATCTTAGCTGTACTCTATGAGATGCACTTTTTGGTCAACACTGCTTACAAGTAAACCTAGGCCAGTCAGAGAGTGTCATATTCATCTTGGTTTCTGCCATCACAGATTTCAGAAAGAAAGTGCTTTAGCTCCTAATGTATGTGTTCTTTTGTCCATGTCTCCTTTAGAATTTATTGAGATAAACTCTTTTTTAATTGGCATCTGCTTCTCATTAGAGTATGCTTTTGTTTTTCTCCTGGATTTCATAGCTTATTGAGCTCCACGGAAGTTAAGAAGAAAAAGAATTTATGGGCATTTGTGAGACTGGATTATTAGCTCATCTTGCTTGTATGTTTGTGTTATCACCTATAATGTTGTCTTGTGTCTTTATTAGGTCTGCTGAACTTTCTTAGATCAGAAAAACCACGTGTTCATTATTATTCAACGTCACTGATTCAGAACTATTTTTTTCTCATCTGACAATGGGATTTTCCTCTGTTTTTTGCAAAGCATGATAATAATTCTTTAATATGTGTGTGTGTAAATTCTTTAATTCTTGTCACTTCCTGAACTTTTTCTAATTTACTTTTCTGAAGGCACGTGCGTAACTAGGATTTGTTTAAAAATCAGAGGAACCTGTTTACCAGAGAGATATTTTGGTGTTTCCTCTTCATATGTGCAGATGAAAATTCATAAAATTTATTTGAATGTTATCTTAAAACTGAAATCATAGATAGTTGTACCTTCAAATCATTCATGCCCAGCTTGTAGTGAATTGGGACTCTGGAGATTTAATGAGTTGTTGCCATACAAATTTATTTTTCAGTACCACCAACTTCACTGGTTCCTTTGGCATTGTATCACCTGATAGACTCACCACATAGAATTATTAAGGTGCTCTCTCTAATACTCAACTACAGTGTTGTGATGCAGTGGTGTTCTCATAAAGGATAAGAATACATCAGATTGGTGCCCTAATAGGGCTATAATTCTGTTCTGGCAATAAACCACAGTAAAACATGACAGGTGCTGTAAACATCCTTAGCAGGTTTTGTTTTAAGCATGATAGCACATTTTAGTTTGCAAATCAGCTTCACCTCTTAAAATCCTGGGCTCAAATAACAGCACTCACTTGCTCATACAATTGATGAATATTTAAAACATTTTGCTGTGTTTTTCTGTGCAGTTAGTTTCCAACACCTTCTCTTATTTTACAGGGGTGTGGATAATCTGCATTCGCATGCACTGGCAGCAGTGTTCCCAAGCTGGCAGGCAGGGAATGCTAACTCACAGGGCTGTGCTTGAATGCATCACTTCTGCTGTGCTCTTCCCCTCCCCTGTGCCGGCAGCTGAGAGAGCTGTGAGTTTTCCCTACACTCAACATCTTTCTGGCTCATTGTCAGTCAAGCCATGCCAACTGCACCAGCCAGTAAAAGCATATAGGAAAATAAATTTGTCATAGGAAAAGTACAGAAAAATGATTATTATTTATGCAAGACTACAGTAAAGGCACTGTTAGGCTATACTTTGCTAACGAGAGAAAAATAACTTTGAAAATCAGGGGGTTTTGTCAATGACAGTGTGCTTGAGGATACTTCCACTCAAAGGGTTAGGACCAAAGCTTGGGTTTTTTTAAAACTGCTACAACATTAACATTTTCTTAACTCTATGAGTGGATGAGGCAGCATGATACCATTGTACTTTATCATTCTCAAAAAATTCAGTGTGAATAGTAGTAAAGGGATATGCTGGCTGAGACACAGGAAGTTACAAGAGATGTGCGTAGTGAAAATTATGTTTGATGATGAACAGCACTTTCTACAGTGGTTTATTCATTAAAACTCCAAACACAGTGTTTTTTAGGTTATTTATAATGTAATATAAAATAATAGAAAGTTGAAATAGTTGTTGAAATACCTTTGTGACTGCTGAAGAAACTCAGCAGACCTTTAGTTTTTAATCTTCCCTAAACACACACATTTCCTCTTATTATAGGGAGGCAAAATCAAACAGACTCCTGTTTTTGTAGCACTTTGCTTCTAATCACAAATTACAACTTTGGGATTTGTGTGATTGTTTTGTGTCTAATTCTTCCAAAGAACTTTGCAGGACCATGCAGAAGGCATTGTGATACTGAATGCTTCAGTTTATGCTTAAAACAGCTTAGTCTTGGCACACTAATCTAAATAATGACAGTTTGCACTTTTTGTTTCTCATATATGTTTAGCAGAATCAATCTCCTAAAAGTCAGTAGTGCAACTAAAATTAACATTGAATAAAATACAATATTTGTCAGAGCTGTCTCAAAGGACTGTTACAAGTGCATCAATTATTTAACTTAAGGACTAAGATGAAGCTCATTAATCTCTACTTAATATATTGTATTGACACATCAGAGACCTAATTTTGCTCAAGGCTTATTCCATGCGTCAGAGGTGGCTATTGAGTATAAAATTCTTTTTATTGCTCTGGAAATAACTATTATATGTCATAAAATGGTGTCAGATTTTCTGAAGTAAAAATGTTCAGAGAGTATAAAACGTGCAGAAAGTTACAGGTGCTTAGTTTTGACATTTATGGACAATCAAAACTGATGTACAGTCAAAATTTGAAGAAACAAATCTGTAGCAAAACCTGAGTCTGTATTTTCCGTCCTGCTGAGGAGGTTTTCAGTATCAAGAGCACTTAGGAGTAGGAGTTTTCATGGGGAAAAAATATTCCCTGTGTGGCAGAAAGCTAACAAATGATACCTTCTCTTCTACCTGCTATATCCCAGATCTCAAGGTACAAGGTGAGGCAGGGACTATGATAGCAAACTCCAAGTAAGAAAAGAGATTGATGCTGTCAAATTGCACTAAATCAACTCCTCTCCTGACATGAAATGCTGAATCTGTTGTAATCTAGTGACAGAAAAGGAGTGAGTCACCCATTGTTCTGTTAGTTAGCATATACGAAGCTTTTAACTTAAAGTTATTTATGGGAAATAAGAATCTGAGAGAAAAAGAAAAGATCTGCAATACAAAAATATAATTAGTGATAAAAGCAATATTGACATATTTAACATAAATACTTAAACGTTTATACTCTGAAGGCCCTGCCATTGCCAGTCTAGTTTATGACAGTTTGTCTTGAAGAGAGGGGACAATGCTCTTTTGCCTCCAGAAGATGGGAAAAAGCTGAGTTTCTATTAATGTCACATTGATTTTGTTCAATTGATCAGAGATGCTTTTTTAGGTGTATTTGTGCATGGGAGGTGAACCTAAGAACTCCAGAAAAATGCTCTGTTTTGCTACATTTTTGATGGCACTTCAGGCACTTTAGTTGAAGCTTTCTCTTCCCCTGTGATAATTTAGAGCTTGGCAGAAATGTTGTATGAAGTAGGTGTAACAATAAGGATAAATTTCTCCATCTTTTGGAATGGACTTTAGCTGTGCAAAATCCCAAGAGATACCTGCACCAGAAAACTTGCAGTGGTCTTTCCCCTGGGCTCCTCTGAGTCCTGAGCAGCCCCAGGAATTTCATGTATTCCTGTGTCTATGTCAGCTCTGGCCTAGGTCACAAAGTCATCTTTTAAAGGCTTAAATAAAAGCCATCTTTCGTTTCTTAATACAGTTTTTAAATCTCCAAATGCCCACTTTGTTATCTGACTATGCCAGAAAACCATAGGACCTGTGTTTTCACTGCTTAATTTCCTCTGCCTATCTATGGAATCACCCACATCTGATTTTAATTAGGAGTTATGAGTCACTGGTGTGTGTGTTTATGAACCAGCAGAGGAAAATACTCTGGTCTGGTTGTTTCGGCACGTCTCTAGGAATTAGGAAAAATTGTGTTCTCTTCCCTCTGCTGGCCTGATGAACATTCCCTTCAAGTGGATCAGCTTAACATGAAAAATCAATAAAATGTTTTCCTCTTTTTAATTTCCTTCATTCTTGCATTCTTTCTGAAGATGTGGGTTGAAACCACGGGATCAGAAAGGCTGGTGAGCTCTGGCCCTGCACATGGGTGGGTGAGGGTGAGGGAATTCCTCTTTCCTCCATAGTGCAGAGGGAGGTGTTTAGGTGCACGTCTACACCACCATCTCAGACTCTGGGCTGGCTGTGTCTGCACCCCAGTCCTGAGGTATCCCTGCTGGAAATCACAGCACACACATTGCTGGTGTAGGTTTACTGGCTGCAATTCTATTTGTGGTGTAATTCCATTTGTGTCATGTTAACACACTCCAGTTGTAAAGCAAATCCATCTCCAAGACATTTGCTGTAGATGAGTCTTACATGGCTCCATGCTCAACTTGTTCCCTTTGAGGACTCTTTCCTGGAGTCTCTCACCAAACACTGCCAAGGGAGCTGAGCCAGCCTGGAACTCTGGTTTCCACTGGCTGGCAAAACAGCAAATCTTTGGGAGCTGTTTCAGGGAATACCTTCTGTGATATAGTGCTGATTCTCTGTGGCAACATCTTTATGTTTATTGAGACTCAAGCTCAATGTTATTATCTTGCAAATGGTAAGATATTCCCTCTCTGGGAAAGGGAGAACAAATTTGAATGTTTGGACCCTTTCTTTATTTAGAGCCATGACATTATTAAAGTGACAAGTGAGATGTCATCTATAAATGAACAGAAGCCTAAGCACAGAAAACCCTTCTCAAGGATGGATCTTGGGGATGGTGCCCACAGCCCTCCTTGTAGGAGAAAGAAATGTTCAAAGAGAAGAAGGAAAGCCCCATTATAATGTGGCTCTGTAAAAAATTGCACTGTGGAGTGGTAATTCCTGGACTGTGCTACTGAAATGTGTTTTAACAGAGTTCATATATTTGTGGGATTACAGTAAGTATGGCTGCTTCTCCTGAAAAGTAAACAAATACATTCCTCAATATGAAATCCCACACAAATGGTCTAAACACAGATTGTGACTTTCACTTAAACTCTCAGTTTTTGGAAAGAATTCTGATTTTTCTTATGAATTGGCGTAAACTGTTCTTGAGTAACTAACTTCTTTTCAGCTTACTCCACCCTCTTTTCCTGGATTTCTCATGCTTCTAAAGGGCAATGGGAATACAGTTAGCCATTTAATCCACAACTAAGAGTTTTAAAGTCCCTTGTTAGAAGAGTTTTTTGTGCAGATGGGTTTTTCTTGGACCAAATGGGCTCAATAAGCCTGTACTTACCAACTTATCATCTGTCCTGTATCTTTTATGTACAAATAGAACAAGTCTCTCAATAATTAAAAAATCACACTTTCTTGCTCCAGGAGACCAGGCTGACTGAGATGATAAGGCTGTAGTCAGTGGGGATTTAGCCACATCACTCACCCAGAATTTGGTGTGTTGATACTTCTTATAAGTCCAAGTGCCGAGTATTGCACTTCGGCCATAATAATCCCCTGTACCGATACAAGCTGGGGATGGAGTGGCTGGATAGTGCCCAGGTGGAAAGGGACCTGGGGGTGCTGGTTGACAGTCGATTGAATATGAGCCAGCAATGTGCCCAGGTAGCCAAGAGGGCCAATGCCATCCTGGCCAGTATCAGAAATGGTATGGCCAGCAGGAACAGAGAGGTCATTCTTCCCCTGTACTCGGCACTGGTGAGGCCTCACTTGGAGTACTGTATCCAGTTCTGGGCCCCTCACTTTAAGAGGGACGTTGAGTTACTTGAGCGTGTCCAGAGGAGAGCAACGAAACTAATAAGGGGCTTGGAACACAAGCCATATGAAGAGCGACTGAGGGAGCTGGGGTTGTTCAGCCTGGAGAAAAGGAGACTCAGGGGTGACCTCATCACTCTCTACAACTTCCTGAAGGGTGGCTGTAGTGAGCTGGGGGTCGGCCTCTTTCTCCGGGCGACAACGGATAGAACAAGAGGACACAGTCTCAAGTTGCGTCAAGCTAGATGTAAGTTAGAAGTAAGAAGGAAATACTTCACAGAAAGAGTGGTCAGAAACTGGAATCATTTACCCAGTGAGGTGGTAGAGGCATCATCCCTTGAAGAATTTAAAAAAAGACTGGATGTGGCACTTGCTGCCATGATCTAGCTGAACAGTTAGAACATCGGCTGGACTAGATGATCTTATAGGTCTCTTCCAGTCTTGAAAATTCTGTGATTCTGTGATTCTGTGATTCTTAGTCTAATTGACAGGAATGAAGAAGTCAGAACGTGGACTTAGATTTTCTTCATTTATGAGTGTATCTAATATCAATGATATTTGAATCATAATTGTCATTTGGACAAGTGTCTCTGGTTGCAGACTTTTCTCATGTCCACTTTCAAGACAATTGTTCCAAATCTTTAGTCAGGCCTCCTCTGACAGAGGAGCAATATTACGAATAGCTGGAGAATTTCCAGGTGTTACTTTCCTTACACACTCAGCAGGCGCTAGGCCTGCTGATAAGCTGCCAGGCACTACTGTGGCATATTGGTGCAGGCATAAAAGCCAGATAGAAGTTAATTCCTCCTGTGTGTGTACCAGAGTGGCCCCTGCCTCACTTCTGCTTGAATTTCAGTAAGATTTGTGAAAACTGAGATGGTGTGGGCACACAGGCTCAGCAGCCACTAGCTGCTGTGTGAAACAGCTCCAGTTACTGCTGGCACATGGGCTGAGACTGAATTCTTTGTATTTAAAACTGAATGTTCATCTCCTCCTCAGATGTGTGATGTGCTGTTCTCTGGCAGGTCAGAATTCAGGATCTGGATGAACTGTAGTAATGAGCACTTGTTGAAAGTGTAAGACTTAGCTGGTGATGCCTCCAGAGCTCATTTTCTCCCAAGAGGGCGTGTCCTCTGACATACTGTCATTAAGTCTAGAATTTCTAGACTTTCTACTGCGTCGAAAATGAAGGAAGAAAGTGATTTAAAAAAATCCAACAAACCATTTCAATAGAAATATCTAGTATTTTAAAGTTTTTTCAAGCTGTAAAATGGAATAGATTAGTATATTATTCTATGGGATACTTACTTTCCTTCCATACTCTGAAGGAATATCAGTCTCCAGATAATTTCAAAAATATTTTTGTAGCATCCTTCCAATTGCCCAGTTCTCAAACAAGCAGACCAAAAATTAGAATTCATAATTCAATTTATTCCTATTTTTCCTCTATACAGCTGATTCACAAACAAACTAACATTGTTACATTTCATTTGACAATCACAGTCATGAAAACTTTTTTTTTTTTGAGAGGTGATGATAGAGATACAGGATTGATGACACTTTAAGTCATCATGTCTATACTTCCTTCTTATATATGCCTATAGAAGTATATTAATTTTATATGTACTAATTTAAATTAAAAATTAAATTAAATAAAATGTTATTTATAATAAAATATAATTTAAATTAAATATTTATAATAAAAATAAATTAAATTAAATTAAATTTATATGTACTATTTTATATGTACTAATTTAGTTATCAGTTCATACGTAGTTGAAGGAATATTAAGCTAGACTAAACTTCTCATAGTTGATGCTAGATTTACACTGTTATATCAATGGAAGAGTCTTCACTGACTGACCCAGAATTACTGTCATTTGCAGCAGCCAAGGGCATCAGGTACAGCAGTCTTGCATTGTCCTGCTGCTTATTGCACATCACAGGAATAAGACTGGTTACTGAGAACAGTGATTTATTTCCTCCAGGAATACTGTAAAATAGCCTTTAAATTACATTTTGTGATTTCTACACTTAGTAAAACACAGTCTTGTAAATGGCATTTGCTTTAACAGTAAGACACTGTTATTTGAGCTTGAATTCTCTCTGTTCTTCAGTGCACAATAAAAACCATGGCTGACCAATTTTCTATATGCAGCTTGTGTTACTTAGTTTGAAAGAAAGCTGCAGCTAGTCTGTGCTCTGTATTTAGGAGTTCTGCAGTCTTAATAAGCTGCAAAATCCCTCACTTAATGGAGATTAAGCTCCTTAAAGAAAAGTGCATTTTCCTTGAATATCTATGTATTTTTTTAATATGTGATGTCATTTTACTTCTCAGGGTTGGGGTTTTTTCATTCTGGCAGTTCCACTGATGTTTCATGATTAACAAGTGCTATTTATACATTTTTCAATACTGTGCTACTGTGAAACTTTGGACTGTGCATTGCTCTAAGATGCAACTAACTCCTTGATAGTCTGTCCTAGGAAAACAAACTCAATTTTTATTGATAAATATTTGTTAATCATATTTTAGAATGTACACAAATATCAAATGACTTGTGCTTTTGCACTCTTGGGAGAATGTTAAGTTAGGATTTGTTTCTACATTAGAAAAATATAGGAACAGTTCCATCAGAGGATATAGGGGGATGCATGGGTATGGGTAAATGAAGGTGGTATGGAATGTAATCTTATCCCCAAATGAGTTGCAGCTGAACCAATCACTAAAGATCAGGAGCAGGCCTGATGTTAACAGGCCACACCTGTAGCCAATAAGAACAGTGTTATAAAAGAGTGGATTGGTGGGATCTGGAGTCAGATGGCTGCTGCAAGGACCAGTGACAGTCAGTGCTTAGAGGAGCTGCCTGTGAGAAACATCGAGGAGGTACCAAACTCTGGTGATGTGGAATCCTTGCACTATAATGGTAATAGAGCTCTTGATATAGAAGACAACATTGATATATAAGACAACAAGAGCAACTTTAGTAAAGATGCCATTTTACTTACTTGGGATATGAAGAACTTACTGAGGTTGCACTGAAGGTTTTAAAAAGTCCCTTTTCCAACAGAAAGTGGAAGTCAAGGAGCAGTTAACTTCATTTTAATGATATGAGTTTATTCATTGATAAGTAACATACCATGATTGTTGTCTATTAGGAATGTCAGCAATTCTTTGAGATAACTTGAACATACATTACTGTAGAATAATTAAGCTGTAACATTTGTGTTGTGCATTGGCTACCCAAACTTAGGGCCTGCTCTGTCTCACACTGAAGCTAACACACTTCTAGACAATAGATTCTAGATTAAGTTGTTGTGGATTGAAAATTTGGAGCTATACTTCGCAATTTTTAAAACTTTATTTAGTTTCAATATATTTCCTTTTTGGGACCATCATAATTTCATGATCTCTGCTGAATTCAGAGGATGAAGGATAACATGAATAGCCCAGAAACTTTCTTAATTCACACATGGCTAGATGTGGGACAATGGAAGTGTCGTTTATGCTTGCATGTTTCTTATTTTTCTTTCTCCCTAAACATTCATCAGAACTACTTTCTGATACTGAGCTATAGAACATGCATCTATATCCATATTTAAAGTTTTCAGTTCAAAAATTGCACGGACCCTAGAATGTATCTAAGTCATCACTGGCATTCCAGATTTTTTCATGTCAGCAAAGGTAATTTAAATGTTTTTGTTTTGAACACATAGCCTTCCTTTTGGCCAGAAGCCTAATTTGGAGCTGCAGGACTGCCGAAAGACAGTCATAAAATACTGACACAAAGCACTCTGTTAGCAGCCATACCAAGAGATGGTTAGGAAAGATAGCAACAGTAGTGCTGAGCTTTTGCACTCCCAAACCAGCACAGTGGTTCCTGAATGCCCTTATAAACTATGACTAGTCCTGAACTATTTTAAATTCTTGCGGGAACCATGCTGGCAGTGATCTGCCTGAAGGATTAAGCAGAGATAACCCATTCCCTACAGAGTCTAGCTAGGCTAGCTCCCAAAACTGTAAGACCAGGAGCTTGTTTTATGAGGTCTTACAGGGTAATGTTGATCTTTCAAAACCACTGGAGGAGAATTTGAGCTTTACCAATCACAGACATTGAAAAGTCTTGAGTCAGAAGTCCAAAAGTAGGTTGGGTAGTGAATGCCTCTCCTGCTTAAACACTGTTGCACCCACCACTCTGTGGTGTCATGGAGGCATTACAACCCGAATATCCCCTATAGATTGCTTTTCCCAAAGCCAGGTGGGTTCTGTGCTTCACTGAACAGCTTTCCATTACCCTGTATGGGATTTGAGAGGAAGAGTCTCATAGGAGAGCTAAGCTGGTTTCGTCAGATAAGCTGGTAAAGCTGGAACTCTTTCAAGGTCTCTCCCAAAATATTAAAAAGTTCAAAACTTCTCCAATCCATGATCACAGCATGATTTTATGGTAGGTTGGTAAACAAGAGACACTGTGTAAATTTACCTTTTGATATATAATTCAAATAATATATAGGAGAGATGTTATAAAGTTATTTAGAGTTTAGCTGACTTTGGCAGCTTTTTTTGAAGTATGTTTTAGCTCATGATAGCTCTGAAAAATGTTTTTAAAACTGGAAAGAGATTGTTGTGCTTGAGTTGTTCTTTGGGAACAATTTAACAGCCTAGAAATCATCATTATAAGTAGAATTTTTTCCCACTTATTCATTCCTTTATCCTGTGTTGGAATATTCTTACTAATGTCTAGAGAAAGATGAAGCATATCATGCTACTTATAGTGGTTTTACTGCTAACAGTTTGGGTTATAGATGCTGTTGGTCTGCACCTTTATATGTGAAAATGTGATTTTTAAGTTAGAAAATAAAAGCTGAAAAGAAACAAGCTAACAACAAAGTGGATGGAAGTTTTCAGTATTCTATGATAATATCTGTTCATATAAACCACCAGGCTACAAAGGATTTCAGCATTTTACAAAGCTTCTTCTCAGCTTCCAGCTGGCAAAAAGAATGCTATTTTCAATAGTAGGAAAGGTGGTGGTTATGCTGTTTTGCATTGCAGAGTGTTCTTATCCCATGTTGGGTCATGTCTCAGAGTAGGTCAGTACAAAATCAAGAATGAAAGAAATGAAACTTTGAAGATATTTGTTTTTTCCAGCTCAGTAACTTAATATTTCATCAAGGGTCTTTGGGGAGCTGATCTGAATATGTTGCAGTGAAGAGAGCAGCCAGGGAGGAACTCTAATGAGAACTCAGTATACATTCCTGACTGCCTTCAAACAATTTGGCGGCCATAATTTTTTAAAACATTCCAAGCACTCATCTCTCATTGTCTTTTGTGGTTTGGATGGAGTATTGTTGATTGTTGGAATGGTTTTGAGGTAGTCCCCTGAGTGAAATTGTGGATCCTACCTCACACATTATCATCTGCATTTGCATATAATTGAGACATAAGCTTTCTGGCAATCTGCAAAAGGAATGCTGTAGAGCTCTTGTTAAATTTTCTAAGAACAAACACAATAGGAATGCCAGCCTAGGAAGTAGGTCAAGAATTTGTCCACGGAATATTCTTTATTAAATCCAGTGAAATCCTCTGGAGGTTGTTAGATATGAGTTAAAGGAAAGACCTGTATCCAAGACCTCCTTAGTATGGGGATTAAGATGAAATGAGATTTGGATCTCCTCTGCCTCTACACTTGTTTGTTTTAAACTAAAATAATTCCAGATTTTTTCAGTTTTTATTTTCAACTTTTTTTTAAAATTGTAATTATTTTCAAAAACCCAAGGTGTCCTTTTTGTAAATAATATCCATGCAGAAGAATGTTTGAGTGTGTTTTGGGGGCTGGAGAGAGTGAGACAGAGTGAGAAACCACAGAGGTACTTTATACTGAGCATTGCTCCTGCAGCAGCTCATAGGGTGAGAGGTGACTTTAGCAATGACTTGCATTACATAATACCTCCCATCTCTCTGCAGATGTGTGAGTTTGTTTAAATGTTTTATGAGGTTTTTATTGCGCTGTAATATAGTCCCAACCCCTCTGCAGTTGCCAGTTTGGTCACAAAATATAATAAATTTTAAAATACCTAATGCTTCAGCTATTCAATAATTTTCTGACAGGCCCCCTGATGCAATTATGGTACCACTGTGTTGCTGAACTACTTTTGTTTGGATGTTTAGAACAGCAGGTTTAGTTCACTAATCCTGTTCTACAAAATCCCTGTGTTTAAGCAGATTTGGAAGTTCTGTACACTTGTTAAGAATTACTGTTCTGTGTCCCTATCTCCTGTGATACAATAGCAGGCTGTGGAATGATGACCAGAGCTTCCATACTCCCTTGGGATCACCTCCTTGATTTGTGGTGAAAGTAGCAACTTCTTGAAAATCACTGTGGTGTTTTTCAGGGCTCTGAAGCAAACTGAATTCTTGGGCAGCATCTCTGCTGTGTGCTGACATGCTACTTTTCACCCATACAATAAAGTTTCTATTGGAGACCACTGAATATCGAACACAAACTCATGAGAGACATAAGAACAGGCCAGTGGAGTCTTCCCTGTACATTAAGGCAGTGCTCAAGTAGCCCATTCCTTCAAAAAAAAATTCTAGTTCTTTTTAAAATGGGGGAAATTAAATTTGTGAAAGACAAAAACCTCAACCCTATACTTAAAAATAATCTGTGTAAACAGATGGCAATTTTAAGTTAAGTAACTCAAAGAGAACCAAGGGAAGAGATGCACATTTAAAGAAAATTATTCCCTCTTTACAGTTTCCAGTTCAAGCAAGGCAACTTCCTGCCATGCTCTGAACACTGTACGGAGGGTTCAGTCATCAGATCTTGACTGAAAAAATCAATTTTCCATTTTGAAATTCCTCTCAGAAGGAAATGGCTCCTGAGATGCAGAAGCAGATGAGAAAATAGAGCTTGAGTGTTTGAGTGGAGTTATGCTCCTGAGGAACTTGTGCTGCTGAGAGGGAGATAAATATGGAGAAAGGATCTTAAAAAAGAGAAGTCTTAACTTTTGAGTGAAGTTTTTCAATTTAGGAAGATGGAAAGTGGCTGCATTTACAGAAATTGTGGGAATATAAAAATTCTGTACTTTTTTTTTAATATATATGATTGCTTCTTTAGGGATGACAGTAGGAAAAGGAACATTAGGTTTCTGGCATTCAGGCCCAAATGCAACCCCAGAATTCTAGAAAAGGAAAGGTATGGTTTTTCACAGTTATTCTTACATGGGCTTTCCAGCAGAAATTACTATCTTCCATACTAAGCTAAATTCCTCATGGTTCCCTGTTAAGACAACTTCTACTAAAAGCACACTGACAAGATGCAATTAAAAATTCCATATGGGAACACATTTAAATTTGAAGTGTCCAAATGTCAGACATTGGTCATGTAAAACAAATGGTCTTACTTTGGCCTACAGCTTCCTGAGGGATAATCAGAGAAGGGATTTGGGCCTCAATATATTTCATCTATATCTTCTATATTAATACCTGTCTATAGTTTGGAAATATAAGTTGTTTTCCTAACATAGCCCTGTCAGTTTTAAAACTTACTTTTAAATTCCTCATGTCAGCTAAGCAATGGCAATATCTTACATTTCATTCAGAGATCACAAAAGGTAGTTTTTTACCAGCAGGGATTACTACAGGGATTAATAGACTTTGCTGATTTCACACAATTAGCCAATGACTCAGGAGGGCTAAGAACATAAATCCCTGCATCAGGCTGTATCTTTTGGGCTGTAAAGAAATGACAAAATAGCCAGCTGTGGCATGTACCTTGTTTGTCAGATATCTCAATTTCAACTCAGTAATGTCAGATGGGTAGCAGGATGGAATGTTCCAAAGAACTGCAAGAGTTCACTTGAAACAATGCAGTGCTGCTTTTTCCTCTGGATAATTGCATAATTAATTGCATGCCTGTGCCCTCCAAATTATCAGTGAGATATGAAAGTGCTGCTCACACATTTCAAACATTTCATAAATATTGTGTATATATCTGTGCCAACTGAAATTATAATTTGAATAATTAAATTATTCTTGTGATAACCTAGGTGTAGTATATTTCCATTTTTATTCTGCTCCTCTGTGAGTTCTTTTGAGTGCATGCAAACAGTCCTTTTCCCTTGGTTTGTAGCTAGCTGTGTTGGTTGAATACCTGCATATTTGTACAAAGCTCAACTTCTGGGGTAAAAGATGACACATAATTACTTTTTAATGTTAACCAGTGAAACAAAATTATCCTTACATGGATAGGAGTGAATGAGCTGTTCAGTTCAATGGAGAGCGTAACCTAATATGAAACACTTTGGTAATTTGATGGGTTTTTACCCCCTCTGGAGATGAAATATTAGAAATATCAATACAAACTGAGAAGAAATAATTTAAATTTAATTTTAGCCAGAGGAAAAGAGTTTATAAGCAAGGGTGAGAGAGATTTTTCTATAGTTATGGCTTTTGTGACTTCATTGGAGTGCAAGTATCCTACCTACAAGGAAAAGGGCTAAAGCCAACGTTTCTCACTTCCAAGGTGCCAGGATTGAAGGTACTGAAAGAAGATTGTGAGGGCACAGTCTGTACCTCAGGGGGGACACTGGCTCGTGGAACAGAGTGAACTATTCCCCTCCTTAGCTGGAACATAGCTCAGTGGGAGTTAACTCCAATTGACATCGGGGTTCAGAGAAAGAGAGGGCAGAGATTTTTGGCTGTTGCCTTATTTTCTTCTGTGCAGCTTTGAGGAGAAGGGAGCCTAATTTTGCTATGAGCTTTCCTCAATTCAGGAGGGGCCAGCCATCTCCTGTGCTGCTTTCCACCATCTGAATAGGAGTGGGCAGAGGGCCCAGGAGCCACATTCTCCACCTTAACCCAGTGACGCCTGAAGAAGCCGAGAGTCCTTCCAAGCAGTTGCAGTGGGAAAGGGCCAACAGCTACTTAAGAGTGCCCCTTACTCACATCACAGATACTTTGGGGGCTAGAAGCGAAGTAGTGGAAGGCAGCTGGGAGAGCTGCCAAGTGTCACACTTTTGGCAGCTTTGTCACACATTCCTTCAATTCTGGACTTGGCTCCGCCGTGGGAAGACCTGCAGGTTCCTGCTTGAAGTTTTCCTTGCTTACCACTTGGGGCCACTGTGGCCCTCTTGAGCAGGAAACATGGGGCATCTCCTCCCTGTTGGATCCTAGGCAGAAGGAGCTCTTGGGAGGTAGAGGTTGCAGCAGCACACAGGCAGGACATTCCCTATTGTCCTCACTGCCTTTGCTTCTCTCCAGGTGCTGAAACAACCCCGAGCATCCCAGGAGCTTCCTATCACTCCTCAAGTGAACAGGTCCCTGGCAGCCCCGGGCTAGTGCTGATGGATCCCCATCCCAGCTCCCTGTTCATTGGGAGCACCTGTTCCAGGTGCTGGGGTTTTGTGGTTTTTCACTTTGCCCTTACCCTCTCCAGGGCAGGGTGTGTTGACAACAGGATTAGGCATTTGGTCATCAAAAATAGCACAAAGAGGCAAGCAGAAGGTGAGATGATAGAGAACTGTTAAACAGTGAAATCCTGGGCAGCAGTGCAAGTGAGAGAAGTCATATTGTCATTGTTGAAGATACACACGTATCCTTAGGTAGTTATCTCATGGTGGCAGAAACACTGGAATTTTTGGTTTAAAATATCATTGGAACACATGTTAACTTTTTCTTTGCTAGGCAAACACGTTGCTATTGAATCCTACACAGCTGAACTATTGTTTTCTCAACAGCAGTGCCTGACAGAACACAGCTCTTTACTTCTGCCATGCTACATTACTCTTTCAATCTGTAGTTAGGATCATAATTTTCTCGTCCACTTGCATTTGAAATATTGTGGAGTTCAGGCTAAATAACATTCCTTTTTCTACTTGGATGGACTCTGGTTAATATGGTTATTTAATTTTATATATTTTTAGGGTAGCACTAAGTTGGAGTGCTGGGGTGGGTCTTTATACTGTCCCCTATCTATTTCCTGCAAGTTATAAAATATTTTGAATAACTTCACGCTGACTTTTGTCACAAGCATTAAGTAACTTCTCTCAGAGAGAACAGGCAGTGGAGGTCACTTCTCTGGAGGGGTTGGAGGGAAAGAGAAACTTGCTGTCCTCTCCCATTTCAGTGATATTGAGTGACCTGCTCAGCCTGGAGCAGAAAATCCCTGGGGCCCAGACACCCCCTGGAAGCAGAGCTGACCACAGTGACCCACCACAGCTCGGCTGCAGGGGTGTGGGTTGGTGTTGGTTTTCAATTTAGACAAGATGTTGTGTGAGTCACCCTGCCCCCTGCCCTCCCACCAGTGCTATGAATAATAAACTCAGGCAGAAGCTGGGAGCCAACTGATGTGCTGCCAGGGCACAGCTCCTGCTCCCTGTGCTCCCTTCCCTCTCTGCACTTTGCTGGACCTGCAGGCCCTGCTGTGGGTGGAGGTGAAGCACATCTGGAAGGGACTGATTCAAATGGCACTCGTAAGTGAAGAAGGAGGTTCTAAATCTGACCCACCCTGGGGAAAAGGGGCTGAGGTCATAGGAGGGCAGAATGCAGAGTATTATTATAGTGAAAAAGTGAAAAAAAATTACATCAAATGTTTGCTTAAGGATCAGGAGTCCTGACCCAGCCCGTTTGGTTTGCCAAATATTACATGAAGCTACATAAAAAACCAACTCTAACCTCTTACAGCTCTCCCATTAGGTCACATTAAGCTTTGGCAGGGAGGATGGTCCTACTTGGTGGTTTTTTTTGATTTGTGGTTTGCATTTGGCCAACCTGACTTATTTAAATTTATTTTATTTTGTAAATGCTCAATGATAGAGTAAAACTCTAGAGTAAACTTGTTCTGGCCAACATTTATTGTGGAAAAATTCTGTATTATCAAGAGACCTTTGCAGAACAGCTAACAAATTAAAACAAAGCATTTCAAGCACATATTGAAGTCCTTTTTGCAAATGAAGGAAATGTACTGATGGCTTCAAGCCATTACTTTTGGTTGTTATCCACTTTTAGCCCTCTGGGCTTTTAAAAGCCTGGTGTCTTTTGACTCTCCCCATGAGGACAGCAGTGCCTTTGGCTGTACTGCAGCCAGGGCCATGAATCAGAACATGTTCTCCTCCTCATAACTTTGTTAGCCTTTTAACAAGTTTGTCTTTCCTGCCTTTATGAATAACTTGGTGAGCCTGATTGCTCCCATGGAGGCTCAGCTTGACTGTTGCAATTGTACTAGGAAGACCCTTTTCCAAGGAAGGACTTTCCTAATTTAAAAGAGTATTAAGTACACTCTATACAAGCTATTTTTTTGCCCATTAAAAACAAAATTTAAAATAATGTGGAGAATGAGATACTCTTTATAGCTTGTGAATGAAAATGTTTTTTCTCTATATATAATTTTTTTCTTTACATACTCTAACAAGAAAGTTAAAAAAAATCACTTGCAGTGGGCCATTTTTGATTTGTTCAAAATAACAGAAATACTTTATTTTGCAATCAGATTGGTAGTTGTCTACTTATGGTAGAATAATAGTCCCATTCCTTCTGAGGGCTACATCTTGTGACATATATTCTTATCTTTATTGTTTTTTCTATGTGCAGTTGCTAGGCTTTATCATTGAAATACAGTCTTGTCAGAGATAAAAATTGGTACTGCATGGAATCCAAGTAGCTGGAGCTAGGAAGCACTTGAAGAAGCCTTCAAGTGAACTACCGCCTTCTAAATTTTGCAATTTTTGTATGTTGAAAATTTCATTTAGATGAAAAACATGCAAAGAAACCATTTGATATGTTTGTAGTATTCTTCAGAACTTTGCCAATCTGAAGGGTAAAAATGGCACACTGCTTTTCTCTTTGAAAAGAAATTCTGCAGCTGTTTTAAAAATAACTGACAATAATGCAGAGAGAGCAATAACTTAATAATTATTTTAGCTATAAGCTATGTATCAGAAATATATCTCCTAAATGATTTTAAAAAGTATGACTACAAGTTTGACTCAGCAATTGAATTATGTCCTTCATTTCATTATTTTGTTCTGTGCACATATCTTGTGTAGACCAGTTTTCCAGCATTTGGCATTTGAACTTAGGCTCTTGTGGTGGGTTGACCCTGGCTGGATGCCAGATGCCCACCAAAGCCACTCCATCAGCAGGACAGGGGACAGAAAATATAACAAAAGCTTCGTGAGTGGTGATCAGGACAGGGAGAGGTTGCTCACCCACTGCTGTCACAGACAAAACAGACAAGGCCTGGGTTAATTAATTGCCAAGTTAATTCAATTTATTGCCAAGCAAATCAGAGTAGGATAAATAAAATCTTAGAAACACCTTCAACCCAACCTTCCTTCTGTCTTGGGCTTAACTTGATTCCCGATTCCCAACTTCCCCTCCATCCAGCAGCGTAGAGGGACAGGAAAGGGGCGTTGCAGGCTGTTGTCTCTGCCACTGCTTCCTGATCAGGGATGGACTCCTACTCCTCTGCTTCAGTGTGGGGTTCCTCCCACAGAGGGTGGTTTTCCAGCTTGAATCCTTCTTACAAGCTGCAGTTGTTCAAGAACTGCTCCAGTGTGGGTCCCCCCTGCCAGCAAACCTGCTCCAGGTGGGCTCCTCTGTGCACAGGACCTGCCAGGAGCCTGCTCCAGTGCAGCCTTGTCCCAGAGTCGCATCCTCCTTCAGGCACCCACCTGTCCCAGAGTCACATCCTCCTTCAGGCACCCACCTGTCCCAGAGTCACATCCTCCTTCAGGCACCCACCTGCTCCAGTTGGGTTTCTCCATGGGCTGCAGGTGGATCTCTGCTCCACCATGGTCCTGCAGGAGCACAGCTGCCTCACCATGGGCTGCACCAGGGCTGCAGGGGAACCTCAGCTCTGGCACCTGGAGCACCTCCTGCCCCTCCTTCTGCCCTGGCCTGGCTGTCTGCAGGCCTGCTCCTCTCACATATTCTCACTCCTCTCTCCTGGCTGCTGTTTGCTTCTGCTCAGTGGCTCCTTCCCCTTCTCAAATGCATTCTCCCAGAGGCATTACCACCATGGCAGCCTTGGCCAGCAGCTGGGTCATCCCAAAGCCAGGCTGGCATGGGCTGCATCACACAGCAGCTCCTCACAGAAGGCACCCCTGTGCCAAAGCCTTGCCCCCCAAACCCAGTTCAGCCCGGCAATCTGGTGATTGTACAGCACAGGCTCAGCACACATAGCAGTGTTTGTGCAATGTTCCCTGCATTTGGCACTTAGCTAAGCTAATCACTTGGCTTTTTGGCAGGATAATTAACCAAATTAATCTTGCTGATACCTCCACAGAATTGTTTCTCCTCCTGGAGTTAGCTTGTTGAAACAAGTTTAAATGTTCTTATCCTTAAGCTGTAGTGCTGTCAGCAGGTAAGACTGAAAAGAAATTATGAAAGTAATTTGAAAAGAGTACAAATGTCTGGTAGGTTTTTAATGCCCATGTGGTTTTTGAACTCTCGATTGGCTTTTTCAGAGAAGTTTGCAACTATTGCAGTAATTCTATTGATATGGTTGATTATGTGATAGTTACTGTTAAAACACCAGTCTGTTCTATGGGAGTCACTGTCACACCAGCTAGGGATGGCCTGGCTGGAGGTCACACATGATCTAAAGATGAAAAATTCCTGTATTGTTTGATACTCTTGAACCATTTTGTTCCACTATGCACTTTTGATAGCAAAACCATGCCAAATGGTTTAAATGCCAAAGCCATATTGTCATAGCTGTCACTGTCTCTATAATACAGAGTTGGGGACACATTTTACAAAAAGATGTGTCAGTGGCATTTTTATTGTTGGTGGAGAATGATGCTGAATTATTGAAAAATGACAAAGCTGAAGATAGTTGCAGGGAAAGTTTTTCAAATCTGTGTGTATGCTGTATAAATTGGCAGCTATATGACAACATTATTTCCAGTTGCTTTTAAATTACCCAGAGAAAAATTGGCAACGAGAAGACCTGCACAAAATCTTAATAATATTTTGGATGGAAAGGATCTTTCTTGTTCGCTAACAGTAATCTTCTTTTATAGTTTATGACTTTGCATTTATGAGTTTACAGATTTTCAGAAGTGACAGAAGAGGTAAAACACAATGTTTCTTTTTGCAGGGTCAGCCTGTTCCTCAGTTCCTCCAGTCTGTGATTAGCAATGCTTATTAGCTTGCCAGAGGTTTGGATTAAATGCTTAATCACCATTATGCTACAACTGAGAGGAGGTCATTACTGCCAGTTATACAAATGAGTAAAACCAAGACCTCTAAGGAGAGGTTGTTTGTGTCAGTACTGGTGACTGCTCTCCAAAACTGCTCCCCAAAATAAGTATCTTGTCAATCTGATCATATTTGATGTGCTTTTGGCATAGAAAGCTGGACACTTAGTTCAAATATTGAAATATAAATCAACTACACAGTTGCGTAGGTTTTCCTCACAAGCTACACTGTTTGCGTTATTATGCTGTATTTTGATTTCTCAACAAGCTTCTATGATAATAGCATTTATACACATCTTGGCTATTATTGTGCACTGGCCAGAATTAGGTACTCTATTTACATAGTCTAGCTGATGTCACAAACAAGCAGCACAGTTTGAATAATGTCAGTATCCCGAATTTAGATTTACTGTCACTTCTCATCTCTGATACTTCTCAGTAGTGAAGAGATGCTGTGTCTGTGCCTGGTCCCTTAAAATTCTCAGTCTCTGTGTTACAGTTGCTTCTGGGTGTATAGGGATATAAGAAATGTTTTGTAGGTGTAAGTTACAATGCCTGGGCTCCCTTTTCTTATTTGTCTCCAGATTGATTAACAATACTCAAGTTATATTGATATAAACATGTAGTTTGTGTGCTTAAGTTCATGGTGCTGAACTCAGTATAAATAATTCACTGAAAGAAACTAACAGAAGAAGAAGAAAATAAGAAGAGAGCATTTCTGCAGGAAAGGATCTGGGAGTCCTGATGGATGACAAGCTGACCAGGAGCTGGCAGTGTGTCCTTGCAGCCAGGAGGGACCCTGCTGTCCTGGGGAGCATCAGGAAGACCATGGCCAGCAGCTGGGGGAGGTGATCCTGCCCCTCTGCTCGGCCCTAGGGAGGTCACACCTGCAGTGCTGTGTCTGGGCCCCTCAGCACAAGAAAGGCCAGGGGCTCCTGCAGAGGCTCCACTGAAGGGCCACAAAGATGATGGGGGCTGGAGCTTCTCTCTCATGAGGAGAGACTGTGGGAGCTGGGCCTGTTTGGTCTGGAGAAGGCTGAAGGGGATCTCACCATGCACATCAATATCTCAAAGGCAGGTGCCAAGAGGATGGTGATTTTCAGTGCTGCCCAGTGACAGGACAAGGAGCAATGGCCACAAACCAAAACACGACAAGTTCCACCTAAACCTGAGGAAGAACCTCTTTATATTGTGGGTGGCAGACCACTGGAACAGGGAGGTTGCCCAGGGAGGTTGTGGAGTCTGCCTCTATAGAGCCATTTCAAAGCTACCTGCATGTGTTCCTGTGTCACCTGTTCCAGGTGCCTCTGCCTTGGCAGGGGGGTTGGACTGGATGATCTCCAGAGGTCCCTTCCAACCCCCATTAATGTGAAAAATACAAAAGAATAGTGATTGGTAGACAGGTATAATGTTGGATTTGGGAAGAAGGGACTTGAAAAGTTTGCAAAACAAAATTTTAAATGCCACCTATTCATTCCAAATATTGCATTTGCACTAAGATAGGCACAGAAGTATTAAATCCATTGCCTGGATATGTTGCTGTGATGATAATATTTTTGATTTGAGGATGATCATAATAGGCACTGTTTTGTTTCCCCTGAAACACTTTTCCATGCTTTTAAACCTCAGGTATATGTTTATTACAGATCATGGGTGTGCTTTTGAAACAAACCTCACAGTAGTCTCCACTTGCTGCCTTTTTGGTTTGTGTCACAGTGAAGTCCCTGAGGACAAAACCTGGATTCCTCCCAAGAGAAACTTGTACTTCAGGAGTGCATGCTCCATACTCTACTGCTGTTCTATCCACAGCCCCAAGCTAAAGCAATTCTGAAGGAGAAAGTCTCAAGAAGTGTATTTGTACAAGCATGTCTGGTTCCCCAGGCTGCCAGTGTAGTAACTGCTCTGTCAGCAGGGCAGTGACTTCAGTACCACTGCTTGCTGATGTACATGCAGTTATTGTGTCTCCTACCTTCTCCTCATGGTGTATCCACTTTATTCAGGGTGTGCTCAGTGAGGCAGATAAGGTGGCAAATGCACTTTTCTGGGTTAATAGAATTTATTCTATGTCTGCAGTCATTCTCAAGCAACAATGAGATACCAGCGCAATGCTGAGAAACAGCTTGAAATTCTGCTGAGAAGCATTCTACTCTTACACGAGTTTTGTGTGGTAGTATTTGCTTTTTCTTTGAATGTCAGAGCTACCACTTTTCCCTTTTAAGACTCCCCTGTGGTGACAGTAAGCATTGCCAGTCACATGGCTGAGATTCAGAGCTGGGAGAACTGCCATAGTAAACTGAATTTGAACTCTGGTCTTCCCATGCCTCCACTGGGATCTATAACTGTCTGAAAGGCAGGTCTGGCCAGAAAATTTTTGTGTTGCAAAATTACTTTTGATGTGCAGCTGGCTATGTAAAATGGTTCTTGTTTGTCCAAATTCCATAGCTGATTTAAACCACATAGCCCAATCGATAGTGCAAGTTTGTTTTTTAAAATAAAAATATTTATATTTTTATTAGTTGATTGGATGATAATTGAACCCAAGTGGTTTTGACCCCTGGATGCAGCTGAAGCTCTCTTAATTCATTATAGATTGGCCAGCAGGCTGGTGAATCACTGTAAAGCCATGTTGGGGCACTGACAAACCTCAGATAAGTTTGGCTTGTCAGGGTTTTGTATGTAATCCTAAAAAATGCATGTAATTTCTGTATGATTACATGTTAATTTAATTGTAACAGGGTTACTTCTAGAGAACATTACTTTGTGCACAACATCACCAGACCTGCTGGTCTAATGCTGTGGAGCTTCACTGCATTCAAATATTCATCAATTTAAACCTTGACCAAGCTCCTTGTTTTCAGAAACTCTGTATTAGAAACCTGGCAGCACAGCAAGATACAGAAAAATATGTAGGAAAATTTAAATCAGTGACGTGTACTTCTTTTGATAGTGCAGTTGTAGACCTGATTTAATAATGTATATTCTTGGAGGAAAAGTGAACAAAATCTGTTGCTAAAACAGATGAAAACAAATAAGATTAACTTATTTTATTTTTCATGAATTCAAGTATTCATCTGTAAATTGGTCAGTATGCTGCCATTCAAAAGTTGCCCATAGAGTCTCACAGCTCAAAAAGCTGTAGGATTTGGAGTAGGTGGCATCATTTTTCTACTAGACATGAAAAGAAAGCTGTTTGTCAACCTCTTTACCCTCCAGTGTCCAGTACGGCCAACAGAAATTGAAATGCAGCCACCAAGTATTTGAAATTTATTTTTCTATGCATGAAGACAGGCATTACTTACTACATTTTCCACTCTACTCACAATTTGACATGTGATATTTTTTAAAACACTGACTAATTTAAAATCTGTTTGGTAGGAGGAGAGAGATTTGAGGGATACCTTGTTCCTCCAATCATTGGGGAGATTGGTAACTGCATGGAGACCACCATGCAGTTACTCTCCTTGAAGGAACAGCATTTGTTTGAGCTCAGTTGTCATTATTTGTATTATTTGGTGAGAAGAAAGTGATGAAGGAAAGAGGAAAAAGGGTACAGGGGAGAGCCAGGGTACTACAGAGTGTAGGGAAAGGGCAGCAGGGACAGGGACACAGAGCTGGGAATGAGCAGGCTTCATTTGCAGCACTGATCACTGAACAGGGGAGGATGCATCACTGCTGGAGCTCAGATATGTCTGATGGAGGCAATTTTGGTTTCCCTGTGTGACTCCAGGTGTGTCTTGGATTTGCAATCAAGATTTTAGACTCAACTGTACTGGGAAAGAGGTGTTGGAGGTCAGAGTAAATGTGTCTTCTGCAGACAACCTTACTGGTGACAGGTATTCTGCCACAGTGGCTTTGAGCTTTCTGGTTCAGATATGTCTATAAATCACATATATAGATGGCACTCTTTCATTTTTTCAACAGAGCTAGGGGATTTTTTTCCCCTGGTTTTAAATGGAAAAGTCTCAATAATATCTGAACTCAAACATGTTTCCCTCTAATTTTCTCTTCCTAGTTACTTTTTCCTTACTCATTTTCTAGTGCATATGCAAAGACACAATATCTTTTCTTTTCTAGTGCATATGCAAAGAAACGATATCTTTTCTTGAATAATTTGTTTTAGGACTCAAAGATATTGCACAGATTCAGGGTGTTATTTTGGCATGCTACAGTGCTGTGGTCTGACTTGTAGGTTTTATTCATATTTTCTTTGAATAATTTCAGGATTTTCCTTTTAATTTATGAGGCTGTATTATAAAATGAACTGTTGAAATTAATATTGTAATTTTAAGCTAACCTAAATTATTTTCTAAATAATTATTTTCTAAGCTATGTGGGTTAAATTGATTCTAAATAAAAATAGAAACTTTCCTTATTAGCAGGGCTAATAAAACTCTTTGCCTATACTCATGCAGCCTCACTTTTTTACCAGGGAACCTCATAACTCGCCTTTTTTAAGCTCTTTATTCATTAATGTATTTTTGTATTTAGCACATAGGAAAAAATAGATGAGCTACCTATGATAACATGAAGTATTCAAGTCTGTTCTGCATAATCCAGTTTTCCTCATAAGTTTCTGATCCAACTCTCTCCCATTTGAATACTGAACAAAATTATTATAAAATTGTCCCTGCTAGGACCCCTGAAAGGTACCAGTGTGATTATTCAGGTGGTGCTGGAACCAGGTGCAATTTGGTTTAGTATAAAATGTGTCCAAAGAAGGTAAAAAAGAACCAGCCCCCAAGCCCTGTAAGTATGTGGTCTTAAGAAATGCACACAGCTGCAGGAAAGGACTGCCAATTAATGTAATTTACAACATGTTTCAAAATCTTGACTTAGATTGTGAGTTGAATAGTGGGGGGAAATACAGATGGGAATGGTGGAGAAGTTCAGGCAAAGGATGCTGTGTGGCAGGGAAAAATTGGGTAAGCAACATCTGGAAACCTAACTTGAAAGAGGAAACAACCAAAATTGTAATGTAAGAGGGAATCCAGACTACAATAGATTGGAAAAGAGCAGAAGAAGCCAAGAGGAGACCTTTGTGGTAATGTGTCACACAGCAGGAAGCAAACATGATTGTTCCTTTTGACTTGGAAAGTTCTGTCACTTTCTCTAAGTGGGATCCCTGTGTCATTAGTTGGGCACGTTGTGCTGGTTCCAAGGTGTGAGATTATTTAATAGGAATTTGTTTCTAAAAGCAGGAATGGAGTATAAAATCCATTACTTTCTCCGCAGTTCTGATACCTGCAATGGCCTTGTGGCTGCAAAAGTTCTTTGCTTACATGAGTATTGAGGTGATTATAAAATCACCTCACTAAATTGTGTGTGTAACTACTGTGTGATGTGCCTCTAGAGGAGCATCTTTCCTCCTACACACCTCATATGTTGCAAGATAAATGCTTTTTGTGGCAGGTTGCTCATAAGTCATGTAATCATCACCTTTGCCAGTCATATGGAGCCAATCACAGCTTTCCCTGTTCATTGCAAAAGAATGCAGAGCAACCCATTCAAAGCAGCCTGTGAACACTTGCTTTAACTGTTACCAGTTGCTTTTCTCATCCCTCGTTAATTCCTGATGGATGCTCTGGTCCAGGCTCGCTGCTGGAGCTCTGTGTGTCAGCACAGGCTGGCTGTGAGCATGGGCAGTGCTGGGCAGCACAGGGAATACATCTGTGGGGAAACATTAGAGGTGTGATAACTAATTTGCTTATTCTTTCTCCTTGAAATAGGCTCTTCATTTTAGATTAGATTTTTTTTCTCAGCTGACACAAACTTGAGGAATCTGTCATTTCTCATGAGAGAAAACTGAGTTGCACAAAAGTCTGAAATAATGTGGCTCTGCTTATACTTTGACCAGAACAACAAATATTCTTACAAGAAGAGGAAATCACCATTTGACAATGTGGGAGCAAAGGAAATTAATCTTCACTAGACTAGTTGGGCAATTTGCAGCTGCCAATATTATAGAATAACTTATTAATCGTTGCACCTGCCTAAGGTGAAAGCATTTTACCTTTACAATCTGCAAGCTAGGGTCCTGGCAGCAGAAGCACGTAGGCTTGGGGACAGCAGGGGAAAAAAATAACCACCTGAAATTATTTTTTACTAGAAATGACAAATATAGCCTATTTTTGTTCCCCAGAACATGCTGTATCTTGGGGTGAGGAGGTGTGTCTTTGTGTCTCACCTAAGAAAACCAACCTTCTTTTCCAGGTTTTTTTTCTTATTTCAGAATGTGAAAGCATTCTGTAGCTTCTTGTCCCATTGAGTCTTTCAGACTGGATACATGGCAGGAATTTACCTTTGGTTGATTTTTTGTTTGCTCAAATAAAGCAGCTGCAACTCAAGTGGAGCATTTGGGCCTTACCATAGCATAGAGGGCAACATGATAAAAATCTAGCTGATGTTCATTTTCCTGAGCAGATGCTTAATATCCATCCCTGTGATCTTAACTCATGGATGTTTTCTGAAATGCCTGCATTCCCCTGTTATCACCAAACCCAGTCTGTTTCCTCTGGACACACTGCTCCTTCTCCAAGCACAAACAGAGAGTTTAACAGAGCCCTGGCTGGATCTGTGTTAGAAACCTGTGCACTGCCATAAATCCCTGACTGCTAAAGCAATGCCTATACTTACACATTTTTCAGAAACACATAATTGTGCTTGTAGTGCGTTGGACCAGAGTCCCAATGGTTCCATGCAGAGCTATCTGGGGGCTGGGTTATGTTCCTTTGCTTCCTCACTGTTGTATTTACTTACAACTAATTTTGAAGAATAAAGGGAAAATGGTCTGTAGGTGATTCTTCTAAGATCTGTGTGGGTCTGGTCTTGTTAGAAATGCACGTTGGTGCAGCTGTCAGAGAATCTCAGTATGTAAATGTATTTTGTATTTCTCTGGACATTTTTCTATTTCTACTGACATTTCTTATGTTTATTGCCTACTGTACCTTCCACTACATGAAGCAAAGATCCTTAAACTCAGGAAATTTCATGCACAAGACAAATGTGCAGTGAAATGACCCCTCACTGTCAGTTATTTGTTATTTTAGTACCCTCATGGTTTCCTGCAATTAGAGAAAAGGGCGCCAAACAACTTTCAGAGTATTTTAGGATCTATGAACATGTCTAGTATTATTCTTCCATGAGAAATTCAGCGCCGAGAACTTCATACATTTAACTGAATATTGTATACAACTCCTAACTTGCATATTTTTGAAGTAATGAAATTTTTGTTTCCATGATATCATAGAATAATTTATTAATCTTTGCACCTGCCTAAGGTGCAAGCATTTTACCTTTCCAATCTACAAGCTAGGGCCCTGACATAGTGCCTTCTGTCATGGACTATTCCTATAACTAATACAATTATGCTTAATAAAAAAACAATTCCACTCTTTAATTTTAACATAAGATTGAAAGAATCCACATATTTTGGTATTCAAATTCAGGAAAAAAAATCAATCAGCTTTTGGTGAAAGATGGAGGTGATTGGTTTTGTGCTATAAATTTATAGGAGCAATTATAGTATTGCCATCAGAAATGCTTGGGATCTTTGGAAAATAAGGTCATCCTGTGGAATATTGCATATTAGTGTAGAATTTAGACTCAGAAGTTACTCTCTTCTAGGTAGCTGAAGTTGGATGTTATTTGGTCTCATCTGCCTTCTTCAGCCTCCGGGTTAATTTTCCCAGCTGTTTCCCCAGGCATGTGAATTATGTGTCTGTTTTCCTGTTTAGCAGTGAAAGGCTCTTTCCTCATCATCTCAATCCTTTACTTCTGGTTAGGGGAAAAGAATCAGGAATATCTTATACTGAAAAAATTTTCTTATACTAGAATAATGTCTCATTCAGATTCCACTCTTAGGCAGACAGCAGAGAGAGTGCTGTGTTTGATTTTTCCTGTTTGCAATTTTCTGTGCTCCGCTAATTTTGGTATTGGTTCAGGGTTTATTTAGGTGTTTTTAGTCACGAGTAGTAGATATCCTAGAAATCTTCTGGTTAAATTGTAAGCAGAGCAAGTTTTGCAGGGAGGGCAGAGGAGGATGGATGCTTTGCAGTGAGAGGAATGGAAAATGCAGAGCAGTTCTCCCAGGCAAGGTAGCAGGAGGCACCAGAGCAGATCTGGCTGCCCCTGGATTGCAGGAGGTGGGCACAGGCTCCACTAGGTGGCACGTTTTCTGGACTTGGTGACATGGGTGTTGACAACACATCAATGCAACTAGATGGGCCTTTTTTTCTTTAATCAATATATAGCATGTATTCTGTGCTTTTACAAGCCATAAATCCTGCTCTCGAAGCAAACGTGATTAGTCCCATATTTCCTGCCCTGCAACCGAGCTGCATTTCCAGAGCAGACATGCATTCAGAACGTGTTCCTATGCTTTGGACTGTAATATGCTCTCCAAATGGAAAAGTCAGCTATTTTAATGTCTGTAATGCAAGCCTCCTTTGCTTTACAATATTATGAGGCTTCATAGAACTTTAGCAATGCTCCATTTTAGCTTTCCTTCATTTAGAATCTGTTTGAAACAAATGGCATATGCAATATAGGAGAAAGAGATACAACAATGGTTCTTGGTTTGTTTTCCCCTTAGAGTTTTTAAAAATAGCATCATGGAACCATTTAGATTGGAAAGGACCCTTAGGATCATCAAGCTCAAACATCAACACTACCAAGTCCACCAAAAATAGTCCTCTCATTCTCCTTTAACTTTAGGTCATTCAGTAAATCTTGTATATTGCATGGGAATTATATTTATATCACAAACATCAAGTTTTCAAAATTTAAAGAGAATGAATTTTTTTTACTAAGTTCTAAAGGTAAGAAATTTGGGGCTTACTATTTGCAAACTAATCTGAGTAGAACTACTTGGCTTAAGTAAGATTCTTGTTGAATCAAATCTCAGTGCTAAAGTGTCCCACCATATTAAATATCAACCTATATCCACTACATTGTTTTGAATATTTAGATAAAAAAATTAAATTGAATTATCCATGATATAAGAATGTAATTAAATAATTACCTTATGGATCTTTTTAGGGAGTTCTGCCTCACTGCAATTGTTGATCAGATAACTGGGCAGTAAGTTTTGTTAAGCAGGTTAGCTGATGGGTGGTCTCAAGGATATTAATATTAAAAGATAAAATCAAAGAATAGAAGCAGATAGAATGAAATCAGTTAACCTCCCACTCTGTTTAGAGAAGGATTCTGTTTCAGGAGAGGCTGACTTTTTAAAGACCGTGACAGATTTTGGATATCTCAACGGGCAAATAGTTTGTGGGCATGGGTATGACAGACTCCCACATGTTTAGAAAAGCCTTCTGCTTCACCTGGGGTTTTGTATTAAACTTACTGAGAAGTGTGGTCAGGTGTGCAGCACAAGTGAATAAATATCTCATTTCTGTAAGTCATGCATTTGTGCTCAGGGGAATCTGCAGAGGGGAGCGAGACAGGCTTCTGCAAAGAGCAGGGTTTGTTTTCAGGTAAAGAGAGGTTGTGCCACAAAATATGTCTGGGAGGGATGGATGTTCATACAGAACTGAGGACAGAGTAATGATTGAGACAATGCAGAGAAAGAAGGAGCTGTTGGATAATACCAATCATGTTTTTTCCACATCTGTTGATCACATATTTTAGTGTATATTTTTCGAACCAGAACATTATTTTGCTGCAGGGGAAGCATAAAGACTGTGGAAAGACAAAATTCCAGCTGTAGATTTCATTCTCCATGTATCAGTGAACTTTTGAGAGGGAAACCTGGCTCAGAGTAGCTCTTGCATTATTTCTTATGTGAGTAATTTGATAAGTGTCTCATAAAGCATATAAATCTTAATGTTTTTAAAACATTAAAAGGAATCTAAGCCTTCAAAATCCTTCAGTATCATTTGGAATGGAATAGAACACAGAATCAATCGTAGAATGGCTTGGATTGGAAGGGACCTTAAAGACCATCCACTTCCAACCCCCTGCCTTGGGCAGGGACATCTTCCACTCGACCAGGTTGTTCAAAGCCCCATCCAAGGTGGCTTTGAGCACTTTCAGGGATGGAGCAGCCACAGCTTCTCTGGCAATCTTATCCAGTGCCTCACCACCCTCACAGTCAAGAATGCTTTCCTAATATCTAATCTAAACCTGCCCTCTCTTTCAGCTTGAAACCATCAGTGGTTCCTGATTTGCAAGGCTAAGGCTGCAGCCAGTTTCTGTAATTGTCATTCTTGTGGACAAAATTTTCAGTTTAATGTTTTCCTGAAGTGTATGTATTCTTGATTTGTTCTACCAGTTGTTTTCATGATGGATCCAAGTTTTTACAGAGCCTGGGATTAAGTAACTAATTCACTAGTGGGTTTGGGTCCACCTTTAGCTGAAATGATTGACCGCAGATGTACCATCATGCTTGGGTCTAATGAATTCTTAAAAAATTGTAGCTTTAGTACAAAAAGAGGCCTACAGGGTTCAGCAGTTTAGTGAAGATTGTTAGCCAGGCATCAAGAAAATTGGAATTTTATTCTTAGACTTGAAATGCGATAAATCTGGATATTGCTGGGGGAAAAAAGCATCCAAGTGTGGTGAGTATTGTGTGAGGTTTGGAGTACTTTTGTTTCACAATTATTGCTTTCTTAAATATTTATCTAACAAGAAACATTTCTTGCTTTGCCAAATGCCTTTCCTGCAATAGAGAACAGTCTGGAAAGGCTGAGACAGATCAGGATAAAGCATTGGTGGCACACCTCTAGCAAAAACAAGAACTCTTGTGTCAGATTATCTTGCAAGGCAGGAATTGATCCAGAATTGATGTAATGTTAACTCGGGGCAGGAATGCAATCTAAACTGAGGAAGTTGCAACATACCTTGACCGTTGCTAAATTAATTCTTCTTGTGGGATATTTAATTTGATGTGCATCACTTTTTCTCTCTTTGTGAGCGAGTTCAAAGTAATTCTGAAGATTTAAGATATTCTCAAGAGGTTGGAGTGAGTCATTAAATATTTTTATATGTTTAATTCAATTAATGTAGTTAAATAAGAGATATATAGTTAAATTAATGGTAAGAACTGGGGCTATTAAGCCTGGAGAAGAGAAGGCTCTGGAGGGACCTGAGTGCAGCTTCCAACACCTAAAGGAGGCTGCAAGAGAGCTGGAGAGGGACTTTTGAAAAGGGCATGGAACGACAGAGAGAGGGGCAATGGCTTCAAACTGAAACAGGGCAGGTTTAGATTAGATAATAGGAAGAAATTATTTGCTGTGAGGTTGGTGAGGCACTGGCACAGGTTGCCCAGAGAAGCTGTGGGTGTGTGAACAATCCATCCTTGGAGTGTTCAAGGCCAGGCTGGATGGGGCTCTGAGCACCTTGGTCTAGTGAAAGGTGTCCCTGCCCATGGCATGGGGGCTGGATCTGGATGATCTTTAAGGTCTCTTCCAACACAATCTGTTCTGGGATTCTGTGATAATCAACCAACTCACCAGCAGTACTTATTTGATGTTGTATTCAAACTTAGCTTGATAAATAATATAGCCAAAAGAGAATTTTCCAATCTAATGGATGAATGCAATTCTAAAAATCTGGTTTCTCATTAAATACATGATTCACTTTCTGGAAATGTCCATCAGTATCTGCCTATTCAGTTCTGAAAGTACATTGCCAGAATATTTGCCAAAAATAGTTGAATGTCATGAGCATAAATACAGTAAATCCTTTAGACATTTAGAATTTTAGGTATAATATTTTTCTGCAGACTAATCCCAGTGTATTCCTATCTATTTACTGATGTAATTTCTCTTCTAAAGACAGTGTTCAGTGACTGGAGCTGTGCATGTAAAGGATAGAAATCCTGGCTATCCAGTCTATCTGTTTCCAGTTCCACAATCTTTTTTACTATTCTATCCTGTGTTTTTCACTTTGTCCATGGATGAGGAGGTCAGGAAGAGCTAGGAAGAATCTCTTCTGAAATAGACAAGAGAGAATTTAATGCAGTAATAAACAATTACAAAAAAATTGGAAAGACAAGTTGAAAAAAGAGCCTTCTCCTCATAACTTTTCCATGGTCAGAAGAAAATGCAGGGCTAATCTTGCTCTGCATTCTTTCCTAGAAATTTCAAAAGGTAGTACAAAGGTTGCCCAAATTCTTATGCTTCTGAGAAGATCTGTCTTTTGTTTCCTGGGTAGATATAGTAGGAATTATCTTTGTTCTCAAAATTTATATTTGCAGGTGCATAAAATTAATCAATTCAAGTAACCTCTGAAAATCAACCACATTTGCAGTACTGTAATGACCAACTTGGTTATGATTTGCAACCAGCAAGTTTACTTAGTGGCCTAACTTGTTTTAGGATGTGGATTTCAAAGTTTCATGGATGCAAAATGCTAAATCATGGACTGTATAAAAACTCATTTTCACACTTTCTTTCCATATTTAAAAACATATCTGTTTCTTTTTCAGTTTAGGAATATGAGTTTCATTCACAGTCTCTTCCATTGCCATCATAGGGATGAGTTTCAAAGTCTTACTTTCACTCAATATATATTCCCCATGTGCTGTTAATGAAGTAAAATTTGATAACATTTATCAATTTATTTTGAAATTGGCATTAAGGATCTGGAAATATTGAGCTTTTCCTTATATTTGCTCTGGTTTGATTTTGCCCTTTTTTGTGTTGAAATGATGCAATTATTCATAAAAATAAAAAAAGGAGTAAATTGTCATAACCAAATGAAAGCCTTGTTTTGATTAAGATAGAATTTGTGTGTAAATTGTAGTACTTGCTGCTCTGTGTTCTGAGCCTGCTCTTGCTTCCTCCACTAGCTGAGACTCCAGTGTTTAAAATGCTCCTTTTTTTTTTTTCATACATAAAAAATGTACCCCATCAAACCATTTCCTTGGGAAGTTGTGGTTCATGACAGCATGACCAAGTTAGTGTTCTAACCTGGAAATGAAAGGAAAGCAGAAGCTGAGCTGTTTGAGAAGCACTGGCACGGCAAGAGATTCCCCTGTCTTGTTTTCCCCAAACCACATTTTTCTGGAATTATGCTTCCAGGAGAGTCCCCACCCAGGCACTTCTTCTCCCAGATGAGGTAAAGGAAGGCACCATCAAGCTGAGCTGAGAGCTGTGCTAGGCTTCTCTGAGCTGGAAGCCTCTCCTCATTACATCACACCTGGCTGGATTTCAGAGATTAATGAGCGGCATCTTGTCAGGTTTAATACATCACAGGGCTCGGGTTCACGTGGGAGATGGAATCATAAATTCCCTGAGCTGTGAACTGCACCTTAAGGACTTACAGGGAGTTCTAAGAAGGCAAGAAAATGAAATGACTGTAAACTACAGAGTGTGCCAGTTTTGAGAGAAACCTGCAGATTTTCTAGGACATTAGGTTTCAAAAGAAGGATTACACACAGACTAAACAGAGTAGAAGTCATAAAAATTTAAAGACATCACAAAAATAAGATCCTTTTTAGGTATGACAGAATACTAAAGGAAATTTATACTGAATTATATCACCCAGGCAGACCCATTAATTAACGTAATGAGAAAATATGTTCCATTTCCAAGGACCCAAGTGTGTCAGGAAGCATTTGACACTTTTAAAAGGGGGAGAGGTGAAAGCATGCACTTCACTGCTCTTGAAATTCCCAGGTTTTAGCTTATCTATTCACATTCATATTTGGGCTTCTGAGGCATTAGGATATATACTAATCAAGAGAGAAATAAAAAACTACTGCAAGTGACTGATACGCCTAAAAAAATGTAAACACATTTCTCCTGGATAACGCAGGATTCTCTTGTATCCTGAACATTGGAGAGGTTGTCATGTCATATCATAGGAAGGTAGGAATGAAAAGAATATTTTTATTGTCAAGATATGATTCTGAAAATATTATTTATGGGAAATTTAAAAATCCATAAGCAGATGCTCTGTGTCCATTCCAATGGCTTATACTTGTAAAGCTGGCAAGTAGGGCATTTTGCAGGACCAGGAAATAAAAGCCAGACATTCTAGGTTGTTCAGGACATCATTTTTCTATGCAAGGATTTAAAAAATTGGGTTCTAATTCCTTTTCTTTGATTTTATCCCATTCCTTTTATCCAAGTATTCCCCTGTATATTGCTTGGAAATTCTTACAGTCATTCCTTGATAGAAACAAACTGAAAAATTAGTTTGACCTAAATCTTTTTTAGGATGTGAAACCTCCTGGTCCATGTTCTTTCATTTCTTATCTGTGATGTAATGGCTGGTTGATGTTGAGGATGGGACACTGCAGGTAGCATCTTCTGTAATGTGTCTTGTAATTTTTAAGTTGGAATAGCAACTCCCAGGTGTTTTCACACATATTTAGTTTTTGATAGATGGAACTACCCCCTCCAGATGTATTCTTAGACTTAATGTGTCAAACCATCTATATTTCTGAGGCATCACTTTAATATATTTTAACAAATGTGTAGTTTGTACTTATATAGCTGATGATGCAGGATTATCTAGTTTACAAATAAGTGTTATTTTTGTGCATGCAAAATTTTAAGAGTTAAATACACTGGTGTGCATAAGTGTACACATCTGATACAACACATAGTTGAGTTTTGGGATTAAACTTCATTTCTTTTCACTTGGTGGCAGGATTTGGGCCTGCAGATCCCTTTTCTTTTTTGTGCTAAGCAGCTTACATGCTGTGTGTGCAAAACTGTGCTGTAGCCAAAATAATACTTGAAATATTTGGTCACCAAGAAGCAACAGAAAGAAGGCCAAACCTTATGTTTTGTGACCACATACAAAGCAGGAGGTAAGTAAAAATAGCTAACCTATCTGTGTCGTTGAAATGCAATGTAGCAGGTATTTTGTAATAGTAGGGAACAGAGGCAGAAAATGCAGGAGAATTTTACATTTAATTGAAATCAGTGAGAATATTTTACATGGGAAAAATCCAGTTTATTTACTTCAAATATTATCCTATAGTGCACTGTCATTTTATAGGAGTGCTGATCACTACCCTGATTATGTTAATCTAAATATTTGCAATGCAGAGAGTATTACTTTGTTTAAAATTGCTTGTCCCTTATAGCTGCTGTGGAAAGTTTATCAGCATTATCTATTTCTGGTAAGATATTTATTACTGAGGGAAATGTGCTAATATTCCCATTACAGATAATTGAAAGAAAACTCTTTCTGAGCAGGCAGCTTTCAAAACAGTCAGAGGACAGAATCTCATTTGCTTCTCTTTACTCTTTATAAAAAGGTTAATATGAATTATTAATTCATCCTTATTAATTTGAGTGATCATTTTCTGATCTCTGGAAGGTTCTGCTTAACTGAGTAAGGATGCTGCAGATGAGCCCTCTGCTGTGCCTGTGCTGCAGTTGGCAGGGTTTGCAGCAGGCAGAGCACATTTCTGAGTGAGGTGTCTGTAGGCACTTGAGGATACAGGTCATAGTTCAAACAGTCCTGTAGAGCTTCACAGCCTCACCTGGGATGTCTCTTTGCTGCCCCAGACTTCCTGATGCCACCACTGGGCTCCTGCTCACACTCCAGCTGACTCAAAGCTGTGTCCCAGACCTCCGTTCAACTCAGTAGTCACTCAAAGCTTCAGCAAACACTTGTCTTCACTTTCATTTCCTTTTATAACATAGAAAACTCTTCATTGCTTTCTGTTACTTGTTCAGAAGATGCATGAAAGGAGTCGTATAATTCTGTGGGGTTTTAATGTCTTATTGCCATAATCTGGCAAACCTTTTGTTTTGAGATTTTCCTTGGAGTTTGTCAGGGGACTGAAGCTCAAAACTCACAGAGATAGTCATGTGCTCCACTGAAGCCCATTGCTGTCTGAACTTGTCTTCCTGAAGTCTCTGTTCAGCCTCATCAGATTTTAATCTCTTGGGTTGGTGTGATGGCACCTCTGAAAGGACAGGCAGAGCTCCTGTGGACATCCACAGATCTGGATCTATTCTGTGACTGTGACACCTTTCCTCTGGCAGGTGGATTTTGAAAACCAAAAATTTGTAGCTCTCAGGTGGTAATTTTTATGTTGTACATTTTCTTAGTGGTTTGTGTGACAACTTTGTGCTTTTTCTGTTTAGTCTTCTCCACACTGTAAACCACAGTCACAGAATAGTCTGAGTTAGGAGAGGCTTTTAAAGGCCATCCAGTCCAACCACTGTGCAATGAGCAGGGATGTCTTCAGCTGCATCAGGCTGCTCAGAGCCCTGCCCAGCCTTGAATATTTCCAGGGATAGGCCATTCACAACTTCTCCAGGGAACCTGTGCCAGTGTTTTTACCAACCTCTTTGTAAAAAAACTTCGTCCTCATATCTCATCTAAATCCTCCTTCAGTTTGAAACCAGTGCCTCTTGTCCTGTCACACAAGAGTTTGTTCCCATCTTTCTTACAAGTCTCATTCAAGAACTCAAAGTCTCCAGCAGGGTCTTACCAGTGTCTTTCCTTTTCCAGTCTGAGCAACCCCAGCTCTCTCATGCTTTCCTCATAGGAAAATCATCCCTCCAATGATGAGGGATGTTTGTGTATCTCCTCTGGACCTACTCTGTGTCATTCCTGTGCTGGCATCCCCAGAGCTGGATGCAGCACTGCAGGTGGGCTTTTACCAGGGTTGGAGGAGATGATGTGAAATAATAATAATAATAATTTTAAAAATCCCTGATTATTCCATATAAACAAACACTTTGGCTTTTGTCCCTTAATTCTTTTACAAAACTTCTTGCAGATTTCAGAGATGCTCTGCCCCAGTGAGGGCTAAGTGAAGAAGTGTGGAAGAGGCAGCATTGTCAGTGCTGCCTGCTGCAAACAGACCTTGGAAAAACAGAGCTCAGAGGCAGAAAAGGGAGTTTGACTCACTGGAAGGAGGCAATGGGGCACTCGGTCCTGCTTCCTAGAGTGTGAATATCCAAATTTCTTAGCAGGAATCATTTAGTGGGCTAATTCACACTTTCAAATAAGCTTTCTAGGCCAGAAGATTCTGACTCTGCTCTTCCCTCTCTTCTTTTGATCCACTGCTTTTTATCACTTCTGGCTTCACTCTACCTTGGAATCAACCAGAAAGACTACAGTCAAAACAATTTCTTGGGAAGGAACCAGCAGTTAGATCCACCTCTTTGTGAATCTTAGTGTGTTCTTATCATTCAACTGGCACCACCACCCATGAAGTTAATTGAGGTGCTGGCTATGACTAACTTTTCAGGATTCTCCAAGGTCTCAAGCAAGCTTTGGCAGTTGTATGTCTTATCCTGCAGTGCTTTTAGAAGGAGATAATTATCTATCTCCATTTTGTTCGGGTACTTCTGAGCATATATGCCAGCCAGAAAAAAAATGTAGCTGTATTAAAAGAAACATAGTGAGTTCAGGTGCCAGGATATTGAAGTAGTGCTGGAAATTGGGTAGACGAAGATCTTTGGGACCCAGAAGGGCACAGCCCTGAGCCACATTTTGGGTAGACATTAATAGCATGTAGCTTGAAAACTGCTATCTTTTGGGGAAAAAAGTGGTCCCAAACACAACAAAACAACCAAACCAATCCAGTCTAATCTGTGTTTGGGAGACATCAACACCAAGGCTGTAGGTTCGATCCCATATGAGCCTTTTCCTGAAGAGTTAGACTTGTCGATCCTTGTGGCTCCAAGTCAGAATACTCTGTGCATATTCAGAATGTTCCATCTGGGGTAATTTGGGGTGAATCTGCAGTTTCAGCAACCACTGCTGCCTCAGTATTATGTGAGGGATTTAATTTCCAGGCTAATAGAAGACATGAAGAATTTGCAAGACAATAAGCTTAAAAAATATTAAAATGCAGTTTATCTGTATACTGAAAATCTGATAATTCCCTAGAAGTTCCATCAGAAACAAAAAGCTGTAATTACAAATGCAAAGTAAAAATTATTCTAGTAATTTACAGGGGCCTCCTAGACATGAATTCATCTCACTACTAAGGTATTTAAATAAGAAACCTGAGAAAATGCCAGACAGCTGTATTTTTTGGAATAATTTTAATAAGCTAACATGGTAATGAGTTTACTGGTTGCATCCTGTTGCCCATACTGAAGTCTGTGCAACTCAGTCACTTTGTTGCCATTTTTTCTTGCAGAACCATCTAAAAAGCTGCCTATTGTTTTACCTTTTCACTGCTTGTTTGCATCTATCTAGAACCAAATAGCTCTGAGTAAGTGCAGAAATGATGCATGAGGTATTAACATGTGTGTGTGGCTGCAGGTTTGTGTTACAGATACAATAAGCAAGAGGTGTATGTGTGTGTGTGTGTGTAGGCTGCACAGCTATACATCTTGGAAACCTCAGGGTTAGGCTGACATAAGTGCCTTCTGATGGCTTGCTAGCTAAGATCCAGCACGAGCCTCTCTGGGGATGAATTTCTTAAAAAAATAAAAGTGGGTTCGGCCACATTTATTTGATATTACATTCATAGGTGTAAAATGGCAGTTTATAGTTTCACTTGTCCATTTCCCTTGCTCTGGACCTGCTTCCCTGATCAAGAAATTCAATAGCTATTAAAAGCTGCAGCTGTACTAACAGTGCTATGCTTTATAGGAGGCATTTTGCAGCTATTACTGCAGAACAGGCGTTCTGTGCCAGTACAGATGTTACGTCCACCTTTTTCATAAGCACTTTATCTGCACCATGGGCATTGCATTTCTAATGTTTGCCTGAAATTGCTAAACATGCTCTGTGGCTGTAATTTATTTGGGCTGGTGTAGTTTAAAGGCCTGAAAGCTGTGTCTGCACCTGTTCTATTCATCCCACCAGGAAAGCACGAATTCCACTGCAGGAGGGTTTGTGCAGTTTGGATCTCTTCTTTATAAATCTCCTGAACCAAAGGCAGCCATTTGCTTCATGTATGCTCCCCTTGCCTGAAGTGGAAAGAGCTTGCATATATATCACAGAATCCCAATTTTCTTATACTGAAAGGAGAACACACCTCTTGTTCTGATGAAGAACAGGCATACAGATCCCACATTGCCTCCCTCAGTCTGTCTCTGAGCAATCAAATGTGCACAGTGAAAGGTGAAACATGTGGCTCCAGTGTGTGCAACTGGAGCAAACTGTGCCAGGATAATGACACCAGTTTCATTGTGGGACAGTGTGACAGATACTTCTGAGTGAAATGTATTTAAAGTGATATAAAATGGGTGAAAAGGGAAAGTCACTGCTGAGCCTGATTCGCCTCCTGACAATGCTGATATAAGTGAATTTGTGCTAATGGAAGGTAAGCAAGAGTTGCAGATGACTGAAACATTGTCAATATCTGAATTTTGAATATTGAATGCTGAACCAGTGTAAGAGCCAATCATTCAACTGTTTTAGCCCAAAGTTTTGGAATTCATGCAAAATCCAGGAGTAGTCCTAGCTCTGAAGGACAAAAAAATAAACAAAAAAAGAACTTAAAAAAACCCCAGAAACCACCCCAAAACAAGGAAACAAGGAAGTCACTGTTGAGTGAGGTTTCTCAAACCAAAGCTATGTCCCACTTTGCCCAGTTCTGCCAGAGACATATGTCATCTGTAGACATGTCATCAAACATGACTCAAACCAACCCTTCCCCCAAAATAAATAAATCCAACCACAGAGACCAAAATGATTCTTTGGCATCCTAAAGATTCTACCCTACTTACTTGTGGTGCATTTTTAATTTACAGTTAAACCAGGGGCTGATCCATTACTTAGTGTTTTCATTAAAGTAAAACAGAAAAAAAAGCACTTGTGCCATGATCAGTCCCTTGAAACACTTGTAAATATGTACTGAATTTAGTGCAATAGAAGGGAGAAGCAACATGTCTATAAGAAAACAAATAAAGAACCAAGGACTTAAGGAACAGAGCTGTATGTGGAAATAAAAAGATTGTTCAAAGTATATGCTTTGGGAATAGTGATTAAATACTTACTCAAATATATTAGTAGTAATTGTATTATTAACATAAAATGCTCCTGAATTGTGCATTTAGGCTTTGAATTCCTTTTGAAATTTCTGATGGCTTTTGGCAAACCACACAAGCCTTGTTCAAGAGGCCAAGGATACCCCCTTTGGTAAATCCAAAAGCAGATTCAGAATTTGGCCCTTCAGGTGTAGGATACCATCAGAAGCTTTAGCTAGAATTACAGTCCTGCCGTACGGAGCTGAGTGTATATAATTCTCTAAGTAAAATTCATGTCTTATGTGTTGTAAAAGGAATGAAAGGTAGCTGTTAATTCCAAGGCTTATAAATATGTCAGTGGGTTTTCACAGCGTCTTAATAAATTACAAGAATAAACTCAGTGACTCATGATGTCACCAGAACTACATGCTGCACTGTATTTATTGTAATTATGTACAAAACTTGCAGAATGTTTTTTAATATCTAAATGAATACATAGATCCCAGTAAAAAATCTAAGCAATTCTCAGGGATTTCTTCATTATTTATTTGCCATTTCTTCATTATTTATTGCCATTATTTTAGCTGTTTTCTTGTTCTGAGCACTTCTTCAAATGAAGAAAATTTTCAAGAAAATATGTTTAAAAGAACATAGCTGCAACTGCTGTATTTATTCATAGAAAAGCTGAAATAAAATACAGTTTCCAAATATCCTCAAATTTGGGTGAAGTTCAAATTTTCCTTGGATCCTAGTTCTCTGGCTGGCCACCAGCCCGTATCACTAATGGTATAGCTAACTGAAAAATGGAAAAACAATTTCATGAAAATTTCAAGGTTATTTTGGCTTCAATCTGACACGTAGAGATAGCATCAATATTGTAGAGTTGGTAATACTTCATTCTTTAGTATAAGAAATAAACACAGGACAGGCTAAAGGCTTTAGGTTAGTTAAATGTGCAAGACTAATTCAACAGCATTTCACATTCCCAAAGCAAACTTAGTGTGTATGAAGAAGCCCTTGGCTCTTTAGAGCTCCCTGTCCCAAGTGGTTTTTGTTGTCTCAGATGCAAGTGTAGTTTGCATTGAAGTGTTGTGATGATTAACTGTTCTCTAGTATCATAAACCACAGGGCTGATCTGTGGAGCTGGCCCTGCTCCCATGTGTGTGCTCAGGTGTTGAGTTCAATGGAACATAATCTGTTACTTAGGATGGGGAGAAAAGGAAAGAATTCCAAATTGCATCCATTTTATATGGCACTCATTTAAACCACTGGAAATGGTACCTCTGAATTTAACATTTGTTGATTTGATGTGCTCCTCTGAAGATACAAAATAAACAACAAAAAAATGACCCCAATGTTTCTCCCTCTGTTGCTGAACTAATTCTCCAAGATATCTGTGCTTCCAAAGCCTGTCCCCTTGTTCCAGATGCATGTCCACTCACATACTGCTTGCCATGCAACAGGTATCTTTTCAACATGGATGTCTTCATTTTCTGTCCAGGAAACGCCATTCCAAACTTCCCATTCCAAAAATAATAGCAGTGTTCAGTCACATTTTATGAAAGCATCTTAGAATTTATATAAATAAAACTAGTGTACATTTCAAAGAATATATAAAAGGCTGGCATTTTTCTTTTACTGCAAAGATCAAAGAGCTGATTAGAATTAAAATTTCATGAACTTTAAATTATGCATTTAGTCATAAAAATATTAAAATAAAAAAATTAAAGCAGCAGGTGTACCTTATACAGTAAGATAAAGTTTAATATATTTTATTAGCTTAAGGGACACAGAATAACTATCTAATCAGAACTTCAGGCATGCATTTACATAAATATATTAAATTAAGAAAAGCAATTATACACTTAAACATCCTTTTGTCTAAAAAAAATCATTAAATCCACAGATTAACAATAAATCCAACTCTATGTATTTATCACTTCCAGATACAACTGTTCCATTTCTCAGATATTACACAAATACATTTGTTAGAATTTATATGCATTATACATATATTATATATTACATAATAGTGTGTATACATACATGGTGTTCAATAATATAATAATAATTTGTAGTTTTTATAGCACTTTTCATTTTAAGAGCTCAAAGCGCTTTTACAAGGATTGATTTCACTAATTTTTTGATGGGAAGTGGAGGCACAAAGATGCAATGATTTCAGGTTATACAGAATTTGTGACAGACAGCAACTGAATTCTCTTGTTGGGAACTTCAGTCCTGCTGTCTCCCTAAAAAGAACTGCACATATAGCATAGAGAGTCTGTATAGGTAGACTTGCAAAGACTTGTAAGGTCTCAAACCAAGAAAACATTAATTATATTAATAAAGTTAAGCACATGACTTCAGTGAGGCTCATATGCTTACAATTACTTGTGTGTGCTCCCAGCTAGATCGGTGCCTGTATATGCTTAGTAGTGTAATTCAGTTTACAGAAGATGCTTAAACCTACTTTGAGTGATATTTTCTAAGCTATTTTCCCACATTTCAAATGTACATACAGCACCTGACAGCTACTATGAAATAAAACTAGTTGAACAGGGGAATGCCACTATAGTAATGTTCTCAAGCGACAGAAGTTTGTTATTTCCTTTTCTGCTTGGCTCCCATTATAATCTAATTGTTCTCAAAGGGGAATTGAAGTTTTAATTCTGCAGTATAATTTGTAGGGGACAGCTAATAGCATTTCTGGATAATTCACAGGGTAGGGTTACTGCTCCTGGTACTAATGGGGACCACTACAAGCTGGATCTGGTGACTTAACAGCAGGTGGTTTCTGGTCTCAGTGTGTCTTGATATGAATTAAAGTCATTCTGCACACCAGTTTTGACTGCCTAGAACATTTTCTTTTTAGCAGCTCCTCCTAGGAAAATTCAGAAAATGGGCTTGTTTGTTACTGCCTTGTGATGCAAAGCACCCTTTGTCCTACTGTAAAATGTATCCTACATAAAAAACCTGTCTCCAAAGCAGCCACTCTCTCTGCCTTCTTTCCAAGAATACTGTGAGCACAGCTATTGTGTATATTCACATGCTTTAGCTGATGTTGCCTTTCTGAAATGTCCTGAGAATTTAAGCATTTTTTCCTTAAAATAGTTTTTACTTCATTGCAAAATGAAAATAAATAGGAAAATCTTGTAGACCATAGAAGGACCTTTACTATATGATACACTGGACCCTCTTGGTAGTGTGTAACAGATGGAAAGTTGTTTCTTATCAGTAGAAGTAAATCTCTTCTCCAGTAATGCAGCTTGCTCTCTGTGCAAGAATGTCTGACAATTTTGTTTCTGGAAGCCTGGCTGTGTGCAGTAGACAATAGGTAAGGATACAAACTATTTGCATATAAGCCAGAATATTAAATGCTTGTGAATGTCTGTAGCATAGAATGATCACTTTGATGATACTTTCTCAGTTCTGAGAGCTCAGGGAAGCAGGAGACTCACTCAGCTTGAACATCAGCTGATGGCTAGACATTTAAAAAGCATCAAGAAGTCAGGCAGATTTTGTGGAAATGCTGGCAACACCTATAAGGAAACCCAGGAGGATTGGAAAGCTCAGTAGGGCTGCCTGCTGGGCTGGGGCTGCACTCTTGTTCCACCAAACATTGGTGTAGTGCTGCAGATGCAGACATGGAGAGGTCATGTGTGCACTGATGTCTGAAGTTAAGATCTTCTGCCAGCTAAGTGGATATCTTTTAAGGACTTAATCCTATAACTAATGAAGTCAATAGGAGATTATCAGTTCACATCAATGGGCTTGGAGTCACGCCCTCAAAGATTAAAGTAATCCTGTACTAAGCTTTCAGGTGGCTTCTGCTGTTTCACACCTAGATCCCAAAAAGTACGTGCCTTATTTCGCTGAATTACTCTCTTGTTGAAAAAATAAAACTTTTCAGCAAAATAGACTTAATTTTTTTTCAATGTTTCTGAAAAAATTTTTACTGAAACTACTTACGGGAATATTTATTTATAAGGTTTTTGTAGCCAGAACCCAGATTATTTGGTACAAATTTTCTGCAAATTTGAATTAAATTTAAAGGGTTGGCTGCATTTTTTATGAGTATGTTCCATTTTATTTTTTTTAATATTGCAAAATGAAAATAATATTTTTTTTTATCACTTGGCTTCCTTCTGTTTTTTTCCAAGACAAAGAACACCTTTTAAGTTGGACAGAAGATCAAAATGGCAAAATTCCTAATTAAAGTGATACACAGATAATCTAAATGAGAGTAAATTAAAATGCATGAATGTCTTTTAAGAATTTACATGATTAAAGAGAAATTAGCAGAACAGGCTATCCTTGGACTTGTTTTTTCCACGTAGAACTAATCTTATAAATGCCTATTTCATGGATGCAATCTAATCTTATAAATGCCTATTTCATGGATGCAATTAGAATTAGATGTATGAAAACTCATTTTCACCATAGTGCAACTTTACACCTGTGGAATTACTTCTTCATATTTCCAGCGTCTCCATTTTGCATAATTTTACAGGAAAAGGTCCTTGTTTCTCAAGCCAAATTGGAGAAAATGTGTACTGAAAAGCTAAATTCCATCATGCCAGGGATATCATTCTGGTTTTCAGTTAAGTAGATTGCATTGGGTAAATTTGTGATAAACACAGTGACTGAAGTGATTTCTGCCCTCCTCCAGCTCCAGTCTGTTTGTGCCTGAGCTGTGTGAGGCTGGAACTCCTGGACTGTGAGTGCCCAGCTAAGACACAGTGCTAAAAGTCACTATAAAGTAACAACATTCTATGCAATGGCCAAAAGATAAAAGGGAAGATGTTGAGGCACACATCTGTCAGGCACTTTCAAAATTAATAAGCACCTGCAGCAACCAGGGATTGCTGGTGTTTGCTGTGGGTCTAGAAAGGAAGAAGCTGCAAAACCAAATGTGGACAAGTGAGTGAAAGAAGGAGAGAAACAGAGGTGTCTTGTCTGTGATACAGAATTTATATTCTTATTTATACCTAACTTACACTTTGTTTGCATGAAATAGAATAACGTGTGAGGATTTAAAGGTAAAAAGGGTTTGGATCTGAGTCCCTGTCTGTTAACAGAAGAAATTTATTCCCAGAGGGGGAGGCTTTGAGTTAGTATTTCTTATGGGGCGCAGTAGAAAAATGAGTTTACTGTTTTTCTGAAATGGAGTGAAATGATTTGGAGCTGCTTTTGCATAACATCTTTTTGTCTCCCTACTTATCTATGGAGTAAAGATATTTCTCCTTATATTCCAGTAACATGCCTTCTTTCTGATCAGCAGCATGTAAAAAGAGAAAGATGAGTTTTCTGTCCCAAAATAATAAAGCAGGGGTTTAACACTAGCAGGCATCAGGGAGAGTCATGTTTCTTGCAGCAGGTAGGTTTGTTCTCCTTGAGCAGCAGAAAGGCTGAAAGAATGCCTGAGATGTACAATGTGTTGGGAACAGAGAGGCAGTAGCTCCGAATAAAGGAAGAAATGAATGGAATAAAAGATTAGGAGAGAGAGACACAGAGACAGAGACAACTTGAACACATACATAAAATCCCTTCTGGAGGCCCTTATCTAATTGCCTCATTTATCTAGTTTCATTTATAAGCTCAGTTTTATTCTGGGACACTCTCGGAGGCTGTGTGAGAATGGCTGCAGAATGACCTAACTGGCAACAGGCTTTCTACAGACTCTTTTTTTTTTTTTGTATGCCAATTCTCAGGGCAATTACTGCAGTTGCCCTTTTTATATCAGCATCTTGGGTGGCTAGGCCTGGGGTTTGCTCACTCTTTTTAATAGTATAATTTCTTTTGATAAATAAGCAGCTAGGATTTTTTTTTCTTTCTTTTTTTTTTTTTTTATGAGAATACTTCTTTTCCACTGGGACTTCCTATGAACATGTGGGCTTAATGCAGATGCCTGCTTTCACACAATATAAAAGATGATTTAAAAATGAAGCAAAACAGTTTCACAAACTATCTCCTCTCTCCTTCAGAACTTCACTTAGATTATTCCTTAATTTTGAAGTTTTTATGGAATGATTCAGAGCAATTTTTTTTTTTTTTAAATAAAACAACCTGAAGAATTTTGCTTAAATTTTTGCTTAAATTTGAAAGTGATTTTCTGGGTGCAGCACAGTTGATGTGAGTTTTTGCTGTTGATTTGAATGAAGCCTGGATTTAATTCTTAGCTCTTACTGGATTTTTATTTTCAGATTTCACTAGCAAACTAAATTTTCATTATTATTAAGATCAAAACTCCAAGATCATTGTTTTCTGTTCTCTGCATGACTGTGGCATGTATATATTATTGTGAACTCCAATTTAGGTGCCATCTGTGGTATTTTTTAAGGCACTAAGCAGTGAGAAAAGAGCTATCATGTCTCCCCAGCTGGTTGCTGAAAACAACATGTCACAGTAGAGTTAAAGTTGGGTTTATTTTTAAATATATTTCATTGAAGAAAGTGTTAAAGATGTTATCTCTGTCAGATATTTCAACGTTGCTAAAATACTTCAGCGACTTTCTTGCCTTGCTGACTATGAAGAGTGTAATAAAACCATGCTATGTGACAGATTTAGACAGCTGGCTCATTCATGAGAAGTTCACATTTTTGTCACCCACGTTGAATAAGGAAAGATTAGATGCTAAGGTCAATTTACAAAAATGGTTGTCAGGACATTTTTTAATTGTAGAACTTTTTGTGATGGAATTCAGGGAAAAGACTAAAGGCAGAAAGCAGTGGAGACAAAGAGCTGCTATTAACCTACAGATGCTACCACAGGGTTCATTTTAAGATTGGTCACACTGCTTAGCCAATGAAGTGTTCGTGTGACTATAAGGGACCACCCTTTTCTGGGGTGAGAGGGCAATTTGGTCTTCATGCTCATTTAATCCCAAGATGTCTTTCAATGGACTGTCAGTTGAATCTACATTGTGCAAAATTATGCATGCACTTTTTAATGCAGACCATTGTTCTCTGAGCACTTAACCAAGATTTCTCAACCAATTTCCATTTGGCATGAGGTCACTGAAACCCAGGCAAACATATATGGAAGGCAAATGGAACTGTCTGTTCCTCAGAGCTGGAATGTGTGAGACACAGAAATGCAAGTATTGGTTATGCTGTAATTTCAGATTTAATACTCGCTAAATGAACACTGACAAATTTCTGAAAAGGAAAATTTGTTGCATGCTGCTGCCCTGGAGAGTGATTTTACTACTAGAATGTAACATGAGGAAAGTCTTTTAGATCTGTTTGACTAAAGTGTTATCAATCTTTGATGCATGAGCAGCTGCTTCTAAGGACCACAGGATGTGCACACTGGGGCTGCTCTGCTTTCTTTTCTTAGGCAAGATTCTGTAAAAGCTGCAGTAGGTAGTTTGCAGGTAGTGCAAAGGAAAGCTGATAGTTTGTAAGCAGTGAACAAAGAAACTGGCAGTAGAGCTGGAGATAAGAGGGCACCAGTTCTGCAGATACATCTAATTAATTAATACCTTAGAAAACCTGGCTACAGCACATACACCACATTTATTGATGCATTTACAAACACTTGGTTTTCTTGGCTCTCTGAGGAACACTTAGAACCACATTTGGCAAGAGCTGCTGTAGGTTTTGTACAAGTGACACCGTGCACAGGCAGCCCATGCTCATGAGAGCTCTTTCCCTGGGACACCCCATTCAGTGTGGCATGGGCAGAGTCTGCCTCTTGCACTGCCCTGCTACAGTGCAAATCACTTTATGGACACTTGAAACACATGCTGCAATTTTATTAGGGTTGGTGGATGTTTGCTTTTTTTTCTCATCCACTGTAAATGAACACAAGTTGACACAAGGGTACATTTCTAGATTAGATCCACAACACATTGAAGTGTGTGTTTGCTCCCTCTTTCCCAGTCTTTCCAATTACCTTGGTGAAAAATGTAACTTTAGTATTTTACAGGACATGGTAAAGCTGTCTCATCTAGGTGATGTCTATATTATAAAAATAAAATAAAATAATATAAATATGTAACATGAACCCAGTGCCCATCGTTAAATAAAATATATGATAAAAAACAGACCTTCTAGGATGACTGGTTTTGAAATATGCGAATATAATTTAATTATTAAACACTTGAAACAATCTTGATATTAAGCTGCGATAACCAGATTTTTGCATCTATGCTAGATAAAGAAATAACATTCTGTAATAGAGTTACATTGATGAAAGTGAAGGTTACAGTCTTAAAATGAATTGCCTAGATAGGAATGCATTAAGCAGTTCTGAAATATTGTCTCATGATGGAGTTCAGTTTACCTTAGAAACTGTTACAACTGGATTTTATTAAGTCCAGCAGTTTATACAGCCATGTTTGGAAACTGCTTTCTCACTGCTATAATCAGATAGGTACAGGAACGAGATTTCTGGGATGTCAAAGAATCCATTAAGACATCAGCAAAGTCCTTTGACGAAAATGTGTTTTACAGTGGAATTGCTTTGTAAACTATTTCTCATGAAGAAATAAATATTAAAAAAGATTCCACTCTCTGCAAAACCGTATTTGTGATAGCGGCTGCGTGTGTATGTGTGCACATATTGGATATCGGGACGCCTGTGGAGACGTGCAGGAATATTTACACACATACAGGGGATTTTTCTGCACATTGGTGGATATTACACTTAAATTAATAAAGGAAATCAAATCACCGGTGTTTGTTGCAGGATAACAGTCTTTCAAAAACGACAGGATTCAAAACAAATGCCCGCTGAAAGTGGAGTTTCCAAATAGTCCCAGAAACTATACAATGTAGCTGGTTAGATCCAGCAAATAGGATGTCATGTCTAGGATCTGATCCAGAATACCTGCCCTTGTCACTCTTCGGATGTTTCTGTCCACTTGTTCACACTGGGGGCCGAGATAGCCTTTTTTACACAAGCATTTATTGGGCCTTACACAGACACCTCCATGTCGGCAGGCTGGGTCACATTTTGCTGTGGGTGAAAAAACCAGAGATTTTCTAATTTGTTTAGATCATCACAAACTAAAAAAAAGATACACTACACATTCATTTAGAGCTTTTCTAACCTTGTAGTGATAAAGCATATAAATTACAAACAACATAGAAAGGATGAAATATTAGGAGTGTTGAAGGCACATTTTCTAAAGGTTTAGACTATAAGAAGGAGGAAGTAATTTTGTATATCTGTGAGGATGTTACCTGGGAAAGACTGATAAACTCAAATAACAGATTTTTTATGAAATATCCAATTCCCATATTCAGGTTTCATTTAGGAATCTCAGGCACACTCCTTTGTATACTCAGAATTCTGCACGACACACATGCCTTAGCAAAGCACACTACACCTGAGCAGTGCACCCAGTGCACTCCTTTAGCTCTTGAATCACTCAATGCTGGGAACAAAACTGAATTCCTATTGGAGAAAAAAAAAGCCAGGGTGTTTTTCAACCATTTTTATCAATTTTGTAAGTTTCAAAGCTTTCGCCTCTCTTTAGCAGATGCCTGGCGATTTATCTATAGAATTCTAGGTCAATTAGGTCAATCAGCTTGCTTCAGTCTTTCAAATATAGCTCCTGTTTTAAATTGTAGCCAGTGTTAGCAAAATTAATAATCCATGACTTTAGTTGTGGTAGTATTTTCTTCTGGAGTAGTCACAGGACTGTGATATATATAATGTATATAAAATATCTTTCTTTTTCTGCAGGTGTTATGCTGCTTAATATTATTGATTGCAATGAACTTTAATATGGATTTATGGATATTTATACTACACTCTAGATATGCAGGTTTTCTTGATTCTAAGAATTTCTTAACTACATGAAAAGGAAACTCATACCTTGTAAGGTAAATTTTCTTATTTAAACTATAATAGTAACTTGAGGTTCAACTTAGACCATCCCTATTAATTGTTGTGTGGGATACAGGGAAGAAAGATCCTTAGTCTAAATATTTTCTGTGGCTTTCTTGCTCATCATGTCCATCAAATTATCTATCATAAAGCTGTGATTTTTAAAACAAAACATCTTATTCAAGACCCATTTATGTTCATGTTGGAGGCATTTTTTACTTTTTAGTTCCACTTGGACCAAGGCTGTAGATGGTCCTCATTCTCTAAATGCAGGACAGCTCTGGAAAGTGAGGACAATTGAAGTTGGGATATTTGGCCAGATGAGCTCATCCATTTCTCTAACCTGCCTTCATTGCTGGGTTGGGAATGGTCAGCTCATGAGTCTTTGCCAGAACGATATTTTATTAGTGGTTTAATAATTTCATTTCATTCCAAAGTCACTTCTGCTCATCACTAAAAACCTGGAGGTTGCTGAAATTTACACTCCAGCCTACATGGACTTCATAGTTGACCCTGCTTCCCCAGGGCCCTCCTAAGCGCCCTTCCAACCTGAATTATCCATGATCCATTGTGGGATCCTTGTTTTCCCTTAGTCCTTGCTATTTCTTTGAGTTCTGCTGCCACAATATGGACATCTCAGTGTTAATCTCTCATCTGGTCAAAGTTGCTGTCCAAAATATGCCCGGTCAGGGGCCTCTGCTGATGCTGAGGAATAAAATCTTTGTAATAACATCTCCTGTTACCCAGGCTGGCTCTGGGACAGCTGCACTGGCCAAAATGACACAGCTCAGACAGAGCCACAGCCTCTGAGACAGCGATGGCACAGCTGGGACACTCTAGGCTCATTCACCCCATCCCTTGGCTGGCACACCCATCACCTCAGTTCAGTCACAGTCACTTTTCCAAGTGACTTTTAAAAGCTAAAGCAACAAGATAGGACCTGATGAAATCACTGTAATAATGGATCACAATAACATTGATTATTTGCTGTTTCATGATATATTGTACAGAGAATTCTCCTCAACAAACTGGTAGAGCCATTTCATTTGGCAGGATCAAAAGCAAGAATGTACCAAAACTAAAATATATGCATTAAATTAGTGAAGTGCAAAAGATGCAATGGAGACCTGCAGTTCTTCTTTACCATCTTTCCTGACAAGTCACCTCTCTTTGACACTGACAGTGATGATACTGGAAGTGGAAGGTGAATGTCCAAACACAGGACATGTAGTGACTGCACCTCCGTTCATTGGAAAATCTTGGTGAAAAAAAAATACTGTTGTCATGTTTATGCTATCAATTGCATTCTGCACTGGCTCACAATGCATTAGATGTTTTAGCAGTTGCATTCATCTAAAGACTTATTGTTCTCCTGCAGCTCATGAAATCGGTATTTTCTAATGTTGTCTTACAACTGAAGGCCAATATATTGGTCAACATATACTGACAGTTTCTCTGAGCAAATAATTAAAAGCCAACTATGACATGTCACTGCTTTTTCCACTTGTTGCTGTGGATCTGTATACAAACCAGTTCTGCAGAACTCTCCTTCCCAGCCTTGATTACAGCAGCATTTTCCTGTGGGAGTGCAGTGCCCGTTCCGACAGTGCCTTGAGCATTCAGATGTCAGGATCTGTGCAGGCTGAGCTGTTCTTTTGCATTCTTCAGGGACTAAAGGCCTGAAAAAACCCATACAAACCAAACAGAATTAAAAGTCAGGATCAAGAAGAAAAATTTTGATTTTTAAAATAAAGGCCTGATTCTCTGCTGTAACATTATCAGTGGGAAAAATAATGAGATTTCTTTTCCTCAGAAAAAGAAGTAAGCCTAGAGATGATATATTACAGGAAAATACAGTACAATTTTCTATTATTTTATGTAACTGCCTTCAGAGATCTTCCACAAGATTAAGCAATATTCCTTGAGAATTCTTGAAGCATGAACCTGCCAAAAGCAGCTTGCTGAAGGTTTATCTTCATAAAGCTGCCAGCTTATTGCAGGCAGTGATGGTGTTTTTTTTTTCATTTCTAGCTGATCTAGATTTCCCCTAAGAAAGGGGGAAGAGTAACCTGAACAAGTTTTATGGCATTGTGATGTGTAATAATTTTACAGAAGTATTTCCTCTGTCTACGAATTCAGCTTTAAACTGCTGGCTTTTTATTTCCACATTTCCACAGAATGATATTTGGATTGTGCATTCTGGATGCTTATTTAAGCATCTGAACATCAGAAAAGACTTTTTCACTCTGAGAGTGACTAAGCACTAGCACAGGTTGCCCAGAGAGTTGTGGAGTCTCCATCACTGGAGATACTCAGAAATTGTGTGGGAAATTGGCTGTGGGAGGCCCTGTTTGAGCAGGGTGGGTGGACCAGGTGCCCTCCAGAGATGCCTTCCAAACTCAGCCATTCACCATCAGGTGATTCTGTGGAATGTGTGCACAAAGGAAATTCTACTTCAGATGGCTTAAAATATTTCTGACACTGGATGTTTTGGTTAGGATGATAGGACCATCCAAAGGCTACAGGTTCCCAGTACAGGTACCATGTTGTGTCTCTGCTGTAGGTTTGATTGCACAGGTACAAGTTTGGAAAAGAATGTCAGGATCTCCCAAGTGGTCTAATCAAGTAATTGAAATAGGAGCATCATGGAAAATTAAGTTAATTAGTGACAAATACAAAATTACTCATTCCCCAGGAAATCATCTTAACTACTGCCATACATACTAAGCCTGAAATGAGCAGGAAAAAGATTCTAATAGTTTAGTGGAGAGCTTAGAGAAACCTTGGCTAAGTGTCCAGCTAGAATCCAAACAAACCAAAATAAAATTCTGAGAGAACAGAATAGAATAGAATAGAATAGAATAGAATAGAATAGAATAGAATAGAATAGAATAAGACATTGTTCCTTATACTGGCATCAGTATTAACACCCCAATTATGTGCAAATAGCTGGAATAGCAGCTTGTGCACTGATTACTCTGTCACATATTAAATTCTTAGACTGATACTCCTGTGCAGAGGAAAGGATATCTTTTGGGGTCTGAGAAAGAATGGGTATGATGGAGATGTAGAAAACGGTGACTGAAGAAAAATAGGGAAAAAAAATTGGCATTCTTGTTTATCTCCCATTTCAACATCAGAAGAAACATCAAGGGAAAAAAATTAAGCCAAAGAAAATAAAATTAACTAGCTGAACTTGTGACTACTAAGATATCAAAAGATATCTGAAGGCCATGTTCTACTAGGATTTTAAATAGATATTTTTGTGTGCAATGGCGCCATTCAGAGTAATATTGGATAGGATAAAAATAATTTTTTAAAAAATAAGAATTCACACCTAAGTCCCTCACCAGCTGACTGGGCTTACATTTCCCCCTCCCATTTTGACATGCATCTTGTTAATGGTTCACTACAGGGTTTCTTGCATTTTTCCTTGAAACAGGGCAATAGAGTACAGGCCCACTGGTTTGTTTCAGCATAGCACTTTCTCTGCTCAGTCTTAATTACTACCATGATTATTTAAACATCCACACACAAGAACTGGTTCCCCAAAGAGGTTAAGGACAGAAAGAATGTGTAGGTGCTTCTCTAGCATAGCACCAAGTCCTGATTTCCAAAGCATTTCTGAGAATCAGACTGAAGGTCCTGTATTATTTAAGGGCTTTGAAACATGTTTTGACACCTTTGGTGCAGCATATTTGAAACCCTTTCAGTTTTACTGTTTACATATTTCCACAGCTATCTTTTAAATAGAATGCATTATTTTTTTGACCTGTAAGGACTTCCAGTTCTGTAATGAGCAATGATTGTATTACATAGTTCTGGTTAAGAAAGTTCCTACGCTTAAAAAATTATTAGCAATATTCATATGCAACGATGTTTTGGAAATGGTTCTAGAAAATAATATGATTTTCAGTGGAGATTTTTTCAGATTTAAGGTAAAAAGAATCTGTCTTCTAATTCCTACATCTGGAAGAAAAATCTGCATTTGAAATTATTTCTGTATGGCCAACTGCACAGGATGCAACATTCTTTACCTGTCACTACTTAAAGCTCATTTATTTCAAGTTACTTTAAATGGGAGGCTTCTCTTTCTCTTGCTCAAGCACAATTTCAGTACAGAGTTTAGCAGGAAACATAACCTCAGGCTCCTGGAGCATCTCTTGGAAAAGAGCTCCAGTGGCATATCTTTAGCAAAGAATGACCTCTTTAGTCACAAAGGTATTTTATTTGGGAAGATAATGATTTATTTTATTAATAGATGTGAAATATTTGTCTGTGATAGCACTGTAATACATAGCTCTTTTTGAATGCAATTAGGAAGGCAGAAGTCACACTTCTTTGTATCCAGCTGAGCATGGTTGGTCACTTTAATGATTTAAAGTTTTCTACCGCTCTCGGTACTTGTGAATATAACCTTGCCTTTTATTCTACCATCAATCAAGAACTTGCACTCATCAGCCTTGGATAATATTTATTAATGGTGGGGTGGAGTAGAAACAAAGATGGAAAAAATTCTGGTTGGCAAGGTGCCTTAGGAGAAGACGAATACAAATGCAGCTGCAGTGGAATCCTCGCGTGTGAGAATGGCTGGTTTCCCTGAGCTGTGCTCTGGGAAAAGCCACACTTCTTTCTCAGCATTCAAGCGCTGCTCTGGGACCAAGACGTGTCGAGAGAAAGCCTCTGCCCCACAGCACTCACACTTTGCATTCTTAGGGCTTGGAAGAGGTGGAAATGTTCAGGCTGAGCACAAGTTGAAGTGAGTCTCACAAAGATAACGCAAGTCCTGAAACCGACTCTTGGGTCTTGATCTCTCCTGCACTTAGACAGGACCATGATTTTGTTTATATAACCAGTGCTTCTCTGTGTCTCCTGATGTGGAAAATGGAGAGGAATAGATGGAGCCACACTCCAGGCTGCAGAGAATTTTTTTCCTTGTATCCCTCAATCTATAAAACTCTAAAGGGTACAGCTTGATTACTCTTACAGTAAGCACTATTTGGTCCGCAGAAAGTCAGCCAAAAATGTAGCTGATAATGACTATTTATATGGTCTGTACAATTCTAGTTATCTTAAAGAGCTGTTCATATATACAGTACAGTACAGTATATCTTGCTTGTTAAAACAGGCTTTCATGAAACTGTATAACAACTCTAAATGTATGGAACACGAAGGAAAAGTTGTACTGGGGGCTGGGGCCTCGCTGGATCCCTTCGCTGACGTGTGCAGTGAGCCGGGAATTCTTGACTCTGCAATGTGTAAAATAATTTTTGCTGCCTTACCATAGCTAGTAGAAGAAAGCTGTCTCTACTGTTTAGATGCATTTAAAAGTCCAACATGCTTTAATAATTAAAACTCATTCTGGCATAGCTAAGGACTTCATGCTTTCTTCAGCGCATCTCTGTTCGCGGCTCCACGGAACACACAGAGTGGGTTAGTTGCTGTATGTGCTGTCTGTAACTCAGATGTGCATAAATCAATGCAAATGGAGGGCCAAACTCTGCAGTAAAATAATGGTACTGAACAGAAAACAATTCCTCCACCAGGCTTTTGACACAACATCAAAAATCTCTACTTCCCTACTAAAGTGAAGGAAAAAAAAATGCAGACAAAATTCTTGGATGTTCAGATTTCAAACAGGAGAAATCTTGATACAAAATATATTGAATGTTGTGCTTCAATTACCTGCATATAAGATTTAGGTATTAGAATGATACTTAAGTATATCACTAACATTTGTGCATCAGTTGTTGAGGTTTTTTCCTTTATAAGGGAAAATGTCAAGAAAAAATAATTTTGTTTCACTCCTTGTCATAACCTAAATTTACTGCTTGTCATAGAATAAATATAGCATCTCTTCAGGTGCAGCTTCTAAAATTAAAAACTATACCTTTAGTCCTGGGAGAGATGCCAAAAGCTCGTTACTTGTCTCCAGATTTACTACATGGGAATAATGTGGAAAAAACTCACGGCTTTTAAGATTTAAACTCAGCAGCATATCAAATTTATTCTTATATGGTATACTTGTTCATGACCTCTAGTCTTAAGAAATTCTGTCATGTTTGAAAACTAGTCCCTAGCGAAGCCTGTATCAATGTTAATAGCTAAGAGGTCAATGCAACTGCTAAACAGTTTGTATTACTGTCAGGGTGGTCATGAAAACAACACCTGCTGCATGAGCACTTGGCAGCTGGGTCAACAGGCACTGTGGGAATTTATCAATTTAGGGGGCCACTTGCATAACACTTTGACTGATGAATTGGGAACGACTGGCTTACTGGGCTAAAGCTGCTCTATTATGTGTGACTTTCTTTAGGATGGCAGAGGCTTCCTGCAGGCTCCAGAAAATAAGCAAAAGATAAACTGAGCTGTTTTTTTCCTTATAAAGTGATAAAAAGTGAGAACTCCTTAATAGCCAATACTAGAAAGACTTTAAGAAAAGGGGAAAAAAATACAAAACCAAAACAAAAACTTTTACAGTCAGTGAGCTGTGATGTGATTGAAAAAAATCCTTAGGTTTTTCCATCATGGTTACAAAGGAGTTTTTGTGAAGTACTTCTGTAAAGTGAAACTCTCTGGACTGGTATTCGCAAAAAGCTCTAATTTCTCTTTAGTGTCTCTTGTGGGAACAGTAACTGCATGTGGGTAGGTAAATGAGATAAGAATTTTGCATGCTCTGGCTAAACTAAACATAATTAGACATTAATTCTGGCTTTCCATTCCCTCAAATGACTTAAGGGATAGTAACTTTCTGAACAGAAAGAAATCATATGGCCCACCTGGGTTGGTGAGGGCATTCACCAACAAAATTGGCTCCTTCTACAGAGAGTTTCCAGTAGGAGCTTTGGAGTTTATCTATAACCATCAGAACTGAGTATCTTGATGCAGATTACTCTAAAACTGTGTGTTTACATTTCCACAGGAATTGAAGGCTCAAACAGAGCTTCACTTTCATAAATGCTTTTCTTCTGTCATACCACCAAACACTCCTGACTCATGTTAAAAAATCAAATCACTAATGGTTTTCTAAAGAGCCTGAACAGCGTCAAAATGAGGCACGGCCTAGATATTGTCCCTTGGTGTCTGAAATCAGCCTGTTTGGAAATGCTCTCCAAGAGCGGAAACCCCAGAAGGTGATGATGGAAAGGATGATAAGTGGAATTATGTACTCTGGAGGGGCATGAAAGAGGAGTGAGGTGGTTTGAATCAAGTTCAAGTTTCAATCCAACGGGAAGCAGCAATTCCGGCTGCTGATATGAAACACATTGAAATCCAGATCTATAAGGTGTTACGAGGAGAGGAAGAGGAAATCTTCTTCTGTGTGCAGGAACACTTGCTCAGGCTCTGCCCTCCTTCATAAAAATCACCTGCTGGTTTCAGTGAGCCACCCTGGTCAAAACAGTCACTCATCCCCTTTGGAATCACTGTATGGATGGTGGCAAACTCTTAAAGCTTCACACTTAAAACTTCACAGCACATCTTTTAAAAGGAAAACTTTTGCATTGTCTGTCACTTCTAGACTCTTCTCTGGGTATCTTTCCTTTTATCTGTAATTTCCTTAGAAATTAAAGTGATCATATTATAAATATTCTGAAAGAAAACTTACAAAGCCTCTTTATGGCTGTTCTTCCACCATACAAAGTTTATTTTCTTACTTCTTGGTCTAGTGATAATGTTTAAATTACAGAGTGTATGGACCTATCAACAAATCTTACTTATTTAAATATTCATTTTCACAGTTGATTTTCTCCTCTCATCATGCTAGAATAATGATTGCTTTTTCTTTTCTAATGGGTTTGTCTCCTATTTTCTCTGTTATTGACTAATTGGAATCTTTTGACCTCTGTACATTTTCTACATCACTATTTACTTAGTTGATTTTTCTTTTCAGTTCATCAACACTTGTGATTGATATTAGTATGTATTTTTAGAAACAGAAAACATGATAGAAAAGTTATAAACAGAAAGTAGAAAACTACAAAATAAAGAGATTTTGGTGTTTGGTCACAAAAACAGTTTATAAAATGCTAGTATTTGCATTGACCTTCAGGATATCTGACTAACCCTACCTTTTAGTTTAGAAGAATACAAGTCTTTCTCCCTGTATTTCCTCACTAGTTCCAAACCCTGGAAAGTAGTAGTAATGGGTTTTTTTGATAATCCTCAAAAAATGGAAATATTTTTCAGAGACAGTTTTAACTTAAAAATGTCTCTCAACTGCCAGTTTAACTAATGTGCCCAATGTTGATTTGATGTGCCTGTAATTTTTAATGTTTCCCACATCTCCTCCATCCTCAAAGCTAAATATGCTGTTGGCTATACTCATTTCTCTATGGGATTTTTGGTAAAATGTAGTATACCTATATTTTGCAGCACTTCACATGCTTAGGGCTTTTTTTAAATAATTTCATTGTCTGTGAGCTCTCAGGCACAAATGTATCATTATAACAACCTTTTTACAAAGAGAAGGATTATTTCACTCAGTGCTTTCAATGCAGGTCTATTTAGTTATTGATATGAAGTATTTGGAAGAGCTAAACAGAACTTTTACTGTGCTACCTGGAATTCTGTATTTCAAACTGCTTTGGTAATTGTGGGATTCAGAACCTCTGTGTGGATCATGTTCATAAATTTACCATATATCACCTCAGTTAAACACTTCATTTCTGTTACACTTGTAGGATTGTTGTAGAATGGGACTTTCCCATTGCTGAGTGTTGAAGACTAATGCAAAGAGTTCTTTGGATTACCCTCATCTTCTGATCTCCTAATGTTTAACCTGCTCACCTTATTTGATTTTTTTCTATGTCCAAGTAATAGATTTCTGTCTTAAGCTACATTTGAGATAAGAAAAATAGGACTCATGGTTTTGTTTGATTATGCAGTAGTTTTCCACAAGACAAAAGGACATGGCCTCAAGCTGTTCCAGGGGACGTTCAGGTTGGACATCAGGAAGTATTTTTTCACTGAAAGGGTTTTTAAGCATTGGAATGGACTGCCCAGGGAAGTGGTGGAATCACCATCCCTGGAGGTGTCCAAAAAACACCTGGACATGGCACTCAGTGCTCTGGTTTAGTTAACAAGGTGGTGATCTGTCAAAGGTTGGACTTGCTGATCTTGGAGGTCTTTTCCAACCTTAATGTTTCTTATGATTCTAAAAAGATCAAAAGAAATAAAGCCCTGCACCTTCATGTAATGTTTATTTTTTAAAATAAAATAATAATTTTGTAAGCTTGCAGCAGCTTACAAATGACCACAAGGAGAAGAAGGTTGGGTTTGCATGGAACTGTTAATTTCCAGCAAGGGGCTACTCTAGGGCATGATAATTTTGTTCTTCTACACTGCCCCAGGCATTGAAGATTATTTTGCAAATTAACAGGTCTGCCAGGGACCACCTCTCACAGGGGTTTTTTAGTAAGTAATGAATTTCTAAGACATGACAAATCAATAGGTTCATTATTTTATTATTACCACCTACTCATAGTCCACCTGTAGCATCCTTACTTTGTGTTTTACAAAGCTTATTGTGGTAGGGTTTATGTGAATATTTGTTGCATTGGTGTGGTGCACACCACGAGGAGAAGCAACAAAATATTAACATGGAAAAGAATATTATCTTGTAAATAACATTATTTTGTTACTAAAACTTTACATGAACATTTGCCAAAGCCATGGAGTTTACATGGGTGGTATGAACTCAGCATGGAATGGTAAATATATCTCCCATGCTCCATTGTGGAAGTCACTCATTATCCTTCCCTTAAAAGCTGCAGTGGTGTGAGATTGAAAGACAGCAAAACTCAAAACTTTGCCTGAATGAAAATTATCCCATGTTTCTGAGAAGTGTTACCAAAAACTATATCCCTGTGCCACAGTCTGTTTAATTTCAACTGTGTGCCAATTTACAAAAGTATTTTATAGTTTTCTGGTTACTTTCACCAGTAACCAAACACAGTCTTGACCCTTTTCCACGCATGAGAACAGCCAACCATGAGTGCAGCAATGGGAGGTCTGGCCTTTCAGGTATGTCAGCTGAAGACCACCCTACTGGAAGAGGTAACAAGAACAAAAAGCTGAGGTCAAAAAAGGCAGCCCCATGTAATTAGATACTAATAGTGGATTTAGGGTGTAAAATTCACTTAAAACCATACACCAACAGACTAAACAATCCTAGGAAGAATGGCAAGTTTTGTTCTAAAAAAATGTTTTCAATACCAGAAAGCATAAATAAAACATACATAATAACCTTGACTGACAGACTGCACCAACCTGCAGTAACATCTGCTTCCAAATTATTTGTTGTAGTTTTGGGGTAGTACAATTATAAAACACTGAAAGTCTACTACCCCTGAAACTCTAACTTACAGTACAGTGTGCAACCAGTGTCATGATTTTCTTGTTGTATTCCCTTGCTATCCCACTAACAATGTCTAGAATTTAAGTCTGACAAGAAAATAAATTCCTCCCTTAATAGGAAAGCCAAAAATGGAAGTCTGACTGTATCTGATACCCATGGAGGAACATGCTGAAGTAGATGCTGAACAAATAGGCAGCTGCTTTTGTAGGGTGTGATGGGGTCAAAGTAATTATACAACAAACTTCACTTCTGATGGCTGACTCCTTTTGTGTTGATTTCTGATTCTTTTGCAGGATGGATGTGCAACTTTTACACGTCAGAACTTGGTCTGATAGAGCAGCAAGATCCATCATGGAGAACATGGTATTCCTCCAGCTAAAGTGAGTATCTATCTGCTAATCATCAGCTCTTATTGCTGCTGGGGCCCCTGGGTCATGTTGGGAACTGGCTTTTTGCAGTCCTTCCAGATTCCTTAATCTTTTCATACATCCAGCTGCTCTGCAAAGATCATGCCTTGAGGAGCTTTGCCTTGATAATTTTCATTTATCCTCATTTTACAACTGGTAAATTAGTCTCAATAATTAGAAAAATCCTATTAATTCCATGTCTTATAAATCACTTGAGTGGGATTTATAAGCCCTTTGGAAGCAGTTCTTTAAGAATAGTTAAAGAATTCCCTGTGTTTCTGGCACAGAGTCCAAGGACAGAGGATTTCCCTCCTTGGTGCTCCAAGCCTGCCAAGGGAGAGATATGTAATAGAAGGGGTATGGAAGGGGTATGTTCAATATTAGTGAGCAGTGACAACTCACACCTACTGAGAAATGAGTCCTCTCTATTATTGTCCATTGGTGGTATCTCCTGTACAACTGGAGAAGAGATATTTGGGAAAGACTGAAGAGATATTTGGGAAAGACTGAGCGAGTCCCTTAGAGCTTACTTACAGCCAAACCAACCCTGGCTAGGACTCACAGGTTATTTTCTGTACTTGCTGTTTAGTACACAGAACAGGTTTTGTCTCACAGTGCTGATCTTTGGAGGCAGCTCCTGTTGTGCTCTGTCCCACCACAGTGGCAGGTGAGGAAGCAGCAGTGCTGGGGAGAATTCCAGCAATTGCCTTCCACTGGTGCTGCATAACTTTCTGTGGTGCTTACAAATCACTCGGCTTCAGAACTACCAGGAGCATCTTCTTCCAGTCCATATGGTTCCAAATTAAATAGGTCAACTTCTCTATGAAAACACACTAAGAATATACATCTAGGTGGGAAAGTGCAGCTTTCAGCACAATGTCAAAGTGTAAAAATTCCCAGAAGTTAGCGCTGGTTACCCCTCTGCTGTTCTTACATTCACTTCCTTTGAGACAGTGAATCAATTCTGCTTGCTGCTGCTGGAACATTTGCTTTTAGGGAGCGCCCTGCATCAGGAATTTTCCTTTTTATTGAACAACAGTATTGCATAATTCAGCCACATGAACAGAACTGCAGTTACCTTCTGGTTTTTAACCTATTGAGGAAAAGGCTGATCCCAAAAAGAAGTGCAATACTCACCTTTTTGGGTCAACGATCTTGTAGAGTTTTCCACTGTGAGGCTGTGTCATACTTTTACTGCTTGATAATATGTAAATCTCACCTGTTAGGAAAAACAGTGGAATAAATTACTTCTCCTTTCCTAAGATGTTAAATACATGACTTTTGTGATCTGGTTGTATTTGCCAAATGAGATTTAAAAAACTTCAGAAGAAACACTGAAATATACAAAGGAATCATTTGTTATTTGAAAATTTATATAAGCACTTTCCCCAAATGGATGCTAAAATGTGAAGAACATTCTATCATGAGGGTTTTTTTTCATATAGTATAGAATTGATTAAAAAAATTAAATAGGTGAGGAAGGGAGAAGAAGGGTCAGTCTGCTCATATCTTTGCCCTTTAATTCTGTAATGCTGGAAATAAAAGCAAGTATTTTATACATTGTGTCATAGTGAGTGCCAGGTTCACAGCATGTGAGACACAATAAGGATTTTTGCCCTTTCCAGTGACACATTCTCTTCTCAGTTCTTCCTACAAGGCTGCTGAGGTGTAGCTGAGAGCAGTGAAAGCAGCTTTGACGTAGGACAGATAGCCTTCTTTTTAAACATTTAATTATGAATACCGCTGCAGAAATTACTGATAAGCCTTATAACTTAAGAAAAACTCTTTTAGTATTTACCTAATTCATCTTCTCCAAATCCCAAGACAGGGCCTGAAAAGAAACCTCTACATGAGCCAGTGTTGCCAAGACAGAGGGGTTTCTCTTGCCACTGTTTGGTTGCAGGACTCTGTTGCAGTGTTAAAAAATTTCTACATTCACAAACACATAAAAAAGAGAGTTATATTACATTTTGAACAGAGAGTTTTCATTGTCCATATAAATAAGTAAACACTTGCTGCAAGTAGCATCATAGATACATCTGTGCAGTTCTTTGTCTTACAACTTCTGTACCTTTTCCCAAGGATTAGGTACGTTCTGTATGTCACCATTCATTAGAATGCTGCGCTATTTTATTCCCAAATCTAGAATCTAATCTGCATTACCCCACTGCTAAACTGGCCAAGTGACACATCATACAAGACTGTTGGTGTGGCTTTACACAGGCAGCTGAGTGACTGAATCCACCTGCCATGCATTGCTGTTTGCAGTGAGCTGTACACACGTACCCGTTGCGGTCTCCAAACACGTAACTTCCATAGAGCCGCTCCGACTGGCAGCCCCGGTACACAAATCCACCAACCAGGGAGCCACTGCTGAAGGGCTTGAATTCTAGAAGGGAGGGCTCACTCTCTGAAAAGGAACTACCGTAGCATTAGATCATATGCATTTTCATATTGATGCACATCTAGGAAAATGTCACTGCCTCAGTTAAAAAGATTAATTCCATTTAAAGAGTCCTCAGAATTCAGGATGCATTGACATTGCAACGTTAACATCTCAGAAATGAGATATTAAAAAAAATCAGAAAATTAAAACAAAGTCTGTTTGTGAAACAATCCATTAAAGATTTCAAAAGGCGAGGCTATAATTGCTTTCTTCCATGTGCACAAGCTGGGAGAATAAAACTACATAAAGATCAGGCTGAAGTTCCATTGAAACCAGAGTGATTACTGCTGTTAATTTCTACATGTCAATCTGTCTGCAGACTGGATCTCCTGAACTTCAGGAACAAAATAACCCCCATTCACTGTAGAGTCTAGTGCAGAAATTCCAGTGATTTTCAGTAGAATTAGTTTTGAAATCCTTTCAATGGTTTGAGAAACTTCCCAATTCACAGTTTTAAAGATGGTATGTGTGTTATATCCCATAAAACACTACTATTACTGGCTGTATCTTCTCATGGTAATTTATTTTATGCTGCTGTATTAGTTGCTATTCCTGTACTTCTTTTCTGCTTTTTTATTTCACAAAACCACAGATTTTAGTCCTATCAAACAATTCTTCAAGGAAGTTCCAGTCTACATGTTCCTAATCATGCAACCAAATACCACTTAGGGTACAAGCAGGCTCCATTTGACATGCTAGCTGCATAATTTTAAAGAAAGCCACAGCCAGTTGACCATTTTTTAATAGGAATTTTTTTTAGTCAGCGGGCTATCTGCAAGCCTTTGAAAAATGCATTTCCCAGAGTGTTCTACATGAGTTAGAGCTGAAATTTTATGGGGGAGAAAACAGTGATGAACTCTTTTTATTGAAGCCATTGACCCACAGCGTAGTATTAATATTGGCAAGCTGCTCGGGACAGACACAATATTGTTAGTTTACTCTGCAATAAGGATGCAGTCAAAATTCCATTGGAGCAGTGGTTAACCAAATATTATTCTTTGGTTTGGCTTTCATAAAATGGACACAGAAAATCCATGCAATAACTGAAGTAGTACAATTGCATTATGCTATTGTGTCCTGTTGTGCCAGCCAGCCCAGCTGCTTTGCTTTTAAGGGGAGTACAGGTGGGAGAACCCAGGGATGTGATTAAAAAGGGAAATGCTACGTTCCAGGAGACAGGCCAGTTCTCAATGCCTTTAGACACCGTTGGCATTTATCGCATGTTACCATCAGGAATTTACAAGGTGCTAAATGGGCAGTCAAGGCAGGTGATAGCTCACAGGAAGTATCACCTGGCTTGCCTGAACTTGCAAGGGACCTTGGTGAGCACCAGAGTTAAACATCAAACTGAAATTGTGACTGGCAATCATACAGATTCAGAGAGAGCATGAAGCACTTTAATATTTTAAAGTCCTGAATTGAGTGTACTTATCTTTTTGTAATCTAATCTAAACTAGTAATTTATTATGAAGTAGCAGCATAGTGCCTTTTTCTAAGTTTTTTATTTTTAGTAACATTTAAACAGAGCTCAGTCATTTCCCTGTTTGGTTGTGGTCTGCTGTTGTCTATCTCACTTTTTCCATTATAAGAGGCACATTACATGAGGTTTCCATTCTCTCTCTCAAAAGGTTATTTGTGAAAGACTAAGAATACTAAGAAAACTAAGAATGCATTTCCATCATTTCCTGATATTCCAAAATATTCTCTTTATGATCCAAAATATGCAGCAACAGTGAGATCTTTGACAGACTAGCAACTGTCAAATTTGTTAAATCTTATTTACATGATATTCTACACCAACAAGAACAAAGTTGAGTCATTTCCATTTGGTTTTGGCCTGCATCTTTTATCCGCTTCTACATTGAAGATTTCTTTTGAAAATATAGAAATTTCGCTTCTATCTCAGATAAGTAGTCTCTATGCTGTAAGTTTCCTATCATGGCTATACAGGCCTTTACATATTCTCTTCTTTTTCTGTTTATTATTCCATGGAAACAGAACCTGACTATTGCCAGCAGCTTTACCCTGGATAGAACTTACCATAGTCTTTGCCCTTTATTATTTGTAAGATTCTTGCTGAAGATCTGTTCTTTCCATTTGAATCTGAACAAAGTATAGTTAAATTGACGTTTACATCTGTTGGGTGCCGGTCCACAGCACACCTTTAAAACAGCAACAAAAAAAGAGAAAATCCATGAGAAAGGTGAGTTCATAACATGTAACTATCAATATGAAGCATTACATTTTAAAGCATTATTGTTTCTTTGTGGTGCCTATTGTTTCATTTGAGGGACCTTTTTCATGCTGAGTCAAAATACCTGAGAAACGCATTGGATTTATGCACAGGAGATAAGACAATTTCCCATTCCTCACATTTCTATGTAATGTGAAATAAAACGATTTTCCCTGGTGATATAATGTAGTCTGCAATATAGCACCCGAAAAGAATAGTGCCTTAAGCTAAATGAACTTACATGGTGTAGGAATTTTGGACTGTTAAAAAGTCCAAGAATCAAGTCCTTATCTGAACAACTTGACTTTCTGATTTTTTTTCAAACCAAGACTTTAAATGTCACTTCAGTACTACCACCCACCTAATTTGCTGAATTATGTGTTGTTTAGTTAAAGCATTGTTCTCCTCCTTGCTATTGTTTAGATATCACCAGATGTTCTCATTTGTTTTCCACGTGCCTTTTTTTCCCAGTCAAGATTTCCATTTCAGCTGTACTTTACCAGCTTTCTCCTTTAAGCTCTTTTCTTTCACTAAGGTAGTAATTTTATTACTAATTAAAGCTAAAAATTCTGTACTTTGTTTCTGTCATTTTGGTCTTGACTTGTAGTAGCTGTGCATGCTCTTCTCTTTCCCCTTTGCCAATGTACATTTGTTTCTAACTGTGACATATGTGTGGAGGTGGAGGAGTGGAAGATTCAAAAAGTTCACGAGTGCTTTTATTACTGAAATATTGCTGCCTGTCTGTATAAAAGCAAGCTGGGTTGAAAACTGTCTGCTCCAGAGCAATTTCAGTTTAGCAAAAACTCACTTACCGGCCTGGATTGTGGAGTCCATGTGCAAAAATCTCAGGAGGTTGGTTGGTGCTGTTGAAGTGTGGGTTGCTCCGTGGGATGGAGTAAGGGACATTGCACAGGTCAGTATTGACATCGAGGCGCAATACAGAACCTGTAAAATCACTGAGAGAGTTGGAGGGTAAAATAATTGGGTTTTTAAAGGTGTTTCACTGGCAAATGTAATCCATATAATACTAGAGTGAGCCAGCAAAATAAACAAGCCACTTTACTGATTAATCAATCAGTAGTGATGGATGCAAGTCCATCGTGGTGGATGCAAGTCCAAAGAAGTGTAGCAGAGCCTTTCAGAGATTCACTTTGGCAAATACCTTGCCTTGTTATGTGCAGACCAAAATGTCTCTGATCATGTTGTTGGGAAACAACTTGATCATAAGAATAATGTTCTAAACATCAAAATGATTTAGGGCCTCAAATATAAGGCTACTAAGTCTTTTATACTGTGTGTCATCTAGAGTAATTTTGGATATAAAGTCTTCGTAATTACAAAGTGCTTTTTGCTCACACTTTGGATCCTACTCTTGAATTCAGCGATTTCTAGTCACAATACAATCCAAAGACTAATTATATAGAAAGCAAGTGAGAAAATATATATTGTTTCAATGCAGGTGTTGATACTTTTTTATAAGGATTCAGAACTTTCTCGTTACAAGAAACAGGAGAAACCAAAATGTGTTTTAACTTACATTTGTGACTGAGATGGAGGAAAGGAAAGTAGAGGAGCACACTCTTACCATAAACATGAAACGATGTAATGTTTAAATTAATTCCATTCCATTAATTTAAAACCAGGTACTACAATTGCCCTCTGGTCTGGGTTTTGAGTATACCGTTGTACTTAAGAAATATTTTAAAAACCACAGCAGCACCTGCAAATCTCCTGAGCCAAAGAGGTCTTTGAGCACAATAATAGAAGTCTATCCACTGGTAGTTTTTGTACCTTAAACCATCCATCTCCTCCATGTCATCTAGAGTGATCATGCCATCTCCAAGAAAAATGTATAGGAAGCCATCTGGGCCAAACAGCAGCTGTCCTCCTAGATGTTTTCGATGGAGTTCTGCTACTTCTAAAAACACTCTTGCTGTCCTCATGTCAACTTGGTGTGGATTTTTCCTGCAAGTTAAAGATACGAACACAGTTTTCACAGTTCACTATCTTTGTTCTTCTTTCTGAAAATACACTTGACTCATTCAAATTATACTTCGAGATGTGGATGTTGTAACTTGGCTGAAAAATGCCTAACAGTTATTTCTGAGACATTTCAATTTTCCAGCATTCACAAACAATTACTTTGCTGCCTATGCACAATAAGTAGGAAGTAATCATAATAAAAAAATGACAGAATAACTGAAAAAAAGTCTTAAAAAGAAAAAAACTATGCTCTTCCTATCATTCCAAAATTACTATTTGAAATAAAATCCACAATAGGTTTTCTGCAGGTGCCCAAGTTTATACATTGTAAACTTATATTCATTTTAGAAATCAGAAATACTAAAGTGCAGAGGTTGCTGAGAAATACAGAGTTTGTTAATTTTAGACTTCTACTGATACCTGGATACTGTGTACTCTACAACCCTAAGGATGTGGTCATGAGGTCCAATAGCCCACCGTTCTTGGTTGGTGGTATAAGACACATACAGCTTTCCATTTTTCTTGTAATTGGGGTGGAATGCAAGGCTTAACAGTCCTCTTTCATCTCCTCCCTGCAGTCAAATGAAAAACACAAAGAATTGTGAAGTTAATTATGTTCTTTATTGTGTTTCAGCTGGAACCCAAAAAAAAAAAAAGTTTCTTTCTTGTGGATAATCTTTGCCCAAACTCTTATTTCTTTCCTGACTACTGCACAAAAAGGATTATAAAACATTTCACTTTGGGGAAGTCTTTAAGAGTTAGAACAAGACAATTGCCTTATGTAGTTATCTATGCACAAGTCTGTTACGCCACTTTTGTGGAGTGATTTGTGTATGTAATCTTTGGGAAGCCATGAAGACAAGTTTAAGTGCTGTGAAGGATTCTTTGCTGGGTTACTAGGTTGCTTGTAATTCGTAGAAGATGAATAAAAAGGTCTATAATCAGCAGTCACTTCTAATCCAAGTATCCAAAACCTAAAACACAGTGCTGGCTGCCAACTCCCACTGTCTTGGCAATATGTTTAGAAAACAGTTAAATTGCTTGTGTAATATGTAAACCTTTGTTTTACCCTGGAGGCAGCAACATCAGTTGTCACAACTATGGTGGTCTGTTCATCATAGCTGGTGTACTGTAGGTAATAAGCAGCCTTGGTCTGTGTGCAGAGAAACCATAGTTTTACATATGGTCCCTCACTGGAAAGGGGTTTTGGGTTTGGTTTTTTGGTTTTTTTTTGTTTGTTTTTTTGGGTTTTTTTGTTTGTTTTTTGTTTTTTTGGGTTTTTTTGGTTTTTTTTTAATAGAATTAGAAAAATCTCAGAACAACTTGCTTTTGTTATTATGTTTGCCATGAAGAACAGTACAGTTATATGTTAAGCATCCAATCCATGTAATGTACTGTGACAATGCAAATACCCTGTCAACTTAAATAGAAGGCTTTTCGGTTTCTAAAAAGCTTCTAAAAATGTATGTACTATTACTATGCCTAAAACTGTATTTGTATAAAGGAAGAATAAAACTCAGATTCTTTTTTTGCTCTTGAGGCAATACAGGGAGCGAAGCTGAGGCACGGAAATAAACACAGCACGTAGTTAACAATTCAAATTCAATTAATTATGTGATTATTCACAAAGTGATAGAGGTTTTGGGGTTTGACTCAGGACTTGCCAGCCCTTCAAAACTAGAACCAGTGACTCTGTTGTAGATTCAAGTGCTCTCGCTCTGCACCCATAAGGAGACAACGTTTTGCAACTCTAACCACACCCAAGATAAGTAATTATGAAATTTGAAATTATAACAGAGGATGAAGCTTTAAAATGTATTTGCACTTCAGAGTGATGGATGGGCCTGTCTTCCTGTTGAAAGTCATCCCACAAAGGGCCTAATTGGGAAAGTGCACAGCTTTAATTTATTTTAATTCAACATGATTGCTGTACTTCCTTTTTAATCACAACCACCAAAGAGAAACCTGAGTCAGAAATGGAGATGTAAATAGGTCAAGAGATTTCCATACAAACAGATTTGTACAATGAAATCTGGATCCTGCTAATTTAGAGGCAGACAAAATTTGCTAGTTTGTTTGCTAGAAAAATTTAGTTTCAGGGGGTTATCAGAGAGGTTAGTTTTGAAAGTCTAGTTAGAGCTGCCAAATCAGTTGCAGTCATCATGGATGAAGGGACTGCCAATCCAGCTCTTTCTCCTTTATGAGCCAAAAATAATTCTGCAGCTGAGTCTGAACTGATTGTAGATATTATTGTTTGAGTTTCTAAGAGCTTTGACCAAGTTGCTCTGATAAAGTCTGAAGCAAAGGCAGACAAATCAGTTGCTTTGGGAACAGGAAGGCATATTTCAAAGATTCCTGAGGAATGATTCTGTCTGTTGTGCCCAGACAAAGACAGTCCTATTTCTTCTCCTGAGAGATGAGTTCAACTCATTTAAGGGCTCAGGAATGTCAGTGAGTCACACTAGGTCTGCCATGCAAGGTGAGTTATTGAAAGTATTAGTAAGAAAAGATCTTTTTGTTACTGAGCTGAAGATTTTATTTAGTGCTTGATGCCATGGCAGCCGTCTCAGTGTGAAAGCGAAGTTGTTGAAAGCGTAAACAGGTGAAAATTAAATTAAGAGCTTTTAATGACGCAAGAATGTGAAAAATGAATGAAACACTGGACCTGCAAGGTAGTAACTATGGCAAGTTGCATTTGTAGGATCAGGCCTTGACTTTTATTTATTGCTGCCTTGCATGATTGTTAGAGAGCAGTGTATCACTTTATAGATTGTTTCTATTGCTTCTTGAAATGTTATATTGCTGTTTTTCACAGTCAGATAGACACATTTTGTTCTAAAAAGTCTATTTACTCATGCAGTTAATAAAAACTTTGTGAATATCCCTCCAAGATACTGAAATCAGTGCAGCATCAAGACATTAGTTGGCTCACGTTCAACGAGAAATCCAGATGAGTTTTTCCATATTTAGTTTTCCTGCTTTTGGAAACCAATTCTTCATGTGTATTTTGAACTTTATCACTAACTGGCAAACCTGTTCTTCCCAACCAAATCCCTGCCACACTTCCATAGCTTTTAAAATACCCTCTATGTGCCAGAAAGTATATAGTTTTCTGTAGTATTGTCTCATATGCTGCGTGGTAAATGGAAAGATACCCAGCAAAATCCCTTTAGAGTAGTAATTTTAGTACTACCAAACCAAATAATTCTGTACAAAATCTCAGACTTTCTCTATAGAATATTCCTCTATTTTATTTTTTATCAATGGACTTTTGATGGGAAACCAGCACCCAGGCTTTACAGTCTTTCCTGTGTATACCATGTCAAATAGTTGTATCTTTTTCTTGGCAGTTTAAAAGGTTATTGACATCCTTTTCTTTGAAAGTTTCCCTTTAGATGGAACCAGCACCAACAAACTGTAGATGACAAATCAGCTTGTATGAGATTCTGCACTGCACTATTTGATGAAATAACCATTAATGTTTGTCAGTTGTATAAGGAAGGGCAAGAAGAATGAGACAAATCTTTGTATTCCATTGGGATGTCTGTTGAAGACAAAGAATGATGGTTGGCTGAAATGAGTATTAATTACTTAAACATACTGTGGACTGGGGCCAATGTGAAATTTGTGTCGTAACTAAATCTGGCAGCTCCCACTTTCGATGTCTGCCTGTGCTGCTCTGTAGCTTGAAGGCTCCCCTCTCCTGTTGGTGGCTGTGACACCTTCTGCACCAATACTACACTTTTTTCCAAAACTGATTGCCTTAGGCCAGGGACCTCGGACCTTTAAACCCCAGTTTGGTCTAGTTTAAGACCAGAGCCATGAAAATAATTTAATCAGAATTCCATAAAGTCAGTACAAAGCCAAGTAAACATTAAAACAAAGTGTTTCTATATTTTTCATTTCTAAAGGGTTGTTTAGCTAGGTTATGTCAGTTCTGAAAGTATATTGGAGCAGTATGTGTTCCCAACTGAAGGATATTTTTGATACTTCTTTTTGCATTGTAATTTCTGCTATAATATATTTACACTTGTAAAAATGTAAACAAGTGCACAAAATTACCCACTTTGTATTCTGACCTAACACAAAGAGAAGTAACTTGCCTGTGAATACTGGATGTGAGGCATGTGAATGCTGGATTTTAATAGAATGGAGCTATTTTCATGTAACCACTCCTTAGCTGGGCTCTGCTTCCAATTTGTGTGCTTTCAAATGTACTCTGGTATTATAGACAGAAGTTTTATTATATTATTAAGATATTATACTTTTTCTGTAATTCATAAACATATGCTGCACTTATTTTTAAGACATGCTGCCATTTAATTATGTCAATATATGTGTTATTACGTATAGTAAATACAGAGAAATACACAGGAATGCTTTAACTGGTATTTTAAATTATTTAATTTAAAATAGATCATATTGTAAGTATCACCCTTAATTACATATCCTTAGTAGTAATTAATGCTAGTAAGCAAAACCAGACGTGACCATTTATTTCTATTACTCTGTGTGGCTTAAAAGTAAACAATGTAGGTAGCATATTCCTTTAAAACTGATTTTGAAATGCACTCTTTATATGATACTTATAAAATAATGGTATTTATACTTAACAGTACTAATGTGATGGTATATATAAATATATGGTATATAATGGTATTTATACTTGACTTTTTTCTCTGGACAAACTCACTGTCATGTTGGAATGGAGTAACAACGTTTTTAAAAAGGGGTTGTGCTTAAATATGCAAATTCAACACCCAATATTTTAACTGTACTATCTTTATCTCTTTTTTTTTCATCTATTCTTATAGCACAAGTGCTGGGTAAGTTGTTGAAGTAATATAATCACCTTTAATTTAGTTTATTTCCTACGTAATAAATAGCATAACCAATATGCCTTACCAAGTGTTTGATCTTAAGGAGTTTTATTTGTAAAAAAACATGGGTGAAGGGTAAAACCTCTTATCAGGCAGCACCATCTGAACTCTTGAGAACGAGATGCAGGAGGGCTGAAGATCAGTGTCAGGTATTCTTCTCAGTGGGAAGTGTTTGCTTAATTGCCATGTTTTGGAAATTTGGCCCCAGCACAGGACAGAAATGAGACTCCAGCAGGAGCAGAAGGCTGCCCAGGTCTGCTGCAGGGGTACACCCTGCCCTTCAAGCTGCACCACCTACTCTGAGCTCCAAGGGGGAATTGCCCCTGCCTGGTGGAAATCAGCAAACACGCAGAAGTTGTCTGGGCTGCAGGAGCAGAGCTCTGTGAGACCTCTTGGGTGTTGAGGACTCCAGTGCTTTGCTATCTGTGGGGCCTGAGGCCTCTGGCAAGGGAAGGATTTGTAACATTAGACATTTACCTTAGGGGAAAATAATTACACTGATGTCATGGCTCGGTATGGGCTACACACTACACCCTATCTCCAAAGCATTTCCTTTTTCCTCTTGTGTTGCAGAGCTTTGCTTTTTCCCTTGTTTATAAAGGGCTTTGCAGTTATCTAAGGATTTTTAAAAAAATATTTTCATTATTTTTTACTGATTTCAACAAATGCACTATTTTAATACTTGACTTTAAAATAACTTTAGGTACAGGAATGTGTTACAATTAAATTTATACATGAGAAATACTTAAAGGACTGTACTCTGGCTTGGAATTTAAGCACAAAACCTACTGAAGTTAGAGATGCCTTTTATTCAGTTAGGTGCAGGGAAGGATTTAGCTGAAAATGGCCAAAGTGCATCCATCACAAAGTTTTCTGTTCTGATGTTTGGCAGCACTAGAACTTAAAACCTAATTCTTTTTTTCTTCTTACTTCTGTTGCAGCAAAGACAAAATTTTGACATGGGGGGATCATTTTTTTCTTTTCCTTACCTTCACAGTCCTTTGAAGATACCAGTCACTAAATGCAGGACCTTTCACTTCTAGTCCTAGTCCTCTGTACTTATTTTTTTAATTTCTCAACTCCAGATTTTGCTGTTCTGCTGGGCAAGTCTTTAGTTTAATCCAAATGACAATCCTCGTCCCCTGATAATACAATTCTTTCTTCCCGTCCTCCTAAAGAAAGTACACGAAACTTATAAATGCAGATGCCAACCCAACACAAACCCACAGCTTGCCTCCTTCACACTCTTCTGGTACAACAGGAATCCTGCTTTCCCAGCTCTCCCAGTTATTGGTTGGGAGCAGCCGAAAGCCTTGAGACTGCCCAGAGCCAGCCAATAATTGAGAAGTTTTGGGCAGAGCGACACAGGGCTGCGAGTGTGCTTGCAAGGAGGTGGCCATGAGCCCATGTGAGGTCTGCATCTGGACTGAGAAACTTTATGTACTGCACTGCTTTAGGAGAATTGGAATAACAGAAGACAGTGGAAATCAGTCCCGGAAGAGGGAGATTCAAATAAAGACCAGATGATTATTGCATTCAGTAAAGCTGGCTCAGGAAGGTGTGAATTACACACTTTCCTGCACCACAGAGGCCTCTTGAGCTGTAAGCAGCATTTATCCTCTGGGAACACAGGTGGTGATTCCACCTCTGTCCCCAGCTGGATTTATTTTCAAGGAAGCTTTACATTCCACCAGCAACTCAGTGAGTGGTTCACCAGCGGAGGCCACTATGGGAAGGTAAAAAATAAGTATGCTCCTTCTCAGTTCCCTGGCATGCCTCCACTTTCTGCTCTTTTATTTATTTATTTGGCATATCTGCTCTCCTACACTTTTCCTCTTCAGCATTCTTCCACAGCAGACTGTCTTTCCCTGACAGGTTTTCTGCTGGATTGGTTTGAGGTCTATTGTGCTGCAGAATTGGCCTTCCAGGATAGCAGAGAAAGCTTCCTTCCAGTGAATGGGAATGCAGTAAGTGTTCAGAAATTTACTGACCATGAAAATCCTTCATTAATAGGGGAGAATAGACCTGATGACCTTTGTATTTTTTCCTCCTCCTTTCTGTTGCTCTGAACCTTTATCCACCTTTCCACACCACTTCTGTGATAAAGGCAAATTTTACAACTCTCTTTCAGTGGGCAGTGCAATAAAATTGGCTCAGATGATGCCCCACAGAGAACAGACTATGTTCCATTAACATTCACAAATACATGACATGATGACAAGACACCAATAATTCTTTTTCCCAGTCACCAAAACTGGGGCTTTTCCCTTTCCAATCAAGAATGACTTTTTAAAACTTACACCCTATTTTGATGCTACCTGACTTTATTTTTCTGTAAATACAGAAACAATACAAATAAATCTTCTTAGTGACTTCCTCTTCTACCAATGTTCTGATTTGACTATGATCCTTTCAGCCATCTGTTCTGGTTTTCTCATGCTCTCCTTCCCTCACTATGTATATAAAACTTATCTTTATTTTTCAGTAGCATGTTCAATACAATTTTTCATTTTGTTTAAAATGCAGATTAATGGCAGAGAGTTGTCAAAATTACAAATTTAAGAATTACAATTCAATACATAAGTTGCTTTTTCTATGGCATGACATTTCAGCCAGTCACTGCTGCCATTTTTGTCCTTCCTATGGATAAAAATATGCTATGGAAAAATAAAAATCCTACTACCATGCAAAGATCTTCTTCGGCTGCTAATTTTAATAAGTGTCTACAAAAAAGTCTATAACACTTTAAATGAGCTATAAGACATTTCTGCTGAGAGAGGGGAAAAAAAGGATGTACAGTGACACAGAGCAAATTTGACAGTGCTTATGTAAAATGAATGAACCTGCATCAAATTCTATACTCTGATAATCAAAAACAAATTCATGCTGTTTTACCATGACCACTTTATATGGAAATTTAGGGATATAATTCAGAACAGAATAACAGTAATTATCATACTCTCTGCATTAAATTAAAACCAGAAATGTTGATCTGTCTAATTGTAGGCATTAAAAATAACTAGTTTCAAAAAAGAGGGATGCAAATGGGAATATGCCATGATGACATTACTCATACAAACAATTCTGCCTTTCTCCTTTGGCTCCCAGTGCTGAACTGTCACCTGTGAGAGCAGGTATTTGCTTTTTCTGCTTGCAAAAGGAACAGTACATTCACATCAGCTATGTACTTAAATATTGTGGGGCTGGGAGAGAACACAGAAAACCACAGCCAGCTTGAAGGAAAAAAGCTTTAGATTTCCACTTAGATTGGTCTCCATGTCCTTACTCTTGTCTGCATGCTATTGGGTATTAAAAACCTGCTCAGCAAGTGCCAGACGTTGCTAGCAGTCTGTATCTTGCAAAAGAAATGGTTAAAAGAATTCTAAAAACCACCCCTTCAACAGGATACCTTTTGCCAGAGATTAATAAAGAGCTAGAGGAGCTTCATTCAGTCCACACCTTTTCTATTCCTTTGCCAAGTATTACCATGATAATCAACATAACCTGGATTAAACTGTGGCCTTTATGAGCTCTGTCATTGTTTTGAGAGAAGAGTGAGTTCCATGGCTTATCAAAATATTGCTCAATCTTTGCTGTAAATATGAAGGTAATATTCTCCATTGAAGGTTATTTCTTAAGTAAATTTCTGGCTTGTCACTAAGGCTCTGAAGGTATTTAGGAAAGGCTTTAAAGTGATTTTTGCAAGATATTTCAAATCTCCTTTTCTTATTGTAAGAAACTGGAAAATAGCATTAGCGGAATGGATTTTAGTAGGGGAATGGGAGACAATCTGAAGGATAGAAGTTCAAGTAGCATAAAGAACACAGTAGAGAGACAGGAAGGATAAAAAAAGGTTTACTGCAATTTGTGCTTATATAGCACCTATGATCTTGTCTGAGGTTCTCTCCTGAGGGCACAGACCCCACATAGAACGTGAGGCTTTGCCTACAGGCCTGAAAGATGGGAACATGTCACTGTTTCTCAGTTGCCAAAAAATGTGTGTGCAAATCCTAGAGATAAAGCGAATGCTATTCTGCTCTCTAATATCCAAAGAACTTTTGGACTCTGAAATCTGGATGCATGGCAAGGCATATTTCAGCCTCTATTTGGCATCAGCATTCAGCATAGTTTTGATAATAACGTGTCATATCTTCAAAGCAAGTGCTGGTTGCATGTGTTGCTGGTTTCTCAGTAATTATTGAGCTAAACATAATAGGCAAAGTCAGAATTTGTATTTAGAAGCTCTGTCAATGTTCTTCAAGATTTTACCAGTAGACATACAGCAGCACTACTGTATGAAGGCTAGGCCACTCTTCTATGTCTTCTTACTCCAGTATTGAAATTGTTTATGCCTACATTCTTTGGCCATTCAGCTGTTCCAAAAAGTCTTGTCTTAACTGGCACAAATGCAAAGAGAAAACCCATTTAGATGTCCAGTATCTGCTACTGAGTTTTAAGCTTCCATATGTGAGTCTGAGCATTGGAACTGTATTTTTTATCTAAAATCAAACTCCTTGAAATATAAGGACTGCACTTTTTGGAGTCCTGGTACAAATGCATCCAGAAATAATCCAAAAAAGGCTATGATTTCATTTTTTTCAACAAAAATCATGCACATGGATCATGTTTGTACCATTGTCAGAAACACATTTAAGCATTGAACCCTCACATTTCTGAAAAGGTACTGAATGGCAGCTGGGAAGAAAAATGCGTTTGCATTCTCTGGTACTGCCCAAGGATTTTTCTTCCCAGTTCTTTGCCAATCCCTTCAACCTCCCAGTGCCCCAGGATCTGAGCAGCCCAAGGGCAGAAAGACCAGTGAGCACATCCTCACACTGCTGCAGTTAAGCTTGGCTTTAAATACTGCCTTAACCAATCAAATTATTTTAGTTCTTTCAGTAAAATATATGTATTTTGCCAGCTACCTGAAAATCATGAGTAAATAAATCCAGAGATATCCAGATTTTTTCCACAGATGTTTTGCGGACACCAGAAGCTAAAATCATCAAAATAATCATTTTTTTGTGGATCCCTCATACAGGTCTTGTCTTTACCTCTCAACTAAAATAGTGAGAAAAAATATTAATATTTTGAAGAGAGACGTGAATATTTTCATGAAATGTGCCAAGTGGAAAAAGCAGGGCGGTGGAGGATATACGGTTTGCTCTCCATGACTAGGATCTGTATATAAGAGGAGAATGATGGCAATCCACAGCCGTGTTGACAATTCAGACATACAGGAAATACCCTTGTAGGAAACTAATACCATCTGGGTTTGGCCCAAGATGTGTGAATGAGAAATATGTTTCTTGTTGAGAATGCAAAGATAGTTTTGGACATTGCAAAGAAGGAATGTGTTAAGCATGCTCAGTTATAAAAATGAAATAGGGTGAGGCTCTGCATGCATATGGAATAATTGGAGGAATATGTTTGTGTGTGTCAATAGCTGATGCAGACATACAACTTCAGAACTCATTTGCCCTAAGACAACCAGTAAATTACTATGAAAAATGTCTTCAGTACAAGAGGCTGGAAGCTCTCTCAGTAAAGACAGTGTTGGAAAATGCTGGTTTGTCCAAGCCCCCGCTTTCCCTCATGGAAAGGGAGGTTTGCTTGTCACACATGTTGTGTTTGGGGGGCAAAAACTGAAATAGTTCTGAAGTTCTTGGAACATCCAGTTCTAATACGTGTAAAAGTGGGAATTTTGATTATTTCAGTGAGTTGTTTTCAGTTTAGAAATTAGTTTTAGTTAAAATAATGTCAACACTGAAATGAAATATTTCATTTGGCCTTTTCTGAGAACCTTTCAGTCCACACTTGGTGAGAGTATGTTTTCAAAATCTCAGAATATTCTCACTCCTCTCTATCCTGTTCTGGCATTAACTGTCTGAGATTTTAGTGTCTGTTCTTGGCATAGGAAGGCTCTCTGGTTTCTAACGAAGCCATTGCCAGCATTCTGAGGTTCCTAAGACTCGCTGCCTGCGGGATGGATTTTTGCCTCTCCCTTGACACCCTCATCTACTTGTGAAAGCCCCAGCAGTGCTGATTTTTCTGTTATTTGTGAGGATAATGAATGCCTTGCCTTGGATAGGAAAAAGTTCTGGACTCTCTTTTTGGTGTACATTTGCCTTCTGCTCCAGACTAGCCTTGAGTACTATCATCCTTCCTCTAAGTTCAGGCTCTAAATGCTCTTTTTGAAGAAAATTGTTGAGAAAATAAAAGGTTTGCTAAGCTTTCATGCCTGTCAGGATTCTGGATTAACCCTGTTCCAGGCTCAAAGACACTCATTTTACAAATTACCTGTTCGTTAATTGAGCAATGCTCATACGATGGCAGTAAAATGGCTCTTGTTGTGTCTTGGTCCTAATTTGGTTTTCAGCAGATTTTTAACAAAACTGATTTCTCACTCTTAAACACTTCTGGAGGTATTTATTTAACATGTATCAATTGTATTAGTACTTATCCAGAAATCTGAATGCAAAAAAGGGAAAAAAGAATTTTCATTATTTTCATTATTTTATTTTCAATTCTTTTTAGTAGGCATTGAACTTGCATAGCACCTGAGAGAGAACTTTAAACAGGATGACAGAAGTCAATTGAACCAAATGTTCCTAAGACACTGAAGGCACACCACGGGGTGTCTTTGATTGAGGGGCAACCTGTGCCAGTGTCTCTTCACCCTCACAGTCAAGAATTCCTTCCTCATATCCAATCTAAACCTGCCCCCATCCTTTGCCAGGCTGGACATACAAAGCACTGCTTTCACTTGCATCTCCCGTGGAACATGCACATCTGCCTTGCACATCTGCCTCTCGGGGGAGGATTTATGACTGTGCAGGGCTTGGATTTTCCAAGCTGTTTATGCTGATGTATTACGCACATATTCACTACATACACTTGCATCCAGCATTTAGACAAATTCAGTTTTCCTAGGCCTTGTAGGTTAAATTCTCATAGAATGTCATTGGTTTTTGTAGCCCCAAAAGAGGAACGTGAGTGGATATAAACAGTGCACACATGCTTGATTTGCATATCTTAAGGCTTAAATAAATGGTCTTTGAATTATCTAAAAGGATTTTTTTTATGGTATAGAATAAACAAATGTTGTTATGCCTGCAACATTGAATTCCATTGTTGGGGAAAAAGGGTTTTGAAAACTGCACTTCATGTATGTGCCCTGTGTATTTTTAAAGAACTCATTAAATTATGGTTGTACTACGTATTTTAAATATTGACATTTCTGAGTGGGGTTTAATTTTTATTCTGCCAAGTGGTGTAAATTCCTATTTTGGATTCTGAGGATTTCAGTGGAGGTGGAAAACCACTAATAATTTCTTCTTGTTCACGCAACTTATATTCCCTTGCATGTTTTAACTTGAGGCAGACCCTTTCTATTGATGCTGATAACACTGCTGTGAGTGTAAACCAAACTCTTTTGGAGTTGGAAAGAGTAAAATTTCCTCTAAGTAATAGCAATGATCATTACCTTAATATAAAATTTTGTTTCATAAGGCCCTAATTCAGCAAGTATTTAGACACATGCCCAAACTCCACTGATTTTTTTTTCTACTACAAAAAAGGATAACATGAGGTAGCCAATTCTCTCTGCTTCAGTGTTTACTTGATTTTTGGTGTCAGTAAATGAGATCTGATACAATGTTGATGAGGCAGTTTATCAATCAAAAGTGCTTCTGATTGAGGAGGAAAAAAAAGTACTGGAAAAAAGTGGAGAATTTTCTCTTAATTAATCTTACCCTGAGATTTCATAAAGATTATTTTATGGTCTGTAGCTAACGTGGTGGTTATGCAGCTAAAGGCATTATCTTCACATCATTATAATGAAACATAACACTGGTATCCTTGACTTTATTAGCCAGGCTTCATTGGTATCTGACATTATATATTTCCTATTATAAATCTAAATAAGAACTTACACTGACCTGCATTAGACCAAACATTAAACAATTTACTAAGATTACAACTTTAGAAAAAAAAAAAAAAAAGGAAAGAAGTCTTTTAGACCACCAAGAAACAACCATAAATTTAAGGAAATATGAGGTTTCCACCATGTGACTTCCCCTGCAGAGTTATGCAACAGACTGCTGTTACTTAAAGGTCATACATAAAAAATTTATGGTACATTTTTTAAGAGATTTATGGTGTTTCTATTTATACAACTTATATGTCAACAATTTAAAGGTATAGTATACTAAAATAACAAATTAAACTCTAATCCCTTTGAATCCTTGATAAAATAGAATGCTTTAACGTTAAGTCTTATATAAAAGAGGTTTAATAAATGTATCTGTATTAACTGATGTGGTGTGTGTGATGTAATGATTAGCTGTTTATTATCTATTACAGATCATTTGCTCATTTTTATCTTGAAAATCATTTGCAAATGGGGCTGGTTAGGGGAGCATTCCTTGGAGTATAGGCCCATTACATGGCGGTGTAGCTCTCTTTAGAATTGCTCTGCAAATCAGTCTCAGAACTGACTTTCCTTTTGTGCTCAGCTGAATGATGCCATTGATACAACCTACACCTCTTGTTTTGGGATATCTTTGAGCTCACATACACATCATTTATGGAAGATGTTGCTGGATTTTCTGGAAGTAAAACTCTGTAATGCTGTGTGATGGTACCAATCCTTGGTTATTTGCTGAACTTTCTTTGCTTTGCACTGGAATGAAATAAGAGCAGTTAGATACTCACTCAGCATTGCTAAGGCAAGAGGGTGGAAAAGACTGAGAGGGGGTAATTTCTTAAAGGCTTTACCAGTGGGACTTCAACTCAGCCATGGGAGTCACATTGTGAAGCTTGCCTTTGCACACCTAATGTAAATATATCCATGTGGGAGCTGCGACTGACAATGCATCGCTTTATGCCAGAAGTCAGAGCCAAATATCCAGATCTGGCAGGGATTATTGATGCTAAATTCATCCTTGAATTTTGCATATTAAATTAATTCATGAATATGATGGCTCCATTGGGGCACAGCATTTAAGCTACCCTGGAGTGTGTAAGCACTGTGATACCATAAATATTAATTTCTCATGAAAACAAGTCTTCACAGATAAACAAAGGTCCTAATATGTATAACATCTATGAACATGCTGAACCATAAACACATTTATAAGACCATTGCCTTTGAGGTCAACCATAAACACAGTGCTGAATGGGGCAAGAGCGTTTGGAGAAAGATACTAATATGGTCATGGAGATTTGTGGTGTTGTGGCCTAATCTTGTCCTCAGGAAAGGGCCCAGGAATGCAGTCTGGTGGTACTAAGTTCCTAAAAATAGGGAGGGGAATTCTCTACAATTCTCCTGTGCCACCCACCAAGTTTTAGTTGTGGAGTCCCTGCTGACTTGAATCATCGTATCTCATCCCTTGATGACTCTCCCAGTATTCCTGTAGGGATGCCCTTTGTCTGGGCTCAAAGAATGTTCCTTGCCTTGCTGTGGGAGATGCTGTTTTATTGGTGTCCTTGGCTGCTGCTTTCTCCAGCTCTGAAGATAACAGAGTGCCTGAGCAGCCCTGCAGAGCTGGAGCTGATCCTGTAAGAGGTCCTCAGCAAAATGACCCAGCAGACCTTTGCAAAAAGTGCTTATGCAATGCTGCATCACCGGGGTTCTTGCTGTAAAATACAGCTCTACGGGTTCTGTGGATTTTGGAGGTTTCCAAAGTTGTGGCACCCTGTGATTTGTCTTTGCTGACTGCAGGAACATATCGCTTTTCCTAAGCTGGTCATCACCCCTTCATCAGCATAATTCATTCCCAGGGTAAGAAGCTGTTGTAAAGAAATTAGCTACAAGTGTTCCAGCAGAGTTTATAGGTTTGTAGGCCAACCCAAGCAGCAATTAATTTAAAAGATGATGTGATCACGACCTATCTTTTATGAGCATTAAATAATATTTTTTTTTCTTTTTGACAAAAAATATTTGACATGTCAAAGGAGTAGAATGAGAGCTGATAGTATCTATGGTATTTTAAAATATGAATATCTTTTATAAAGAAGAAAATCACAAAGTGTTAGAAAAGAATAACAGATACGGCATTTTAAAAGCTGTTTTTCTTTATAACCCTAAGTGTAGAGTTTCAGAGAGAAAACACTAATAAAAATTAGTCAGTCATCATTATGATGTCATTCTCATAATTTCCCTTGAAGTAAACTAGCAAGTACAAATAATATTTGTAATGTCTGACATCATCTATGTAGCTTTCCATATGCTCAGACTTTAGGTTAAATTTAGTGATGTTTCCCATTTGTTAGAGAGAACACCTTCTGGGTGGAATGGATTTCATTAAGAAAATCTCTCTGAAGTTAAGCCATCTTTGTAACTTGTTTGAAACAAAACAAAACCAAACCCCAAACAGTCCAGGAATGATAGGAGTACAGCAGTAGCAATTTGTCAAAAATGTGATTGTCTGTAAGAACCAAAGTTTTAGTCCGGAGTCTTAGGGCTCACATGAAGAAAGGAAACGTGCTCTTTGGTGTGGCTCTCTCCTAAAAGAAATAACCATCATCATAATTGTTTTATGTAGGAAACAATTTCCCCTTCCATGTGACAAATGCACATTTATCACAGTTGGTCTGCAAAGGCTTCTTGGAATCAAACATAAAAAAAGTTTTAGGGGAGTCATGGACTCATGTTTTGTTATTTCAGCATGACTGGCTCATCAGCATCCTTGTCCTTAGACAAATATCTGCCAGTTGAGTTAATTTGTAATGGAATTATCAACTGGGATTACATCTTTCAAGTCATATTTCAAAGATATGCAGTACACAAATGATGTGGACCCATTTAATCCAAAGACCCCTGACAGCTTTTTCAAAAGTCCATTGCATTACTTAATATAAACTTAAAATTTAAGTAAATATTATTCATTATTCCTGATTTTGTTGTTGTCATTGGAAGACTTGGGCATCTGTTTTAAATGATGTCATTATTTACACTTTTGCATTTGAATGGACATTAGCTAAATGTGACACTTATTCAAATTCAAAGTAGAAAAAATTACTAGAGTTGTCAGAATATTGTAATACACTGATATATTATTCCTTCATTAATGCCAACATTTTCTATTACTCTCCCTTCCCCCTCAAAAAGGAATAGGAAATTCACACATTTGCAATCTATACTTACATACTGAATGGAACGATTCCTGAAAGAAAAATAGCTAACATAAACATAATTTCTTCTTTAGAAATATGAGGTATGTAATAATTAGTAGAGCCTCACTAAAGCTATAGGAATATGGTTCCTTAGGAGAAAAAGAACAGTAACTTCTGAAAAAATGGCAGGCTATACAGAGTTTGCTATATCTGAGGAATAAAAATGTAACTGCTTAAACATATTTAAAAGTGGTAAATTCACTTCCGTTACAAATTCATAAACTCAGAAATATTTCCTTGCAATTGTTCTTGGAACTGATAGAGGAAAATCTCCCAGGGACACACCAAATGTAATAAGTGTAATATGAAAATTGCCCTTTCTGCTCTAAGATTGAAAGAGAGCTGATATTCTCCAGAACACCAGCAGGTTCCCCTGCTCCCTGCCCAGATGGGCTCTTCCCACAGCCTCCCTGCATGAGGGACTTATGAGCCTCCTCAGAGCTGACTGTATGGAAGGAATGTGGGCTCAAACATTTGCAGGCATGCCACAGAACCTCAGCAATCCAGTCTCTTGTTAATTACAACTAATATTTCATTATGTTGTGGAATTACATAGCTGTGTGCACACATCTTAGTATGTCGTGTAGCCAATGCCCGCAATTAAATTAGAAGCTCTGCAAGTATAAGAGGTGTATTGAAAGCTGAAATTAGTAGAATAAAGCACTGCAAGCAGGTTTTCAGCTTTTTATTTTGAAACCTTCAGACTTCTTGATTGCAGGAAGAAGTCTGAGAACACAAATCAAACTAAAAAGTAAGGAGGCAGTGAATTTCCACTCCCCCTGTTTTCAAATGAACTCTTTAGGCACATGGCTTTTAAGCCAATTTCATGATTTTGGAGTCTGCCTCATGTGTGTGAATGGACAGGACTGAAGGTACTTTACATGGCTTATTTAAAAATAACATCCTAACCCAAGCTATAAATCACAATAAGTATTTAATGCCTTACGTATATAATAAATATTCAAGTCTAAGTATCTGGTTACAGCAGTGATTAAGAGTTCTGAAAATCAACCCCTTAAAGGACACAGTCTTCAGTGGAAGTAGTGTGAGTGGTGAGGCTTCTTTCACACCCTTCTGTGCACATCTGCCGTTCACAGCCATTAAGTCAGCAACATCACAGTATCTGTTACTTCTGAACTCTGATGCACATCCATGCTTTTGGCAAATTTCATTTGAATACTGCTGTTTGAGGAATTAAAGTAATTCTTATGACAGAGAGGAGCCAGCCTGATATGAAGTTCTAAACTTTACAGTGTTTAAAGCAGCTTGATGGGTTTTATGGTGGGAAGAGAGAGTGGAGGATAAGAAAGATATCTTGGGGAGGATATCTCTGGATTCTAGTTTTTAAACAGAAACCTTGGATCTTCGTTGTGCTGGGGAAGAACTACCTCTGACTGGACAGCCCAGCCAGAAGGAATGAATCAGAGCTACAGATAGAGATCCCTGCAGACTTTTTCTTTTCCAAATCCCATTACATTTGCAACAATGCAGGCAGGGAACTGACTGGCTGGGGACAGCTCTGCTGAAAGGGAGTGTGGGGTCTCGGCAGACACAGAATTGAACGTGAGCCAGCAGAGAGCCCAGCAGCAGGCTGGGCTGCTTAACAAGCACAGACAGCAGAGAAACCGCTCATCCTCCCTTCCCCTGCACTCAGGAGGCTGCAGAGGGGACACTACACCTGTAGCTCTGAGTTCTGCAGCCCCTCAGCACCAGAGTGGTGTCACCACACCAGAGTGTGAAGGGGGCTGGGGACTGGAGCATTTGCCCTCTGCAGAGAGGCCACCAGAGTGGCCTCTTCCTCCCCTGTTCAGCCCAGGGAATAGAAGGCTTTGGGACCTTGTTCTGCAAGTGGGGCAGTTGGGTGTGACAATGACATTAGAGAATGACATCCCCAATGTAATTGTCCTTGGCAAGACTCTGTGACTCTAATGTTAGTGTAGGGTTTTTGGCAAAACATTTCTGTGGCAGGTACTGTTGGAAAACCATAATCAATATAAAAAAAAAAAAAAAAACAGTTCAGGCACCTAATCTAAAGATTTAACCTATCAAGCTACTTTTATGTTGTTACGGATTTTTACTCCTTTTCTTTTTCTGTTTTTACTAGAATTTCTAGTCTTTACCTGAGAAGGATTCAAACAACCTTCGTAAGGATTAGGAGAGGAATTCTGCATTTGATTAATGACAGGGACTACAATCTTCAATTTGGTTATCCTGGATAATGTCCTTCATCTATATAGAGCAATGTGTCCCTTTAACCAAACAATATTTAATTTCATGCAGTAGCACAGCAGGTCTCTGTGAGCAAGGACCATTGACTTTATATGTGCCTTTGAAGCTGCCTCTCTGAATTTAATTGTATTATTGTACATTGTGTCCAATATTTTGTAGTTTTATAAGCTTCCCCAGAAGTATATCTTGACAATTCCTAGTTTCTGTTGGAAATGTTTTCTATTGCGTCCAGCCCTGATACAAACCAGCCTGTACATGTGAGTCTGGCAGCCTAAATGAGTTATCAAGTCACCAAGCTTTGCAGCATACCTCAAGTTTCACATAGAAGCTAATTTTGAGCTGCTTGGTTCTGCCCCACACAGAAGACAAACACTAGCACTATGTTATTTCTGGACAAGGAATCTGAAGCAAAGATTAAAGGTGATTGTTCTACAGGCTACCACACCAGCAGACATAGGACCTACCTGCACCCAGTTTTATTGACAGGAGGCCTAGTTCCCTACCAGAAAAGCTCCATGGCTGCTGTGTTTTTTGTAAGCAATTGGATAATAAATTATAGCAGCAGAAAAGCTACAGGCAAATACTTCATTAATTGGTGCTGAATCAAAACCATCAAAGCAGAGCATGTAACAGACAAGTGATTATGCTGCTCAAATGTCATTCCTTTCAAGTGTGACAATTCAATTTGTTAAACTTTTTAATCAAAGAAAAAACAGAATAAAAAGGCAATATTGCCTTCTCTGAAATGTATCACTTCACCTATTTCTGGTAGATCTTGGTTTTTTCCAAATTAAATATATTTTTAGATGCCATCAAAACCCTTTTCAATATTATTTTGTTCAACTGTATCTTGCTGTACTGCTGAGGATGCTGCTGAGTTAAATAGTGACGGTGTTCATTACCCAAATACCTCTTTTAGGTACTGCTCAATAACTGCTTTTTATAGTTTTTTATAGTTTTATAGTAGAGATTTTTGGAGTTGTCACTGACACTAATATTTTTTCCAGGATAGAACAGAATAAGGTCAGAGAGCTCTTTGTGTGTTGAAAGATTCTTTATGTTATATTGAATTACTGTGCCATTTCATTACTTATATTTAAAAAAATTTCTCTAGACTTCCTTCCAACACACTCAATCTTGTATCACCAGCAAATTCAGACACTTAGTTATGAACTTTTCAAAGTAACAGCTGATTTTCTGGAAGCAATACAAGATTACACATTTAAAAATTATTTTAAAGATATGGATTATTTATTTCTTCTATTTGTTTTTCACTCCTAATTTAGAAGTGTACTGGAGATATGTCCAGAGGCATTGGTATGGTGCAGTTCTTGCCTGAGTGCAGTCAGAACCACAACAGCTCATGTTTTTATTGCTAGAGCAGCAATGCCTCATACCACTTTCTTCAGAAACACCAAATAAAACCTTCTAGAGATATAAATTACTTTCTCTTCATTATCTTACAGATTCTTTGACAGCATTCCGTTTGTGGCAAGAACTCAACATTTAAACAAGATGCTTTTTTGGGCCTAATTTCACAATTCTCCTAATTTTTCATCTAGGATTTTTTGTTCTCCCTGCTCTGTTATTTGCAGGATGACCTTCAGAGCCCTTTAAAAGCCAGACTCAAAGATGAAATTTTGTAAAAACAAATAGCACAGCTTCATTACCTTAACCACTCTAATGTTCAGTTGCTTTTGAGTACTTATTTTCAGGGTAATTTATGCTGGTGCTTTCCATGATTTCTATTCTCCCTCTTTTTTTTTCCCCCCCTTCTCATCCTACAGGTGGAGAAGCAGCAGATGTCAAACACCAACTATAGGATGTTATTTTCTCAGTTCCTCTTATGGAAAGAAATAAAGTTGTATCTTTTCCTTTTATACTCCATTGGTCCACCTAACCAGCCTCTGCCAAAGATCATCACTTAGCTTGAGGAAGTTCTTCTATTATGATGTCTTTTAAAATTCTTTGTATTTTTCCCTATTTGTCCTTTAAATTTCCTCTCAAACCTCAGAATGTTGTTCTACCATGAATATTATGGGAAACTCCTACTTACTCTTTCAGTGAAACAATGGCAGGATATAACCCTTACTCTGGTGTTCTGAATTTATATTTTGCTCTATTAGTGCCACTTGAGTTGGATTTCCATTTTATTACAGGATTATTATTTTTTGGGGGCCTGAACATTCCCTTGTACCTTGTGATATTTCTCACCTTCTTGATTCCTGATTGTTCCAGTATATACATATTTTCCCTGAATCTAATAAGTTACTTTTAAAGAACCTCCATGCTGCTTCTATGGATTTTAATTTCCTAACTTTCCCCTTCAGGCTATTTCTAACTTCCTCAATATAAAAATCTTCCTTTTTTGAAAAGTACTTTAATATTATTACCTTATGGTAGGTTCCCACGGGAGGATGTTGAGCTTAATTACATTATGGTCGCTTTTATTTAGTAGCTCAACCACGTTAACTTCCTGAATCAACTCATATATTTTGCTCAAGATCTGCATCAAGACTAGATTTGCCCTCTCAGTATTCCATAGAAATTGTGATACCTTACGACTGAAAGCCCATGATGATGCCCAGTAATCTATCTCAAGCAATCAGTTGTTGTTGTGCTAAGATTCAGCTGAAAACAATGTTTAGTAGTGAACTATATGGTAGTTCTGAAAAGCACATTGAAATATGGTTTGTCTTTGAACTAGATCCACTGCTTCTCTGAACTTATAAACATGACTTTGAAAGAATGTACACTGTTTTCCTGATTAGAAGTCCCTTCTCTTTTTTTTTTTCCATTACTCATTTATTTCAACCCCAGTTTTAAAATCTATCTCATTAGAAAAGCATTCTTAATAACAGAAGTTGAAACAAATATAGACATGTATCCTCGTTCAACACAGAGCTGTTACTATTACATGTTATGAGAACACAATATTTGGTACTAGACACAATTTCTTTATTATTTTAAATCCCAAACTGATAATTTTAAATTGAACTTTTCTTAAATTTTCCAAGAAAGGTTTGCTTCATTGATGTTATAATTTGTGGTTCACATTTTGAAAGAAAGCTAAAAATAATTTCTAAAATAGTGTGTCTTTCTGACATAAACACAGCTAACTTACATTTTTGCAGTTTCCAGGATTGTTTCACTTGTACAAAGCAGTAAAAGTATCCTGCTCTTTCCATTTTTCTCGTACTATAAGAACCAAGAAAGCAGGAATTTGTTTAGCTCATTGGCTCCATTTATCCTGAGCCAAGACCATGATCTTGGAAACCCTGTAACTTGGCTGAATACAGTACAAAGTTCTTTGCAAAAAGCCAGTGCAATTAGAACAACACAGTGTATGTTCAGTCTCAAAATTAAGACGATAAAGTTTCAAACAGTTAGAACTGAAACAAAGTATCATGGACCCAGACCTTTAATCAGTTGAACACAAATCCTAATTCCACTAGTTTTTGATCAAATGAAGAATTGTGTGCTTGAGGACAGCATTAAGAAAACACTATTCTACCCTCTTGTAAATGGGCAGAATTCACACAGAAAACAAGGAAACATAATGGAAGAAGTGCAAGTTTTGTGCAGTCCAGCCCTGGGAGCTCCTCTGAATGCTCCAGACAGAGTGACACTATAGCACAGCAATAGCCTCTGCACTTTCTGCTTTATCACTGCTTACTGCTCAGTGGCCATCACATTTGCTAACCAAGTCAGCACATTGCTGACACTGTTTTAAAACCCAGTGCTTCAGTTCTGAAGCTCCTTTTTTTTTTTTCCAAAAACCTCCCCTTTGCTGCATATTTAGAATATCTAACATATAGATAAGACATTCTCTTCACTTTTATGAAATCATCTGTAATTTCTACCTTGATGAACTACAATGCTTAAGGAAATCAAGTAAATAAAATTCAGTACCAAGGACTGTAGCTCATGATGTTTCAATTCACCTAAATTATTCATGGGTTGTTGAAGGTACATTTTTGTTTTATTGAATAAAGGAATTATCAGGCCCTATTAAAAATCATTTTAGTTCTGCTCAGATTGAAAGTAATTTTCTTTCATGCATTTTGTTTGCAATTTTTTTTGACCATTGATATAAAGTGATTTCAGAAGTTACTAGGTTAGTAAGGAGCAAATTAAGTTCACTTCCCTTTGTCATTTGCTACCTTTTTTTCCATAGGATACTTACTTCTAGAAATATTGTTGAAATATTTATGCAGATGGTAAAATAAAATATATACACATTGATGAAATGTATATGCATTTTATACAAAACAGAGAATTATATGGATTGTATAGAACCATGTTCCTTTTGGTTTTTTATTTGTACCGTAAAAGTTTAACAAACTCATTTAAAAGCAAAAATTTTTAATAGACAATATAATTTGTAGGGAGAATGTATCTCTACAAGAAGTGTTAAATGTTGCAAGTTACAAAATGCTGACTCACTAAACTACAGAAAAACCAGAGTTTTCAATGCTTCTGCTTCAAGGATGACATTACTTTTGAATTAAGTAATCCATTAAACATTTCTTTACCAAACATTTGTAAATAAAGGGTTTGGTCCAATTGTACCTGCAGTCCTCCCAGCCCCATGGGCCTTTGGAGAAACATGGATCCTGTCTCTGAAATAGTTTTGGTTTTTCCCACTTAGAGAGAACTAGGAGAGGGGTAAAACCCCAGAGGGGCTGGTTTCTGTGAGGCAGTTCCCTAATATTTCCTACTTTTGGATTTGTCTGCTGCTTCAGACTTTGGATATGATGTTTGGAACCACCCTGGGTTTGGCAGGGCTGTGATCTGTAAGACACTGTAGGGGCAAACTGGAGAGATCTCCTAGGTGGCTTGTTAAGGTTTATTTGATCTCCTGGTTTATTTACCCAGGCACACACCTGCTTGTTACATGAGAGCACTGCGACTTCTTGCTCCTTCCCTCAAATAGTCACTGGAGCAATCCTGTCCTGATAATATTGTCCTGCCATATCTTGGAAGGCCATTATGGGGAAGGAAAACAGCAGCAATGGAAGTTCCACATTCCCTCTCTTCTGATCTGAGATCCTTTTGATTTGATGAGATCTTTGAAGTGCTCAGGGTTTTAACAGCCCTATATATGGTGTGCTACTTGATAAAGAGAGTCAGTAGTGCTTGGGCACGTCTTCAACCAGGCCTCTGTGAGGTGCACAATACCATTTTACATTTATTACTAACAATTAAGCATCCAGTTTGTTATGGTATCCATTTTCTTTAAGGAAGAACTCAAGTAAGTACTTTTCTTATGTGTTTTGATATTAAATAAACCTCTTCTCAAACACTACAGCTCACTCAGATCCATGTATCTGCTACCACTTGTGTGTTGTCTCTGGGCTATTACAGTGACTGAGAATCCAGCTGAAGGAGATTCACCAAATTTTTAAGAATGCCAAAAATATAAAAGTTTTTGGATGATTTACTCCCTCTTTTATTCCTTTTCAAGGCGTTCAGTAAGCATAAAAATAATGATTATTACATAAATTAAAGTTGTTGCAATTCAGCTGTACGGATTGCAGTCCAAAGCCAGTGAAGATAGATCAAGGTTTTAAAAAGTATCTGCTGTAAATTAAAAACAAATGGTTGAAAGTATTTTGCAGACCTCTCTCCCACAGATTGTATATTCCATTTTCCAAATTAAATCTAAGAGAGAATATTACTTTATTGAGATTTATGGAATAATTTCTTTAAAAATTCCAGCAATATGAGAATGTAGGCAGACACTGACAATGAAGAAAAATAAGTGTTAGCTACTAAGTGGTTTCATCTTTTGGAGCTTTTTATGTTTTTGGTAATGGGAAAAATTAGTTCTGACTGCTTTTAAAAGCTAAAATTATATATAAACCATTAATTAGGGGCAGATCATTTGTCCAACTTTTACTGCAGAGGGGATAAAATGGGTGGAAAACATGATAATATACCAGTGCTCCTTGGAGGAAGTGTTCCTCCCTCAGCCCAACTTGCTGATCCTGTCTAAGGAATAAGACTTAAGAACTTGTGAGAAAATGTGTGTAAGAGGATATAAAAGAAAATTGTTCTGTGGCATCTGGGGGAAATATATATAGGAATAGCAGTTGGGCTGTATTAACTATGAAAATAAATGTGTTACTCAATTTTTCACCTCTTTTAAGACAAACACAGGACCCTTTTTCCATGTGGCACAGTACAAGGGATGTAACAAAAGGAAATCCTAGCTCTGGTGGACAGGAGAGCACAGAGAAGAAGCCCCAAGGACACAGACTGGTTTTGAGAGCTCTGGGGTGTCATGGATTCCCTGAAGGATTCTTAGGACCTCATTACAGTTTTTGGGGTGTCCAAGAGCTTAAAGGGATGATGAATCCTGGAGCCTAAGTGGACTGTTAAACCTCCTCCCAATAAAGAAAAACATGTGGTTGAAACTGTGTTGGCTAAAAACCATGGAATTTTCTGCGTAACTTTATTCCTTCTTTGCCATTTTGTGTTGGCTATCATGATCTGCCTGTTATATTTCAGCAAAAGCAATAATTTCCTTTTAATTAGATAATTGCCATGTTATTCATTGGTTTTGATCACTTCTAAATTCAGCTTTTGGTTTTAACAAATGTAGTTTCAGAAGATGATGGATTTTTACATTTTTTAAACCGCTAAGTGTTCAAAAAGGATTTGTACACATAACAAAATTAGAGTAGGGATTATCTAGCACTGTGTGTGGGATACAGCTATAATCTATACAGAGCATGGAAAAGAAACTGGCATTCTCAATTGCACTGCACACATCTCAGTAATAACAGGGTATGAGGCATACAATTTCATGGAACACCCACAATGAAAATTATTCTTTCCAAACAGAGAATTGTTTTGGAATAAGTTAGGTTAATTGGCACCATGGGATTCCTCTCAAGGAAACACAGAACATTAAAATCTACACATGTGCATGTAAAATGATAAAGTATTATCTTCTTTCCCCTCTCAGCTCCTCAAATCTGAGACACGCTACCCAAAATCAACAGACACAATTATGTTTTGTTGATTCAAATTTCCTCAGAATAAACTGGCAATTCTTCATCTGGTCAGCTTACAACCTGAGAGCCACTGCACTGTTCCACAATTGCTAGCTCCAGTATGGTTATCTAGTACAGGCTCTCACACAAAAATAGAGGTCTCTAAGAGCTTTTGGCACATGCTTTTTAGATGGTAAAAAACTTCACTTTTAATAAAGCTATATGGTGCTAAGATACAATCTCTTTCAAAGGCCTGTTGTGTCCCTATTAGGATTAGAACCAAAATCTGCAAATGGTTAATGAGAAATCCAGGCACATTTCACTGTCATTATACAATCTTTGGTTAAAATGCAGTATTTTACAGATTCTGAACAAAGTTAAAGTATATTAAATCCTCACAATAGCAATGTTGCCCTCTTGAAAATTACAAAGAACTTATCACTGATTAAGGAAAAAAAAATCTTCCTCTTCATGAAGAAGGCTGAATTCTCATGCAGAATATTGTGTCTGTTTTGTTACTGTTTAGGTCACTATAAACAATGATATTCTATGTGGTTTCTCTTTAAAATGTCCTGATTTTTTCACATTTGGCCATTTTCAGACCTTAACTATTATTTCCTTCCGAGTTTTCTGCTCAAATTATGTGAAGACATTTAAAAGCAATTAATTGTGGTGCCTAGTGGGCAGCTCACAGGTGAGGTGTGGCCTCAAAAGTTATGTCTGTTGTGCCACAGGTCTGACTGCTGTTCTTCTGAAGTCTCAGATGAGAAATCCTCATGTCCTGGGACCTGACATCACTTCAACTGCAAGTCCTGCTGAAAAATAGTCTACCTCACTTCCCTGTCATCACTTCCCTCTGCAGTCTCCAGGAGAAATCCAAGATCTGTCATTTTTGCAACAACACAGGCAATGTAGTGTTTCAGTTTCTCACCAAAGACATGCTGGAATCCCCCTTTTCATACACTGAAAGAGGAGTTCCAGGACGACCAAAAATACCCCACAGGTATCACTGCTGTATGTCAATAATTTCTTTCACCTTGCCCCACTTCCTGGGTGTATGCACATGCCTTACACGGATTTACCATTTCATTACTCTTAGAAGTACAGGAGCAGGACAGCAAAGAGAGTTTGCACTCAGCACTGGTGCAGTTAATTGTAGAATGGAATGAAAATGAAATCTTGGTTTGTTCCTCATAGAATATATGTCATACTTAATGTTCTGTGCCTCAACATTGTTATTTTAAAGGACTATCCCCATTCTTCATATAGAGCTGAGAGCTTGGTCTGGTAGGACAATTAGAATTTACTATCTGAGTTTTCACAATCTGTTTCTGAATAACTCTGAAGAATTGCAGGCTCATTGGGTTGAAGAAAAAAGAAATTTATATAGGACCTCTCAGTTGTCCTTCCAGTGTCCAGAGAGAAATACAACCTTCCACTGCTCCCCTTTCTCTCCATACATCAAAATAATCCCTTTCAGGACTAACTGGTCATGAATTTAGTAGCCACTGTAAGTTTGGCTTTCAAGGGAGCAGAGAGCAAATAACCTTTGTGGAGAGTACAAGCTAGTGCTTAGTGGAGGAGAGCACAGCTTGTTGTGATGTCAGGGCAAAAAGTTCAAGAAAGGTCCATTGATTTCAGCCTCATCCATGTAAGTGTTCAGAGGGAAATAAATTGAAATTACTGGACTTGGATGGAAGGATTAGCATGAATTATGTGAATTATGTGAATTATTCTGTCAATAACATAAATCCTGTGGATATCAATGGACAGTGCATGTGTTAACTTAGATCTGTCTGTGCATCAGCAAGATGCAAGAACAAATGTACACATCCAGTCAAGAGGAATATGTGAGAAGTTTTATCAGTGACAGAACTGAGCAATTCAGCAAATAACACAATCTGATTCCCACATCAAGTTTTAAATAGATTTTATCCCTGGCTTACTGTAGATTTTGTAGCCACTCCTCACTGCAAAGACAGCACAACCTCTTATAAGCTTCTTGGAGCAGGCTCTTCCAGTGCTGGAGGTAGTGGCAATTTAACGAAAAAATTATTTGATTATATGTTGAATGACCTGAGTAATACATATTCATGTGATTAAATGTCACAGAATCATGGAATCATTAACTTTGGCAAAGACCTCTATGATCATTAAGTGCAACCATGAACCCAGCACCACCATGTTCACCACTAAACCACGTCCCCAGGTGTCACATCCACCTGCCTTCTGAACACCTCCAGGGGTGGTGGTTCCACCACTTCCCTGGGCAGTCTGTTCCAATATCTTGACACAACCATGAAGGCACAGTAGATGTTCCACTACCAATCATGCATTCCAGCAAAAAGATGCCTGTGGTGACCAGATGCTTATTTGGTCCTGAGAAACTCTGGAATAATTGGCTCAGAGCAGCACAGCTAACATGTTTAATGCCTGACAGTCTACTCCCATAGCCTTATACTGAACATATGAATTGCTGTGTTCCACAGCAGTCTTCATGGCATCACAGAAAATTCCTACCTGAGTCACTGGATCACTCATTAATAAGATTCTGCAGGACTGAATGCACTTGTGTTCTGATTAAAAAACTATGAAAACACAGCAAGAGATATATCTAACTTGTAACTCATCTAAAGGCTATTACTGGGAAATTTGCTGAGCATACACTTAAAAAAAATTGTCAAATATTTCTGTGGAATTTTTTTCCTTGCAAAGAGAACTGACTGTTAAAATATTTGTAAGGAATTAAGTAGGAATATAGCATTTTAAAAACTTTGGGAATTAAAAAACCTCACATAAAGTAGTCTTACTGGTATTAGTTTGAAAGCAAGATGAACTAAGAAGGTGACTATGGCTCAAAATTTAGGAGAAATTTCTGTTAAAATGTTTCTGACAAGTAAAACCACAATCTTAGAGAAGGTGACAGAGGTAGAGTTTAACTCATATGTTCTCAATGGTGAACTCTGATATCACTTAACTGAAATTTTCTGTCCCTTTTCCCTTCCCTCTCCTGCCATGCCCTTTCCTTCCTCAGAGACTTTGCTCTTTATCATGATATTCCCATGAGATACATGAGAAATATTTTATTACTAGCTAAAAAAATATAAATAACTGAATCTCTACACCAGTGCAAGTGGTAACTGCACAATGGCAAATTTAAGGACACCCATTTTGCAGGGGTTTCTGCTCTCAGCACTGTGTGAGGCAAAGTGCAGCAGAGTGCAGCCGTTCTTGCTGGCTGAGCAATTTATGACCCTGTAGCCAGCAGATACACACCAGAGCTGCACCAGAGCTTAGTCACAATCAAAAAGAAAAGAAAAGGAAACAAAACAAAAAAGCAATAAACTGAAAATAACCTAAGGATCAGAGATGACAAGCAACTGAACATGAAGCCCTGCTGCAATTCTGAGCCTAAAGAGCTTGTTCAGTCAGTGGATTTATAAGTAGAAAATGACCTTCTAACTACAAGGACTTGATTTTACCATTGGCAGCAGTAAGATGTAAACTTGGCTACTTTGTACAGTTCTGAGGTCCTTAGTTTTAAAAGGATTTGGGGAAGTGGAATGATTATATGGAAGGACCACAAAAATGATTTAAGGACCAACAGTTGCAGCCCTAGAGCTACTTAGCTTTTCAGAAAGTATCCTGAAAGGTGATTATAGCATTTAATTCCCAAGAGAAGTGGTAAGTTCCTAATTTTTTTGTAGTTGCCAAACCCTACCTTGATGCCTTCCCTTCTGAACAATATATTTTAGACCAATACAGGTTTTTGGGCTCAGGAGAGAAGAAAGTATGTGAAAATTGATGTAATAGGTTGTGCTATATTTTATGGTGATTGCTGCTAACCTAAAGGTTTCCAAATCTTAGGAAATAATACAGTTAATAAGATAAAATACAGTCAAAGGAGTATGAAAATTTGGAGAACTGCTACAGCATTGACCATTTTTCTGTAAGTTAGACACAATCCTGAGTAGCAGGTGACTGGACTGATCTTATAATAACAGCATATTCAGCCTTGTTACATCTCAGGAAATCATTAAATCCAAGTGTTTGGATTGTTTTGACACTTTTTTTTCCCCTGCTGAGAGCATTATGAGATAAAATCAGATTTGCATGATACTTCTGGAGCCTTTAATTTTTTTACTTAAATTTTGACAAGAGATTCAGACACATTAGGTCTAAATTCTCTAGATAATTGAATAAGGTCTCCTTAAATGCCGCTTAAAGTGTTACCATTATTAGTTCAATCGCTTCTCATTTCAACTTTCTGCCTCTTTTCTACTTGGCAATAGTTTAAAACAGAAAGAAAATAACAGCAGTTGAAAATCAGACAAAGAAAAAATGTGTTCTAATATTTTCATTAAAAATTTGTCTTTGCTACATAACTTTGAAGGAAGAACTGTAAAATGTTGCTCTGCAACTAACAGCTCTCTTCACCACAAAACAATGGAGCAGTAAATCACCAAAACAGGGAAAGCAGACTTTTAGTTTGGGTGTATTATGAGGGTTTTTTTTGGTAAAAGGTTCATTCTTCTGTATACACTCAGGGTAGTTTGCAATATTAATGGGCACGTTATTAGGAGATGGAATATTAGGAGATGGAATATTAGGAGATGGAATTGATATTTTCTCCACTACACTGGGCTAGATATTCCTAGATAGTTGAGCCAGGTGCATGGCCTAGATTTTGGTTACAGGTCCTTGTCTCACTCATGTCCTCGCTCAGCTCTGAGGCAAGACCAAGGTACATGGATTTTTCTTGTCACCACATTCCTGAGGCAGGGGAGGAGGTGACAGGAGGGGCTTGGCCAAGTGTCCACACTTGGCAATACTTATGTAGCCAGGGTGACATAAAATGCAGTGGAGAAGGCCACAGATGTTGAATTAGCAAATTCTTGATTAATATCCATTCATGGCTTCCAACAACTAAGTTAAAAAATAGGAGATCAAAAAAGCATTCCTGCTAACTGTGCAGAAATTAGGAGACGTGCAAAGAAAAATTGGTTCATAAGCTTTTTAAAAATTTTTTTTAAATCTTCAGGAATCCTGTATCTAATGTTCTCTTGAGCAGGACCACAAAGAAGCACAAGTCACTATCATCCATTCATGAAGTGTATCTCTGTTATGAAATGCTTCTCCGCACTTGTGCTCATTCCTTCTGAGATACTGGCAGCAGATAAAATTATCACTGCTCCTTTTTAATTTGAACTCCCTAAAATTCAATCATGTAACTGTCAGTAATTGCACTGCAGCAAGAGTTTTCAAGCAGAGAACCTCAGTGACTTCAATGAACATTAAAAGCCAAAGGACCAATAAAACTTGGGCAAGAGTTGCACCACTCTTCTCACTTACTTTCTATTTATATCCACAGACCTTCCCAGGAGTGATGGACAAGAAGGAAGCCCAGACAATCTGAATTATGTGCTTAGGGCAGCAGAGCCCATGAAGAAGCCCTACAAAGGTGCTCAGAGCAATGCTAGGGGCTTCAAATGAATTTCACCAATACAGGGATCAGCAGATCCATTAGAGAAATAAAAAGGCATCTTTTTAGGAGGGAAACATGACTTTTTGTTGTACTATGCAATCACTTCTCTTCCTCTGTTTTTGTATATTGTCTTTCTCCTTATCTGACTGCCAGTACTGTAATGAGTGAAATATGTTTGTGAAATTAAAACCAACCTCCAGGATTATTTTTATGAAGGAAATATATCACTTCAGTTTCTTGGTTATATCAGCTTCAGGATAGTTTTAAGTTGATTCTTTGGAACAGATTTGCTAATTTATGAAAATATAATGATTTTATCACTGCTAAATTTCCTCTTGACATTAAAAAAGAAGACAAAATTAGCCAACACTATATTATTCCATCTATTGGTATTATAAATATCTTAATGGGATAGCTGTCCAAAATTCTTTTCAGAGGCATCAATTTATATTACCTTTGATTCAACCACAGCTGCATTATTGGCATTGTAATTATCATTATTCTAATTATTTACTGGGTGCAACATATGTCTCTAAAATTCTGAAAAAGTATTTTTGCTGTTTTTACTGTCACTGGAGTTAAGTATTTGTTTGTATTTCAGGTACAGAAAGAAAATAGCAGAAGCATCTGTTTTCAGACACTTGAGTGTAAGAGAGAAAATTTTTACACTTCTTTTTAGGGGAAAAAAAAAGTTTGCCTTTTCTTGGTATTATTGCTCTGAGGCTGGAAAACAGATGAGCAGTTTTTGTTTTCTTCAAAGTGTGTATATCCAAATTCTGGCACTATACATGGTTCCTAAGTGAGCACAGAGGACACATTCCATGATGTTTGCACTGTGCAAGTGGATGCAGTGTTTTACAGAGTGGTTTGTTGAGGTTTTTGTAACTGCTGCCTGTTCTGCACTGCCTGCTGGAAAATCATCTGTCCACAGAGTATTCTCCATTACTGATTTCTAGTATTGAAGTAACAGGTAAGTAAAACCAAATACTCTGTCAAGTAGTGACAATGCTGCCATTGCCACAGTGATCTCCCATCCTTGTGGGTAAGGGACCATGGACAATGATTATAGGAACTAGACTGCAAATGTAAAAATGTTTAAGAACCCTTGTTTTAAAACTATAATTTATGTTATAGGAGGTTTGGGGGTTTTGATTTATTTATTATTTTATGTAATGTACTCATTCCACAAATTCTTTACTCTTTCTATTTAAGAGCTGGAGTCCTGCTCCTAGGCACATTCCCTTTCTCCTTCCCTGCAAAGTACATAAAGCCTCCATTCTTGCCAGCCTGCATTAAACACTGCAACACAATTATGCTCAGTCACTGGACTGTTATCTCAGGGAATTGAATTAGACTTTCTAGCTTAGAAACATCAAATTATTTACATAAAATGTTATAGTTGAAACAGATCCAGTGTAGACCATTACATGATGATTTTTTAAAAAGATCAGGTCACGGATTTAAAACAGAACTGAAAGTTGTATCTGATCCTGAGTGTACCTGTTGGGAGTCATATCAAGCAGGTTAGTGCCTGTTCAGAAGCATGGAAAATCAGTTTTCCATTTAGCCTTGTCTCTAAGTTGCAGCTGTAAAAGTTTCCTCAAGAAAGGTTCCTTTGGGACCAATAACAGTTCTGTGGAAATTTCACTGTCAGTTTTCCACAAGTACAAGTGATCAGAACTTTTGGTTAAGAAATATGAAACAGCCTTAGGTGTTCAAAACCACCCCTGATAAGTCCCTTCTGTTTGGATATCTTGAACATAATGGTTATCTTCAGGGGCAGAAAGGGAAGCATTCAGCAAAATACATAATCATATAAAGTAGTTTTTTTTTCTCCTGAAAAAGGGGCAATATGTTTCATTGCTCTCTTTTTCAATACACACTAAAAACCTCTGAGATTCTCTCTCAGAAAACTCTATCCTAATTGGCCTCTTGCCCTTACAGCTGAAACAAAATTATTAGTTAACATGTGCTATGCATTCCAAATTGACGTGGTTTGTCACAATTATCAGTTAAGATCCCTCTGTCAAGAGTGTGTCAACATGACTTTCATCCATGAAGGCTTTTTGATACATAGTCCTGACTGTTCTAGGCATAACCTGATTACAACTTAAAGCTTCTTTATGTAGCTGAATTTTACCTGCATTACCACTCTGAATTGTGACAAGAAATCAACATGGAACAACACTTGAATTCCAGCATTCCAGAAGTAAAATATCTTCCAACAGACTTAAGTTTTCCATTGGTACTTACCCCATAACTAGATGTAATTTCTCACCTCCACCTTCCAACACATTCCCATCAGTGCCCATTCCCCACTCACTGCCCCAATCACAAAAGTGTTCCCAGTGGACAGGAAGGAAGCTGTTCATCCCACCAACCCCCATGTTTGAATTCAGAGGGACAGTCACTTCTATGTGCCCCTCCAACACACACAGTTTTAGAGCAGCCTCCCACCCAGGGAAGCTTGGGCTACATTTGGGGTTGAGCCAAGAGGGAATGAGCACCCCTGCTCCTCTCCAGGGCATCCCTGACCATTCCCAGGCCCCCTCCTGTGTCCAGGTCTCCAGGCATCACCGAGCACCTGGAGGGCAGGGGAGGCCCTGAGCCAAACTTGCTCCCATTGCCACCGCAGCAAAACTCATCTGAATTCAATGGGCTGGAAATGAGCCCAAAGGAAGAAAATACAAAGATACTGCTGTGGAATGCTGGTGCTGAATAGTTTCATTTGAATTTAAAGTGAGGAAAAAATGAAGGGAAAGAAAATAGTTCGATAAGAGTTACAAGATGCTGTTTTCCCTTCCCACTATGAGTTTTCACTTCTTTGCCATAAAGAACTGTGGTGTCTCTTGTTGTTACTCTTTTTTGTTATTTAAATTTAATTATACCTAAAAAATATTCTTCCCATTTCACCCATATACATGCTAAAATATAAAAAGGTAGAGGTAAGTATAAAATCCAACCTTTATTCCACTTTGAACAAGCTTGTGTATATCCAAAAAAGGTTCCTTGAGTATGTCTCCTTCGGGAGTGAAGATCTTCACGTATCCTTCTTTCTCAAGAACGAAGAGGCGATGGGATCCATCCCCACAATGTACTGCTCCCACAGGCTGCCTCAGTCCACTCACAACCTCCTGAATGCAGAAGCAGTTGTGCTTGTGTTTTCTAAAGAAATTTAAAGAAATAGTGAGACATTTCTTCTTTCTCGTAACCATGATACAACAGTGTCCCAAAAAGATAAAATTATTGTTGTGCAATAATATTAAAAACAGGTTTATAATAAAACATTTAAAATATATTAATGTGGATAAATTATTCCCTTGAATGTATGCAAGCACATAATACAGAAAATCAGCTTTAACTTCAGTTGAGGAAAATCTGGTCTACATACAAAAATGAGAACATTAAATAAACTTAGATCCAAAATGTAGAGCAATGGGAGAGGAAAAAAAGTTGGCAAAAGAAGAGAATAATTTAGAAATACAGAATTTCTACTATAAAATAAACAGAGTAAATTTCATCACTTAATTTGGATTCTAATATCCATTTTAAAATAATGACTTATGATGGAATAATCTAATTTAATTATTTTCACAAAAAAACCCTCCACAAATGAAATAAATTGAAGATGATGACATAAATTTACTAATAAACTTATTGCTGTTTTTTAGTAATATTAAATTTAGGTACAGATTACTTCCCAGAACTATGAATGATCCATGGGCTGGACAATAACCAAGATCCACAGGGTGGATCAGAGCAGGATTCTAACACCTTTTCAGCAAGGCAAATATCAAATGGTACTGAAGTGCTGAAGCTCGTGTAACTTTCTCTTTTGACGTACTCTAGCAGCAGCAAAGGAAAGTCACATCTGGAAAACACAGCTGCTCAGCATAAGCACACACGGAGCTGTTTCACTGTGAAAACCACAGGCTTTGCTAGGGGGTTTTTTTCAGCATTAAACAGCATTTATCTTTATGAACCTGCTGATCTCTTCCTCTTTGTCGTATTCTTCCATGTGGTCCAGGGAGTTAGAAGCTGGCCCTCGCACTTGTTTTCTTGGAAAATCTGGAAAGCACACACCACCATCTTTTCTTGCATAGTAATAGCAAAACTCATCAGCTGTAGTTTGGAGGAAACCTTAAAAATGCAAAAGAGCATACAAATATTTAGTGTGTTGTCATGTCTGCAGTTTTGTGTCATCAAACTCATCTTTAAATAGATTATAGTGGAAAAAGACATTTTAAACAAAGGGCTATCTGCAAAAAGAGAGTCTGCTCTGAATAAACACAAATGTATAAACACAAACTGAGCATTGCCTTTTGCAGTTTATTCATCTGTATTTGTATTAAACCTCATTTTCAGTGTGCTTAAGTTTCATTCAAAATGACACAATAGTTCACTCACTAAAAAATTAAGAGACAAAGTTCAGAGTTGAGGCTGTGACACACTTCTCCCTAATTTTAACCCTATCAATCAAGTGTAGTATCTGCTGTTAAATAGCCTGAGCAGCTTCTGTTTAATTTTTTTAAAATAAGTGATTAGTTCTAGTCAGAATCTCAGTGAAGACTCTGGTAAAAGACATGCAGTAAAAGATTTGTGGAATGCTGCCAGCAAAGGACATTGGTTGGAGAGGTGAGAAGTGGGAAGTAGTGCTGAAAACTGCACCACGTTGACATCCAGGTGGTCTCTCCAGCATTAAAGTAGCTGAGCAGTGTCCCATGGTGAAGCCCAGTTCCTCAGCCCCATCCCCTGAAAAGGGGATATGTCTCATGCTGCACTGGATAAAAGGTGGTCCTTAGGTTTTAGGTTAAAATGGGAAGGATTTTGAAGACCCAGAGAAACACAAAGTTGATAAAATGGGAGCCTTTGAAGAAAAACCCTGCCACTATTGCTATTAATTTCTTGCATTTTATTAAAGGAGGTTGAAAAAAAAATCTGTTTCTGTTCACAAACCTATTTCTACTCATTTCAATCCAGGTTTTAATCATGAGTATTAAATATAAGAAGACAGAGTCTGGCCAGTTATACATGCACCATTTCACCAGAACATTGTTGAGATAATATGTCTTAAGTTACCTTTGTTCCTGTTTGCATTACTGGCAACTGTCTTAGGATGTACTATAGTCCAGGACATAACTCATAGGATACACAGAATTAGCACTTAATTGGAATTAGAGGCCTAATTTATGCATGGCTTTACCACTTGTGAATAATGCAGTAATCCATAGATCTTGGCCATAAAACCTCTGGCTTACAACGTACAATAAGAACTGATCAGGGACAGCTGTGTTTCATTGGAAAATGCCAATTTCTTACAAGCAAAGCTTTTTCAGAAACATTATCAGTTTTGACAAAATTTTACTTAGCATGATGTTTCTGGTCCAAGCTCAAACTTCTGGTCTAAATGAAACAGACAGAACCAGACAGCAAACCTTGTATCACTATACTCCAATGTCTTGTAATTAGGGTGTTTCATTAGGAAGAGGAATATTCAGGTCAATGCCCCTCATCTGTCAGGCAAGAGTTTGACCCTAAGTCTCCCATTTCCCAAGTAAATGTCCTAACAACAACTTTATTAGCTATCCTGGGGTGGTCTCTCTGTGGCTTTCTTCATGGAAAATTTCGAAAGAGTTCAATTTCTTCCTTATGTGGAATAGGAAAATTTTTTGGATCCCAGAATTCTTGTGGAGTGAAAAGCCTTTCCCACCCAACTATACTTCTTTTCATATATACCTTCCTTTAAAAATATTGGAAAAAATGACAGGACAAAGTCTGCCTTTGATTTCTATAAAATAATATCTGGAAACACATGGTAGTGTGTTGTGGTGTAAAAGTTTAATTACCATGATTTGGAGCTTCAGTAAACTTCATCTCTGAAGACCTGCTTTTAATTTATAGTAGTTACTTGGAGAAAATGGGAGATGTAATTTCAAGTGGAACAACTGAAGAGGAATTCTGATATAATCATAGAGTAGTATTCCAAGGCTTGTAAATATAATGCCAAAATCAAAGGTAATCTAAAATCTTGCTGTTGAATTATTTGACTTAAGAATACAGGGGTTTGTCTTTAATAATTTATTTCTCTAGGCACAGTGGGTCATTTGAAAAAATGCAATAGCAAATTAGAGGTGTACGATTACTAAGAATTTCTAGAATTTTCCAAGTATACAATTTACTAATCACTAAAGATAAACTTCTCTTGGCTTGAGTGTTATCTTTAGTCAGGGAAACCCAGAGCAGGTTGTGATCATGTTGTTCACTAAGAAAATGTCAATTTTAAATAACAATCAGATGCAAACTCACTTGATCAGAGCAATGCCTTTTCTTGTATGTAAGACTGATCCCTTTGCCTCATGAAATATTTTATCATGCACTAAAGTGCATGGTGCACTGCAGTTGCCTTTTGCTGCTTAGCAAATCCATCAGCAGATTCTAAGAAAGGATAAGGCTCATGGACCATTTTCATTAGAAACACTTGTAAAAAAGTGGGGCTAGAATTAAACTATGAAAAATGCTGCATTACTGGGAGGAATGTAACCTCTGTAAATACAGTTTCACCTGTGCATTAAGGGTGGAATATTGCTATTTTATTCTATAAAAACATAGTAATTTAGAAAAAAAACCCTCCATGTCTTATATATGCTCTATTTAACATACTAACGGCTTAACAGAGGACATTTAGAGAAACATTTGCTTGTGCACTCCTATCTGCTTGTAGCCATTTATTATCTTCTTTCTCATGCTTAGATTGTAAGGTCTTTAGTGTACAGTTTGCCATTTTGTTCAGAGTTTGTACAGTGTCCAGAAGAATGGTCCCTGACAAGTGCCCCTAAGCACTAGAATTGTTTGGAGAAAAGGAAAAAAAAAAGGAATAGGGACTGCAACCCTTGGTCCTGTGTGAATTTCTGTACTAACTAATTTATTTTAAAAGACTCATACATATTATTACAAATTTCCTACCAGCTGTGTACGCGTTGACAGAGCGGTGCCTGTGTTAACAAAGAAAACTGAAATCACAAAGGATGATTAAACATCATGTTTAAGTGTCAGATTTTGCACAGCCTTGCATTTCTATGCTAAACTCTGTCTTGCAAATAAGAATCCAACGACAGGCTTTTCAGTTAAGGCAGCTACAGTGAAGGCTTTCTGTGTTCGCCTTTATAAAACACTGTGGGAATAAATTGCAAGATTAAAAGCCTTTTCAAAGGAAAACTGCTCCCAGCTGATCCCCACCTCCTCTCTCCACTGGTATTTGCAGCCAGTTGTTCCTCACACTGTATCTCCCTTCCTGTCCTATCTTCACCAAATTCCACTTTGCTGGATTCCCTGATTACCCATCCCCTTTCCCCTTCTCTCTGACACACAACTCCAGTGCCATGGCAGCACACATCTCAGACTTTGCAGCAAGTCAAAGACTTTGCCTTGCACACAGGATTGAGTATCATCCACTCATCTGAGGAAACCTGCACTGCCTTTGAGGGCATCTGGAAATCAGGCTCACCTGCTTGATTTCTGCTGTGACCTTGAGCATACAGTTTAACTTTGTGTCAAAGCAGCCTTCACCTTTTGGGGATTTTTTTTCTGATTTGCACCTTTGACAGCTAGATGTGAATTTGTTCACAGAAGCCCCATATTCTCCTCTCTTCTCAAATTGCCAGTAAAAACCAAACCAAAGACGTGATTTCAGACAGATCGTTTCAAAATGTACTAAGTCCACTGGTAGCTCACATAATTTCCAACTGGTTTTCAAGAGACTGGTGACCCTCGTCTCCTGCCCAGACACTGCAGGTTCCTGCACACAGGCAGGGCTAGGTTGATCCCCTTCATGCTCTTGTTACCAGTAGCAAATTTACCACCCACTACTGTTTTTCTGCAGGTTGACTGTGACCATTAATCAGCCATGTTAGAACTTCTGGAAGTGCTCTGTGAATTGTAGAACTTCTTAGAATTCCAATGTTTTCAGCTGGAATTCCAACATTTTGGAACACCCTGTTTGGTGCTTGAAAAATCCTATCAGACGTCTGTTCTGGTAATGTCTGGATTCAGATCTGGGCCTGGATCTGAATTCACCCACAATCATCTGGAACCCATTTCTTCAAATAGAAATAATGGAGGCCAGATAGCTCAAAATTTCTCCCATGTCCTTGGATGGCACCATGGCTGTGGCACGGGTTTGTTCCTTAGAATATGCCACTTCCAATGGCACGGATTGAGTTTCTGACTATGTCTAAAAGCAGAATCAGCTGTGGCTTTCTTTACTATCTGTATTAGTAATAAATATTACACAGTCTTCCCTTATGGAAAGGGAAAACTTAAAATTCATATTGACTGAAGACACTTCATTAAATCACTTAACTCCAGTGTCTCCATCAATAATCCCTTAGACTGAGGCTTGAAGTAAAGATTAGATGAGAAATAATCAGAACAGTTATCTGGAATGAACCAGAAAAGCTCTAATCTCAAAGTCTTGGTGAAACATTACACCCTCCTGCTCATGCAGATAATCCTAACAGCTTCTGATATTATTCTGCTTGAATAAGGAATAAGGTCCACTTTTTCTCTCAATATTCCTTAGGAAGTCAGTGGAAGTTCTGATTCAGTCATAACTGGTGGGCAAACTGCTGTCTTCAAAAGAGTTAACCAAGGATCTGCTAGAGTTTTCATCTTTGCAGGAGACAGAACATAAATGAATTTTTGAAGTTAACTCATGAAAATAACTGATGCATAATTTCTCAGCCTTCTTGGTTAATATGTCCTGCTAACATTTCAATCCCAGAAAAGATGCTTGTGTCTTCAAATGTTAATAATATTTCTCATTTGCACAGGACTTAAGGGATAAAATTATTTTTGTAATCAGCAATTTCCTTAAACTCTGTTGTATTGGTGTTCAGAAACAATTAGCACTCCCTAATGGAGGAAGAGTAATTATTCGACATTTTAACAAATGCACAGTGAATCATTGCCAGAGACCTTGGGTTTGGGGGCCTGTTAATTTTCAACTCTTTGTAAAATCCTCAAGGCTAAGCTGAAAACACAGCTTCCACATTTTCTATTTTTTTCTTTCTTTTGCAATAAATATTATTACGGATATACAAGTCTCACAAGGAAAACAGAACCCCAAATAAGTTATTTTAATTACTTATGTTTCAGAATGTACAAGACTATGAAACTATATTAAAATACTATAGGTCATCTTCTCAAAAAGAGGGACCTGAATCTTAATGAATACCTTTGGGAAATGCAAGAATAGGTATCAACAACCATGAGTACCAGTCAACTCACCAAATTAATCCTGTTGGTGGATGTAAGCATGCAACAAGTTTTTGTTAGTACAACCTACTTTCAGGACAAGTATTTAGAACAATTATTAGCATCTGATTGATGTAGGAAAAATCCTATTTTAACTGATGCTAAAGTATGTAAGCTCTTTTGCTGCAAAGCACAGTGCTCTGCCCAGTGCTAAAGTTATGCTTTCATCTGGTTATCTTTCAAGGCAACCTGGGTGGTCACAAAAAGCACTTGACATCTTGATGCACTTCAGCAGTTTTACATATACACAAACTTTGTAGAAAAATAAATTTGTCATTCGTCACCACATATGTTGATCTGAGGAGCGAGGTTCCTGTGGCTGTAGCTCCTGTGCTGCTCAGCCCTTTCTCATCCTCCCTCCCTCCACCTCCTCCTTCTTTCCCCCTTTTCCCTCTTTCACTTTTTTCAATTAAATAAATTGTTTCCTCATAAACGTAGAATGTCACAAAACAACTCTGAGGGTCTCGTTGTGCAGAATATGAAAATCATTTGTGCTAGCTACAAATTCATGTCAAAAATGTCTTTGTGCTGACTTCTTATATGGGCCAAACATTTAGAATATCTAATCTGTTATCGCTGTTCAGCAGGCAGTCTTGGCAACTATGACCTATTCTGCTTTGCTTTGGGGAATGTGATAAAGAGCAAGAAACAGCTGGTTTAAGAAAGCCTTAGAAACATCTCTTAGTTTATAAAGACAATAATAATATTTTCATATTTGAATGGGTTGAGATACATGTTAAACCACAGTAAAACGAAAAAGTAAGTCAATTCAAAATGTTTTCTCAAGTCAATAAAAGAACACTGCAAAAAAAATCCCTGCACTCTTGGGGTTTCAGAGAAAACAAGTACACACTGCAAACATGCAATTAAAAAACTATCCTGCAAATCCCATCCACTTAAACTATCCCCTTTACTCAAATATGTTTATATTATATTACAAACTGTCTTCATATGTTAAAAGTGACTATTCACAAATTCATTTTTCATTTCATTATCAAGTCTTTTTTTCCAGTCTGTGTTGCTAGTTTAAAGGAAAAAAAAAAAAGAAATCTTAACCTATTTAATTATTTTCTCCTGTGTGGCATTGTTTATAAGTAGTGTTTGGACAGGGAAAAAAGCATAGTTTAAAAATGACAGTCTTAAACATATAAATAATTTACTATTGGGAATACCAAAGATGTTATTTAACATAATAGTGTCTTAAGACAGTGTTTCTAAAAGAGCCATCCTCTGTGGTTATTTTGTTGATATAGTTACAAGTGATAGCACACATTTGGTGACTGCCTCAGACAGCACAGGGCAAACTCTGCTTTTGGTTATGTCCAGCTAACTCCACTGACTACAGCGAGGAAGTGTTAGGTAAGTCAAGAATTTGCTTGTTAACAGCACGCTGGAAGTGATTCAAAGATCACAGAAGTCTATCAAATAGGGCCCTTTGATTTCAATGGGCTTTAAACCCTGTGGAAAAAACATCAGTTTCTAGGGTAACAAAACCAGAAAAAACACTTTACTCATCAGCTTTTAGAGGCTACAGCAAACAGCCAGGACCTTTTTTTCTTGCATTTTAAAGCAAACTATCATTTAGAATAGCCTCCTGGATTGCCAGCTGCTTGTTTGCATGATCAGAATGAACACAATAATATTTCAGCAAAGGTAACAGTTTCAGGTGCCTTTGACAACAATCAAACCATGTGTGTTTCATGGTGAGTTTAACAGGAGGGTGGCAAGAAAGCCCTCAAATTATTTACCTCCCTACACAAGATGTGCTGGGAAGACATTCTTTCCCTGCTTGGGCAAATCCCCTGGATATCAGTGGGGATTTTTCCTGGTTAGAAGCTGGATCTACAACTGCTCAGACAATATCAACATATCAGGACATCATTTAGCCCCATATTTTGTTATGAGTTTTACCTGGTATGTGACCTCTGCAGGTGTAATAGAACTCTTTACAATAGTCTTTGCACAGGTAGGGAAGCATTAGTTCTTTTTCAGGAGTTTCCCCTTTCTCAGGTGAGTGGAATAGGTTCTGAGCATGAGGTGAGCAGTGTGCACACTTGATTTCCTCCAGCAGCTTCGCACATTCTGTGTTGTTGGTAACAGAAAGGACCTGCAAGCCACAAACCAGAGACAAGTAAACCTGTGACCTGTGTCCCCATCCTACACAAAGAAAGATTGCATGGCCTCATGCGATAAATAAAGCTAATGGAACCAATACAGTAACTGTCAATGCATCGAGTTTCATGTCACAGTTCTGGAGGTGCAGAAGTTATTACTATGAAACGTGCAATATGCCATTGGTACAGTGAGATTTTAATTTCTCTGATTTCTTACAGAGGCTTCTTACAAGATCTTCTATAAGATTTCCTATCTGAGCTTGCTTCTCAGAGAAGAACAACAGTACTCAAGTTATTTTAAGGACCCGTGCCCGCCATCACATAGGCAATTTCTGAACTAGAGGAATCATTTACACAAGAGGGAATTACACCAGCAGGCCTACCCACTTCTCTGACAAGAAATACCTAGAATCCTAACTTGTAAGGTAGCCTACTCAAGTGTTTAGAGACTAAAACTTAAAATTCTTGCATCAGAACACATCAGAAAAACCATGTTTAGGTATTTGTAAAATGGGTGTATCTTGAACAACACAAAGCCTGGCTGCTGAAATGACTGCTGTGGAATTCAGCAGGCACCATGGATTTTTCATGCTTTAAATGTTGCTCTGCTTTTTGCTCTTTCTAATGCACACTATTTGGAGGTGTGTATGTTTTCAGACATTTTTCTATTTTAAGTGCAAAAGTAGAATTTGTAATGTCTTGTTTGTGTCAATATGGAAACAGTAACTTTGTCCTCTAAAAAAGCATATATTATGGATGCATAGCACTTAAAGAGGCACGAAACCACAACTGATGATGTGTTTAAGTAAACACAGGAGCCAAAGTAGTGCAATGTCATCAAATCATGAAAAATAATGGAAAACAGCGTAGTTGTCTTTATTAGCTTTTGAATGCGTGTACTTTATTAATCTATTGTTAACTACATGGATTGTTTTTTGGTCATTCATCCCAATGGTGGGCAGTGGGAAAAGTGTTCTCTCCCTTGAGAGGGTCTGAATCTGTTCCAGTGCAAAAACAAAGCTCAGGTTCTTTCTGCTATTTATATAACACAGTTATAAACAGAGACTGTACGACACTTATGTTAAGAAATATTGATGTCATAAATATATGTATTGTATGAAATTTGTAAATATTTACAAACAACACATTTGAAAATATTGCTAGTTTTTCTAGCAAGTTTGTATCTCTGGGCTGATTTACAGAAGGACTTTCCAATGTCATTTCCTTGCCATGTTACATTAAAGGGAATTATCTAAGTTGCTTTTGATAAATAAGTTATTTAGTGCAGGAACACTCTGGATATGCTTGAGTTTGATATCTCATAGGTCAGCTCTCTTCTAGGATGTTGTACTTTGATAACACAGGTCTGAACTCAGCTTTTTATTTACAGGGCATAATTACATAGACCTCAAATGCTTGAGAGAAATGCACTTTCAATTGTTTAAAACAGGTATGTATTCAAAATATGACACAATATATGGCCCATACATTTAAACAACATCCTATTTATAACAACCTTAATTTAGAGGGCATTGTCTATCCAGGAAAATTTAGTCTTACCATACATATGTTGTCAAAAGACCATCTGAAATGTGCACTAAAGTTTAGTGTTGTAAGTTGGACCACTGATTAAAAGAACACCATTTGGCTTCTACCCTTATTCTGGATGTGCTGCCACTGGCTTCAAAAAGAATTCCTCCAGGATTGCCAGGATCACTAAATGCAATAAATGTTCTGTTCTTCAGACTATCTGCTGTCAAACTATCCTCAGCTTCATAGCACCTGCAGGCAAGTAATGTGGTTAACATCTGCTACATATAGTTTATTATCTCTCTTCAAACCTTTCTTGAGAATGTAATTATCCCACATATTTTGTAAAAGGTTTGTCTTTTTTTTTTTTTTTAAGCTTTAAGACAGTAATCAATCAGACAGAAATGAACTGTGCGTGTTGCCTGTATGGCAAAAGGTTTGCCTTAGTCCTGAATTCTTTCCGGAATTTCTTCCATGCCACAGGCTCTTCTCTCCTGAAAAAGTGTAGATTCCTTTTGCTAGGTTGCCCATTTGGGCCATAGCAGTAGAATTCTTAACCTCAGTCTTCTTTCTTGAATTTCAAATGTTGTTCTGAGATATGGTAAATCTTGATGAAAGAAGTAAAAATACAATAATAACTACTAGAAATTATAACCAGAATACATAACAACTAAAACTTGCAACTTGAATACTGCTGAGGGTTGCAGTTCAGGTAGTAGAGAAGAGACTTGACATGTTTGCAGCAATCCATGCATGTTCTGCACTAGCTGAACTTTCCTCAGGGATGCTGTGATTCTGACACAGGGAAGGGGCCTGTATAATTCAAGCAGGTCACTGGCTGCCAAACAGGCCAAGTCTGAAGCCAACAAGGGATGAGCAAAACCACTATCCATAAATGCTACTTTTTAAGAACATCATGTCACTTGTCTCTTGAAGTAAGGATGAAATGACCCATTTTGGTGCTTGAATCAAAGGACTGTGAGTACAGACCCTTCAAAGTACTTGCCTACATGCAGTAGTACCACCTGGTTTGCAGAAGTCTCAGAAGTTTTCATCAGGGACTTCATCTCAGACTTTCTTGTGGTAACAGTGTGATGGTATGTTTAGAAGTACAAGTAAACACAAGGTATTACTAGGTAAATATTCAGTGTGTTTATTGAATTAACTCCACAGAGATGCAGATAGAAGACTGTACTTCTACTGGAAGGCTCCAGAACACATTGTGAACAGGGGGGGGAAAATAAATTACAGGATGGCAAAGCTAATTTACTGTTTCTTGTGGAAAACGTAATTGACGTTGCCTGGTGATACAAGCTTGCCAACATTTCAGTCCTCAAAGTTAAGACAAAAGGATCCTAATCCCCCTGAGCAGCTGCTATCCAGGAATTAACCACAGGAATTCACCCCCTCATGTCATTTCTGGAATGAGTCTTGGTCATATAATAGCTAATCGGAAGATTAAGGAATGAGAGTCAATCAATTATCTGAAAATCAAGTACAATGTTACTTAACTTTTAGAATGCTCAAGCAAAATAGGGTGGTAACATTTGCTCTGTGTGAGGTCTGATGTGTAACTCTGTACTGGCTTGGAGATAGGACAAGTCTCTATTCTGAATTTCAGTAAATCAATAATGTATTTATCCTGGAGTATACTAAACCAGTTCTAAGCATATTCTGAAATACTTATTTAAATAAAGCTTTTTTGGTTGGATGTCTACTTTGAAAATGACCTTAAAGTTGACAATGGCTTTGGTCTTTTGAAGAAATGTAAACTAATTTCCTGCTTCAATTTTTAAAGTCGTATGTGAAACCATCAAACTGCAGTGGTTTAAACTAACTGCGCTCTGGAAAATATGTAAAACTTCCAAACATTTATTGCAACATGCCTAATAATGATTATGCCTGCTGCTGACTAATTTACAACATCTGTAAGATCATCCTTTAATCTCTAGCCACATGAAAGTGGAACGGGTAGACTAAAGGTAAGATAAATCCTGGAATGCACAGGAAAGCACAGCATACTAAATTGGTTTATCAACAGAAGGAAGAATGCAAAGAAGAAGAAACAGAAGATGACACAAGAGACAGACAGAAATTCTTTACGACTAATATTGTCATCTGTTTTGTGTACTCTGCCATATCTAGTTAGAGAAAGGCAGTAGAATTTTGATGCTAACAGAAGGAAGAAACCAGTGAAATAAGTCATTGCATTAAGCCATATTTGATATACAAGCATTTATGTCTAAAAATCATGTGCTGACGAGATTGTTCAGCTGTTGAATTGAACATATGCCTCTTCTGTATTACAGTGCTGGATTATGTCATTAAAGAGTTCAGTTTCAATTTTAGGGTAATATTTAAATAGATCATTGTACTAAGGCAGCTGTTAAAGGGACCCCAAGATGAGTTATTTGTTTAGTTGGATGTGTTCAACAATAGCCTTTGTTCATGAAAGAGCCAGAGCAAACAAATGATTGTAAAAGGGCACACTTGAAAACAATTACTTTTCACCCATTCCTTGACAGCCTTGGCTGTGAAACCATCCAAGGTAGAGAGGACTTCTTTGCCTGTCAGGCTGTAAGCAAACTTTTAGAAAAATTGATATTGCAATGTTTGGCTGGGATGTAGCAGCCCTTCATAAACAAGGGGATATTACCAGAAAAATAAAAGAGTTAAATGTCAACAACAGGATGCAAATATTTTTCTTGAGCCAGTGCAGTGTTGTATCTGCTCTTTACGGGAGCTTCATTATTGTTCCCAAAACTGCAGGTGGTGTTTTCATTTATAAGCACAGATCAATAATTTGGTCAAAAATTCTCACAGACCCAGCATCTTAACCAAGAGGCTCTTATTAGAATGTCTACTAAGCATGGTCAATTAATTTATTTTTTTTTAAAAAGACGCAGTGCTCAGATTTCTGTTAATGGCATGGCCCCTCCATCATGTAGGTAGATGATGGAGTTTAAAAAAGCTGGTTTGGGAACTGTAGTAGAACACAGTTTAAAAAAATGTGCTTTTAGAAAAGTTACATTCAAATGTATACCATAATACTATGCCAAGTCTTCTACAGAATGACCACCCCATTCTGTTAACTATAAATTACATATATTTTCACATATTTTTAATCATATATCTTTATCAGATATGATAAAGCAGATTTGTGAGTTTCATTAAAATTAATCTTCAGGGGAAAAAGTCTGATTTTACAACCCTGTACAATAACATTGCTTTAAAAATGTAATTTATATTTTAAAGAAATTATGAAATGGGTTCAACAGCTCAGGAATAGGTACTGTGGTCACTTCCTCACATTTACATCAGGTTTTTAGTATCGTCAGTAAGAAAAAAAACACACTGGAAAGGAATTAAAAGATCTTTTAAAGTAATAGTAAGAAGAGAATAAACACTTCAACTGCCTGGGGATGGAAAACTAACCAAAATTGCACTTCCAGTTTATTGCATTCAACCAATTACCACAAGGGTCTCCAAGCACTGAATAATCTCAGTAGTATATATGCCACCGAGACATTGCAAACAGGGTGAATTAAGGACATATTTTCCAGTCCTTATTATTTTTTTTCCTTTTTTTTTTCCCTTCTTTTTTTCCTTTTTTTTTCCCCAGCTAGATCTTTCAGGTTATCTGTGTGTGGTTATAGTTTAATTCAATCATCACACAGGAGCCTAATGACACTGTCTCTAGACAACATGAAGAAATATATCTGCCTTGAATCTCAAACTGCTGCTGCATATGGTATGAATAAAGAGAGATCTGCAGCTGAAAACCTGCAGTAAGACAGTTCTCAATCATCTGGGAATAGAGGGGGTAGGACAAATGCTCCCTCAAAAGGCATGAACATTTGGACAGAGCTGGGGACTGAAGGAGAATGATGTTCTCCAGTTTCACCCATTAGTGAACCAACTAACAAACACAATGGTGTTGTTGTTATTCTTTTGCCATAAGCAACAGGACTCTGTGTGTGGGCAGCAGTTTAGTGGGGAGGAGGATAAGTCGACCCCTTTTTGTCCTATTGATTTTTTCCTATTTGCATGACTTGAGCAAATTAAATGATGCAATATGGCTTTTTGTTACAAAACAAAGTGAGAGATACCACCCAGACACATATGTTGATTCGTAGAAGCTGTTTACATGAGAATGGAGTGAAATCTACCGTGAACTGAGCATAAAAATTCGATTCAGGCTGGGTATTTTTTTTTTATTATGCTTGGGCCAGCAAGACTGAAACACAAGTTTTCCAAGAGTCTCTCAGACCTTGACAACTAGAGAGTTGTAACTGAGGAATTCTTAATTAAACCTAAAGGAGGATGAAATGTTACAAAAACCCCCCAAAATAACAAAAGGAAATAAAAGAAAAGGAAAAGTAATAATAATTTTTTTAAAAGGCACCTGATTGTTTATTTCATGTGCAGTGATTCTTAATGACATTATTCAGCAACTTCCCTCCCCGTGCATACCCCCGGATGCAGCACTGGCCAGCACAGCGCAGCTTATCAAACACAGTCCTGCCTGGTTAGGTACCCACGCCTTTGAAAATCTAAGCAACAGGCTGATAAGCAGAATTTAACTTGCTAAAGGATGCAGAGAACTCGACAATTTTAAAAAATCGGTGAGCAGAGGAGGTGCTTCCCTTCACATGACCGCAGCTTGAAATTGGGCAGAGAGGCTGCCAGGTAATGTGCAAAGACAGAGTATCTCAGGGCACCTGGTGAGACACCGGCCCTGGGCGAGAGCCGGGACACCGGGGCTCCACAGCGGACACTTCGGGAGCTTTCGCCGCTGACACACGGAACCGTGAGTAGCACACGGGCCCCGAGGCGGCCGGTGATCACGGAATGTCGGTACACCGGCACCAAGCCACTATCCGAACCCCCTCCCGAAGTGAGCATGTGGAGCAAACCGGACACGATCTCTCACGCCAGGAAAAGCCCAGCCCGGATGGCACCGCCGGGCGAACGCGCAGCCCCTCCGCTGCCACCGCTGCCGCCCGGCTCCTCCGCCCTTCCCGCAGCAGCCCCGGTACCGGCGGGCGGCCCGGCCGCGCTGCACGGGCACGGCGCCGCCGCCGGACCCTCGGGCGCTGCGGGCAGAAAGTAACCGGGAGGCAGAGCCGGCACCGCGCTCCCCCCGCGGGGCGCCCGTGTGCCCTCCGGTTGCGGAGCGGAGCCGGCTCCCCGCGCCTCCCGCGGCAGCGTCAGAGCCGCGGCCGGTCCCGCTCCCGCCGCGCCCTCGCCCCCCGCCGCGGCATCGCCCCCACCGCCCGCGTGGGAACGCGGCAGGTTCGCGGCCGGTGCGCGGCTCGGCGCAAAATAATAAAAAACCAGCTCAGAACGCCAAAAACCTCCCGCAAAGCCCGGCGCAGCCCCAGGTGGTGCCTACCTTGGCTTCGGGGTGCGGCAGACCCTGCGCCTCGGAGCGGGAGCAGCAGGACAGGCGGGGGTAGAGGCCGCGGCACATCGCCTCCCCGCCGCCCGGGGCCTCCGGGGACAGCACCCGCCGGTCCCGCTTCTTCAGCCGCCGCGGCGGGGTCCCGTTGAGGCACCTTCTCCTCCGGGCGCCGCTCTCCCCAAACTTGGCATCCCCCTCGAAGAAGCACAGAACCACGGCCACCAGCAGCAGCTTAAACGGCAGCATCTTGAGCATCATGCCTGAGGGAGCGTGTGAATGCACCCAGACCGGGGGTGGGGGGGTGGGTGGGGGGAGAAGGAAGGAGGGGAATCCCACTGACTTTTCTTTGCACTTCAGATCAGGAAACCACCTCCCTCCCCCAGAAGGGGAAAGTCTGGAGGAGAATAATAACAGCGGCGGTTAAAGAGCCGACGGAGGAACAGCACCTCGGCCACCCCCTCTTCTTCCAAAAAGGTGGACGCGAAGAGGCAGGAACGGGGGGGACCGAGCCGCCGAGCCCGGCGGGAGGATGTTCGAATCCGGCGAAGTTGTGCGAGCGGCACAGGTTTTAGCAGCTGCCGCTGCCGCGCCGAAGCGCCGAGGCTCGGGGCGGGCCGGGCAGCGGGCGGCGGCAGCAGCCCTTCACTTGTCGTCCCATAGGAAGGGTGTCCCCGCGGCGGGACTGCGGCGGCGGCCGGGCCGGGCGATGCCCCCTCCGCTGCTGCTGCTGCTGCTGCCGGCGGCGGCGGCTGCGGCTCGTCCGGGCTCTCATGTTTCGCTCCCTCTTTTCTTCTTCTTTTTAAGCGGCGCGCGGGGAGGTGCTGCCACCGCGCGCCCTGCACGTCACCCGGCGGCATCCACCGGCCGCGCGTGCCGCCCGTGGGGGCCCGCCGGGAGCGGGAGCGGCGCGGGGACCGCGCCCGCCGGGAGGGAGCGACGGCGGCCCCGCCCCGAGGAGATCCCCCCGCCGGGGGGTCCGGCTGCCCCCTTCCCCCCGGGGGAGCGGGAGCCGGGCCTCCCGGAGGGCCGGCGGAGGGAGGGAGGGAGAGAGAGAGAGAGAGGGCGGGCGGCTTCCCGCTCCCCTCTCTCGGCGGGAACCGGGTGGGATCGCGGCGGTGCCCGGCGGAAGGCGAGCGCCGTAGGTGGGTCCTGCGCCCCCGACGGCCGAGGCGCCCGAGGCAGGGCTCCCTCGGGGTCGGCTCGCCCGCGCCCGCCCGTTGCCCCCACAGCTCGTCCCCAAGGCCACGGAAGGTTCCAGAGGCGCGCGGCGGGCGTCGACGGCGGGAGCTGCCCTCAGCTCCCGGTGGCTTCTTGCAGCCGGGCTTCGGTGCCGTGGCTGCCCCGAAGGTGCCGCCAGCTGTCAGACCCTCGGTGTGTGGGCGGCATTACCAAGGTACAACCTGCTGGGGATGGCGGCACGGCGCCATCTCTGCAGCTGTGAGGGAGTGGCACGTGGAGGGGTGAGCGTGGTCCCGGTGTGCCGACAACGGGAGACCTGTGTGTGGGAAGAGCAGGAAGATCCAAGTACCTGGTGCCTGGTGGCAAGAAAGCGCCTGTGAGGCCAGGACTCAATTTCTGAGTCAATTTCAGTTTTCAATTTCAATTGCTTTGCAATCCAGAAAGGGAGGGCCAGCAGGGGTGGAATGGAGGGAAAAGACAGAAGCCCAGAGAAGCCCAGCCCGGGGTGAGCCCTCAGAGGGGCTGAGGTGCAGCTGCAGCCGCTGACTTGGAAGCAAAGGGCACCTGCATAACCAAAGTCAGAGGTGGGTTTACCAGGGACTGGCTGCTCATCCCAGAAACTGAGGAAAAATTGGCATGTACCCAAAGAGTCCCCTTAGGAGGGAGAAGGGGGAAGAAGTATTGCATTAGTTCCTCATGAGCACTGGTGTCTCTATACCAACTAGGCCCTGTTTTTCACCAAACAAAGTGAGTCTCTTCGTATTTACGCTTGAGCTCTTAAACAGCAGCACTGAACTAAATAGGAGTTTGGCGTGGATACATAGCACATCAGATAAATTCCTGAGAAGACAGAAAGACTCTTTCCTCTCCCTTCAAGTGCATTTTTGAACTCAACTCACAACTACCTCTTGTCTTGCCACTGACTCTCATTTGACCGAAGGTTTTCCCAACCAAGGCTTGTGCCACATCCACCTGAGGAGGGAAGGCCTGTGGTGCAGCTTGGGCTTCCTCTCTCGTGTTGGTAAGTGAAATAAGGGTGTACTCCTGAGATACAGTGTCCTTGCTTTATAGTTTTAGAGAAGAGTTCTGCTTTGCAATACACAAACTTGTCCCATAAACAGCCTGACATGGCAGAACGGTAGCAGTGCAGTTCTACGACAGCAGCTGTGCCTTTTGCATTGCTCAGGGGTACTGTGTAGATCATTCTGAAAAGAAAGTGATTCTGGTCTGCAGCAGAATAACAGTATCATAATAAAGTCACTTTTATTCCCAAGCAGATCCCTCACAGGGGGTTACACTGGCAGAACTGTAGTGGCCGCAGGACTGTAGTGGCCTAAGGACAGAGCAGGAGGTCTGTGTGTCTCTTTTCCTGCGTGAGCATAAATATCTGTTCTGGTTCTCAAAGGAGGTGAGTTTGGGGTATATTCATTAGAGAAAGATTTCCCAAAATGGGCTTTAGATCAAGCTGCCAAACTAAGAAAGAAGTGACAGTTTGTGAAGAGCTGTTTCTACACAGAAATTTTACTTGGATCTGTGATGGAGACATTTCCCAGAGAGTCTGTGGAATGTGCTGTTGACCTTGTAATATGAAGTGCTCAAAACTTCAAGCTCTGTAGTGATGGGGTGATGTAAAGATGTATAAGCAACCTTGAAGAAGGTTGAATGTTCTTTAAAACCTCTGAATAGAAATTGCTGATTCTCGGGGTTTTGTGCAAGAAGACCTGATTTAATCTAATGTTCCTTTCCACTCTTTAACAGTACAAGTTGACCTCTTTTCTAATGAAGCATTTTTCTTGGTTGATACAGAATTTTATTTTAATTTAAATAATGCAGAGTTTAGATCAGTGTTAGTATATACCAGTTCAGAGTGTTAACTTCAGGTGACTCCCAGCCCCTGATAAACAGAGATAAGGGAATACTTACGAAGTAAAAACATACACATAGGAAATATGGATAATAAACACGTCAGTTTTTAAGGCCACCTGGATTCTGTCACATGAGGCTCATTACTAGAAATAATTAAGCATGATGATGCCATAAGAGAACTGAATAAATTCTTTTATTTCTTCAGAAGTGATGAGAATCTTTGTAGGATATAAATGAGAATCTTTATGGGATGTAAGTAAGAATCTTTTGGGTTACAGTTCAGTTATGTGTGAAAGGGTTAGAAGGTGTTAAAAAGTGAAGCTATTTTTGCCACACTGTTTGAGTGTAGCTAGATTTTGTTCTAGATTTGCCTGGGAGATAAACAGAGTGTGCTTAGTTACACCATTACTGTAACTAATAGGTATTATTGTGTATCTAATGATATGTCCTTGGGTACCTGTATTGTGTGGATTGAATGTGTCAAGAGTGTGAGGCTGACTGTGGCATGCACTTGAACTTACTGTTTCTCAAATTATTTTATGTTATACATATTTTGCAAGGGAATTCAGCTGCATCAATAAACTTGCTTTCAGGTTTGAAGACCTGTTGGACACCAGGAAGAATATTTTCAGTGAAAGGATGGTTAAAGCATTGGGACAGACTGTCCAGGGAGGGTGAAATCACTGTCTGTGGAGTGTTCAAGAAACAACTGGACGTGGCATTTAGTGCTCTAGTTAAATTGGCATGGTGGTGACCAGTCAAAGGTTGGACTGGTTATCTTGGAGGCCTTTTCCAGCCTTAATGATTCTATGATTCTGGGTCCAGGGACTCCCCAGCAGTTTGTACAAAAGAGGAAATGTGTAGTTATGTGTAGCAGCTAGAGTCCCTTTTGGAAATACAGTTATCACAGGAGTTTACAGACAGGTGCAGAACCTGGGCAAAGTGATTTCATGGCACCAGGTTTGATAGAAGCAAACAGTAGCATCAAATTATTCATAAACTGCCCACAGATGTTGTTTGATGGCACAGATTTACATATTCTTGTGATTCACAGGGAAGCTTTCCATGTGGTCACCTCACTTGTGAAAAGCTTAGCCCATGCAGAGTGACATGTGTCTTCATCAGAGCTAAATTCCAACCTTTCACATAGGTGCCAAATACCTGCCATGCCATGAGGATGAATATTGCAGTGTTGGAGCAGGCTTGGAAATTAGGATATTGTGAAATTACAATATTCTGAGAAATTGTGGTATTCCAGGTCCCAGTGGGGATGCATCGCCCCTGTGTATGAAGAACACAGTAGATAAAGCAGATGGACTTTGGTTCTTGGGAGAGTGACTCTGCTCTTGTTTTAATTGGAATTTGAGTTGAACGTCTGAAACACATTTATTTTGTAAAGAGGAAAAAAGCTTTTTTCTTTTTTTTTCAGAACCACTTACTTGGGGATGAAATCTCTCCATATCTCTTTACCATTACACTTTTCTCTGAGTCCTTGCGTATACTGTAGGATGTCTTGTGAATCCAGTGATTCCTTTTCAGGTAGTTTTCTGAAGAGCAGGGAGTTGGGCTTGGTGATCTGTATGCATCTCTTCCAACTTAAAATATTCTAAAATTCTGTGGTCTTATTGGGATTACTCTGTGTCATAGACCAGTAAGAAATAGCCATGGATTCTGTGCTGTAGATGCTCAAAACTAGAGTTCCATTTCCAGATTCAATTATTAAAAAAAAAAAAAATCGCCTTTAATTTGAAATGTTATATGTTTCATTTAGAGAGGAAAGCAGAAAAATCTTTCTAGAGGTCACACAGTTTGTTTAAATTACTTTGAAAAACACCAAGCTTGAGAGCCCAAGCTCTGAGGCTCCTGCCTCAGCTGCGGCTCCTGAAACTTCAAGTTCCCATCTCCCTGTTTTCTGTCAGCTAGATGGACAGAGACAGAGGAATCTGGGAATTTGGAATGAGGACTTGGGCAGGAGTTTCAAGGTTTGGCAGTCTGGGCTCCTGTGCTTCTGGCTTTTTTTGGGTGAAAGCCCAAATGTCCTGAGAGTCCTATTAGAAGTAAAGCTGAGAGTTTTTTCTGGCTCTGGGCTGAATCACTGGGGCTAGGGTTCCTGTGGCTTCAGGGCAGAGAACTGAAATATCAGGAAACTCTGACTCTGGGACAGTACTAATGGCAGGAGTTCCCCACAGCTGTGAACTCCACAAGTCCAGTCACTGTAGCAGCTCCTCTGGTAATGAAGAAGGAAAACTGCTGGAATGGTTTCATTAAAGTGTCTTGTGGTTAGTCAGAAGTTTATAAAACCATTATATTTTTGCTTATATTTCTGTTTGTGATGTAACAGAATTTTTTCAGTTGGTCAAAACATTTCTGGTTGGCTCTCCCCACCCTATTCTATAGCCCACATAATTTCATGGGGTTGAGAATAACATATTGCTTGTCTCTGCATACCACAAATACAAGGTGTGAAAGCTGGTATAGCATGAATGAACAGGACTTGTTAGGATATTTTTTATGGGAAAATAGGTGCCCAGACAGTCACAGAAAGGTTTTTAGGGTATGCCTTTACCACAGATTTCCCTGTGGCTCTTACAAATCTTCTAACCCAGCTGAAGCCACCTGGACCATTTGAGTCTGTAAACTAATGGGTCTCCTCTCTACACAAGACTTCAAAAAACCCTGATTCCCATCTGTGTACAAAAGCAGTATTGGACTGATGTTAACTCCACTTGATTGGCTCATCAGGGATTAAGACCTGCAGATTGTTTTAGCACATCACGGCAGCTGCTAACACAAACCTTCAATTACGCGTGCTCAGTTTTGCAATGAGGGCTGGTCTAACTAGGAGGCAGATAAAGCATTTTGTGAGGGAATGAAGACTCAAGAGGCCCTCTTGCCTATAGCCTGCATACTTTCACTACCTGCTGTAATTCACCTCAACAGCGGGTCTCTATTTATGTCTGTTACAAAGAGACAAAGGAAGCTGCTGTGGGAAAAATCTTTCTTTCCTGCCAGGGACTGTGGTAATCCCACTCTGTACTGCAGTTTACAATCCACGTGTATGTTGTGCCTTGCTCCAGTGTTTGAAGTATCCATAACTTGCTGTAGGAACAATTTGCATGAGATGTCAACAGGGGAACTCTGAAATACTTGTAATACTTACCAAAGCAATAAAGGTCTTTCTGAATAAGGGATATTGTGCATGCCAGAACTAAATAATACTTAAATATTTGTGCTTAGTATTCTTTGTAGCCTGCTGAGTGTGGAGATGGAAATTTTCCCCTGGCAGTGTTCAAAGTAAACTGTCAGGAGGCTCTGCTGTGAGCTGCCCAATGACTGGGATGTCAGACAGAATTCCACAGGTTTTCCCTGTGTTGGTGCAGTGCATATGCATTTCCCTTTGTTCCCAGATCGGTGTGAGTCAATTCCAATTTGATGTGGAAGCTTGGGGAAGTTCTTCGTTGTAGCTTTTGTATAATGCATGGTAAGGCACCATGTACAGCATTGCTGCATATCAGGCATACATGCTAAATTAACTCGAGACTACTTTACAAACAATAAAAAAACTTTTCTCATACAAAATGGAAAGTGGAGTCAGCAACCATCGCCATATATTTTTCTGGAACAGCATGTGTCCAATTCATATGTGTGATGCAGCATTCAGAAAGACGTCTCTAGTTCAGTACCATAATTTATCTTTTGGAGAGTAAGGAGTTTTAGCTCTATTACAATTGCTTTGTGGTGCATTGTTCTGACAGCTGCCCAGGGCCCTGGCACACAGGGTGTGTACCTGACCCTCATGTCCATCCCTGTGCCAACAGCCTGCCCCAAATCAGTCATTCTGCCACGTTAAGTGATTCCAGGCAGTGCCGAACGCTGCGTCACATTTCTGGCATCACCCATGTGCTCTGCAGGCTGGTGTGCACTCCTGTGCAGTGTCATTCATACATACATCAGGCCAGCGTGTCCAGGTGCCTTCCAGCCTCCACTGACCTGTGGTTGCAAATTTTACCCTCTCTTCTCTTCACTTTTTCCATCTTGTTTTCCTGAAGGGTCATTGGGAACATTGTGTTACCAGCCTGAATCTTGACCAGATGAAGTCTGGAGACAATTAAAGCTGTAGCCTGAGTCCCAGTCATGTAAAGAAAAAGCTGGTGGAAGCAGGTGATTTTGTAAAAAGCTAATTCTTACGGAGGGTATTCTTTGGGAATCTATCACTGAAGTCACTCAGCACTCAGTTTGGTCTGCTTGCCCCCCCCCCCCCCCCCCCCCCCGTGATGCACTGCAAATTTCAAGCCTATGAATCTTAGATTATGAACCTTTAATCAAGAAACCGTGCTCAGGTTCAAAGTAATTAAAAGGGAATGCCAGCACTCGTTTGGGCAGTAGCTTAGAATGCGCTCATAAAGAAAGCTGCTTCACACAGAGTACTGTCAAACCATCAGGTTTTGGGACTCCCTGGGTCTGCAGCCTCATACTGTTCTGCCAGGAATGAAGTCTTCAAAGACAGATTAGACTGTGTAAATTCTTCAAACTTTGAGGTAGAGAGTCCATTAACTTTGGTGAGAAATAAATCTAAGTAGGTGGTGGGTTCACACACAGGTGGCAATGTGTGAGTAATTTCTTTCATTTGACTGTAAGATGCATGAACAAAGAAGATCTTTGGATAAAGATGTAAACTGATGTGGATGCCAGATGAACTTTGACTGAACTTAAGGCCGAACCACATTTTAAAAAATAAATAAATTACCCAGGATAAGGAGAGACAATAGCAGATGCTAGAACCATCTGTTCCTGGACAGCTTTAATAGGAAACTCCTTCTAGTCTATTGCATGTTTCTTTCTCCATTAAATAGTAGTGTTCTCCCTATGAATGTGGTCTGCCTGTGGTAGGATATGAGCAATAACAGCCTTGATTTCCAGGTGAGTTGTCCTCAATCCCAGAACGTCCATATGCAGCCTGGCTTCTGCAGCATTTGAAATTCTGCATATAATCAAGTGATTGAGTTAAGCACTCCATCCTAACCTTAAGGCATGTATTACAATCACTATCAAATGAACTTTAAGGATGAGCTGTATTGCTCCATGTAATTTGTTACAGATGTGAGGGAATCCCTAATTTCCCAAGGAATGGTCACTGCAGACTGGATGTTGTCTGAATGAGGTAAACAGACTGCACTTAACCCTTACGACAGAGATTTGGTTTTAATTTGGGCAAGAATATGACTCAAATTCATCAATATTCCAGCTTTTTAACTTTTCCTACTCCCCATATAATTTTTTAGAATAAAGCCTAAATTGTAAAACAGAATCATAGCATTCCAGGGACTATACAAAATTACAGACTATTTTCTGTCTTTGGGACAAGATTAGTAGGTATAGGTCACCACTCAGATATAGTATTGACTTTCATGAGGCATCAATTTTTTGAGACCCATCCAGTGGAATAATGATATTTAGTGATTTTGAATATGGAAATACATTGTTTGCAGGACAATGTCTATGCCATGGACAGGTTGTTGAATCTTGCTAGCAAATCAGTCAAGTATCAGTGTGAGTCAGATGAGTTTCTATTGCCCCTCAACATGTTTTGGAAACTCAGGGATCAGCTGGGTGTTCACGAGGGAATACTTGATTCCAGCAGTTATTTTTTTTTTCTAATACAGAGTCTGAGATGAACTTCTGCGGAACTGTTTATGATAAACTTATCTGAATATATGTAAGGAAGGAAGGCTCTGAGGACATTTGAATCCTGTGCCTCTGGCAGCTTGAAGGAGCAGAGGGACTGTGTGGGTTGTTCTCTCTGGACCTCTGGTTTTTCTTAGTAGAACCTCACGCCAAATGTTCAGTTCTTCTGGGAGGTTTGTGTATCGCTCCACCAAGCGTGGCTTTCCAGAGGGTTTGAACTTTAACACCAGGGGCACTTGCATGTCTCAGGAGGCGGTAATCTGTATAGACAAAACTTTGGGAAACAATTCTAAGTGACAGCTGCATGTTCCCTGAGAGTTCTGTTGTACCAAGAAATCAGTGAACTAGTCTGGAAGTCTGCACAATCAAATTGTTTTGACAGAGCTGAGTGGGCAGGTAATAATTCTAAATTTTCCAGTATTTTTGGATACAAGACAGAGTTTAAAGTTCTAATACTGGTTTGAACAAGATGTTAAAAATGTAATTTCAAGAAGATAACAGAGTAATTGCGAATTATCACAATTTAATCTTTCTGCTTTCCTGCAGGGAGGGAATAATGTAGGACAAAAACAGGACACCTCTAGAAAACAGCTTGATGGGGATACAGTCCTGTGCTTCCTTCTTACTGATCCTTATTTTAGAGATTTCTGGAATAGGATTCCACACTGTATCTTGGGATCCATCCAGTAGCATGAGAGAATTCTGCAAAGGTGTAACATTTAAATGAGTTAATTGTGATTTTTTAAACATCCTTTCTCAATGCAGACATCCATTCACTCACTGATAGGTAGAACTAGGTAATTATCTTTTATTTGAAGAATGTTAAGATTTATGAATAATAATAAAATGAGACCATAACTAAAAAATACTGAAGAAAAAAGGGAAGAACAACAATTAGTGGTAAAATAAAGAAGGAAAAGTGAGTAATGAAATCAAGGTTCCTTCACATGTGCATCATCCTCTCCATTGTGGCTAGATCCAGAACTCATTCAACAGGTTCTCCTGAATGTCATATCATAGAATCATGGAATGGTTTGGGTTGGGAGGGTCCTTGAAGATCATCAGTTCTAACCCCCCTGCCATGGGCAGGGATAGCTTTCACCAGTCCAGATTGCTCAGAGCCCCATCCAGCCTGGCTTTGAGCACTGCCGAGGATGGGGCAGCCACAGCTTCTCTGGGCAAGCTGTGCCAGTGCCTCACCACCCTCACAGTAAAGAATTTCCTCCTAATATCCAACCCAAACCTGGCCTCTGTCAGTTTAAAGTCATTATCCCTTGTTCTGTCTTGATCCTCCCCTCACTGTGGAGATCCTTCTCCTCTGGGCCTGAACTTCAGCTGATACTTTATTTCTTGTGAGTGCAAAGATGTCAGCTAGCTATTATTTGTTTACTTACCTACTTACATTTCTTTTTATACTCATTAATCTTACATTGATATGGAATATTTTGAGTCATGCAGTGATAGGACAATAAAATTGTTTCATGTACCAATTTACTTTTGAGCTATGGGGAAGCCATGGGTTTTGGTTAGCTCTGAAACAGAAACCATTGCAGTGTACTCTGATTCTTATTTGAGAAAACACTTCTTTTTAAATCTTTCTTAAAGATGCCCATTTCAATGACCTTACTTGTACAATGCTCACAATCCTTATGTACTTGTTTGAGGAGCCTTGTAAAGATGCAAAGCACTTCTTAAGTGCTAAGTACTTGTTTATAATAGGAATTTTTCTTCCACTCCCAAACCTAAACTCTTCCCAGAAAATTATTTAGCCAGGCTGTGCTGTAACTTTCTGTAGTGTTTAAATGAGAATAATGTTTCATTGCTTCATTTGGCATGTAAGATAGAGTCTTTGTGTATGGCAACCCACAAAATAGAAAGGAACACTGCAGTTTGTGTTATTAAATTACTGCATGTAATAAGCATGCATTTTTTCATTGGTATCAAGGGCTCTGAGAAGCTATTTCAACAGAAGGCAACAAAAATTGAGATTTTGTGCTTTGTCATACAGGTTTGATGCTTTCTGAGTCACAATTTATAAACATTGTGGAACATTTATTACTGTCCTGATGGAAAAGAACTGAGGATCTGTTGTATTGTTATATGTCAGAAGCACATGAATACTCAAATATTCCTGTTCCAATGAATGAAAAAGATACATTCTTTTTCATGGTTACAGTTTTACATTTTCAAAATAAAATGTAAAAGAGTGTGGAGATGAAATTTCTTGAATTTGCTTTGTTTGTGGAAACACAGCTTTCCAAAGAGGTGTATTGGTTGATGCTCTGGTTTGTTTACATGTCTGTAGAAAGGAGACAATTGGAAATGATGAAATCACTGCTTTACAGGTAGCCAACACCCTTGGCTGTGTGGATTTTGGCTGAGATGGTGAGGAGTGCTGCAACCCAAGTGTGATCCACCGCCAACTCCGTCAGTGCTTCATACTGAGAATGGGTAATTAGTTTTCATTAAACACTTTAGCTGACACTGAAAAATATGCGTATTGCTACAGAACATTATTTGCAGGATCTATATTGACATTTTGGTACAATGTGCATCAAAATTAATTTTATGTTCACATAGTGTGATGGGTAAAACAGTGTCTGAATCACCTGCTTTTAGAAATTTGCTTACTACTGGAATAAGACATGAAAGAGAAAGCTGAATACAATTATTTAAAAAATCTTCATTATGTAAGTTAGTTCAATATAACTATAGTCTTTTGTTTTAAGCCTTTTGGAAGTTAATTTTCCATTTTTATTTTAAATGTATTTGTATGTTGCCCCCGCACAGTGGCAATCTGCATTTGATTTTGTCATTTAATTCATATTACAGTAGTCTATAGAATAACAATAGAGTAAATTTTAAGTAAACTAAGGAAATATGGAGCTTGTAGAAGGAACATTTATCAGGGTACTGTTGTATATGGAGAAAATGCATGCTTCCTTCTATTATTAAATTAAACATCTCTGGGCAGTAATTGAGACTTGTTGAACTCTGGTGTGAACTCTGAGCTATAGATAATATTCTAAATGGTGATTTCCTGATTTTGCCTTATGAATAGTTCTAAGTAAATTAGTAAAGATTTAATGTTATTTTTTTTAGAAAAGAAAATGTTAAATTAATAGGTTGATTCATTTACTAATTAGTTGCTTGGGTCTTAATGTAAATTTTAACTTTGTGAAAGGAAAACATAAGCCTTTGCTCTCTATGAGATTGAAAATTCCTAAATTACTGAAAATTTGCAAAATTCTTTGCTTTTGAAGTGCGCATGCTGTAAGAATTAAAGAAGAAAAAGCTTCATTAAAACCTGTAGCAGAGATTTTTGTACTTGATGTTTGAGACATGGAAATTCTGTGCTGGGACTTCCTGTGATCCTTTTAGGGCCACATTCAAGTCCCAGTTGTATGGAGAAGAGAAGGCCCATCAGCTGTTTGAAACTGTCATGTCACTGTTGATTTCAGTTTGAACAATTTCTAACTACAAATCTGCCCCAGGGTCTTTCAGTAAAGATCCTTCTGTGTTATTTTCTTTGAGAGGCAAAAAAAGCCATACCCAGAAAACAGCAACAAAATCCTTTGTGCTCCATCTTGTCCATTATCACTTCAGGATATTAAACTGTAGTGGCATTTTGGTAGCAAAAGAAAGGAAGGTGGCCTGCCAACTAAATCAGGATGCAATTTCCTTCCACCTTCTTAAACAGTCTTATGATGTCCTCTTTGTTAGCCTGCCTCTGTTATGTTGAATTAGCCATAATAATCCCCTGTACCGATACAAGCTGGGGATGGAGTGGCTGGATAGTGCCCAGGTGGAAAGGGACCTGGGGGTGCTGGTTGACAGTCGATTGAATATGAGCCAGCAATGTGCCCAGGTAGCCAAGAGGGCCAATGCCATCCTGGCCAGTATCAGAAATGGTATGGCCAGCAGGAACAGAGAGGTCATTCTTCCCCTGTACTCGGCACTGGTGAGGCCTCACTTGGAGTACTGTATCCAGTTCTGGGCCCCTCACTTTAAGAGGGACGTTGAGTTACTTGAGCGTGTCCAGAGGAGAGCAACGAAACTAATAAGGGGCTTGGAACACAAGCCATATGAAGAGCGACTGAGGGAGCTGGGGTTGTTCAGCCTGGAGAAAAGGAGACTAAGGGGTGACCTCATCACTCTCTACAACTTCCTGAAGGGTGGCTGTAGTGAGCTGGGGGTCGGCCTCTTTCTCCGGGCGACAACGGATAGAACAAGAGGACACAGTCTCAAGCTGCGTCAAGCGAGATGTAAGTTAGAAGTAAGAAGGAAATATTTCACAGAAAGAGTGGTCAGAAACTGGAATCATTTACCCAGTGAGGTGGTAGAGGCATCATCCCTTGAAGAATTTAAAAAAAGACTGGATGTGGCACTTGCTGCCATGATCTAGCTGAACAGTTAGAACATCGGCTGGACTAGATGATCTTATAGGTCTCTTCCAGTCTTGAAAATTCTGTGATTCTGTGATTCTGTGATTCTCCATATTACTTAAATTTCAAATATAGAAATACTGTTGGTGCTCATAAGGCAGAGTGAACCAGAAAAAGATTACCCTTGTAGTCATGGGATGTGAAAAAAAAATAAAATTAAACCTTGTGCTGTTTCCCCTGTTAACTTAGGAGATTTGGTAGGCATGACCACTGAGAGGTCTTTTGGTGACACTTCAGAGACAGCTGCCCTTAAAAGTGGTGACAGAGATGGTGTGGAAACACCCGAGATTGACTCTGTCTCTGCCTTAACTGAGGGAGAGTGCACCAAATCCAAAGAATTCTGAAGTGATTCTTCTTCAGTTTGTTGTCCTGGATGCTTCACATTCCCTATGTCCTGCAGGAAAGGAGTGTCTCCTTTTTGTTCTTGTTCTGTTGTTGTTTCCCTCCCCAGCTCCGCAGCTACCCCGCAGAACCAAGCATTGCTCAGTGGAACTCACCTTGCCAAAGAGCAAGACTTTTCATGGCTCCTGGACTGCTGCACAAACACGGCTGCTTGTGTTGTTTTGGCTAACAGTTCAAGTATCCCAGCAAGTCCTACTTAATAAGCTATCTGATAAGGCTTGATTGTGCTTCACTGTGTTTAAATTTCTTGGGGAACTGTTTAGATGATGAAAGTGCTCCAGTTCCTGCATTTGTGTAAAACTCCAAAATTATAAAACACAGCCTTTAGTGTCTCAAGGTCTCAGATGATTGAAATACCAAAATGATTTGCATATTGAAGAATTTTACTCAGTATCTCAATATTAGCATAGATGATACTTTGTGTAAATAATATCTGTTTATGCTTTGCTTTCTGTGTTATGTTTTGCTGGTGTGACTGTTAAATAGAACAGTCAGAAAACAATTTTCTTCCTTGCAGTTCCAGAACCTACAGGAGGAAAAGGTCATGTGTAGATCATCTAGTTTTTTTATCTCAGCAACAGAGATTGTGCCTTGCATTTTTGAGACATTCTTCTGATTTCTTGAGCTTTAAACAGTATTATCAAATTGTAGGTGGTGCTATTTCTCTTTGGCATTATATTTCCATTAAATAATGTCTTTTGAAAATGATGTGTCCTCACAGACTGACAGTGTCGTAACATTCATCTGGAAAAAAATCTGCATTAAATCTTAACTGATCCTGGGTAAATAGAGAAGTATTCTTGTTGTTATTATACATTGACTTTCTCCTATCTAATTGCTCATCCTTACAAGTTATAGAACACAAGCTTCCTTTATGTACTTGGCCTGAGCCGTAATTTTTCAGAGCTATTAAAGGAAAAAAAAAATTCAAGCAACAGACTATGCTGTGACAAATAAGGAATTTCAAAGGATATACAGGAAACTTGTTGAAGTTAACATGTTTCAGACCTTCAAAATGCCATACTTCTCACACATTCCTTTACCTCACATTGAAGATATCCAGGTGTGGTTCTACTGATAGCATTGTTGTAGTTGTGTTTGTTTGGCTTTTTTGTTTCAATTTAGCTCTTCCTTTCCCTTCTGCCCTGGTAGTATTTTCACTATTGACAATGTTTTTACTTAAATTCATAATTTTGATAATTCCAACTGGACAATTGTGTTTCATTTACTTATGGCACTTCATGTGAAACAGTTCTGCCTTCATTTCCTGTTTATTTTTAGTTGCTAATTTTCAGACTTTTTCCATCCCCTTGGGTTTTTTCAAAATCCTGTTTGGTACAAACCAGGGTGGTCCAACTGGCAGCCCAAGGAACAGTTCCATCTGGCCTGCTGCATTTGCCAAGGAGGAGCTAGGAAATGCCTGTAAGGGCATGCACTGCCCTCACAAGCACATGTTATCTCTTGCTCAGATACGTAACCGTGTTTGAAGCCCAACTGTTGGGCTATGTCCACCAAGGAAAGAAGATTGGCACTTTAGACATTCCTTTTCCCCAGCACAGCTACTTGTCTGGGGGGATAGTTGTCCTTTCAGCAATCTTCAAAGAGGATGCTACAAGTGGGAGGTGCCACCTGTCCCTAAAAGAATGAGGGGATTATCATTTTTCCTGGTTAGATTGATAAATAAAGAGAGAAAAAAACTGTGACAGGAAAACTGTGCTTAAGCCCTGGGACAGTAGGAGATAGTTAGGATTTTAATATCAACTTCAACAAAGCTGATGTTACCAATTTATGCGATTATTTCAGGCTTTGCATCTGCCAAGTGTCCTCTGTCAAGTCACGCTGTCTTTTCTCCTTAGACAAGATGAGCATGAAGGTAATAACCAAGCACTGTGCATTAAAATCACCCTAAGAATCAAGTACATTTTGTCAAATTGACAATATAATTTCAGAGGGTTTCATTTGGTTACTTTGCAGGTTTCTTTTTGTTGGAGAATCCTGTGCTTTCAGATGCAGATGGGTGCCTCACTTGAAATCAGTGCATCTGCCAATATGCAATTTCTCATAAGAAATTATCTCAAAAGCTGAACTGATCCCATGTACTCCATTATGTTGAAGAATAATTGCCTTTTTGTAGCAAAATGAGCCCAAATAAGCATGAGGCCTAACCAGTGCCTCATAAAACAATTATATCACATCTTTTGATGTGTATTCCATTTCCATTAAAAATATTTATAAGATTGAGCAAGAATGGGGCAGACTACAGCTTGGCAAAAGGCTGAAATAAGCAATCAGAAGCAATATACCCCAATGTAAAATGTACATTTACAGTTACTATGTGTCATTGTGTGATGACAGCAGAGCTCCGTGGTTTTATTATTCTTACTGAATATACTGTAGCACATAGAGGTATCAAGAGCATATAGCAAAAAAACCCTCCATAATATTCAGTCTTAGTTTTATACTTATTCCTTTTAGCTTTCTGCTTTCCTTCTCAGTTGTAGAGAAACACCAGATTAATGTTCATAATTTACCTCTTTCCAGTTTAGAGTGTACAGCAGCACAACTGCTCTAGTCACTCTGTGCTCATTTATTTTAAAATATTAATTCTGTTTATTGTCCTACTCTGGGCTGTAGTGTTCCCCATTATAACAGGCATCTCCAATTTTGGTTAAAAACACCCCTTATTTCTGATACAGATCATCTCCCCAGGGTGGTTCTTTTTTTTTTTTTTTTTTTGTCTTGATTAATCTCCTTTGTTTTCTGCCTCCTCTTTGCCTGTTCTTTCTTATTGTCTAATCTTTATGCTATCTATGGCTATGGTGTTTTCCCCAAGTCTTTCTTTCCTTTGCCTTCTTTTCTCCTTTCATGCTCAGCTCTCTTTTTCACAGTGATTCACCCCTGTCTTCCCTTGGTGTTCACCCCTTCCTCAATTTTCTTCCCGTATTCTTCAGTCTGATAATTCTCTTCAGTTTCTGCTGTGTTCACTTTACTTCACTGTCCTACACCCTCTTGGTCTTCCTTTGCCTTCCCTAATGTTGTCTTATATTTGGGAGATGACTGATGATGACAGAAAGGTGGAAGGGAAGACAACAGCTGAAGTAATTTAGACATATGCCAACTTCTAGAGAAAAGTTTTGTTCAGGAGTAAATAACTGAATTGAAGCATCTAACAGAAACAGCAACAAACCAAATAACTTCTTATGGGTAGCTATTTGTAAGTGAAACTGAATTTTACTTGATGATTCCAGTTGGCCATATTGTAGAAGGACTTAAAAAGAGATTAAGTTTACTTAAAAAGAGATAAAGTTTAAGTGAGGCAAAACATACTTATAGTTATTAAGTATATCTGGTAAATAGTTGCAGGGTTCATGTCTTGAGAAGTGTTCATGGAGAGAAAAATGGAGGATAAGGCACTGGAGGATAAAAAATGCTGGTGAAAGAAATAAATACATCACATGAGGAAACTACACATGATGTATGAAAAGATGGTGAATCAGAGGTGATAAAGACTTGCAACAAGTCTTTGGAGCTGGTTGAAAACCAGAAAAAGTAGTACAGAACTGAGAACAAGCAATGATAATTCTGTTACCACAATGGAAAAAACAGGAGCAGTGGAAATGGCAGCAGAACCAGTTTACTGGGTACCAGACACACACTATTAATTACAGCAATTTCAAGAGGGTGCAAAGCTTTATGGATAAGACAATGAAGTCCTGGGAAGCCAGTGGGTTTGAAAAGGGGTATATTTCATACTGGTAAATTCTTCCTTGTTTGGCTTGCAGAAAGTATTCAACTAGAGGAATTTAGGTCATAGTTACCCATTGAACAGTGGTTTGTCAAAATTTTTGCATCTTACTGTGATACAAAGGTTGGGCCTAGATTTTTCTATTTGTATTCATGTTTTCTAACAAAAATTTATTCTCAGAGTTGTTACCCTGATTTAATGAAATCACAACCACAGGCAGAATATAGTCAGTTGCAGGCATTGCTGGAGTAACAGTCCTGTAAAAGAATCACAAGCTTCTCGGTTGCAATATGTGCAAGGACTCAATTTCCGAAACAGAAGATCATTTTGGTAGCTTTACCAGCAAATCCAAAATTCTGGTTGCCCCTCATTGGCTCCCAAAGATTATGATTGGGTGGTGTGTATTATAATAGTCTGCTACTTGCTGAAAACCAAGGAATCCTCTATAGTATCTCACATTATTCTCATTGAACAATCAGAAATCAAACCTTTGTTGCTGGAACTTTTTTTTTTTTTTGCTTGAAAACCACATTTCCTGCAAGTCTTGTGTTAAAAAATGGTATCACACATTGGATATGTTTTATTAAATTAAAATGACAGAGGCATATTCTTAATTAAAACACCAACATTTTACAGAAGTTAGATTAGGGGTGGCTAGCATGGCTTCACCAAGGACAAATATTCACCAAGGGCCAATTGAGACTGAGCCTGCAGCCTTCAAGGGTGGATTAACATCAGTGAACAAGGGAAGAGCTATTGATGTCACCTCTCTGGACTTCTGCAACGTTCTTGCCTCTAAATTGTGAAAGACATTGATTTGATGGAAGGACCATTAGGCAGATAAGAGTCAGTCGATGGCTCAGTGTCCAAATGAAAACCAGCAATGAGTGGTGTCCCTCAAGGGTCTCCACTGGCACCAGTACTGTTTAGTATCTTCACTGTGTCCGTGGTATTTGCATATAAAGAACGAAGAGCAAGAAATGTTTTATCCACTAATTGTTTTCAACTGTTGTCTGAAGGAAGAGAAAAATTAAAATAGATGAAAATGTTTTCTTTATTCAAAACCAAAGGAGCATTTTATCTGGAACTAGATTGCAGGTTAGAGATTCATTACAGGAGTGTTATTTTGACATGTGAATAACTAATTTTATAGCAATTTAGAGTCAATGAGGGAGAAAGGACAGGCAACACTGTACTTTGAATAGCCGTGGGCACTCAGTCTCCAGTCTTACCAGTGGTAGTAGGCATCAATTGTCTCAGTAGCAGAGGGAACCATGTATGTGTATTTCTTATTGCTATAATGCATATACCTAAATAATTTGCATGACAGTTTAATCTGTTCTAGTCAATAGCCACTTCATAGAAAAAAAAAAAAAAAACAGCTTAGCTTAGCTTAGCTTCTAAGCTGTGAAGTGTTTGGAAAAAGTAGAACTGAGAGTGGTTATAACAGCCCTTTGATTTCCCTGTTATTCTGTCCCCTTACTTGCAGTGAATTAACCTTTCCTTAAGGGCATATAGGGAGGGAAATTTACTCCAGCTTAGTGTTGTAATCTTTTTTTGCAGATAATGAAGTCAGAGAAAATGAGCATACTGCAGACTCGTCCCTTTTGTTCGAAGTATTGATTCTATTGCATAGTCATAGTTGTAGGAAAGAAATAAAGGGGATTCTCTCCCCCAAGTGAAGCAGATGTCTTACTGAGCCAAGTCTGAGATTTTGTTTCTTGTAAGGAAGCAGAGGGAATGCCTATTTATGGTATTTTGCTGCTACACTGAAGGAAATGTTCTCTTCAGATTATGTTGAGTGGCTCCATCGTATACAACAGTTGTGGTCCCCCTGTTGAGCCAAGAGCCATGTAAGCAACATTTACGCAGACTGGGCCTTAAGAATCTGATCCTCAGACATGAAGACAGTCCTTCATGAGTTTAATATTCTGGGAATTCAAGACTCTTTGCAATATTTTCTCCTGTCTGAGTCACATAGGTTACTAAATCAGTTACTGGTTGTGCTTTTCAAGTTAAGTTCTATGAGGAAATGACATGTAATTACAGCTGTCCATAAGAGACAGACTTGAAATCCATTCTGTGTCTCCAAAGTTATTCAAGGTGTAAATAAAACGTGTTTTGGTTTTATATTCTGGTGCAACAGATTTTAATGGAGGGCAAAGACTTAAAGATTCATCTACTTCCCAACTAAAACATGCTTTAGAAAAGCAGAGACTCTTCTCCTGGCTGCTTCTGAACTGACATGAAAGCGGGGGTATTTCAGCCATTTGGGCTCCTGTAGCCCTGCATCCTAGTTCCTAGCATGCACCTGTTGTTTACAGGAATATCAAGCAAATTCTGGGCAATAACTTTATTTTAATTAATTCAGGAGTCCTTTATCTTACTAGCCCTGTTGGGCAGTAGGGTGTTTTGTCCCAGAGGGCACAGTGTCTGTCACTCAGGCGAGCATGTCTATCCGTATATGGAGCTGTGTTGCTCCAGTTAAATATACCTCAGTTGAGCTGACAACACAGCATAGCTTTGTGGTTGCATAATCAATGTTTTCCCCTTCTGCTTTGTTTGTAACCTCTGGCCAAACCCTGCTTTGAGTAACTAATTTCCATGTGGGATTTTCTATGCAATTGTTGCTATATTAAGTGAGTTTTCTGCAAGCAAGAAACAATATATTTTGTGAAATTAGCTCTTTTCTATGCCCCCCACAGAAATAGCTGTGTACTTGAAAGACTGAGAGTGAATCCTGTTTTGTCATGAATGCCTATTCCTCAGAATGCAGGAGACTTTAGGCCTGATTGCTCAATGGGTTTTGAGGTGCCTATAGAGCTTGAAGTGTGAAAAGCAGAGATCTTCCTGACTTATGTCAATGTTGTAAGAGTTCAGGTCTTCTAGCAGACTTCAGAGGCAAAACAGTTCCAACAGAGCAGTCTTCCATTGCATGAGTGAGACTTTGCTTTCTCTTCCCTCACCTTTTTCCTGACATAGGCTGCTCCCTCAAGGGCTTGAGTGCTATTCCTTCCCTCAGGATCTCCTCTTATTCAGCTCAACAGGGACTTCTAAATTCACATTCAGAAGAGAAGACTAATCTTTGCTTTTGCTTCATTTCAGGGTACTGTCTGCATTTCGGAAGAAATAAGGCAAAAGTCTGATGACAATATCCTTATTCAAAGCCTAGGCTTTAATTTTTCCCTAAACACTATACTTCCTGACTATTGAGTGAAGCAGGGATCACAAATACATTAAAAAAAATTCTTTATTTGCACAGGAAGCAATTAAAGATTGCACAGGTGAAGATAATGCTGACCTGTTTCAAACTTCGAGTAAGATTTTGCAGCATGTGTCATATTTTATCTGGGTTTTAATGTCCCATCCTATCTGACAAGGTAGAATGTAGGAAAGGAAATAAGACCTTCCTGGAAAATAGAATTGTTCTTAGGTGGAGGTACACAGGCTGCTGTCTTGGTATTAAATAGAAATTTTACTGACCTGTGGCAGAGGCTTTTGTGTGTCCTCAAATGAAATATTTGGCAACAGCCATAAGCTGTCATCTCCTTTGTGGGTTGACCACAGTGCGGAGAAGATTCATGCAGCTCACCAGTGACTTTCCCAACAGGATACCTACAGCAGAGGAATCTTAAAAACTGAGAACTATGTGTCCTGTTCCAGGTTCGTGTGGGAAGTAGTTGTATTTAGTAGTACTAATTAATATTTTTCATACTTTTCCCAACAGTTTGCCTCTTCTGCTTTTCTGCTGTCAAGTTTTCCCATACACTTTAAGTCACTTTTTTTATGAGCGCTGCGTCTTCCAACCCAAGTGATTCTTTTTCTGAGCTGTGTGTATAACAAGAAGAACATTGAGAACACAGGAAGACTGTTTGCCTCTTTTCTGTTCCAGTGCCCAGTGCCATAATTGTTTCTGGCAGCCATGAGGAGCTGTTGCAAGGAAAAGCTCTGTTCAGTGTGGAAGACAAAATGTGAAAACAGGCTTTGTAAAGAATGTTGCTTGATACCCTCTAGCAAGCTTTCATCAAGCACGTGCAAACTCCTGATTTTTCTCAGAAGTTTAGAGCATGTCTGCACAGGGTGAGACTGCATAGTGACAGTGAAAAGGATCCTGCCAAATTTTAAGTCCTTCAAAGAAGGAAGATTGAAGACCCTCTCAGTGAAACAGCTGTAAGAATTTAACACAGGCAGAAGTGTATAATTAAGCTACCTTATTGGTTCTTTTTGAGAAATGAGGTTAAATCTATTACATTGAAGTGTGCAACCACACATAGATTTAGAAGACTGATAGAGGCAGCATTATTTGCCTGACCTGACAGAAAGTTCCAGATTCATCTGTAGAACAGGACTTCCTAGAAAAAAACCCAACATTTTTGGGGGAGCCAGAGTTGTCACTGAGAGTTTTAAATGCATATATATATGATAGTCTGTGTGAAATAAAGGTTGCCAGACAAGCTAAAGCCTAGCTGACACTTGGTCTCATTTTAGGAAAGAAATCAAAAAGGAATGACTTACCCTGCTGTTCAATAAATGCAACTGTAAATGAATTCTTTCATAGCACTGGGAACACCTTGTATTTCCTTGAAATCCCTTTGGCAATTCGTGGTGTGGTCAGCTTCAGTATCTGAGGAGAATGTGTTACATCTGAGTGTATCTTGAGCCCCTCTTTTCTCAAGTAATCAGGTAGCACTGAATGATTCATTAATCCCTTCCGTGGCTCAGGAGTGCTCTGGAAGCTACCTTTGATAGCCAGGTTTATTGAGGAATGGTATAGGAGAATTTCAGAGGGAACAGAAGAGCAAATCCCTGTCTATCTGATTAATGGCTGTGGAGAATAAAGGGACAAATTAACAACCTAACATCTTCTGCTGGCCATTCTGAAACCACACTGTCATTCAAGAAGAGACAACAAACAAGAGCCCTGCCTAAGGCAGGCTGAATTGTCAAGACCAGTACCTCATCCTCTGTTTCTTCTGAGAACAGTGCTGTACTACAGTAGCCCTAAAATGTATGAAGGGTGGAAAACAAAAACTACTGAACTTTTCGCTACACCATGACCCAGGTTTTTTCCCCACACCCATGCAAATTGTATCCAAATGTTTATTGTAACCTCCTTTGCCTCGGACTGTTCCTTTTCCCTGCAGTGTCATATTCTTTGCTCTCTGGACTCCAGGTTCTGTCAGCTCAGTGTGCAAATGTTTCAGGAAGTAATTAGAAAGCTATGTGCTCATTACTACCATGTCAATTAGATCACACCTCACTCTCCAGGTAATTCATATAATCAGGCATGAATTACCTCCCTTCCTCAGGTCCTAAAGGAAAGGTATCATTTAAAATTGTCTATCATTAGTAAGTTCATTTAGTTTCTGTTTGATTTTGGTATGTTTTTAGTGAATTAAACACTTTTAATTTGAAGAGAGATTTTAACTGTGAGGAATTAAAGCCAGATTCTTGTGACTAGCAGCAGCAGCAATCTGTGAATTACTGACGTATACATTTAATATCTCCCTTGAGAGCAGGAAAGTTCTTCAAATGTTGAAACTGGCTTAAATAATTCAAATTCATATGAGTGGTGAAAATTCTTTGGCTAATAATGTTAGTCTGATCACTTCCAATTTAATCTGGAATATTTGGAATAGTTGTTAATAGTATGTTGATTGATTTTAATATCTTAATGGTTTGCATCCTGACACCTTAGAACTGTCTAGATTAATATTCTCAGCTTGATGTAAACAAATATGTTTTCATCAGGCAAAGTATTATGTTCCTTCACATACCTGGTTTTGCTTGTTGCACTGAGAACTAGCAAAATGCCTGGCTGTTTTTCTTCTCTGTTTCTACAAAAGCTATTAAGGAGAGTTAATTTTTTTTTCCTGTGAAAATGCTACTTCATGATCACTTGTACTAGGAATGTTGAAGAAAGAAAAAAAATGAATGAAAAATATGAAAAATAAAGGGAGCACTGGGATTGGGTTGCAGAAAGCTGAGTTTTAAGTTCCTGCTCTGACATTAAAATAAGGACACTGACAACTGATGCCTTTTGGCTGTTCTGGACTCTGTCTTCCCTGCTTTTATGTGGGGAAACTTTGAAACTTCTGGGGTTAACTCTAATGTGGGAAAGAAATCATTTTGAGATTTCAAAATTTAAAAGGAAAGGATCTGTTTACCACCCAGATGCAATGTCAAGAAATAATGTGAAGCAAACAATTGTCAGCAGCAATCATTCAAAGTAATTTCTTGTTCAGGTTTGAAACTTCAAGTGATTACCGACAAAATAGGTTCTTGATATGATAGTCCTTCTCATTCCGTTAAAGAAATTGAGCTATTTAGTTTAATGGTAATGGAGTCCTTAGAAATAAGAAATGGAATTTAACATGAAAACTGTTAGGTAGTGCAGCCAGTACATTATGCTTTCATCTCTTTTTTCCTTAGACCCATCCATTTTCTATCTGTGTAATTTGAAGTCCTGATATCTCTGTACCTGAATATATGTTGAACATGTATGTCTATCTCTTTGCAGAGAGAAATGAGCAGCACTGCTCTCACAGTGATTCTGCTGGTTCATATTCATGTCAAGGCCTGCAGTAACTTCTACAGGGTCGCTTATTTTCCTGCCAGTTTCTTACACACCCAAACCCACCTTTCCCTTTCTTTACAAAGTAATTGTTCACCTTTCTTATAGACACAATCACATTTAATATTTAGCCTACTAAAATATTTGTTTTGTATTTTATTCCTTGAATTTTGTATTTCCTTGTATTTTAGTGTCCGAAGAAAAAGTATTGTGATACCTGCCCCAATTTTAATGAAATAACCCAACAATGCACTGGTGTTCGGTATAGTAAGGGAAAAGTAATGCTTAGTGTGTTTATAAACCTTGATTGTGTATGTGATCAGGATTTCATACTAGGGTGATACCAGGATTTCATACTAGCTGTGTCCAAAATAAATACACTTTCCAAGTTTATGGTAGCAGCAAAAGGGCAAGTGCTGCCAAGTCAAGAAGTCTTGTTAAATGCAGGCAGGACCAGAGATGTGTAAATTAGACCTGCATATCTAGCACAATGTAAGAGTACCCAAATACGTGTATAAATAAGCAAGTTCAACCACTGGCAGAAAACTTGCTGGAGAAACATGCATGTTTTCCATACTAAATAAGCTGATATGTTTGGCCATGGCCTTGCAGCAGGATGTCTTCTTGTAGGTGGCTTAAAGTGAGTTTGGACATCTCTGCACTTCAGTCTTTTGTATAGTCCTTTCTGTAATGTAAATTAGCAGTGGCATACCATCCTTAAATGTTATGCTATTTCTGTGGGAAAATGATGCATTAGAAGATTACATTCAGAAAAGGTATGGTAAATAAGTACTGATAAAACAAGGTATAATTTATTGTGTATTTTGATCAGCAATTGGGAACACTAAATAACAGAGTTAATGAGATACAGAAACTCTTGGATGAAACTATTTCCATGAGCCCCTGAAAAGGCATAGCTGTCAGAAAGCTTCTAGCTTGCAGGATTCTATACCTTTGCAGTTACCAGAGAGAGGCAAAATCAAATTCAACTGCTGAGAGTGATGGCTTTTAACATTCAGAAGTTTTGAAGCTTCTGCCCTGTAAGACAATATTTTTCTGATAATTTTTGTTGTTGAAAATATCTTATAGTGAGGTCAGTCATTGCTAACTACTTCGAGAACCATTTTTTGTGTCTTATAATGGCATACATGATTTATGTCACAGTCCTTAGTTAGTTACTTAGGATCGCTTAGTTCCAAAATACCTTTTAATAAGTATGACAGAGACTATCACCTTCTGACAGGCAGCATGTGTCATTGAAATAGAGGCAGTCATACAATGGCTTTAAAAGAGGAGTGCCACAGCTGAACAAGCAGCTTTTATGTCCTTTTTTTGTTGGACCCCCTCCGGGAGTAAGGGGTAAGTTTAGTTTATTGCCTTAGTTCAGCTTTCAGTTTAGTGCTAAACTGAATTTTTCTGGCAGCAAGCTTGACTAGGATCTTAGTAAGATAATCTTCCTGAAAACATAGCAGAACCCATGCCATCAGACATGGCCATACACAAAATGTAATAGACATAAAATGCTTTGTACATTCTCTTTGTTTTAATGTTTGAGTGTGCAGGTACTTGTACCTATATGACTGCATGTATAAAACTTGATTTCATATGTATGAAAAGAAACAATAATTTACTGACAGATTAATATGCAACAGAAACAACTACACTGAAATCAAAGTAGTGTAATGCAGTGTGAGAAGTGAATCACACCTCCTCTAGATCAAGACTATTGATCAAATTTGGTTTTATTGTGAAAGATACTGTGTACAAGACTATTGATCAAATTTGGTTTTATTGTGAAAGATATTGTGTACAAACACAGGCATATATACTCACACAACCTGTATTAAAAGAACAGTGTTACAGTTCTCAAATCCCAAAGTCAAATCATAGGACTTAATGTACTACCATGACCTGGGCAGCTGGATATGAGCTTTTGTGTATGCACCATGTTTAATTACATAACCTTCAACTTTTGTTCAACAGTGCTTGGAGCAGATAAACACATCCTAAAATGTGACTTTGATGCTGTGGGCAGGCTCATGGGATTGAATATTACTGGAGTTCCAGAGTTCCACCTGAGACAAAATCAAGTTTTTAGCTGTGTTCTTCTTTAGGTATAATAACCTTGAACTGAACTTCTGCTTTGTACTTATGTATTCCTGCACTGTTTGAAACTGGATAGGATCTAGGTCCAGTCATTGGAACAAACAAGTTTGTTTTCTCTTTTTTTTTTTTTGCTGTTTTGAACCCCCATGGAAATACAGAGGAGTTGCCTCAGTGGAATGCAGGCTGGGAAAAGACAAACATATATAAATAACCTGAAGGAATTAGGAAAAGAACAAGAGAGCCATGGACAGTTGGGCATAACAGAGCTTCAATAAGGGATGAGGAATGAGAAAAAGCCTGGGAGGTTTTGATGGAGTAAACTTGGTCCCTTATGTGTTTATATTTAATTATGAGATTACACTATTTTTCCACAGAATTCCTACCTCATGCAGGATGCACTTAATGAGCAGTTATTAAATATATTGCTTTGCCCTTATCATGCATGGCTCCAAGCCCTACTTGTTACAGACATTTCAAGTACTTGTTCAAACATAGAATTATTCCATTTTTTTCTGAGATTTTTGTAAGGCCTCTGTCACTTTTAGCTTTTTAAGTGGGGTTGTACCAACAACTCTATATCCAGTGTTTTCTAAATTTTCAGTGCTTCAAGTCATAGTCAGAATGTATCAATTTTTGTTGTGTATAATTACACATATGCATTTATATATTTATATATGTATATATATATATGTAATGTAGTGTAAGCAACAGACTTTTGTGTGTTACTCAAGGACAGAAAGCTGCTTTAATTTTCATTTTATAAGGACAGAAAGTTACATGAGGGCGTGAAGAACTCCGGAAATGACTGGCAATAAAAGAAAGCAAAGCTATTCCTTACTAATTTTAACCATTGTGTTACATCACGTAGTTCTGCAGCAGATTAGTCATCACACTGAAAGGTTGATGGAAATAATAGTGAAAAGCACTTGGCGGACTTTGGGCATCTATGAGGTAATCCAATAGAAGTGACAAATGATTTCTGGCATTCAAAGGTGAAATGGAAAAACTACAGCCAGAAAACCTGACATTTCTGATTTTTTTATAGCAGCTTTTTGTTTTTTGTTTTTTTTTTTTTTTGCTTAGAATATTTTAAAATTCCTTATTGCAATATGTTGATAACAATGCAGGTTCTAGGGATCTGCTCATAAATTAGGTAGAGTACAAGGATATCAGTTATAGTAAAGTAGCTCTGTGATTTTAATTATTTTTAGGTAGTGTAGTCCAGAGAGTCCATGGGAGAAATCAGCAAGATGAAGTTCTTGCTGGAAAGGCTAGGAATGTGATATTTGAGGGAAAGAAGCTGGCCATTTCTAAATCTCATCAGTGTATTGGGACAAACTTCTCCCTGGAAGTATATAATATTTGACAATAGTCTCTATGATTCCTTGAAAAAACTTACACTGATTTTTCAGCAGAGCTCTGCAACAACATTTTGCAAGGCTGTCATAATGTTATTGACTGACTCAAATTGGTGGAATCCATGTTGAGAAGTACAGTTATAGTAGTATAGTTCAGAAGAAAGGAGTAAAGAAGAGAGTTTGTGCTTATTTTTTTTTTCTTTTAGAAGTAAAATACCTTCAACAGATAGGCATAATACATTTCTAGAAAATTTCTGCTATATGTCCTAGGCAACTGCCTAGGACATTACCTGATTTCATTACCTGATATGTTTTTATTGTTTCACATATGCAACACCCATTTAGGTTTACCTGTTAGGACCTTCAATTGGGCTAAAAATTGCAGGAACAAATACAGCATATGAACAGTAAAGATGGAGATGAAACCTGCACATTAATATATTAATTATTGCTGGACAGATCAAAATAATATGTCTCAAATTTATTTTTAAAATGTATGACTAGTATGTGTATAATAACAATAACAATAATTTTTAAGGGACCTGACATAAAATGAGGTTAAAATTTATTTAAGATTTTCATTGGGTGATGAAATGGCAGTACGGGTATTTTTGTTAGGTTAGGTTTAATAACAAGTTATAAATGTTAATGTTTATGAAGCAGAAAAGAATAGATGAGGGGAAAAATTTATCTAAAAGTTCCCTTTTTCATTAAGGCAAATATGAATTGTATGCATTTTAATTATCAGGTGATTCAGTGCTTGATAATGTGATATGTTGATTTCTTCTTTGTACATATCAACCATTTCATATCAACAATTGTTTACTTCATCATTTGGTATTCAAAATGCTGTGCTGTTGAAGATGGTGATCAGTATGTTCAGCAAAGTTCCATGTGATTTTAGGGCTGCAGTTTCACAGTTGGTGCACACCAGTTTAAATCTATTCTGCTACTGTCCCACCACTTTTCCACTCCAGGCCATGGGTTATAATGCCTTTCTTCTGCTGGCACCAACATTCAGGCAGCTGGGTAATTGGTTAGATCAAAAAGCTGATCTGCCTGAAAACTAATTAATTAATTTTTATAGTTTTCAGCTGAATAGAGTCAATCCATCTGATCCAGTGCTGGCACAAATGAGGGGCCAATGGCTTAATGAAAGAGGGAGAACTTTCCCTTTTGGTGGCAACATGGCCATGGATTGTGAAAGAAACTAGCTGTGAAACTGTGCCTGAATTGTGATCAACCGCATGGTCTACAGAGGATGGAGAAATAAAAAATGATCTAATGAGTTGTAAATGGGTACAGCATAATCAGTGTAAGTGAAACTGAAAACTCTGTTCTGAAGTTAATGCATTGTATCATGGAGTGAGGAAGGAGTATTTCTTCTCTGTAGGCCTACTCTAGTTTTCTTATGAGTCCATAGAAAAACTGTTGTGTTTTTAATATAAGATTGGTCATTTTATGTTTGAACATGAGTAAAATTGAATGGCCAAAAGAAAATAGTAGTGATAAATTCACCAAGAGAAGAAATCTTCACTGAATATCCATAAACAGGTGAAATGGTTAAATATAGTTATTTGAAGCTTAATGTATTAACAGAATATTTCATGAATTTGGAATGTAGTGTGGCTTGGTGTTTGAAAAAAGTATTGTAAAGTTTATTTTATTTTATTTGCTAACTATCATAAAAGTTATATGGGATTACTACTATGTCCTGGTCAAATACATGCTATAATTCTCTTAAATTCTGATTTCTGATGTAAATGCTTGGTTTTGTTTTTCATTGATCTTTGTTTTAAAATTAGTTCCTTGGGCATAATTGAAGTACTTGTTGAGACAAATGCAATATAGTTGGTATCACAGATAGTTAAATTCTTCATTGAATATAGCTTCATGGATGTAAGGAGATAATAGTATTTATCCCAGAAAATTGCAGCCTGCTTCTAACCATCCAATTTCCAGGAACATTGGAGAGGGCACTAAATAGACAAGGTTACCACAGTGTTTTAAAAGATAAGGTGTATATTTTTTTCAATATTATATTTTCAGTATAGCTGAGTGAGTAATTTGTTTTCCTGGAAAAGATTCTTGAAATTAGTATTAGGATTCTCTCTTTAGCTAGTTAGGTGAAGGTTAGTAATTAAGTTCTGCTGTCCAAGTCATCTGCCTTTTTTCCTCCTCTTGACCTTAATCCCACTTCCCAAGGATGCAGTATTCATCTAATTCAGATAGCCGTGCAGAATTAGCTTTACAAAGTCCTCTTGCCTTCTGAGTTGCTTTTCTCACATTCATTTGACTCTCCCCTGCCAACTTAGCCTTCTGTCCTCCACCCATCCCTGTTTTGATTCATTTCCCTCATGCCGTGTGCCTAAATATTGCCCAACCCATGTGGAAAGTCCTTAATTCTTGTCAAGACAGGGTCATGACTAGCCCACCCAGGAAGATCAGAACCATGGCTCTGAAACTGGAACAAGGCTTGCCCACTTTATAGTATGAAAGCCATTATTCCCTCATGCTCATCCAGGCCTTTGGGTCAGCAGACAGAGCAGAGGCACAGAAGGCATGTGTTAGGAGAGATGGGATACACTGGAAACAGCACCAGATTTATCAGGGACACACAGAGGACAATGCAAGGGGCATGTGGGGTAGTGAGACTGGCCGTGAGACTGTGCACAAGAGCAGTAAACTGATGTTAGAGATGTGGGATGGGTGAACTGTGCAGGGCAAAGAGGTCTTGGTAAGTTGGCCAGTATGTTTTCCCTTAGTTAAGTCTGGGCATTTGTAGGAGCTGGGGAAACAAGCTTGGCAGAGGACCAGCAGGCCACCTACTCCAGCTTTCTTACCCCATGGGGGAGGCATGAATTGAAAAGAATTACTGAGCAGACTGAGGCGATGCAGGGCTTAGTTGTGGAACAGGCCCACCCTCAGTTCTGTGATGCCTTTGGCCACCTCCATCCAAGTCTTTGATGAGTGTTGTCCTTGGTCCACTGGATTCTTTAACTGCACAGCCTAATAGTCCATTGACCAATCCATGGCCTGTAGGATACTTGGAGAATTAAAAAGGCTAGCAAATAATAAGAGGAACAAATCAAGTGCCTTGGGGATTTGAAAAGCTGAAAACTGACCACACAAGAATTTTGAGGAAAGACAACTTTCTGAGGATGGTATTGACAAGCAGCAGGACTTGAATAAATATTAGAAAACTCCATTAATCCCAGCTGTGCCTTCACCAGTGGACATACGGTATGAATATAATTAGCATCTGTAATACCAACCTCTATTTTGCATACCTGGGTGTAGTTTCTGGGACCTGTAGAATCTGTTCCAGCCCAGCCTTGAGATATGCTTGAGACAAGCACAGTTCTCTAATACCTGACATATTTTTTTAGTCTTTTAGCCTGCTCTCCAGGCAGCAGCCATTTCTGACTATTCTGCTACTCTATTCATCTCCTCTCAGGTAGCAAAATTAATATGCATAGCAGTATTATTTCTTAGGCACATTTTTCTAGTCAACAACTTCAGTGACTTATCCTCATCAGAGCCTGAAAATACCATCCATGAAGTACTATTGTTCACAGCACTTGATGGGCCTGATGCTCTCAGATATCTTTTCCAACCTGATTGATTCTGTGATTATGTCCCTTCCAACCCAAACCATTCTGTCATCCTGTGACTTATGGAAATTGCTGAACACCTATTTTCTGGAGAAGAATGGGAAGAGGCAATGGTTGTACTGAAGAAGCTGTTGTGATTTGTTAACTTAAATGTCTTTGGATTACATCACACAGACCAAACTTTGTGGCTACCTACATGTATGTTGTTTTACAGATATTTCTGTTGTTACCTGAGAGAAGACATATAAAGCCTGGGAAACACTCAGATCTATGTCCTCAATAGTTTTCTTAGATGGGCTTCAGTTCTATGGGACGAGAAGTCTAATTTCTGAAGTCTGGTCATCACAGTGGGCTGTACATAGAGCTGCAAAGATCTGGTTCAAAGGCAGTTACCTCATTCCAATCAGGCTCTGCTATTTATTCCTTTCCAGAGTATTGTGTCCTGTGGTGTCTGGCCAAGTAGCGTAAGTTCCTGTGACACCCTTTGAAGTCCTTAGCCTTTCTAATGATTGCCATGAAGTGTGGAATTAACTGGACCATCTGGGCCTAAATATTTGGCTCTCCTACATGATATTTGTGGCCTGGAATAATCAGAGAAGTTGCATTTTTGGCTATGAAGTGGCTAACCTCAGTTTGCTGTAATTGTTGTTCAACAGATTCCTTTATAGACCTTAATTTTGGTCATCTTATCTGTGCTTTGTGTGGAGGATGTTCATAGAAGTTTATTAGAAGTCTGTTTCAAGAAACCTCCTAAGAGAATGACACTATGTGCACCAGAGATGTTGTTGTCTCCTCTCAGAGCTCACTATCTAATCCATGCAGTCCATACAGAATTACCACAGGCAATGAACAGAGGAACCAAAGGGTGGTGTGCAGGGATGTACGCAGGAACTGTGCATTGTACAGATCTAAAGAAAGGCTAGGGAGAAGTGAGTGTTCACAGCTCTGCTCACAAGTAGAATACATGAAAGATGAATGTATCAAGGGAAAAATAAAATGCTTTCAAGGAGCCTGTAGAATAAATCTCCTTACTAATTAGGAGAAATCCTATTCATTCAATCTACTCATGATAGAGGATAAGTGAAAGGCACAAAGCACTTCTGAATGGACAAGGGCTGGGTGAGATTACCTTATAGCTATCAGCTGTAATATCTCAGCACACACAGTGCAGCATTACTGGTCGGAGCTGAAGTAAGAAGGCGGCTAACTTTCGCTGTTCATGGTTGCCTCATTCCTGTTAAAAGTTGGAACAGAAGCACTTAGAGTAGAGTGAAGGTAGTGTGCTTGACCAATGTATGTGGCATGCTCACTGAAAGTACCAAAAGAATGTTGCTCTCTTCCATTGCAGCAATTTGTAGTACATTTGGTTTTTTTACTGCCTGATGTATTGAACTTCCTGTTTGATTTATTTAGATGTAAGGTGTGAAAAATATTTTAAGTTGTATCTTAGGCATGATCATTCTCCCCGTTCAACTTGGAAAATTGATTTCAGTCCCTTTAAGCTATGCTCCAATGTTGAAGCGAAGGGAGTCGACCACATCCTTATTGATCAGCATCAAACTCCAATTTATTGATTCCCCAGGCATATTTTATAACAGTGTTAATTAAGCTCATACATATTGCAAAATCCGAGCTCATCATAGGTCACAGATTACACACCAACCCCTCCTTTTGTTTTCAATACCTGTGGTTTGTTATTGAAACCAAGATTTTTGTTCTCACCCTGATATGAAAGGTCCTCAAAACCTCCAAGTCTCTTCCCAAAACAGCCAAGGACAGAATGTTTACTTGTTATGAGAAGACTGCCTGAGAACTTAGCTGTTTACAGAAACAGGCTGTGAGAATTTGCTCCTCACAGCTGCCTTTTACTTTTCCATCAGCTGTATATGATTATGGCATGTCTAAACAAAACTCTATAAGCCATTTCTGAGCAAAATTCTCCAACACTCCAAGATGGAAGCTAAGAAGTGTAAAGGGCTTACTTTTTTCAGAATTAGTTTTGAAACATGAATTAAATGTCTTCCATTCTTTGGCATTTGCCTGGAGCTTCTCTGTTTATATCATAGGATACAATGGTACTGTTTTAATTTTTGTCTGGAAAAGTAATTCTTGTTTCTTTTGACTGAAGTTGAACTGATGGAAATTATTGCTTATAAAGTCATGCAATTACTAATTACTGGTGTAGATGATGGAACAGGTTATCTCCAATTTTCAGAAGCTTGAAGTGTAGTCATGTTAAACAGTAATAATACAGTTTAAGTAATAATACATTTTGAAACCTGTTTCTCAATACAGCATCTATTGAGAGCTTGAGCATCTACTAGGCTTGATTATTTTCAGTAGGACACTTGCTAAGGCAATAGTACTGCAACATTGAGGATTTTAATAATTTACTCTTCATGTTATGTTTTTTAAGTAAATTGCAGTAAGCAAAAGTGCCTTGAAATTTCTGTTTCCTTCATTTCACTAGGAATGCTATTTTAGTATGAGTGCTAAAACTTTAAATATCTGCTTTCAGAAAAAGTATTATGTGACAAACCAAACTATTTTATATAGTGTGAGACACCATTTCTATGGACAAAAATTAAGATTAATGTTTATTTGGCTCCATTATGAACAAATGGGCTTATTGCTCTACAAACTGTGGCAAGACATAAACTGACATAACCATGTTTTTGACATCAGTAAATACTGTAATTCTGTTTTAGTCATGTCCCTGAAAACTTGGGTTTCTGAAACATTGGCATTTAAATACAAAACAAATGGTTTCTTTGAAATACAGCATATACTTTTGTGGATGACGGGTTGGAATTAAAATCTGTTTTTTATGTGAATGAGGATCTTCAGCACCATAATTTTCCTGTGTTCATACAGTTTTAGTCTTTTGTCCAAATAGGAGCATTTGTACCCACGTGTTTCCAGTGTGCAACATGGTGCTAACTTCAACAGGTTTAATCTAAAAGCACTGAAAAAAGGAAAAAAATAAAAAGAGAGAGAAGATTTTAATCACCTTAACTTTGATTATGTTGTCAAGCCTTCTACAATGCAGTTGTCCAAATACAATACAATCGTCCAAACAAAGCAGAATATTAAAGACAAAGATTTAAATATAAACGAATAGCCAGAGACACTACTGCCAAAAAGCAAATATAATTTATGTCCAACATATTTATGTACATACACAATATATGCCTATGTATGTCTTTGAACACAATTTTGCAACTCTGCTGAGTCTTTTCAATGATATTCTATTAACCAGTGCTATACAGCCACAGGAATGGCTCTTTTTGTGAATTATAACTTTGTATGGCAGTGTCTTATCCTCTTCATAACTACTGGTATTTTGGAGCTGTCTGGGAGGGAGGTACGAGTGGTGTTCTGAAGGTGCTCAAAAATTGTAATTCACATTAGACAGGTTGGCTCAAACGCATGTACAACCTCTGAGCTCAAACAGGAGTTTACACACTTCAAATTTTGAAATAAAATATGTATGGAGACCTACCCAAGTAGATGAAGGGTAAACCTCAGCAACACATGCTATATGTACTAAAACATGGAAGAAATCCAGTGGCCAGTTACTGTTCTTCATTTTGGAAAAGTTACTTGACTAGTCCCTAAGAAAGAGAAAATTTCTATTTTAAGGCACCAAATGTTTTCAGGTGACAAGTGACACTCATTTGTAAAGGTAGTGGCTGAGATTGTTAAATATGTTTACTTGACATAAGAAGTATTAGTAGAGAAGTATTAGTATGTCTTGACTGTTACCAATATATTTGTAATGCAGTTGTGAAAGGAGAGGCCAATCAAATGTAATTTTTTATAGTATTGATGTTTTCTGTGAGAGGAAAAGATTCAACAAATGTGTAAATATTGTAATGGAAGGACATGGGGGAGGGTAGCTTTTGATATTTGCCTCTGACAAATTTGAAGAAAATAAGGTGTTTAGAAACATGACAGCTCATGTGAAATCCATCATGTTTGCTCAAAAACATTTTAATGAAATGGACCTAATTTTAAGACAAGCAGGAAATCTTGTGATTTTCATTTGCATTTCAATACTAAACCATATCTTCTGTATTCTTAACTTTTCTGGTTTGATTCCTTATTCTTTGTCTGGTGATACTTAACTGGAAAAGGTATTGGTGGTTTATTTTAATTGTATGCAATGCATTAATGATTTCAACGTTTTATAGTATTCTGTAGGAATTGGGGTTTTAAAAACCACAATATTTGCTCATAAGAGGCACCAGTGGAAGAATCTATTTCAGAAAATAAATTAAAGGATATGTCAGCTGTACCATTTCTTACAGCCATATTTAAAGATTTTTTTATAGGCTGTTGGAAATACAGAACTAAAATACATAAACAATTAATAAAATATGGAACATACCATGAATGCACATCAGTGAAACTCTGTAAAATGTTAGAATGAATTATTTTTTTGCAACTTGGTGTGACTTTTGCTTTGGAAATCATGCATCACTTTTCTAGTTTTGACTGAAATGAGGACCACCCTGAAGTCAAGCTTAATTGAAATAAATCCCTTAGGAGGCTCTATTTGTCACTTTGTTGTAAATCTGGCAGCTCAAAAGACATAACAAAATATGTAAATTAGAGATGAAATAAATTTTATATTAAAAAATATTTAATTTGGGGTATTAAATTAATTGATCATTGACAGCTGATTCTTTGAGGAGATAGAAAGTTACTTAAAAATAATTCAAAAAAATTGTCATGGAACGTGGTACTAGAAGGTGCAGGGTTTCTCCACACCAAACATTAGTAGTTTTTTTCATAACAAAACACTTCTGGAGAGACAAATTCTGTTAGTAACTTAAACCCATTAATATTTACCAACAAGCATGACTCTCTTCACCTGTTTCCTTGTGTTGATAAAAGACAGCATCTATGAATAATTATCTTGTAGGGAAAAAAATTATGTCAGTATGTTTATTGGTCTCTATTCAGAAGGGTTTTGAAATCTGAGCCAATCACTGTCAGGCAGTCTTTAGATTATCACTTGATAAAGAGTGTGATGTGTATACCTTGATAACTAATAATTGGAGTTTGGAAAAATACTAAAAGTATGACATCACTCTGACTAAACGTCATGGAGATGTTAATAATAAGTTTCCAACTTTTGTGTCAGTTTATCAGTGTGAAAACGGATTTCTTGATTGCTGCTACATACTGTTGTTCCATAAAAAAGAAGCAAATTGTGAAAGTATTAAATGTTAATAGGACAGTATTTTTAAACGAAACTTTACATTTTGCTCCCTTGTGTCAGCACAATTTGGTAGATCTAATTATCTTTTACTGATCATGTATGCATTTTGTATTGTTTTTTTGTCATGTCAAGGAGATGACACAAGGTTTTCCCTTGTCTTTACTGCTCACAAAACAGCAGTGTGGCAGGAATCTTGAAAGAATGCATGAAAATGAGGAAAAGCACTCAGTTCAGGTGTTTGGCTCTTGTTTTGATCCTCAGAAATGTCCAGAAGATGCAGAAATTCTTGTTCTTCATTGCTCAGTAGCAAGAGAACATACTGTACCCAGGCTGCTTTCAGCTTGCAGAGTGGACTTACTGTGTCCACCTTGCTCATCTTTCAAAAGTGTATCACAGTTCACAACAGCATTCTTACCTGTTGTTTGACAATTCGCATTTAGAATAATTTTCCTTTGATAGTCCACCAAAGCCTTTCCAAGAATGTGTGAAATATTTAAATGGATGTTCCATGTAGGAGTACTTAAGGTAGGTATTTCAGAGTACTCTCAGTGGTTTTTGGCTCTGGCTGGATGCTGTGTTTTTCCGCTGTGTGCTTTGTCATATTTTGGGTGACACTGGTTTCAATGGCAATGTGCACCTGCACATTTGCTTGCTTGCAAAGTGCAAATTTTGCTTACATTTCAATCTGTGTCCCACATGGTCACCTAGGAGAAAACAGATTCTGTACATGATTACTCCTATTAACTATTAAAAGGATTTAGTAGTTCAAGAAGTAAGAAATACAGTTGGAAGAAGCAAAGGCAGTTGTATTTATGTGTTGTCACGTACACATCTGGAATAACTGCATTATAAATATTTTTTTACTAAATACCTCTTGTGCCAGACACAGCAAGAATGGTCCTAGGAGCAGGCTGCTGGAACAGACACAGTCCTGGTCAGTGTGGTAATGGTCCTGGGTGTGAAGAGAGATAGCTGTTAAGGTTCTAGGCCTACAAAGTGACAAGTTGCTGCCTACTTGTCAGAGACAGATAGACAGTATGGCTGGCTTTAAAATGTCCCTAGGAGACAGATATGGCCTGGTTTAGGTGTTTGAATAATAAAAAACCCTTGAATTCTCTGATTAATACTTTCAGTACCGGAACTTTTTGAAGCAAACCCTCCTGTTTACTCTAGTGGCTTCCCATTCAAGTATGGGACTGTCTAATTCCAAATCACCTCATAGAAAGAAATCACAACTGCATTCCATCAGACATTGCTCTGGAGGGAGGTGTAATATAGGAGGTTGTACTGCTAGAGAAAGGTGATTGTGAGAACAATGCATCTCCTGAGATGTGTGTTAGAGAGTATGCTGAGGGAACAGGCATTTTACAACCTCTAGTTAACTACAGCTTGCAGTCATAATTTTTGTGATATTTCATGGTCTTAATAAAATGGCAGGATCAAGCTCTTAACCATGTTTTTGCTTTCTTTCTGTACTTGAAAAGCAAAGTGATAGACATAGTGATATGTTCAAATTACTGATGAGAACATCAACCCCAGTTAAAATGAAATAACAACCATAACTCCTGTCTGTTTTTAATGTGTAAGAGCATGAGAACTGGTAATTATTTATTATTATGTATAAACTTATGTTTGGGGAAAAAAGAGTTATAGTTACACTGGAGTGATTTAAAAATTGTTATAATATTTACGTTCACTGAAGTTACAGGAGCATTTTCAGGAAAGTCATTAGTTTTTAGAATTTGCAGTCAGGTAATCCCTGATGTCACTTTTTTATTCTGGTGATGAAACACATATAGTTTATGTCAGCAGTAAGTTAAGTTCCTATTTGCACTGCGCTGACCGGTAGCTGTTGTCCAGATAAACCCAGCAAAGGTATGAGGATGAGCTCTGCTCCTTAGCCGACTTAAAACTGGAAGTCAGTTTACTTGCCATTCCTAGAGTCCCACTAGAACTTTAATGTATTAAAATGTAGACTTAGAAATAAAACTTAATTCAATGAATTTACCATTTGAACTCAAGGGTCTCAGAGGAATTTTCCAGCCTAAATGATTCTGTGATTCTATAAATCCTTTTGTTACTGGCTTCTTAAGGATGCACCTATTTCATTGCCAAAAGCAAGGCAGTGAGATTAGTCAGATCAATCAAATACTAAAATATCATCTTGACACAGTTCAGATGAGTAAAAAACTGCCATTGAGGGAGACAGAGGTTCTCAGGGGAAGAGTGCAACTCAAGAAATGGTGAGGAAGCCAGAAGCATTTCTGTGCCTTGCACCATGTAGCATATAGTCTGCTTCAGCTCCAGGCTTCTAGTTCAGCTGGACTCCCTGAGTTTAGACTTGCATGATCAAACCAGGAAGAATGCAACTATATTTTACTGAGGTAGAATAGAAAAGGCTAGAAGAGAATTAATTAGAAATGTTCTATATCTCCATGCTTAGCCACCTGCACTTGTGACTCTGAGCACGGGAAGCTTCACAGCCTCTGTTCATTTCATTCTATTTTAGAACTTCTCCTTGATAGATTCTTTTCATATTCCATTTTTTTTGATAAAGTGAATGAAATTACAGACAAAAAAATATTGATTTTAAAAAGTCATTAAACAATGGGACCATGGCAGTTGGATCTACATTAGCAGACTTGTATTTATTGAGAAGCAATTACATGAATAATCCCATTATTTATTATTTCTGCATCTTTAAAATGCTGACTAGCCTGCAATTTGCCTTCTTAGAAATCTTAATAATACAGTAATTCAGTCTGTTTATAGCATGTTTTCAATTTGCACTACATATTCTACTGTCAGAAAAATATGACATTTGGTTTTATGGAAATATTTAAATCACAACAGCAAGCTACTGCACTGGAACTCTGGCTTTTGGGGACAAGGATGGGCTGGTGAAATTGTTCTCTCATAAATGGGACATTCAGAAGAATTCCCAATTGATTTCCATAACAGATGAGTTAAGTCAATGTGGAGAGCATCTGAAATTCCATCGTATTTTAGCAGCACTTGTAAAATGGAAGCAGCATCTAAAATGCTGATGAACGGTGTTCAAATATCGATCTAAATCAACATTTTTATTTATTCATTCATAAATTAAATATAGCTATGTGACTCAGAATTTATCAAAACTATTTGTGGCATTTAAACATATGTGCTTTTCAAATATGTGCTATCAGATCAGTTTTGGGAGTATTTTTTATAAGGCTAATTTTTGCTCACACTAATTTTCAATGGAAATACCTAAAGAATTCCTATTGCTTTGTATTGCAAACAAGTCTGTTTTTTATAGTGGTGTAGCGTTTCTTACAAACCTTTTGATAGCTAATAAATGAGCATGGGTAGCAGCAGTATGCAATATTGGCAGTGTCCTTAAAACAAGGCATTAAAAATAGGTACCTGTGAACAAGGGCCAGGCTTGACTACTGAACCCAAATCCCATCAGTTACTGTCACTGTTGAAAATGGAGCAGTGGGCTGGATGGACCTTTCCCTCACCCAGTGAAAAATTTATTTCCTTACAGTCTTACAGTGTTATCTGCTCACTCTTCTTGCTACAAATACATTGTGCTGTGTATTTTACTCCATACATAGACAAATATAACTGTAATTTGAAATACTGTTTGAGTGGACTTAAAATATCAGCAAATTTGCAAATGAAATATCAGAAAGTGATTAATTAGCTTTGCATGACAAATAAGGTATCCTCTTGAATCTGCAGCTTTCTGGGTGAATTTTTCCACTTAATTAAATTTACTCACACTCTTCACATGCTCTTCTTGTACATAGTGATGCTGACTGCAACTCTTCAGAAATTTCCAGCGAGTTTGCTGTTTTAAACCTACTATAGAAGCTAGACAAAACTCCTTTCTGAGCTTAGGACATACTTTCCATCCCACGTTTATTATACAGCAATGCAAAATGCTACATTGCTGCCATGTGAAGTAATACCACTTGTTTTGCTATTACCTAGCCAGGAAACTATGTGGCAGATTGCTGTTGTAAAACATTGGGAGACTACAGCCAAAATTCTCAGAACCTGTACTTTGTGGATCTGACAATAGTGATTTTCCTTAGGACATTCATTAATTTCCTCATTAGTACATGTAAAGAGCTCATCATCTCAACTGGTAGTTAGTTCTGGGGGGGGGGGGGGGGGGGGGGGGTGGATGTAGTGCTGTCTCAGAGGCAGGATTTACTTAGCCCATTTTTACCTCTGAGATTACCACAACTGGGAATCATGTGGTGATAGAAACAATGGAAATTCTCTGACAGACAAGCAAGTATCTTTATCTAAACTCCTATTTTCATACTGTGTGTTCCTTTCTTTCTCTGGCATTTTATTCCTTGCAGTTAATCTCACAGTTCTGAAGTCACTGCCATGAAAACTTCCCTCTGCCAGGTTTTACATCCTGACAGTATTCAGATAAATACAAAAAACCCCAAACAAGCCCACTCAAATTGTATATTTGTGGTAGCCTCATTAGTCCCATTTTTGTCTGATTTTCTAATAGCTATTTATTTCCGAATTTGTTTTCTTCAAATCTCTTAAAACATCAATAATTTACTTTACACTAGTGATCTGACAGGTTATTGTTCAAAGTCTTGCTGATAAGTTCACAGAGTATTTTGATCCAAAATTATTAATTTACCTGATTGGAGCTTATATCTATGAACTGTCCACATCTGAAACATGTCCTTTTTCTGCTAAACATCACCATCACACACCAAGTTCTTTTGTCATGTTAAATTTAATATCAATATGGAGAAAGATAGGGAAACAGCTGAATTGAAGTTGCAATGAAAACCAAGAGTTTAGAACACCATGCTAAAATATTTCTAGAAATATTGTCTTTTTCAATGGTTGTTTTAAGACTTTTCTCTAGTTTCTACCTTTTTCAAGTAATAAATAGGAATTATATCCACTGAAAGGAGGCTTCTGGCAGTTGGTTTAATATTATGGGGGATAGTCAATTTATTGTCATACTTTTTAAGACATTATCAAATTCATTCTGAAAGAATTCTTTATGGAATGTCTGAGAAGCTCAGACATCTCTCAGAAATCAAGAAGCTAATTCAGATGATTCTGTGTGATCTCAGAAGAGTTTTCAATGTCAAATTGCTGATTATTTAGAATCTTTCCAGGGACAGGATTTAAACTGTTTTTTAAACATTGTAGAAAGCTTCCCATAGTAAGGATTTGACCCCTGTTACAGTTCAAGACTCAGGGAACTCCAGTTCAGTTTCTAGATGTAGCCAAAGCACATGGGGAAGTTCTGCCCCAACCCCAAGACATAACGAGAATCCACACTCATGATATCCAACAGGAAGCTCTTTGCTGCTAATGCCACTGTCTTCCCAAGGCAATAAAAAAATAGTACATAATTTTCAAATACAAAATCTATCTATCCAGGCTGCCCTCACATATAAAAGTTCTAATTTCAGGTGTCTCATCTGAATCAATACCAAATTTCCCTAAAGCAGTGCTTTGAAAGTAGAAGGCCATATTCAGTTTCCCCATGAAAAGGTGTGGAACTGCATCTCTAGAAAACTGCTGGTTTGGATTTCATCAGACCTGCAAACTGGTGATGTTCATCATATGCAGTTATTAACTTGTGCCTACAAAAGCAAGGGGGTTTATAGTGACCAAGCTCCAGATGCCTGTCTGCATCTCCTTTCAAGTTTCTCTCAAGTTTGATTCTTTACTTTGCAGCTTGTCTAAACTTTTAAATGTTTTTTAAGCCAGCCACTGTTCTAACAATTGCCACATTTCCTCCTATGGGCAGTTAATGTTTCATTTGTGGTTTAACTAATCCATAAGATGTTATTGGTTACTATGAGTTTGTCAAAGCATTAGTATGTGACTTACTAATATCTTTGAGAGATAAAATCTCATTTATTTCCAAAACTGAGTGCTACTGCCATAGAAACTCCCTAAATGCTGGTAGTCCCCTCCCTGTGGCAGGGGTTGAGAAAGGGAAAATACTGTTCTGGAATGAGATCTCATACTGCATCACTGCTGTGGTATACCATGAGAGAGAAACACAGCTAAAATGCAAACAGAGAAAGGGATTTTTTTTTTTTTTGAGAACTTTTGGCTACAATAAATTTGGGTTTGGAACTGAAAAAAAAGAGGTGGAAAGAGAAGACATGCATGCCTAATACTGAAGTAGAACTTGTTTGTATCTAACATGTTGGAGAAACTGTTTGAGAACAGTTCATTCTAGTGAAAATATTACTTTTGTAAAACTGCCAAGATCAGTGTTTTCTCATTCATGAATCAGAGTTCTTTGCTCATTTGTGGTTGCTTTCTTCTCATCCTCTTTCCTTGCCTACTGTCCTTTTACAGCAAAAAGCCATCCACAGTTGCCTAGCTAAGCACTTGCTCAAGTATCAGTGGTGAGGGTTCTACAGAGCGAGTCAGCAAGGCCTGATGTGCTCTTCTTATTTGTGTAGTCCACACAACTCTTCAATTTTGTGATGATATGCTGGGGTTCTTTTGCAGTTATTTAGTTCTACTGCAGAAGAACTTGTCTGTCTTCTGGTGAGAAGTGTGGAAAAGGTGTTGAAAGGCTGGGTCTTGCTGCAGATGTGGGCGGTCCAGCACAAGCAAAAGCACTGTGTGGGCTTTAATTCCTGCCACCAGCTGCAAATTACACGTGGGATCGAAGACCAAGTGAATGTGGGCTTTAAAAATCTGAAGGTGCTGGGCAAAAATATGAAAGTAACACAGGTGTAGGTGTCTCCCTCCTTAGAAACTGTTATGTAATGACTAGATGTCATTTGAATTATGAAAATATTGGTCTGTCACTACAGCTATCCAGGGGTTACTTTTCTGAGATGGATTTACTTGTTCTGCCTAATTCTGTTCATACGAAACCTGAAGAGGCTTGACAATTACATAGTTGTGGATGTTCTGTGCAGGAGAATATTGGCCATTTCATTATAACAAATCCAACCAAAACAAAATGATAGCTGGGAAAGGAGGGAGGGAGGTAGGGGTATTCCCTACCACAAAACATTCCTCTCTTTCTCTTCCTCCCCTAAGCCAATTAACAGAGTAGGTTCTTTATGCATGCAGGCCTGTGCAGGAAAGTTACTGAAGCACTGACAGAGAAGGAAATCATACAAGATACTGTACCTGCTTCCAGTAAAATTTGAGTGTGTGGGTGGCAGGGAGCTTAGTTCCATGTGCTTTCCACCCCACAGGCAGCTCCACAACTTCCTGTTGTGGAGGTTTCTCCTCTTTCCTATGTGGCTTTGTGCAGTAGGCTTGCCTTTCCCTTGGTTGATGTTATTTGCAGCCTGTCTACAGTAAGTAGCCTTGTGCAGTTTGCTCATCCAAGAAGGCTGCATATAAATTTGGCTTATGAACTCTGTAGGGTGGCGTTATGACGAATTATCTCAACTAAGAATAATTTTTCATTAGTTAAACAGGAGATGACATAGTCCCTGACTTTTTTCCCCTGGACTTTTCAATATGTCCCATTCAGGAATCAGGACCAAAGACAATGTTATTTTAGTTCTTTTTGGAATATATTTACTCACTCCCAATGTATTCTGTTCTTCTTAAAGAGATACGTGTTTATTCAGAAAGGAATATACCAATCACTGAAATGGTATATTTTCTGGTTTTATGTGAAGTGGTTTTTGGCAGCCTGAGAGAAAATTTTGAGACTAAAATCTGATTTCACAGTCTAAGTAATAGGTCCTAGCTTTAATGATTTACAAGCATAATTATATACCTACTCCCTTTGCTTCTAAATTTTTAAACTAAGGGTCATCATGAGGGCAAGCTGTATCTTGCTGAAACATAGACAAGTGTGACTGAACTGTTAAATTTATACCTTTTTTTGAATCCTCTTGATATATTAGGGGAGAAGACAGCAGAACGAATGAAAGTGTAGATCAGAGCCAAGACTTTCATCTTTAGTATGGATCAGATCTGGATAGCAGGATGAATGTTTTGTGGTTGAATGACCATCAGGGAGTAGCAAGAGCAATTATGTAGCTCGATGCGATGCACATGTAAGTAATTTTTTTATGATTGCAAGCCTTAAGTGTTTTGACCATTAACATAGAGAGGTGCAAAAGCCTGTTTGATGACATAGGACGTGGATAAAGAGGATGAAGGGTTATAATATTTTATACATATTTATCTTTATCTGTCAGTCATCATCAAGAAGCATCCAGATTCTGTTGACACAGCAGTATTAAAGTTGTTTCAGCTTCAGTAACATGAGTTTGTTTTACATTTCAAGGGATTTAGCTAAAAATTGATAATGAAAACATAACACATATTTCAATTTACCATTTTAGTTTGACTAGTACAGGTCAAACAGCTTTGTATTTTATTGCCTTGAATATATAGAGTATATTAGAGTGGGATATTTCATGGTTAAGGCAAACTAATGTTTTTCAAATTGAAGGCAATCACAACAAATTTTTATAATGTAACTAGCGTCAGTAACTCTTGAATAGGCAATAATGTCAGTTGCTTCCTTTACCACATAGTTTAGCCAGGATACTCAAGTTAAATAACAGTTTGGCTGACTTTGAGGAAGCTATTTAATAAGTCTAAAGAGCAAGTGTACAGTCTTCCTCGACAAACTATAGATATGATTTGAACATGTAAACAATATAGATTATGTACTCTTCTACCATTTATTTTACTAGCAGATTTTTTTACTTGCTGTCTAACTGGAATCTCCATTTAAATAATAAATATGCCAACCTCTGGTTTAATGGTGATACTAACTGTGAGCTACTAAGCCTTTATATAGTTTAAATAGGCTTTATACTAAATACTTTGGAAAGAATGAGAAAGTTTACAGATTTTGATCCTCCGTGCAAATCTGCTTGCGCATTTTGTTTAGTCACAAAATAGACTACTTGGTTGGTCCAAGTACCAGACACATGAGTCCCAACTGGCCAATTTGTGTAGGACCACGGGTCTTTCATTTACATACCTCCTTCCTAGCCACTCTTTTTTCCCTTTATCCAATCCTCAGTGAGCTGCTGCACACATTAATTGCCCTGAGCAGATGAGTAGTCTTTTCTGTTGCTACCATAAATGCCACTCAATGAACCAGCCACTAGGTCATGCTCAAGTGCAATGGAATCTTGTTTTCCCCTCCCAAACATCTAGCATCACCTCCACCCTGACATCAGCTTCTTTGAGGCCAATGAAGTTCTCTCACAAATACTCTTACTGTGGTTGGTATAAAGAAAATATTTGTAGATCAAACATTTACAGGAGCAGGATGTAGAGGTAATTGTTGAATTTATCTCTTTTCCCCCCCCCCAAAAAACTTCTCTCATATTTTTAAAAGTACTTGTTTTATCACTATGGAATTGAACAGTACTGTAAAAGGCCTCCTAGGATTCAGCCTTTCTAAAACCACCTAAGGGATTATATCACCAATATTTTCTCCTTCATGAGGACAACAGCAACTGAAATATAAAATCCTTTGTCTTCATATACTTTCATCAACAGATCATTATGTATCTTCAATTGTTTAATTAGATCTTCTTTTAAGGAGTATATTTAAGAGAAAAAATAAATAATAATGAAGAGTGTTATCCATGAAAGCACTCACACTTCTAGTGTCAATACAGATTTTAATTGGAAAAAATAATCAAGAAAATAAGTTACCAAAATGCTGTGAAACAAGTAGCAGAAGCTTCTGGGAGATCTTCATGCAGAAGAAATTGTGGATATTTTGGGTATACTTTTTGAATTACTACTATGAAAGGAGCCTTTTAGATGGAGAAGATCATCAGACATAAAGCCATGAACTTCATGTGTGTTTTTTTTAGCTTTTTCTACAGTCTTTATGAAAACTAGAGAAGGCTAATTTGCTTTTACGTAAGATACTTTCTGATAGAAAACCATTAAATTAGCATAACGATGCCTTAGCATTTTAATCTTATTTGAAGTATGTTGCACATCTGAAATGACTGAGAATCATTGGCTTGAACAGACGTTACCTAACCCTGCAAAGTCTGTGTTTGTGGAATTTTATGAATGTATGGAGAAATACATTGAGTTCAGCACTCTTTCCACTGGCTTAATCAGTCCTATGGAATTACCTCACCTTGATGGTTCTTCCTTTAGCAGCTTCCCTTTGGGAAATTTCCTTGCCTTCAGGCAATAGATCAATTGTGACAGTACCAATCTCTTCCAGTGACTGCTGCCTCACTTTGTAGCTTGTACCACTCATTTTTGTGGCCTGTTTACACTGTGTGACTTGGGATGCAGTCTTGGGCACAGTAGAAAAGCTGCATAGCCCGTTAAACTGGTGTTCTTTGTTTAAGGCATGGTACAGAACTCCAAACAAGTTGTGAAAGAGGGAGCCAAGAAACAAGGACCATCTAGCAAATCAGGTATGAAGCTAGGATTGGAATTTAGGTCTGCTGCATCATTACTTCAGGTTCTTTTTAATGTATCATCCTTTTTTTCTTAGTTCTGGCTGATCTTTAGCAAACTGTGTTATTGACATGCAGCTCCTCAACCAATACATTGCAGAGTATCTGGAATTAAACCAAAGTGCATTAGAAAGCAAGGTGAGAAAACTGTAAGGTAAAATGATGAGTTACTAATATTTCTTATATAGGTTGTGGAAAATGAAGCTTGTTGTTGGTATTTATCTTCCAAAAATTCTGTAAAGGGCCTGCTGGTTGCTAGGAATCACTGTGGAATGAATATTTGTCTGACTCACTATTTGGTTGAGGAATGGCTGCTTAGAGTTTCTACTCAAAGGGACATTTTACTGATCTGTATTGGAGGCTTCAGGAAAGGACTTTAAGAACATTTGAGACTGACCAATTAAGGATGCTAGACACAGGACTACTGGGAAGCTGATGCTGAGGAAAAGATCAAAATGCTTAAAAGCCAGCAGCTTCTGAGAAGGAGGATTAAAGTGAGACCTGCAATAAAACTTTTCTCTGCCTGAGAGTTTTAAAAGCAGATCTGCTATGACATTAATTTAGTCATTACTTCTTAGCTGTGAATAATAACCAAAAGTTTATGGAACAACTCTAAAGTGACAAACTGTGGCTGGAGACTGTCTTGAAAGAAGGTACAGGATAAATGCAAAACTCTTAAACCTAGCAAATATTCCATAGGCATTCTTTCTATTCTCAATTACACTGATTTAATTCTGCTTAAGTTGGGGCCAGATTGAATCAAAATTTTGCCCGTGTTTTAAGTTTAATGATAGTCTTATCTAGGATCTCAAACTGTGGTAGGATAAATCATAGTTTGTAAGTGCCTGTCTCTCTGAATCTGCTAGAAATGGAGCTTTGCTTGTGTGTTTAGACCAGATGCAGTTACTAGAGTTTGGTGAGATAAATGCCGTTCATAATGCAATAACACATTTGTGATGGCTGTCAAAGGCTTGTTATTATCACTTATTGGATTACAGTAGACCAGACATCACACCTTAGAGGCAGGATTTTTTGTGTTTTGTTGTATGCTTGGTACTAAATGTTTATGTGGTATTTAGTAAATACTGTCTGAGTCTGATATCTCAGTAAACTGCTACTGTGTTACTAAGGCTTTAGGGTTTTAGTGCAAGCAAATTTGGATTGGAAAAAACACATGCTTTATTTCCTCTTTCTGCAGGGCAAATTACTGTAAACATATCAAACTCAGTATTTAGTCAGTAATGCCATTATTTTAAGTGCCTTGCTTAATGCTCTTTTTCACATCCTAGCAGCATCAAGGTTAATTATATTAATGTTTGCATTCGGTGCTCTCAAGCAACAGGCAGTAGGTTCTCTAGAAATAACAGATGTGTAGAGGTAAATCTTTTCACCACCTTACAAGTACAACAGGGTCCTCTAAATGTTTTGGCAATGAACATGAAAGAAAAAAAATAGCTGATCCTGAAAATACCATTACCATTATTTATTTTGAAATTGACACTGCACAGTTTTCAGGCTAACACCCAGATTTAGCTGTGTATCTGAGATAATCCAACACATACACAAATCAGCCTAAAATGTCTTTTCCTTCATCTCTGTTATATCCATTTAATTTCTTGAAAAGGTGAAGAAAACATAGATAGAGAAAAAGAAATCAACTAAGGAATTTTGTTTATTATGATTGGACAGCTGCAGTTGGTCCACTAAGGATCACTTTATGTTTTATTTTGATTAAGGAGATACCAGTCTGCCAACCATAATTTGTACAATGCTGCTATTGCAGATGAAAATAGATGACCTTTTGCAGCTGACAGTGGTATTAATTAAGGTGTCATTGCTGGGCAAAATTTTCCATCTGTGACATAATCAGTAATGGGAATTTTGTTTTTATTTCTGCATATTGATATGTTGCCAGTTTAATTAATTACTCTTTGCTGAGATTTGTAGTGTCCCCCATTAATATGTGTGAGGTTTAATTCTAGTCATATATTCAGTTAATCACATATTTAGTAAATGTTGATGAATAATTTGTACAGGCATTCAAAGTTAACAATTTTGCTGAATCAGGATTAAAATTTAATTTTTCAACACCTGACTTAATTGGAGAATGAATATTTGTCCAAACAATATTTGTTTCTCTTTTGACAGGAAAATAAGGGTTCTCTTTTTTTTTTTTTTTTCAAATTTTCATCTTTATATTCTTGGATCTGCAGTCTTTTCCCATGTGGCCATGTACCTTTCCTAGCCTTTGCACTGACTTTTCATCCTGTAGGAAGTCCTGGACATCATACTATTCTTCCATTTTTGTCTCATTTTATTCCTGGTTTTCCATCTCAGAAGAGAGATACAGAACAAAATTATACAGTCCTGCCGAAATCCTGGCTACTGAATACAGTGATTGCCTTTTTGCCTGTGGCTCTACTACTGAGTTTAAGTATGAAGGAGAAAAGCAGAATGCCATTCTAAAGCCATCATGTAGATTATTATAGGTCTCTTCCAGTCTTGAAAATTCTGTCATTCTGTGATTATGTCATGTCTCTGGATTATGCAAATTTATCTTATACTGGGGAATACTTTCTCTCAAATGCTCATACATCTATTGAATTAAAGAAAACAGCAAGCAATACACTGTTGGGTTTCAAATAAGAAAGTAATATACTGGGCTTAATTTACAAAGGCCATATCTGCTGTTCCAGCATCAATTACCCTTTGCTGCCTTTCTCCAAATAATGGGAGCATGTGAGACAAAAATGTTTCAATGCCCATTTTTTCTTTATGAAACAAATCTGAGCAGATAAAAGAGCAGCACCTAGCCTCTCATGAAGGAGAAACAGGGAGCAACTGGAAGGGTTCTGGTTCTGGAGTTTTGCCTGGATGGAGTTCAGGTTTATTAATTTTTGGGCCATGCTCCAAAAAGCTATTTAAACGTACATAGAGCATATGAAAAGTAATTGTTTTGGGGGAAGAAAGGACAGTAGGATATGACAGGCATGGTGTGAGACACTCTAATGGGCTTTACTAATTGTCAGCTCTAAGGTAATATTCTGTTGGTATAAAACAATTGTTTATAAAAGAGGTTCGAAAATATTTACAGAACAGAGGTGTAGCATTGATGCAATTCTATATCCAGGCCAATTGAGAGATAAAGCAAAAATACTCTCAGAAATCAGAAGTTTCTGATTTCACTACCCTATGGTATTTCTCTAGGAAAGTATACTTAAAAACATCAGTTTTTAAGGTATCAGTAAAGCCCAATCATTTGACTTTTACACCACTACTGAATATAATGGAAGTTTTGCCTTTTTTTATAGGATTTAGACTACTGTTTCATCAAGAATGATTTCTTTTTAACTAAATTTTGAAATACTTCTCAGTTATTTTTTAAATTCCTGAGTTTAGCAAAATTCACACTAAGAACTGTGTGTTTTGTATCACCGAACACTTAGAAAAGTAATGAAATTTCAAATTATTACTTAAAAGAATAATAGCGTGGGCTTCTGCTTCTACATGTAGGATGCTAATCTTTTTTCAAACTGCTAGACATATTCTTTACCTGAGATATTTCAAATCAAGTATAAAACAGAGATGCATTGGTGAATGAAACAGGAAAGAAGCACATGACTTGCAAATACCATAATACTTTTACTTCTAGAATTTCATACATCAGGCACTGGACTACATGGATTTCAACAGTGCATTTCAACCAAAGAGATCAAAGTTCAGAATTAAAACTACTACTAACTCCTACATTAATATTTCCTACAGAAATACCCAAGGTTCTCTCTTCAGCACTGGCCAAGGCCATTTAGTGAGGCACCACCTTGGGGGTGTGAGTAGCTCCACTGATGCCACTAAAGTCAAGCCTATGTTTGCTTCCTTAAGAGAACATGCTTCTAAGGCAATGCTGATGTACTTAGATTTGGAATTTGGATAGTTTAGATGTAGTCTGGTTTTGAGGTATTTATACTGTGATACAGCCTGTTTTAATTCAACTGTTTATAAAGTGTACAGCTTGTACACAAGGCTTACCCTTATACCCCAATTTTAGGTATAACTGAAATGGAGCCACTGTCACTGTTGTCTCTGCAGAACTGCAGTGTAATGTAATTTTGCAAAGAAAAATCCTGTCATGAGGAACTCTATTTTTATTTGCCTTGTGCTTACAGTTCTTCAGGTTCAGGGACAATGTATCTCGCATCTCACTTGTACTTTGTGACATTATTTGCTGTGGAGCTGCAAATAATCTCACAAAGCTGACACAGCAATTTAAAATCAGTAACGTGACAACAGTTTTACAACAAATATGTGGATTTAAGTTGCCAGAAAAGCACATAACCAGGAGATACCATGGGGTGGGGAGATTTTCAGTGTAGAGGGAAAGGCAGCTGTAGCTGGAGGCCTGCCAGGATGATCTCTTCAAAGTGCTGCATCTGTCCTTGCAAAGACTGCTGTCCTTGGTTGCAGCAATTGCAGGGAGCATGACAGACACAGTAATCTATTTTAAGTTTACGGTCACATTTGTGAAACCCATCAGTTTTCAGAAGTGGATGTGATTAAAGAGACCAGGCCCTGCTTTTCTTTAGATGTTTGTGCAGTTCATTGCAACTAATTTCAGTAGGGTTGTGAGGCAAGACCTATGACATAACACGAAAAATATTCACATTACAATCTTCCTTGCTTTTTCTTAAGAACATTCTGATTTCCTCCAATCTTCTGCTTTAAGTCTACTTGTGTAATTGAATTAATGTGTTTATTGAGTTTTGATGAAAGTATTTTGCAGTCTTCAGCTCTGTATCAAACTACTGGGAAAAAAGGGAGATGTCTGGATCTATGCCTCAGCAATCGAAAACAATTATTTCATGCCATCACTGAATACAATCTTTAGCACTCAATCTGCAGTACTGACTGCTTTGGACACGAACTCTAATTTTTTTTCCACATAATTTTTAAGGGAAATCTGGTCAAAAAACAACATTTAAGAAGGTAGGCGTGCTAGCTGTGATTGAAAGAGCAATGGAAGTGAAATGACATGTCAGTAAGGGACTGTTTACCAGAAATAATGTGTTATATATTGTGCTGTTTCTGTGTGGGGAAAAAAACTCCATAAGATAGATCACAGTAATTTTTCATAAATTTAGTTGGAAAGAGGTTAAATTATCATTACCAAGAGATTGGTTGGGTTTTTTGACTTTCAATCAACACTATGGTGTTCTCTTCCTTTTCCTCTCTAATTATACCAATATTAAATGTTGACTCTGTACTGTCTGGATGCTGTCCCATGTCATGAAGTTGAAATGCCATGGTGTATCATGACAGGTTATTTCTTCATTGTGATTATCCAAATTATCCAACCTTATCCAAGGTTCCTTTCATTCAAATAATGTAGTACCAACTGCCACCAAGCTTTCACAACAGGAGTTGTGAAAACTAAGTTAGATCCAAAGAAACAACTCAAAGAGAGTAAAAAAGATGTTAAAGTTACCTAGAAGGATTGAAATTCAGGTACTGGATTTGAGCACTGTATGCTTCCCCTTTTGGGACCACATCTCTCATCCAGCAAAATACAGAACAGCAGTGGTTGGTGGTCATTAGGAAAAACCCAAAAGCCTTTTAATGGACCCCTACAACAACCCAGAGCAATGTACATACTGAAAGTATCTGCACTTCTAAAACCTCAAATATGAGGAAAACCCAGGAATGAAGAGAGTGTTCCAGCTAGTTCCTGATTGCCATTAGATCTATTATCACTCATTATTGCCCACCCAGTCTTCACTGTACACTTGACAATTTCTTTTTAGTATTCATAGAACCACATGCAAGAGTCAAAACCACAGATCACTAGGATATTTATTAGGAAATTAGACGCTTGAATAAGAAATGTGATTCAAACAATCTTCTAGCAATATATTATCTTGACCTCTGCATCTACTTTTGCCAATTTTATGACAGAGCAACATTAAATTGAGTGGGTGGTGTGAGCTAGGAAGGATTATACGGGCCAGAGGGAACAGATCCCATTACTGTTGCGTTCCAGATATTTCCAATTTAAGGGTTTTCATAGGACAATAGTTTTGAAATAGTACACACAGTACTTGTTTACAGGAGTTATTGGACTTCACTGAAACATATGTTCAACTTTCCCTCTTTTTAAATATTTTTGTTTCTTCATCCCAGATTCTGTAAAGAGGCCCTAGAATATGTGAAGTGAGTTATGCATGGGGTATGTTGGAAGAGCCACATAGGGTGTGTGGGAAGTCCTCCATCTGAGGCCTTTCAAAGCAGGTTCTTCCACAGGAGAAGTGTGGTGGGCTGTGGGAAACAGAGGATGGTGAAAGGGAGCTGGCAGACATATATTCACATGGAATATATTAAGCACATTCCAGTCGCTCCTCTGGGTTTCCCCAATAGCTTGAACCTCTGCATCTGACTCACTTGGTTTTATGACCTCTTATTGCTCCTCCTTTTGTGCTTTTGATATTCCTTCTCCTTCATCATGTCTTTGTCTGCCCACACAATTTGTTTCTTTAATGTGCTTCATCTTTCTCCTAGCTGAAAGCAATGTGCTTTCCATCCACTGTTCATACACCCTTCTCCTTTCCCCTTGCTCTCTGCTGTTCCCTCTGCAGAATCTCAGCATGTTGGTGCGGTAATGGGTAGCTGGGCATGCTTTAATATTAAATGCCTTACCACATGGGTGCCAGCTGGTTCTTGGCTTATCTTAGTGTGATTGTAAGTATTATATATAAACTGTAATGGGCTTCCCTTTGATGTTCTGAGTTGAAGATCTTCCCAGATTCCTTCCCTGCGTTTCTGTCGCTGTGCTTTTCTCAGAGTACTGAGTAAATGGGTAATCCTGCTCCATACTGGAGCTGCGAGATGCATTTCAGAACACCATGTGTAATTATGTTTGTCATTCCACAACATTTGGCATGCTGCTGCTGGTGGCCTACTTGTTGACAAGTAACAGATTTTGTGACAGGCCACACAATATACCATAAAATACTGAGTATCAACACTGGGCAATCAATCAAACAGGCTTAATAATACAAAGAGATTATTATTTGAGGAATACTAAGTGTTCTTAGGAGCCTATGCAGAGATGAAAGTGGTTTTGCAAGCTCCACTAGACCAACGAGGACTACTGTTTTAATGGATGGGGTAAAAGAACTTCTGTGTTAATATCTTGTCAAGGTAAGTAGGCAAAACTCTAAACGAGAAGAGGAGGGATAAAAGTGGTTGGTCTAGCAATGAACACATCAAGCAGGCAAACCCAGAAGAGAACTTAGACTTTGATTTATGCTTTGTAGCCACTGCTGTGTGTTTGCTAAGAAAGACAAGGCTCAGGGAGGGAAATGTTTGGACTATATTCACTGTAGAAACAGTGTGGGAACTAAGCACTTCTTTTGTTAAAACTTTATTAAAGCAGGGTAGAAATTAGTTGCAGTCTCTTAGCTAAGCTTCCACACAACTAATGTACCCCTTAAAAGATACCATTTTACAGTCAGCTAGATGACTTGAGAGCCAGAAAGACATTCATTTTGATCAAAACTTTATTTTCAAAGATTGTGTATTTTATAATAATTACGTGCTAAAAACAGCATCTTATACTATGAAAGTTCACATGGCTCTTCTGAATAGAACATTTTACAAACTTGACCATGGTGCTATATTTGGAGTTATGTCTAAATTATGCAATGGGTCCTCTACTGCCATTTTTAGAGTGCTGTCTGTTCTCATACTTATTTTAAGGTAAGCTTATAATATTCATAGTGCAGTCAATAACCTTTTTGTAAGTTAGCATATGATTTTTGCTTTTGCTGGCAGTAAGTATTCAAGACAAATTTTTAACCTGAAAAAAACAGGAAAAAACCCCACAACACATCAAACCACAAGAAATGGTGGAAGATGTGAATCTTAAGTTTGTGGATAAAGAGGCTGAATAATTCATTTTGCAGTAGCTTCTGTGGAGGGAAGAGAAGTGTTAAGTATGGAAGAAGATCACCATTAAAAAACAATGTCATTTAGTCTGAGCAGCAAATGTCCACAATGTTTTCTGCTGGACCATACTCTGACTCACTTCTAAATGGGGAGAAATGTACAAACTGATGGGGTACTAGCCCAAACTCTAGTCTTAGCAGAATGGAAATAACCAACAGCTGATTTTCATCATTCACTGTTTTGCCTTATTTTCCAAAGATTATTAAACAAGATTTCCAGCTCTGAAGAAACAGGTTGGTCTGGCAGTTGCATTCTTCAGTTTTGGTGAAAGCAACAGTCTTTTTCAGGGAAAACTAGAGGAAAAAAGACAACTGCTTATGGCAGCTGTAAGGGAAGGAAAGAATGTCAAGGGTGAATGACTGAGGGAGAGAGAGAAGGAAATGACTGAAAACAGGCAGGAAGCAGTACCAGAGGTTTTAGATTATTCCAAAACTCTTTTTGGAGAAACATAAACTGTTTTTTTTTTTTTTTTGTAACAATCCAGAAGCCGTACGACCACTTTGTAGGAAAAGCCTGTGACAGTTCTTGTTGTTTAGCCAGGGATATTGACAGTTTCCAGAAGGAAGATGTACATATTGGGTCCAAATGTGCAAGTTGCTGCCCACTAATATTGCTGTATGTAGCATTAGTCCAAATTCTCATTACAAGGTAATCTTTTATATGTCCCATTGTGCAGTCTGCGCGAGGCCCCAGTGGTCTGCTAAAGCCTTTATGATAATGTAGTGGAGTCCCTTTCATTAATATCATTAAGATGATTAAATTCCTTTGGGAAATAGTAGATGTACAGAGGCATAAAGGTGTTGGAGACAGGTGCTAAATCCTGCCCTGGAGCAGGGCTCCATTTGGATGCAGCTGATAGTGCAGACAAATAAAGCCTAGTGGTAGGCTTCATTTATTAAACTCTTGGTCCAGCATAGTAAAAATGAAGCTAAATTCTGATGCAACTACTAAAAGAAATAGAATTGTCGCCAAAAAGACCCATTAATGACTCCATTTAGACTCAGGTGTAGACTTTGGATGCACAAAAAATTTCCTATTTTTTAAAATTAATAGTTCTATTTAATATTATTCAAATAGAAGTTTTGCAGAATTGGTAACTTATATTGGTATCTGTCTTGCTTAAAATTTATGGTTCAATCCATGCCCTGATAAATAATTGGCAGTGGTAATTTCTGCCTGGTAGTGTTTTAATTTAAGATTTATTTAGAGGTGACTAAGAAAGAGGAGATTATACCAGAGAAATTCTGAATTTTTCAATGTCTTTTTTCCAAATTAGATGAAAATAATGGAGCACCAGTGATACATTTTCAATTCTGTGCTTTACTACAATGGATTAGAATTCTCAGTGAGAAGGCCTTTTCCAAATTTCAGTGTTTATAAAAACACTATGTGATAAATTATTTGAAAACTCAGCTCCTTAATTTAAAATATCACTTTCTTTATATTGAAATTGAGCAAAATGACATAGCCTCATGGCATTTCTGCTGTAGCTTTCAATTAAGTTAAAGTAATATCTCCTCAGGGAGAAAACGGGGTCTGACTCATTTATGCACGCTTGCATATTAGCCAAAATGTTGGGGTCTTACAAGTTTTTCAAAAAATATTATTTATTTGATATTTTTAGAGTATTTTTATGCCAGCATGAACCTACCTTAATAAATCTTGGTCAGCTGGCATGGAAAAAAGGTCTGTCCTAACAATTACATTCACTCAGTATTATTCATGCCTACTAGCTTTGAATAACAGAACTTTTCAGGATTTTTTGAACCAAGTTCCAAAAGTATTTGTTGGGATGCTGGTACTGTGAGGCAGGTGTGTGCTTGCTCTGACCTTGATGACACATACATTTTAGAAAGCCTGAAATCTGACTATTAAAATATTGCTGCTTGACCATCTGGCTTTTAGTGTTTGTCTTAGGTTCTCATCTCATTTACAGATTAGCAGTGGATGCCCGTTATGGTGGTGTAATGGTGTTTACCTTTTCCTTATCTGCTGGGAAGAGGTGAGCTAGATTTGTCCTTGCCATTTCCCTGGGCAGTCATCTGTTAAAAGAGAAAACAGAATTCACCCATGAGAGGGAACATAACAAAAACCTATAACAAGGACAAATTTGGAGGCTGGTGGTGCTGAAATATAATTCTTTTAACCACACATTTACATTGAAGCTTTGTAAAAATGGAGCATCTAATGCAGATTTCTTACGATTATTCAATCTCAAGCTATAGGATTACTTTGTTTCTTATAAGGTTAAATTTCAGAACTTTTGCTTCAGCAGCCAATTAAGGGATTTACTTGTAAATATCCAGTATCTCAAAGAAGAAGTACTATAACTTTATAAATAACTTCATAAGCAGACAAGTATAAGAACAGTAATCAAGTCAGCAGTACTGTAACCCAGTAATAAAGGTTTAATCTTTTTATCCTGATTCTTGAAGGTTTGCATTGACTTCTTTAAATGGCACAAATTCAACTAATACGTGCCTGGCAACAAAAAAATAACTGTGCCTAAGTCACAGTAGTAGATGTAAATTATTTTTTTGCAAATCATGTAATACTAGGCCATCTTTCTAGCTTTCTCAAAGTCATTGTCTCTTGAGGTTACTGGAGGTATATTAATAAAGATTAACAAGTATATATGAGAGAAGAAACTGTCAGAGCCAAATTCAATTTCCAGAAAGATCATCCATGAGAAACAAGTTAGCAATTACTTGGTATTTCATGTCAGTATTTCCCCACTGTTTCTTTCTGTTTCCTTTATTGCAAACCTGCAGTAAAGATTGTTTTCTTTGGTAGGCATGGGATTTACTACTGCTGGTAAACAGGTTCAGCAACCCAATATTGAAATTATCCAAAAAATATTGTTATTAGTAGTGTCAAGTATTTTTATAGTAAATAACATAAACAGAAGCTTTCAGTATGTATTTTTGAATGAGGACAGGAGAGTGATGTGTACCAAACCAGTTCTTGAGTAGACCTCTGACAGGAAGTTTGAGTCATTTTCTCAATGAAAACATGAGTTTATTTGGTGTATTTTCCACCAAAACCAACTTTCATGCTACTAGACCATAGTTTTGTTTGAGTTTTTTCCTGTGTCCTAATAAGCTGGAGGTTTTTCCCAACAGATACTAATTTTGTTGGGAAGGACTGATTTGATGTCCGAGTAGTTAGGTGGTTCTTCTGGGAAGTCTACGTTATCAGGAATGACAGAATATTCTGAGTTGGAAGGGACTCACAAGAATCATCCAGTCCAACTCCTGGCCCTGTACAGGACACCCCAGGAGTCACACCCTGTGCCTGAGAGCATTTTCCAAATACTTCTCGAACTCTGTCAGGCTAGTGCTGTGACCACTTCCCTGGGGAGCCTGTTCAGTACCCAACCACCCTTTTCTGCTATGCAGCCTCAATCTCCCCTGGCACAACTCCAGACCATCCTTTGAGGTCCTGTCAGTGGTCACCACAGAGAAGAGATCAGTGCCTGCCCCTGCCCTTCCCCTCATGAGGAAGTTGTATGTTCTCGCTTCAGATTAAATCAGTGGTTTGAATCTGTGTGTTCCATATCCTGTCTTAGTGCAAATTTGAGGTTTCTGACCTTAGATTTTGCTGGAAAATTCTGCCTGGTCAGGATTTAACTTCCTGGTGAGCACTCAGTATGTTTCCCTGAGAAATTGTTGTTTAAGTGCATGGGCATTCTCAATTAGGAAACCAAAATTTATGTAAGGAGAGGAGAAAGGAGAGTAGGAAAAAAGAAGTCTTGACTGATTCTATGTAATGTTTATCTCTCTGTGTGATTCTTTAGGGCATTTGCCTTATTGAGGTGTGCTGAATTCTTGCCCATGGGAACTCACTAGTCCTCTTAGGAGATTGCGCCCCCCTTGTGTGCTGCGTCCAGATGTGATGAGTCACAGAACATAACTTGGCCTGACTACACGCACAGGAGTGGAGGAGACTTTTAAATTTTTAGATCTCTAGTTTTGTTTAGAAATCTGAACCTCTCTGGCATGATTAAATGATTACCATAAAATACTAGTGATGATAGTGGGGAAGAAGGTAGCAGTTTAGGCTTTCAGGGCAACCTGGATTTATATCTTGAAATAGCTACCAACACTTGGCAGTAACATTTGACATTTTAGTTAAATTGCTACTGACTTCTCATCTTAGTGCCAAAAATTCTAGAGTGCTTTCCCAAATGGAGATGAGGAAATTTGCAGACTATATTCTTAAGGCTTTTTTTTCTCTTTTAAGATTGTAGGACAGGATCTTTTCACTTGTGGCCTCTTGATTAAAAGCAATTGGACTTTGGCCATTTTGCTTTTCCTCTTCCTAGGACTGCCAGTGTTTTGCACACTGGCCTGGGTTGTTGCTGGAGGTTTGCACAGTAGGTTGTTTTTCTGCCTGATGCCTGTACACCAGGGTGGCCAAACTTTTTTGACGTGTTGGCTGCACAGTGATTTACAGATTAGGGCTCTGGCCAGCAGCAGTGCCAGCAAGACTGCTGTTCTCTCTCGCTGACATATCGTGCTGCTTTCAGCCACAAACTCTTTGCTTACCCTTTTGGACTTGTTAGACTCCTGATCCCACATTTCCCTCTGGTGCAAAACACTCCATTTGGCACAAAACACTTATGCTCTCTGTCGGGCTCTGCTCCTATCTCTGTCTCAAGTAGCCCATGAATATGAGAGAGCAAACAGAAGCAGCTGTCTGTAGCCTACCTGTCTCAGAGAGAGGCACAGAAGGGAGCAGATGCTGAGTATTGTTCTAAAAATGTTTGTCTTGCAGCACTGTTCTTTGCAAGCCTCCACAGAGATCACTCTTGAAATATCCAACCCACTAAGAAGGTTGGCATAGGATTTCTTAGGCAAGTGCATGTTCATGGATCCTAGGCAGATCTGAGTTCTGAGTCCTGAGGAACTGTGTCATTTAAAATGCAATATGGTAGGCATTCAGTAAAGCTTTCATGAAGCTTCATCAGAACTGGCAATTGCATCTAAAGGAAGGGAATCCATGATCGTAACTGAGAGTTCCCTGAAATCACCCTCACAGTGTGCAGCAACAGCCAAAAAAAGCCAAATTGCTGGCATTATCAGGAATGGTCCTGAGAACAGGACAGAGCCTAAGTGTAAAAACCCTGATGTGCTCACGTGCTGAGTACTGTGTGTACTTCTGACTTTTGTGTTTCAAAGGCAGAGTGGAGGTGAAAAGCAGAGAGGAGGGCGACTTAAAAGGTAATGAAGATGAAAAATCTGCCTTATGAAGAGCAACTGAAATACTATGTTTTAAACAGATAGCTGGAAATGATTATGATAAAAGTTTGCAAAGACATGAAGGTGATAGGTAAAATGAATGCAAAATGTTAATTAGCTCCTAACATGGTACTTCTACAGTTGGAAGTCATTTGTTGAAACTAACAGGAGATCCATTTAAAATGGATAATTCCTTTCTACAAGGCAGATAGCTAATTTTTGTGTGCACTTTGACAGAAGACTGTGGAGACAGTATAAATGGGTTCAAAAGGGTTTAAAAGAATTCATGAACATCCAGTCCATAAACAGACACTAAACAAAATAGACAGAGGTACTCTTTAACATCCCTAATCTGGAAATGTTGATTGTTGGAGAACAGGGATGACTCTGGATAAAGATCAGGCTTGTGTATTCTCCCCAGTCAGCATCTCCTGTTGCTATTTTTCAGGATCCCAGGGTAAGATGGACCATAGCTCTGATCCACTACAAGATTCATCACATTTTTTTAATTTTAAAATGTAAATGGTAGTAGCCAATGATGGGAAACTTTCAGCAATGCATTACAAGTTGTAGGCACTAATTGTGGTTAAATTTCATATTTCCTAAACTGATTTAACGAAGAAGCTAAGTTGCTAATGAGAATGCTCCTTATATATAAAATAGCTGTCAATTATTGATAATATATTTATATTTGCTATAGAACACCAGGGATTTGCAGCCAATAAGTCACTCCCATTGCATCCATGTGCCACTTTTAACTCCTGTTTTTATTATTGATTACTATATTACTCTTAATACAGAGAAAATTGCTCACAGAATAACAGCATAGTTTTGGCTGTTCTAGTAATTCCAAAGTTGCAAAGGGAAAAAAAGTTTGCTTATTTGAACTCCTAACCTTTTGCTCTGTAATTCCTGCATCAGGGTGTTTCATGAGTATTCTGCCTTCAGACATGTCAGAAATATCACTGAGATAGTCTCTTTTCCAGAAATTTGATACTTCCACTTCCAACTGAGATCAGAATGTGGAGAAGTGTGATTTTTTGCTTGTTGGTTTCAGCTAACGAAACTCTTTGAAAGTTTGGAAATAAAATTTGGTTTTCACTCAGCTTTGAGGTGAAAGAATAATTGGCATTGCACATATTTTGAAGCCCCAGTCCAGGTAATGCTAGGGTTTTAGCATTTTTCTTTTATCCAAACAAACTTGTTAGTCTCCAGTAATGGAGAGCTGCCTTACAGCAGCAAAACCCACCTGATAGCTTCTATGGTTCATGGAATTTCTGTAAGAGGGGAATTTGAAAGATGTTTCTACAATTCAGGCACTAATTGCCAGCATGAAATCTTTATCTTTGATTGATAAAGTTCAGGTTACTTCACCTGTAAGCTTTCCATAGACAGTTTATGAACTAAATATCACAGTGAGAGTTTTGGGATGATGGAGCATGGGCATTGAGATATTATTCAATCATTATTGCCTGCTATCTTCTGAATATCATTCTAAAAAGTATGCACTGTGGTGTGAGTATCTCTTCAAGAAGAATGTGCTGTGGAATTAATGCAGTTGAATACTGCCACTGATGATCCTGCACATTCCTTAGAGCACTGCTTCCCTAATAGTTCTGCTGCTATTCTCTGACAATGATGTGCAAATGCCTGACAACTTCATTGCTAGAAAGCTTTTTTATTTTAAAGCTGAGCTTCATCATCCTATCTTCTAATTTATTGAGGTATTTATTCATGAGAGGCAAAAGGGACAAGATGAACAGTAGGCAGTGAAGAGCCATTTCAGTCTAGTTGCTGGCATATTTTATAAATTACTACAGGATCTTTCCACTGTATACAAGAAATAAGTTTCTAATTTAATGCTCTCTGTATCTAAATTTTAAGTTTGAGGTTTCTGCTAGAGAAGTTCCCAACAAGAGGCAAGTCAGCTTTGCTTCTGTACTAATTTAAAAAAAGAGTTGAGGCTTTTGTGGGAAGCAATAATTTGAAAGTATTCAAAGAATAACAGTTTTTTAGTAGCATTAAAATAATGAAAAGCTGTATGATTCTTTTATTACCTGCTTAAAGAAGCTTTTTCCCTTTTTATCCCAATTACAAGAAATTGTGATTTCTTTCTTCAGATGGAGCATCCCATTCAAATGTGGGGTAAGTCTTGATTGCAAACTTTTCATTCTTTGGCACAGAAAGTGGACATTTGTTTTGCATAGGACAAGCCAGTGTTTAAAATATTCTCATTTGATTTGTGTACTAAGATAATTTTCAAAGAAAGTTGGTGAGTTTTATCTCTCAGCTGGACTGTCTTCCACAGGTTTTCTCCCCTTTTCCTGGTATCCCAGCAGAGTGCTGATCTTCCTGGAGGTTATCCACTACATGCCTGAAAGAGATTAAGGTAGTCTGCAGGGGTGGGAGATATTTCATCAGGATTTATTACTGTTCAAAGCCACCATAAGGGTCTCCATTGAAGTCTTTAGTGTTAAAACCCATGAAAATCGCTGATACCATGGCAAGTTAAAAATGTTGTAGGCGTTTTCCACGCAGTATTCCAAGAGAGACCACAATGAACCAGCAGCTGAAAACTCAGCTAACTTGCCTTTAGTCTTATGCCATGTTGAAGGTAGGTTACAGTTTATGTTGTGCAACACAGAGATAAACTTTGGGTCTGTGTACCTTCTGCTGTTAGTGAGTGAGATGGCTTAGTTTTTCTCCATGTCTCAATAAAAGATACCAAAGAGCTCAAGAAAATATCTCAATTATAAAATTTTGAGCAATGAAAGCTTAAAAAAAAATACCAAAGAATTAGAAAGCAAAGGGATGTGGTTTCTTAGCAAACATGCCACACAGAGCTGTTATATCAATCTCATCACTAAATATCTTTACTTTGCCTTTAGGAGTGTGGTCCATCTCCTTATGTTGTGTCCTAAACACAGTAACCAGATGTAAAAGACGTTGAAGCTTTTTGTTAAACCACACAGTAAAATACTCTGGAAAGGCCACAGTAGTGCTGAATTCCTTTTGGTGTGAGCACCTTAGTTCCTCTCACTTCCAAAGGAAACAGTCCAAGGTAACTATGTAAAATATACTTAGGAATTTGCAGATAAGGCATGAGAGATCCTATGGATTTAAAGAAACAGGAAGTTTCTCTTTTTGCCATTTTTTAAGAAAGATTCTGTAAATGCCAGATATCACGTTCCTGTGTGAGTGTGGAGTTGTTTACTTAAAAGAGACTATACTGATAATTCCTACAGTTAAGAAATAACTACGCACACACCCAACACATGCTACACACACACTTAATGCAGGTTGTGGATGTTTTTTAGCTAATATTGATTCAACAGCTCTCATGGGAAAGGAAAAAGATTCACAGCAGCAGGAGTCACCACTGCCAAGCCATAGATCACAATGGGTACTGCTCTGTCTGCATCTGTACATGCATTTGACTCTACATCTGTGTTTTGTTTTTCTTGGTTAACTCAAGTAATGCTGAAGACAGTGGGACTTCCCACTTTCACAGAGTGCCTCTTTTGAGATTTCAGGGTCCATTCTGTTGTTGCTGTGCAAAATAGCAGTAAGATTCTGGCTTCAGGAATGTGATACCACCTGACTGCCCCTGGGGAAAGGTAGCATGTTACACCAGAGAGTCATCAGCAATCATTTGGGAGGCTGACTGCTGATTCTCATTCAGAGGGGTTTGTCACCTCCTAGGCTGAATCTTCAGCAGGCTGCCCTGCCATTTTGCAGAGACTGGCTGTTTTCTGTGTGTCAGCTGGGAGCCAAAGGGAATGCTGGCATGTAGGTATTTGATTCAAACCCGTGAGACAGCACAAACATTCAAATGCATTCCATCTTTTTGATAGTGGGTTAATTACCTCCTACTCCATTTTTCTGGGATTTTTGCTGGTCTTTAATTTCAGAGAAAGTATTTTCCATTTAAATTATGAGTGTAATTTATAGTGCTATAGTAAAAAATCTAGGGCTATTTCCTTATGTCTCATCTTTTAGGAACAGAGAATTGGATCTTTTTCAATCCTGTCTGCTGTTGGCAGATTCAAGAGTGTGGACTCATTGAAACCAATTTTAGGAACAGGTTCAGAAACCTGCCACTTTCAAGACATTTTAAATTATGTTCTAATCAAGGATTTAGAAACCGAGGAAATCAGGCTGTAGGCTGAAATAAAGCAATAAATCCAAAATATTTATATTAGTTTTTAAAAGAGTTTATGTTCCACCTATCTTACCATCTTGCCCAGAAAAAAACCCAGGTAGTGTTAATATCAATTTTATAAAGTGAAGAGGATTCTTTCAAATATAAAAAAACCTAATACTGCCTTGTACACTAAATATGATAGTGAATACTGTAATATTCCACACTAAATTTGAGCCAAACAATCTGTAGATCTATGTGGTGACAGTGACACCAAACAACCAAACACATGCACAGTTATGTTTTCCAGTAGTTGCATGAAGGCCACAAAGATAATACAAATTTGCTCAGGAGAGAGAGACTCTTAATTTTTCTTTTTTTTTGTCTTTTAAAGAATGAGCCATTACAACAAACCATTGAGCTGATGTTTCATTTATAGTTCTGTGCAATATCCTGCTTGGCATCAGTTTTTTGTTGAAGAAATAGAAATTTATCAACAGAAGCCCCAACTTTTTTTTGTATTTATTCTCCCACGTCTGCTTGATATAAACACCTTCCAGAAGTGATGCCTACACTTCACAGTTTTGTTGAACTGTGAGATGCAATTCTTTTTACTTTAAAGAGTCCTCAGCGTTCCACTGAAGATTATGTTGCTTTAACATGGAGAAGGGAACACTTTTCTATTAATGTTTACTATTTTTCTGCTGGAAATACTTCTTTCAAAGTCAAGTAAAGTCACATGCAAGCTAATGGGATTCCTCTATTGGATTCTTCTAACTGATTGAAGTTTTGTCTTTATGACTCATGTTCTTTAAACTCATATGCTCTTGTCAAGACTAAAATAATTTGTGATCGCGTATATTTTTATAAACCTATTTTATAAATGTCCCCAGAGATTTAAGGCAGAATCTTTGAAAAATCTTAAAGAGACCATGAGACATTTTCCAAAGATAGCTTCTGTGTGCCTTGCTTATTTGCATCAAAAAGATGATGGAATGAAGTGAACAAACTTTGAGACTACAAAATATACAAACTGAGGAAATTTTAATTTCACTGCAAAAAAATTCCTGTAATTTTAACAGAGCCAAGATCTCATTCTCCTGTGCTTCCTGCTGGACAAACCATTTCTTTTAGGCAGAATAAGCTCCTCCTAAATTCAGAGTCTTAAAAGCTAAGGGTTTCAAAGTTTCACTCTGGATCCTGCTTTTCACAAGTTCAGAGGGGTCTCTGAAGTTCTAATTTAAGCCCATGTCTGCTTATAATTTAACCATAATATGGTGGTAACTATAATACCTTAAAGGACACTTTAAGGTCTTAGGAAAGAGGAAGGGTAATAATTGCTGGGTTGTCTTTCATGGTAGTTAATGACAATGTAAGAGTTTCATCACTGATCATAACAGCAATGTATATTATGCTGAATCACTTAAAGTGAGGTTTATTTCATGGCTTGAGGGGGATTTTTGGCCAATAAAATTCTGTTGAAACATGCATGAAAATTTAATATCAACGTACATGTATATAGATATACATAGATATACATGTACATTGATATTAAATTCTAATGCATTTTTAGATCTGATTGTTGTCTGGTCCCGTCCCCTGCTCTAAGGAGGGCCAGCTTCCATGTTGTGTCAGCTTGCTCTGTGCCTTGCCTAGTAAAACTTCGAGTACTTCCAAGAATGGACATTTCACGGCCTCTCTAAGCAACTTGTTCACTGCATAGCTGTCTTCTTTTTAATGTTTTTTGACTTGTACGTGATTAAGATTTTATTTTTTTTATTTTACTCTGCATTTCTGCAAATACCCTGACTGGCATTTAGATAGCTGAACAAGAGAAACCCTAAGACTTGGCTTCACAGATTCAACTCTCAGCCTCTTCTGCTGCATCATGTGCTCCAGATCAGTTTAGTGATCCTCCTCTGGACTCACCCAGAGGAGTATGTTTGTCAGTCTTGCTTTTACTGGGGGCCATGGACAATGTGATACCTCTATAAACTGTTCAATAAAGGAAATTACCTTCTGCATTAATAGCCTTTATATTAGAGGGTTTCAACTTTAAATTATAATACAAAGGATAAGCTGTAAAATTTCCTTTATAATTTAATTTTTGCATTCTCATTTAAGAAATAACAAAACTGAAGTAAAGAGCCAGATAATGGAAGATCTGAAATTAAGTCAGAAGCCCTGCTGCTGATTTTTCCATTCAATGACTAATTAAGTTATTTATTTTCTTTTTGGTCCCTAAAAAATCATCTCAGTGTCCTAATATTTATATTTAAGGAAATTCAAAAGCATCTATGTAAATTCTAGGTTTTGTATCTCTGTTATTTTCTAGGTTTCTTTTGGCATTTGATTTCTCTGTACAAATTAAAATAGGCTAGGTTTTACTTTCTTTCATAGCATTCAGATGATTTTTTTTTTTAGGTATACCTTCTCTGCTTTTTAATTTGGAAAAATTTTCTCCTTCTGATTCACCTTCCTGTGTACATTATTCAAGATGTGCTGCCCCCACAAGCAGTCTTACAGCCAACCACGGAACTCAGAACTTACTGCTCACCTGTAAAGCTTACCTAAAACATTTTTCTACTAACTTAGGACCTTCACTACAGCCTCAGAGACATGAGATGCCATGCTAAAGAAGACCCCAGTACTCCTTGTTGGCTTTGGAAGGTTCATTTCAATGGGGGTTGGCTGTATTAGCAAGCCATTTACACTTTGTTGTCAAGGAGAACTTGCCAGGGGACCTAAGGGGTCATTAGCCTCCACTTAGCACCATGCAGTGTAGCAGATGCTTCATGACATGTGACAAGGAAAGGCTTTAAATGGAGTGTCAAGAAATCCCAGCCTCATCACTTAATTTTTTACTAATCTGTTGCTGTCTAGCAATTTTAGCCATTTTATTGATAGTTGAGCTTTTACTTACACATGCCAGTGGTGACAGTGCGAGGAAATTAAAGAAGCATTTCCGGGGACGTGTCATATTTTACTTGTGCTTTTAGTAATTCATCCTACTACATATAGTGAGTTGGCCCTTAGACAAGAAGTAAACCCAGAAAAGTAAATTCCTTGAGCTTTTAAAATTCCATTTGACTCCTCAATTGTCAGTACAGACAATTCAACAGTTTATTTTTTTAAAATGCACAAGGATTTCAAGGGCCAGCATAACTGCCAGGTTCCTTTGTGCACTACAATTACTAATGTGTTGTGATGCACAAGTGTCAGATATGACCTGTTATGCACAGTTTCAAGACCCTTCCTCAAAGACAACATCATGCTACAGAAGGATAAATAGAAGGATACAGAGAGTAGTACCTGGGGTACTTGTTACAGAAAATATTCCTTTGCAGGACTCTTTTGGCATTCCTTATGTTTCAAATACATATAGCATGTGATCTGAGGAGATACAAATAGCAGCACAGAATGCCTGAGGACCTTGTAGGTAAAGTTCTAAGCCCACCAAAAACCAGCAGAAAAGAAGCCTTAAAATGAGGTTCTCTGGGCAGACAGAATGTGACTACCTCAGGTTTTACTTGATAAACAGGAAAATTTGTATGATAGTTTGTTTGAATTTGGCCACTCTTTTAACCATCATGGTGGCCCTACAACGTCATTTTCCTTCCTCTCTCTTATTTAGACAACTGTCTTCTGTGCTACATAAATCATCTCAGTTAATCTAGGAGGTGAAGCTTTCCAAGTAAGAGCGGCCACACCCTGAAGGCATGACATGTGAGACAAAATGCCTTCTATTTTCAGAATTCTCACTTTCATCCAAAGAAAATCCCTCAAAAAGTCATGCCTAGCCATCAGAACCTCCTGGATAAATGAGAATTTATTATGTCGTTCTGACATTAGAAAATACTGATCTCCATTCTGTGGTTAGGAAGCATCCAGTGATCCTTGGTGTTCCTGATGGACAAATAGATTTCACTAGCAGCCATTAGCTATGGAAAGCCTTTATCCAAAGGGGAACATCTATGCCTATTTCTTATTTGCTCCATTTGAATGAGGTAGGTTTAATAGTATTTATTTCTCTTTACCCTGTGAGAGACTGGAAACCTCTCACAGAAAAAAAAGAACAATATAGTTATCCAAGGTTAAAATTCCCACTCTCAGGGATCACTTCTCTCAGAATCATTGGAGTTTAAATCTAAACAAGATTTCCAAGATTTTGAATACTTCTGTCTGACTCTTTCTGAAGGGAAATCTTTGCACAGGTGTTGAGTAGTGAACATGTGGAAAGCCCAGTGAGGCCCATTTGTATTGGATCAGCTGCATGTGTAGATACCAGAGAGTTTGTAGAGACCAAGTCCACAGGTAAGGCTTCATTTCTCTTCTGGCTGTCTGTAAATCTCTGACAAATCATCAGAGTCCACTTTGTGTGCCCAGGCAAAACTTCCAGCTGGAAAAAGGATGTCATGGCTGGGAAAATGAAAATGTACAATATCTCAGAGTCCTCCTACTCAAGGTTCCCAGTCATTTTTTAGTGTGGATAAGAACAAAACATAGAGGTAGTACTACACAGTACTTCTTTACATGTTTGCAGTCACACCAGGTGTGTTTCATCTGATTCATAATCACAGTGGAACCTGCAATTTGCAGCTTTGCAGACAGAATGCTGCTGGTTTTATAGCATTTAGCTGTGGTTTGGTAGGTAGAAGTGATTTGGGGGTAGAACTACATTACTAAGCAGAATTGTGACTTGTGAAATAGAAATCTGTGAGTTAACAGTGCTCATGAGTGAAGTTTTGTAATCTATCGGGGTTATATTTTTCAGTTCTTTTTTGAGAATGTGGGGCACTTGATGATTTCAAAATGAATTGTCTAAAATGACACCTGCAGAATGTACTTCTTGTTTAAGAGATGCATTGTATTCTTTTTCATTTTGATGTATATGCATTTAAATATATTGAAATATGAAACATATGAATATATAAAGTATCTTTGGACCTCTCCAAGGGAAGTTTCCTAACTTATGCTTTCAAAATAATGTACTTTTTCGAAATGAGATAATTTTAAGGCAATTACACCTTTCTCATAGGAAAGATCTGTAAATTTACATCACTACCTTGCATCACTACGTATTTATCCTTATTGCATAAAATTGCTTTGTTTTAAAACTAGGCAAAGAAAATAAAAAGAACAATGAATCACCTGTTATTGGAATATACAACTACTCATAACCTCACTGCAAGATCCATTGTGTATTATTGTAGGAGTGGGAAGTGAAATAGACATTCCATAGGAAAAATCAACTTCTAGGACATATTTTCAAGTCTTCCCACATGAATATGCCTTGATGCCATCCTAGTCCTGTTTTTGTTTTTTTTTTTTTTTTCTTCCAGTTCTGGAATTAAATTCTGTCCTGGCTTAAACAAGTATTTTTACTGCTTAATTCACTGGTGTCAGCTGTTATCACTTGTGCCAAGACTCTCTTCTTCAGGAGCTGTTCTGTAATGGAAACAAGTGTTCACAATGAAGTAGGACAGATCCAGTGATTCTGGGTCTGGAACAAGGTTCTCATGGAGGACAGTAGCTTCTTGCAAATACAGGTATTTCATAATGAAAAGAAAAATTACATGTGAAAAAAAATGGAGGAGCCGTTCTTGTTGTTCTTTTTATAGGAATCTGTAACACAATTAGAAGGAAGAAAATGTGCTTGGTAGAGAAACAACAAAGAGAAGAAAAATCCATAAATCAAAAGGTAGTGGGGTCTGCACAGGCTGTGGAGCCATATCTAACAACTGCCAGCAATTAAGTGCTTGAGAATAATACTGTAGCTGTTACCTGGTAAATGCTAAGAAATCTGAGAAATGCAGAGATGGAAATGAAGCAGCTCAAAGCACAGCCAAGAACCATGCTCTGTGTATCTGCCCAAACAAGGGAAATGTTCAACACTAATCCATTAAAAGCTCCCATAATGATAATAACCCAAATTAGAGCAATGCTTTCTGACCTTTGCATAAGCCCTGGAGCCCAGTAGATCTCACAATATGAAAATGAGCTTGAGCTGCAAACTGAGCATTCATGCTGTGAAGATGTGATTTTTCTGGACCACCTCCATTTCAGCTATTTGAGTACCATGCAGGAAGCAGAGAATAGATCCCCTTAGAATAGCATTTACCACTGAAGAAAAAGGAAAGTCTAAGTAGATGTATTCTGTATTTTCCTCCTCTGAAGCCTCCATAATAGAAGAAAACAGGGGAAAAGCATGGCTGGTGGTTCATCCGGCTGACAGAAAGTCTGCAGGGTGTGCTATCAGATGACATATGCTTTCTTATTACCTAGGGTTTTAGCTTTAGTTTGGGTTTGATGATATTTTTATTTGTTTTGGGTTTTGTTCTGGAATGCACAAGTAATTTTAAAACTGTGTTAAAAAAGAAGGGGGAGTACAGTTTGAATTATTTAGTTTTTGCTTTTCTCTTTGCAAGAAGGCCTATGGTATTTGGCATCTTAACCCAGCCTTGCCTGATGTGATCACAAACACAGTTAAATTTTTATTAAAATGTTTTGAATCTTTCAAACATGATATTGATAACTGAAGTGGAGCAAAGAGACAGTAACATCTGGTTTTAATGAACATGGTCTGCTTATACTTGAAAGCAAAACCATGCAGGAAAAGACTGGAAATTCTTGTTCAGAGAATCAAAGTGCAATAGTGTTTTTCAATACCTGACATCTGTATGGATAGAATGACCTGGGTGACTTCACTCAACCAATTGTTCATATTTTTTAGATTAAAATGCCATATTTAGATCTGAAATATAGTTGGTGCTTTTTTTTCAGCCTGTTGTGTACTTCTTTCCTTTTTTTTTTTGTGTACTTACCAAAGCTCATTGCTTTGAGCTCTGTCATACCTTTTTGACTAATGACCTTCTTCAACACAGTACATATCAAACTATTTTTATTTAGAAGTGTGGGTTCCTGTTTCTACATTGTAGTCTGAAAAAACAAGGCGACCCTTTGTGGGGATATTTTTCTCCTCTATGTGTTAACATGTGGAATAACAGAATTGCCTGGAACAACCTCCTAAACTGCAGGCCCATATAAAAGCCAACCTTGTCAGGGGAAATGGTCAGGGCATTGTCAAAACAGATTCTGCAGGAGGCCTCCCTGCCTCACTGCCTCCAACTCAAGTTTGTTAGCAGTACTTCAGCCCAGGCTTTTAATGGACATGCTGCAAACCATCAGGGTTTAAACTAGGGCTTGAACTTTTTTATCAGAGCAGTAGTGATAAAATGTACTAATTCAGCTTCCTGCATTTTTCCTGGAACTCAGCTTGCTTATGTGAGGTGGGTGAACGTGTTTGGAAATGCAGCCTAGATATCTGTTCAGGTTTTGTAGTACAAGCTCTTCCCAGTCAAGATAGTGATGATTTAAAATAAATAATAATTTTTATAACCCAACCATCTCTATTGCTATCTTCACAGCTAAATCCTCTCTTGGATTCAGAGAAAAAATCACTGAGGTTTGTAGCAGAACAGTGTAAGGCTGTGAATAACTACAGGAAAAATGTAGTGAACACTTTTCATACCACAGAGAAATTTAACACATGGTAAATGCATTTAACTGTGAAGAATACACCAGGTCCTTGAAATTTAAATTCGATTTATTCTACTAATGTCATTCCACTTATTTTATCATAATATCATTGTTATACTGGAATTTGACTTAAGAGTGAAAGTTTGGAAAAGCATAAATGCTTTTGAACATAAGCAGTTAGCATTGTCTGTATTTTGAAGTTTTCCACATAAAAGGCAGAAGAAAAGTGCCCCAATTAGTTAGCAATACCCAAATTCCTAAAGTTTTTGGCTCTTAAAGCTTTAGTAAAGGTGGCTTTCAGTTACCACTAATAGCTTCTTTGAATCCTTTTGTTTTAGTCCCAAAGCTGAGAAATCAATGAAGTTGGCCAGTTTGATTAAATAGTTTTCTGAAGTCAAACTATTGTAAAATTAGCCTTTAAAAACAAATATGCTGCATCGCCTTTGACCATTTACAGTTTTTCTTTGGCTCCACCAAGCATGTGGATGTCTAATCAGGGGATTATCAAGTAGACTAGAGAAATATAACAAAGTTCTGTGCTCTAGTAAATATTTGTATAGCACAAGCCTGGAGAAAGTCCATGTTATATTTTACTGTTGATAATTTAATAACTCTGTGGCACGCCTGAAATTGTACAGTAAATGTCAAGATGTGTCAAATGAGGGTATCCTGTAAAATTTAATAACCTCATACTTAAGATGATGTGCATGCTTGGGTAGGTAACACTGTCAGTGGAAAATATGTTTTGCAAATAGTATTTAGGGCATTTATTTGAGTTTTGCCTGGAAATGAAGTGAGCAATGGCCTTCTTGCTCTTAGCTAATAGCAATGACAATGTAAGTGACAAACAGAATAACTCATGCAGAAATAGTCCAGTCTATCAAATGATCATGAGGGCAAGCAACAGATTTCATAGAACAGTCAAAAGATCTGTGATTTCCTCCTGCTACAGAAAATAGCCCATACAGTAAACAATTGATAAAATGAAGTGAATCTGTGTTGCTTGTGTTTAAGGGATAGCATACAGCACGCTGTCTGCCACAGTAGTTTGTTTGCACTGAAATTAAGCAATAATGATTGAGGCACAGAGCATTTCCTGGGGATTAATGACCGTCTGAGAGAAGTTGATGGCCCAAGGAACATCCTGGCCATTAACCCCAGCCAGTCATTAATCCAAAGGAAATGCCCTACCCCAAGATCTTTATTACTCTTAGAAAATTAAAATGAAGAAAAACAAACCAGTAAGGACATAGGTATTTGTTCTGAAGGATGAAGTTTCATTTAGTGCATGCAGATTTTGATCAAATCAATACCTCACCAGTTATTATTTAGCTCGAGTGCTTGGTTCTTTCTAAAGCATCTTGGTATCATCTAGGCCTACAGAGGCAAACTAGAGAAACATTATCTTTTTTCACCTTTATTAATCTTTTCAAGGCAACTTATGTCTAATTGTAATGTGATTTAAGTAAGGTGAGTGTGTACTTTAAATAAATATCTTTTAATAGCTTGTATTTTGTTAAGAATCTAGAGTAAGTGCTGGCAGAGCACCAACCAGATCTAGGCACTGATCTTGTTATATTTAATCCCTTCTTTTCCTAGTTTTGGATGCAATGGACCATCTATACCTTTATAAGCAAATGTAGTTGTAAATGTGACATTATACAAAAAAATATTATTCAGAAAATGTATGTATGGGATTGCTTGAAAGTTCTTGGATGTTTGTTGTTTCCTCTGGGGTTTTTTTCCTGAGCTGGAGAGCACTTCAGAAAATTTAAAAAGGGAATGAGATGTCTGTCCTTCAAATAGAAATTTATCTTAACAAATCTCTTTACAGGCCAGAGATTTGTATACCATTTTCAGGAGTTATGTGGGGATATGCTATAGCACAACTGAATACAGAAAGATTTTTTTCTTTTTTTCTTAAAAGGCAGATGTGTGTTGTCCATATAGTTCAAAAAACAAACAGTTAATTCACAAATAAAAATCTCTATGTGGATGAATCCTAAGAGTTTGACTAAATATGAGGAAAACAAATTGACGAAGATAAAGGTCCACAAATAATTTGAGGCAAGATGCCTTTTTTTTCTAAATTCCCTTGTAACTACAATACAATTTAAATTAATTTGTTGCAAAGATATGTTGTGCTTTCTATATGTCACTAATTTCTTTTTTTATGTCAAAGTAATACGAATTATGCATTATTTTCAAAAGTGAATGTAAAACTATACTTAGCAGTAGTTGTGGGAGGGTGTCCTGGGGGACTATAGTTACTGGCTTACTGCCAATCAAGCAGAAAACTGAAATCCTATTCTTGCATTTTCATCCATATAAGTATGTATATGTGGAACAAAAATCTTCTAATCAAGAGCTCTTCATTCTAGCAGGCAAAGTTAGGAATCAGCACAATAGATAGCTTAGCTACAAAAATTTTGACTTCAACTAAAGTGCTATTTTGAGAAGGTAAGTAACCTTTGGAGCAGTGCAAGAACAGGACAGTCACTGAACATCTTTGAATTACACTTTATTTCTTACTTCCATCCATTTATTTCTAGAAGATATGCTCTATTTTAAACCAGATTTATTTATTTAAACTCTGGAGAGTCCTTGACCGATGCTATTCATGAGATCAGACAGGATGATTGCAATGGTTTGTTGTGCCCTATTAAACTGCTCCTAGGTTGTTGTGCAATACTGAGAAAATTGCTTTTCCCCTATTCTTTAGCGTCTCCATGTCTAAAAAAACCCATATAAATACTTATATTTTATTTTGAATTCTTCAAAGAGAACCAGGCATATAATTTAGGAATATTTTGATAAAATGACCTCTGCTGTCTATTTCATTGATACAAAGATTTAGTCCTTAGTCAAACAGTGCTAAGAAAATGTTAACTCATAAACTTCAATGATTATAGTTTCTATGGAGAAAGGTTTTCACATAAATACATTCTTCAGGTTAGTAGAATTTGCAGTGACTTTACTGGGACCAGGAATAAATGTTTAAATAAATATAATGTTGTACGTGAATATATTTGTCATCTCCTGTTAACATGGAAGAGAACATTCAAATCACTGCAAAAATACAAGGACTTGGTTGAAAACTGATGGAATTTGCCCTGTTTGGTGTGGGGGGTCTTTCAGTTAAACTCACTGGGATTTGGATCAAGATACTGTTTGGAATCTTTAGTCTCGTATGCATTTTAGAGGCATTTCCAAACCAGTACAGATTACAGCAGAGTTCTTTGTTTTCCCTGCTTTATACTGACTACAAAAGGAATTACTTTTGTTTGGGTACTTGACATCCCCATTATTTCCTTCAGAACAAGAGCTGTTGTAGATGTAGAAAGCTGCATAAATCAGGTTTGTAATAAATATAGCTCAAATCAGCATGCTGTATAGTAAAAGTGGGAAAATAGTATAATCTTTTTAACAAACTTAATTAAAATATTAAAACAGCTTACTTATTAATTTGAAGAGGCAATAACTAGCTTCAATTTAAGTTCTTGTTCCTCTCCTACTCAGGATGCTATTTATTAGGAAAGGGCTGGAGCTCACTACTTCATCCTGCCATTCTCATGTTGTGCTCATGGCACAGTAGGCTTGAAAAACTAATTTTATTTGTAGAAGGAGAAAGGCCTTGGAAGGCACCACAGCCACTGAGCATCTAGTTATTCAGTGGAGAGGGGTGAAGGCAGAAGTGCATGTTAAATTTCTGCCATGAGATGTTTGAGAAGTGAGCACTTGGTCCTGCTAGGGCAGCACAAATCCCTCTCACAGCATAACTTCAAGAATAACAGAAGTTTCAGTAGGTTTCTTTGATGTTTGGTTTGTTGTGGTTTTCTTGGTTCGGTTGGGGGTTCTTTTGTTATTGTTTTTTTTTAAAAAGTCCTCCAGTGGCCATGACAACCTCCAAAATAATTAAGCTGTCTATTACTAGTGCTCATACACTGGGCTTGGAAAGTACATAGTGCTTCTTCCATTATAGGGAACTCAAACTTTTCCTCTGCTGTGATTAGTAGAGGACATAATTGCCTCAGAGGGATAAAGGGGCACTAATTCTTCCCTTGAGTCTTGACCACTACAGATGAATTCCTTGGAGCGAGTATGGACAATGTTGTCAGACTTGGCAATGAAGCCTTCCCTCTAGCAGCAAGAGACCCAGGAGTTTACCAGTGCTAGAATCATCTGTGGACTGACTAATTTTTTCCCCTACAAATTATTAATACTGTTCTTAAAGCATGAGACAAAAATCCACTTTCACACCTTTTCCTGTTTTGTTCTAGGTATAGAACAGAAACCTTCAAACCTTGATTTTCCCAAAACAGCTTCAACACAATGATTCTAGCTGGTCTTCATACATACACATCCATTTCTTTTCCAGCCTGCAGTGATGACTTGCTTTGCAAAGGATTTGAATCTTTTTAGGCAGAGGATAGTGGATTCTGCAAGTGCTAGACTAGAAATCAAAAGTAGTGGTAATCTAACCCTTCACCATATCTTGAAAAAACAGAAGCTGTCATTACTATTGTATTGGTTTTTGAAGCTGATCTCAAATGTCTACAAACTGGCCAGAGATCCTCAGGATCTCATGGTTCGGCAGGAATTAAGGTCTGATGAGCTGCTCTGCTCTGTGGCAACTGATGTGTTTAGAGGCAGGCATGAAAGCAGTAATGAAGGCACTCAGGACTCTTAAAAATGAAAACTGAGGCACTTTAGGGTTTGATTATACTTGGGAGAGCTGAATATTTATGAATATATATGAATTTGTGAGCTTTTTCATTATTGCCTTTTCATGATTGTCTAAATTCTACGTGAATTTTCAGTTGTATTTCTACATCTTTTTACAGTGTGACTGTGGCTGTTCACTGAATAAAGATCAAAATCACACCTTGTGCAGTTAATATATATGGCAAAAATCAACTGCTTTTGCTTTTCATTTTAACATCAAAGCACTGTAAAGAGCATCTTCACAGAGTTCACTGATGTTCTTTAACAGGGTGGTCTGTAAATAGTCTAAAGGTTTGCTTACTGTATTAGAGTACATGGCCTGCATCACAAGCAGTGTATTTATTTTTTTAATCAGGAATCCCCACGTATTTTGGGAAAAGAAGAGAAATTTAAATTATCAGGTGCTAATTTTTGTCTCAGAATGAGAAGCAGTTAGGCTGAATTGTTCCTCTGTACAGAACATACTGACCACCATAAAGGTCTTTTCCAACATAAATGATTCTAGATTCTATGACCTGAAACAGTTTGCGCTTTGTCTTCAAGGTAATTGAACTGATTCTAAACCTATATTGCTGTTTTCAAAATATGTCTCATTTTTCAGTCATGCAGACAAGTGGACTGTAAACCAGAACAAAAAGTGACCAAACCAATGCGAAAAACCTATTTTCTGCATACAAGAAGGAAACTGGAAGCACAGCCTTTGGAATAAGTATCTTCACTATACATGTAAGTGAAAGCTGGGACTGTCTGGGGACCAGCGACTCCCATTCTGAGATTTTGACACCCTGAGAAAAGGATACATTGTGTTAATTTTACTTCAATGAGATAAAGATGCAAAAGTTAGATAGATGCTCTTAAAATGTATTCAAACTATTTATCAGTTTTACAATTCTCCTAGGATTGAATAGTTGTACAATTCTCCTAGGATTCTGTCTCAAGTAAACTCTCTCTCTCATCATCAAATAAAAATTTTACAGGGACCAAGCTTGTAACCATAAATTTGCTCCTGTGTTAAACATAGCTACCCTTTAGAACCATCTCAAGATACTTCTGTATCTTGAGATGTAAACCCTCATTTTCAATTTGTGATAGATGTTAGGAACAAGAGAGAGTATCTCTTTCTATATATATTAATTCATGTAACTTAATTCTGCAAGATGGCACACATTTACTCATGGGTTAAGTTTATAATTGCATTTCAAAGCAGTTCTCTTGAAACATTCTAAAACAGATTATGTTCTTAAAAACTCTGTTCTTTACTTTGCATGTTTTAGTACTACATCCCATTAAAGCTGTGTTTGAAGTTACTAGGATTTGTTAAAAATTTGATCATGCCTAAGCAGATAAGAGATTATATGCTTTATGTATATATTTGAAGGATTTGTTCCAGCTTGGATACAGTGTATTAATTGGCCACCTACAGTGAACAGCAGTGTTTAATATTTAGAACCCTTTTCCTCATTGTTTTCCAGGCAGAAGAGCATGTAAGTATTCTTTTAACTAAATTTGCTAACTTTCTGGAACACATTTAAACAATGTGTGCTACTTGTGTCATATTACATTAACTTCACTTCTACAGACAGGTTGTATACATATGTAATAAATAGCCCCTCAGGGATCAGATCTAGATTAACTGAGAAAAACGTACTCTGCTGTACGTTAAGTAATTTACAATATCTCAGTAAACATTAGAAAAGACAAGTTTGTCTCACCAGAACAGGTTAACAGTGCCTACAGACTCAGTAATGATTGTAGAATGTTAAACTATCAAGTGGAAAGTTATAATCACTTTAAATAGTCTATTTTTTTCCCCTAAAACATCAGACAATCTGGAGTTTGATACTATGATGTCTGTAATAACACTGAATGTTTATGACACAGATTGAAAGTAGTAAAGAAAGACACCAGTTCTGCAAAGGATCTAAACAGAGTGACTTAAAACTCTGTTAAAAGAGGGGGAGGCTTTGAGAGAAAACTTGTTTAAGTGGGTAATCTTTTATTTAAATATTATTCCTTTTAAATTAAATTACAATATCTACAGTTAGAAATGAAACATGTTTTAGGCATGCCAGCTTTATTTATATATGACAAAATCCCTGAAGCTTGTCTCTTTCTATCAGCTCAGTTCTGCCTGGTAATTATTTAAATACAGGTGTGGTAAGCATGCTATCATTGGCTTTGGTTTTTATTGCTCCAGTTCCAGTATAATTAACAAAAAGTGTTCTAAGCAAGTGTGTGAAGGTTACTTCAGCAAACTTTAGATGTTTAACGTGGGCATTCACTGCAACTCTAGAACTCACTTGTTATATCTGCCAGATATTGAAGAATGTAACATATATATGTGGTGCAGCAAGAAGGAAAAATTGTCTTTTCTTCATGTTAAATCCATGCAGCTGCTAGCTGCATGGATTGGCTGTGTAGATGTAAATTTGCCCTTAAAAAGGAGCACTCACCACATAGCACTCATGTAAGATTAGGATAAGCCACATAACATAAGAAGTGCAGTGATTTCTGAGTTTAGCCTGGCTGCCTTGTCTCTGATACACAGAGGGAGATAGAAAGTAGGCTAAATTCCAAATGAGGAAGCATGTTTAAAATGCTGTCTTAATTGATCATTTAAGGACAATCATCTTAATTGTTTAATTACATTATTTAACTGCCTTAAACTCAGGCAAGAGGCCCACCAGCATAGAGAAATAACAAACTGTAGTAAGAGTGGCTGGAGCAGAGGACCAAAAGCCATGGATTCTGGAGAAGCCATTTAACACTGTTTGCTTGTCCTGAACTAGAAATAATAAATACTGCATTATATTCAATCATTGGAGATCCTAAGACAAGCAACACTGTATTACAAATAATCATTATTATTTCATTATATATTAGCTTTGCAACAAAAACAACAGAATGCTTTTCTACGTGGAACAAAGGTAATTCAATATGCACTATGTAGGAATACTTTAGTGTATATTAATTGCATATGAAAATGTCAAAGCAACTGAAAAGCAGTCGATGCAAATGTTCATAAACATTGTGGCTGCTAAGTTAAAAACTAAGGTGTTGTATTTACTTAGTCACTTAGTCTGATCTTACAGAAGCAGCTTGATTCATTGTACATGTACTGTTTGAGGGGAGAGAAAAAGTGTTTAAAAGGAGACTAAAAGTAAGCAGGAAGAAAACTGAGTGAATGACACAAATTTAAGGGAGGACTGGTGAGGGGTAGTCCTGTAGAGCTGGTGGTATCAGTTGGGGTCAGAATCCCTGGGTGCACTTAGTTTCAGGTCGGTCTGACTCTCTCTGCTGGCCTGTTCCATTTGTCTGCAAAGAACAATGAAAAAAACACTGTAATTTGTCTGTCAACTGAGGACCTGACATAGTGACAAATATGTCAAGCTTTGAGAGACATTCAGAAGTGGAATTCAGTGGAATTTACCTACAAATTATGCTTTGCAGTTATCTTCTGCTGCTGAGGGAATTCTGTGCTTTCCTTGTCTACTTATTCCTTTCTATCCAGGGAATCCAAGACACAAGTGTTGTGTAGTGCCAATAACTCAACATGCAGGTTCATCTGTAATGAAATATAGTGCCTTATGAAAAGAAAAAAAAATAGAGGAAAACCAGAGAGAAAGAGAGAAGTGCTGTGTTATAAAGATATTAATACCTTTTTAAATTAGTGACATTGATTTTAAAAGAATGCTGACTTCTATCTTATCATACCAAAAATGAGAAAGTAAATTAGAAACCTACCCTGAACTCAAGAATTATGTGGACACAATCCCTGTTACTTTAAAGTGAGATATAAATCCAGAGATTTCTCATGCCATCATTTTGTAAATAATTACAGTTCTGCTGAATCTGTTGTATAAAGTTTACATGGGAGGTTCAGTGCACCCTTGCTCTTGTTTAGAACATTGGGAACCACCAGAGAGATGTTGACATATGGCTGCACTGTTTTAGTGCACGAGACATCGACTACATGGGAGCATAATAAACAGGAGCATAAAGACAGGTTTGTGCAAGCAGTTTGAATTGACCTTTTTGGCAGCTGAAATCCATCTTGAGTACATGGTGCTGATGTGGACAGACATGTAAACCTCATCTTGTTACCGCAACTACCAGTTTTACAAATATATTCCAATGCTCAAAATGTACATCATTCTAAGTAAAGTGATTTTAAATGGGAGAGGGGTTGCAGCAGCAACAATTCATAGTAAGACAGAGCAGAAACTTTCTCTTAAGTTTGTGGAACTATCCCCACAGTTAAATAAAAAATTAGGTAAGTGTGCTTTACGCCAATAGAAATTCTTATCATTTCAGGGTGATGGCTTATTTCATGTATTTTTTCCCCTAGCAAAATATTTGACTAACTGATACAGTATTTTAATTTTGGCATTAAAAAAGAACAATCTATTGTCCTTTCAATAAGCAGTTCTAGTATAAGCATTTTCCAAGTTAGGAGTATTTGTATAAATACCTTTTACTTTTGAACAACAGCGTCTGAATCTGGTCTACAGCAGTGTTCTTAGAAACAGAATGAATCCAACTGTAGTGCATTTTTGAAGGAACATTTTTAAGGAACTTAATACTTTCTTTTGAAACACACTTTTTGAAAACTATCTAACATAGCCAAATGTAGTTCTCTTTTAACAAGTCCTTATCTACTGTTGCATACCAAAGTATGAATCTCTTTGTATAGCCACAGTAATGTTTGGATTCAAGACTAAAAAGTAATTACTTGTTGTGATAATAAATTTTAAGGTTTAATCTAAACTGATGGAATGTAGGCAAATGCCACCTCACAGTTTTAAGTGCTCGTTATGTCCTCAGCAATTTCTTGTTAAATCAGTGAGAGTACTGTGTATGTGCTGTGTGGATATATGCTGTGCTCACAAGTTCTAAATAGATATGCAATAATGAAAGAGTACACCTTTAACTTGTGAGCATACCTATAGTACTGTGAGTATCCTACTTCTAACAGCTTTCCTAAATTTATCAATTCACCAGTTAGCAAAATCCTGAAATCAGCAAAAGTAAGATGAAAAAAAAATCTTGTTGTTGGAATTCTAAGGAGCATTGAAGATGCAGAGGAAGGTGGCAAAAGAGTAATTACTGAATTAGGCACAGCAGAGAAGCTAGTTAGCAAGAGATATTCCTTGGATATCACTAGGTATCTTTAAAACAGGAGTGGCTGGTACTATCACGTAATGACCACACCCCTAGCTTTACCCTTGGGTTTTTGGAAGAACTTTTCAGGAAAGAGGGGTTATAATTTACATGTGTGCTTGTGCATGTTGGAAATAGTGATGAGGTAGTAGTCCAGAGTACTTGTAATTTAGTGTACACCTAGTCACACTTAATACAGAGTTATATAGTGAGCAACATTTTTCTTACATTTAAGTGTTAATGCAGTGTAAAATGTTTTCACAGTCTGTTGTATATACATTCTCTTATGTAGAAATACAGAAAACATTTAATGACTGACTTAGCCAAGTCATGCAGCAAGTGCACTCTTCCATACTCTTCAATACAATCAGTAATACTACGGTTTTGTCTACAATCTGTAGCCTGAAAACAACACAGATTCAACCTTGACATTTGACAATTTCAGAGGTTTTTAAGTCAACATAATCACAGAATGGCTGAGGCTGGAAAGGGCCTCTGGAGGGCACCTGTTCCAAGCCAGGGCTCAAGGAGGGGCACCTGGAGCCAGTTAAGCAGGACCCTTCCCAGGCATCTGAATATCTCCAAGGAAGAGACTTCACGGCCTCTCAGCCTGTGCCTGTGCTCTGTCACCCTCACAGTTAAATCTGAGGTTCAAAGGGAACTTCTTGCATTGTCCTTTCACTGGACACCGATATAAAGAGCCTTGATTCATCTTCTGTGCATCCTTCCAGCAGGTATTTATATATACCTTGATAAAACAAATCCTCATACACTCTGGGCCTTCTCTTCTCCCAGCAGTGCAGCCCCAGGTTTCTCTAAGCCTTTACTGGCATGGGAGGTGCTTGCATTCTTTTATAATTATATTATGTGGGTTGACTTGCACTGCATAAAGATGTGTTATGTTCTTGTGCTGTTCCTGGAATTTGCTCAGTGAAGGTGGAAGATGCCTGTATTTGCTCAGGCAAGCTTCTGTCCCTTAGGATTTCTGTGATTTGGGTTTTACTATTGCTGGTACTAATTGGTACAAGACACCAGCGCAGAATAAGTTGTCAGATACTATTCTTTCATTTAAACATCTTGAATGTTAGGTTCATTTGCAAAGATAGAAATAATGGTATGCAATGGAAATCAATGTGCCTTTTCTGGTTGTTGAGTATTGTAACCCTGTATCATTTTCTCATACATACACCTGAGGCAGAGGCCTGGTGCTGTGTTGCTGATGGCAGATATTATTTAAGGATTAAACCATTTCCCTATCTCCTTTGTTCTTCAGAAGGGTAAAATGAACACAAACATTTCTGTATTCTGGGAGTGGCAGAGTTAAACTCAATTGAAAGCTTTGAACTTTGATTAGGACAGCAGGCAGAGGGGGAAGTGAGAGGGGAAGATTGGCCTTTTGTCCCTCACCTGAACCTTTAAGTCTCTCCTCTCCTTGCTTTGAGAAAGTCTTTCTTCCCTTCCCTTACACATATTGCATTACCCTACCCTGGGCTCATGCCAGATTCTGAAGAGCATGTACCCATGCCAGATTCTGGAGAGAGAATTTGGCCTCACAATGTTTGCATTGTGTTTGTTCATTGTGAGTGAGGGTGCTTTGAAAGCAGCCACGTTTGAATCTGTAGCTGTCCTTGTATGAAGCAGGCCTCTGAAATGCTCTGTGTAGCTAATGTTCATACACATTTGGACAAAGCAAGTATATGGTTTATGTGGTTTTAATTTTGAAATAATTGAAGTGGTATCCTTGGTTCTTGCTGCCAGTGGAGTCTAGGATTGTTCTCCTCACTTGAGCAAATCTCCCAGTGAGATCAACACAAATTCTGCCTAAGGAAAAGGTAAAAAATTGACTTAGAGAAGCCAAAAAAGGATCTGTGCTTCATGCAGCTTCTCTTGGTAACTTCATCAATTTGAAATCTCAAGTATTAGAGATCTTTTGAGCACTCCAGTCTCAGAGAAAATACTCTGTATGAGCTCTAAGAATGTCTTTTGCTGGTGGGGAAAACACATGTATAAAGATGTTAAATGCCAGCTGTTCTGCTGGAATGAGTGAAATCTTAAATTTTACACAGTTCTACATTTTTCTACTAGGGATTTTTATTTATTGTTATTCTGGTTAAAGTGGTACTTAATCCATCAGTAAGAATTCGATGATAAAATTGAGGCTGTGCCTTGGGTGACCTGTGAGAAACTCTATATCTTATTGCTAGGAATCTTTTGAGATTTGGGATTTGATTTTTCTCCTGCACGTATATGAGATGTCTTTGGCAAAGGTCACATAAGTTTTAACCCACAATATTAAGTCACAAATGAAATGGATTTAAGTGGTCTTGCCCTACTCCCCTGTGAGTGCTTGCTCACATCTCAAAACCACCGTATAATTTGTCACAATTCAACATGATTATCTGTCTTTGCTCAGGAGGACTATAATAGCTAAAGAGTAAGTTATATTGCAGGTAAGGATATAGGATTACTGGTAGGGCTGATTGAAAGAGCTTTTTAAACTCTGGTCTAAGCCTAGCTGACCCTAGCTTACTTGCTTTTCTTTCTTTCCTTTTTTTTTTTTTTTTTTTTTTTTTTTGTTTTGGTTTTTGTTCTGTTGTCCTTCAGCTTTTTAGGTTAGTTTTTTTCATTTTTCTTCACTGGTTTTTTTTTGGTTTTTTATTGTGCTTAAAAATACCCTAGATTGCACCAAAAATGCCAACCCAAAATAGGATAGGGAACAAAGGTTCAGCTGACAGTGTGTAAATAGACCCAGCAATCCCTGATTCAGCTGTCCTCCCTGCTCAGCAGAGTTTTTCAGCATGTAGACAGTGAAGCATGTAAATGTTATTTTCTAAACACTGCATGTCCAAATGATCTAGACGGGATCATGGAACAGGACCTGGTTTGAAAAGCTGCTCTCCCAGCCGCTCCCCCTGCCCGCCCCACCGGGGGGCTTTGAGAAGCAGGGCATGTTCAAGTTGCCAATCAAGCTCTTATGTAAAGTCCTGCTAAAGTTCAGTGCACTTTTAAAAGTATTTTGGGGTTTGGTACATTTTAAAGAAACACTCCTTCGCATAATGAGCTGTGCATATCTTCTCCATGTTCATTACTTGCATGCTAATGGCTATGTTTAAAATTCCTTCTTATCTTGTTTTCTGATTGATGGGAACTTGAACCAACCTCTAGACTTCCAGACCTTGCTCAGTTACTGTTGTTTTCATTGATAGAATAAATCATTTGATGTGAAAAGTATTATGCACTATTCTGATTCCTTGTTCAGGCCCATATACCTATATTATATATTGTTTATCAACATCTCTTTTGATTTCTCTGGGTATCTGATGAGGTTCTATATTGTATGACAGCCTCTGTTATTTAACAGACTAGCAGGATTTTTTACTTTCTGCTGTTGCAACATAGGATAAAGGAATTGCATGCCAGTCTTTTTATTTTTCTCTGCTTTTCTTCTTTGCTGTAACTGCTTGGGTTAAAAGATGAACAAACAAACAAATCTCTGAGGACTTCAAAGAGATCAAATTAAAAAAATAAAAGCAAATAATTTCTTAAAGCTAGGCTGTTTTGCTGTGTTTCTCTCCTGTTTTTCTTTTCTTCCCCCTTTTTTTTTAATTCTGAAAAGAAATGGCAGGCTGTAGGCACTGCCTGTGGCTTGCTAGCCTTGCTTCTTGTGTGGTCTGTGCAGACTTTATGATTTATTCAGCTAATGGGAAAGGAGCATGACCCCCAGTGGCCACAGAAAGAGAGCTGCATGTGGGTTTAATGCTTTCACCACAAAAATGTCTGCTATGACTAAGCTGTGTGGCTGAAGTCACTGTCTGAATGGTGCTAAAAAGGAACTTAGGCATTAAGTGTGCACTATTTACTATAGATTGGCTCTTGGGATTAGGCCAAGGGTTTCTTACTCAGTTTCAAAGAATAGCATGGAAGCTGCTAGGAAAATTAGAGCTGTGCAATTTATTTTTACCAGTCTCCCCAGTGAGTGACCCAGTGAAGGATTTGCCTCGTAGCACTTTTTTTCATCAGTTACCAAAGAGCAATTCAAAATGTACTGGTTTGTTCGGGAGTTTTACGGGGCTTATTGTTTACATTTTCCCATCTCCTACTTTTCTTCATATTAACATGACTTTCTAACAATATTTTTCTTCATGTACTGCTTAGAATTGTAGAGGAAAACAGGTTTGGACAACATTTGAGCATCATTGCTTGAGACAGTTACAGTACTATTTCTGATTAAAAGTATGAACTGTAGGCTAAATTAAGAGTCTGCCCTTGTCTTTGCTCAAGAGAACTGCAGAACCACAAATTCCACTGGGAAGAAACTGAAATCTTCTGTTTTATTATGGCAACACTGCCACTAGGTTTACTTGATTTTGTTGACTTTTAAGGGCAGGTTAAAATGCTCTCTGTCTGTTTTCCTTCTGACAGCTAACTGTCTTCACGTGGATGTATTAAAAAACAAACCCACCACGACTACCTGTGTTGAGAGAAAAAATTGTAAAGTGCTTTGTCATCTTTAAAAAGCATTTAGGAATTCTGCTTTTCCAGAACTAACATCCTTCTTCATGCCATGTATGAAACCCAGTGGGATATTAAATATTAATCATAAACACTTTGTTTGCTTGTTTTTGAAAGATGGTTTTGTTATTTGAAAATAGTGAGCACACCTCTTAACAGCTATATATTCAAGAGAATGAGGGGAAAAAAAGATACAGAGCTAGGACCTGATACTCCAGATTAATTCTGTCCTTCCACAGTTTGATCCTGGGCAGCTCCAGCAACAATAACTTCAGCATAAGGAAAAGCAAGATTTGTTGCTAGTATTTAGTGAAGTTATTGAAAGAAAACATGTAGAGAAAGAAAATTAAAAATCCTGTGTAAAATCTATTATATTCTTTTAGTATCAAATATTTGACAGGGTAAAAGTGACCATTTGATGTCACTAAGTTTTGGAAAATGGGAAAAATTCAAATTTAACATATTTTATGTAAATAAAAATACTTTATGTGCATGTGTGCACATATGTGCATATGGTCGTGCGGTCTTGTAGATTTTTGACTTGTAACCAAAATTTTAAAATCTAGATGACAAATATTAAGCTCCTAAATTTTATTTCTGCACACAGGCATCAGTTTGTATAAATGCTGAGAATACACAAAACAGAAGTCACTTAAGTGAAAGATTACTGCCAGTACTTTGCAGTTTTAAAATTCAGGCCATTTTTACTTATAAATATTATTGGGGAAAAAAATGTCATGCAACTTTTTTTTTTTTTTGGAGAAAGTAAAGTGTGGGCATCACTTGAAAGATTATATACATAGGAAAATATGGTGGTGAAATATTTTTTCTTTGGTGAAAAATACTTAAATGAAAAAGGCTAGATATATTAATTTTGCATTTTTAAAAGGATATATTTTGGTTTTGCATTTTGAAACAATCTTTTCTGTGTATGGCAGTTCTTTTGTTTTAATGAATTCCAAAATTGAATCTTGTCAGATAAAACCCCTGAAAATAACTTGTTAAACTGAAACAGTTTTTAAAAATCTTTTTTTCCCTTTAGACAAGAACTGAAAGAAGTTATTCATAAAGTTCTGTTTCATAATCTTAAGGCAGAAAGGTTTGAAATTTTTGCTTGACTCTGGTTGGAAGTTTATCCTTCCTGTCGAGTTTTCTGGGATCTCTGAAATAAGGGTCCAATTCTCAAGGTGGAAGACTTCCTGCTGTGCTTAGTTTAGTCCTGATTCTTGCACAACCAGGAAGAAAAAAATGTGGAGAAATGAGCAGTGATGCTGTTATCTAAGCACAGCAGTGCTTCACAGAAAATGGAGCGAGGGGGTTCTGCAGGAGAGGATTAGGCCTGGTTTTAACCTTATAAACGTTTGTATTTCCTGCCTAGAGGAGGGCTGTGCCTTCCTGCTGCCCTGTAACCCAAGACTGGAATGATGTGGTGATTGTACCATAAGAGAATTTGAAATGCCATTGATTTGGGTTGGACCGAGAATACTTGTGGGGCTGCTGTGCATTGTTGAGGAGTTCCCCTCTGCAGTCTATGGGGGATGGTGAGGAGAACTGGACAAGAGCAGTGGGAATAATAATCCTAAAAGTCTCCTTACCTACAGCAAGCACACTGGTGTGTGTGGTGTGCAGCACAGATGCCTTGTCAGCAAAAGGCAGGGGAGAGAGACAGCTGGACGTGTCTGGCGTGCAGGTGTTTCAGCTGGTATTCACACTGGCTACTGGCAAACAGATTTTTTTTCTCCTTTTTTTTTTTTTTTTCCTTTAATTTCTTTTTCTGGTGGAAGAGGAAGAGACAGTGGGAGGTAAAGAAAGAAGAGAGATCACCCACAGTCATTTCCCAGAATGGAAGAGGAGAAAAGCAACACATCAGCTCAACCCCTGTTTACACATATAACTGGCTCAACTTTCCTTTGCAAGTATAAATCAAATGGTACAGACTGGGGATGTTTTTCTCTCTCCTGTGAAGACAGCCTCTTCTTTTTTTTTGACTTATGAGGATTGTGTTAGTACTCCAGGAGTTCTGCATTGCAAGTTGTAAACTTGACTCTGGGCTTTTTCTCTTCAGTAGGTTTCTTTTTCCCTGGAAAGTCACATAGTGATTTGTGTCACTAAGAGCTGCTTCAGTGACCTAAAGTGGTTACACGTTCAGTAGCTTTAGACCTTTCCTTGGGAGCATTTTTTTCTGAGGAAAATATTTTCCAGATTATCATGACTGCACCTGCCTTCTGTGACTGAAGCGTGAAGGGCATGGAGAAGTTATTTGAATTCTGAAATTCTTGACAGTGATTTCTGAAGTGATTGACAGCTGGTAAAAGCTAGAGTAGCTCTTGGGATATTCTCACCTAAGTCAAGCTAAAGACCAACTCAGAGAAGTTGTAGGTGACCTGCAAGCTTAACTTCACTGTTCTCTGCAATTTAGGCTTTTACTAGAGAGGTCCTAGTATAAATTAATGGGATCTGCCTGTACTCACATAAATATTACAGTTAAAAGACATTTCTCATAATTTCTTCCCTTTTTTGTTTTGGTTTGGTTTGGTTTTTTGTTGTTGTTGGTTTGTTGGTATTTTTTCTTTCCCCTCATGTAAATGTAGCAGTCAGGAATCAGGTTTTTCATCTATATTGGCCATGTGCCATTTAGTCCTACATCTGTTCTCTGACAGTAGCTAGTTTCAGATGCCTTGAAGGGGAGCATATAGCAATGTAAATTATTATTACTGTTACTGTATTTGCTGCAATACAGTATTACTACCAGATGCCGCTTGGGGGTTGCATCTCTCCTCATTTGGGATATGCATTATACTTTAAGTCTTGTCAGCCATTTTTCAGTTCTGTCAAGGCTGTGTTGGAACCATCACTTACAGTAGAGAAAATCATCATGTGCTTCCTCAGTTTGTTCTGCTTTGGTTCCCATTTTATCAGCATCATTTCCCACTGAGCTTGGTTTTGCTCTTGAGTCAAAGGGCAGAGTTTTCTCATGATTCTCTGTTAGCTAGTCATAAGATCTGAATGATTTTGATAGTTTAGTTTATGGGAACATTGACTTCCATGTCACTGAAAGCTAAGCTAAGATGCCTTTGCTTGCTGGGATTTCTGATACAGTTTTAGAGTGGCTCTTATGGTTAAGTTATCACAATAGCAGCCAGGCTCAGCCTGTTTCTTTATCCTTGGGGCTTGCTTTCATACTCCAAGGAGCTGCTCTATTCATATCATACAGTATTTTGGAGAACAAGTTTGCTGTAACACAGATTATTATATGCATCTTCTTGGGCCAAACTAGAACTAATAATATGTAACATATAAGTCAGTCATGTCATTATTTTGGAGAATGCCCTCTAAACAATTGGGAATTTGGCCCTTCACCAATCAATATGCTGACATATTTACTCATGGGGACGTTATTGTCTGTCCTATAATTGCTTGAATTTATGTAGATCTTCAGGAGACAAGTGATTTGGGTTTGATTTTTGATTCTCTCATAGAATATTCTTGAGAGTGTCACATTCTGGTTGATGTTTAATTTCTTCTCATTGAAATGTGTGTACGAATATTCCCTAAACAGACAAGTGATCTGTGCAGCCTAAGTACTTCTCACTTCCCAAACAAATTCAGATCTTTAGATGAAAGTCACTATAAAAACCAGTCTATGGATTTTTCATGTAATTTAGAATTAGTTCTTCCAAACCTAGAATCAGTTGTTTTCATTGGGAAATGCTAGATGCAGACCCTGACACTATAATTTCATCACATAACTTTGTTCTTTTTTGCTTTGCCTTTTTAATATATTTTCTGTTCATTGCCTTTATTTTCAGTTTTGTACATAGACATTTATCCCCCATGACAATTTGCCAAATGTATTCTACAGTCTCAGAACAGGATGATCACTTCATTTCTCCAATCTGTCCTTTTGAGACTATTCTGCAACACATAAAACTCTGTCTGAGAGAAGAAGTTACAAATAGTCTTGTGAATAAGTGCTCTGAGAATTCATCTTGAAGCTACTTAGCCCTTACTCTGTCTAAGAATACCTCAGTTGGGATGGAGTTTCGAAGCTCAGAACATTGTCTATTGCATGTCTTCCTAATCAATACCCTCTTTCTTGGCCAGAAGGTGTTCCTGTATATTTCACTCCTGTCCAGGAGTTTATTCTCCCTTCCATCAGGTCTAGCAGGTCTTGCTGCTGCCAGGGTGTCAGCTCATCCAGCATCACTCATTTCTCAGTGGGGGAAGATGGGATTTTTCCATCGAAGCAGCTCCCTGAACTGATTCAGCCAGGCACCTCAGGATCTTTGCTTCCAAGTGCAACTGGAGAGGGGGAGAGAGCATTCAGCTCACGGGCTGGGGGTAGGGGGAGCAGGATTTCCCCTTTTGGCAGCCACCTGCAGCTAGACCAGATTATGTATAATGTCAAGCCACATTCTTAAACAACTCACAGTGTTTCTGATCTAGTGAGACTGGAGTGTTTGATGTGCTTAGTAGAGATTTGACTTTTCAAGTAGGTCTGGCAGCAAGTACTAAAAAGCAGGTGTCCTCCACATTGGTGTATGACTTACATAGCCAAGAGAAGGCTTCACAGAAGGGCAGCTACTAGAAAAAAACAATCATAAAACAAATAAGACACCATTATTTTAAATGGGCAAAAGTCCACAAAGGAAAGGACCTGGCAGCTGACACCAATATTATTACTGGCTGAAAAGAGATTTGAACTTTTTGGCAACAACAAATGTTACAGAATTGGATTTGAACAGGTGAAATTTATTATAAACTTTGGACACAAATAGTCCCAGAAGATCAGTGTGGGTGTTCAAACAATAAGGACTGTCTGCAGCAATAGGTAAAGAAGAGAATCGGAGTATATAAAATTGTCATTGCAAGACAGTACAGGGAAGAAGTGAGGTTTTCCTAAGAGTATGAGTCACAGAAAATCAGTGGGAATTGGGTGCCTTCTTTTCTCTTCTGAAAAGCCTCCAGCCAAGCTCCCTGAAATGACACTACTGACAAAATGTGATCTTTCTCAGATCTTCTAAATGAAAACCTGTTCAAAGGACAGGAAAATCACGTATTTCAAGGCCTTCAGGAAGGTGGAGGAGGACAACTACCAAAGCAGTAAAGATTTTAAGGAAGAGAGAAATTGATGTTCTGCTCAGTAAATATGAACCTCAGGTTTACAGCATTGATGGTGAACTGTCAGCTGAGACATTTTCTCTTACTCTGTCTAAAAAATGAAGAAGACAATGGCATGTTTTTAAAGAGCAGGATTTCACTGATTTTTCTTTTCCTATACTTCAGTAAAATATGTCAAGCATAAATTGTGGTTCTGCTCATCCTTTTGTTCAAAATGGAATGTATCAATTCAGTTTCTACATACAATACTGGATGCATTGCATTTGATGTGTTTTCAAATAATCTCTGTTCCCAATCTTAACAAAAATACTTGAAAATTATTGTGTATGGTAATATAAATTCATATATTGGATAGAGTAACTTATTAGACTAAATATATTATATTTCAGCTGGGCAGAATTTACTTTCTGTTCTCAAGAAAATACGGTGTGCAACTGTTCTTTAGTCTGCTTTCTATGTTGAAATGTGTACTGATACATATTCTTGTCTTGTTTTTGTTCTGCCTTAGGACAGCACTGGGGATAAATTACTCTATGTGAATGGACCATTTCCTGTTAAAATACTTAAATAAACATAGGAGAAACTAGCATATATGCAGGCACCTACGTACTCATATTTACATAGGCTTAGTCACTCAGAGTTTGTAATTTTTTTTCTTTTCCTTTTTGAGTGGAAGAAATAATATATCTTCTGCTTTTGAAATAGTGGTGTGGGGGTTTTTTCAGTTTGAGGGATTTAATTGTTCAGGGTTGGGAGGGTTGGATGTTTTTGTGCTTGTGTTTTTGTTTTTTTACTGTGGGATGCTCAAACACTGGTGCAGATTGCCCAGTGAGGTTATGGAGTCTCTGCCCTTGAATATACTTAAAAACCCAACTAGACATGGTCCTGGGCAACCTGCTCTAGGTGATCCTGCTTGAGCAGGAAGTCCTCCGGAGATCCCTTCCACCCTCAGGAATTCTGTGGCTTTTAACTGGAGACTTACTTGTATTTTTTTTTAGCTGGGTGTTTTTTCTAGCACAGAGAGAAAAATAAGTTAAACAGGGTAGGGTTTTATAAAGAGGCTTAAAAACTGGGAAGTGGCAGAAAGAAATGCAAGTGAACAATGTGCATCCTACCAAGCTGATGGTTGATGGGCTGCGGAGCAGTGAGAGCTTGGAAGGGCAAAAGCACATCTGGCAAATCTGGTCTTTCCAGAATGGTGAAAAGGTACAAAAGCTCTTCATAATGAAGAAAGTATGAAGCAGCAATATTTTTGGTTAGTTTTCTATTTAGCTTTCTCTGTGTTTTTAGATTTTTCAAGGACATTGCTTTCAACAACATCTGGTTTTCTCAGTTTTACCAAAGAGTGAGTCTTGTTTTTCTGAAAAGCTGGAAATGCTACTTACTGTACATGGATTACTGATCTTTCCAAAGCTGCTCACAGCTGACACACAAAGATCTGTCAAGTGAGTCATAAAGCCCAGTCAGCTGTATCTTTTGCTTGTTCCTAGTTGAGATTTAGTGGGTACTCGCTTTGTAGACTTTGAAAGCTGGCCAGGAACTTTGACAAAAAACAACCTGAATGTTGCTGCTAAAAAAAACTCCAAAAGAGCAACATTGGAAAGTTGCTTTTTCATAATGTCAACTGTATTTTCTGCTGCAAGCAGGTGAAATTATGTTGTCAGGAAAGCCTTTCGACTAATATATGATGAGATTTGTGATGAATAGAAGATTGTCTTTTGAAATAGCATTGCATCGGCATGACAAAGCCTTTAAATTTTGTATTCATTAGAATATTTTTTTATTCTTTAGAATGAGTAGAATTTGCAGTGGAGGAAGACTTATAATCCTCCCTTAAGGAATCTGTGGGTCATGCTAGATTGAGTTAAATCAGACAACCTACTCCTCTTTCTCTTTTTCATGTCTGTGCTACCACAGATTTAGTTGGAAGTCTCTTCAAAGATAAGTGTTTTCTTCCATGGTAGAGTAGGAAGTTGGGCAAGTCAGTTAAAGAACAGTTGATATACCTGCCAGGGGTACAAATTTCTTCTCTCAGTGTATTTTTTTTCTTTAGAGCAATTGGATGGACTCTGTATTGCTTAACAGTGGAGAGGAACTTAGTCTCTATACAAGCTTCCTAATGCTAACAGTCTTTTTGAAAGGCTACAGTTCAGATGATCTCAGTTTTGAAATCTTTTATTCTATGCTTTTATCATTCACTATATTTTTCTCTTTTGTTTGAGTTCCAAATTTACTTGTAAGTATTTTACACTTTGGAAAATTTATCAAAGATTAAAAGATAAATGCTTAGAATTAGGAACTTCATTCTGCAGTTGGCTGTTCTTGAACTATTAAATTATTATAAGCCTGATTCTTTCTTAGAGAAGTAATCCATGTTTTTAAAACTTTAATCTACTGCTTTTTAAAAGAATCCCTAAACAAGCAAGGTTCATAACACTAGTTGCTCTTGATGGGAATTATGCAACAGACAAAATTTTAGATATTTTAGATATTATGCTTCTGGTACACCAATGCATTGAAAATCTTTGTTAATCTTTGAAAATGCTGTTTAGTAACTGTCTGGATGTCACCTACACATACCAGTAGTTTCTGGATGCCAAATACTTTTTCAGAATAAGAATGCAGGAGATGGCCAAAGGTTCAAGGTCAAGTGCAAAGTAGGACAGGAGAGGGAGGACATCATTTCAAGTGCCTCTTGGTAAAATAACCAGAGAAGACAGTAAGCCATTCATAAGGATTAAGGCTAATGGGTGAAAGTAAATCGTTTTAATTAGGTTTCTGAGTTTTAATCCAAAACAAAACTTGCAGGAGGTGTATTGTAGATATCAGCATTTGATCCTACCCTATTAAATACATTTTCAGCATCTCAAGAAAAAGCAGCTATGGGATCGTCATCATCTCTCACCTCTCATAATATCTGTAGCACTCTTCTTAAATTATCAGCTGCCTCCCTGCCTGGCATGAAACTGCCTTGATCTTGATTTACAATGGTGGTAATGCTTTTGTTTAGTCTCGTGGTTAGCCATTTAGTAAATATTTTTAAGACTACATTTAACAAAGATACAGAATGATAGTCCTTACATTTACTGAGACTCAGGTTTCAGAGTGCACAGATTCTCCTTCACTTTTCATTGATAATGGTATTGCACCTTTACCTGGTTGTGTGCAAGGCATTTTGGAGGCACTGTGTTAGGTTAATGTGGGGTTTCTGACATATATTCCTTGCTGTCACCCACTCTGATCAGTCCAATTGCCAGACTCCAATTACTGTGCCATTTAATTCAATATATAGAACTATAGTTGCAGATTCCTTTCAATTTGGCACATAAATGGCAGCAGATAGCAGTACCCCAGTGGAGCTTAGAGAGAGGCAGGGAACAGCCATAAAATTTGGAAGAGTAGGCAAGAGGAACATGTAATTCTTTAAGCACTTACTATAGTGGTCTTAAATATGTTATAGGCAAAGAACAGAAGTTATCTTTCCCTTCTGGTATTGCCAAGGAGCTCTTCATGAGCCTAAAAAATGTGAATGATGTGGACAGGGACATGAATTTAGCACTTTCCATACCTGGGGTTGTCCAATAGCTAAAAAGCAGCTGAAGCTTTCCTCAAGCGTGCAGTCTTTGGGACTCCTGGAAAAAAACCAAGGATGTATTTATCTGCTTATCTTCTCTTCCTGTATATCATTATTCAATGGCACTTGGATTAGTTTTGTTTGCAATCAGTTCTGCCACATTTTGACCAACTCCAAATGTGCATGTCCTCAAATATGATAAAAATTCAGCTGAAGAAACTTAAATTGAGTAAAGTTCTAAAGATGTTCAGTAATAATTTTTAATGGAAGAACCATTGGTTCTTGTAGGTCAGGTTGGCTTGGTTTGAAAGACAGATGTCTGCTAAGGAAGGCAGGAGCCTCCCTAGTGTTATAAATGATCAATTGAAAAGCCAAATTATCAAAATATGAAAGATTTTATTTTCATGACCAAAATACAGTCCTCAAAAACTCACAGCCAAAGAGACAGCGTCGAGCCTGGGATCGGCGCTGAGTGAACACAGATCTGGCCTCTATTGGATCCCCCTCTGTTCAAGAATGCCGTTTCCAGCAAGGCTATTTTTTACAGTTTTTTATGCCTGAGGCAGAGGTGCCCTGCTTTCCTTTGTAACCCTGCATATGCATGAGAGTTTCTTTCACTGTGCTGGGCTGGACAATTGCTGTTTCCTGAGTAGTGGCAGGCGCTGATCATGTCAGGGGAAGTCAGATACATCTGAATACGTTTCTGGCAGCTTCTGTTATCTTGATAGATGGTATCAATCAGGCGATGATCACCCTTGGGTGTCTCCTGATTGCCACGGAGGACGATCATCGTGCTGGCCATGTCAATTCGTGGGTAAACGGGTATCGGGGTATCAGTCTCCTGCTGCCTTCAGAAATTTTGAAATTCTGAAATAGACATCTGTCCCTAGGCTGCTTGTGTTCAGAGACTCATTTGGATTTTAAAATCTTATAAAATACACTCTCTCTTTAAGCATTATTTATTTAATTACATATATTACACTAGGAATGGAAAATGTGAACTCCCTCCAAATTGTTATAATTTTGAAATTAAGGGGCTCTCAGGCAAAGATGTGAGGATAGGAATAACAATTCTTTACTAGTGTATGCAATAAAGCAAGCAAACAACAACAGCATTAACACCAAACAGAGCCCAGAACCCAGTGACTGCTTTGTTTATGGCGTTTCCCCTCGGATGCAGTTCCGGGCACGGCCGGCAGGGGCGCTGCTGGCTCCCGGCGGGCAGGGCAGGTGCAGTGACTCCCCCGGGCCTGCAGGGGGCGCTGTGCTGCGAGCTCAGGGAGCACGCGGTGATGGCGGCTCGGCCCACACGGGAAGGGATGGAGGAGAGGCTTTACTCCACAAACCCTGGGGCAGTCGGCTCCGGTGCCCTTAGCAGGACTCTCGGAAAGCAGCAAGCGAGGCTGGCAGGATGTCTCAGCAGGATGGGAGTGCGTGACTACAGTGCAGCGAGAGCTTGGAGCAGTGCTGGAGAAGCAGCGAGGGTGGGACAGAAGAGCCTGGCTCCCAGCAGGGCAGAGAGAGGCGAGCTCAGGATCCCAGGCACCCGAGCAGATGGGACAGGTCCCTCTTTTAGTGAGGTGGATGTTAGTAAGGTCTCAGTTCAGTGGCTGCTCTCGCAAGCAGAGGCTCACCCCAAGGCAGAAGAAGCAGCGAATTCCTTTTCCCAAGCAGCAACTCCAACCATCTTCCAAAGACAAGAGAGAGCAAGAGTCAGTTCTCGCAGTATCTCTGCCCCTCAGAGAAAAACCCTCAGAAAACAGAAATGCAACCAGATGCCCTCCTCCCTGAGCTTGATCACTTCTTTTGTTTTCTTAAGTACCCAGTTGTTAATGTCTCCTAGCAACTTATGGAAAAAAAAATCTTTCGGTAAAAAGGAACACAAGGAAAGAAACCTAACCCCCAACACAAGTGGATGCAAAAAGTGATGGTCCGACTTGTTTGAACCCTACATTAAATGAATTACAGTTTTTAACTGTTCTGAAAAGTTCTGTGATATTTTGTTGTGTAATCAATAGCCTGTGCATCTGAAATGTTTATATAATTTAGCAGCATTTTACAGCTTAAGGCCTTTAATAGAACTCAGTCACTTGTAATACATCTCACTGTCTGGGTGGGACATACAGGAACTAAGTGTTCATCCACTGAAGAGAAACATGAAATGTTCTTTAAGTTTGGAGAAACAATAGTAAAAGTTGTGGATGTAGTCCTTTAATCTTTATTGAGACTATATTTTGAAATTAGGATACCCCAAAATAGGGTGATTTAAAGCTTAGCAAACACATTCTTACTGAAAGTACCCCTCATGACTTATCCCTAGGGGTGATCCTGCAGTTACTGGTTTTGAAAGAGTTAAACCCTTCACCTCTGAGAAAACATTTGGGTTTAGAGTAATTTCTTATCTTTCAGCAGTATTCAGGGAAACTGGGTGAGAGAATGTATAATGTTGAATAAGAAGGAGCTAAAGGAAAGCTTCCCTCATTTTCTTACTTTCCTTGCCAGCCTGCACTGCAGCTCCAACCTTCTTTTCCCTGGCAGGAAGGAGAAAAGAAGAAAAAAAGCAGCGGATTCCTCAGCATAACTTCCTCTGTTCCTTGAAGTTTAGCCACTGGTCTAATCTCTGCAAGTTTTTCCTGGCTTGCATTGACTTGCTGCTCAGACAATGAGCACTTTTTTAACCTGTCAGGAGCTGAATTGCCTGGCCTGCCATGGGGCTGACAGTGTGCCGCTGTTTCTGAGACTACTCTGTTCCTGAGCTGCAGCGCTGACACAAATCTGTACAAGGGCTGATTTGTGAGTGCCCCAATGGAATCCCCTTCAACCACTGTCTAGTTAGTAAGGTTCAGTGAATACTCAAGGGGAGACTCCTTGGCAATGGATTTTGCCTTTTGCAGGAATTCTGTGTTGGAATTTATAGTATAGGATGGCTCTGTTGGGCTGTGTGCTCTTTTAAAAAAATCAGCTTGCAGTTAAAGTTCTGTTTATGTTTCTGCAGTGTTTAAAGTTGTTCCTTATCTGTTGCCTATGTTCTTTATCATCCATAGGTCTGAGGGAGATGGAAAAGACCTGCTGGGTTTCAGGGAGGGAGGTAGGCAAGCCAGAAGCAGAGACCAAGGTAGGCTTGGTCCTCAAGAACAAATGACACAGTAAAGAATGACATTTCCTTGTCATACTGTTTTCCCACAGTAAATGTGCCCCCTACTCCAGTATTATCAACCATAAATGCATGCATGTACACACACACACACACACACACACCCCTGCAAGTGTGTGTGTAAATATAGGCTTCATGACTGCTGAAATTCTGAAACCCGAAGGACTGAAGCTGTATTGATGTGGTTTCAGAGGTTGGATGTCACCCACCTGTACCTGCACTCAGGAGATTTCACACTGCCACACCAAAACACACATAAGTCACTGCTGCGTTTGACAGCTGTCATCACACCCAGAGCACACCCAGGCAGTGTCACACAGGGGCTGCCCCTGCACCAGGCACTGAGAAGGGTGTCCAAAGTGACCTGCATGATAATTCTGTGCATTATTTGCTTTGCATTAAGCTTGGTGGCTCCAATTAGCATCTGGATCTCGTTGTGTTTAGTGTTTTTTCCAAACATATAGGCAAATCCTTGCTCTGAAAATTTTATCTAACAGTATTTATTTGAGTTTTCTTCTCATGTTTATATGTACTTTTGGGGGGGCTTGCAGGGGGCTTTTCAGCTCTCATTTTGTCTGTCAGGAACAATATTATGTCATATCTATAGTAGAACTGAAAAGATCACTTTTCCAAAAGGTGGGGCTGTTTAGATATTTTCCTCACACTTACTGTTTGATTTCCCATTTCCCTGCTAACTAGTGGTTTCTTTAAATGCCATGCTGTAGAGGAAGGTTGGGCTTCTAAGTCTATTTTAACTTTTATCCTTGATAGCTTTCCTTTCCTAATACATGGTAACTTGCAGGATTGGGTCCGTGCTGTGGAATTTACACAAAAAGCTCTATGAGATTTGCTGGGCACAATTGTGAAAACTGTTCAGTATATCCTGTTTTCTAAATGTCAGCTTTTTTTTCTTTTTTTTCTTTTTCATAGTGGGTGGGCTGACTAAACAGAGACTTTTTTACATGGTACTTTGCTGTTTTCTAAACAGAGCAGCTATGTATGCTATCTAGTTTATATACAGCTTCTTTTTTTTTCTTTTTTTTCTTTTTTTTTTTTTTAAAGCAGGGTACCCTTTTAAATATGTTGGATTTAAAAGAAGCTAGTCCTACAGAAAGTGCTTTGTTTCTTGTATCTAAAACTTCTCTTGATTTTTTTTTTCCTTCCTATTTTATTCATTGCTTTGCTCTGTGCCACTTTCTGTGTGTTTTGAAATAATTATGCACAGGTCCTACAATACAATAAGGCCAATGTTTGCAGGAGTTTTTGTTCTGACATATAGCATGGAATGGAGCTAATCAAAACCTAAGTGTGGCCTTTGCACTCACTGCAGCTTCTAAAATACATAATGAACATTATTTTGGGTCTTACGACAGCATTTGGCTTTAAAGCATTGAAAAAAGACCATTCCAAATTAAGAAAATTAGAACAAAGAGCTATTCTAAAATAAATAATTAGTATTCCTAAAATATATCAGTACACAAATACATCTCGGGTAACTCTGCCACTTTTGGGCTTGCTGGAGAGTCAAAGAAGGCACACTTTTACTGCAGTTGATGTCTCTAAAGGGTCCACACACAAAATGATTATCCTCAATAAGCTGCATAGCTGCTGCCTGGATAATCCTGCAGGCAGCCTATCAGATCAAGTTTGAGGTGCTGTGTGGCAGAATTCACAGTGGAGCTAAAGGCTCTGCTGAGCAAAACTGGTTCCCAGCCAGGGCAACGCTCATAAGCACTAGGAAAGTCACCTGAAAGTTGCCACCATTGGGGATGTTGCCCAATCTTTTTTCGCTCTAAATCTGAAAACAGATTTCCCTGGATCTGTTGGGACCGTGTCTGCATGTACCAAGAACTGATAAAGTGTGTGCTGAACTCTCCCTACAGCTCTGCCAATGTAGCTGTCTTTACTTCCATGCTACTCTTTCTCTTTGTAGTTTCTTATGTAGTTTTCTTTCCTTTTCTTGATTATTTCTTGCCTTTTTTAGTATTCTGTCCATTCCTGGCAGGACTGAACTCCTTTTTCTAGACTTCAGCTTTGCCCCTACCCACATAAAGGTTCTTGACTATGATACTTGATTTGATAATGCCTGTTGAGTGACATCTTAGAGTTGAAGGCAGTGATAACCACGCCAGTTTAAAAATTCAGCTTAGGTTTCCTTTAGAAATGATTACTTAGTGCTGCATCAGCTTTCTGTTTTGTTGTGTAGTACATTGCTATTTCTGTGTTTAAGAAAGTGTTTTATGAGGATGTGCATTATTCTTGGATTAAACCTTGATCCTGTGACAATGTGTTCTGGCCTTGATCCCAAGTAACAATTAACATTAGGAGCATAAAGAGTTTCTGTGGGTTAATGGTACAAGTCTCATATTGAATGTTCTGTTTCTTTGATGGAAAAGTGTTTATCCAGAAAGACACTTTGGAGAGAAATTTTGTATTCAGTATGATTCAGTTGATCAGTCATTTTTGTTGGGGAGGTGATCTTTGATGCTTTATTTGGTTATTTACGCTACCACAGAAGTATTCCTGGGGAGCAGTTGAATTTTAAAGGGGAGCAAAAGGCAGCCTGTTACGTTTGCTTCCCAGGTTCCACTGCCCACAAAACAGCATCACTCCGTGGGGAAGTAGGAGGTTCTAACATTCCTTGGGATGTGTGGGAAATGGCGTGTGTGTTTATATGGCCGTGGTTTCACCTTACACAGGGACCACCAGGTTTTAATGACACACTTGGCCACAGGAGGTTCAAGCCACTGACCACTGTGTTTATTCCAGTGAGCCAGCCCGCTGGCACTGGGAAATCTTTTACCCCAGTTTACACCACGACATAAAAAGAAGACAACACATTTCTTGTCTATAGTCACATTTTCCAATATTGACACTGGAGATTCCTAGGGAAGGCTTTTTAAAAAAACTTTTTATTTTCCCCTCATGTGCTACCTGTTAAGGGCAAATACCATGGAGGGTGTTTTGTCAAAGGCATATAGGACAGCACCAGTGTGCAAAAAATAAATTTAGGCAGCACATCTTTAAAGAAACTTCTAGAGTGTGAGGTGAAAACAGTCCAGCTCCCCATGATGTCCTGTTTCTAATGAATGCTTTGTTCCAAATCAGATTCTTGCTTCTCAAAGTAAACAAGGCTGGATGCTGGAATTTTCTTCAGAAACCTCATGTTTGTTAATGCTCTTTGGGGAGGAGGGAATGGGAACAAAACTTTTAATGGAACTGAATTATTAATTTTAAAATATTCTCCATTAATTTTTTTCAAATCCATTCGTAAAATAACTGGGGAGAGAGAGGAAAGTCAGATGTCCCAGCAATTTCAGGCAGATTCTTCTCTTTACAAAGAATATATGTCCCCCTGGTATTGATGAATGATGAAAGGCTGTTGCCTATTGATGTACTGATGCAATATTGATGACTGACAAAATTCTGATGTAAAGGAAGGAGTAGGTGGAGGTAAATTATGTAGGGCTAGTAATGAAATGGTGTGTTATTAAAGTGTTGTAGAAAATGTTTTTATGGAATTGGTTTAAGTCTGGATATGTCTTGCACTAGAATTATAAAGCTTAATCTGTTCTTGATTAAGTCAACTGAAATATCTAGTTGGAGGCATATGTATATTTGTTATTGAAGTCAACCCTGAAAACTTGTTGTGGGATTGGTGAAAGCCTGGTTGTCTTTGGTTTGGACCTTTTAACCATGCTTACCACAAGCTACCTAAAATATAAAGAGCCTCCTTTTTACTCAGGCCTTTTCTGATGTTAAAAAATATGGACTGTTTGGCAGGGTGACATGACGGAAGTGCCCTCCTACTCTCCTATATTGCAAGGAGTAATGGCAAGATTCATTTAAATCCTTCGCAAGCTGTTATTCATAATTACTTGGTTTAAAAGGTTTGAAAGGTTTTCCTTTCCAGAGTCTGGTTGCTTTAGTCATTTCCACAGTGGTAAGGCTTTAGTTTTTATAGCGTGTTATCGAATTTGCTTCTCTTCACTGTCATTCTTCCTCACTCGTGTTTTGACCACTAAGAATAAATTCTGCCTACATATTGCATGTATTTATTTTCTCTTTCTCAGTATACCACCATCAATGATTGAAATATGGGCTGCACACAAAAGCATAGAAACATGCACTGAAGTTCTTTTATTGACAAGAAACTTTATTTTTTTTTTAAATTTCTAGCACCTCTTTCCTATCTGCAATTCTGCCGTGCTGGAAAAATGAGACAGCTTAGGAAGTCTGCACCTACATTTTGTAGCACAAATTAAATACATAAGTTATTAGGCAATCTCCAGTCCCACTGGTTGCATTTAATAATGAGATATTTCTTGAGAAGTGCAATGAGCATTAATTACCATTTGGTATATTGAACTTTTAAAGTATAAAGGCCCTAATATAGCACTATTTAAGCATATGACCAGCTCCAAGCACATCTGCTTTACTTCCATAGGAATCAATGGAATTCAACCATGTGCCTAAAGTTAAACCTGTACTAAATCACTTTTCTGAGTACAAACAAACTGAAATTTAGAGCTTATAAAAGCTATTTCTTTTCCCCCGAGTTCTACAGAGCAGTTTCTAATCAGACTGAAGATAAAAAGCTCTCTCTTTTTCAGAAGTTGTGTTCCATTTTCTTTTCAAAGTAGCTTTTGATTATTTTGATCAATATACTAACTTTAATGCCCATGTTTTCTCATAGGAAATTTCTTCCGTCTATTAAAAAAAAATCATAACTATTTGAAAAGCAATAGAGTGAGTCATAAAGCTTGTCCAAAACCATCACAGATTCTCATTTGTGTGCAAGAAAGTCTTTCAGGTCATACTAAAAAAAAAATATCAAAGGGAGATTGTCCGAAAAGCGCCTTTTTGTGATTCATACTCAGAGAGATTGGCATTTAAGTAAGATATTCTGCAAAATAAGTAATCTGATCAATGATTAAATAAAAATGCAACTCTGTAATTTTTGTTAGCTCCTGCTCTTCTATCCAGGAAGACTTTGAGGCATGAATCATTAATCCAGCATGTACTCAATTCTTTAAATATTTGTATTTCATGAATAGTTGTCATGCAGAACTCTGGGCAGAAGAGATAACAGCAGTACCTGGCAGACTGATGGCAGTAGGGTTCTTGCTCAATAAAAAATCTTGTAAGATCTTTGCTATTGTCAGAAACCTGTTTTGTGAAAGCAAAGGTGGGAAATTTTATAAGGGAGACAGTCAAGTCTAACAGAAACTTCTCTGAGTAAGTTACATCCTGTCTTTCTAAATAGCAGCAGTAACTATTTTACCAAGAACAGGCAAAATCTTCTGAGCTTAATTCCACTGTCTAGGAAGTGTAAGGATTTGGTCAGCAGTTGGAATCTCTATCCCAGGACTTTGCAGGCTTCAATAAATGCCTACAAATAGTATAAATTTCTGCAACAGCAAACACAGCATTTCTTTTCTCCAGATGTTAGTCCATCCCAACAAAATGGGAAATCTGGAAATGATCAATCTTCTTTGTGAGAACTCTAGTAAACACATAGCAGCTTCATTTCCAGATGGTGAAATCCATGTGCACCAGGCTTTCCACCAAGCTCTTAGATTCACCTGAATGAGGCTCTGTGTGCTCACTCTTGTGGCTTTCCTGCTCCTGCACACATCCCCCCTTCCCTTCTGTGTCTGTTCAAAGAAAGTCTTGCTTGCAGTCAGCCATACTCGATGTGTGAACTCATTGGCTGTCATCTTGTCTCATGTTTTACCTGTGATATTCTGCACAGGAGGAATTACGGCCTGGCCAGTTAGCTCTGTTGTGCAGCTCAGACAGTGACATCTAATTCTAGGAGTCATTTCTAACCCCAAAATCACTTTGTTCCTCCTGCTTTTTCTAGTCATTAATTCTTAAACATCTGCAGTGGTTACCTGCACAGCAACATACAGAATAACTGGGGAGGACAGCAATAGTGGATTATGGCTTTGCTCTTCTTTGGCACAGCCCCAAAAATCCATAAGGACAGGGAAATATGACAGACATGGAGAGAGCAAATGGGATTTGGATTCACTTCTAAAAAGGATGTTCCACCTTTTAACTATGTTCTGAAACTTGACTACATTAGAAAATGATGTTTAATTAGAAACTAAATGAAGTAGCATTTAATAGTATGTTTTAAATACCATCTGAAGTCTATTACCAGTAACAAAATTAATTTAAAATTCTTCATTTATGTTAACTATTACTTAATTTAATGTCTTTAAAAAAATCAATTGCATTTTAAAGTACTTTTTCATTCCTGCTGTGTGGTATAAACTGCCCAGTGAGATTATTCCTGCCCAAAAGAGTTATCAATCTATATAGACAAGCTATAAAGAGCAGAGAAAGTATCATTATCCCCATTTTGCAGTTGGGCAAACCTGAATTCAAACATGTGAAAGCACTGTCTAGAATGAGATATTCATTAGCTAGCAAATTTTAATAAAATCTGGTTTTAGTCATCTTTTGCTGACCAGAATGTGCAAACAGACTAATATTTAAAAACAGGCTGTGGTCTGTGATATAGTCACTATTTTGTGAGAAGCTCTATTTTTCTTAGAGCTACAGTTTGCTATCATTGCACTATATGGGTGTTTTCAGCTAGTACTGACATATTTTTCTGTATTATTAATTATATGTAATACTGGTTTTTGCAGCTGAGATTTTTGTAAGAGTACATATTCTATGTCTATATTTGAACTACAATCCTTTGACCAACAGGAATATGCTAGAAAAACTGTGAAAATTATAGCACAGCTGCTCAGTTCAGTACAGTATGTTTAATTTAGTAAAGAGATGATCAATATACATCAAGAAAACCATTAAATGCTTTTGGAATTCCAAATTAAATGGATTTTCCTGATACTTTTATTGCAGTGATTAGAGGAGTTTAGCAGATACACTAATTATTTAGGAATGTTATCTATTATAATCAAGAGGTTATTGAGAGATGAACAGTTAAAAAATTCTGAAGCACCTGAGTGACTTAAAAAAAAAAATCATGTGTAACTCTGGTTCTTTAGTGCAACAGAAAGACTTGTGAATCTGGTTTCTGTTGGTTTTTAAGGAGTCCTCTGGCCATAAATGCCCTTTTTTAAATAGAGGTGTTAAAAATTCCTTTTAAAGAAGGATTTACTAATGGCTTCCAGAAGAGGAAGAAGAAGACACTAAGTTGCAGTTGTGTTGTTTTTTTCCAGTTTAAAATTCTCTGACACATAGCTGTTCACAACTTGCTGGGAAAGTTTCTTGTCCTCTGGGTTAAGGTGTTGTCTTCTTCCAAATGTGGTTTTGATGAAAAGTCTTAACTCAAGTTGAAATAACTCTTCAAATAGTGTGAAGGATTTTGGATGTGACTCTCAAGGCCTTTCATTTGTCTGTATTCAACAGAAAGCCAGTGAACAGAGAAGTATCCTTGGTGAGGTTTCAGATCTGGTTTTATTATCTTCTAGCGCAGCAGTTTCAGTGACAATAGCTGAGATCAGTGCCTGAGAATTTTTCCATCTCCCCATGCATTTTCTCTTCAGAACAGTCCTTACCCTGAAGATCCTGTAACAAAAAAGAGGATCTTATAATGTACAGAGGAGGAATTGGGGATCAAAGGATTTTCCAAAGGCCATAAACAAGTGAGGGAAGGTATTCTGTCCTTCACAGAGGTGATTTTCCAACAGCAAAGTTTAAGTGCATCACTGGGCAGCCAACAGAGGAATTTCTAAAACTGGACATTTTTCATCTGCGTCCGTTTTTCAGACTAACACATGATGAAATCATTACTCCCTGTGGACCAATGGGTATGCTGCCACTGATTTAAGTGGAACCAAGATTTCTATCTAGAACTGTTAGTCTTGTCCCAGCTTTAAAAACAGTAGTGTCTGCTTTAACAAAAAATTGGGTTCCTTACTCAAACATTCTTCATTCCTTCCTGCACATTAGGACAACTGATTGATTTTTACAGAAGGGGTAACTGCAACCAGCCAGTTGCACTGATCGGTAACTCAGTTTTTAATGGCCTGAAGCTCTTGGTAACCTAACCTCAGTCAGAAAGTTGCAGAATCATGAAGGATCAGTGCAACTTTCCAGTAAGGTTATACTTTCACCAGTAGTTTATTTTCTGCTTGGTGGAACACAACAGTAAATCTAGGGCATGGGGGCAGTTTTTTGGGGTTTTTTAATGTAAAAAATATAACAGGTCAATAATATCATGGAATAAGTAATGCTTTTCTTCAATACCTCTGTCAAGTGAAATGAGTGATACTTTACTGGCAGTTTAGATGAGTAACTGCTAGGACAGGATCAGTGTCTTGTGCTTTAAAAATAAACTTCTTTGCTCTGAGTCAACATCTGTTTTGCCTTGGCCTTCATTTAGCAGCAGGAGACCATTATCCTGTGATGACTTTCTATTCCACTGACATCTCATCTGGTGCACCGATATTCTTAGTATTTTACTCCCCTGCTGTGCCCCTTCCCCCTCAGCCACACACACACAAACACTCTTTATCTCAAGCCTGTAGTATGCTGTGTTCTGCTGTTTCCATGAATAGGAGATTGCACATAATGTAATCAATCAGTTGCTTCTACCACTGAGGAAAAGTGTGTCCCTCCAATTAACTTCTTACACCCCAATAACACAAACAACTGTCCTGGATAGGTGCTTAAAATCAGGAACATTTATTTAAACTTCCCTGACATTCAGAATCTAAGGTGGTGGACTAGGCCATCTGAGAAGGCAGTCTTGCAAAAGTTCTGGCCTTTCAGATCTGGTCTGATCATTGCAAGGGTTAAGAAAATGAAAAATAATTATGGAATAAACCAACTAAATTTTTACAAAGACTTTGCTTGTTTTGGTTTTGGGGCAAATATTTGGAATCAAACTAGTTTCCCCTGACTTACATGAGATAAATTACTATTCAGAGTCACTAAATCTTTTAAGTTTATTGTTTTGGGACAGTTAATTCCTGATGCTATGTCCTTTACTGTAAGAGAATACATCAAAGCGGGAATTTCTTCACTTGATGCAGCAGGGTTTTTTCCTCCAGAAAGGGAAAGAGAAGAACATAAAATCAAAATGTGGAAATGCTTGTATTGGAGCACTCCAGAGGTCTATTTAACCCAAGATGTCAACAGAAGATGCAAAGGGTTGTGTGATTCTACAGCTTTCCTGCTTTCACGATGGTGCAAGGACTGGATGAACCCTGGGGGCAGGGCAGGGAGGGAAATTGCTGTTATGGTCTGCAGAGCTTCTGGAAGCACTCAGTGCCTAATGGGGTGAGAAGTTTCCTCCTCCTGTGTCTTTTTCCCTGTCTCCTACACAGCCATGCATGTCCACATATGCACTAATATAATGGAGGACCAATATGTGATGGGAGCAAGGGCATGCTTTTCTTTAAGCTGGGTTTTAGGACGCACCCAGAAAGCCTTCTGGATGAGTCAATCAAATTCATCCTATTTCCCTGTATGTCCTTTTGAAGTGCCTGCAGGGAGTACCAAAGCCAAAACCTATCCTTCAGTATTATTATTTTAAATCTAAGAAGGACTAAAAGAGGATGTGTTATATGATGGGTTTACAGGCATGGTTTGAACCTGTCACCAGCAGCAAATTACATCTCTCACATTAGAATAATACCTCCTCAGTACTGTTTATTATACCTGAGTGTAAGCTGATTGTGATGGACCATGATTGTCAACTGATGCAAGGAAGCAAGACAAAGATGGCTTTGTCCAGTTTTCTTTTTTTTCTGTGAGAAGTTTAAGCTAATGTGTCTGTATGTGGCCAACTGAAAACCTCCTCCATTTACTTTTCTCAATGTGAAAGTATGATCTGTACATTTTCTCTTCTATCCTACCATCTTAAAGGAATGACTGTGGGAACTTGGAAGATAAAGCTGCTATTGCTGCCTACTGCTTCAGATTATGTAGTGCACACTGCAGAACCACTGTGTGTATTTTTCTTGTTCATGGGTTGTTTCACTGCCTCATACCTAAACAACTAGAATGAACTGGCATTCAGGGTTAGTAACTTATTCTAGGTGAAGTTAACCTACAAGTCTTTACAGTAATTTTGATGAGTTTCCTTTGAAACGGCATTTTTCTAGTTCAGTTTTTGACTGTATTGTAGATTCCTACTTATCATCTATTGCCAATTGTAGTTTATGCTTTTGCAAAGGCAATTAAATGGGAAAGGGGGAAAAAGTCCAGGCTTCAGTACATTTCTCACAAATGTGTCCTGGATTTGTTTGAAATGTTTTCAGAAATGGTATTTTCATCTCGTGCTTGAGTAACTTGTAGTTCAGGATGTTTGCAGTCGTGCCATGGTGCATGTTCTGCCACATTAAGTGACCACATCAGGAGGAAGATGACCCTCTCTTATCCCTTTTTATGCTCTACCTTGGAGTAGGTGTACATGGTATCTTTTGAGATACAGGGAAAACTGTTGAAAAGTGCTGATTTGTGTTTAAAGACAAATGAAGCAATTGAATCAAAGACTATGTTAGAACTCCATGTGGAATGCCCTAATTTTTGAATAATTTAGGGAACATCCCAATCAAAGTGTTATTTCTGATAGTTCTCACTTTTTTTTACCATGAGTAGAAAACAGAGTAATGTGACAGTGGGAAAAGGATACTTAAAATTTGGACTAAGTTTGGACATTTTGTCTTGCAGTTCATTGCCATGTTGAACACATTTTCTGAGCTTAACCTACATGTTTCAGAGAGGTGAGCTCCTTGAATTCATCTTGGGATGAAGTTCTAATACTTACTGCTCAGTCATCTGATTCATAGGGCTCCCAGCTTTCACCTCTACTGGAGTTTTCCATGCAATACCAAGCATTGGTAAAGTATATGTGGCAAGTATTTGATTCAGGACACAGGAAAGACTTGCACATGAGTAGATCTAATGTGTTTGAGAAGCAACTTTCTACCCTCAAATATTTAGGTGCTAGCATATTTCATGAAGTACATGAGTTTATACTGTTCTTTTAAAAAGTAAGATTTAATATAACTTTTGATATATTCGTTATCCACGGACTTGCCAAATCCTTCCCTTTCTTGAATTCCCTGAGAATGTGGTTATTTCTAATTAGGAATGTTGCTTTTTAAGAAGGAGGACATCTTGAAAAACTCCAGCAAGCTCTTTTTCTTTAAACTTGGGATGGGACAGTCAGTGTAGGAAGTGTTAAAAATACCAGACCTGTGAATCCTTAATTTCAAAATATATCTGCATAGAAAAGGTATATTTAAGGACCCCACAGTTCAAGGAATCAGGCCCATAAGGTTCAGGGTCCCATAGCCACAGTATTCCTTGTCAGATGTGTTTCAATGGCTCTGTTAATGCCTTTGACCTTGATTTTGGCAATGAGGAAGACCTTGCCAAGCCAATAAAGCACTGGATACCCATTATTGTGCTTTGAATGCTCCAGTGAGGCTACAATGCTCTCCCAACAAGTAGTAAGCCTGCAAGTGTGGAAGGTGAAAAAGTCATCAATATTCACAAACTTGCAGTCTTTCCTGACATGCTTTATAAACATAGTTATTGCATCTTACCTGTTATATAACTGTAACTTCCAATCACAAACTTCAAAGGTATTATTGTGTGTTTCATTCTATGTAATAGTCTCAAAAATGTTAATGGAGAAATTTTCTTCTCTCTGCAAATGCAAGTAATTTTCATTATTTAGAGTGTGAATGGTGAGGTAAACCAAATACCACCTAAAGCACTTTGTGGTTTTATTCAAATGGCTGTTTGTAAATACTTCTTGCAAAGGGTTTCTTTACCCTGTATTTGCTCAGCATTAATCCTTGAAAAAAAAAATTTGTGTGGTCAATGAAGACATTCAGTAGAAAATTGATCTGCTGAAGTACTTCTCTCAGAATGAAATTTGCTTATATGACATGCTTCTTTAAACTCTTTTTTCTTAAAATCATGCAAACCTCATATGTAATTTATTCATACAACTTCTCTGCTATCTTCCATGCTCTTATTTATCTGCCTAGTTTGTTTTCTCTGCCCATTTTTGCCTTCATGTTTTTTTCCATGCTGCTGGTTGAACACAGGATATCAGCTAATTCATGTGCAGTTGCTGTGCCCTAGCTCAGCACTACGTAACATGCATCGAAAAACGTATTTTCCTAGTATTTTCCTGTGCAGATTCTTTTCCAATGTTGACAGTATACTAAAGGATGTGTGTAAGCAACAGCTCTGCTGGGACATTTAATGGCCTGTCTGGCTACAGCTCTGTCACACACACAGACACACTCACACACGGCCAGCAATCACTCACAGAAGTTTTAGTCTTCTTCAGCAGTCGTCCTCTGATGGGTCTGGAATGCAAAGGATTCATTTCTAGTCCACACAAGATATATTGCAGAGTATATAGATGTACGGAAATCGGAGCTTAGCTGTTTTTTGGGACTGCCAAAGTTTCACTGTAAACACAACTTCAAACAGAGCTGCTTTCTCTAGACTTAGGTTTATCCTGAAATTCGCAGCTTGTTTTCATTGTGAGTGTGCTTGTGGGAAAAGTCTGTTATACTGTAGATAATTTGCACGGCTGCCCAGAAATCACTGCTGTACAGCTTGGTACGAGAAGGCTGTTTGGGCAACACAGGCTGTTCTCTCTGGATTTTATTTGAATATGTTGGCTCTGGAATGGAGCCTGGAAGGTAAACTTGATGGTTGGTGTTATAAAGGCCTGTTCCTGCTTTTGCTGAGGTTGCAGCTGAGTAACTGTAGTAGTCTACAAACTATTGAAAGTTTTAGCAGTTACAACTCCTGGATCCCTGGGTTTGATGCCCAAAAAGTTCTTCCCAGCATAGGAAGAGCAGCATTCTTCCAGAGCCTGGGCTGCCATGTTGCTAGCTTGAAGCCACCTGGACTTGTGGAAGTCCTGCCTCTGTCACACAGCATCACCAATCTTTGCTCAGAATGCCCTTCTCTGACCTAAATTTCTCTCTAGTTTATCATGCTGTGGTTTTCATTGAGACTCAGGTAAAAACAATCATTTCAACAGCTTGAATTCTTTGACTTTTTGCAGAAAGGGTAAACAGAGACAGCATAGTTTTGGTTTGATATGCCGAATATACTTGTATTCCAGGGAGCTCAGAATCTTCTGATTGATTAACAACCATCATTAATCTGGATAAAACCCCTAATGGACATAGTAATACTTGAATTTTGTCCAATCCTATTACTCAGATAGCTGCCTACAGTCGGACAGTACTGTGTTATCCCAGAATTAACAGATAAATCTTCTCCATGCCCTAATGCCGAAGTAGCTGGAGTTTTAACAGAACAGTTAATGTGACAAGTCTTATGATGTTAATTGGGGCAGAAAATGAAATATTTCTACGTGGTAGAAAAGAACAAATATCCCAATTTAAGATGCAGACAGATTTCTGAACTTGCCAGCAACTTAAAAAGAAATGCATATGGTCATCTTTACTGTTGTGTGTGTCTAAGCTTGCACTGTGTGAGTTGTCAAAACTGTTTTTCTCAGCATGGTTTTTAAAAGAGGGGAAATAATAATTACCAAGAAAGATTTTGCCTCACACAGTATTAATTTATCTGAGCAGCTTACACATGCATTGGATGATCTGTTGTTCTTCTAAAAAGAATCTGTGATTCTAAATATGATCCTTCTTGCTCAACCATGGATTTGAATTCCTTGCCCAAATATGCATGTGAATGTCAGAACCTAAAGTGCATTCATGTAGCATGTAATTTTCTGTTGATGAGCAGTGACGACTCCACAGTAAAAATCCATATATGCAAATTTTTTTAATATACATGTGCATTTGTAAAGCTTTTTAAACTATGAATTCTTTTAAATGAAACAAGAAAACATTTTGCTTTTAAGCTAAGTAATCTTCAGAACTGGAGGTGCTGATAGAGTAATTATGTTTATTCTTCCAGTTTCACAATTTCTGTCTTATAAACATTGTTTTGCATTATTGGGCTCCACATTTCCCCTTCTCATCTGATGTTTTACAAATATTTTTCTAATTGCTTGAGACAGTGTGGTCCAATAAAATTACATCGACTTTCTGCTGAACTTGTTTGTCTGATCCGCTGCCAAAAGTTGTATGCAGCTAGGCAGAACACTTGGTCTCACTTTCTTTCACTCCCCCTCCTCTAGGGCAATGCTCTCAGTCAGCCCTTTACCCTTAAAAGAACATGCATGTGAAGACTTAGTGTTGTGAGCTGTGCATTTTACACTTCTAAGCCATTCTAATGCTTCAGCAGGGCACTACATCCTAGCAGATTTTCGGGACTGAAACAGAATCTCTTTCTCTCTCTGTAGATTGTTACATGATGAAGTTAATAGAGATAAATCATATGTGATATTTTAAACAGAAGTACCAGTTTTGGCTCTGTGCCTATTTAGGCTTCAGCATGGGAACTATCTCAGCCTCTATTCAGTATTTCTTCATCTGATAAAGAACAAATTACAGCTTGAAGTGTGCAGAAAGTGAGGTACTGTACTGCCTTATCATCCTGAGAGCCCACATAAAGAAGGTACAAGGGGATATAACAGCTGATATACATAGCTGTAAAGCAGTCTATATTTTTATGGTGACAGGGATACTCAGAGGAGAAGTGCAATCGTGTGGTTCTGAGTGTCTGAAAGAGCTAACAGAACAATGAACTGTTATTCTTGGGTCTTGATAACTGAGTGCCTTACAATGAGGGATGAATTGTAACTAGCTGTGAACTGAAAATAGACCTTTCCCTTTCATTGTCATGAGCATGTTGCTGTTTATGATCAGTTTGGCAGACACTTTCTTCATGACATTAAATCTCTTCTGTTTTGTTTTTTTTGCTCTCATATAACGAGATGAGACTGTAATTTCTTTCTTTACAGTACATAGATTTGTTGGATTTTCTTTTCAAAGGACAACATGCACATCATACCCCTCATTTCAGGTGCATTTTTGAGTGTTTGCTTAATGTGCCACATTTTGTGTAATAGAACATGATCAGGTCTGAGATCCCTTAAAATAACTGACTGCTTGATATTTGGAATAACTTTTTTAAGTACCTTGAGGAAGAAAAACAAAGCAAATAATGCTGGTTTGCCACAGTGGAACAGGTACGGTATATGATCAGTTAGCTGCAGCCCTCAGATAAACACAGACAGACAAGCTTGCAAGCATCAACAGAAACCACATTATTGTCCCACTTAGACTTCTGGCCTCATGTTTGTGAAGTGATCTCTAGAGTCTGAAAAGCAAACCAAAAATTCTCAAGTACAGAGAGCTGAATTTGACTTTATTTGATATTAGGCGTCTATGGTTCTTTTAATCTTTAGCATCAGTCATTTTTTTAGTTGTCTTTCTCTCCACTTAGTTAATAAATACATCAACTGTATAATGGATGGTATTTATTAAGGCAATCTCATTTAATTTTTTAAGAGCTGCATAAAGCATAAACATAATATCTCTGGCTTGGGCAAATTACTTGACATCCTTAGTAACATAAGAATAGCTAATAGTAATTTCAGAGAGAGTTTGTTGAAGCCCCCAGATGTCAGGGGCTATGGAAGTGTAAAGTATTATTACAGATGTTTCTCATAATAATAATACATCTGATAGCAGGGCAGAAAAAGGAATTAAGGGCCAAGTGCTTCAGTCATTAACTGAGCTGAACTCCCACTAAGGTCTATGTGAATTTTGTTCAAATAAGGATTACAGAATTCAAATGTAAGTAATTATTTCCAACATGGAATGATTTATACTGCTTTTCCAGCCTTGTCTTTCTAGAATCTTGAAAACAGAGTCAGAGTATATTGACTCACTGTACACAGAAGGAAAGTTTGCCAGTGTGGGGCTTGGTGGCACGAGGAAAGTTTGACTCAGCCGCAGATACACAAAATCAAGGAGGGTGACTTATGTCTGCAGAGCAAGCAGAAGTGTGCCTGCGGCAGAAGGAGTCATAGCCACCGCCCCACGGGGTTACAGAGGAGCCCTGTGCTGCAGTCCTGGCTGCTCTCAAGGTGGGGGCTCCAGCTCAGCAGTGCCTAACAACCTCTGGCTGCAGCATGGGCTCAGCTGCCCTTACAGACACCCCAAAGAACCCATGGGGAGGGAAGCTGCTGTCCTGGTTGATGGAGGGAATTTTTTCACTGAGTGCTTTCTTCTTAGGCTGCGAGCTCTAGGTTGTTTGTTTGGGTTTTTTAAAAGTTGTTTATGAAGTAAGTAGCTTTAAATAGCCTGTGTACTTGTGGGAAACCACCGCCAGTAAGTGCTTTGTTGCAAAGAGCAGGTACTGTAGCAGTGCTAAACACATTCAGATGCAGTTTGGTCCTACAGTATGGACAGCTCTGACCTTGTTCAAATGATGGCCCTGAAATTCTGATAAAATGCAGATGTTTAGAATTGTTCTGAAACTCTTAAAATACCATTAGGCACATGTTCACTGTAGAACTTGTAAGTGTGCCATCTTTCTTGAGCAGTCAAATCCTGCAAAATCTGGATTTTTCTTCTACTACACAAGGAGAAAGTTGCTGTGCATATGGTACACAAGTCTTCTGAAACACTGGTGTGCAGGATGATAGGTGGAACATTATTTTTGGCAACCCTCAACTTTTTGAAAGCCTCCATATTGCTCCACATCTGTGTCTGGGACACAAAATTGTAGTTGTTTAGTGCTGGTATATCTGTTTATACACATGGAGAACAAAAAGAGGACTGGCATAAACAAAATGTCATATACATTCAAATTTTGATTACAATAAAATAATCATTCTGACATCATCACAAAAACGGAGTGCCAAAAATAGTAATCTGCCAGCTCATGAAGGGCAAGCCTCAGATTTCTGTGGTTTGGTTCATTTAAGCGCTAAGAAATTCAAGCATGTTCACAAAACTTCTCAAATTGAGGCTCTGTTCCTACTTCTTCGCCAAGTGCTAGAGGCTTAAATCATTGTGTTCCTTTCTGTCCCCCTGTAGCTCCAACTCTGGTATCCTGTGTAGGTTTCACCTTGGTTAACTGGACATCAGCAGTATAAGACCAATATAATAACTAGTCATTAAACTTCCTGAAATCAGTTATAAAAAAAAAATAGGGCATTTTGTAACCCTGATTCATCAAGCCCATGTAGCCTTGGAATGTGATGTCTCATGCCTTAATAGTCCTAATTTTTCTCCCCAGGCTTAGAAGGGATTCTTGAACTGTCTCACACGTGACAGTCTTAAGTCCCACTCATCTGCTGTCTGTCTTTCAATACTCTCAGATTCAGCAGCCCAATAGTTGACTTTTTCTCAGTTTTGCCTTGAAATTATTACTGTTATAGTGGTGATGATCAGCAACAGTGAAGCAATTTGAATTTTAACAGTACTGCTGGAATGATTTTTTTCCTAATGTTCTAATATTCTCAAATATTTAGTGACATTTTGAATTTTTATTCTTTTCCACCCTAAGTACTCCATGCCCTGTGTCATTCAGTGTAAAAAATAAATAGCCTAGCATTGTGATATTGTGCATTTTGACAGATATATAAATAAATATATTGTTTTGTATATTCAGATATTTATTATATCAGATATTGATATGCTTCTAGTTAAATAGATGAAGATTTTTGCCTGATCAACTAGAAGGCATTTTTTGTCCAAATAGTAGGATTTGTACTGTTTCTTTTTGGAGGTAATGTGCTCAAAAGCAAGCCAGCAGAGACTCAAAAATTTACTGGAATGGTGATGCAAGTTGGAGGATTCTTAATGATCAAAACTTTGAAGTACTTTGAAGCAAGACTCAATTCCCCAATAATGTTATGATATAAGTCAGATGACAAGACCAAAGAGATGTACTTGGTTGTTTCATGAGCAGTGCTGAAAGAAGCTGTCATTAGTTCAGGAATGGCAAAATTACCCAAAACACACAATCTGAGCAGAACTTGCTGTGTCTGAATTACTTCATGGGTTTTGCTAAATTAACTCAGCAATATAAAAGTGAAATATGAAGCTAGAATATTGACAGCTGTGATGTTTGATAATATTTGTGAAAAAAAAGTGGTGATATTTAGGGAAGATTTGATATGGGGGAGCAGAACTAGCACTCTTCACTGAAGAAACGTGGAAATTTCAGCTACTTTCATGAGAAATTCTGGCAACCCTAAAGAAAACACCAATCATAGGTCTAATAGAAAACTCAGTGGAAATTTTGGTTCCTCAACTTCTAGCAGCTGAAGGATCATAATTTGTCAGAGAGCTATATAGAATCAAAAATGAAGATTTCTAATTGTAGCTCTTGAGTGATCTAATATATCTGTAGCATATTTTCATTTTACTCAGTTTCAGATTATTTTTGTGTTTCAAATGCTCACACTGAAAGGTAGCTTGTGTCTTATTTTAATAAGTATACTCATAAAATGAAAATTGCCAACAAAATGAAATTTTCTTGATGGAAGATGTTGGACCATGTATAGAAATTTGGATGACAAAGTCATTTACAATCATTAAAAGAAAAAAATAATCTTTTATCAAAATATTTTAAAACAGGTTTTGTTAAACACTGCAAAATACACTAATTTCATTTAGATTTCCATATGTAGCATCTGTAAGGTAGGTAGTTTAGCTAGGTGCTAATGTTTCTTAAGTGAGAGCATTGGCCTCAGAATTCTTATAATATTTAAGAATAAGTTAATTTTCTGAGAATTACTATTTTCTAAAGTAAAAATTGCGTTTTCAGTGAAATATGAAGAGTTTTACAAAAAGCTTTTTGAAGGCTATGTTTCAGTTTTTAATATTTCACCAATAACTTCAGGAGAACAGCTCACTCAGAAAATCTGAGGTCTTCTGTGAGATTTTTCCCCGTACCCTAATTCACTGCTGGTTTTAACCTGCATAGCTATTTTGCCTGTTTGTTGACACTTTCTCTTCCTTTTTGACTTCCAAACTTTTGACTTCCAGACTACCCAAGAACCTTGGATAACTGTGTCACCCCTCAGATTGTCCAGATTTTGTTTCCCACTGTAAATAACTTTTGTTACATGAACATGCCACTCTTAGAGGTTTTTCTGCATATCAGAAAATGTTCTCAGAGCAGATTTCACTGAGTCTTTGGGAATGTCTGTAAGCATTTTTAAACTAATCAAATGAAGTCCTTTTACTTGTTCTGCTCCCTGGCAAAGGAAGGGACCACCCCTCAGTAAGTTGTAACTGTTTTTTATATTTGGTGCAATGAAATTAAGATTAGATTCCAGACAAAACTGTTTTACTCAACAGAAATAAAACTGTGATCATTATATACAGAGAAGTCTGTATTTGTAACTTGACTGGAAATCAGACTAAAGCTTTGAGTCTTCTTCAACTGGCACTTGAAAGACTGTGTACAGCTGAAATTAAATAAGAAATTGAAAGTATTTTTAATATATTTTTGTGGTTTATTGTACCTCTATTGCTCACAGCACTCAGAATTTGGTTGCATTCCCTAATGCTATGGATACTGGAAAAGCAGGGCTTTTGATATCTGTTTAAAAACAGTGCTCCAGAGAATCTCCTTCTCCAAAACGTGCAAGTCCAAGTGGGAACTAGGCGGTCCATGGCAACCTTTTCTAACTCCTGCAGGCTGCAGTGGCACTCCCTCAGCTGTCACTGTGCCCTTCCACGGCAGGCACAGAGCCCAGTCAGTCTGAGCAGAAGGCACTGTGAGCACTGTTTACGCCCTCCATTGGTCCTCTGGGGGTTTGATGCTGTAATGAAAAGAAAGAAGATGCTTGCTCTTCTTTTGTGGGAAATAAGATGATGAAACTGTAAAAATCCCACTGTAAATATGTAAATATCCTCACTCTGGAGATAAAAATGAGGAAGAATTTTCATTCATTCTATATTAACAAGTTTAACGGTATTAAAATACTGCTTTTCCTCTGACTGGCTTCCTGAGTATAGTTGCCCTGTATAATTCATGTCCTGGAAAATTATATGAGTGGTCAGGGAGAGCATCTTTGATAGAATTGCTCCTGTTTATGGATTATGGTACCCATAATATATTTCTCTTAAGCTAGACTCAGTAATTTCCTGTTTTTTCTTGTGTTATTTCCTCTGAAATGTAAAGAAATTGAAAACTTACTCTTCCTATATTACAGTGCTCAAGTAAAATGTTTCACAACAAATCACAACTTTAGAATGTCACTATATTTTTAATTTTGTCTCCCCAATTAAACTTCTTACGACTTTACATTTTTCTGCTCTTAAGAAAGTACTTTGTCCCATCGGGAGAATCTGCAGGATGTAAATCTCACAGTGAGATTCATGTTTGATGGTTTCATTTTACTTTTGGTCAAGAGCTTGAAACCTTCCTTGAGGACAAACTTTTTAAACTGTCATTTTCACAGAATCATGGAATAATTTAGGTTGGAAAAGACTTCCAAAGTCATCGAGTGCAATCTTCCACTGAAGACCACCACAGCAACTAAACCACAGCAATAAGTGCCATGTCCAGTCATTTCTTGAACACATCCAGGGATGGTGACTCCACCACCTCCATGGGCAGCCAGTGCTTAACCATCCTTGCAGTGAAAAAACTCTTTCTGATGTCCAACCTGAGTCTCCCTTGGCTTCAGGCCATTTTCACTTGTCCTGTTGCTGGTTGCCTGAAGGAAGAGACTGACCACTTTGCCACTACCTGCTTTCAGATAGTTTTAGGAATGATAATGGCTCTCCTGAGCTTCCTTTTCTCCAGACTAAACACCCTCAGCTCCCTCAGCTGCTCCTGATGTGACTTTGTCTTTAGACCCCTCACCAGCTCTGTTGCCCTTCTGTAGACGCACTCTAGCACCTCAATGTCTTTCTTGAAGTAAGGGGCCCAGAACTCTTCTATTCCCCTATTCAGGCTTTCAGGAAAGTTTCAGAAAACCTATCTAAAGGGGATAATACTAAAAAATACAGGTGATTTTTAATTCCTATTCATTGAAGATGGGACTTGAACATAATTCTTGTTACACATAAGAATCAAAGCCAAACCTTGAAATCATGCTTAAGGCAGAGCAGCAAAGTGAACTCTGCATTATTTGTTATATCTAGGAACAGAATTTGGTAGTAAAGAATGACTGGAGATTTCCTTCTAGAATGCTGTAACTGACATTTGTGACAAATGTCATTTTGCAGATACAGAAATACATGCCCACTCACATAACTTTCCTTGACAGTCGGGAATTTATCAGGATCCCATTTCCATGCTTTCACTAGATCTTTTAAAACTAGACAAGGAAACCTACAGAAACATGCCAAGGCATAGCTGGCTTCATGCTCTTCAAGAGGGATAATATGTTAGCAATATAATACAGAGGATCTCTGCCACATGAACCAGGAATTCAGAACACAAACCATCCGGCCCACAGGAGAGGTTTGTTTTATCCGAACTTGGAAGAAATGGGCCTATGGAAACAAACCAATCCAAATGATCAGCTGGAGGGATTCTTCAGCAAAAGACCAGAAACAGATGTTGATGCCTTTTCTCAGGAGCTGCAGGCCAGTCACTTCAGTTTCCAGTTTTCTCCCTGTATGATAAAGCTTCAGGTTCTCATGTAGGTCAGACAAAGGAAAGCCTTGAAGTAATTTGACACCCTTTGGCTTTGGCTTTTGTCCTTCCTGAAGATGCTGAAGGAGTTACCAGTCATCTTTATGTGGCATGAATTTACAGTATTTCCAGTAAATTCTCTCATGAGGGAATATTTTCTTCCTCTGCTAAAAGAACCTTTCCCCACAGAGATTTGAGAATTTAATTCCATGGAGGGTAACCGTCTCTGGCACAAATGTGTGTTATGGAGGATCATAATCCGTATGGCATGTAATATATTACTTGGGTTTACAATGGAAGACTTTAACTTCTAGACTTCAAACCTTCAGTCTCTATTACTGTGTTAATGCACTGGCTTTTCACCTTTTAAAAATTTGGTTAAAACTTATTTCACTGAAAAGTGAAAATGAGTTTAGCAGGCTGGACTGGCTCTGTTTTCTCTATTACACCATGTAGCACAATGAGCACAACTGGCAAGGCAACAGTGGAGAAAAAATTTGGAGACTGGAGCAACCTCTTCCCGTCAGAAGAAGTGCCAAAAACCACTCCTTGGTATTTAAAAGTGAGCAACAAAGGGAAGAGATACTTGATGCGATTTCAACTGCATGAAGAGCTGAAGTTTTACTAGTGTCAGTTCATTGTCTTGATTCTCAGTTCTACAAGTGTATAATCCTTGTTGCGGAACACAGGATTCCAAACAACAAAATGGCTCTTCATATATAGCTCTTCAAAAATTGGTCACAGCTCTGGTTCTTGATGTTTTGCATAGGAAAAGACTTTCTGTTTTAAAAACTGGTAGGGTAAAAAGACATTCCTTAAATCTTTTACTTGTTGTAATAACTAAGCTTTAGTTTAATGTGCTTCCAGTGCGTATTTTTAAAGCATTGGTGTCCAAAGTAAATTTTAAGAAAGAAACTTTTATCCCTGAGAGATACTAGGAACACATTAAATTAGTAGGAAATACTGGCATTTTATTCAGTGTACTTCTTTTATTCACATGTACTTCTTATGATTCTAATCATAGAGAGAAAGGCAGTGGAACAACAAAAATGTTTGTGTTGTAATTGTCAGGTTTGAATATTGGCAGAGAAAGAAATGCAGATTTTTATTAGTGTACAAAAATCTACCAAATTCTATAATTTGTTTTATAAAATGTGTGTACCATGAAATACATGGAAAGAAGAATACATTTTCATGTGCAGGTCACTAAATACTCTGAAAAGGCATGAAAGTACCTTTGCAAACTCCTCCTATGAGGCACAAATTGGGGTAGTTTTCTAAGATCATAGATGACCATTGGGTATCCAGCAGCAGAGTCACCCTAGGTCCAGTGCAGTACTCAGTGAACTCTTGTGGGAATTTTGTTGGAGTGAACAGACTGTATTACATTAGCAGGATACGACGCTGATCTTTATTTCATTAAAGATGTGCAAAAGTTGCTGTAGTCTAGGAAGAAATATTTTTACTTGCTCTACTTTTGAGTCTGTGGGTGGGCCACTGAGGATCCACAATTATTTTCAGGTTTTGGGCACATTGCTACAGGAGATATATCTGGTTTTCTGTCTTTATTTTGTTCAAAACTAGTACAGTATCTGTGACAGCTTGTAACCTCTTTAGAATCGTCTTGAAGTGGCAAATGATGAGAAATGTTTTCTGCAAGGTTTTTCAGAGATAAAAAAAAATTGGCCAAGTGATTTTTCTTTTGTCTTTAAGGCTTCAAACAACTTAGTATCTTTCAGTTTTCTGTGTTCTCTTTTTAGTGGAAACATGCTTAGTATTTTGATAGATTCAGAAGGAAAATAATAGTCTTTCAACACCTTTGGTTTTATATTCCGCTGTGGTCATTGGCTAAGTTCAGTGGCTTTACTGTCACTCTTAAAGTCTTAATTGCTGCAGATTTTGTCTGAAACAAATGCCTCATCTAGCATATTGTATTTTGAGGAGTCCTTGATGCCATATGAGCAGCAAATCAAATATATATTAATGTCCAAATATGATATTATCATATAAATGAAAGAGGAAAGCAACAACGAAAATCTAGAAATATTTGTTTCCTGTAGAAATGAACAGAAGTCCCCTAAGGCTTTAATTCTTGGAGAAATGCTCTGGAGAAGGCAAAGCTACCCAAGCATCTCTCTGTACAGTTGGATTCCCCTGGAGTAGGTTGGAAATGACAGACAGACAGCCTCTAGGGGCATCCCCTGAGCCCGAGAGGAGCACAGAGACACAGACACAGAGAGCTCTGGCGGAACTGTTTTGTCTGGTGGGCTAAAATCCAGCCTAGGAGGGAATGAAGAAACTCAACACTGAAAGGAAATTAAGGAAAAGCTGTTATTTCCCAGAGCTCATCTGCAAATGGGTCTTCACCAAGTCCCAGCTAGGGACTACCCAGAGGAGTTTTGCCAGATGGCACAGGGAATGCAGTGACTGACGTTTTTTCTCTCTCCGTTCTCATGTCCTCCCCCAGATATTCCTGGATTGTTTCTCCTTTGCTGTCCTCTCTGTCCTAATCACTGGGTCATCTGTGAAAGAGCTGGAAGAAGTGCTGGGATGTTATTCAGTTGGGAGCCTGTCATGTGAAATGTCCTCAGCAGGGAGCTGGAGAGCTTATTTAGGAAGAGTTAGAGATGTGAAGGAGTGTAGGAGAGCAGCAGCAGAAGAATGGGATAAACAGCACTTCTCTGTCTCTACCACCAAGCAAATCTCTGGTTTGTCAAGAATTTTGGGCCCACAGCCAATTTTAATAGAAATTAAAATAGGTATAATGTGTTTCCAAAGAAATTCATCCTCCCCTGCTTATGACCACTGTTGTTTACTGGAGATCTAAAATGAGCTGGCCAATAGACTTGTCATCAGTTTAGATTTCCTGTGCTAATAGAAAAAAAAATTAATGAAAAAATTTCTCAGGTGCTGTGTTGCTCTGCTTCTATGCTTTTACTTGGCTCAAGTTTCACAAACACAGGTCTTGCTCAGCAAATGGGGTTTGCCATTTTATACCTCACAAATAGGTTTCTTGGTGAAAACTTTCAATTTTGGACGTTGCTGTAATACAGTAAGCTACAAATCACTGTAGACCTGACACTGGCCATCTTCAGAACTGAGAATGTCATTCTTATTTTCTGTTCCAATACACCTTATGAATCAAGATGGTTCTTTCAGAGAAGCTGTGGTTGCCCCATCACTGGAAGAGCTCAAAGCCGGGTTGGATGGGGTCTGAGCAACCTGGTCTAGTGAAAGGTATCCCCACCCATGGCAGGGAGGTTTTAACTGGAGGATCTTTAAGTTTTTTTAAATCCAAGCCTTTCTATGATTCTGTGATTGTATGATTTAAATCACCTATTCAAAGAGTTGATCAATATGAACAATTATCTTATCAGAATTCACCAGCTGAGGCATATAAATTTATGCATACATTCATGAAAATTATGGAATTCATGACATCTTTGCTGCCATGACTTCTCTTTTAGAAATCCTAAGGGCTGTCAAGTGCCAGCATAGGAAGGTGGGTTTTGGCTAGCTTTGAAGTAGTGCAGTAATTTATCTAACTATAAACTAACTGCCGTGTTCTGAAACATATTTTCCAGTGCAAATAGTAAATGGAGATGATTACAAACTCTGAATTTTTCAATTTTATGAATAGAAGATTAATTATTTGGGGAAAAATAGTCGCCTTTCCATAATTCATTCAGGGGGAAAAAAAAAAAAGTAATATTAAAAGTGAATCAATGGAAATCTTTTGAGTAAGTATATTTCCCGTTTAGTTGTTTACAATTAGTGATCATGATCAATTCTTACAATTTTTGTGCTCAGCTTGTTTTAATTAGACTCAAAATGGAAAAAATATTTCATATAAGAATTCTGCCTTCCTTTCTGATTAATTAATACCACACAGTTTCAGAAAATATGAATAATAGAGTCTGCAATGATATTGGTTTTATGTTTTCTCACAGACAGTGTAGTAGTGAGCCAGCAAATGAAATATTGCATGTCATGCCACTTGATGGGATATAATTCTGTTGTGGAGCTAAGTTTAAATTCAGCTTGGCAGATCCATTGCTCACACTGTCATAAACCAATCTATTTTTATTCTGTCATTGTGTGAACTAAAAAAAAAATGTTAAGTTTGAATCTGTGTGTGCTTTACCTCCCCATTAACTCAGTGTCTCTAGAACAGTGACCTGCCTTTCAGTCTTTTCTAGCAGGCTGTACTCTTATTTCTATATATAATGTGGGATGTTTCTAGCAAAAGAGGAGATTTTAGTTATTTTCCAGTGTTATTGCTGATTGAGGCCTCAGAAGTTTCCCTACTCAAAGACAACAAAAAGCCCTTGAAAGGTGCCTGCTCTGTGCCAACTGCTTTTGCCTTGGCCCTCTCAAACGAGGAACTGACATTTTCATTCTGGTAGGAGGGAATGAGGAGGGGGTGAGAAAACTTAAACCCTGATGATAATTCCTAACAAGAAATTGTAATGCTGTCTGTAAGAGGATGTCCAGGCTGGCCCTGCTGGCTCCTGCTGTGATGCTTCCTGCCATAGCCAGGGAAGTCAATAACCAGCTGCCCAGGACTATCCAGTTGTGGCTGGTCAGTCAACACGGTCTGGTGTGGAAGATGTGCTTGAGCTTTTGAATAGATAATTCTACTTTACCTTTTTTGGTTTTAAAATTTTCCTCTCTTTTTCTTCTTCTGAACTTATTTCTTTGCCATGCATCTCCACATCCTCTCTTCCCACAGTTTTTGTTTTTCCATGAGTGCTCAGCTGCTCCTTCCTGGTATTCTGAACAGTGCACAGGGCTGGTCACATTGCTGCCTGGGTTTTATTTCCTGTGAAATCTCTGGTCTTTTCACTACAAGCAAAATCCTTTGGGACAGAGATTGTCTTTTCTATCCCTGGCCTTCAGTAGTTTCTGTTCCCTTGCCCTTCAGTAGTTTCTATTCTGCTGTGAATTGCAAGACAAAACTCCAGAAAACTGCTTGCACCTATTCAAAATTAGGATGGATGAAGGATCTGGAAAGTGACAGATGTAGCAGAACAAAGAGGAGAAAAGATGAGTAACTTGGCCACAGTCACACAGCCAAGTGCTGACAGAGAGAGGAATAGAAACCAGGAATGCTGGTTCTCAAGCCTGTGTTCAAAACAGTAAACCATGCAATTTTTCCACAGTGTTATCTAGAAATTTCAAAGACAGAATGACGTGCTGTTGTAAAACTGATAATAGAAGACTACCATCAGCGAAGCTCTATTTATAAATGGGAGGGTGGGAAGGAGTTCTCTATGCTGAATGCCATAAACAAAGAGCACCAAGGGACTAAGGAGAATATTTTTATGTTGGTGTGCTGTGGTTAGCTTTATTTAAGCACAAACATTGTTAATAAACATGGATTTATGTATTTTCTTTGATCAATGTAGTCTGATATATTTTAAACATCCTGAATATCTCATTTCTGTGTGTCCAAAAGGAGAGGAAAAAAGACTTGGGAGCACATGCTTAAATCTGTTGCAGTCCCATTTTTGTACAAGTTTATGCTGGTATTAAATAAACAGATTTTTCAAGGACAATGTGGAACTGCCTTTTCAAACAAAGGGGACCTGAGTTGCTCCAATTAAAATGTGTCTAAGGACACTTTTTTACATTTTACTTTCCCAAAAGAGATAAATAAATAGGTACAGAATGAATGTTTGGTTTTAAAACTTGATTCAAAGCCTACTTGAAAGGTCTCAGCATAGGTGCTATATGAAAAAAATTCCACCTTGATGCTATATTTCATATGTGCTAAAATCCAAGTGAATAACTAAAACAAAATTTTCCCCATGCAGTGTGTCCTTCTCTCAGTTTATCCACAGAAGCAAAACACAGATGTATTTTATTTTAATAAGTCCCTTAACTTTCTTTTGTATATATTTTTAATGACTCCAGACCAGTGGATATTATATCCCAGGGATGTTGTTACTATTTATTCTCTGACTCTCACTCACAGACCTTTTATTCTTTTGCTTAGCATGCTGCAAATTGCCTGCTCATCTGTGTCCTTCACTGCCTGGATTGCTTCATGGTGTTTACATAGCAAAGCAAACTCTACAACATCCCAGGGGCCCAATGCTGCTGCCCCGGAATACCGGTGAGTCTAATTGACAACAGGATGTGCCTGTGCTTTATGGCAGGAGAACCAAGCCCTCAGCACAGCCAGCCAAGCTGGAGCTATAAAACCCAGACTTCATATTCTCCCACTCCTTGGTTCTTGAGAAGCAGAAATCCCTGGTTGGCAATATGTCAGATTACCTCTAGCATGATTCTTATTGTATAATAATGCAAATTAGTGTCAGCATTTATATGTGTTCATTAACGTCACTGATCCCCTTGAAACTATTTTCAACAAGTTTAAGGTTACTTGTTAATTTCTAAGGTTTAATGAAAGGGTGTCACCTTATTTTGAAATATTGCATGCTGCGAGTGATTCCAAAGTGCCTTGAATGAAATCCTTGCTTAAGTCTAGTGTTTAAAGCAATTTATAGCTGAATTTTTTTCTATTGTTCTTGCCATTTCTCCTCTTCTCTGTGGAAGGTGAGGGGAGTCTTGTTTGCCACTCTGTTGTTAATGAGGGAACCAGAAGATAATGAACACTATCTAAGCAGGCAAAAGCTGTTGAGCTCTTTCCCTGAAGTTCTATTTAAAGAAAAATTTTTTATCTTTTTGGGAAGAATGATCCTCAGGAGCAGAATCTAAAAAGAATGTCTAGTTTAAGCCTGTGGCTATTACCTAGCCGCAAAAAGGAGCAATAACAACTGACTTTCTTGTTTGGGTCACTTCTGCAGAGGAAGCAGCATTTTATTCCCATATGAACAGAAAAGGGCAAGAGTGGGTGCACAGACATGCAGTAGATATCAGACTGCAAGAGACATCCAGGAAAATCTGCATTAGTTGTTTGGAGGAAACCCACACCATCCCTTATGGGCCTTTGGAAGGCAGCATCACAGTCTGACACATAATCCTGCCTGACTGCACCAGCACTGCTTTAGTCCCTCCAGTCCTTCCTTTTCTAGTTTTCTGTTCCCTCCCACCCATAAATTTACTCTTCTGCCCAAGAAAGCTGCAAACTTCTGAGATGTGAGATCTGTCTCCCAGAGGGAGGTCAATAATAAATTATAAAAAGTGACCAAGCAAACCCAGTTCAGCATGCTGTATGCCACATACAGGGGGAACAGGGCAGCATGGAAATATCACTGACTCAACTGTGACAGATTGCTCTAACATGAACTCTGACCTTTTGCATGGAAGAAATCTCCTTTCAGCATTCACAGCTTGTTTCTTTGAAATGAAACAGTGAATTCCATAGACATTGACTGTTTACTCCAACAAAATTGCTATTCACATGTAGGTGATGCAACAATTGCTTGGAATAACCTCAAAATAGCATAATTAATATTAATCTTTTCTTTCAGTGTGTTTGATATGAAAAAAAAGGCATGAGAAAGTGATGGTAGTGGTGTGCTCTGTATAAAATACTGCTTTTCTGCTCCCTAGTAAGAACCTTCCCTGAAAGTCTAGTATTTCATCTCATTCTCTCTTTGCAGCACTCGAGGCCAGGCATGTGGTGTAATGATAGCAGTTTTGCTGTGCAGACTGCCATGATGGGCAGTGTAAGACAAATATTCCAAACCTTTTTGAGCACGGGAGTAAGTTTACCATGAGGGTAACTTGTGTGTGTCACTGTTTACTGGCTATAATGGCATTGTTTGCTGTAATGATAATCCAGGTGGGTGAGCTGCCCATAAGTTGGGGCCATTTCATCAGAGTGAGGCTAAACACTTCCAGTTTTCTATTTTGGCAGCAGCACTGACAGAGCCCTCTGTTTCCTCTCTCTGCCCTCCAGCCTGGCAAATGACACCATAGCAGCATATATGAACTGTCCAGGGAGAGACAGAAGTAGGGAGGGCTGCTTCATAGCCTGAGGAACACAGCTACTGAATGTGTAACTAAATCCCATGCCTGAATATGGTAGGTCCAATTTAGGGGCCATGACAGTTGTGATGACAACCTTGGTATGAATTGTTTCATGAAAGATGTGTTTCATCCGCTCCTTGTGGAAACAAAAAAGGCACGGTGAAATTGTGTAATACTTCCCATCCTGTTTTTTGGCCTTTGCTGTTTCTTCTGGAGAGGATGAACTTCCAGTGCCTAGGAATGAGCAAGACCATCTGTTCCACCCTGCTGCTTAATACCAGTCTAGCTTAGCAAGCCTTGTTTCTAGCAGCTGGTGATTAAACTGTACCAGTCTGAGGTTTTGAGGGATGGTGTCATGATCTCCTGCCACATGCATGTTAATATGTTCCTTTTGTCCCTTGATCATCTGTTCTCCTGTTCAGCTATGTCAGAGATGACAGAGGTGTGGGTCCACAGTGGAAAGGGAGCAATAAGAGTTGGAGGGCAGCACTATTTTAAATTTCAGTCCCTTCTGTTCGTAGAAACAGAGCTTGTGTATCAAGGTGATGCATCACTCAGTGGCTGGCCAGAGAAACGTCCCATTGGGCTATGACTGAATGGAGATACTATTGCAATAGTTTTATGTCTTTACTTCACAAAATAAAAAATACAAGTGTACTCTTCATGCCCCCTTTATTTTGCCTGTTGAGAAAAGCATATTCTGTCAATCAAGAAAAAAGCTTCCAATTGTGTAGCCTGTTAGAATCATTTCATTAATAACATGTGTTTACTACTGGGAGAAGCAGGCTCAGTGTGCTAAGATTTTGTTTGTCAGTCAGTCATTGGAACCCCACTGTTAATCGCATACAATGGTTTGTGGTTATGCCACAATTTAACCCAGGTTTAAAAATACAAACTAGAGCCTTGGTGGTCTGCTGAGAGCAGTGAGTGGAGCAAAGGTATTGGTTGAACCTGCCTTGTGGGCTGCTGGCTTGGAGAACTGTAGGAGCTAATCAAATTTATTAACTCGAGCCATGACCAGAATGCGAACACGGGTGAGTGTGGGTGGGTGCACCCAGGTTAGGCTACATTTTGGCTGCATTCTGCAGCGAGGAGGAAAGGCAAGGCTTTGGCTTCCCTTTCACAAAGACAAATTGGAACCAGATATCAACTAGATTTTGGGATCTCTGGCAGTCTAATAGCAAGAAGGTATTTCTTTTTGTTGTTGTGGGTTTTACTTATTGATGGAAGGAACGGCTTAGAAAAAAACTGAGGGAGTTTCAAAACTGAATGCTGGTGGCATTTGATGCATGTGTGTATCTTGCTAAATTGCCCCCTGCGTGCCACTTTATTGACAATATTACAGGCACAATCTCTGACTACACAATAACGAGGTCTGAGTGCGGTTGCCAGAAAAGGGAGAGGCATTTGGCTACAAAGAGAAAGAATACTGGAGAGGCAGTTGTGTATCTTTATGTGAATCTTGACCTTCTGGCAGAGGTAGGAAGAGACAAAGTGACTAAGCCATCTTTCTTAATTACAGCTAGAATATGGTAAGTGAAAATTCCTGTTTGCCACAGCACTGTAGAAAGTATTATTCATAAGCTGCAGGACTTGTAATACTCTGAGAAGAATATATTCCTCTCCAGAGATAATTATATCCATTTCTCCACATTACCCTACAGCCCAAGACATTTTTTAGAAACCTCTTCCAGATTTAGGCAATGTAAGTGATATTTTTAAATAGCAGTGTTAGGATAAAGTCAGTTCCATACATTCTTATTCAAATAAAACAGTATTAGCCTCAATTATTTTATTCTAAATACAGATTTCATAGTTTCATTCATCCTAATCACTGAAATTATAACTGGCAAAATTACTGTAATTTTGAAATGCCTAAGCAGATTCATTCACAAAGGCAGTGAAAAATGTATACTTGTTTTAAATTTATATGGATTTGTTTTTTTCACATTTCTGACTAACATGCAATAACCCCTCACTGCTAAGTTTTCCTACTAAGAATTTAAGTTAAATGGATTGAGTTTGCTGAACATACTTATACTTTAAATGCATAAAGCTTCAAAATGTGTGTAATATTCAGGGCAACATTGGTTTTAACTTTAACTAGCAGGGAGTTGCAACCATCCTTTGCTCATCAATATTCTACAGAGAATCCTTCCCCTTTGCCCTCCTGCCCCAGCTCTACCACTCACAGTGTACTCCATAAGATCCTATTTTTCTGGTTTTATGGGAGCTAGAGGGGAGCTTTGGAACTGCACAGCATCTGGGACTATTTAAAATGTGGCAAGGAAGCAGAAGACAAGTGCTAATAAGAGGTGAAGAGGTGAAGACTGAGACATCCTTATACCCAACTATAAATCTGCACCTCCTATAACTATTAAAGTCAGTGGGAATATTGTATATATGGTGGCCTTTAGGATAAGACGACCATAAACATCTCCTCCCTCCCAATTACAGTGAATTATAGTTTTAAAAATCTGGCTCTTGGAGCTTATTTGCATTTGTCTGCATTACATCTATCTGAATGTCCTTTCCACGGGTATTTAACTGATTTTTCTGTGTTGTGATGATGATGTTTCCAGTTCAGTGACAATATGCTGGTTAATTTCAGACTTTGAAGTATTTCTGAAGGAAAGTTTTTAGTAATATGGAGAAGGTACTTCAACAGGCTTATTTCTTTCAGAGGTGTAATGCTATTTGTATGTCACATTCTAACTTCAGTGTTTAAATGATGGCCTAGCCATGGATGACTGAAATGTGGTAGTGGTAACTCCAAGTTAGAAGTCAATCAAACATTTGCATATCCTGAATGCACAGTGTAGTTTGCAAACAGGCTGCCTTGGGCAACATAATGAGTGCAGGGTGATAAGAGGTGACATGCAGAGAAATTCTTGTCGCCAGAGTTAGCAGTGGTACTTAGATATCAGGAGCCATTATTCATCAGTTCTTGAATAAAAGCCCCATAGTTGAAAACAGATGTCTTGCCAGTGAGCAATGTACAGGATCTCTGGTACCCATTCCACCAGGGTCACTCATTCTTTCCATAACATATGCTGACCATTCCTTTCCTTTTCTTGTAAACAGTATTAAACCAGGAGGAAGGCAGTGGCTTGTAAGCAACGGCTGCTAATGTCAAATTTAGGAATTTTTGTATTTTAGACCCTGTGTGCCTCTGTCCAGTCATGGAATTCCCTTTTTAAGGATCTAACTTGAGGATTTGAGCATGTTCTAAGTGAAAAGATGAGAGAGGTTGACAGAAAAGAAAGAAAATAAGGATCATATAGGCTTTGCCAGACATGGAAAAATGTGCATTAATCACCTCTACCTTTGACTTGAGCTGAACCCATACTGCAGAGAAACAGTCTTAACTTGGGCTGACTGACTGAGCTGAACAAAACTGTGAAAATAACAAAAAAAATCAACCAAAAAAGACCAAACAAAGCAGGGAAATATTTAAACCAAATGAGCAGCTCAAGTTCAGCCCTGATCACTTTATAGACAGTTTTTGGCAGTGTGTCTTATGGTCCAAACTCTGAAGTCATTGAGTTTGCATTTTTCAGCAATTTAGGTTTTTCTTTTTTTATTATCACTTTTTTTGAAAAATACAAAATAATGCTTTGTGACTGCAAATGTCTTTAGATTGCACATTGTTAACACTTTGGAATCACGTGATATTCACAATGTGTACCTCTGAAAGATGAAAATGAGTGGCTGCTTAGCCTCAGTTAAGTTGTAGCTGCAGACAAGTTCACTTGCATGGTAGGATGTGTGCTAGGTTGGTACTCTGTGCCCATTGTCTTACTCTGCACATGTAGAGCACAGGCTCAAGTGCACACGTTTGTCCCCTGTTGATAGGTTTTATTCTAGTCTGCACAGATGTGTCCTTCAGAATGTTTGATAGCAAGGAAACAAGAATGTTAATTAGAAGATATGAAGTGGCTCTGTTGCCAATCATACTTCTGGGGGCAGGGGTTATGTTTGAGAAGCTGAATACATCTCCACTGTCTGCCATCACACAAAATTAATTCTCTTAGTTGTGTGTCATAACTTGCCTTTTGATAGTGCTAGATGAAAAAAACATTGAGTATGAGTAGGGAGAGACTGTGTTTCCTTCTTTCACACTGCCATTGCCCAGGAATCCAAGGAAAGCAGATCTCCACTCAGACATATGTGCATCTTTTAGAGAGGTAACACAGTTCTGACCATTCTTTCTCTCCTGAGAGGTGAAAAGAATTAAAAGTGGTGTGGGGTTCTGGTTATATAACAAGGAGAAGGTTCAAGTCATTGCTTTAGCACCCTACTCTATGTGAGAAGTTGCCCAACAAATTTTGGCAAGGAAAAGTTGCCACTAAAGATTTACCATTTGTTCAAATTGCCTTTTAGCCTTGTTTCTATCAGCTGCTCTAGCAAATGCTCCAGAAGAGCTGTAAACTGACCTTGTATACTTTTTTTTTAAATACACAGACACCTACATATGTATATAGAAAGCTAAATGGAGAACTTTTGCATAAATTCCAGGCAGTTAGCAGCTGTCACACACTCTCATTCTAATGTGACTGTGAACAGCATAAACATTTCTAATCTTTCTAATATCTTTTGCCAAACACACAACAAACAACATATTCAGGTTGCTATGTAAAAGAGAGTGAAGTCCTTTGGCTGAAAGACATATCAAAGCAAATATATTTAGTTGGTTCTTAAATAAAATTTAGTTTGGGGGATGGCAATTATAGTTCTCTGTGGTGTTACACTCAGTGCTAGAGTAAACAGGAGTTTGGCTTTAGTTTCTCCCCCCCCATTTGATCTTTAGATTTTTCTGTTGATTTGCACATTGTATTAATTTTGTAATTAGCATTCCCTAAAAACTATGGGTCAAGGAAGTCATTCTCCCAAAGCTGGAAATTTAAGTTTATGTGGATAAGACAAAAAAAAAAAAAAAAAAAAAAAAGTTTTTCAGAACCAGTCTGATGCTACAGGAACAGATTTCCACATGGCACTAGTACAAAAGATACATTTTCCAGTTGAAACATCATTCAACTGAAAGTGGCCTCATTTCAGGGCATCAAGAGCAGCTAACATAGTCTTTTTCTTTCACATTTGATGGCATTGCTCATTCTGTGTTTCAAACTTTGAATTTTGGAGGTAGAGAGGAACACTGGCTAAAAATTCCCAATTTTTACAAAACTTAATCCAAATTGGGTTTACATTAGTCATCCATTCTGCATATCCCCAGAAACATTCTTATGCATGAAAATGCATTCAAAGAGTGGGCAAAGGGGCTCTGAAACTCAGCCAGGTGTGGAATGACAAAAAAAATACAGGATTGAAAATATTTGAGCCATTTCTGCTGTTTTGAATGTTCTGCAGTTCAAGACTCAGACCTACACCTGTCATAGAATTTAGCACTATATATATTTTTATGTCATTTTACTCATGCTAATTGGATGAACAAGGAATTTGTAAGACAAAGGGAGTGAGGGAATCTGCGACATCTGAGTCGGGTTAGCACAGCCGCACATGGATGTACATAAGTGCCTGCCAGCTTTCATTTTCTGATCATTTCAGGCTATTGTCAGTAACAGAACTTTCCTGACTCTGGATTTATGGCCATGCACCCATGAAGGGCTCTCCACCTCTAAATGCTGCTTTCAGCTCACCCCTAGGGTGGGCACCCTGAATGCCTGGGAAGGGCAGGCTGCAGCACTACTGGAGGACTCGTGCTTTGATTAAGGAGAACCAGCATGTTCACCTAATTTTACCTCTTTAACCTTTAATTTGTTGATGTGTCCCAGTTCTACTTTACACAGAGAGAAAACACAAGGCATTTGCCACAGAGATACGACACATTTAAATGGAACTTGCCAAAGCCTTGAGATGTAAGAAGTTTTATTGGAGATTTGTAAGTGTTCTGTGGACAACACAATAAGATATGTTAGAGTGCACATCAGGGGTAAATCGCTTACATACCCTTCTGATTTTGCTCTGACTACTTCTCCCTTCTGTCAAAACAACTTGCCATAGTTAGAAAGGTGGTTCCATGCTGGCCCTATAGCCCAGTCTGTAGGAGTTTGCACACACAGAGCAATGTTTGACTAATAATTCTAATTTATAAACCATCAACAATCCTAAAAACAGATTAGCCAGCGAGGACTTTTTGTGACAAATGCCATGGCACTTTTCCATACCGAACCACATAAAAGGACTCTGGGTCAGAAAAATGCATTCATTTAGGATCAAGTCTAGCAAAAGTCCCACGATTGCCAATGGAACAAGAATAACACCCCTGTTGCCAGACTTTTCCTAGGCAGTGGGTGGCCATGGATAGAGTGCTGTCCCTTCCCCCACCAACATAGTCTGTGTGTTACAAGTTGATTTCTGTTGAAGTCCAGCAGCTCCACAGTCCCAGGGTAGCTGGCTACCAGCCTGTGCTTGCATTCCTGCCTGGACTGCAGGGGCTCTGACAGCAAAGGTAACCGTGATGGTTAACTTCACTCCTGGTATGGCACAGGCCTGGAGGAAAACCCTGACAGCTTTGGAATTGCACGCTGGGCTTCAAGAACAAAGCACACAGGGAATTCTAAACCGCCTGTGCCACCTCGCTGACACCGCTGTGGGCTCAGATCTCAAGATTAAGCAATTTATCTGTGCCAGGATTGAGTCTGAGTTATGCAGCAAGCCAGAGCTCTTGAGAAACACGAGCAGCCAGGTTCCTCTGAGCCAGCGTGGCAATGGGTGCAGCCTCTTCTCTTTGGGCACAGACCTGGGCCTGGGTGAGGGAAGCCACTCACAGCTACAGAGAGACCCCAAATGCCCAAGTGAACTACCTTGTCCTGCAAGGTCACCCCAAAGCAGGTAGAGCAGAGCTGTAAGGACTTGAGAAACACAGTGATCCTGTCAAACCAATGAGGGTTTCAGCTGCTTAGAGAAAAGGATCCTATCTATGCTTGGCCTGTCTGGTGGGTTCACCAACCTGAATGTGTATCCTACTGATGGGAATGCTGTTTTCCAGCTGAGCAGAGCTTTCTCACCAACAAGACATTTTTAGAGGGGGAGAAAACAAAGTGCAAAACAACAAAACAACTGAATAATTGAAATAGAAACATAATTTTGGAAGATGATGAAAGAAAATGGGAAGGGACCAGAGGGATAAACTATTATATTTGCCAGTTGCAATATTTATTTCCTCTAGTTACAGAACTCTATGATGGGTGGATGAAGGTAAATGTGACTTGTTTATAGTAGATTTATGTAAATACAGGAGAGCTTTACCAGGACCTACATATATCCACCAAATATGAAAATGGTAATAAATTATTACAGTAAAAACGTCAGAAGCTTCCCTGAGATCAGCAAGAAAAATTCCTTGATTCTTCAAACCCAGCTACACAGCCAGTCTCGTGTGCTACTACCCTTACCCACATCCACAGAGGCATGAGATGAGCTTAGCAGCGTACCCTGAATATCAACACCTCTGGATGTTTTACATTTAAGGGGAAATTGAAGGCTCACTCTCATGCCAATTTCTGTCTTTTATGCGCATATTCATAAAATACATGCTGCAGTTCAGTGGTTGACTTTTCAGTCAAGCTAGTTCAGATTTTTGCTGAAAAGGTTTGTCACACCTGCCCCTTCCTGTGTTTGCTGTCTCATGCCAGCACCAGCATTTGTGTCTGTAGAACACACACTTCCCCAAATACAGGGTGCAGGCAACAGAGAACTGAGCCAGGTGAAAGCTACATCTCTGCAGAGCTGTATCTCATAATCCAGTATCTAAATTTTTTCACTGTTACCAGCCTTTTCATGAGTGCACTAAGTGAAAAAAAAAACAACTTTTGTTTAGGTGAGTCCAGTTCAGAGTTACTGGGTAAGTCCTCTGGGCAGTGAAGACCATATCTGACATGTATTGATGCTGTGCACAGATGGGGTGCCCAAAAGAAGCCAAAAGCCAAAAGAATTCCCCCAGTTCTCAGCTATTGCTGGTGCTTTGTTCTTCCAGTGTGTGTTGGAGTAAGGGATATCCTGGGCTGGGCACAGGCATGGCGGTACTGTAGGCGTGCCAAGTTGTGCTCTGCTGATGCTCAGCTCAGATTTGCTGTGGGCTCCTGAGAGAAGGGGGAGGAGGAGAGAAGGGAAAAAAAGCCCATGAGCAGAAGCTGCAGGGGCTCACAAGAAAAGACCCTCCGCAAAGTTCTGTGTCCCAGATCTGATGCCTGACTCACAAAGCTTCACAAAACCCCTTGATACTTCTCCCTGCTGAGCTGAGCTGTCTTCCCTGCTTACCTTTGATCATAAGTACTGCATTAACTTTATATTGCAGTTTTCTGGGTTTGTGTCTTGCTCATACAAGAATCTGTAAGATGTGGGCTAGACTCACATGTGCTCTCACATTCCTTCCAGAAGAATGTAGAAAAATCAGAATGTAGCCAGAAGTCTCCATCTAGTTTGATTTTTCTCTTCTTTAGCACTATCTAGGAGTTACTACACGTAGGGTATTGTAGGGCAAAGTTTATAACACTGCATTTAATTGCACCTTTCACACAGCTCATAAACCAGATTTCCAATAGCTGTAATTTTAAATTTCTCTCCTTGGATGCAGTGGAAAATGTGACTTTCATGCTTTTCTGTATGTTTACAGCATCATAAATAACACGCAGATCTGAAGTGTTTTAAGTACATCAATATGCTGTTTTAAACAAAGTAGTGAAAATATGTAGCATATAGTGTCTAGTTATTTTTATTTCTTTCAAGGCTAAGATTCTTCCTGCCTGCATAATTTTTAACTTTGCATGGTTCAAGACTTCTCTATGTGCTGCACCTCAAAATAAATGGAATTCAAAGTCAAATGAAACTTGGGTGAAGAAAGCAAGTGTGCAAAAAGCCTGTGTGTTATTGCTACTTATTTTAAGTTTTAGAATTTATAGAGTTCTGATAGACTTTTTCACCAAAATTTCAATCTGTGATAGGTTTGATATCCAAAATCTCACAAAATCTTTTGACAAAACAATCCTTGAGTTGATATTTGACACGATAATAACTTTCAATGAACCAAGAAGTCTTTCTGTTGGCAGAATTTCTTGATTATAATCAGTTTCCATAACTGCAGCAGTAATTTTATTACACATTATATGTTTATTGCACTGTACCAATCCAACACTTTTATAAAATGAATCATTTCTAAAAGAACCTGCTTCTTATTTAGGATTATATTAGTATTATGCATTATATAAATAACTGGTAAGTATATAAACCTGGTTATTAAATTTAGCTACTGATCTGATAAAAATATTTTAAGTAAATTTTTGTCTTTTAGAGGTTAAAATCTGGATGTATTTTCTCTAAAGGAATGTCTGTGTTCAAGCATGGATTTCTAAGCATTTCCAACCCTCTTCATATGCAAAGAGGACTTTGGGGTTTTTTGGTCATAAGTGTCACTCATAGAAATGGAAGGCCTTGAATGTATTAAAAGATGGTGTGGTCTCTTGGTCAAAAAATGCAACTGATGTTCTTGAACGTTCTGCTTCAGTGCACCCCTCACACACCACACATGGAACCAGTAAAGGAGCACTGTTTCTTCCTTGAAATGGGCCATGCTGTTTCGTTTGAAACAACATGTGTTGATGCTGGGTGTTCTGTGGTTCTGTCTCAACAGCATTACTCAGAGCTCAAATACAGCAGGTATCAGCCAAGGAACTCTCAAGTATCAGAGGGATGAATAAATCATATTTTCAAGAAACACCCATCCCTTTCAAATAGATACACAGCTATACATCTGAGACATAACTTTCTTGAAAGAAGTATTTTTATCTCACTCTTCCAAAATTCGAGTTGCCAAAGGACTTCCAGTAACAACTTAAATGAAAATCTCAAGAGAGGGATTGAGGCCGCAGTACTACTGGGGACTATAAAAACCAATCCCTTTCCTCGTGTCTGTTCCACTGGTGACCTCTAGTGCCCAAGGACAAGAACAGGTATTCAAAGTTTCTCCGGAGCACTGCTTTGGGAGAGCGGGCAATAAAGCAGTGACCTTTTTTTTCAGTGTTAAAAATTCTGACCTGGGCTTTCAATTCACGGTATTTTAAGTGCAAAATAATAATATATAAACTTAGTGTATTAGAGGAAACAAAATATTTATGCTAATTATAATACTAGAAAGCTTCTTATTTGTAAAAATGGATATTGTGCAAGATTATTCACATTTGGACCATCTGTTTCAGGCATTTGTATTTTCTTCAGGCTGTGAAAAGGAACTTAACCTACATCGGAAATGTTGTGCTTCAACCAGCACATACTACTGAGCAGAGGACCTTCAAGCATAAGGCCTAAATAGGTAACATTATCAACCAACTGGAATTTAGCTGAGAAAATGGGATGCCTAGGTACCCACTCAAAGACCACAATGGTTCAGATCTTGATTTTTTCATTATTATGGTATTTTTTTTAATGTAGCACACTCTGACATGAGACCAGGCTGTTTTCTATGGGAAGGCATACATTTAGGAAAATGTATTTTGGGTATTTCCTTCAGAGCAATATTGTTGAATGGAGATTGAAGAGAAAAGCAGCTCTGAACTTCACTGCTCTCATGTCAGCTCTGGAAGTGATGGGCAGTTACAAAGATCCAGGCATTCCATGTTTCTTGGGCAGAATGCTTTGGTAGATCTGACTTCCATGAAGTCCATCTCTGCCTGTGACTCAGACTTTAGGTAATGAGAACCTTTCTTTGGCTAATGTTAGCTCACTGATGTGCAAATAGCAGATAGCTCATGTTTAACAGTGTTAACAGGAGTAGATTAAACTGTGCTCTGAGAGAAGCATGCTGGAGAGAAGTGCTAGAAAATTGTGTATGAAGGAGCTAATAACTGAATGCATGCTTTAACACTTTGCAGATATATTTTTTAATAGAAACAAGATAAAACACAGCAGTCATGCTTACAGCAAGGCTGGAATCTCAGATCTCTCCTTCCAAGACTGTCCCCTAACCAATAGCAGGAATCACAGAACCACAGAATATGCTGAGTTGGAAGGGACCATCCAGTCCAACTCCTGGCCCTGCACAGGACACCCCAAGAGTCACACCATGGGCCTGAGAGCATTGTCCAAATGCTTCTTGAACTCTGTCAGGCTTGGTGCTGTGACCACTTCCCTGGGGAGCCTGTTCCAGTGCCCAACCACCCTCTGGGGAAAGAACCTTTTTCTAATGTCCAACTTCAACTTCCCCTGAGGAATTTTGCTCTCGCGTCCTGCCCACCACTCCTAAGTATTTTGCTACACTGTAATTGAGTTTTAAAAGACTCCCAGTAGTCTCCCAGTTAGTGGTAAAGAACATTGGGAATGTGAACTTGAGCCACTCTGGCATTCACACTTGCACAGCCTTAGCTGTGCCTCTACCAAGGCCTCTTCATAGTGACACTCCCCAGACTCACAGAGACAGGTTCCTCCGCACCCCCAGGCTTCCCATAGCAGAGTCTCAGATCCTTAAATTGCTTTAAGGATCACATTTGGATCCTTAAAGCAATTTAATCGTAGTGCAACAACAAAATAACAGCTCAAGCTGGCACCTCCAAGGAGGGACCCTACACAAAGGAATCCCTGGGCTTTTATATTCCTCAATATTTATCATATTGATGAAGGAATTGTATCTCTGGGTGCTCTGAAATGTAATCTCTTACAGGAGAGATGGGCAGTTGTCCTCTTCTCTGATTGAGTTGTAAAACAGAAGGATGCTGCAATGGATTCTAAATTGAAAGTCCTGGATGAATGAAGGCATTATCCTGCAGCTCTGTGCCAGGGGTCTGTGTCACAGGGAGCTCAGCATTGTAGTGCTGTTGCTGTTGCAGAACAAACCTTTGCTGTGATGTGGTGGCACACAGCTCAGCCTGCAGGCAGGCTCTGCTGGTTGCCACTCTGACCTGCCTTCATCTCAGTCATCACTGCAAGGACATCTTCTGCAGAGTTCTGATGTTTCCTCCAGAGATCAAATGCCTGAAGCCCTTTGCTGTTTCAGTTGTTTATTAGGTCTGTCCTGAGAGGGCTAATGGCCTAGGGTGGAAGAATTCAGCCTTGTAGTTATTGAACATCTCCTGAGTAAAAGCATGTGTATGGATGTGTAAGAGACAGGAGAGAGTGTGGGAATGGGAAGGAGAGGAGGTGTGTACAGAAGCTGGTCTTCCCTGTAATATAAACCATGACAAATCCTCTTACACATAGAGAGATGTGAGTGCAATCTTAAAACCTGTGTTTTGGGTGGCAAAGCCGAATACACGACTTCATTCCTGATGTCATTTGATGGCTGTGGGCAGGGAGCACAAGCCCCCCCTAGCTGCAACCTTGTAAGCTTTCTGCAGCTTATATGAGAACTGAACAGGACAGTAAATTGCAGTAGCTGACTGCATGCAAAGTACAGCAATGCTTCAGAATGGGGAGAATTTTTGTATTTTAATAAAGGCATGGGAAACAGCTGACATCTTAATTCAAACATGAGCAGAATACTCTTAAGGTAAACAATTCTACCCTGTTACCACATTAGCTGTCCAGCAGCAGTCCTCTGGCCAGGATCTGTGAGGTGTTAATGATCCAAAGTGCTGCACACACTGCCTGAGGAATGCAAGCAGCATTGGTACTCAGTGAAAGTGTAGTGCTGGTGTTTTAAAGAAAGCCAAAGCACTGCTCTGCTGGAGGCATCACTGCTCAAGCACCTGGAGGCTCTGAGTACCTTTCTGACAACTGCAGCCTGTTCAGAGGATTCAGAGGAGGTATTTCCTGCCTTTAAGATTGTTTTTGTGGCTGAATCATCCATAATCTGAGCCAGAAAGAGAGTAAAAAAGATAAGATGACTCATTATGAGTGTAAGATCTACTAGTTCTAGAACCTTTATATGTTTTCAGCTGGAATCTAATTTTCTTTCAAGTGCAGTTTGAGAAAAGAAAAAAACAAATAAAAAAAACCAACTTCAAATGGCATAGAAAATGGGTCAGTCAACATTTTCAACTAGCATAAAAACTGTTTCTAAGTATATTCAAACTATATTTACTTCTATTAAAATATATAACTATCCTCCTACTTGACCAGAAAGTTGGAAGTATTCAGTTACAATTAGCAAGGTAAGATAAACATTTCAGATAAATTTTACTGCTTGAAATTTTTAATCACAATTAAATTTTTTAGTTTAAATCAAGGTGTAGTTCCTGCTCTCCTCCCCTAAGGCTCAGAGCAATACAGACCCAGTATTGCACCCCAGGCTTCTGAGCACTGGGGTGAGCACACATGAGCAGAGCCCTTTCAGGGGGTCTCTGTCCTTTTTTATTCATCTGAATAATAAGGGTACCAAATAATTTGAAACAACAACTTTCAGGCCATCAGGAGCTATGACTGTTAAACTTTAACTGTTAACTAGACTTGTTAAACTTTGGTTTTATTATTCTATTCCACTGATACAATTGGAGAAAAAAAAAAAAAGGTACAACCCTTCAATTGTGAATAGGTTAAATTTAAGAATCTTGCACCCATCAGAAAAATGAAATGCTTTACTCTCTAAACATTTCTACTAAACATCTGGGAAATCTTAGCTTAAAAACAGTGCAGCAGGCACAATGGAAAATCCTTGAGAGTGATGACAGCTCTGATTTCACATGTATTTATAATCCTGCACTTTGTTTATTTTCTTGGGATTTCTGAATTTGACAGAGACAGATATCTGAAAATAACTGACATGCTAGCTGTCAGCCTGTCCTTAAAATGTGTGGTCAATAGATCAAGGGAACTAAAACACAGGGGGCACAATGTTATTCTCTGTTACAAAACGTAGAGAGGATGGAGCATTTTATAGTTGTTGAGTGAAATGCTCATATGGGAAAAAATAAATAGCTGACAGTCTCTCACTTCAGCAACTTGTATGTGGTGCTGAAGGCAAACTACTACCTGCAGTCTGTGAAGGAAGGACTTTGCCACTTCAGAACAAACATGGGAGCACAAAAATGAGAGCTGTTGCTACAGGGGGCAAACTTTTCACCTGGACTGGGGTGAAACCAGGTCTGTGAAAGGTCCTTCCTCAATACATGGGATCATTCTGTGCAGTAACTTTGAGATAATTCAAGTCAACGTGCAGCTCTATCTCCTTTACTCCTGTAGGCATTAGGGGTAATCCATAGTTTTGGTGAGTAGGAAAAGCAGGAGAGACCTAAATGAAGCTAAAGCTGCTTGAGACAGGAGTTTTGTGTTATACATGTCTGCAGCTCCCAGTACAAAGAGGACAGTTTGTTCAAATTAAACAACATCCCATACAGGCTGCTGTGGTAATGAGTTAACATAAAAGGCCAATGTCTTACTTTTAATGCAAAAGGCACAGATAATAAGATTAATTTTGAAATTCTCCAAATATGAGGTGGAAGACAGCAGTGATTGCTTGCTGTCCACAATACTGGAACTTCTTGTGTGGTGTCAGTAGTTCTGCCAAGGTAAGCAGGAGGAGGAATGAACTACTTACCTCCACTTCCTATATCTGCTAGGCACTGCAAAAATTTCAGAGAGACCCTACCAGTGAGTGGCTGCAGATCAGGCTAGACAAAATTTCTTCCATATGTTACAGCCACATTGCTCATTAACCACAGAGATCCATGAAATCTGCCCTGCTCAGTTATCTCAGTTGTGGGTGATGGCTTTGTGTAACAGGAGCCGTGCACAAAAGGCAGCTGGGCTGGGAAAACCTGCCAGAGAGGGATCCTGGCAGCTCGATCCTCAGAGAAATAAGCCCCGCTTTTTCAAGGAAAATTCAGCAGGGATATTCCTGGAGCACCTCCTTGCCTAGAGAAAGAGCTGTAAGTGTGGGTGTGCATTTATATAGGTATAAGGGCCAAAAAACAAGTGGTAGGCTGCAGTGCGTATGACTGAATCTGCAGGAGCAATGATTTTGAGTCCCCTTAGAGTAAATATCTTGTTACAATGACCTTTTGGCTTAGGAGATGTCACTTACTCTTTCATAAGCAAATAGAATCTGTCTTGCAAGGAGATAATGAAACATAATGGAATTTTAATGTAATGATTATTATTAATCATTAATTAATCAGTCATAGTTCTCTGTTCATACCACAGCTCCTGACCAATACAACAGTGTAGACTTAAAAATTAGTGTGTGTGACCGTCACGTCCCACTCCTAAAAGGAAGGGATCACCCAACGTTCCCAGATGCCAGTGGTGGAAAAGGAACAACAAATTTCAGAGGGTCTGAAAAAACTTATCAAGTATTTTTAGTCTATTTGCTGTCACTGCAGCAACCCTGAGGTGCCTCTATTTGGATATGTGAGGACAAGAATAGGACTGCAAATGAGAATATGGAGTTGAGAGAGATTGTCAAGGGATTCCAGATATTTGTAATTTCCCTGGGGAGAATTGGGCTGACAAAATCCTTCTGAATTTTGCAGTTTCAGCAAACCTGTTTATAGGTGTCTTTCTAAATTTTCTCTTCTACTTCTACTTTTTTTAATAAACACTATTTTTTGTTGTACAGTGCACCTATTGCTGTTGTGGCACTTTGTGAAATTAGAAGACTGGATTCACTCTGGCATTCTTGCTAGCAATGGCAATGGCAGCAGATTTCAGAAATGCAAAATATGGCAACCAGGGGAGGGAATTCCAGAGTATTCCATTGAGAATATATGCTCCTCATACTTGTCTCTTGCATGAATACTTTTTCTGTGTACACAGGAGATTCGTGATGATATTAATTCCTTACTCTAGTGAAAATGCTTGTAAGAAGACAGAGAAAAAATGTAATTGTTACTGGAGATAGTCTTCAAACAAAGTCTGAGATGAAAATGTCTGTTACACAAGCAGTCTTTGGGAGAAAGCCTTTGAAAGAAAAAGGATGCATAATTAAAGTGGTTTCTTATGCTGGTTAGCAATGGACTTGGAAGGCAGAAAACATTGTACCAGCATTTCTCACTGCAAAAGTCTGCTGCAGCCTGATAAATGTTCTGAATAAAAGATAAGGGTGTGCACTGAAAAAAAGCTGTTAATGACACATGGCTGCAAGCATTATGCTGTCCTGTGGAATGGAGATATTTGCCCAGATGCTTGTTATTCCTGCTTGCTTGTCACTCCTTAAAGTCCAGATGGTATCTTTTCATGGGTCCAGGGGAACACAAGTACTCCCTGTTGTACTGCTGAATATCTCAAAAGAAATCATCTCAGCAAAGAAAGAGGGTGAAATTTTGACAACAGGATGATAGTTTGCCAAGCAAATTCCTTTTTCTTGACAAATTTATTTCTTTTAAATTCAAATTATCAGTGGTTAACTCAGCATGTTCTATAGTATATCCTCTGATGAAGTTGATGTCAACCCATTTGGAGCACTGACCATCAGTTTTGAGATGGACTTGGGAAGCAGCTATGGAAAGCATAGTATCATTTCTTTAAATGATCCTAAGTATCTAGGTATGGGAATAGTCATTACACTTTACAGCTGGCACTGCTTTTGCTTTGAATACTTAATTTTATGGTGCACTAAATATTTGCGAACATATCATGATCTGTGATCAGTGCCAAAGAAAATGTGTGGCTTTTGTGGTCAACGGGCATTTCACTTCCATGTGTCCAGGCTTTTCCATCTGGATGCATTTTCCATACTTACCAAGAGCTTTGAGATCTACACAGTCTCTTTGCAGGTTTGAGATACAAGAATATCCTCATCAAAACTGGAGTGTTTTGGGAAATGAGCAGTTCAGAACTTGTCGTACATATGAATAGGACTTGCTGTTCACCTGTTGGTCTTGTAATTCTTGTGCTCGCTGCACACTTGGTGAAGTGGGAAAATTCTTTTCAGCAGATCCAAAACTGCTGGAGTCACAGAGCCCATTTGGCATCCCAGCCCTTACAACAGCTGTTTCAGGAGCCAGTCTGATTGAGCCAATAGGCAGCACAGCAGAATGATAAGCACAGCAGGGGCAGGCTTTTGAGGTCTGTGGCTTTTAGTGGTACTCCTTTGCTGTGGTGACAGTGACCCAGGGATTTTTCCCTGGTGCTTTTGCCCTCTTGCAGGCACAAAAAGAAAAAATGAAGATGTTTAAGATACCTGTGTTCATTCTGTTGTTTACAGGTGAGTGAACATTTCTTTATAACTTTTCCTCAGCTAATGCTTCCTCTTTAATACTTGCAATTACTTTTTGAAAATATCCCTAGGTACATTCTAAATGTTAATTCATATGGCTAGATCTATAAGTACAATAATAGAAAGCGTTTTGTCTGTGTATTATTATATTGTACCACATGAATGATTACTTTAGTTATATCTCTAACAGCAAATTAAGCTTAATCAGTAAGCTGATGCTTAAAAAGCACACAATTATTTTGCCATGTAATATAGGCACTTCTAATAATAAAACCTCAAAAATAATTTAGGTTGTATTTTAAAGAAATCCTCTGCAGGTACAGAATAAGACAAGTGTCAGTGTAAAAGGTAAGACTTGTTGCAACATTAGTCATCTTAGACTCAATAATGAATAACAAAAATAAATGTTAATATCAGTTATGATCAATATTCTAACAATCAATAATAAAACTAGAGAAATGACAACACCTACAGCTCATCCCTTTTTACGTGTCTGCACTACTGGTTACAAGGTACAGTGGCAGTATCTCAGTGATGCTGAAATGAAACAAAAAAATTTAATTATTTCAGACCTTTTAACAATAAGCACCAGGCTTTCCCACCTGCCCCACAAAGACTTTGTAAATTTACTGAGTAGAAGTGAGAGTGGCTGGGATCTTTCTCTGCAAGTGTCATGAACTTCCCAACTGCACCATTTGCACTACTCAGGACCCCTTGTATCAGTTCTGTCTGATGAAAATGTTTTTGTTTGATACTCAGAATTTGTGACTGAATGTTGTATTATAGAGACCTTACTAGACAGTAATGAACGGGTTATATGTTTCTCTGTTGGAATTTGTGACTATTAGTATCAGTTTCATAAATTTCCACCAGAACACTGTTTCCTTGTGAGAAAGAAAAAGAATAGGCTCAGTCTGGTGCAAAGACTTTCTTCTTTACACCTTGAAAGGCAGAAATAGAGGGAGAATTTAAGAAAGTGCAAAGAGGTGGAGGGGGTTGGCTGATGGACCTTCTTATCACGAGGGCACACGTGTTCTGAAACAAGGCTGGCTGAGAATTTCTGTCCCTCTTCTAAGGAGTCCATGGAAATACATACATCACCCCTCTCTGCTGAGCTGTGCCCTGCTTGGCAGAGTCCTGGGAAAGCTTCAAAGTGACAAAGCAAGTTTCTCTCCTAACCCTGGAGTAACTTCAGTGCATTGCTAACAGGTGCTGCACGTTCTCAGAGAGAGGCAGCATCTGCCCAATGGTACTGCTGGGGGCACAGGTTTGCTCTCTTGCAGAGGAGCTGTGGATGCATGTTATGTCTGGAGGGGATGCTATCCTTCTAGGAAAGACTTTGTAGATAGCAAATTCAGGGGAGACCAGAATTAAATGAGAGGTTTGATGATTCTTATTTTTTTAAACTTGTGTGCTCAAGAATCTCACAGGGCAGAGCTTTGCCCCCCTGTGATGTTTCAGAGTCCATGTGGAATCTCCTGGAACTTCTGCTTCAATAGGAGAGGTTTTGTTTTGGTTTGTTTTTTATGTCATAACTGTGGCTGTGAAAAGCATCTCCTTAATGCTCCAATAACTTATAAAAGAATATAGTTTTCCTCTCTTCCTATCACTAACAAAAGTTCAGGAAAAGTATCTTTTACCCCTCCCCAATTCTTTTTCATTAATTTGCAGTTGAAGGGGCGAATAATGTGAAAGAAGGGATGTTAATTAAATTTGTTAATTAATGCAAGCAAATGAGTGTTATCATCTCCATCAATGTGGTTGCTTCCCATTTGAGAAGCATGAAGGGAAAGAGGAAAAGTGAGAACAAGGATGAACATACCAATAAACATCCCAGGTGGGCTGAGCTGCTATATCCTATCAACCTCCATCAAAGCAAATGAAAATGGATTTGGTAATTTTCACAGAGTGCCCAAATCTAGTAAAGGCTCTGCTACTGTTCCCTTATGGATTTCAATTTTTTACTCTAGAGCAAGGAAATAATAGCTGAAAAGAATATCTGTGATTTGTTTGTTGTTTTTTTTTTAAGCTGAGTAAATGGCAGTGAGGGGGGTTTTTCTAAGCTTTTTTGGAGAAATATCTTAACAATTTCAACTGAAATGTTCACACAAAATAAAGGGAGGGAGAGAAAAATTCCAAATGTAAAACAGCAAGCAAGATTGTCCAAGTTACGAGCATTTGAATCTTATAACTGAAATTATTAAACAAACTTATTAATAAAAGGTATGGCATACTTCAGCAATAATTAATTGAAATGTTTTAATTTTAGGATATCTTTGTAATGCTCAGGATGACCACACAACATCATATCCTTCAACTGTTACGGAACTTGGTACATCAAGTCCTGCAACAGACTCACTGAGGAGTTATCATGATCCAGGTCTGTTTTTTAAGTTGTTGCTTCCTTCAAATCCTGAGTCAGCTCTTGCCTCAGGTGTGCACATCTGAGTCTTGGGAATATATTATTCTACTTTTGTGCTGTTGTTTTCCAGCCAAAGACTCTCCCTAGAAAAATTGTGAGCACAAACCAGTTTAACAGCAATATAAGCCTGTGATTGTTTTAAACAAGTTTACACCTTTTTCTACAGAAGTGGAAGCTGAAGGACAAAGAATATTTCAGACATCTCAAATAACACAGCCTAAATAATTGTCTGTCAAGGGACAGGAAATGTATCATTTAATATAAAATGTCAGGCATTTTCCATGATCAGTGGCTAGCTATTCGGTGCCAAGAAAAGAACACCAATGAGGAAGATAACAGCAGAAAAGGTCCACCAGACCTGTGGAGTGTCTCAATTTTTTCTGTGACACCTCTCTGTGCAGCACCTGCTTCTGGGTGTGTCTCAAATGCCACGCTGCTCCCTCTGGGCTTCCTGGAGTGACTGCTTTCTCAAGCCCACCTGGGCTCTTGACACCACAGCTAGAGCCTGCATGACACTTCCTAGCTGCAGGCTCAGAATGCTAATGCTTTCTCAAATCCTACTTTTGTGGGGCTTTGGGTGGTGGTGGTGGTCTCCACAGCAGCTGCTGGGGTAGTGTTAGGAGCTGAAGTGCCAAGGATTTCACCTGCTCTCCCTATTTCCTCCTCCTGTGGTCTCTCTGCTTCTTATACTGAGGTAGGAAAGCCAGTTTTAGCTTCATTGCACGTGGCTGTGCAGTTTTCTCAAATTTCTAATTTTTTTTATTTTCCTTTTGGCAGAAATAAGTCAGCCAGGTCGAGACGGTAAGTTGACTTCAACATATTGTACTTTTGTTAAATATTTTTTCTTTACCTAAGTTTTGAATTTTTAACTTCTTTTACTGCAGTTGGTTATAGAATACAAAAGCTATGTACAGACTTGTCATTAGCCTGAAAAACTCTGTTTTCATATAATAGTGTTGAAGACACTCCTTAATGGCAAGTCAGTATTTCTCTGCTGATTTAAGTAATGACATTATTCATTACACATGGCTGTGCAGTTTTCTCAAATTTCTAATTTTTATTATTTTCCTTTTGGCAGAAATAAGTCTACCAGCTCCAGAAGGTAAGTTGACAACTTCAACATATTGTACTTTTGTTAAATATTTTTTCTTTACCTAAGTTTTGAAATTTTAACTTCTTTTACTGCAGTTGGTTATAGAATACAAAAGCTATGTACGGACTTGTCATTAGCCTGAAAAACTCTGGTTTCATATAATAGTGTTGAAGACACTCCTTAATGGCAAGTCATGGTATTTCTCTGCTGATTTAAGTAATGACATTATTCATTACACATGGCTGTGCAGTTTTCTCAAATTTCTAATTTTTATTATTTTCCCTTGGGCAGGAAGAAGTCTGCCAACTCTAGTAGGTAAGTTGACAATTTCAACATATTGTACTTTTGCTGAAATATTTTTTCTTTACTTAAGTTTTGAATTTTTAACTTCTTTTACTGCAGTTGGTTATAGAATACAAAAGCTATGTACGGACTTGTCATTAGCCTGAAAAACTCTGTTTTCATATAATGGTATTGAAGACACTCCTTAATTGCAAGTCATGGTATTTCTCTGGTGGTTTGAGTAATGACAGTATCACTCAACCAGACTAAACCAAAGTAATTTGCTTTCCTATTACTATTACTTTGGGCCTTTTTCTTTTAATAAAATCTGTAACACAAATGTTAATTTTTGATCAGCAGTAACATGCTTACAAAAAAAAAAATTGGAGAATAATTATTTGGAGATTAATTATAGCACATATTTGCACTGCATATTTGCACAGAAAAAAAATACTGTAATGATCTGTGACATGATTGGCTTATTTCTGTACAAACCCAGACTTGAATGAGATTTTTGTTTGTAGGAAAAGTGAAGACCTATATTTTAGTACCACATGTAACTATTTTATGCTGCATAATTACCCACCACAAATGTAGGTATTAATTTTTTCCCTGTTGTAATGGCTTAGAGTCATGCTTACCTTTCTTTTTGTTCTTCTAGTGGCAGGAGTCAGCATTGCCCTTGTGTTGCTTTGTATTCTTATAGTTGCTATTTTTTGGTATGCATGGAAAAAATCACAGGTAAGTCCAATTTTTTTTCTTTGGGTATTTGTCACTGTGTGTATAATATGTATATATAATAGAACACGAAATTTCAGCTTCCCACTTGTCACTCGGGTTTCTGATGTTCATTTGCACTGTAGTTGTTTCTCCACTGGGAAGGGTTTTTTGTCACCACTGGATGGCATTCTTAAAATTAGGCAGCTTATAATCAAAAATTAATTTACCTCAGCTGCCTCCCTTCCTGGATAGGACCTGCTCACATTTTTGTAGGAATGGTTTCTGGTCTGCAGGTTTTTTTTCATTGAAGGTCCTTCATCAGCAATGATAATTAAGTGTTCAAGTGAATTGTACCTGTCTGAATTATTTTAGATCCTATAATTACTTATTATCATTTATGCTATAATAACTTATCACAGACAGTTTTATCTGTGATGAGTTAATATTGATAAAAATTAAAATACTAGGTAACTTATAATAAGAATAAATGCAGTAACACTATAGAAACAGATATGCTAAAATAGTCTGTTACTGAAACAATTTAATAATAAGGAAAAACATGAGGAGAACTAGTATTATATTGACATTACTGGTTTTCCATCTGTGCAGCTCAGTGATGATGATGCATTTGTGTTTCTTTCCCAGGAAGGTTCAATTGAGCTCAATCCCATCCCCTACGGCGAGGCTGGAGTGTCCCTACGGAGCGTTTCGGTGCCTGAGAACCAGCAGGAGTGGCCTTTTGAGAGAGCAGGGCAGTGACAGCAGGGCAGCTGCTGCACCACCCCCTGGCAGGAAAGGAAAGCCCTCTCCATTGTACATAGTTGGACAGCACTCTCAAAAGTGCAAAAAAGTTACATTCTTGAAGTTATACATGTCCTTGTTAGGGAAAATGCCACACTTTGACTATTTTCTAATAAATTAAACCTGCACAGGAACATGACCACTGTTGAGATTAGCTGGAATGGCCACTGTTTGTGCTTGTATACCTGTGAATTTCCTATTGGAAATGGCTCCTGGAAGGTTTTAGCTTCCAAAGTCTGGCTTGGGCCACAACTAGTTTACCAGCATAAACAGTGCTATTCCAGAGCCTGGGAGTTTCCTAGGCATTGTTTCATTTGCTAGTCTAGATATTGTTATCATTTACAGTTTATTTGAAATTACACAGTTGATACAGCCAGCCACTCCTGTTCAGGGATTATTCAAAGATGGCCACTGCAAACCTTTGCTTGCTCATTGTGCCACTCGGTGGAAGTAGTAGTGGAAGTGTGACAGTAACATCCCATAAAATTCAGGGTTTTGGGCTTAACTGATTCTTAAATTTAAAATCAATTTAATAATAATTAAGAGTCGTTCTTCCACTGTTTCTTGCCCTGAGGGAGTGGCACTAATGTGTGCCGGGTCCCTTCAGCAGCCAGTGAGTGCTGTGGGGCTCTGGCTGAGCAGGAGCTGGGTAATGTGGGGCCCAAAGGCTGCCCTGCAGTAACTTGGTACAGGCAAGAGGAGCAGAGAGGCAAGGGGGTTGTCTGAGATGGCTCCCTCAGAATATTCCTCTGTGAGCTTTGGCAAGTGATGACCCTTGTTCCTGAGACTGAGCTCCTGGTCTGGAGGGCAAGACCAGTAGTATGTCCTTAGCATATATTTATGTCTGAAGATAAATATGTTTGAAAGCATGCAGTGTGTGAGCCCACAGCAATGAAGGTACCCTAGAGCTCTAAATTGGCAGGAAGGCACAGATTCTGTTTTTATGCAAATCATCTCAAACCAGCATTAATTTACCCAGTAATAGAGAAGAACTCTATGTCAGCTTTCAAATTCAGGTGCCAGCTGACATTTTCTACAAATAAAGGCAATTTCTTCATGAAACTCAAGAGATTTTCAGGTGACTTCTGTGAAATGAAATGCAAAGGAATATTTGAAAGCTCATCCCTTTTTCCATCAGCTCCATAGTTGACAATATCTTTTTTATTTCTGTTCATTTACTCTGAGTTTAAGAATGTGGTAATTGTATTAATTTTATATGTTGCAATATTATTTAGGATGGGAGAGTTTGCTAAATCTGCTTGTATGGTATATTTTTTTTAATGTGCATCTTCTGTTTTTATTTCACTTAATAGAAATTTTGTAACTGTTTAAATGCTTTTTTAGATATTAGCTTAAGAGTGCCCTGGGCAACAAACAGCATTAGTTAAATACAGAAGAAATAAGGATAACAAATATTTGTGAGGAATAATTCATATAAACGATGTTTACAGTGCTTTTTAATTGAAGTTTCCAAGCCTCTTTGTGAATAACTTTGCTTTTAAAAACACTTTCAGAGTGATTGTATTTTTTTTCTGAGCTTTTACAGAACTTGTGTGCTAGAAATTATATTTAATATTTGTTATTTGGTGTTCATGTTGGTTATTGCACTGTTGAAGAGGTTTGTGATTGGTGAAAAAATTTTCCTCTACCTTGGGTGGCCAGTGCCAGAGGAGTGGATGCTGAATACTTAGGAGACAAACTACTTGTGGGCTTGAAATTACTTTTGTCAATGAAGCCTGAGCAGCACCTGGGCTGACACAGGTGCTCAGTAATTGGGGGGATTTTGGCCCACAGCTCTGCAGTTCCCTGCATTTCCCTGCCTGCCAAGCAGGGGAGCAGCTCCTGGGAATGATGGAGCCCTGGAGGAGAGGGCAGTCCCAGCTTTCTGGGAAAGGGGGGAGATGGTATGGCAAAACTTGAGAGACACCTGTTCTGTGGCACTGATTTGGAAATGAGACAGGAAATAAATGAAAAGGGAGAGCTCTGTGGAAATCAGGAAAGCCCTGATGAGCAGAAGCTGTGGATGTGGAAGTCAGCAGCAGCACATCCTACCTGTGATTTGTTTTTCCTTACACTCAGTTGAAAGGTAAGTACATTTTAGTTTATTCACATTTCTTTTCCGCTATAGGAAAGATGAGTAGGAATTGCCTTGATTTGAAGGAAATTAGTTTTGTATAATTTAGAGGTGAGTCTTTTTGAGTTCAAGAAGAGAAAAGCAAACTACTCAAAGTGGTGTTGGAGCTTTGCCAACTGGGGATTATTTTTAGAAACAGATTACCCAAATTACCCTTATTACCACACAGTGTGAAGAAGGTTGCATTGAATAGTCTCTGCAGGTCCCTTCAAGCTCTGAATTTCCAGTTCCCAACAACTACCACAGCTAGATAGCTGTGTTTGTACAGCAGCTTGTGTCATTTGTGGGTAACTTCCACAAAGCTGTGCAGCCAGCAGCACTAGGAACAGGTACCTTAGCAAAAAAATAAGCATAGGGCAGATGTGGGTGATCTTCCTCAATTTGCATTCAAACCTTTTCAAATTTACTGCCTTTCTAAGCAGTGCAGACTTTACCTGTACTGAAAACATCAGTTACACCACTAAAGATCTCTTCTCCCTCCCTTTAAAAGAATCTTATTATGTTGTTCATTGTCCTCCTCATCTTTTTACTATGAAACCAGTGGACAGTTCTCTTTCCTTTCCCCCTGTCATGCATATTACAGAACCACTAGCACAATTGGTTTGGTCTTCCAAACTAACAGTGTAACTTATTCTCCATTGATTTCATGTTTAGCACTTCAAAAATGTGAAAACACATCTGCTTTTAATAACTGGAGGTTAAAAATGGAAAGCTTACTGTACTTTCTGGGGTAATAATGGCAATTTTTACAGTTTCCACAAAATTTTTAGAAGCTGGTGTCTGCACTTATGGTGTGATACACGAGTTTGAAGCCAAAATGATGTGTCTGGCTAAAAAAGATGGTCACTATTTTACATAGTCACTGGTATTAGTTTTGTACATCCCTGGATTTATACACATCAGCCATCTTGGTCTCAGCAAAAGATTTACTCTTGCTTACCCTAAGGATGAACATAAATGGAAAGGTTCACCACAAGCTGCATTAACCTCTGTCTCATAAACAGAAGAAGAAGAAACAGGAGAAAAATTTTCAGTATGATTAAAGCCAGGCTGTAAAAACTTAGACATCTTTAACCTTTAAAAACGTTCTTATGCAAAGTCAACCCTCAGGCATTTAAAATTTTATTTGTATCCAATTGTTTTCTATTCCTCCTCTGTAGATGCTAGAAACAAACCCAGCAGCAACCAGCATGTTTTCCTGCCTACACAGGTTTAACTTATAAAAGAAACCAGATAGAATATTGTAAAGGGGAAATATGATAGGGGGTGATAAAGGGTGTTATTAACAATATGTGTCTTTATTTAGACAGAGAGTAGGTGCAGCCACTGCTGCCAGGCCATTTCACACCACCTCAAACAAGAATGTCCAAGCACCTTGCAGTGAATTGTCAAAACTCTGTAGGACTGCTCTGTTCTTCAGCAGTCCTTGCCAAGGAGCAGAGCATACAAGAGGCACACAGACCAACACATGCAATGCCTTTCTGTCTCACAAACCTTCCTGCTAGTGAGCTCTGGGCCAGGCTGAATGGCTGGAAGCAATGGTGCTGGACACAAACTGGATGCTTTCTGTTGACAGCACTTTTGATAGAAAGACATCAGTCCATTGGCAGGGAGTTTCCAGCCAGCTGATTTCGAAGCATCAAGTCTTGCTGTCAGACACAACTTCAGAATCATGTTTTAATAGTATTCAAACAATTGGCCATGGCTTTCTGTTCCCTCCTGTGTGTGCCCAAGCACAGTATGGATGTGTGACAGAGGAGGACATCTGTGCTGTCTGATCTGGGGACTCCAGCCCCCATAAAGAGCGGGAATGGGGTGTATTCCAATGTGTGCCAGTGATAAAGCTTGTGTGAAATGCCCCTGCAGAGATAGGTTCTCCTGTGCCCCTCCCTGGCAACACCCTCTTTTTAACTTCATGCTACTCCCTAGCTTCATTTCTTTGGGGTTTGTTTGTTTGTTTGCATAAAAAAGGTGTTTTGAACAAGAAGCAGCAGAATTTCTTTTGCCATGTTTGTGCCATCTAAAGTGCACCAGACAAGGAGAACTTTTTCCTGCAGTTAGTGAGAGACCATTTTCTGTAGCTGTAGTGTAGCCTTAATAGATGGAATGCCTGGGCTGATTTTAATGGAACAACTTTGTGCATATTTCAGGTATACCTTCCTCCATTTAAACAAAAATAAAAAAGAAATTTCTGGAGGACTATTTACTGAAAATTTTAATCAGACTAACTCTTGTACTTTGTAGCAACCTCCAGCAAAAATTCTGAAAATTCAATAGTACAGGCTGGACAGGTAAACATAAAGATGTATAAGCCATGTAGAAAAAATTGTGTTTCACATATTCTGGTTAACATAGTTCTTGAGTATGCAGAATCATAGTCTGATTTTAGGTGGAAGGAACCTTGAAGATCATCTATTTCAAACCCCTTGAAGGGTAGAGACAAACTAGGCCTGGTTGTTCACAGTCCAGTCCCACCTTGTGCAAACATTTTGTTTTTTCATTATTAAAGACAGCAAAATCAACTCTGCAATAAAACAAAGGCCAGCTCCCTCTCTTCTCCACAGAAGGCAGAAGAATCACTGCTGTTAGCAGAGAGTAAAAATATTCAGAGGAATCAAGCCTGTTTAGCCAGTGAGTGACTGTAACAGGCTTTCAGTAACTACTAAGGAGGCTGTTGTGTTCTAGGGTGAAATAAAACCATTTTTATGTTGTTTATTCCATCAGCTTCAATGGTTGGTAAAAATCTGATCTTTGCTCAAGGAGCCCTTCTTCATCTAGCCCAGGTTTTGTAACATTCTGCAATGCTGATGTTCATATAGGCTGTTGTTAAGCAACTTTGTGACATTTTGAGAAGTTGGCCATGATGCTTTGTGCTTGTGGGGCTCAAGCCCAGACCATGCAGGAGGTTTCAGAAGTGTTGCTGATCACCTCTAAACCAAATTAATTTTTATTGTAACTGTGAGCCAGACTATGCAAAATTTTCTCACACCAGTAATTGACAGGAGTCATTAAAACCACGCACAGGAGCAATTTACTGAGCTTCATTTCACTTGCTCTGTGCTACAGATACTGTGCTGCTATTCTCTTCTACCATGCCACTTCTTTATAACTAAAACTCTAGATTCAGATCCCTTTGAGTAAACAAAGGAATTCCTTTTACAGTTTCATCCAGTTTGGCATATTCCTTTACTGGCTATAATTCCACCAGTGCGTGTTATTCTGAGCTTGCTAAGTGCCTTCTGAGAGTAAAAATTTTCTCTGGGATTTTAAGAGAGCAAATGAGCACAGACCTAGTGCCTGCAAGTTGTGTCAGAAAAGAAGTGCTGTCTGAATAACAGGAGAAGGAAATAATCTGGCATTCTTCAGTCCAGATCTGCAGTTTCAGCAGCAGATGGCTCGGATGCTGCAGGGTCTGGGTATATGAATAGGGACATTGTTATTGCTCCCTCAGCCTCATTACACCTAGGCAGTCTGTCTGTGCCCCATTGTCACCCCAGAACAAGCCTTGGTCCAGATGTATAATCCTAGTATTAAATAAGTGCATTTTAAAATGGCATTATGATGAGGATGATTTAAAAATCCCAAATTCTGATCTTACTGCAATTAGAAGAATTTATTTATCACCTCTGCATTTTGAATCTTAGCGTCTTGAGACATTCTAGTGACTCAGGAGGAGGGAATTTCTTTCCGAAGTGTATATTGAATTCCAAGATAGGCCCTGATGATAGAAAAATACTCTGTAATCATCAGAAAGATTCCCATTATAATAATGTCATTGCAAAAAAAAAAAAAAATTAAGCAAAAAAAGGAAGTATCAACTTCTTTAAGGTGCATAGATTGGGCATTAGAGGGAGAAGGTTACAGAATCATGGAATGTGCTGAGTTAGAAGGGACTCATCAGGATTATTGAGTCCAACTCCTGGCCCTGCACAGCACCATCCCCAAGAGTCACACTCTGTGCCTGAGAGCATTGTCCAAATGCTTCTTGAGCTCTGTGAGGCTTGGTGCTTCCCTGGGGAGCCTGTTCCAGTGTCCAGCCACCCTGTGGGTGGAAAACCTTTACCTGATATCTATCTGATATCCCAATATTCAGCTTTAATTTAGGAAGAGGACTGAAAGGAAAACAGGGAAGGTACACAACCAGAATTAGGGCATAGCATGTTTAAGGTTTTCAAAGAAGACTAAAGATATATTCCATTCAGGATTTGTTTTTTGTACCATCAGGAAGGGTCTGGAGCTGGGGGGAGGACAGGGGAAGCTACCTTTCACAAGGTAAGGTAAAATATCTGCTACTTGTAGATTTTATTGAACCACTCAAGTTTCTGTTTCAAATATATTTGTAATACTTCTGTTTAAGAAGCTGAGTCCATTTCTGGGGTTTGTAGTGACTGAAATTTCTAAGGATTTGCTTTCAGACATGTATTTTCAGGAACACTCACTATGGGCAAAAAGCAACAAATTAGGAAAAAGACAAAGACTGAGGGAAGTGTTGCCATGACATAAAAGAGAAGGTGGCCACCAGCTGCAGTAAAACAGAGCATTTGTGTCTGCTGTATTTGATATGAGCCATCACAGAGAGCTATTTTCCCCTAGAAATCCTATATGGATTCTTTCCTTGCAGTAAGCTCCTGATCAGCTTGTGCTGGTGGAGCTGAGATGAGACTTTGTTCTACACATTTTATACTAACCAAGCAAAAGAGAAATGTGACTCCTTTGTCACAGGCTACTTATTTATCAGGAAAATTAAACTGATTCTGGAAATGTTGGCAGGAATCGCAGTATCTTTGGAAAAGTGGATCTTATTTCACACATTTTACTAACAAGCGTTTTGGTTAGTGCCAATAAAGGCCATGTTTTTTTCCCCACTGTGCAGGTATTTGCTAGGAAGCCAATTGAGAAAATGAAGCAGGTGTGCAAGTGCTTATTACAAATATGACTGGACCAAAATTGGGTTGTGTGTTAGTGGGGAAAATAGCTGAAAATTTGACTTCAGGTGAAAGTTATTGAGAACACCAATAGATGGTTTGGCACCTTTTGATGGCCTACTGGTTCTGCTGCTCAGTTTGTTTCCATACCAATGCCAGCTAAAGCCACCAGTTTCTCTCTGATGATGAACTCATGGCAAACCTGCAGCTTGCGAGCCATGCTGAGCTGTCTGCTCTTCTCTTGACATGCACAAAAATCCTGTCTTGTGCTGCAGCTCTCATGTCATGGGCAAAGAAAGGGCATTCACTGAGAGTGCAGGAGCTGAGATGGAAGCATGAGTGGAGGAGTCTAGCAGGAAGGTCTTGAAAGGAAGTTGTGAGCTCAATGACAATATTGTAATCCCTGTCTCTGTTCTTCTGCAAAATATTTGCATTGGATTCAGGGATTCTGACAACTGAGCAGGTGATGTTTGATCCCAGTCTCCAGGGACTTCATTAATGTTACACATAGTGAGTTCTGTTTATTGATCCATTCAGACCAAAACCAGTCAACAAAGAAAAATAAAACTCACATGAGGTAGTTCATCCTTATTCATCAAGGATGAATATATCTTTATCTCTTCCCCTACTAAGGCACTTCACTCTCTGCCCACTGGTGCACGTGGGAGGAGAACACAAGGAAGCAGTCCAGGCTCCTCCAAGACACTGTCTGGTGGCAGGATCTGTCTCTCTGAGAATGTATCTGCTTTTCACAGAATCCTCAGCTTCCTGTCTGTAGGATATATTAGGCAGATCTTAATGACAACTCCAGACTAGTGGAGGCTGGTTCTCAGCGTTTTGCAGCCACATAGGTTATGCCAAATTCAAAGAAACCACAAGTCTGGAGCTCAATGGGAAGTTAGAGGTAGATGTGGCTGGGCTGATTATTAACCAAAGAAAGTGGATATAGCAGCAGCCCTTTGAATACTAGGTTGGCTTTTACTACAAAAAAGAATTTTGTTTGGATTCACAGCTAAAAATGTCACTGTTGTGTGCACTCACTTCGGCTCAGAACGAGCTGTCAGTGGAAAATACGATCTTCTAAAAAATTCCCTTGTGCTTTCTCGCCACACAGAATCCTAGAACCCTCAGAGGTGGTGCAGAGGAACAGAACAATGAGATTTTTATGTAGTCACACAACATGCATGATCAAAATGTCTTCTGGATATAAATAATACAGATACAGAGCCCCCTTTGTGAAGAAGTACAGTTCTGAAATGCTGCAGCAAAAAGCTGTATTTTCAATTTGGAATGAGAGCTGGGAGCATGTGAAGAATAACTGAAACTGAGAGATTAAGCAAGACTATAAGGCTTTAGTAACAATGTCAGATACCCATGGGACAAGAATGAAGCAAGGACAGAGATCAGGGATAGAAATAGTTTACATAAATTGAAGTAATATGTCTAAGAAGTCCAGAAGATTGTAAAAGCTAAAATAGCAAAAAAAGTTTTGAAAGATCAGTGACTGGAAGAACAGATGGGGAATTGAGATTTGAGGGCTGAAAGCAGCCAAGATAATAAGCAACCAACAATGATGAAGTCTCTAAAGTGAGGGAAGACAATTGGAGGTGGTGGCTTGGAAGACTGAAGACATTGGATAAAAGGAAGTGGAAAGTAAGTGCTGAGATTTAGAGACTGAAATCAAGAAATTCAATGTTCAGCCTTGTGAAACCAAAGGTGACTACAAACCAAAGTCACAACTATTGATTGAGGTGTCCAAATGTGAGGAAGGACCAACATGTTTCAGAGTAAGAGCTTATGTGTGAGCTGAGTACTGTAACCAAGGACTGTCCTTATAATGGGAAAAAGCCCCTGCATCTTGAAGCAATCCTGAACTCAGAGTGTTTTGGCCCAAACATTGATGATGTAAGCATTCTTCTTTAAAAAAAAACCAGTATTTTGTACCTTCAGCATCTTTGCCAGCACAGCTGTTGGGCACAGGCTTTAATTATATTTAAGTCAGTATATTGGTACCAGCTTGATGGTTAGAAGATACCAATTAATTTTTTTTTTACTTGAAGACCTTTTAGTTAACAGAGAAGTCCAAATGAACTGGTATTTTCAGTTCAGACTGAAATCAGCTCAGTAAAACTGTGTCCTTTCAGGTGTTTCTTCACAAGATAGAACAGAACATCCTGCAGTCTCTGAATGTTACATAATGGGTAAACAAGGAAAGAGGAATTTTGTCTGAGTGACTGGATGGTTCTAAATATGAGTTGTTTTTCTCCTAGTGATAAAAGCCCTTCCTATATTAATTCCTACTCAACAGCCCTGCTGTCTGGTTGTGTGAACACATATATGGGTTTCAGAAACCAAGTGCAATGCAAGTTAATGATGCACCCTATAGCCCTAAGGGAAAGGTTAGTAATAATCTTTTGTTTCTCCTTTACAGGATAATTCTTGCTGAAACTTTGTATTTGGGGGGTTAATGGGGGAGGGTTTGGTTGCTGTTGGTTTTTTGTGGGTTTTATTCACCAGGAGCCAGCTTCTGTTTCATCACTCATTTCTATGGTAACCTAACAAAAATCCCTCCCAATGAAAAAAGTTGAACTCCAGAATGTGCTCGAATTTTGGGAAGCAGTGTCTGAAACAATTCCAATATGCTTGGGGCTTCAAAGGGCTAATAATAAATTCTCTAAAAACTGGAAAAACCTTTTAATAGAGATTTGCACTTCACCTGCTGAGAATTCCTTAACAGAAGCACCCAAAGAAAAATGGGCTTGAACACTATGACAGTGCATTTCCAGCAGCAATTAAAGCACCATGGTCGGTCTCTTCAGATGACAGTCAGGAAAATTAGCATCTCCCTTCAGAAAACCACAGTGAAACCAATGGACAGCCAGAAATTTCAGGGAAATCTAATTTTATACTCCAGTATATGAAATACATTTATTTATAGGGTGTGTGATGGCAGTGGTGAGAATGACATCAAGGTGACACAATGCTGAGGAAGAATTCAGAAAAACCTGACTAGATGTTTGGGCAAAACACTCCTTCTTTGTTTTTAATAATTCTTCCCATCAGCCTGGTGTGAACTTCTCTGAAAATTTTCAGGGGTTTTCAGAGATTAAGAAGTATATCTTTTTTGCTTGCAATGGGATACATAATCTATCTCTTTATAAAAAGAAATAAATATCAAAATTATTCCTTGTTTTTTCCAGGGAAAAAACAGTCTTCCTCTTGCCCCTACTCTCCTGTAACTCCAGAATAAGAAGCTCTTGTGTCTATTCTACCTCATCTGTGATATCTAATTAATGGGGTGAGAACAAAAAATGAGAGTCTATTTTAGGGGGTCTTCTTCCTAGGCATGTAGTCAGATGCCAGTTTCTGCTTCGGTAAAATGAAATAAGTTCTCTTAGTGTTTCCACTGTTGTTCCAGTCAGCTGCTGGAATTGTTTCCCCTCTTGGTTTTAAAAGGTGGGGTGAGTACAGCAGTTTATTCATAACTGCCGTCCATTTTGGTGTTTGCCCACTAATACTCTGCCTGCAGATGAAGTTTCTCTTATTCCCAAAAGAGCTGTAGGCCTCCTGCTAAGGGACCCTGACTCCCTTTAGGGGTGGTTTGACATACAAGTGAAAAACATAATAACAACTAGATAATACTGGGTTTGTTTATAAGATTCATTCCTCAAAAATAACCCACTCTGTGTGCTCTGAGACAGCATCTCCTGTTCTTCTATACCAGTCCATAGCCTTTGACCATGTGAGACAAGATTTCTCAAGTTATTAACTGATCATTCCCACTTCTGGTCTGGGAAAGGATAGTGGATAATAAGAGTAAACTAACTACATAAAAAGAAGTTTTAAAATAATAGAAAATAATATCTGAATAAGTTGTGTTTGCTTCATCTTAACCGATTCTTAATTACATTTTATTAATTCAGGTTATTTCACTTTCTAGTGTGAAAAATGTCTTGCTTTCTTCTGCTGCTTCCAGCATTTTACCATCACTGTGAGACTTTTTGGTCGTACATTAGGGTGATGGAAGTACTTGCTGACATGCAAAACCATTTTCTATATGTGCTCTGGAGGATGCCTGCTTTAGAAGATACACTGAGGATGAGACAATGATACATAATTGCAGCTCATTTTTTTGGTTGTCAAGTTTTAGTGTCTCCTTTTAGTCTATTGTTAGAGTTTTGATAGATTTCATTGGAAGATTACAGACTGGTGCAACAGCTTTTTGATCAAAAATTGTCTTTACTTGGTTGGAATGGAATTCAGGGCTGAAACAGGCTAAAACTCAAATTCCAAGACAAGTTCAGAAAATCATGCAATTCTGCAGCTATCACACTTAAAGAGTTTGAAATGATAAAGACCACACAAATCGTTTCATGAAAGATCTTCAAGCAAAGCTTAATTTTTTCCCTTTGGAGAACTGAAATTTCTTCATCTTAATGAAATCCTTGTCTATGGCCCTGGTCTTTTTCATTTCCTCCCATAAAACAAAAAAATTACCCCTTTTTTTTTTTTTTCCAGCTGTAATCTACTCTGCAAATACAAACAAATGCACATGCTTATTGAACTCCTACCAAAGTTAAAAACCCATCTTTCAGCTGTTGTAGCACTGGAATCTGAGGTGAATGCAAGAAGGGAAGACTTTGCATCCAAGGAGGCTGCTTGCAGCTGTGCTGGAGTTGTCCAGCAAAACAGAGAAAATCATCTTTTGTTAATACAAAATATGAAGCCGCTCCTTTCAATGTTTGGTTGAATCTGAACTGCTCTAACAGTTGTACAAAATGAAGTTTTTATGCATACACCAAAAATTCAGATGGGAGCTTGGGGCAAGTTGGGGTTTTTTTTCTATCTGACGTCAGTGATTAACAGGTGGACAACATCTGACTTTCGTATATTTTTAAAAAATCTAGAAATGTTTAGTCTATTGGTGTAGAGTCTTAAGAAAAAAATCCCCTCATTTTCAAAAAAGGTTTCTGCATGAAATTTTGATGCTTCTGTATATGTGTTGTTTTGGGGTTAGGCAGAGCAATTTAGCTTAGAGCTGCCAATTGAAACAAGAAGTGTTTAGCAAAAAATGTGCATCTCTGGTCTGACATGGTTTTCAGAGAAGTGTCTGCAGTTTGTTTTGTTGTGGTATTTAGATACATATTTGACTTCTTTCCTCAGCAAGTCCAATTTTTCTTTCACGGTTAAAACTGGCCTCTGAGTTAACAATATACAAGACTGGTCTGGACAAGAAGCACTCCAGGTTAATCTGGACTGGAGATAGCTGGATCTGAAGAGATGATCATAGAAATGTGTAGGTAAACCACCTGACCATGGATAGGATGTATATTTTCATTTGGTGCAAAAAGCTGAATGTTTCTAAATGTTTTATAAATATTTGGGACTTCTGCTGTATTTTGCAAAACTGTTTGTAGAAACTCTCCACAACAGACACACCCAGATCACCAACCCTGTCTGCTGGACCCAAAGCCAGGAATCCTATGCTTTTCCTGCCTGTGCCCTAGTTTCTGATTAGTTTTACCTTTTTTTATTTTCCTTGTAAATCTCCCCAAACCTTTGTATCCTGTGTCTTAACTCATTGGTAATTTAGGACAAACCTGCCTCACATAAAAATCCAGCAAATGGAGTTAATTTTAAGTAGTTTCTTGGTCCTCAGAACTCATGGTTGCAACAACTGACACCCAAGTGTGCCCACTTAGCTCTGCTTAGCACAGGAGGAAATGCAGCAAGCAGTGCGGCACTGGCTGCAGGGATGCAGTGGGTCTATCACTGCTGTTCAGCAGGAATCCCTTTTCTCTGCTGTCTCCTTTGGTGTGAGCTGGAGACAGCTGCTGGTCCTGCTGAGGGCGAGGGGCTGCTGTGTGGGCAAACACGGAAAGCTCCCAGCAGGGCAGGGCTGTGGGGAAGGGGGGAGGGCACCACAGAGCCTGGAGGGCTGCCAGGAAAAGGGATGGGGCAGCTTTGGATGCCCATCAGCTTTGGATGGGGCAGCAGTGTGGTGGTGTCCCCTACGGCGCAGAGCAGCAAGGCAGGAGTGGTGGAATGGGGAAGGGGAAGCCTGCAAATCTTTCATGGAAAAATACCCTGTTCTTTCCGGCTAATGAAGCTCAATGGCTTCCCCTCATTAACTTGGATCATTTGTTTCATCCCATGTGATTTTGAAGATGAAGTGCCATACCTGGACTCTAGCTCAGTAAATCTCAAAGTTATCTCAGACTCGTGGAACAAAATCATTTCTATATAAAGCAGCATTTTATGTGCTAACACAAATATGGAAAGCTGGGGAAGGAAAATATGAGTTCTGATACTTGATCTCCTTGAAATCCTACAGCTATAGCTGTGGTGTATTTCAAATAACTGCCTTACTGAGAAAAAAAAAGTCTTCTATTATTCAAACTCTTGCTACCTTATTTCAATTTATGACTGTCCAAATATGCTGTGTGGCTGAATTACAAGGCATGTGTATGTTAAACCTGGTGTCTGTGGGAAGCAAGTAACAGTGATATACAAGGTAAAGAATGATCAAAACCAGGAGCTGATGTGACCAGTGGGCTGTAATAGATGTTAGCAGTTTGAGTGCTTGTCATCTGTCCACATGATCCCTAGTGCTGGCAGCCTGTGGAAAGTGATGCGTGGGAAACTAGTGCAAAGTGCTGATTTATTTTATGCTAATGGGGAGAAGTCCATATTGTTCAAATTAAATCCTAAAGCAGAAACAAATCATCCAGCCAAAGCCCATCCTATGGAGTTTCATTGAAACAGTTAGTGGTCTTTTTCATGACCTCAAAGTAAAAATTAAACAATGTTAGTGGCTGCTGTTTTCAAGTGCTTCTGGCTGCTGAAAGCAGCTGAGATTCTCCTACAGATGGCTATTTAAGTTAAAAGCCAAATGGGGGGATCACAGCAATTAGTGTGCATTGGCTTCTAACTGCACCAGAGTGAATAATGTGGGAGAAGGGAGCCAGGACTCTGCCTGGCCCATGCTTTTTCCCACCAGAGGCTGAGTACCAGCAGTTCTTCTCAATTAAAAAAAAATAGAGAGCGGGGGGAATTTCTTGCTGCTGCTTCACTTGAACAAAATAAAAGAGATTTGGAACAAAATAAAAGAGATTATGCAAAGATGGACTAAAGTGGGAGTGGGAGGAAAGAAAAAAATATTTCAAAGAGAACAGCCCACTTCAGGGCTCTCCGACTGGATCTGTAGTACAATGTTTCTCCTACTTTTACCATAAACTGCCTCCCCAGAGGCTCACTGCAGGCTTGTTGCACTCCCAGGCTTTTTTTTTTTTAATATAGCCTGAGGTCTAGAAAAGTGTAATAGGACTTCAGTATTTTTATTTAAAAAGAACTGAAGGGAGAAGTGATTTATCAGCTTGGAGATTTAGAATTTCCTGAGGAAAAACAGAGGGTCAGAAGGCTTATGAATTAATTTTTTTTTTTAATACTCATTTGTGCAAGAGATACAAAACTATATAATAGTATAACTCTCATTTCACTAAAATTCTTACAAGGTTGTACTGTACTTTTACCCTCACTCCTGAACGTCCCTGAATGTTCATTTTTCCAGAAGTTTCTAGCTGTCCACTGAAATGGCTTGGAGCAGTGAGATGATGTTGGAAGATACTGATCAGAGAACTGTCTCAGATTTCAAGTCAGAAAATGTCTCTGGAGAATGGTGAAGAACAAAACCAGTATTTTTTCCTTCAGGTCTTTTTCTTAGGGTGAATGGAAAACAATGGCAACATGTTTGTGTGCCACGGTCTTTGTTGAAGCAGACACTCAGCTTTTGCCTCTCCCAGATGGAGTGATAGAAATGTGATTGCCTTATGCTCTTTCCTGGCTTGTCATTGCCACCTTGGGACTAGTAATCTGTAAATTAGAATTTATTCTGTTGCTGCTCCAGTGAAAAGGTTTATTGGTGAAAAATTAAAAATGGGGATTGCTTTCTGCAGTGCTATTATAGCCTCCTTAAAAATGAGGAATGAGGAGCCCACAGCTTATAAATCCAGAAGAGGAAGGCTCCTAATATTGTGTGAAGGGTGGCTAGGGGCCATTGCTCAGTGATCTTTGAGTGGTCATGGTGATGGGGTAGATTCCTGAGGACTGGCAGCCAGCAATGATTTATTACAAGCCAACCTTCACCAACCCATCAGCCTTTTCCCTGTAATCTCTGCCTTGGTGGAGGAGAGCAGAGCAGTGGATGTTGTTTACCTCAACCATAGCAAGGCTCTTGCCTCTATCTCCCAAAGCATCCTCATGGATGAGCTGATGAAATATAGACTGAGAAATGGGGTTGAGAACCAGCTGGGGCACCAGCCTGGAAGCCAGGGGGTACCCCAGGGATCAGTTCTGGGGCTGTGTCAGTGCAGAATTGAAAATGTGACGTGTCCTGCCCCTTGATGGCATCTGACAACTCTGTGTCCTTACACAAGGGTGGTGCAAGGGGACAGAAACTGAATCAATGCCCAGGGCACAGCCAAGCTACCTCAGGCTTTACCAGCACAGATCGAGTCAAGGTTGCTGGGGTCACAGGGGGAAGGAGCATTTGTGCAGCAGAAAGTCTCAAGATGATTGTAAATGGAGAGAATAGAATAAATGGATGCCAGCCAGCTGTGGGGGCTGGTGACAAAGACAAGAGGCTGTGGAGCTGACCCCTGACACTGGCAGTCGCAGTTGCCTGGCACAAAACCTCCCCTATTGCTGCAAGAGAGAGACTGGGAACAACTGCTGGTGCCAGCAGGGGTCTGGGGAGAAGCCAAGCCGAGCCATTTCCATTGGAATTTATGTACTCACAGATCAGATGAGATACAGAGCAGGGAGCTCAGCCTGGCAGTGGGCACTAGAACTGAGGAGTTTGCACCACTTCTTGCAGCACAGGAGGCTCTTTGAGACCATGGCTGCTCGTAGGGGCAAGTACAGCATCACACACCAGCTGCTTGTAGTGCTTGGAACCAAGGGGATCATTCACTGGTCTCAGGACAATCACAGGTGCAATCCCAGCCTACCTGCCTGTCCTCTAGATTGGAATGTTGGTGAATGAAGGGCCAGCCACCTTCTCTAGTATGTTTGGGTAAAGAATTACAGCACCTTGACCTTGACCTAACCATTTCTTTGAATAATTCTGGGAAGTATCTTAATTAAGGATAATAGATCCTTTTTTATATTAAAAAACATACCATGATCACAGAACAGTGCAGTGAAGCGTTTGCCCAGATTCTACAAAAAGCAGTCCCTGAGGTGGACAGTTTTGAGCAGGAATTGTACATGCACATTTTGGACCAGAAATTATTCTCTACAGTGCAAAACAAAGACAGACACACAGACACATTCCCCAGCCCCCCACCCTTTCTTTTTCCTATGAAATGCAAACGCCAGTGGCTGTTCAATATGTTAATAAATTTACAGAGAATCTGGGGTTAAATAAACCTTTCTGCAACTTGGTGTTTGGGAGTATTGAGCATCCTCTGTGTTAGCACTGAAACTTTCTTTTAATGCAATTTGGGATTGAAATTCAGATAAATGATACAAAAAAAGATAATTCAGTGATAAATTAAAATCAGCTATGCCTGTGACACCAGTTGTTTCTAAATGAGATTGAGGTGTTTGTGCATATACAAGCAGTGTGTTGCCTATGAGATGAATTGTAGAGATTAACAGTTCCTTATGCTTTGAGAGTGTTGGAGGGAATTTTTGATTTGAAATGTAGATCCTGTTTTTATAGATGTATATATACCACATGAACTATCAGAAATATGCAGGGAGAATATGAAATAATATTGACTTCCACTATGTCTGCTATAACTGCAGAAAGCAAATCTACAACGTGTTACACATCATCTGTGAAGGTGATCTGGTGGGTCTGTAGAACTTTTGAAAAATACTAAATACAACAAAGCAAATATAAATTATAGATCCAATAATAATGTATTTACACATTAATTTTTTATTTTTGCAGTAGTACACAGAAAGGAGAGCAGCAGCTGATAAACAATAGCTTTTAAAATTATTTTATTAAAATAAAATCAATATTTATTTTAAGACAAAGTTAAATGAAGTCAGGGGATGGCACTTTCAGCAATGCACACCGAATTCATTTATTAACCCTGAAGAAGGAAGACACTGCAGAAGGAAGTTAACACAACCCACGCTGGAGGGCAGTGTTGGCTGCCAGAATTACTGTCAGCTCCTGTTAACCCAGAAGGGTTTGTGCAGCCTGGGGTTTGGAGAGGCTGGGTGTCCCATTAGGGGCTTCTGTGTTTTGGAAAGTTAAAGGAAGGCATCTGTGAGGGATCTGCCTCACATGCTTAGACATCATATGTAAATTTTATTGTTTTCCTTTTCAGGAGGAACTTTGGTGCGAGTATTGTCATTATCCAGGGCAGCATGGCAGTGAAAGATTTTTGTGAAATGTGGCATAAGCCACTATCTTATAGCTTCAGTCATGGACTTCAACTTATGTTTCACACAACTGATGTATGGAAAAAATAGCTGCCAGATGCAAATGATTTGGAGGAGCACTTTAATACAGGTGAAGAACAACACACATTGTAACAACACAATCCCAGGTTAAATGGAAAACCCTTATTTGTTCTTGCTGAAACAAGTTGTTCTTCTAAACATCAAATGTCTGCAAAAGAGCTGAAGACAAATATCTTGGTATATAACCTCATGTTTAAAGGGCAATGTCAGTGTTTAGAAGAGAAAATAAAAATTCAGTAATATAAATGTCTTTATTACAGAAAAATGTGCAGCAAAAAAGCAAATTGGTTTATTAAGCAAATGCTGTTACAGAAGTAGTAACTCTCATAAAAAAAAAAAAAAAAAAAAAAACCAGTAACCAAAGAAACCAAAATAGGAGTAAACATCTTGTTCTATGGCTTTATCAGCTGATGACTGGTGGTTGATTTCCTCCTCCCTAGACATGTCACACATGATTTGCACTTCTCAGCCTGGAAGTCAGAGGCAGGTGAAAGTCTCTGCTGAACATGTTGTACTTAGATATTTGTCAGAAGCTCTCTTGGCTGCCTCTACCAACAAACAGAAATTGGCATTTCCAGGAAATGGGCCAGCATAGCTTTTGCAGTATTTTTATTACTTGTATAAAGAGGTTGACAATGATATTCTCAGTAGCAATAACAATTTTTCCTTCAAACATTTGGGATCACAGTGATACAGGAATATACATATTTACATACCAACCTGGCAGCCAGTTCTACTTACACCTTCCCACAGCTGTGATGTTGTTGGTTCATTTTTATCCTTGGTAGCATTTTGTGAAGGTGTCAGTGCCAATATCAATTTCCCTTAACAGCAGGATTCTCTGTAAATAGAATCAAGCAGAATTTGTTATAAATCAGGGGGGTTTAGGGTTTTTTTTAGAAATAATTTGTGAGATTGTGACTCTTCTACCCTTTTCCCAGTCAGAGTGTTTTGGGACCTATCAAATGAGCCATGGAAAAATACAGTGAAGGCTTTCTAGGTAGCACTTTATATTCTGTTAATACACAGGAGTTTTGGTAGCAGTTATCATGATAAAGAGGCTTTCAAAATAGGTTTTTATATATATAACAGAGCCCAAGAGATTACCTTTCATGTTTCCATGTTCTTGTTGCTTTTGGTGGGCATGGTAGTGTAAGACCTTAAAGATCTGTGTCCATCAGGAATGGACAGAGTGCACTGGTAGGTTATTTACTGGTTTAAATGGAGATTCTCTCTTCCCTGAACTTACAAGAGGTGGTCTCTGTCCTCCATGTATTAAACTACATTTCAGGTTAGGGTTAGGGCTGCTTATGCTCATTTGGAAGTCTTTTCTATCACCTTCACACAGACCCTGGTCCTAGCCTTGGACTGGATCTCTGATTCTCTCCTCTCTGATCTTAATTCTTCAGATGCTTTTGCCATTGGAAAGCCCACTTTGAATTGTGAATGAAGGTGAATTTCCTTACCAAAAGAAACTTGTGCTCACAAGAGGACCCCACATGTGTTATCTCAGCACAAGCTCTGCCCCTTCCCTGGGGCAGAAGGGACAAGTTCTCTTGGTCTTGGTGTAACCCCAACTCTGCTGACATCTTGCTTATCTCTTTCCCAAGGCCACTGACTCAGGAATAACACACCTCTGATCCTGGGGTCTGATCAGGAAGTACAAACTTCTCTCACTAAATTAGTCCCGAAATAGGTCTGAATTCCTTTAAAACAGGTTAATTATCTATTAAGTGCTTTAACCTTGTCCTTGTTTCAGTCTTGGCTTTAGTTCATCTCAGTAGATACTCATCCATCAGAAACAGGACTCACCATTCCTAGTCTGCCACTCCCTCCTGTGTTCTTCCACGTGGGATCCAAATGCCATTTTCTCAACAGTGGACATTCTTAGCTGCTTGTATATCCTGCTGCTTTGTGTTGATGTGCCTTTGAAAATAACAAAATATAGTAAGAATTGTTAGAAGACTCTTTAGGGGAATTCTTCTCCATTTCTATACACTAAAACATTCACTTCAGATCCTAAGAGCAGGGAAATGTCATTCCAATGGAGTTAATTCAAATGGAGAACTAAGCTGAAAACGTTTTTAATCTGTTTCACTCTGTTTTGTCCTAGTGCTCCATTTGGATAATTAGGTACAGCTTCCTGAAGGAAATCAGGTGCAGTCATTAATGGCAATCTGGGTGTCTGCTGATTTCCAAAACAGGTGTAAAAGAGTAAGAATAAACTGAAGTTTTCAGTAAAGAGAGAACTTTGTTTTTAGATGAAATCAAGCTTTCTGGCTTGTACTTACAGAAGTTGTTTCCATATTGAAAAAGCTCTCCACTCCCTGTCCCTCTTGTATGAAACAATCTGGAGTTTGCTTTAATTACTGTGTAATTTATTCCTAAAGATAATACCTCCTTTATGGTCACTGCCTCTGCTGCAAGTCAGAAAGAAGCCTTTACACTAAGCTAGTCCTGCAAAAATCTTTTTGATCCTTCTCAAGTCTAGCTGTAAACAATGAAAGAATCAAATACTCTCAGACTTCAAATGGTCCAGGCCAACCTTCCTTTCCTTCATTATCTGGAGACAAGGCTTTCATTTTGTAGCCAAATAAGCATCAAAGCATCACAAACTTGGAAACAGCAGGTTATGGAGGATTATGTGGAACGATTGCAATGAACCCTTTTATTATTATTATTATGAGAGTCAGTGCAATACTCCTTTGGCAGCTCCCAGTTCAGCATTTGTAATAGACAGAGACACTGGTAAGTGAAACATTATGGGATTCATTAAATGTAATTTTATAGGTTGTAACTAAAACCATTGACACTCAATAGAAAATTTTAATACAATGCCTTTTGTTATACATTATATTGAAAAATGTATGTATATCCAAGAGAATTTGGTCATGGTTATGTTTCTGTTAACAATGATTAAGGGCAAAATAACATTTCTTTTACCACATAGTTCAACAAATTAACTGCACAGAGAGACTGAATTCTAATCCAAGAACTAATTCCACGTAAGCAAGGAACAATTGCTAAATGCTGCTGAGCCAGCCAAGAGAGAACGAGTGTGTGCCAGAAAAGCAACAAATGAAAGCCTGCCCTGTGCACTGCTGCAGGAACCACTGGGAACATCTAAACTCTGGGTGTTCCTAATGGGGTGCCAGAAATCTTTCTTCTTGCCTGGTGGTCGGGGAAGATGCAGAGCACTGCCTCGTTGGTCTGTAGAACTGAATGAAAATGCAATTTTTCTCCTTTAGATAAACTGGAGAACACATGTTTTGCAGAGGCAAGAAGAGGAGGAAGAAAATCAGCATGGGAGTAGACAGAATCTTGATTTATGTAACTCCTTTTTGAAGAACAGGAACCCCTTAGGTTCAGTCAGGGCCTTGAAGTAATTTCTTATGCAAACCAACCTGAGCTCAAAGCCAATAGAAAATATTTCTTTTAAAAAGATCTCTAGCTTTTTTAGTGGGATCATGACATTTGCAGGAACAGGTGAGTTGATGTGAGAAGAAAACAGCTTGGTATCAATTGCTTTGGGCTTGTCTCTCCAAGTGCAATGTACTGAGAACCTGGAAAAAGCATCCTGGCATCTGCAGGGAGAACATTTCATTCCTCTCTAGAAATTTGTGATATTTTAGCAAAGCACAGTGCAGAACTGAGGGACGTCTATACTGTAGCCTGAGACCATTAGTGAGGATGACTAAAACCTTCCTCTCCCTGTTAAGCCAAGCAAAATCTAATCAGAAGGGCAGCTGAGCCTTTGCCCTACCACACTGCTTCTTATCTGTAACAGCTGGCATTTGTTGGACCTGCACTGAGATGGTTTGTCTGCTTAACAAGATGGCAGATGACAATTTCTGTAGTTCCTAAGCTTTTAAAACAAATAATTATCACAGCATCAAGTCCCGTTGAAATGCTGAAGACTGCATCTCAAAAAAGAAAGAGGAAAGATTGGCCCTACACAGCAGAGCATTTGCAGAAATACCATAAATAAACCCCTGGAGGATGAAACAAAGCCAGCCTGCCTGGGAGAGAGTGCTCCCCTCCTGACCACGAGCTGCTGCTGATAATCCACCTGCACTGTACCTGGTGAGCCAAGTCCTGTTTGACACGCTTGGGCACAGATTAATCCAGACATTCCCTAAGGCTGAGGAAGGGGACACCTGGCACTACAAGAAACTGTTCACACCTGCTTCTAACCCTAGGTGAGCCAACAATGCCTCCTAATCCATGGGGCTGGGGATGGTGTTTACTTAAATTCCAACCCCTAAGGTGCAGACTCAGGAAAACCAGACATGGGAACTCCAGCAGCTTCTCTTCCAAAGACTCTCCCCAGCTGTTTTTTTTACAGTTCTGTATTTACTCAAACTGTTGGACTTATCCTTTTGTTGGATTTATTTGATTCCTTCTTTCTGCCTTTCTTCACCAAGCCCCAGGCAAACAGCTGCTCTAATGTAACATGGAAGCTGCTTGGCAAAGTTAAACCTTAGGTACCCTCCTTTATGAGCTTCCCTTCCTTTCAATGCTGCTGGCACTAACACTGAAATTATTGTGGGCAGAACTTGATGTCTTTGCATACATTTAATTATTTGAAGAGATACCTCAATGTACAGTCACAGAAAACATTGGATTATTGAAACTAATAACAATAACAACAATAACAATAATAAATAATCAACAGCTTTGGCTTCACTTCTGAAATTTGGGGTTTTCCATGGCGGCTTTGCCATCTTCCCCTAGAGTCACTGGAGTCAGGAGTTACCTCACTGAGGGTGAGCTCCCTGTCCCAGCAGCTCTCACCTCACACCCCTGTGCAGACAAGGCTCTCCTCAGCTCAGCCTCTCCAGCAGCTCCAGCCTTACCTGCAATTTCGCTGGAGAGAGGACTTACTCACAGCTTGCAGAGGCAGTAGTAAGAAGGGATTGGAAGCTGTTCCTGTTGACCTACAAGGGATGGAAGGGAGAGGAGACGACAGTGCCTGCCCTTTCCCTGCCTTTCAGACAAGCAGAGAATTTCCTTGCACAGACAGGCTCTCTGACAAGGAAAATCACCAAACCCCTGTTCCCTGAGAAGGAGCCACTCAGGAAGCCCTCCCTCAGGTACCAGGCCCAGACCGTGCAGCTGCTCTGTCCAAAGGCTCCAGCTCAGGCATTGAATGAAAAAAGGTGACAAGAAATTCAATTCTGTGACTTGTGCACTTTGAGCAGTGATGGAAACTCAGGGAGGTTCTTTACCAGTCCAGACAGGAGAACTCCTGGAGTAGGGCCTCTGCAACAAGAATTTCACACATAAATTATTAGTTAATGGGATGAGAAAAGCAAATTGACATTGGAGTGCTGTAGCAGCCCAACTCATCTCTATGACTCACAGATTCTTTACATCTCCTTCAAAGTACAGCTGATTCCTGAAAGAACTCATGTAAGAAAAGGCTCCTGCCCATCAGATGGTGAATGAATGTGGTATGAAATCACCTCAGGCAAAGAGACACAATCTTAAAAAAAAAATCAAAACAATACATCCCTGATAAGGTACAAACCATCAATTCCAAGAATTTCTAATTTGTGAACAAATCAATGAGATGATTTGTTCACCTCCATGATGAAAAATAATCTCCAGATGATTTTTTCCATGAGAGCCGATTCCTGCAGCTCTGTTGCTCTGCCCACCTGTCAGCTGCACAATCTTCTTTCACATTTGATTGCTATGCTGCAACTCTATGTCCTAAAATTTTCTGTGAGAAGAGGGAATCCCTTATTAGATTCCTATTTAGGTGAGTTCTCAATCACAACAGTAACAGCACATTTTGCTGCCTGCCCTAATCCAAAACACAAGAGCTACTGCCCAGCCTCCTTCCACGTAACCCAGTTTCCCAAGCCTGAACTTCTATCACTGGAAATAAAACCAGAAGTTTAATTTCATTGCACATACTGTTAGTTTTATGATAGAATTTTCTACTTCCTCAGCTTTAAATGTACATTTGTGTTTCAAAAGATGTAAGCTTTTATGTCCCATTTTCCCATGCTTACTGCTGGATTTATTGGGAGAATTAATTTGCCCTTGGAGCACTTTAAAAAAAAAAAGATACTTTAAAAAAAATTCCACATTTATTTCTTTACCAATATTCTTGCAAACAAGTTTGCTATTTCCAGTTGCCACCAGTCACTGCACTCTTGGGGTGCATGGTCTGTCCCACTCACACAGTGCCAAGGAATCACTGGAGAGGAGCAGGGATGCACAGGGATGTCTGAACTGTGCTGTGTCAGCCACCAAATTGCAGTGTGGGATTTTCTGTTTTTAGGACAACTCTTGCCCTTACACAAAGTAACAGCAGGGGGAAGTAATGCCTCTGTCTAGTGATTCTTCTCCTCCACTGGCTACAGAAATTCAATGAACCCTTTGCCTCTTGTTTAATAATTATCACAGAAAACCCACTGGCTGTCAAGAGACAGGTTCAGGGTGCTAAAAAAAAATGCTGTGCCCATGATCTGCAGATTTCTCTTCCCCTTCTAACTCAGCCAGACTGTTTATTCTCATCTACTCCCTTCACTCAGCTTACTATTCCACTTGGCACTCAATAGAATCATGGTAAAAGGCTCATTTCTCTCAGCTGTGTGGGACAAAAATCTTAGAAAAGATTTTGTGCACTGACTGCAAGGTTTACACCCCTAATGCCCCCCATGTTCTGACCTGCCTGCCATGTCCTGGGATGGAGCCCAGCTACCTTTTGCCCACAACCTCCCTGTCCAAAAGATTCCGACTTCTCTCAAGGCACTACGTTGTCTAAGTAATTACTCCTTCAAAGTTGTTAAGCTGACAGGATTTTCTGATTCTTTCAAATGAAAATTTAAACAAAGACTTGACTTTACCACAGTTGTAATTTCCAAGTAAAAAGGTACAGCAGGCATCTGGAAAAACCTCACATGGAACAAGTGAAAAACAGATGCATTTTATTACTTGGAAACTGAAAAATAAAAAAAAATCTGAACTATTTTTTTCCATTTACAAGTATTTCTTCATATGGAACTGGCCAGCAGTAAAATCAAGATTTCACTAAACAATCTACAAGTTTTGCAGATGCCTCTAACAGTGTAAAACACAGTTCCTAATGCTGCAACATGAAGGGCTAGACCCAAAAAACCCCTCAGCAATACTGAGCAGGAGAGGAGGAAAACCCAGTAGGAACTCTGGGAACCCCACACCTTGACAAAAGACATCACAAAGCAGCAGTGAGTGCACACTGCAGCATCCACAAGTCTCAGGAACACAAAAGTTATGGAAACACATTCAGGAAAGGCTGATGATAGCCCAGGAACAGAGTTGGTTTTTTGTGACAGGGGTTGCTGAAACTGCAATTAATGTAAGGAAAGCACAGGCTGCCAAGGGGCTATTTTAGTGCTTGGAGAGCAGCACAGGGCTGAGAAAGTGCAATCGACTTTAACTCAGCTGTTTTGCCAAAAATGACATTTCTTTTTGAAAAGGATAAGCCAAGCCAAAGGCAGAATGCAAGCTCATCTACAATCAATAAAAAAATCTCAAAATAAATTAAACAGGATTGCAAAATTAGGTTTGGGCAATAAAGACTCGATAATTAAAGGAATGACAACAAAGTATTATTGGAAAAATATTTTTGGCTGTGTTAGCCCAGGGGGGCCAGGGCCCTGGGCAGAAAGCCAAGCTGGGCAGCCAACACTTGCCACAGCCCCACATCCTGCCTGGCTTCTGGATGCCCTCCCTGCTGGCATGTTCCACCCCATTTCCATCCCACCCCCAAAATTAACCCTCCCTGCACCGACCACAACCCAAGAGTGCATTTCTGTGCCCAGCACCTGGAACAGCCAGCAGCATTTCCAGGGGCATTCCCAGGTGTCAGCATCCCCTACAACTCACACGGTGCACGAGAAAACCACATCCATGATCAGCAAACAACCCGGGGGCAATGCCTGCTGCAGAACAGACCTGAATCCCAAATTGTATCCCAATAGTGCACAGAGATGCCAAAACCATTCTTCCAAGGAACATCTTGGAAAACAAAAAGTGGGAAAAGCCTCCAATGAGAAGTACAAGGCCGTGGCAGAGATCCCCTTGCACAACCAATGAGAGCATTGCTACCACAGGGCATGAAATCCTGTGGGATTCCCTGAGGGAAATCCTCCTCATACCCCTTCAGAAACCAACCCACAAACTGAGCCCTGCAGCACCTTTGTGGCACGCACAGAGCAGGACCCTTCAGCCACCACTTGTGTGCCTTGTCTCCTGCTTTCCTAATTACCTCCCTGAACTGTCCAAAACCAACCTGTGGGATGCTCCTGCCAGGGAGGGCTCAGAGCCAGGCCCTGCTGGCTGCAGCAGCTGGCCCAGCACAGCCTTCCCTGCATTGGATTTGGGAGGGCAGGAGGAACATGTCCCAAGCCATGATGCTCCTGCCACTCTGAGCATCTACATTTGCACCACTTTTGGTCATTCAGGAAAGGGCAAGGGGTGACAAATGGGGCAGCAAAGGGAACAAGAGACTTCTTGTACAGAAATTCATACCTAAACCTCATTCAGAGAGGAAACACTGAGTCCATTCAGAGAAAAGCTACATTAGAATTTCTCTGCAAGAAGCTGAGAACACAAGGACTCTTGAAACACCTCATAACAAACATTCATTTATTGTTTATTTCCCCCATATGAATCAACCATCTCAGAAATTCCATCACACACAGGGCAGAAAAAGGTTATATACAAGAGGGACATACATCCCCAAAATAAGATGCACAAATTTATCGTGGAAACCAAGAGGGAGGGGAGAGGACAAAACCAAAACCAAGGACATTGCAGTCAGACTTTGACTTTCAGTTACACAAGAGATCTCTATCCCCATGTAAGTGGGGTTTTCAACTATTAAATAAATGGCATCTTAAAAATAGAATATTTGACAATTTCAACGCATGTATTATTATTTCTTTTAAATAAATATTGCGTGGAAATGATGCTGCTTTGCCACCATAGCTGCCTCCGTTCTTTCTGGGATTAAACAATCACCCCTGGTTTTCCTTGGATTAATGGTTTGCTTCTGAATGGCAAATGCTATTTCCTCCACTGCTACATTTTGATTTGTGTTTCTATTTAATTTTTGTTTGTTTTTTTTAAAGGCCTGAATAGGCCCAGGTGAAAATTATGAGCTTCCTTCCAAACCCTCTGCAGGCCTCTGACCTGGCTCAAGGTTGAAATATGATGGCTTTTCTTAAAATTTCCTATTATGTGAACAGTCTTTCCCTGTGTCCTGAAACAAAACCTAGCTTCCTGCTGTGGAGTGATGCTCCCACAGATTGCTTTTGAACTGAGAGCCCCCAAAGAGCCCCCACACGCCTGTGACACAAACTGCCTGTGATGCTCTTCCCCTCAAAGCCCAGGGGGTTGGTGCTGGAACGGGGGCAGCCCTCACACAGCCACTCCTGCACAGCAGCAAGCAGCTCTGCTGGCAGCAGGGAGGGACATGGATGCACACAGAAGGAAAGTACCAGGACACCCCTGCCCCTGCTGCCCCTTATGCTTTCCCCTCACACTCTGCTACGGTTCCTGCAGGCCCCCACAGTGGTTTCCAAGTTCAGTAAAGCTTTCATCTTTCCTCCTCCTCCTCAGCTGGTGATCCTAGAAATAGCTTTGTCTGAAGACAAAGGCCAAAGGTGGCATCGATCCACCAGCCTGGGATCAAGTTCCAAAGTGCACATCAGCCTCCAGGCTGGCTGCCCATCCCCACACTTCCTGAGAACACAACAGTTAATGCTGAGCCCTTCTCCCACCCTGCTCACTCTGAGCAGTTGCTGCTCCAGGGAGGAGGAGTGCAAGCAAAGCTTGATAGGTAAAATGGGGAGGGGGGACATGGATCTTCCTCCCACTTGTTAGGACAGCTCATCCCTGAAACGCTCTGAGGCTTTTAACAAAGTGAACGTGAAAGGCCAATCCCTTCAACGTGCAGAAAGGCACAGCCATGATCCCGGTGGTCCTGCCCTGCCAGGGAAGGTGACAGGAGAGCTCCCCTGGGCTCGGGACCAGCACGCTCCCATCACCTCTCCCAGAAAAAAGAGCCCAGGCTTCCCCATGGCCGGGACCACTCCTACAGAACCCACTTTTGGAAATGCAAACCTTTTGCTGATATTTATTCACTGTCCATTTTCATGAGTCTCACACCCATGAGCAGGTATTTTACGAAGGGGGTACTTCTGCACATCTGCAGAGCTGTTCCTCCCTAACTGTGAAATTATGTGGAAAAGGGAGCTGATTCTTTCTCACAAACACAATTATTTTGGGATACCATCCTTCTCTTCTCCAGTGCCAGGGGTCTGTGAGAGAGGGCGAGAGATGTGAGAGGGGACCAGCGGGCTAAGGCACACTATTGTGTATGAGGACGGCAGGATGCTGCTGTCACACCACAGGGAATCCTTGGGGAGAGAAGGGTGCCATCTCACTGAATACACAAATGCCATGGCTGCTGCCCTCACTGATACTGTGACAAGGAAAATAATGCTTGGAAACAGCTCATTATTCCCTTTCTTGTCCCCTTGACAGGTTTCTAAGTCACTGGGCCCATCCTATGGCATGGCTGATAGAACACAGGAGTTGCCTCCCACACAAAGACGACCCTACTTTGGAACAAATCTTGCTCTTAGATATTCACCAAGACACTCAATGGTTTCAGGCAAATATCCAAATGCAAAATTTATCTTATGTTCCACACTCAGCCACTTAATCCCTCCTTAACCAGAAGCAATTCCTTCCCCATGGAAGCTCTTAGAACAATGTCCAAGCAATCACAGTGAACCAGTGCAGCTTTCCACCCCCACCCACTGAAATGACAAAAAATCAGCCCCACAAAGAATCCTCATGGTGACATCTCACAGCAAAGAGGCAGAGCTATTCCAAACACACCACATCCTTTTGCCACCCCAGCTGTGTTTGGCTTGCAAGGCTCCAGCTGAGCCCTCAGTAACACAGCTGGAGTGCCTGGGGCATGGATGACAGCACAGCAAGGAGGACCAAAGCAGTGATGACTTGAAAAGAAAACTTGCAGCACTGAAGGCAGTGGCTTCCTCAGTTTTGTCAGTTGGCTGACAAAAGCAGGAGGGTGAGGCTGGAAAGCAGGCAGAGCAGATCCTGTTGCTGCTTTTCCTGTAACACAACGCTGTTGGGTGCTTGATGAGGCTGCTACTCGCTCTCTGAGGAACAGAGACACCAAAGATTGCAGCTGTGCTTGCAAAAGCAACTCCTCTGGCATGTTGTCTGGGCACACAACTGCTGCAGACTGTGGGATGTTGCATAACCACCTCTGGAGGCAGATTTCCTTCTTGTCAGCATCATGTGCAATTATTGTCCTGCTGGTTATTTGTAAAAGAAATGTTTATAGACCATCAATACATCGGGCCATTCAGACAATTCATTGCACTTCGTAGTTTTAAAGGAAGGTGCCATCCTCTGTCTCTTCTTTTTCAAGGTAGCAAAGTGCTACCCTAGAAAAACACAGTTCAAGGGTTTTCCAGTGTAGCCAGATAACTTCCAACTTTATTTAAAATATTTTCCCTTGCAGGTGCTTTGTATTGAACAATTAAAACAAAAATTAAACTGTTTCTGAGGCTTCAAAAGTGCAAAAAAACTTCAAGGTATTTAACCACCTGGAGAACCAGTTAAGGCATATTTGCTTCCAGTCTCAGCCACTGTAATCCCTGTCTGATGTAGTGTACCAGGTCTGTCAGGCTGCTGGTCAGTGCCAGGGCACTTGTTGCTCTGCTGAGTTCAGCAAAAAACTCTGGGAAGAAAGGGAGAGAAAAGAAAACATTTGGTTGGTTTCATACACCAGGCACACCTGACAGGTGAGGAGTGACAGCAGCAGCACAGCCAGCTGGCCAGTCCTGTTAAACAGTGCAGTGCAGAGAGCCCAGCAGTGTCACAGGGCTGACAGGGTGACCAGCACAGCAGGCAGTGCAGGCAGCAGGAAAACATTTACACACACACTGAGACACCTCCTCATGTCCTCACTTTAAAGGACACAGAGACTCTGTGGTAGGGCAGCAAAAGTTTAAGTGTTTGCACCACAGTCCCTGCTTCAAATTTCTCCCAAATTCTAAACAGGACAAATCTGAGTGTCTTCCTGAGCAGCACCCAGAAGCACACACAGCTGTGCTCCCTTTCCTTCTTCCATCCTCAAACCTTGGAGATATCAGGATTTCTCTATTTGTGCAGCTTGCCAGGCTATATACTGCTCTGGTTTGGATTGCTTGTAGCTGAGCATGTCAGGCAGATCTCGCATTCCTGCCATCCCATGCCAGCTCCAGGCATCCCACTCCTCCTCCTGCACAGGAGGTGGCTCTGGCAGCACAGCTCACCCTGCTGGGAGGGCTGGCAGGCTGCAAGCCCTGCTCTGGGCTGGCAATCATTGTGCAGGTGACCATGAGCTGTGGGACATTCCCACCCCTGTTCCTTTGCAGTCTCCTTTCCAAGACATTCCTGCATGACCTGCCTCCCACTAACACAGACCGTATCCCTCACTCTTCAGCTCAACCACGTTGCTAAACAGCTTTTCAGAAACTGGCCATTCTCAGCTCTCCTTTCTGACATCCAAAGATTGAAGCTAGAGGTGGAAAAATTCTACTTGGCTGTGCAATGAGCTCTTCAGAAGCAGAGTGCACAACACTTCCTTTCTAATACTTGCCAATGCAGAAGCAGGGAAACCATTCCCTCAGATTTTCCTGCTTTTGTTTACAGAATCCATGCCTTCCATGGGGAATGGAAGGAATTCAAAGCCCCTGTCTGAGCAAACAGAAGATAACCTGATCTGTCAGCACAGCACCATGTGAAAGGAGAGGGACTTCACATCCATGCCTGCAGTCTCATCTTGTCCTTGCAGGGATCCACAGTACAGCCTCGTGATCCACAGTGCTGCTCTGAATTACAGTGAGGAGCTGGCACCTGGCAGGGCACCCTCCAGAGGGCACTTCAGCTCTGCACCAGTGACTTGGACAGCAGTTACAGCTCACTGCTTCCCAATAGCTCAGGACTTCCCTGCTTATAAGATCTGGATAGCTAAAGGCTGCTGCTCTTTCTTCCTCTTCTTATGCCCTATGAATTGCATAAAAGAATCAAGGATGTGGCCTTTTTTGCTCATTCTGTGTTTTCACTCTCTGTACCTCTTTGTATATTACACTGATTATCAGAAAGTTCCAGGTCTGAAATGCTCCCAGCTGTCCTGAACAGTGACACCACCACCAAGCCTACATGAGTATTTACAGGTCTCTGCACAGATCCTCTCCCTACAGAGTATTTAATCCCCAGTCGTCATCCCCCTACGCCAGGACCAGCCAACAGAGCACGTTTTGAATTAAGTCTTGACTGATGCAAGGCTGTGCTCAGGCTGCCCTCCCACACATTTTCCTCCATGACTCACTCCTCTGGCTTATTAGCACCATCCACTGCTCCTATGTGCCAGTCTTTTATCAGCCTTTTGAGGACAGAACCAAAAATGCCACACATGAATTGCTGCTGCAGGCACAGATTTGCTCAGAGGACAGCCAACAACCAGTTTTTTATTCAAAGGTGACTTGGAAAGCCTTTTGATTTTCAGCAACTGCCCTCATTAGTGTGAGGATTTTTACAGCCTTCCAGCAATCCAGCCAGGCACATTGTGCTTATTTTCTTTTGCATGTTTGCCAACAGGTCATGGCAATGCATCTCTTCACCCACACTGGCTCACAAAACTTTGTGTTGTGTGGAAAATGACACTGCTGAGGCCACGTGGGATGACAAGATCACAGGCTGGACTGCACCCACCCTGTGGCTTTTGTGTATTCACCACTGCTTGAACCAAATGACAATACAACATTTTTAACAACAAAACTGTAAAATAAAAAAGTTGCAGCAATTCTAGGAATTGCTGCTGGCAAATACTGGGCACCTGCCCAGCAGGGAGTCAAATTCAAGTGCTGCTCAGCTTCTCTGTTAGGCAGAAAAGCCAGCTTCACCATTTTCAAGACAAAATTACCTGGAAATTTAACAAAAACTAAAACACAAGGCTACAGGCCAAAATGATACTTTTAAACCCACTCAGAAAAGCTCAGTGCCCCAAAGAGAAAGACAGAAAAAACCCAAACCCTTTACAGTTCTTGTGTTACCACCAAGCAAGTTGGCTGGTTTCCTGCACTCGACACCCTCATGCCTGAGCTCTTGGACATTTGAGGATGCCAAAAAAACCTTTTAATGGGAACACTCATCAATATATCACCATCAAGTATCTCTGCCAATATACTCTGGCAGAGATATTCAACATATTTCATGCTTTGAACTTTAAGAATGGTGCTTGCTGCACTGAGTGTCAGGATTGAGGCAAATACACACATAACCATGACACATGAGACACAAAAGAAGGGCAAAAACTTACCTTTATTCTTCCTGGCCAGTGCATCAGCCTTTTCCCAAATTTCATATGCATGGAGGATATAGGAGGTGATGTTGACATAGGAAGAGGTGACACTGGAAATATGACAGGAGACAGTGACAGTAGAGCCAGCGCTGTTGCCAATGCTGCTGTGGCCAATGCCATTGCTATCATTTGATCCTGACTGAGAACTCACAGATCCAGCAGGAGAGGGTATTGGAGAAAGAGGAGAAGGCAAGCCTGTGCTTCTGCAGCAGAAAAGAAACACCATCATAAACATTCAGCTTCAGAGCTAAACATCTTTCCACAAGGCTGCCTCATGCCAGGAGCTATCCAGTGTCATCCAAGCCTGCAGCATGGAGTGAACTGCTGAAAAGTGAGATGTGTTCAGCTACAACACAAGCAATTGTACTTTGTGCAAGGCCAAGTTTTTGGAAGTGATTTAGAAGGACTCTACTCAACAAGAGAAAATGTGGGACCAGACACTGAAAAGGGCCACCCATCCATCTTCCAAAATCTACACCTGCTTGTGAAAGTCCTCACCAGATTACCCAAGTGTTTTCCCTAATGCCTTCCAAATCAGGCACACTGAAGCTCCCCTCCTGAGGAGGCTGGAGCTTTTGGCAGCTCCTTAGAGCAGCCAGGTCAGCCTACACACATTTATTTATAGACCCAGGGCAGATAAATGTGGTCAGCCGGCCGCCTTCCAGACACAGCCTGGCTCAGCACACCCCCACCACTTCAACCAACCTAATTTTAGCCTCTGGTATGACAGGGCTTCCACCACTGCTCTCAAGAGAACACTCACTTCTCAATGAACTATCCTATGCAAGGTGGGCAAAAAAATGTAACTGGAATCAGCACCACTGTCAAAGTCCAAACAACCTTCTCTCCACCACAGATTTTGAAAGACAAAAAAAAATCTGTCATTTCCTCTCTGCCACATGAAATGACCACAGAACACAGAAAAGTCCCTACTCATTGTCATTGAAACAGACACATGACAACAAATTTTTAAATCTTACCTTGCAACACCTGGAGAAGGTGCTTGTATTACTCTGAAATTACTCTGCAGCAAGGAATAAAAGTCTAGTTAGTTTTGGATTGTTCAGCTGACATCAGTAACCACCGCAGCCATCCAGCTGGCAGCTTAGTGATACCTGTGCCCTACCTTGAAGTGGTCATTCAGGAGTCTGGAATACCTCATTGCAGTGTCCTTTTTGTAACCAAACATTGCCATGTGCAGAATGGACTGGCAGCGCATGCTGTGGACAGAAACACACCCGAGTGTCAGTGCTTGTGCCCAGCCCTCATCAGCCTTGAGGGATGCAGGCAGGCACACCTCAGCTCTACTGCAAGGTCAGGAAGGCTCAAAATTTCTCCTCCTTCTGATCATGATAAAAAAAGACTTGATGAAAAAAAAAAATCTCAAGGGAAAGAACGAAACAAGGAAGGGCCTTCTCTGGTCTTTCATACAAACAGGTGCCCAGGCTCTCAAAGGTGCCAAAGGCTGAGTAAGTCCCCTTCCAGAAGTGCCTCATCCATGTTCAGCTACAGTTTCACTTACACAGCTCAAACATGGACAGCCAAATCACATTCTTTCACCTTAGGTGAAAGCCCTTATGTGCTCTCAAGTTACCATGAGATCAAATTTTAAAGTCTGTGCCTTCTACATGTGGTCCCTTGTGATCTCCCAGCTTACTTTAGAGATGTTTAAATTCATTCTGGTTTTCATACTGCTTTTTTTTCCTGTTCCTTTATATTGTTGGTTTTTTTTTCCTTGCATAACTCTAACTCCCATTTAACTCATTCCTTCCCCCCTGGAAGCAAGGGACCTTTCCCTCAGTTCCAAAGCAGTGCACAAAGGAGCAGAAGCAAGCACAGTTACTCACCGTAACACAGCAAAGATTTTTCCGTGTGAAGAGACTGAGGAGTCTGCAAATGGTTTCAAAGTCATGATGAATCTAGGGAAACAGAATAAACAGGACCTTGTCAGCCACCAGAGCACTCTGAAGCTCGACAGTTCATGAAAAAACTCTGCATGCCATTTTTTTTAAAGCAGTTGGAAAGAGAGGAAGCCTGCCCCAAGTCCTTAGTCCTGGCACAAGGAGCTTTGTAAGATCTTGAGCAGAGGGCTGTGTGTCAAAATGCCCTCCCCTCCAAACATGCCCAGCTGTCACCCTCTGAAAGCCACTTACTTGATGAGAACTATGGTGTCACTGAGTATGCTGTAAGCTGATTTTGGTTCCAGCACATCTGATTCCAAGGCAATCCCATATTCAATGAATAAAAGGGCAGCCTCCAAGTAGTGAAAGGCCTTTCCAGTCTTGTCAGTCTGTTGGGAAGAAAATTCTCACTTTTTTACTAAGACCAAACACACTTCTCTCAAATATACTTGAACTCTCTTTTCTTCCTAGTTAGGCAGGATTTGAAGAAAGAAAAAGATTTCAGTCTGACCTCTGGGTGAAAATTAAAGGGTTCTCAGCAGAACCCTTAATGTGATCCCAGTCTTCAGCTTTGTGGGCTCCATTTGCTCAATGGTTTCCTTGAGTAATTTATTATCTTCACTTTTTCTTAGATACTGTTGTCTGGTCTTGGAGGCTTGCCTCACAGCGGGGTTTCCCACTGCAGCATTCCCTCACTTCATTTTCACAGGTAAACAGAAAGTAGCAAATGGACATTATCTGACTGAGATAATTATCTGCCATAATTAGCAAAGCAATATGTTCACTTGTGCACACTTAAACTGCACAGAGCAGAAAAAATCAGATCTGCCAAGGCCACTTCCAAGTCTCAGTCACCAGCAAATCAATAACTGCCTGACTTTTCTGACTTTTTAAACTGTCTTAAAACTAACTGTTCCATCTGTTTTCCAAGGATGCCTTTAGAGCTCTTAGCAAAGCCCTTTACAATGCCAGATCTGAATCCCATTTTCTAGATGTGTTTGCATCCCAGAGAAACATCTGACTATCTGGCAAATAAAGACAGCCTCCCAAGACATGACTGAACCCACTGCATGTGTGGAGTATGGAGTCAACCTCATGGTAGCCAGTGACCCTCATTCCCACCCACAGGTACCAGGGCTGAGAGCAGGAGCTGGTCAGCATTCCCAGCACAAGGTCAAGACTTACCATTGCATCAGCTTTGTGCTTCAGCCTCTGGGCCTGTTCAATGTAGTATTCCTTTGAATGTTGCCTAAATTGGGGACAGAGAGGAAAACCAGATGAAAAAGGGTAGGATAATTATCAGTTTTACTTTGCTATCTAGATGATGCTATGGGGTGATTGATTTCTTAAAAAATATATGTTGGAATAATATTGAAAATTTACATTTAGAAATAAAAAATTAGCAGAGGTAGGGCTTCCATGGGAACAAGTTAAATTCCTCATTTTCGGGGAAAAACAGTAGTTATATCATCTATCATTCCTCAACTATAGACCCATAAATAAATTTTAATTGAAACAAAGTAAATTTGGCAGCAACCACACACTTATCTGAGACCAAAACTTGTATTCAAGTTACTTGCTTACGTGAGAGAAAGTCCCTAATTTCCAGAGCAGCTTCCCTCAAATCAAAACTGTTGTAAAACTTTGCTTTCTTGTAAACCTTTACTTTGTCATGGGTGGCATGAGAAGGTAGTACAGGGCAGATCTCACACACTTCTCGCCTCTCTTTCCTCCCAAAGAAGTGCTCAGGAAAAAGCAGAACCCAGAGTGGCCTCATGGCCAGCCTTGTCTCATGCCTTCAGGAAGTAAAGAGGAGGGGTGTCAAACAAAAACTTACTTTTCAAACTTGAGCAGAGGTCTCCTTGGCTTAGAGGTACCATTTGGCATAGAAGGCACTGGGAAAGGCTTTGTGACATCACCAGCAGATCCCTGGTAAAGGACAGAGATAAAGCTGGTTAGAGAAATATGCCTAAACCAATTCCAAAGCCCAGCTTTCCCAAATTTCAAGTGAAAACGTTTATCTGTCCCAAGCATAGTCTGTTGTCCAGGCTCTCTTCCCCTTGCTTCTCACCTGACTGCTTGTCATGCCTAACACCATTCAAAGTTCTCCCAAGCTCAGAGAAATTCAGCAGCAGGTTTCCTTGCACAATGACTAAGAGAGCAGTGAGGCTGCAAGCAGCACAGTTTTCATGTCCTCTAGCCAAGGCAGAATGATAAGATCTATTCACACTTATTTCCACCTTAACCACACAACAATTTCTGGTTCCCCATTACTAACTACAGGGAAAAGGAAAAAGCAAACAGAGCTAGCTAATGCAGTGTCCACAGTCTGGCTTAGCACACAGAGTGACATCCCAGACCACACACCTGAGCCTCCAGTAAACTGCCACATAACCAAATTTTGTAACCCAGAAATGCAAATAATCAGCTGCAAGGATCATGAACCATTTTGTAAACAAGCTATAAAAGCTTACACCTGGGCTGTAGTCAATGCCATAGGTTGCTTGTTTTCTTATTTTTAAGCAATCCCCTCTTTCTTTTTGTAAGCACACTTATTTTTACATCAATACATGAGTATTGTATTAGCAGTTGCCTGCAGTCTGAAATGGTAATTAGCATAAACATGACTCCCATGCCTTTGGACCTTACAGAGTATGTTTCTGAAGAGAATCACATAGCACCCATGTTGGAGGAAACATCCCACCAGTTATCCTGGATACCTACTTTGATGCCCTTGGACAGTTCCGTATGATTTCCCTCCACTTTCCTGCGCTTGGCAAACGAAGGATCCTTGTGGTTGCTCTTGTTCTTGGCAGGGTTATCCATGGCAGGCAGCTCATCAGTCTCATTTCTGGGTCTCTTTTGGGTCATCTTGGCTGACTTTGTGGCAGGTTGTGCAGCGGACATGGATGGCAGTGGCAGGAGCGCATCTTTCTTCTGGATTTCACAAGAAGCTTTTGATGCTCTGGAAACGGGAAGCAAATTCATTAATATGGTGTACATACATTGTAGGGATTTTTTACAAACTTAGTTACATCACGTGCCAATTCTGTTAAACTGCTCTGGAAGTGGGAGATGACTTGTTAATACATAGAATTCAACAAAAGTGAAACAAAACTTTAGGGTCTTCATTGTGCTTTAGACAGCAAATGTTCACCCACCATCCACATATAAGCAAGCTGCTTTTCAAGTAGGAGTAAGTCTCAGAACTTCTCCTTGGAGCAAACACTTGTAACCAGAACATCAGGACATTGCAAAAAAAGCATGCCTCCAACACAGCTCCTTTTCACTCAGTGAGGGAGGTGATTACAGCGACTAAAACCCCTGGGACAAATCACCCAACAAGGCAAATGAACTGCAGCACTGCCTGCCTCTCCCCCTTTTGGCAGATGGTATTTTCTATGGTCAGAGATACTCACCCTGACACTTGATCCTCTATGTCCTTTGATAGCATTAAGCTAAGTTCCTCCTTTAAGACTTGCTAGATCAACTAGACAACACTCACAAAGTTGAGAGAGACTTAAAATGCTATGCTTTTAAATGGCAGAGATTATCACATTTAGTAACATTAGATTTCTGATCATCTGAAGTTAGGATGAGCAGCCCTAAGTAGCACCAAATAGTTCTAAACTTTGTTTCACCACTGCTCATTTACATATTTTTATTCAGTTTCTCAAAGTTTCCAAGGAAACACTGAGCAGGGAACCCCAGCTTGTGGACTGAAACATCAGAAGAGGAGGAAATGAAGTTTAACCAGCGAGGAGACTGAGGTGTGATGGTGCACATCCTGCCTCATTCTGCTGTGCATGGGACAATCCTCTCCCCTCTTCCACCACACACTTTTCCCATGGTTTGGTCTGCACTCACATCACACACTTGCTCCCAAGCTTCTCCACCTTGGCACAGATGATGCTCCACAGAGCACAGAACCATCACCTGACCCACCCAAGTGCACACTCTTCCCAAAAATCCATCCTATTGTTCCCAGTCCAAAAACCAGAACACGACTAAAACAGATGCTCATTTTCACTGAGAAAAAGAGAGGAATAAGCCCCAGAATTAAAGCTCTTGCATGACTACCACAGTTCAAATATCCTTTCACCCAACTAAATGGCAGTCCCAATTCTTTAGTGCTTCCAGAGTGAGTCAGTGTTTTCTCTTCAGAGAAACAGTTTACTCCAATTGTCAGGACACAAACCTCAATACTGCATACCAATCCAAGCCAACACCTCAAATTCAAGCCACAAGCAAGCAGGAATTGAATGCAGTAGCCCATGACTGAGGCATGAGTCTCTCCTCTTGGGAACACTGCCCAGTTGGAAACATGCTCTTGGAAGCAGTCACTGGAGCAAAGGGCTAGCCAGAATGCTGGCAGTGCTCTGCTATGCAAATTACAGGGGAAGCTCCAGCAGAGCTACCAGAAGCACTGCAAAGGCTGCACTGGGAAAAAAGAGGAATTCCTGGTCACAAAGGCCACCTGAAATTGCAGACAGTCAGGACTCAAAAGGCACATTGGTTTTGTGTCCATTGGGTCACTTAGGAAAACAAGGCAAAGACAAGAGGATGACTTCAGTGGAGAAGGGAAATGCTCACTGCCCTTCCCCACCCACACCTACAGAGCTGCTTTCTGGACTGGTTGCTTCCAGGATGTAAAGGCAATACTGCTGTAGATCAGGTTTCAGAAGGAAAATTATGTTAGAAGCAAACTCATGAGTATAAGGATACAGTTCCTTGATCTTAGCTCTTTAGGAAAGACTTGGATTTATACATCCTTCTGCCATTCCACCACTGTATACTCACTTCAATTTACTGGAGTCTTTGTTAGCTGAAGACTGCAATAATTTGGGGTTTTTTTCAGATTTCATTTTCTTCCTATCAGTCTCCTCCTTCTCTCCCCTCTAATAGGAAGGGAAAAAAAAGGAAACATAAAATCACTTAGGTTTTCAAAGTTCACATAAAATATAGACCAACACAGCTAAGTTTGATTGAGTCTGGTTAAAAAAAGAAGAAAACATACCTTACTGGAACCAACAAATTGCAGACCCACAGCACAGAAGATACAGATTGCAAGGTCATTGACAAGTAACCTAAAATGACATTTTATCTAATTTTGCCTGGATAGATTAATTGCTTTGCAGTGGCAGGGATGGAACTGCTAAACCTGTTAACAATAACCTGCTAACCTACTAACAATAATCAAAAGCAAAGCACTTTCATGTGTGATACTCCACACTGGTACTCCAGATGCGCAGAGGGTTTGGTTTTTATCATCAAGATGCTGACATAGGTGAAATTTTAAAGCAGCAGTAACCTAGGGACCCCAGAGCTGATGCAGCATTGCAGGTGGGGTGGCACCAGAGAGGAGTAGAGGGGACAATCCCCTTCCCCAGCCTCCTGACCACACATGTTTGGCTGCAGCCCAGGACACGTTTGGCTTTCGGGGCTGCAAGCACACACTGCTGGGTCGTGTCCAGCCTCCCATCCAGCGGAACCTCCTGTTCCTTCTCCGCCAGCATGCTCCCAGTGAGTTCTTCTCCCAGCCTGCCCTCATGCCTGGGACACAGCCAGCTTTGTGCCACTCACAGGGGTGTGCTGTGACACAGAGTCTGTCTCTGGCAGGGTGCTCAGGACAAGGCTCCAGCACTGGGTTCACATCCCTGCATTGTGTTCCAGGTTACCTGACCCAGTAGGCTGCTGTGAGACCTGAGCCCCCGAGGGCACTGATGCACTGACAGAGCTGACAGTGAGGCCCTCAGTGGGATTCCCTGCAGTCAGGCACTGAGATTGCAAGAGAAGACATGTCTAACATCAAATAGCTCCTCTCCTCTGTCTCTTAGACAGACTGACTGCCTGTTTCCCTTTGTCCCATCGCTCTGCAAGAGCAGGAATTTCTGAGGTCTCTCAAGTTTCTTCACAATTTTCCTGCTCTTCTCAATTCTCCCTCACAACTACAGGAAATTCATAAAATTGCAAAACTAAATGAAACCCAAACCAAGGTTATTCACCCACCCATGCTGAGCCACCTGCTCTGTGAGGACCAAAAAGGGACTCAGGGACTGAAATACCCAGAGGGAATACCCATTGCCCACAAGTCTGCAGCCAACTCTTTGTGCAGCTGACCCAGCTGGCTGGAGGTACATTCATAGTCTCCTCTGGGAGTCAGCTTTTCAAAAAACACTTGTGAGCAATGATCACCTCAGTTAAATAAAGGGCTCTCTTGTAATTCAAGGGAAAGCCACTGTTACAACTGGTTTTATTCTCTGAGAAAACCAAGATTTCAAGAAAACAGAGCAAAAATATATTCTAAAATACTAAAACACGTTAGACAGCTTACAGGGCTTTTCATTTGCTCAGGAGGGGATTTGTGACCAACAAGAAACATCTGCAGACAGTTTTGATTCACATTCCCCTTAATAATAGCTTTACAGAAGGATAATGGCTCTACTCCCAACCTATGAAGAGGGAAGTCCACTAGGCTTTTCAAACATCACATCAGTCCTTGTACCAACCCAGCTCCCACTCCATCTCTCACCTTCTTCTTTGCAAGGGACTCCTCAGGAGTGTCCGTGGCTTTCCTCTTCAAGTCCTGCTTCCTCACATCAGGAAGGTCCTTGGTCTCTGCTTTCCTCTGGTGCCCATTTTTCCTGGGGGGCTGAGGGACTTTTTCCAGGTAGCAGAGATCTATTTTCACCACGAGGTGCTCACGGCTTGGGGGATCCCTCACTGGTGAGAGCAACTTCTCCCCGAGAGACAAGGGCAACTTCTCCCTGTGCAAATCCTGAGGCTTGTGCCTGCTGGTCCTGAGGGAGGCTGTGCCCTGAGGAAGGGGACTGAGAGCATCCCGTGCCTGGGCATCTCCCATGAGCCTGGGCTCCAAGAAAGGTTTGGCTTTGGCCTGGTGGGAGCCCTTGTCCTTTTTTCTCTCAGAGGGCTCTTGAAGTCCTGGTTTTGGGTCTTTTCTGTCATTGGATTTTGTCTTCACTGTTTTTTTGACTTTTGGCTTGTCCCTGAAAGACTGGTTTGTGAGCTCCAAAGGGCCAGGCTCACTCTCCACCTTCAGGCCCCTCCTGGGCCCCTCGTGCCCCAGGGGCTTGCTGGGCCCTTTGATCCCCACGGTGTGCCTGGCCGAGGGCTCCTGGGCACGCACAGGAGCCTTCTGGCAGCTGCCTTTGGTCGGGAGAGGAGCCTCCTGAGGAGCCCTGGCTGCTGGGCTCTTGTGAGGAGGCTGCCTCAGCTCAGGGTGCTGCTGGCAGGAATTGCTGCTGCTGCTGCCCCGCTGCTGCCCCTTGCCCTCCTCAGGCCCATCCCCTCGGGCAGTGTCCCTGGGGCTCTCTGCTGGCACTGCTGCTGGGTTCACCTTGGTCAGCCAGTTGTCCAGCTGCCACTTATTAGAAGTTGGTGGCTCGGGCTGCAGACAAAAAGAGAAAGGGAGGATTCAAACCTGATGCCTTTACGGGCTGTTTCCATCCTAGCACAGCTTACCAGAGCCCTGGTTCTGTTGCCCAGAGGTCTCAAAGTGTTTGCTTTTGCACGTGAAGAACTCACTATAAACACACAGGCCATGTGCACTAACTTACTCTAGAGTACCATGGATGAACAGTTGGCTGAATGAAAAAAGGACAAAAAGGTCAATGGCAAGTAGGTAGGACTTCATTAGTATTTTCAGGACAAACCAGGCAGAATTTAGTAAAAGATGAGAAGTATAACATCTTCCTTCAAAGACACCATATTGCAGTGGGCACAGTCTGTAACTGAACTGCTGAAGGGAAAAAGCATTAGAGTGAGATGGAAAGATAGGCAGTCTCAAAGCTTGTTACTGGCTTCTCCCTGTTCATGCACTTCTAAGGTGAAAAGAAAGAGAGCTAGAGCTGAGGGGAGGAAAAATAAATTACAAGGGTCTTTGTAAGAGGGACCTCAAACTGCCAGTGGATTGTTTTGCATCAGCTGTGGTCTGCAGACACAGCCATGTACTTCCCAGTACCCTGAGAATGTTGTGCAACCTGAAAGAACTGTTTGAAAGCATGGGACATGAGCACTTCTGCAGCAGATTTTTTTTAAAAATGCACGGTCTCACAATTATGAAAGTTTCAGGCACCAAGTTCTGTTTGTCTGCTTTTCCCAATAAAAGCCTCAGAAATGCCAGTGCAGCAGTATCCAAGCCAAATTCAACAGCAGCAAGGCTAAGCATATTCCAGCCCTTTCTGCAGGTCTGATCCCTTCAGCTGCAACCTGGGAGAAGCTGAATCTGTCACTCAGGCACAGGAGCTGCAGGCAGGCAGCAGCTCCTCTTAAATTATCAGGAAACTGGTCTCACCCTGACACTGCCCATAAAGGCAACCAGAAATCCTGCACAGGCAGAGGTAGGCCCCACAGAACCCAGCTGTGCTTTCCCTCTGTGCCTTCTCTTGTGTTCCCAGTGAAGGCACTGATTCCCCCAGGAGAGCTAGATAACTGTGCCAAAGGACATGGGGGATGCAATGCCCAACAAAGGCTGGGCATCTGAAAGTCTCATTATGTTGGTAGTGAGGGTAACTAAGGTAGACAAACTCTAGAATGGAAGCACAGGGTAAGAAAAGTCAAGTGATGCAGCAAAGATGTCAAGGGGACAGCTGATCAATGAGAGTGCTGCAGGTCCCCTGCCCTAAGTGCATTTGACAGCAGAGTGGGGCAAGGGCTGTGTGAGCCCCTCTGCCTCTCGTGTGCATTCACCTCAGGCGCCGGCGCTCGCGGGGGCTCGCTCGTGTCACTGTCACTCGAGGGGCTCTCTGTCTCCGAGTCTGAGGAGCTGTCTGAGTCACTGGTGCTCCCTGACTCCGAGCTGCTGGAATGTGCTGATTCCACACTCTTGGGCTGGGACTGTAAGGAACTGCAAGGCCACCATGAGATAAAATTAGAAAGCAGCATGGCTGAAGGTTACTTATTATATTGACAGTTTTATTCAAAAACAAGAACTCAAATCCCATTATTTTGGCACTGAGATGAGAGGGGAGAAGGCCAGAGAAAGACATTAGCATACTCAAAAAAATAAAGCACCAGAATACAAAATTGCTGGAAGTAATAAAACCTTTAACTCCAACCCAGTCAAAGATGTAGCAAGATGCCACTACTACAATGAGGAGCTGCATTTTGCCAACCAAAGTTTAAAAAATACTGAAACTGCCCAATGCTTTTCTGAAAAACTTCCAATAAAAGTGAACAAGGCAGGAACATATACTTCAGGATGGTTTCTGTTTTTTCTGTTCTCCCTCTTAAGTTTTCACTTCATCTGTGTTACTTGGTCATGCTGCTGTAAGCACTTCATTAATAGCCCCATCAGGCAGCAGCATTTCTTGCAACACTACTCTAACAAAAGTGATTTCTCCACACTGACAATAGAGTGGATGGAATCAAGGAAGAGCTGTCCCTTTTATGCACAGTGTTTTCTTTTTTTTAATGGGCTTACAAAATGAAAATGTAGATATTTTAATTTATTTTTTCTACATTGGTTTCCCACATCAGTATCAACACATTTGTATGAGTTGGAGGCAAACTCCTTGCTGATCCAAGACTGATATCATGAGAACATTCCTATTTTAAGAGTTTGTAGACACAGATCATGGCAATCATGCCATTGGTGTGCTCTGCAAGTCTGACTATGTAGCCCACTCTTGTGCTTGAAGAATATACATATCAAGCCCCCCAAAAAAAATCTATGTCAGTGCTCTCATACAGGAAAAATTTTGAGCTTTTCCATCTTTCTTCCTCAAATGCTGGCATATGACTGTTCAGTCTACCTTGAATATTGCCTCTGAGTAACAATACATGGCAGGAACAGCTTACAATCAGCTTCCTTATCAGAGGAGCTGAAACAGCCTCTTCCTAACCCTTTCCTGTTCTTTACCCACTTGGCTGTTTTGGGCTTCCTTCTGAGCTAAAACTGAACTCACATCTCACCCATGGCCACTACAGCTGAAAATCCCATTAGCTGCAGTGTGATCTGTGGACACACTGGTGGAGGGGAGGAGGAGAGGAGAAAGAAGCAGTTGAGGAAATACAGTTCTGGTTCAGAGGGAAGATCCAGCATACCTGAATAACTCATTTCTAATGGGAGCTTTCCAGAAAACCCCACACAACTAAAGCTGACTTTCAAGAGCAGCCAGAAACCAGCTTTCTCTGTAGCTACAAGAGAAACCAGAAACCCTTACCCTCCCACCCCACATATAAAAATGAGTTTTGTTTTTCTCCTTATGTGGTCTAGCTAGTAGTTTGGGAACAAACCTGTACCTTGGAGGAGCAAGTGAAGAAGGTGACTTTTCAACAACCTGTTTTGTTCACAAAGACAAAGAGGAGAGGGGGAGGAAAGGTTAGCTCAGAATTCAGAACAATGCAACAAGTGGTGATGTTTAAAGGGAAGTCTGTGTGCCTAGTGTATAAAACAGCTAAAACCGACTTGGTCGTCACCACTCTCTTCACTATCACTGAGCTGCAGGTCGTCCTGGAGCATTCTGAAAGACAACCAGAAGATAAATATCAGCCAAGGCAGACACATTTTGAAGCAGCAGGAAGTGATAAAGATTTGGTTTGTACTTGCCAAAGCAAAACAACCTCCCCCATCTTTTCTGAACATTTGGCATGCTCAATCTACTAAACCGTATCATTACTTGAAATGAATGGTTAAAATGTTTGGTTTTTTTTTTTTTCTGGTACAGTAAGAGACTGTCATGCTGTCAGCCTGCACTGGGTTCCCAAGGGACAGAAAGCATCAGGAGTACCAGGAAATGTGCAAGTTCACACACTCTGCTCTCAGGGACTGCAAATTTTTCTTCTGTCCCAGGGGTTCTCATTCTACTGCCCAAGTCTCCTATCACACATGTGTAAGTCAATGCCAAGGTCAGGCCTATCTCCCATCTCCTCTCTACTCAAGGAACTCCATTCTCCTGCACATTTCAGCAGTACTGTCAATCAGTTCAGGTACTCAGAGCAGTTTACAAGAGGAGAGGCGTGAGCTCTTTTTCACTATTGCTAGAGAAGAGAGCAGCCTGCCCACAAACATTTCCAAAAGCATCATTTAGTCCTGTGGCTGCAGGTGGTAACTACCGTTTGCAATTTTTAATTAAAATGCTGGAAGGGAAGGAGAGGAATTCAAAGCTCTCCCAGATTGTTATCCCCCTCTCCGGCAATTGTGCAGGCATCCCAAAGGAGTTGAAAAATAGGCAGGTAAAACCTGGCTATTCAAAAGTATAGTTATTCAAATCTTGAAACTAGCTGGCAATTGACTCCTCAACCAGATTATTATTCAAGTGTCCTTCCAAAAAATGGGATCAAAAGCTTGGGAGCTGAGATAGAGATTTTAATTAATCAGGACAAAACTTGACTCTGCTTATTTCAACCTCATTTCAAACCAAGGGCTTTCTGTGAAAAATTTTTTTGCGGCCAAAAAAGAAAAATAGGACTCTGACCCCTCATGACAACATGTTTTATAGCAAGAAAATAACTATAAATGATCCCCAGTGAACCACATCACCCTGGAAAAAGGGGGAGAAATTAGGAAAAAGTCGTTGCTTTCTTTGTTCATTTTGACTGCCATTCCCCTGTGATCTACCCTCCACTGCCTCATTTCCTCACACACCTCCTCACTGGAAATCACCTCTTGCCTCTTCATTTAGAGTAAACACTGAAGGGAAGCACTATGAGACACCACCTTGGAAAAGGAGAGCTCCAAATTTCCTACAGAAGGCAGACAGCCTGCAGCAATCCTGCACGAGCCAGCTCTGCTGTGGGCCAGAGCCAGAGCTCACTGCCAGACAGATGAGGCACAGAAATGAAAAAAGAACAGTGACAGCACAGGCACTCTCCAAATTCTGGGCAGTTTGGCTAACCATCTACTGGTATCTCAATGAATCCTTTTTATTTTCTTTTACAGCTCCTAGGGGGAAGGAGTCCTTCAAAGATGGTAGTGAAGAAACTTTCAGGGATGCTAAAACATGCTGAAAGGTTTTAAGTTTGGTTTTGGGGTGTTCTTTGTTTTTTTTTAGTTTTGTTCTATTTTATTCTGCTTTAAGAATTGTGGACTAAAGACTTATTTAATTTAGAGGTAAGAGGATAATCACAGAATCATAGAATGGTTTGGGTTGGAAGACACCTTAGAGATCATTTAGTTTCAAACCCCTGCTGTGGACAGGGACATGCAAAGACACTACCTAGATCTCTTTAAATCTGATTTAACTGTTTGTAAAAAAAATTCTACCTTTTCTATGTGAGCTGCTAGTAAATAAAATACATCAGCAGAAAAGAACACTGCGACTACTTATGCTCTATTTGGGATCAAGGAAGAACTCTGAAACTTCAAGTCATACTTGTGCAATGGTAGAAAAAGCCAGTTTCCACAAAACAAGATTTTGACAAATTGTTAAATAGCCTAGTTAAAGAAAATAAATCTGCCTTAATAATTTTAATGCTCCAGTTAGCTCAAGAATAATAGATGCCAAGGTTTCATTTGCAGGACCTGTTCATTTGCAACTTATGTACACACCATTCATCTCCCTAAAGCTATTTAAAAAGAGTTCTTTTAGTGAGAGAAGCGGCACTAAAATTATTATCACTTGCCAAATACCTCACTGAAAGCACAGGCTGGTCCCTCCCTGCTAGCCAGGTTAAAGTTGCATCACCAAGAATGAGCTGGCATGTCTCCTTTTCAAAGAAGGGCTGCTTCCATTCCAGCACTGCCAGGTGCAAACTTCAGGGCTGCATTCAAGAATGAAATCCATCTGGGAAATCCCTGCATGCTCTGAAAAGCTGAATGCTTAATTTGGGCACACAGATGCCCTGGGATTTCATCTTCTAATTAACCAGCACAATCACTGTTTGTTTTCAGGCAGCTACACTTTGCAACACAAGCTACTCCAGGCAGCTGAATTTTCAGACAGTCACGTGCGCTTTGAACAGCACAGAAAGCCAGGCCTGTTGTGCCAGAGAAAACAAACACAGAAAAGAAGGGATGGATCACTTCAAGGGAAAGATGTAGAAGAAATCCTCGGGCAAACTTCACTCAGACACAAACCCAGGCCACCCTGTTCCTCCTGCTTCCACTGCCTTTGCCAACCATGGGCTCACACATCCCTTGTGGATGAGCACTGGCTCTGAAGTGCCAAGGACACTGAGTAGAGAAGGGATCAGGGCTAAGGACAGAGCTCCATACCATGCTAAATTTACAATTCTGGCCGTGTGGGCTAAGGAAGGAGTCCCTTCCAATTCCTGTCTGTAGGAAAAGTCTCTTCTCTCTCTGCTGCCTTGACAACTGACTAAAGGGCTAAAGGGATTTTTACAAGCAGCTGTGAACTGAAATAATGATGATGGTCATAGGGTAGCTGGGGAGGAAGGCAGAGCCTGGAGCAGTTGGAACTACTAGTTTTAGTAGTGCAATGAAAATTTTCAGACATCATTGAGGAGGAACAAACTGGGGTGGATGAAAGTGAAGCAAAGTAAGGAAGAGATTAAAGGAGTAGGTGACTGCTCAGCAAGACACTATCCCATACTCCCAGCAAGTGAGGGCTCCTCTGCATTATGCTAGAACAGTAAGAAAAGGATGTTTAACAGACCCTACAGGGCTTAAGCGAAAAATTCTACAATCTCAGCCAAGATGGAGACATGGTTTTGCTCTTACTTCTGACTAGCCCAGTTTGTTTGGTTTTTAATTAAATGATTTATGATAAGGAAAAGGCAAACAAGTGGAGTAAGCATTGTAGTCTGTACTTTGCAGCCTTCCATGGAAAAATATATCATGGAGTAACAAGATCTTTATGTATCAAATGAACTGACAGACACTTATATTTAATAGTTCAGCAAGTGCCTTGCACACAGACCCCTGAGCCTTCCAGACATGGAAAGATTTCTGTTTGTTACTGAGGGCTCAGAGCCTAGCAATGCTGCATTTGGCCAAGTAAATCCTGAAAGATTAATGTCAGCCCACACAAAACTGCTTTCAAGCAACTTCTGTAATTAACCTAATTAACAGATAACCACTTTCATCTACAAGGACAGCACCAAGTTATTTATCTACCTTTTTTTTTTCCTCAAGCTTCAGCCCTGTTTTTTATAGTTCTTGTAGGTGTAGCTTTACTAGCCCTCTCTATTGTCAAAACAATATCCAGGATCAATCGCATTCAGTCTGAACCTTTTGTAATTTATGTCAGTTGGATGCATTATTGTAGGTTGAACAGCGCAAAATTGTGATGTTAAATAGCCACAGATAAAAAGAACAAAATACCTTTAATCTGGTGCATTAATAGTTGGGCTTTTTCTTCAGTTTTGTTTTGGTTTTTACACAGTCATTGTAATCATGATAAGTACACTTGGCATCGTCAGGTTAAGAGTTGGACTGGGTGATCTTAAAGGTCTTTTCCAACCTAAATGATTCTATGATTCCATCATGAAACAATAATGTTTCTATTGGTGAAAATTCCCTGCACTGCAAGTTTGCTAAGAAAAATCAGACTGATAAAACTGTAATCTTCAGAAACATCAAGTAACCCAAAATTTAGTTCTTTCCAGGTTCTTTAATTAACTGCACAGTAGAGATGTGGGCAGGTCTGGTTACTTACGATGTTCTTGGCTGAGAACCTGGCAACGTTTCTGAAGGTGCTCCATACTGCTCTGGAAATCAAAAATGAATAGGTTGGGTTTGTTTGCCTCCTTTGTAGCCTATTTTATCTTATGTTCTCTGAGCACCAGATTAGACTCATCACTTTCTTCTAGAACATAATTGTCATCAGATTATTCATCATTCCAAATGGGATTTTCTAATGAAATAACAGCTGCCTTAAAGTCTAGGTAATGAATGTACACAATCTCTTATGCCATTTCTAAATTCATCACTGTTCAACACAGCACGGGAAATCACACCTCTTCATCAACGTCAATCGACGTGTCATGTATAACACAGAGCACACAAAACTACCTGTCAATAAACATATTGTGTGTGTTTCCTTTGGCTATCTACTTACTCTGATCCTTTGCTACAGATCCTTCAGGTTGCAATTCCTAGGGACAAAAGACAAAGTGCAAATTGAGAACAAAATAAATGAGCTCTCTCATAAGAGTTGTGTACTGACGATTTGTTTTCTATGTGTCTCTTTAATAAACATTTTAGCTAGCTTGTCAAAGTGTCCAATAGTCTAAGCTGGCCTGACATAGCTTAGCATGGACAGAAATGATAACGTGCTATTGTCACCAAAAACTGGTTTTTAGCACATTAGGGGTATGTGCATTCTTGAAGAAGTATCTTAAAATTTCATAAGATCTGCCAAGCACATCTGTTTAACACAGTCAGCAAATATTTCGATTGACAAAAAGATAAAAAATATTTTGTGCTTCAGCAGAGATACTTAAAATGTCTCAGAAAAGTAGTTGTATTTGAAGACCACAATTACAACAAATGTCTAAGTTGCTGAAGCACTTTTTATTCACCCCCATTGGGCTTTAATTTATCTGACTACTTCTGAAGGTAATGCCCCCTAACAGCCCTTATTTATAGAAGGGGGACAAAATTGGATGGAAACACATGCAAGAGCCAGAAAGCTCTCTTCTAGTTTATCAAAAGTCCTGGAAGAAAGAGGGTATCTTACCTTTGTAGGGAATGGAAATTTTGAAGGCTCTGCTTTAGTAGGTGTGTTAAGAGCTGTCAGGGGAGGTGGCCAAGAGCGGGTCATTTCCTGGAAAGAGATTGAGAGAAGCAGCTATCAGGAGTTTTGCTGATAGGCACAGAGATTTGGATCTACCTCTTCATGCATTTGGGCACGTTTCCCCATGGTTGCTACAAAAATAGTGATATGCATTACTAGCAGGCCAGAACACAGGATATGCCTGGTGAAACACAAAAAGATGCCAGACTTCTAGGAGGAGTCCTTGTGGTGCAACCCCAACCAGCACAGAGTAGCCAGTGGGCACCTGCATGCAGCTCCCCTCCAACTCAAACACTGCCCCAACAGCAGCTTCTGGAGAGCTATCAAGGCATCAGGATTTTGCAACCTCAAGCAACTGCACAGGAAGTGAATTGCAGAAACCAAACTGTTCCTTCAGGACTTCAGCATCTCAGAACAGAATTTGACATCAAGGAACACTCTCCTCAGGATCAAGACCACTGGCTTGGGAATCCCAGGGCATTTTCACACTGTGCACAGGGAAGGGATTCAGCCACAGCCTGTGCTGCTCACAGAGACAGTTCTGACACAAGGTTACAGCATCAGACTTGGCTTTGCTCTGCATGAGCAGACTAGAATTACAGTGAGGGAGCAGCAGTGCCATGCACAGGCGGGTGAAAAGGACACAGGGGTGTTCCTGCTCAGAGCCACACTGCTGGGGCTGGCAGCACAGACACGAGGCAGCTTCTCCAGAGCCTTTGGAGGAAGGGCACCTGGGAATGGCAAACCACTGACTTGATGCAGGAGTAGCTCTGGCTGTCTCGGATGACTTGTCAGTCTTGAACTGCACCACACTGTATTACACTAAGGTACTGATAGAAAGACTGATCTTACAACTCCAGCTGTATTCAAGGCTAACTCTTATCTCTACTTCTCCTCAGCACACCCCAAAACTAGTGACAGCTACATCTGCTGAGTGAACAGAAGCAGAGAGGTATCTTTTCCCCAACCATTACCTTAAGGCATGCAAAATCTAAGCAAAGACAGAGATCTATTATTTAAGAGTACCTACCCTCAAAATTTCTTCAATGGACTGCACATCAATGGGGTTGGTTTGCTGTAAGAAGAAAGAGAGAAGCAGCATGAATTTGCTTGGGTTTTTTACCAACTGACATGAGATAGGCACACACTCAGTGAATATTTGCTTACCAACAGCTCAATAAATTTCATGGAAGCCCATCAGTAATAAAATGCTAGTAAGGATTAAAATCCCCATCAGAAGGACAGTTAATAATGCACTTCTAAAATGTCTCATTTTCAAGTCCTGGCCAGAGGTGACTGCAGATTCCACCAGGACACTCTGCCTGGAATGAGGTAAAATGACTCAAGCAATGCCACCAATGGCAAATGGTATTTGCAAAGCTACAGTTGGTAAATGGAAAAGGGAGCATCACAGGACTTTTGGCGTTGAATAAAGCTGAAACCAGTCTGACTCATCAATCCCAAAGTTAAACATACTGATAGTGAGATAAAGATGTGGTAGACCTGGTAAAATACTTGATAAAGGAACAAACATTCTACTGATACTACCAATAACTTATCTAACGCTGCTCAGCTGACACAGCTGGCCTGAAGAGATCTGACAATCAATCACTCAATACTATAAAAGCCCAGTCCCAAATTTTAATGGCAGGGTCTTCTGATACACTTTCTCAGAGTGTATGTTTGCTTCCTCACATTGATGTGCTCCAGACATGGGAACACCACTTCCCTTCCACACAATCAGCTTCTCTTCTACTAACAAGGCATGTGTTTTTAAAGTATCTGTCATTTACATGTCCTTTCCTAAGTGATACCATTAAAGGAGGCTGAAACAGAAAACAACCAAAGAGCTGAGTAGCTGTGACAAGCAAAATGCACACCAGATCAGTTTCTTGTCTATAAACAAGAAATTCTATGGAAGTGTTCATTCATCAGAGTAATTGCTGAAAGGGAAAGGCCAGGAAGAATTTATTCACATTTAAGAAAGTGGACAGTGAGCTACAATGCCCAACCAGAAGGATCTTCCCTAGAAAAGAGTAAAGAGCAATGCAAGCAAACACTTCAATAAAGTCCAAAACTGTCATCCTTGGCCCTTTCACAGGAAGTCCACTCATCTGTTTCCCACATGCTGCACTATTTACATTGGAAGGAGAAAAGGAGATGAGGAATGCATTTTCCTTGCAACCTCATTTGTCTGAGTCTACATAAAGCTCTCATTGAAGCAGTGCTCATTTAACAAAGCCTTGAATTTCTTCAGAAAATCACACAGGGAGAGCTGCTTCTGACCTTACACACCTTACAAACAAATGAAAGCTGAGGCATAGCCAGATTAGTCACACCAATGAAAGCAAGGCCTGCAGATGTGTCCCACAGCAGGCAGGAGGAGGGGACAGGGAGGGCAAACTGCAAGGAACTACCACTTGGCAAGAGACTGCAATGCTTCATAACTCATGGTGCCAAAAAAGGCACCCCATTTCCTCTTTTTATTCTCAGCAGGCTTAACCCAGTAGCTCAGCCTAGTTTACTTCTTAATTCAGTAAGTGGTGAACAGCAGACACGTTCACTTGCATCCTCCTGTGCAAAATGCTTCAGAAACTCCTGAGAAATCCCATTATAACACCATAGAAATAAACTTCCCATTAAACTGGTAAGAAATAAAGATCCTGCCTGGGCAAAGTATTTCAAAACTCTCTCTATAACAGATTGATTGCAACAAACCAAAGTCAGTTTACTTCACCCATTTCAGAAACTTAAGTTTTATGAGGTGACAATTGATGACAGAGTGGAATGCAATTAACCTGAGAATAAGAGAATATCTGCAACAGCCAGTCTGGGCCTCTCTTATCCTTGCCAAACAACCCACATCCCCCTTCCTGGAGTTCTTTCTGATGAGCCTAAAAAGACTTTGACATTGATACAGGTTTACATACACAGAGTATTTATAGTTCAATTGTCAGGAGGATTTATCATAACCCCCAAGGGTTCAGCAACTGGTACTTCACAGGTCCAGGGGCTCAGCAGAAACCACTTTCTTCCTCATGGCTCAAAATTTAAAGGAAAACAAACACAGACCACTGAACAAGCACCACACAAGTCTGCATCAGCAGCATAAGGACCTCTGTTTTTGTTGGCTTTTTTAGGACACCATAATCAAATATATGGTGAAATGATTGCTCTAGAGATTTCAGTCACAGATTATTTGGAACAAGCACAGGGTCAAAACCACACCAAAACTGGTCAGAGTCATCTGACTGCACGGGGGTTGTGCTCTCAGGTAGGACTGTGACTGTCCCTGTCCCCCAAACCTGTGGGGCACACCCCCTTTCCTTCCATCCCAGCTCCAGGGACTGAGGACACTTCATCTTTTACAAATCTATCCAGTGCCTGAAGGAGCTGGCCTTTTCTGCATCCTGAATATTTTTCCCCCTTTTGTTTGTTGGGCTTTTTTTCCTTCAAGTCACATCTTGGCTGCGTTTCAGCTTGTTAAACCACTAAACCACCATTAAACCACAATTACCACCCAGCAGCAAGGGGTGTCCTTGTCAGCTCTAAGAGAAGGGTTCAGGGGAAAGGAGAAATACAATGCTGCTGCAGGAAGAGCTACAAAGCCATAAAGCCAACGAAATCCCTGAAAGGAGCTCAGCTCCACTGAGGACTGTGGGTGTGGGAGACCAAATATTCCACATTGCTGTCTATCCCTGCTAGCTCTTTTACAGCCTTTCCTGGGAACACTGTAACGTGCAGACAGACAACTCCAGTTAAGCCTGGTGCATATTTGGTGTCTGACACTGACATCTGTACAATCCCCAGCTTGGATTTCCTTATGCCACATCCACACTCTTGCAGTTGGGAATGACACAGGCCCCTCCAAACATCGCTTACAAAATATTTTGATGGCCGTGATCAAGCACAATCATGGGACATCCAGAATTTTTGGCTTGCTGGGTTTGATATGATGTTTTAGAGCCAATGTTCCCAACCAAACTGATGCTGTAGTTCTATAACAGCTAGTTCCTGCAGCAATAATACTAATTTAATTACTAATAATATTAATAAGAATACTGATTTAAAAGTAAAAAAAGGAAAACAGCCCCTGAAGGATTCATTACTACTTTGATTGTGAACTGAAAAGGACTTCAGGCCTAAATAATTTCAAGCATCTTTCAAGTTTCAATTTCAAGTTACTTGAGGAATTAGTCTGTCTACTACAATAGGCATGCAGAAATGCACAGGTGCACATACCCACAAAAGAAGAGAGGGAGCTCTTAATTTAGAAAACAATTTAAAATCTGCACAGGCACTCAATTCACACTGCATAGCAAGTGTGTGACGAAACTCTCAGAAATACTTCCATGTCCTCTCCTCATGAGCAATTCCAAAATCCACACACTGTCATGAACTCATGCCCCGAGCCTTGCTCTGCTCTGTTAGGGAATAAATAAGGAAATCAGGATAATAAACTAAAAATCAAACCCAAACTAAACTGCCTAAGGAACCACCAGGCACACAAAAGAGATACCCCACTGGCCGTGATATTTTCACTGGCCATAGATACTAAAAAGAAGACGCAGTGGTTGATTTGAGGTTTTTTTGGGGTTTTTTTTTTGTAATAAAGATGGGGTAAGAGAGCTTCTAAGGTTATTTCTTTTTTAAAAGATATTCCATTAAAAATAACAGCACACATTTTCATCCCACTCTGTCACATGTGCCAAGTGGAGCTGAAGGACCGTATGGCTCTCGTGTGTGCAAGAAGGGGGCTGAGGCTTTCTCCCTGGTCTTTAAATAGCTTGCCTCAGGAGGAGGCTGTGCCAGAGGAGTTTCAAGCAAGATGTCAAAAAAAATCACCTTTCAGAGAGAGCTGGCCATGCATTATTTCAGAAGCCACCGTGTGACACCGCTGAGATGTGTGGGCTCAGACAAGGCCAGGGGCAGTCAGAGCACACAGAGTGTGCAAGGACAGGGACAGGAGGTCTGGAGCAGGCATTAGCTGGAATGGATACAGGCAGCCTCTCAGGCAAAGTGTTAAGGTGTCACAGACCTTTCTGTTCCTTCTCATCTCTGTAATTTCCACCCCACTGCTCATCCCTGCTATTTGCAAGCCTCTGCTGTCACAGCCCATTTGGAGCTGCCCCCTGACATCCTGTGCACAAACAAGCTCCTTGTTTCTCCATCTCCATCTTAAGTGAAACTGGTGCTGCAGGTACCCAGGCAGCGTAGGAGAGGAAGGTCTACAGCACGAGTATTCCTGGTATCTCCTCCTAATTAAAACTGAAACGTGTGTGTGTACAGCTCAAGCATGCCAGCTCTTTGCCTGATCTCAGACTGAGTTATTAGCACCAAACCCAACAAAAGTGGTGCAGCAACAAAACCCAAGCAAGTGGTGCAGCAACAATGAGAAAAGCCAATTATGAGTTCCATGCCCTTCATTCTGCTGTCAGGTTTTCTTTGTTTCCTAATGAGAGCTTTGCCCCTGCTACTATCAGCAGAGAAGGTTGCCAGCTCTCAAAACCCAAACAAACAAACCAATCACATTTTCAGCTGCTTCCCATTTAATACCATGCTTTAATATATTTGAATGAGATTATCTAATTTTAAATTTATTTTTTCATGTACACTGCACAGTCATTGCAGCGTGAACGCAGTGAAGACCACAAAACTGCATACATCACTGCATGAAGGTTTAATTTGAAAACAACAGGCAGGACAAAAATCAGACTGAAACCTACCATCCTGTCCTCACTTCACCCATCTGTGCTCAGCCAGTCAGAGCAGGAGATGTTGCACATTAGGTGCCTTCTCCTCCTCGCACACAAGTCACGCTAGTGATATCAAGCCACTTACTCTCCAAAGCAACTTCCTACCTGGATTTCTGTGCAGTTAAAAATCCATCCTCTCTGTGCTACAGACAGATGCAAGATGGACACACACGTTTCCAAAATGACCCAGCCAACAAGAGACAAGGCATATTTTAACCAAGCCTCTACTAATCCTGATGATGAATGCAATAATGTTCTGCCATGTATTGAAAGAGGTTGCCAAAGCTTGAAATTCAAACCATATTGTTGATTGACACAAATACATAAACATGAAAATTCATAAAGGCTTTCACACACTATCTTGAGGAACACCAGACACCAAGCAGATTCTCTGCCAAGGCTATTTAAGTGTTCCACATCACAGAACATAAGCCCTACAACTATTTTCATTTTACAAATCTGTAACACCTCCTATATTGTACCCAATATTTGCTAGAAAATAATTGCTAAATAACCCATAACTAGAAAACAATAATTTATAAACCTTTATGAAGTAGGTATTTTAGATTATGAGAAAAAGACAAAGAAAAGCTGTCCTGCAATCAGTGTATGCTTTGCTACCAGCAAATTTTCTGGTAGGAAATTTTCTGGTAGCTTTTAGCATGTGTGCTGGAAAACACACATGTCCACCCTGGTATTTTCCCATGTGCACTAACCCAGTCCATGGCCTCGTATCCCCTGAGCTATGGATCAGGGATATTTTAATTGCTTGTAGCTAAATGGATTGGAAACAATAGAAAATTACTTGGTTTTGAAGCACATCCTGGTGAAACTTAGTAACCACAACAGCTCCCTGAGGCATAAAACCACACTTTCACTTCCAGCCCAATGATTCCATCAGCACGCAGCTCTTCTAACAAAACACAATTTCCTCAGCTCTGGCATCAACAGCCACTTGGGTGAACCTGGGAAAACATCACTGCTGCAGCTGCTGTAACTAAGAAAAACCCTGCAAACCATTGGAGAAGTGACTACACAGGGGAAACAGGGATGGAAAGCTAACAAAACCATCAAACTTGTGTCAACTAAGAAAGATGCAGGCAGATAGTCAACACACGATTTTCTTCTGATTTCTTTCATGTTAAGAAATTGCAGGTATTTGGGGTTTTGCTTGTTTCCTTTTTAAAGCTCATGCAAAAAGTATTAGTGCTTTTAAAAGGAAAAAGGTGGAGTTTGAGCTAAAGCTTACAAGTGTAAGTCTTTGCACTGTTGCCTGTGAGCTTTGGATTAAATCAATAACAAATCAGGCTAAAGTGTGTGCAAACACTTCAAAGCAAAACTGTATTTTAGGGATGAGACCATCCCTTCCTTGACTTCACACTTCCCTCATATGCAAGTGTGGGAATACTTGCATATATTTAGGTTTTTCTTAGTGCTATTTTTCTATTAAGCTCAAAAACATTTCAGAAATATATAACAAGAAGGAACTTAAATTACTGTAATGAAACCTTTATAGACATAATTTGTTTAAAATCTCAAATGATATGGAGCTCAGTATGACTTAATGACTGACTTCATAAACTATGGCCACAGATTTTAAAGGCTATTTTATTACAGGGAATATTGTCTGAGGTTTCATTACTACTGTAAAATAACACAGAGGTATTATTTGGCAGCAGAGTCCCTTTAACAGCAGCTTGAGCTGTTCCAGAAAATTCAGGAAGTTGCTGTCACAGAACAACAAATCCGTGAGAAGGGAAGGCAATTTTCTCAGCAGGTTGCCCAAGACTAGGATTAATTTTCACAGGAGAAATTACTGCAAGACACATCATTTTTGGCACAGAAGAAGAAAGCTCACTCCATTTCAACAGAAACGACAACCACAACAACAACAAAAAGCCCCAAACATAAGGCAGAATACAAAAGGACGAAAAGAGAAAAATTAAACACCAATAAAGCTGAAGTAGCTGAAGTTTTATAAAAACCTTGTATCAGATTCTCTTTGTGGAAAGCAGTAACAAGGTAGCACCCACTGCAGCAGCTGTAAGAAATACATGTTTGGGGATGCCCTTGTTTGTGTCTTGTGCCAGCTGCAGATAGCCAGATGGGTGGGTTAAGCTATGGACAATGAGCAGCAACAAGCACCACATCCTCGGTCTCCCCTCTCCCCAACTTAGTTCTTCAACCTCACGGAGTGAGACTGGAATAATTCCAGCAAATCAAAGCAAAGCTGAAGTAGATCTGCTTGACATTGCTTCCAGTGTTAAGTTCCACTTGTGTAGTTCATGACAACCAAAACCTATTTATGCTTTTTGCTGTATGCACACTAAAACAATGCTGAGGCACTACAGAAATGTACAGAAGGATTCTGTCCTATCCAGCCAGATAAAGTCTTTGAAATTGCACTATAAAAGCATTTGTTTTCTCATTTGTGTCTATGCTGCTTGCTTGACATCACATGACTTCATTGCAGACTACAAATCCAATCTACCAGTCTCAGAGTCCACAGGAGCCTTCTAAAATAAACTCTCTGGGTTCTATTTCAGGTCCTCTGTGGGCACCAGGGTTTCACCAGCAGCTCTCCTGTAGCCAAGTTCCCTGTGGACAGTTCCACAAGCACACTTAACTCCTTTGAGTCCACAACTCTCTTTTCCAAAGCAACACCAAAGTTATTCCACTAGAAAAATGCCACACCACCTTCTCTTCTGCTTCTGCCCACACCTCAACTCAGCAGCCGAGTTCCAAGTGAAGAGAGCAGCTCCAGCCTCTCACTGCCATCTAGCAGGTTTGAAAACAAACCAAACCATTCCCACGAGGTTTCTTCAGCTGACACTGAATGATCCTGGCAATTTAAGCATTTTACATCAAAATACTCAGCAAACAATGGTTGTACTGTCCTGTTCCTGCGTGGGTGCCTGCAGGAAATAAAACATTCTTTAAAGATTTTACACGCTTTTCTAACCCCGAGATGGATTATTTTGCTCAATCTAAAAATAAATACACGGGCCTCCTTGTGTTCAAACAGCGTAAGAAAAACAAATTGCTGTTTTGTCTTTCTTTGACTGAAGCAGCCAAGGGGGTTGTGTCCTGGGGGAACAGACTGTTCATATGTTTTAATGAAGGATTCATTACAAATCCTGAGCTGCTGACAAAAATTTGTGCATCTCTTGTTAGCCTCTATCTAATAATAATATATGTGAAATCCAAGCAATGTAAGCATGGAAGTTAAGTGCAGCATCACCTGTACATTGCCATGCAGACCAGGACTCCAGCCAAGGCTGATTCTCTCTAGTAAACTGCTCTGCATGAAGAGCCTCCACACAAGAGCACCTCTCCACTGCAATGACCATCTGTACAGCAGCTCTCAAAAATCTAGTTCTGACCCCTTGATTCCACAAAATTTTCTTACCTGCTTTCCCTTTAAAGGTCTCTAGTAAATAATTTTTAATACTGCTTAATGTGAATCTGTAAGTATTGTGTCCATAAAAGGCTGAGGTTGTGTCCCCTTGTTCCCTGCAGAATGAACACACAATTTTCTTTCAATGGAAGCATTTGAGTGAGAGCAGCAAGCCACTGTTTCAGGTATTTTCTAATGTCCAGTACCACCTCATTGCAATTTATGCTCATAGATATACTTTTACAGTATTTTGAGTAGCCTGACTCTAACCTACTCCAGAAAAAAGCTGGTCCCTGCAGCTGAAACAACAAAAGATAAGAAATAATAACTATGCTTGTTAAGACCATCAAGGAAATTGGGGCTTTTGGTGGTGAGAAGTATCCTGTGGCTCTGAGGATCACTTCAGATAATTAACTGCTGCTATCGCTCAGAAATGCTTTCTATTTCCAAAGACCACTTTCCCCTTGGAAAACAAGCAGAGTTAGATTTATGATGGCAGTGGTGGCACTTGGTGCACCTCCCCTTAAAGACTCAGTAAACATTCTTGGAGATGCAGCCTCTCCCAGCTGTTTGAAAGCACCCTCAGCTCCTCCCTGCATTACCAACACTGCCAATAAAAGTTTGGGAAATAAAACAAATTGAAGAGGCAGGCTGGAGCCTGGAGCAACATCACCAGTCCTCTGCCAGCACCCAGCACATCTCTGCTGCTGCTTGGGACAGAGCACACAGCCTGGGGGAGCTGAAAGGCATCAGTCACCAGGACCAGAGCATCAAAGGAGAAGGCAAGTGGGAGGGACATGAATAAAGGGATGCTTGTTAGTACATCTAAGGATGGTATTCCCAAAGGAAAAAAAGAAGAAAACACATGTGTTGAAAGGATAGGAATTGTATCTCTCTCTCTAAGAAAATGAAGTTCTCAACTCAGAAAGAGCCTACATGCTATTTTTAAATTTTAATGGAAATGGAACAAATATCTTTAAATGTTTCCAAACCAAGGAACTTAACTGGCAAGGGAAAAAATAGCAGGATATCCTTTTGCTTGCAAATGCAACTATCACTATTGTTTTACAACTGAACTAAATGCAAAAAAACCTATTTCTAGATTTTATGTTTTGTGGATGGAACAGCAAGGTGCCTTAGTATTATCACCATTATCATGTCTACACAGATGAAAGTTATCCTCCTCAAGACAAATATTGGACAAGTCTCTTGGGAGCTCCCTGTCTTGCTAAAGACAATGGGAAACCAAAGCAAGTCCTGTCCACCAGTTACCTGGCCACTCATCAATTTTGTATGCTAAACAGAGTGACCAGGTAACTGACAGCAGCCTAACTTGGAAGCAGCTTAACTTACACTTTCAGCTGTAAAAGCAGCATGCAAGGCTGACACAGTCTGCTCCCAGGAGATGTTTGTTATTACTCAGCTGAGCACACACAGACACTGTCATCCTCTCCTCAGAAAACAGCTTTGTGCACTCAGCAAAAAGCTCACAGCACCCTGAGCTTGTTTGCCAGGTGGGAACAGAGGCCAGGGCTGGACAGAGCCTTCTAGAACCTTCTTTGCTTATGCTGTGCCTAGAACAACCAGTCCACAATATTTTAAATCTGTATATAGAAGACACTTGACTTTGTCATGATTCAAAATGCAAGGTTCCTTAAAAGACATTTTTATCATCCCCTAAACTCTGCATTAAGGGCTGCAGACAGTGTGCCCCAAGTCTCAGAAATTCCTTATGCCAGGCTTACACTCTGCAGAGCTGTCACACACAATTCTTACCTGAAGCCAAGCAAAGCAGGAGGTGCTGAGCTAAGGTATCTGGCTGGCATTTGAGAAGTGATCCTTGTCACTCAGGAAGGCTACAGACCATCAACCTCCCCGGCTCAAAAAGCTATCAGAAAGCAAAGCAATGTTGAGAGGATGGGAGAGGATCAGTTCACTGTTTCTCTCCCCGTTTGTATAATTTGGAGGGAATAAATGGCTTTTTTGCTTATTTAACATACTGTCTGAATGGCTTGGAATTAAATTCCAAACAAGGAGAGATGGTTACAAGAAGTACCAAGACACCAACCAACCTTTGCCTAAGGAAAAGCTTTCTCCATCTTTTCCTGATGCATCCTAGGGACAGCAAACTGGAGAAGACTACAGACATTTCCAGATTTTCTGTATCACTGTTTCACTGCCCATAATTTCCTTCATGCATAATTGCTCAAATGATTCCAATGTTTGTGAAAAGTCCCCACAAACCAATGGCAAAATACTCAAATAATTTAAAATACCTCAGGGATGTAAGCAGGCAGGTTCATAATTTGTCACCATAATGGATAGAGCTCACCACCTTGGTGTACTGTGAATTTTTTATGTCCTCTCAGGCAATGTCTCTACATTGTAATAGTTTCACACACACAATCCTTAGACTCCTGAAAGCTGGACAAGCTTTTCCCTATGTGTGCGCCACAGAGGGCTCTGAGGAAATGTCTAAGGGAAGGGTAGGACATACCCAAGGGGTTACTGCTACCATAGCAAACAGAAAATAAATACCACACTGCTTCTCCTCTTGCTTTCATTATGAAAAAATGTGCAATATTATTGTGGTAACATCAATACCGTGTTGGCAAAGAGGGGCAGGAATGGAGCTGACCTACACCAAGGAGGCAAGGCATGTCCTTTGCACTGGTAAAGCACAGATGTCATTCCTTCAGCGCACACAGCCAGAGATTAACAAAGCAAAAATACAAAGAGACAAGCAATGTGACAGCCCAAGAGCACCTTCAGTAAAATACCTACTTCAAGTGAAAACATTCAGGCTGAATATGCCAATACTTTTCACCTCTAGAGAACAGATGGTGTCCAGCCAAGTCTGAATTACAACTTGGTCTGAACAGCAGTGAGCTGACAGGCTGATGAAAGAAACCAAAGTATTCCTTGTCTGAGGAGGAATAGGTTGAATCTAACACAACTTTGTCTCCTGTTACACAAATTCACCCTGTATCTTCCCAAACCTCTAGCATTCTTCACAAGCCACTGCTATTCAAAATACAACATGCATAAGTCATGTTTAAAAAAACTAATGCTCGTAAACCAAGTTAAAAAAATATAAGCTTTAGAAGAAATAGATACCACAGAGTTAATAGGGAATCATTCCACACACTTTATTTTACAACAAACTTGTAAAATGCTCAGTCACTCTGCCAGTGTGCTCGTTCTACAGACACAGAAACATACTTGTAAACACATACACCAGTTAACCTTAAAAAGCATGGGAAGTGCTCACTCACTTCTCCCCTTGGGGTGCTTTCAATTCAATAGTGTATTAATACTTGCATTTAGGCCCCTAATTCAAGACAAATGCTCTTAAAATTATGCTAACAGAGAAACTGAATTCTCTCATCTCTCAAGAAAAGGAAAAAATAAATATTGCTATGTTGTTGCTATTCTTTCTAACTTTGAGTAGTGAAAAAGATCTGAAAATTTTAAGTAGGTTTTTTGAGTTTTTTAGTGGTCTATTTTTTTTTTTTTCACTTAGTGAAGCTTAGTAAGCCAGCCAAAATAACATTTCTGACTGTGGCATAACCTAAGCTACATGGCAATCTCTTGAATAGCAAAAGTTACTGTTTGTCTTCAAAGGAAAGTGCACATTTGAACAAGTCACCTAAACTGGAATTTCTGTAAGTAATGGGAGTTTAGGTCAAGTTTTGTAACTGGTTAAAAATTAGTCTACAAGCCAAGTACTATTGAGCTATATTTCCTCAGCAGCCAAAGCAAACATCACCCTTGTTCCTCCCTCCTTTGATTCCAGAAAAGCTCCATCTGAAGAACAGGCAGAAAGGCCAAAGTGGTTGAATTCAGTATCCTGGAAAGGAGGGAGTCATAGAAGGCCAGAGTGTCTTTTATTAGATGGAGGAGGTGTGGGGAAGGGAGGGGACAGAGGACATTTCCGGCACCCATCCCTTTTGGGTTTGAAATGAGCACAAAGCGATTTGTCTCCCTGGGGTTGGGTACATGAAAAGAAAGCTGGGCTGATGGCAGAGGCTCTCTGGGAATGCACCCAGACCTTTTTCTTGGAGTACACACTGGACTGCCAAGATACCCCTAATTGCATGCAAAAGGAACATCTCAATATCTAATGACACTTATGAACCATTTGACTCACAGAACAAATTGGCAAGAAAATGTAACACTGCTAAAGCAGTTTGGAGGAGAAATTGGTGTGTCAAAAAGCAGATCAAACAATTAGGAGTATCACCTTTTCCAACAGGGAATGAAAATATTCTCCTGGCTTAAAACAATACAGCACTATTTTATTGTCTAAGAAATAAATGCTCATCATTATGAAGATAAAAACTGGCATCTAAAGCTTGGGAGGGAGAAGGATGTTAAAGACAATTCAGACAGCAACATTGTTAGACATCAGAGAAAATGAAAAATGAGACCCGAAACTTCAAAGCACAGAATAACAACACAAGGAAACAAATAAGAGAGGCATAACTCATATAAAAACAGACTGCACTGAGTAGTGTGCCAGGGCAGGAGCACTGCTACTTGTTGACTTCTTTTCAAAAATTCCCATTGCTGTAGTCAAGCTTTGGTGAGCTCTGGCAATCTCATGCCCTACTCAGGGCCATCAGAAGCCCTTCTCCAAGCAGGAATGTACCAGCTCATACAAAAGCAGGGGAACTCCTCTCCCCTTGATGCTGGTGCTCACTGAAAACCAGAGAGCTGACCAACACCTCAGTGAGGCACCCTCCTGCTGCAGCACCCACATGGGGCACGAGCACTGCGAGCAGTGCCCAAGAAGCAAAGGCAGAACCACCAGACTTGTCATAACCCACATCATGTGCTGATCCATATTCCTATGGAGCATCCTTAAGCTGCAAAATGCCACTTCCACCGAGGCTCACTGGTAGGCAGTAAAAAAAAAATCCCATAAAGTAAGAAATACAACACAAAACACATGCTAGCTAAATATTTCCCTATACTCAAACAAAGCAAAGAATCAGATCAAAGTCCAGGAGGTGCTCAAAGTAGCATTAGGAGAGTGCTAATGTGATGACCAATGTAGGAAGATAAATCTTGTGTTTCATTCCTGAAACACATCTCTTGAACGAAGAGTCTACAGCCAAAATAATTCAGAAGCTTGAAACAGGCAGATTCACTCTCTGATGAAACATCTCCAGTGGCATTTGTGACCACCAAAGCAAAGACCTCCAGGCTGGCACTTACCTATGAAGTACTGCTTGGCCAGGGAGAAGTACAACCACACACAGGTGTTTTAAGACTTGCCTTGTTTCTAAGCTTTTTTCATCCTTCAGTAACTAGAGAAGTTAACTCCATTTACGTGAGGCAGCCTGCAATTATTACAAGACTCACTGGAAACACCCCCCTCTCCCTGCCAGCCCGTCCTTCAGCGACCTGCTCCCAGTCAGATGTGAAAGGCAGACCCAGACACAGCCTCCCCTGGACTTCACGGGGCTGGGTGCCTGCCTGGGTTCCACCTGGTCCCGCTGAAGCCAACTGCTGACCCCACCCTGGCACCAGCTGTGTGCTGCACTTACCTCTCTGAACATGTCTTACTGCCTTCCCACATGGCAGGGCAGATTTCCTGTTTTCATACATTGCCTTGTCAGCCCTAATCAGTGTCAATAGGTTATGGTGTCTTTTGTGCTGGCGGCATCAGCCCTGACAGGAAAGAACTTTTAATCTCTTCCCTCACACCGAGCCACGAGAAGCTGCAGGCGCTCCCAGACATAACTCCCTTGGCTCCTCTCCGAAAAATTCTCTCAAGCACTCGGTTGCTTAGCAATATTTGCCTTCCCCCTGTACAGTTCAAATTGGCAACATCTGTCCCTTTGGCACTTTCCACTTGTGCAAGAAACAGCACGGAGAGTTTCAGAAATCTACAGAGAGGTTGGTGGAGGATGATTCGCGTGAGCCATCAGAGCTACTCTGGCATTTTGTTGCTGGTTTATTTCAAGCCTGGATAGAAAATGTGGCTTCTTCCAAAGAAGATGCACACAAGGGAAAATCCTCTTTTGTATCCAGTGGGACTGACCTATTAAATCAAATACAAGTAGCTTTTTCTGTTTACATAACTACAGCCACACACTCTGGCTTGGTTTAGCTGAAAAACCCAAAACACAGCACTGACATATAATTCTTTCCTGTCAACTGGGATTGACTGTCACTTCTCCTAAGATATTGCATGCTCATCATCAGAGGGAAAAAGAGGAGAAGCCAAAATGTGTTTATGCATTTAAAAATGCAAAAGCTGTGTGCTATCTTGACCTCATAACCACTAGTCAAACCCTCAGTCTGCCTGTGGTCCATGCAACCATCCCAAGAGGCAGCAACCAAGGTCATTGCCTATGGATGTACCTGCAACCCAGTGAATGAAGGGAACAAGAAATTAAAATAATGTACGAGCATAAAAAGTACCAACTGCTTTCACTTCTGAGAGCCAAAAGGGAACATGGAGAAGACCCAAGTGAAAGAATTTGTCTTTGGGCACTTGGTATGACAATGAGCAGCAGAGAATCCCACAGTAAACCTTCGTCTGGCTGCAATTCATTTCTGCACACACCACAATGCCCAAGACTTGTGGGAAAGGCCTTGGACAGCACAGCTTCATATATTTACATGCAAGTTGTTACGGAAGCCTACCAAAAATGACACTTTCAGCTCTTATGGTGAGGTTGAAGCTTACTTTTTTTGCATCCAAAACAGTCAGAAAAAGCAACAATTCTCATTCATGTTTGATCTGCTTCTTTAGCAGTCACACACCAGCAGCAAGACAAATTGGCACAATGCCTGTGGGGAAGCATGGAAACCCTTCTCCAATCACCTGAGGCACTTCAGATTATAAAAAGGGCAGCAGAGGTGACACAGAAGTAACACCGTGTTACTTGTCCTGGTGCAAAGCAAGGAAAATAAAATAGTCAAAAAAGGAATACAAGGGGTGAGGGAAACCCCTCCCCCAAACAAAACACAGTCTCCTTCTATTCAGTAAATGAGAAATACATAAAAAGATTGGGAGGAAGATGACAGTAGCTTAATGCTGACTACTGTGTATTCATTATATAAGGCCAACAGTGCTACGTGTGTCTTTAAAATTTTTCATTTGGAAATTATGCAGAATTAAAACAACATATTTATTTCTACTTTACAGGGTTCATCTGTCTGACAGCTTCTGCCAGTAGAAAAACTCAGGCGCCATGAAGAGAAGTCCAGTGAAATATTATTTACCTAGAACAGACTTTTTATATTTGCCATCCAAACATCTTCGTAGGTATTTAGTAATTCGTATTTACTATATAACAACCACATTTTAATTGGTGAACACTGATAAATGCTTACTGAGGAAAACACAGCTCAATGACAGCAACTTGTACACAAGGATAATACGGTGTTACCAAAATGACTTTACGCATCTGGGCTGCTTCATTGTTGCTGAGGGGTTCTAAATTGGCTGCTTCCCTTTTTGCTTCCCAGTTCACAGGCAGGAGAGCCTGATGAGGCCTCATTACACCAGGTAGAAGGAGCTATGCCCTAATACCCCCAAAAATTTTGGGAAAACAAAGCCAAACCTTCAATGAGCATCAAGGGCTGTACATTCCTCCATACATTATGTCCTTAATAATGCTTGAGGACTTATAAACACTCTCCCTCAAAACAGCCTGGCTGCTTCTTCCCCTGCTGTCAAACTGATTCCCTTTCACACATCACAGTCTGTGTCAATGGAGGCAATACAAGGGTCTTTGTTGGTGCTGCAGCCCTCCTAGAGACATGGAGAGGGAGAGAATGGCTTTAAAAGCACCTTTGTTTAGGTGCTGGAGAAGAGGAAAAACCTGGCACATGAAGAGAAGGGATACATCCAAGCTTCTACATGTGTGCTATATTTTTAAATCTTCTCACAGCAAATTTGGGAAGACACGTTAAAGCAACAGTGATGACATTTGAAAGTGAAGGCTTTGATTTGGGGAAGAGGGGAAAGAGCTGCTCAGTGTCTCTGTGAATGCAAAGTGAGTCACTGCACGGTTATCCACTGTGGATTCATTCACTCTGCAGTGAAACTGTGTGTCTATTTGGCCTGGGAGGCTGAACTTTTCAGTGTTCCCAGGAGTAGGAGTTGTCAATAATGAATTCACAGCTGCAGGTGAAACATGCCTTAGAAATTCAATTAACCAGAACACATGTTGAGGAAATGGCTTTCCTAAGTCATGTCAAGGGAGATCACAGGAAAAACTGTATTTGGCATGTGGCTGTTCAGTAAAGTGGGGCCAAACCGTTCAGGGAAGAGGGAAGAACAACAGAGTTTCTGCTAGTCTAGAACTATTCACTGTCAGGGTCGTTGCAGGGCAGGAGCCTCCCCACAGCTCCTGTTTCACCAGGAACTAAAGAGGGGGACAACCTTCCAGCCAACAGACCCCCAAGCAGCCTCTCTTGAACAGGACATCCAGCACACAGGCCATATACCCAGGGGTGCCACCTCACTGGTTCTTCCTCTTCTCCCTCCAGGCTTCAGCCCTGGAGGGCTCTATTACCAAAGAGATGCTCATCACTGAGACCCAACAGAAGTAAGCAAATGTGACAATGACAAGACTGAAAAAAAGCAGAAATCAAAGTAATGTATTTTTCACTAGAGCTTACAGAGCCATTATCCAAAATGCCTGTATTCCTGCCTGCCTATGCACAGAAAACAATCAGGGGCCACAGCCCAAAGATCCCTACTGTAAAGCAGGATCATTCAGCATATTCACAAAAAAAGATTCCTCTATCAGCTTCAAACTGGCCTAAGCATATAATTAAAACCAGGGTCCTGGCCTGTGCAAAAACATTTTTTTTGTTATCTTCAATTCCCTTTTTACTGCATTCCTACTTTGCCACAGATGAAACAGAAGGAGCATGAGCAATGCTACTCCTGCACTGGCAACTGTAGGATTTTCATGGGCATTTGGACTCAGACTCATGTGCTCAACAGAAAGTGAGAAAAAGGTCTCATTCAGCACACAGCACCATATATAATGCTGCACTATCAAAATCCGTATTAAACCAGAGTTACATGAGATGACAGAAGAAGCATGGGGATGGGAAAACAAATAAGACAATAATGCAGATGAGACAATAAGATAATGTAGAAGGTGATGCCCTGCACTGCTTTCTTTCTCTCCCAGGAGTAAAATCTGGTTAAGCAAATAAGGTAATGTGACCTCAGTGAACTTCCTGTTTTGAGGTGTGATGTGCAATGGCAAACTTACTTGGTAGCAAATAAAGTCTCTCAGCATGAAAGTATTTTCACAACTTCTCAGCGCTGTCATTTTGACAGCTTCCTCTCATTTCCCACAAGATACTGCCTACAGCCATTTGCAGCTGATCCACACCCTTTTCCATGAAAAACAGACTGCACCCACACTCTTTCTTTTCATTACAGAGGTGGCAAAATACAAATTGAAAATCTCTGAAACCCTCCTTGCCCAGCTGCTTTAGGACGATGGGTTCCTACATCCCATAGGGCATAGCAACAACATCAGGGCTGAAGGATGAGCAGAGTAAATCCCCAAAATGTACCAGGGAACCAAGTGCCTTTGAGCTCACAGGAGGCCAAGTCCCAAGGCTGGCAGAGTCAGCGTGCTGGTCCCTTGGCACAGCTGAAACTGGGCTTCAGTGGGCACAGGAAAAGGAGCTGCATTTGCTGAACAACACATGTACAAAGCTGCTCCTCCTCTCTCATGGCTTTACCAGCTTTCTGCCTCCATCCCACATGACAAACCAGAGAGGTGGCATTGGGTCAGCAAAAACAGATGGAGTACAACAAGGAAACCTGCAATATCAAGTCATACTTTCCTGTGGGTCTACAGTGAAATTTTACAAACTTACAGAGGAGAATCTTTGCTGTTCCCAGTCACAAAAGCCAGGTGACCACAGAATCTACTGCACTGCTGGCTGTTCATATTCAGTGAGGATCTGGGGCCTCCACCCACCACCACTGAGTCCTGACACTGCATCAACACTTGATCTTCTCACCATATCATCTCCCCCTTCTTTTCAACAAGCATTAGAGGAAAACAAAAATTATGGGCGCAGAGGCAAGTTCAAGCTATAAAACCTGCTGTAGCCTCACTGAGAAAACAACAGGAAAATCACAGGAAGTGTCACATTTTGACTATTCAAACAGGTATCTTACACCCAGGTCAACCTCGAAATGCACCTTCCAAACACACAGTCATCCCTGCTTCTGGCAGTCACTGCTGTTTGATGACCTGTTCTCCCACAGCCAAACTTACCCTGCTCCAACAGACATGCCCAAAAATTGCACTCACCTCTATGGGCTCAGAAGGGGTTTCGAATTTGGATAGTTCTACTTTGGCTTTTGCCTTCAAATCTGACAGATCTTCATCAGTCTCTTCCTTGGGCTCAGAGATGGTTTCCAACTTGGATAGTTCAGCTTTAACTTTGGCCTTCAAATCCGAGACATCGTCATTGGGTCCTTCATGGTATTCCTCCAGGAGAGGTTTGAGCTCCAGGGATTCAAATGATGCCTGATCTTGGCCATCCATGGGTCTCACATAGGCAGTTGGTTTCTGCTGCATTGCACTGGCTTTTGATGTCAAAGAAGGGGGAAAAGTCTGAGAGGAAGGCTGAGTGGTGCTGGTCAAGGTAATGGCTGGGCTGTCCCGACTTTCCTTCTCCTGTGATCCCGTCACCAAATCCTGTAATGATTTGGTTTGACTGTAGGTTGACCCATGACTTTTGCTGCTGTTCTGTGACCTGGAATTGATATGCTGGCTGGAATGTAGAGGTGACAGGGGTGCCATGGGAGAAGACAACAAACATGGCAGGAAGGGGGAAAGTGCCAGAGGGGAGGCCTGCAGGCTGTGAGCCCGACCTTCCCCACTGCCAGGCTTGCCATGGTGGCTGTGGGGAAAACCTGCCTGCGCGTCCCGGCCCCCACGGCTGTGCTCGGGGCTGTGGCTGCGAGCGCTGGCTGAGCTGCGGCTCTTGCTGTGCAAACCCAAAGCTGGCTCTGTTCCTGGCTGTGCCTTTGGGTAGTGGCTGGAGTGGCTTGGAGGGCGAGGGGGTACAGCCATGGGTCCCACGGGTGGACGGCGGGTCAGGTGCTGGAATGAAGATGGCAATGTACGGATGGCCTTCTCAGGCGGCCCGGGGGCAAACTGAGGGACAACGCTCTTTGGAATCCCTATAAGGTTTTGACAAGATTTGTTGCTCATGAACTCCTTGACCTCCTCATAATTGCCCAGCATGTTCTGAATTCGGCTTGATAACTCATCTCCTTTATTAGTCTGCAACAGAAGAACAAAGAGGTGAACATTTCAAAAGCCCCCCAAGAGATTCAGCTCAGGAAGAGACATTCTTCAGGATCTTAACTTAAGCACCACACATCACCATGAGCGAAGTAAGGTAAGCTCATCTTGATCCTGCAAATGTCTCCAAAGCAGATGGGACTGCTTGAGCCACTATCAAGCCAAGCTTGGTGCATCTGCAGCCTCCAGGAGTGCTAACATCAGATTCATTTGTTACACCCACAGCTGCAGACAGACAGGCAGCCAAGCTACTCCTGAGCACGCTCCCTCAAACTACAGGAGGCCAGCCCAAAGTCCATACTGCTCCTGCACAACCAACTGAGATTCAAGCACATTCTCTGAGGAATTGAAATTAAGCAGATGGGAAGATGCTGTGTTTGTATTTACCATGCTCAAGTCTGCTAACATCCTATGCAGAGCCACAGCTCTCCTCTTCTACCCCAGCCCTCTCTCCTCCTCTCTTCCCCTCCCAGCCCCCCGTACCATTACCTTGTAGGGTTCTGCAAAGAGGGGAGTTTTCTCAGAGAACTGATTTTTGTCTTCCAGAACCTCCTGACTCCGTCTCTCTTTCTCTCGAATCCGCAGCAAGTTTCTGTCCTCATTGCACAAGCTTCAGGAAGAAGAGAAAGGAAGGATGATTATCATGGCGCACCAGTGTTATCAACAAGTATCTACTCTGTACAGAAAACCTGGTTTCAGACAATAGCTTACATCCAAAGCAACCTTGAAATCCATGGGATAGTTACAGCTGACAAATCAGTTATATCAAGAATTTCCTGCACAACACAGTAATGTGGCACACAAGGTATATGCATCCTTCTCAGTGATTTCTATTCCTGATACCATCCTCCAAGAACAGTGGGAAGGAAAAAGCTATCCATCCATTTCATTGTGAAGCAAATTGAGGAGCAGTCAATGGGGGTGACAAGCACACCAGCTGGCAAATCCATTTGCAACAATAACTGTGAAAAACTAACATTCTTGTTGTTCAGACTTCCACCCCAACTCTTCACTGAGGAGTAAAAGAATCCATTATTTTGAAGGTGTTGCCACTTTCAAAGAACAAACTTTGTCTATCTGACAAAAAACAAGGCAATGTTGCTTGGCAATAAACAGGCTTGAAAGCTGCTCACCAGGAAACCCAAGCAGCTGCATTTAAAGCAATTACACAAACATATTTAGAAAGGTCTCAGAAACTCAGAAAACACCAGGTCAAATCCCCCTGTTCCTCCTCAACCACATCTGCATGCACTCAACTCCACCAGCCCCACACCAAAGCACCAATAAACCTGTGCCACATGCACAGCAGAAGGACTTCAAGGCAAGCAGACCCTTTAAACTACACCTTGCCTCTGAAATTCTACTGCAAAACAAGGGAATCTCTTGCTCTAATCTTTATAGACAGTGGGGAAGGAAAAGCATGCAGGCATCTCTCTCCTGCCTTATTTCTACCCTACTGCACAGTCTACTGTATACATACAATTCCTATATTCTTCTTCATACTCGCCAATTCTCAAGTGCCCACTTTGCAAGGGAAGAGCCTTGTCCTCCCCACCAGTGACATCTTCCCAAATGTTACACCAATAGCCACCCTCTGAAAGTTTAATCATCCCTAGAGGAGAGGCAGAGGACTGGCTTTGCTAGCAGTTTACCAAGAGGTCTGACTGCTGCAGAGGGGGTTTCCTGACTCAATGGGAGCTCTGGAAAATGATGCTGAGAGATGGCAAATTTCTATATACGGAACTGCAGTAAGGATGCACTTGTACCACTAAGGCAGAAAAACATATTCAGGGGTTAGACTGTGCACATTTAGCATAGTTTCCAACTTTGCTAGTGTCAAACTGTTTCCAAATATAGCAAAACAGAAGTGTCCAGTAATAGCTATGTACCCTACTCCTGCAAACAATTTTAAACATTCGTAAAAGAAAAAAGAAGAAAGCAGGAATCACTGACCACTGCTTCAGTAAATACCTACAATCCTTCTGTAATAAACTGTATAATAGAACCATTTCCCCTGTACATCTGATGTAATTTTGCATGTCAGCAATTTCCTATCTATAAGCAGTTAGCTGGGCAGTTACACTGTGTGTGCCAGAAAAGCTTTGTGCAGTCAGGTGAGGGAAACACCAACTGCAAAATACAAAATTTTAGGAAAAATTATAAGGCAAACTTGAAGCAATATTTGCTAGGTTTGCTATCTAATATAGGCTAGATTTGCTATCTAAAATGGTATGCTTGCAAATGATTTTTTTAAGTGAATGTATTTCACAAAAAGGCAGGCCACATATTATGACCCTGAAAATTGCTTTTTACTAAAATACTGTGCTTACATCCATGAGGATTATGGATGTCCTTCTATTTCTAGGCTGGCAAGCACCCAAACTCAAGTAATCAAGTTGTTTTGCTCAGAGGTTCTGATTACATTCAAACAAAAGGAAAACCCTAAACCTCTTGAATCTCTCACAACAATAATATTTATGATGACAAGTAGCTATGTTTCCTATATGTACCCTGACACTGAATGTAAAGCAACTTATGTGCTGCTTGCTGCAAACACAGCAGCTGTAATACCTCTAAAGGCCTTTTCTTCCCCTGAACCTTCCTTGACCCCAAGCTCTCTTCCCAGCAATAAATTCTTTCTAAAGAGTGTGGAGGGGGGGTAGAGGGGAAGGGCAGGGACACTGCCTATCTGCCATAGTGCCAGTTCCTGAAGGTTTAAGAGGAGACAAAGGTTTCAGCTCAGGACCCTCCCAGCAGACAGGGGGGCTCACACAGGCACGGGAGCACCGGGCACTGCTCAGTATTCAATACCCTCACAGGGTACCATGGCCCAGGCTGCTGGCCACGCACAGCCAGCTGCCCCTGCAGCCAGGCCAAGGGTCACTCCCCTCCCCTTTGCTGCTGGGGGTCACCACCCACCCTCTGCCCCCCTGTCTGAATCGGGTCAATGTAATTTTCATTCCGAGTCTTCCTCCAGCTTCATTAACAGAAGGAGCTACAGTTTCAAAAGCAGACGGATAAGGGGAAAAAACACTAAGTAGCTATTAATTTAATAATGCAGTTGAAAGCAGCAACCTGCCCCTCTTGAAGCTGCAGACAAGACCTTCAACTGCCTGAAGACAACAACTAAAACCCCTTCCAATTCTATTTTATCGTATACGTGTCACAAAAACCTTTTGAAAACCTGGGCTATGCTGTAACTCACAGGGCAGCTCCCTAAGGTCAAGAGTCAGGAAGCCAGGCAGAAAGCCTCTGAGAAGCACAGTCAGCTCAGGCCCTGCGTGGCCCCGTGCCAAGAGGAAAGGAGGGCTCCGTGTCCTGCCAGGCGCCAGCAAGGAAACCCACGCGGAGACGCCGTCTGCCAGGCTCCGGCAAGGTGTCCCTCACACACGCACTGCCCCAGCCCTGCCACTGCCAAAGCTGTGGGAGAACCCCAACTCCTGCTCCTCAGGAACCTCTTCAGAGTCACAGCTCTGACACTCAGATTTTCCCAGAATGAGAACTCAAGAAAAACCTCAAAACCACCCCCAAGCTCTTCCTTACTGGTTTGCAAATGAACCTCGAGGCATGGCACCAACACACCAAGCACATGGGAGCCTGGGAGTTAGGGGATACATGCACAGATCACCCCCACCCCCCAAAAAACCCCAAATAGTGCTGAATTCTGTAGAATTCTGCTAGGCTCAAAGCAGCCCAAGGTGAAGGCACAGCATTGGATCCCATAATAAGGGATTTGGTTCAGGAAGTTCAGCAGCACACGCCCTGATCCGCAACATCACCCAGACTTGGGTCTGTAACAGAAGCCATACAATGCCGACATGCTCTGAAGCTGCTCTCAGCGACATGCCAGCCCTTACTACATAGGTTCAAATGCTGATATGTGACAATCCAGGCCATGACAACATTTTCAAAAAATAGACTAGTGCAGGAAGAAATTGTGCCCCTTATGTCCCCTGTGTTCTCCAAGTGAAAATGAAATGAAAATAAAAATTTGCTTTAATTGTAATAAGATATAGTACTGGCTCCCAAATGGACTTATCCAGGAGCAAGGAAGGAACGTGGAAAAAGGCTAAAAAGCAAACACACAGAGAACACTTCCCTCTCAACATGCAGAACCTCTTCCTCTGAAACACTGAGACACAACATTTCATTTTAGTACAATTGCAGGAAAATATAAATTTATTTAAACTGTTTTGTTATTAACATTGACTCTTTTTTAATGTGAGAAAATGCTAATCATGATTGAGAGACATATTTTTGCTTAAGGTAAGACATATCATCCCTGAAAACAATTAAACAGATCACAAGGATGCATCATAGCAGCCTTCCTGCAGCACCCCAGCTCAGTTCCTATTAAAATCTCCACAGAAAAATTACTACAATTCATAGAGCCAAGATACATCTGCAAAGATTAAATATGCAGTTTCTTTTATCAGCCCATCAGCCTGAAAAGAAGCATGGATAAAGTCATGGCACAGAAAGCTCCTGAGCATCACAGCTGTGCTCAGCTCTCATGCTGGTATCACCTACACAGCCTGACAGTGAGTGCAACACAAGCAGATGGAAGGACAACACTACAGCTAATACCAAACAGCATCCAAAACTCCCTGTCCTAACCTTTGCCTCCTTTTCCTTTATGGAGACATCGACAAGTTGTGACTTGCCAAATCTTTTAAGTTCTCTTTCACATCAAACACTATTTCTCATAAAATATACAGTTTGAACACACACAAGTGGTAAGAGAAAAACATAGGGTAGAAGTACAACAGATGGTACAGTTAGTCAATCATTTTCTGCATCATCATCATCATCAATCAGCTTTGGTACATGCTTCCCAAAAACACATATCTTCACACTGAAGTGATATGAATTGGAATTAGCTTTTCAAGATTTTTCTTCCTCTAGCTCCTTCAACTCATCACATCTATCCAGCCCTGTTTACTGACTATACGACAGAGGCATCAGACCCACTGAGCAAGAGATCAAGGCCTCACAGCCCACCTGTTTATCTACAATGACTGTAAGAAACCTCCTGTCAAAAAATTTTGGACAAAAAAATGCATTCCAATAAAATGCAGCATTGCTGCAACCTTTCCTTCAAAGCGTATTTAAAAATTACCCTGAATACACCTCTTTTTATGTTTTAAACACATTGCCCCCTAGGTTACACCAAAAAAAAAAAAAAAGAAGCAGAGAAGGCTGGGATGTTGTAACAGGCAGAAGGGAGCTGCCACTTTGCTTAAGTAGAAGCTAAGTTGGCCTTTGCGAGAAGAAAAAAAAAAGTTCTACTTTTGTAACATTAATCATCTTCTCACTCAGCCTCTCCTATGGTAATCTTTGGGTTCAAATTCTTACTTATTTGTTTCCTCCCACTGTTGCCAAGTTTAAAATTATATTCATTATTCAGCCATTAAAAGACTTTTGCTTCCTTTCAGCATCAATAGGCCTTTGATCATCAAGCAGTTCCCAGGAGTAAGCCTGATCTTTTCCTAAGAACTGAGCCCCTGCAGCGCCCAGCGACTTTTGCAGGAACTGGGAACTCTCAGATGTTCTTCAAACATGACAGATCCTTCATAGACTCAACTTAAACCCCAGCGCAAATGGCTATGCACTTAAAAACACACTCCAAGATTTCTCAGCCCGTGGTCCAGGAATCACTGAAGTCTCAAAAGAGGAAAAAACAGATTTGTCATAAGATGCAAATATCTGGCAGTAACAACCTTTTTTGTGCCTACCCAAGAAAGGCAAACAAGTGAAAAGTTTATGAGTTGGACTTTCCCTCACAGCCTGAAATGTTTAAAATCTATTATTTGGTCATAAACTGCCACGTACAACAGCAACTTAGGAAATCTGAAAAAATGTGACAATTATAGAGCACATAACTATGGTGCCACAGCCGAAGACCTACACAAACCAAGAGGCAGCATCTGCACTTGTTTTGCTGCAGAAATGAAGTCTCCCAAGTAACCCAGGCTTTCAGCCTCTCCCCATGCAGATGACGTTAACAGAACAGTCAGAAAAGGTGTTAATTATAAGTTAGACGGGGAACACGAAAGCTGTCATTCTCCATTTAAATGCAAATATATTAGAAGGACTTTTAAGAAGGTGTGATTGTGTGAAGTGTAATTACAAGGAAAGCAGACAAGGAGTTGATGAATTTAAGGCTTTGTTTGTTCTGGATGTGGCAGGCAAAGCAGGAAATGTGAAAAATTTAAATCGCCGGGTATGTGCAATGAAAAATCCTGACCACTTGGCCTGTGCAAGGCGTTCTGTACGCGGCAGGCTCCGGCACACATCCCAGGATTTCCTGCAGCCACGTGAGTGCTCTGACTGCCATTCAGCCCCGAAGGCATGCGTGTCTTTGTGGGGAGGTGAGTAAAGATCCGCAACTCCGGCGCTATTTCAGGGATCGGGCATGCAAGAAAGAATCCAAGCTGCTGGCGCCTTGGCTGCGGCTGGTGGAGCAGCTCTAGAAGCGCAGTCTCGGACGGGACCCGAGTCCAGGACGAGTTCCCCAGATTTTAAGAGCCCTCTCATGGCTGCACACCAGGCAGCCTTGATTGCGGTGACCCGACCGTGACAAGACTGAACTTCCCTGTGAGCAGCATTTGCAAGCAAGAGGAGCCTTCTCACCTCATCAGCAAGGATCAGAAAGTTACCTTTGTCAGGATACAGATAAAACAGCTGCCCCGATGGGTTTATTTTGCAGAGGTGACAGTGAAAAATAAGTTATTCTAAACTTCACTCTCTGTATCAAAATGGTAAGCATCAGTTTGCCTCTAAATCATTTACAGTGCTCTGTTGCACAGCTGAGCAAACGTTTTCACACAGCCCCAAGTGCCTCCTCGCACAGAGGAGCCAGGGCCAATCTGGCCAGGCTCAGCTGGTACACCCAGATCCCTCTGACAGCCTGCTACATCCTGCCTTTGTCTGAGAATCCGCTTCCACGGAGAATCGGCATTCCCTGCTGAGCAGATCCTGCTCCAACCGAGCGAGGACTTTGACTCACCCACTTTGACTCTGATTTTCTCAGAAGTGACCTTTTCCCATTTTTATGGATTTAAAAGCCAGCTGCAGTCACGGAGTCTCTCATCCACAAAATGCAACCTGGCATTATTCCCGACTTGCCAGAGGGCGAGCGCAGGGCTGCTGGCACAGCAGAGTCACCAGCCCTGTGCCCCAGCCGCTGTTGCACAACTGTTCCAGGCACCTTCCCTGCCTCTGCAGCACCTGCAGCTTGCTGCGAGCTGCACTTCTCCCTTCATGAAAACGGAGGGAAAGCACTTGGCAACCGCCGGGAACGGAGCATGAAGACGTGAACTCACACGTGGCCGTGTCAGAGCAGCACGGGGGCTGATTTGGGTTAAGTCAGTGTTCAGGTAGTAGGCAGGCAGCAAGAAAAATTAAGGTGAGTAGACCCGTCAGAGACTCAGCTTGACACATTCTGCTCTCCACCAGGATCAACAGCACCTGGAACACCTCTCACTACTTGGGAACGGGCTGCCCTGCAGCATTAATCCCTCCCACAGTGCTTCTTCCTCTTGATTATCTGCATCTCACTTACAATAAAAAACATCATGCATTTCTCCTGATTGTTTAAGTCAGCCTGAGACATGTAAACAAATTTAACTCATTGTCTTACAAACCCCAGCTCAGGAAAATTATGTGATTGAAGTAAAATCGGTGGAAGAATGCCAAATCTCAAGTTTTGTTAAGCTTGGCCAGATCCTCCAGCACTCTGCACTTCAGTGCCCGGCTTCAGCTGTTATCTCTAAGCCAAATCTTTCTGGCAGGGCTCTTTAAATCAGCAGCATGAGCACAGGAGCAGGGTAACCAGCACATGGTGAGCAGCAATCCTTTCAGAGCATGTACACGTGTGCACAACTGCCCAGCACGGGGAGAAGGTGTTCCCCAGTGGAGACAGAGGCAG